>NC_138079.1:104334316-105584316 GCF_964212035.1 Myotis nattereri | reverse complement strand
TCCTGAGACCAAGCCCTGGCCAATCCTTGGGTGCAGGCTCCGGCCCCTAGATGTGGCCTTCCTCCGGGCGGTGCACGAGAAGGTCAACATCATCCCAGTCATTGGCAAAGCAGATGCCCTGATGCCCAGAGAAACCCAGGCTCTCAAGCAGAAGGTGGGTGTGGTGACTTTTGACCTTTGGCCCCACATGAAGCCAAAAGTCATGCTCAAACCTGAACTCAGCTTTTTTAAAAAATATATATTTTATTGATTTTTTACAGAGAGGAAGGGAGAGGGATAGAGAGTTAGAAACATCGATGAGAGAAAACCATTGATCAGTTGCCTCCTGCACACCTCCCACTGGGGATGTGCCTGCAACCAAGGCACATGCCCTTGACCGGAGTCGAACCTGGGACCCTTCAGTCCACAGGCCGATGCTCTATCCACTGAGCCAAACCGATCAGGGCCTGAACTCAGCTTTGACTCCTTTGATCTTGGGGTAGGCTTCTTGGAGCATGATGTATAATGCTATTAGAGTTTCTGCAGAAGGTAGGTAGTGAGCTGCCTGAAAGAGCCATGTCTCTGGAAGCTCAGAATGGAATCCCTGGGCTGAATGCCTAGCCTGTCTGAGGGTAGGAACATAGACGTGATGACCCCGGATGCCCCCCACCCTCCAGTGTCTTCAGAGCCCGCGCCCACTGTTTCTGCTTCTGTGTCTCTCTCCGGGTATTTTGGAATCTGCCTCATCTTAGAATCTTTCCAGAATTCTGCCTTGGCTGTTAGGGTGTCTTTGTCCCAGTCTTTTCACCCTATGACTGTCCCATTATCTCTGAGATTTTATGTTCATTTCTTTTATTTGTTTTTTGTTAATCCTCACCCGAGGATATTTTTTCCATTGCTTTTTATTTTAATTTTTTTTATTAAATTCAGTGTGATGCCCCTCCCTTGTGTGAGATTTGTGTTTCTTTTTTAAATACATTTTTATTGATTTCAGAGAGGGAGGTAGAGGGAGATATAGAAACATCAATGATGAGAGAGAATCATTGATTGGCTGCCTTCTGCAAGCCCCCCACTGGGGGTCGAGCCCACAACCTGGGTACGTGCCCTTGACTGGAATCAAAAACCTGGGACCTTTCAGTTGGCAGGTCGACGCTCTATCCACTGAGCAAAACTGGCTAAGGCTCCATTGATTTTTAGAGAGTGGAAGAAACAGGGAGAGAAAGAGAGAGAGAAAGACGGATGTGAGAGAGACACATCAATTGGTTGCCTCCCACACAGGGCTGGGGATTGAGCCTGTAACTGAGGTACGTGCCCTTGACCAGAACTGAACCTGGGACCTTTCAGTCTGAGGGCCAGCACTCTATCCACTGAGCCAAACTGGCTAGAGCATTTTTTTTTTTTATTGATTTTAGAGAGAGAAGGGAGAGAGATACATTGCCATGAGAAACATGGCTTGCCTCCTCCACACACCCTGACCAGGGACAGAACCTGAAACCTGGGCATGTGCCCTGACGGGGAATCAAACCTTCAACCTTTCGGTGCCTAGGATGATGCTCAACCAACTGAGCCACACAGCCCAGGGCTGCACTTTCAGTTCATTCCTCACCATCTGTCTTTCCTGTCTGACCACCCAGTGTCTGTATCTGAGCACTTTTTTTTGGTAAATCCTCACTTGAGGATATTTTTTCATTGACTTTTAGAGAGAGTGGGAGGGGGAGAGACAGAGAAACATTGATTAGTTGCCTCCTGCAGGTGCCCCAATCAGGGCCAGGGATCAAACCTGCCACCTAGGTACGTGCCCTTGACTGGAATCCAACCCAGGACCATTCAGTCCACAGGCCGATGCTCTATCCACTGAGCCAAACTGGCTAGGGCAAGTGTCAGTATCTGAATCTGCCTGGGCCATGCAATGCCTGTTGTTCGCAGCCTCTGTGATTCTCACTGTCTCTGCATCTGTTTGCTCTGAGATCCGGGACCAGCTGAAGGAGGAGGAAATCAACATCTACCAGTTCCCCGATTGTGACTCAGATGAGGATGAAGACTTCAAGAGGCAGGATGCCGAGATGAAGGTGCAGAGGCAAGGGAGGAAGGGGCCGAGAAGCAGGGGGGGCAGGAGGTGGAAGCTGAGGAAGAAGCTTCTGTCCTTGAGGGGCCAGTGGTGATCCTGACTCCCGCCCTCTAGGAAAGCATCCCTTTCGCAGTTGTCGGTTCATGCGAGGTCGTGAGGGACAAAGGCACCCGACCAGTGAGGGGACGCCGCTACTCCTGGGGCACCGTGGAGGGTGAGTAAGGCTGGGAGTGCATTCCGAGGCCAGCGGGGAGCCCAGGCCACCGCCAAGTCAACATGTGACGGCGGGTGAGCTCCGGTCTGGGAGGTCCTAGGAGCCAGACGAGAGGTCTTTGAGCTGCAGTGCTGGACCCGCCCCAGGAGCGGGGTGGGATTTCGGGCAGACCTTACCCAGAGGGTGGGCCCTGACCGGCAGCTTTCTGATGCACACGGTGGTCCCCCAGTGGAGAACCCACATCACTGTGATTTCCTGAACCTGCGACGGATGCTGGTGCAGACACACCTGCAGGACCTGAAGGAGGTGACACACGATCTGCTCTATGAGGGCTACCGGGCCCGCTGTCTACAGAGCCTGGCCCGGCCTGGGGCTCGCGACCGGGCCAGCCGCAGGTGAGAGCCGGAGTGGACTCACAGGTGCTCCGTGATCTCGCCCTCACCACATCCATGACCCCGCCTTGACCCCGCCTTGACCATCCAGATCTTTTTCCCCAAGTCTTTCCCCACCCAGCGAGCTTCCGGCCCTAACCTCAAGGACAAGAGCCCACCTCCAGGCCAACCCCCTCCAGGCCCCGCCTCGGGGTCGTGACCCACACAACCACGTCCCGCCCTTGATTCCTATTCCTTTTCCTCCCCCTAGTAAGCTTTCCCGCCGGAGCACCACGGAGATCCCGCTGCCCATGCTGCCCCTGGCCGAGACGGAGAAGCTGATCCGCGAGAAAGACGAAGAGGTGAGCCAGCACCCCGCCCCCCACTGACCAAAGCCCCAGTCCTCTTCGAAGAAGCCGCCCTCCGGCCACGCCCGGCCCCACCGCCTGCGATCTTGCCCCACAGCTGCGTCGCATGCAAGAGATGCTGGAGAAGATGCAGGCGCAGGTGCAGCAGAGCCAGGCTCAGGGCGAGCAGCCGGCCGCTCTCTGAGGACCCCCGCCGGTGCCGCTTTACATCCGCTCCGTGTCCGTCTCTTGTCCAATCCCCGAGCCCCGGCTTTACATCCGCTCCGCCTTCGTCCGTCTCTTGTCCAATCCCCGAGCCCCGGCGGCCCCGCGCCTCACCCCGAGCCGCCCTGGCACTGGGCTCTGGGCCAACAGTTCTCCCAACCCCAGAGCTGGTGGTCCTGCCTTTGGCCCCGTCCCGCCCCTCCCGGAGCCGGGGCTTCCAGCCCAGCCCCTCTAAACCCCGACTAAGGTTCCTGCCCTGACCAGTGTGGCTCAGCGGGTTGACCGCTGTCCCGTGCACCGAAAGGTCACCGGTCGGACTCCGGTCAGGGCACAAGGCCAGATGCCGTCCCGGCCGGGGTGCGTTCGGGAGGCAACTGCAACCGATCGATGTTCCATGTTTCTCTCTCGCATCGATGTTCCTCAAATAGATGTCATTTTCTCTTTAAGATCAATTAAAACATTAAAAAACAAAACTAAGTTTCCTGAGGCCACGGGTCTTCGCTTTCCCCGCGGGAATAGCGGGGAGCTCGGCGGCCCGGCCTTCATTCATTGGTCGGCTACTCGCCTTGCAGTGTTCCAGCCACTCTCCCCCGGCGCCCCCACAATCACACGCTGGGGGCCGCGGGTAAGAAACAAAGACCAGCTCAGTTTTATTAGGACTGGGGTGGGGGTCAGGCTGTCCCGAAGGGCCCTCTACTCCTGGTCCTTGGCGTCGCCGTGCGTGATGACGTAGCAGATGTTCTTGTAGTCTACCATGCCGGTCACGTCGGGCGGGAAGGCCGCCCACATGTTCTTGATCTGGGGAAAGACGGCCAGGTCGCGTTTCCTGCGGGTTCCTGGGGCGCCCGTCCCCCACCCCTCTGCCTTTCCCAGGCCCCTACCCCACTCACCTCTTCCTGGGAGAAGCGGTCACATTGGGTGGTAAGCAGCTCCTCCAAGCTGGAGAGAGGTGAAGAGGTGACAAAGGGGAGTTGAGATGGGGCCTTGTAAATTCTTCCCACTCCCACCTCATCCTGTTGCTATTCCCAGTTTCTCCTGAAAACCAGGGTCACTCTGGATCCTTCCAGTGATCACACAAACACAAACACGAAAGGCTTTTGCCCTTCTCCCCACATGGGATGTGCAAATTTAATCCTAATCACAGCCTTCATTTCTCCTGTATCCCTGGCAACGCCTAACCCTTGGCAGGGACTTAAGGAGGCTTTCTGTGGGTGAACAGCTGGAGGGGTCACTTACAACTGCTTCTTGATAACACCCTTCCCTTCAGGGTCCAGGACCTTGAAGGCTCCAGTGATGACGTCCTCGGGGTCGGCACCTGGAGTAAGAGGGCACACGGGTCCCTGAAGGGTCTGTCTCTGAAGGATCTGGGAAGGGGCAGCTGGGAGCTTGGACCCAGGACGCTTCATTCACCTTTGAGCTTCTCTCCGAACATAGTCAGGAAGACGGTGAAGTTGATGGGGCCGCTGGCTTCCTTCATCATTTCATCTAGCTCCTCATTCTTCACATTGAGGCGCCCTGGAATGGGGCGGGGGAAGCATGGGCTGGAGTGGGGTCCTGGGACCAGAGGGTGATTCTTCTCATAAATTCACATCATCTCCTCCCCCCCCCCCCCATTTTTCATCTGGGTAGACTGAGGTGGAGTCAGCAGGGCTGGCCCCCAAGGCTGCTGAATTCCCAGGACTCTACAGCCTTGGACCTTTAAGGGGATTGGGTGGGGGGCTCACCCATGGCTGCAAAGGTGTCCCGCAGGTCTTCCTTGTCAATAATGCCATCACGGTTTTGGTCAATTACTGTGAAGGCCTGTGGAGGGCAAGGGCAGGGAGGGGTTAGGTCCCCCCATGGCCAGGCTTTAGCATCCTTACTCCAGGCAGATCAGATTGTGGCCTCCAGCCAGCTGTCCTCTTTCGTGCCAAGAAGGGAGGGGAGCAAGGAATTCTAAACCCTTCCCCTCCCACTAAAACAGGTGCACATTCCGGGGTGGGAGGGTGGGGGAGGGCAGCAAGGGTGCCTTTGGTCAGCCTTCAGTCTTCCTTCCCTTCACTCACCTCCTTGAACTCCTGGATCTGAGTCTGGTCGAACATTGAGAAGACATTGGAGCTTCCACCCTCTGCTGCTGCCCTTCTCTTGGCCTTCTTGGGTGCCTGGGGGGTGAGGGTTGGGCAAAGACATCCATGGGCCAGATCCTACTATTCTCTGGAGGCAATGGATTAGTCTCCGGGTTCTTTGCGTTTATTCTTGTAAAGCAACTCATCTGGCTCTAGGCTTCCTTCTCTTTGTGACTGCTTTGCTGTGGGTGCTTGTTTCAGTTGCGTCCCCAAATTCCTACCTGTAGCCCTTGAGTCCCATCCCTCCATCCTACCCAAGTGGAAGTTTCCTCTTCTTAGTGTCCTGAGCCTGCCTCCTCTGAGTCCCAGACTTCCTGTGTGACCCTGATCCACTCATTCATTCTGTATGAACCTCTACCTTCTCATTTATAAAATGGGAGTGGGGAAGGTGTGTGTGTGTGTGTGTGTGTGTGTATTGAGGGGGGGCAGAAGGGATCAATGGGGGAAGAAGGGGACATTTGTAATACTTTCAACAATAAAGATTTAAAAAAACATGGGAGTGGGAATCCTTGCCAGCTTGGCCCCAGAGGGTTTTAGGAAGATGGAGAGCAGGCAGTATGGAGCATGCTTTGAGAGGGATTGGGCTCCAGTGAATGGAGTGTCTGAGTGGATTACCCTATGCACCCCATTAGTGATACCAAGAAAAGAAGGACTCATCTTTTTTCCTCTTGATGGACTGGGCACCAGCTACCTTCTTTCAAAGGGTGAGGCTGCTCTGAGGTCTGAGGGATGCGGGCAGGGGCTGGGGGGATTCTTACCATGTCTTCAGTTCCCGGGGGGCAAGGCTGGAAAGTGGCAGAGAGCAAGCTTGCCGCAGTCTCTCTGGGGTTATATAGTCTTGCCCTAGGGAGCCCTTAACATACCAGGGTAACCTTAGCCTTGCGGGTGCCCACCCCAGATACCAAAATAGCCTGGCTCAGGGCCTTTCCTTTCTTGGAGGGCCTGCAGCAGCTGGAGTCCAGGGAGAGAGGGAGGAGGGAATGAGTCTTGGGATGAATGTCTCACTAGGACAGCCGTGGGCAAACTACGGCCTGCAGGCCAGATCCGTCCCGTTTGAAATGAATAAAACTATTGAAAAAAAAGACCGTACCCTTTTATGTAATGATGTTTACTTTGAATTTATATTAGTTCACACAAACACTCCATCCATGCTTTTGTTCCGGCCCTCCGGTCCAGTTTAAGAACCCATTGTGGCCCTCGAGTCAGAAAGGTTGCCCACCCCTGCACTAGGACCTGGGCAGGAAAGGTTGTTCTTTCTCTCAAAGGGGGGTTAGAATGTGGCAGAGTTCAGAGAAGGCCCAAGACGGGCCACAGCGCTTGGAGAGAGATGAACCACATCCCTGTACCCCTGAGTGGGGTGTGCCAAGATTTAAACCCAGTCAATTTATTGAGCACCTATAGTGTGCCAGGTGTTGTGCTGTGTTTTATGGGTGCACTTTGACAAACACTACCCGCTCCCATCTGGAGTTCACAGTCAAGTGAGAGTATGTGTAGGGGTAGTGGCAGAATTTAGAGGTGGGAGAGAGCCGTCTGGGGAATCTAAAGGACCAGGAAAGTCTTCTACATTCCCTTTATGGAGAAGGAGGATTTTTTAAAAAAAGTAAATTCACTGTTTTTATTTATTTATTTATATTTTTAAAAAATGTATTTTATTGATTTTTTACAGAGAAGAAGGGAGAGGGAGAAGGATAGAGAGTTAGAAACATTGATGAGAGAGAAACATGAATCATCTGCCTCCTGCACACTCCCTACTGGGGATGTGCCCGCAACCAAAGTACATGCCCTTGACCAGAATCAAACCCGGGACCCTTCAGTCCGCAGGCCGACGCTCTATCCACTGAGCCAAACCAGTTAGGGCAGAGAAGGAGATTTTGTGAGGAAAGATATAAAACGTGGAATCACTAGGTATGAAGAGACTAGACAGCCTAGGGCAGAGAGACTGCTCTGCCATCTTGGGCTTTGTGCTTCAACTCCCTGGGCCTTGGTTTCCCCTTCTGTAAAATGGAATTTAACTCTCATCCCACAGAACTTGTGGATGTGAACACTATTTGGAAACAGTTTAGTGAAATGTAATCATATTATAACTTAGGCCCTGCCTTAGAACTTACAGTCCAGTCATGAAGACAGGATAAATGCAGAGTAGCCCTGTCCAGGAGCATAAAAATGAGTTTATGAAGATCAGTAGAGGTGAGTCAGGTGAACATGGAGGAGCAGGGGTGCCAAGCAGAGGGCATGGATGGGCAAAGGCCTGGAGAAGCAAAAGATCAGAAGTGTTCAGGTTGCCAGAATCGTGATGGGGCATGAACGGAGGGGCTAGAAACCTCTGACGCTGGAACTGGAGGGCCTTCAATGCCAGGCTGGGAGCTGAGACCTTGGGAGCCTTGAAAAGCTTTGAAACAGGAGAAAGGCATAGTCTAGTGTGAGTCTAGAACCATTTCTTTGGATTCTAGTTTGAAAGTTAGAACTCAGAGGAAGGGAGTCGGAGACACGAAGAGAGAAATTAGTTGGTCACCTCCTCTTGGTTGCCTGGAATGGTCAGTGGCTTCTCAATCCATTCTGGACAAAACCCCGCTTGGCTGACTGTGACTTTGAGGTATTCTCTCCCACCCCTCTAGGCCTCGGCGTCCCGTCCCCTCCATACAGTGGAGGTCTGGGGCAGTATTGGCTGAGGAAGCTCCAGGAGGCCCCAGGTTGGCAATGACACCTCCTCTTCTTGCTCCCTCTAGGACCCAATGTCCTGAGCAAGGTGCCTCCTTCCCTTTCCCTCCTCCAGCCTCATGCCAATGCCTCTAAGACATTTTCTTTTCTGGGCACTGGGGCCCAGCCACCTGTTGTCTCTACGAAGAGAGAAGAAACCACCCTAAACTTAGCAGCTGCTCTTGGCCTCCTGAACTGGCCCCTCCCTGCCTCGTTCGACAGCTGCCTCACCTTATAAGGTTACTATGGGGGTCCAGGCCAAGGGAAACCCACTTATTACTGGGTTCTGGGAGGCGAGGAGAACTCTAAAGACAGGAATCGGGAAAGCTTGGGCCAACTGGAAAGTGGGGAAGTTGGGGAGGAGATCAGGAGCAATATATTTCAGACACGGAATGGGGGGAGTTCTGGAACTCAGAAACCCAGGGGCGTTAGGCCTGACTGAAGTTTCAAGATGATGGACTCTACGGAAATCAGCATATAAGCCGGGAGCTCAGGGTAATGAGGGTCAGAGCGAGAAAAGGCTCAGAAAGTCAGGACTTTGTGTTTGCATTTAGGATAGGCTGGGGCGCTCATAAGATTGGGGTCTGGTTTCTTAGCAGAAAATGAGCACAGAGAAGGGTGGCAACGAGTGGATAGTGGTTGACTGAAGGGTTTTGAATTACCGAAAGAATAAGAACACAGATGTAAGATTTCATGGTACTGGGAATTCATGGTTTGGGGTCTGGGATCCCCACTAGAATGGGGCAAATTGAAAGGATGAGGTGTGAGGACTTGGGGCTTGGGATTCCCACAGGAAATGGCGGATTCAGAGAAATTGGCCACTGGAGGTTTGGGCTATAGTCGCCTGGGCTTGAAGTGTAGGAATTGGTTGGGAGCCGGCTCGAGACTCAGACAGAGTGGAGGTGGAGAGCGCTGGATCGGGGCACTGGATCTGTGTCAGAGCTCAGGACCTCACCTGCCACCAGGGTGGGGGAGAGCGAGGGGAGATCGGTAGCTGGCTGGAGAATGGGGGCCCAGAAAGGACTCGGGCAGGGCAGCACGGCATCCTGATTGGCTAAGGGTTTCGCTAATGCCCCCGGCCCCCGTCTCTACTCCGCGCTGTCCCCAACTGTCACCTCCCTCCGGCGCTAGTCTCCGGCTGTCACCGATATCCCTGGGCTGGCACCGCCTGCTGGCAGCACCCCTCCCCTTTGGCCTGTGGCTAAAGTGAGAGAATGCGCTCATTGGCTGACTAGGCAAATTAATTGCAAATTTGGCCCGCCCCCCAGCTGTCATTCCTTCTGACCTTCTTGGGAGACGTAAAGGATATCGCAGCTCTTCCTATTGACTGCAGATGCTGTCTGTCACCGCCCAAATAGATGTGACTGTCTGTCAATTTGACCTCCGCCTATTCCTTTTCATTGGCTGCTTTTTTATCGTTTATTTTAGCCAGGCCCGCCTCTTCTCGCACAGTACCCGCCTCTTTCCGCGGTCATTCACTGTCCCGCAATTTTTATTGGCCAGGAGGTTCAGCTTCCTGATTTTCTATTAGTTGCTCCTTTCGTCCCGCCTCCCCCTACCTTCTCCCGCCCTCTCATTGGTCTCATACCTTTTCTCCATTTCCTCTTCCCACCTCCAACCTCACCCACCCGTACAACGATTGGCAGAAACCCAGTTCCCTTTCTCCTATTATTCGCCCAAGCCCTCTAACGAGGCGGGAACAAAAAGAAGCGCGATGGGACGGCCCGCGCGCAGGCGTGAAACGCCGCAACGCTGGCCGCTCAGCCGGCACCCGGTCGTGTGCGCAGGCGCGAGGTCGGTTGCTCGCCCAAAGCAGGAGGGAGGGGGCGGCGGCAAGAGAGAGGTAGGGGTGAGAGGGCGCGAGAGAGACCCCGGCACCCGGAGCCCCGGGACCCGAGCGCCGCCGCCGCGGGCCGGCGGCCGCCCGCGCGCCGTCCCCGCCCCCAGCGCGCGCCGGGCCGCGCCCTTCACCTCCCCTTCCTCGACGGGCGGCGCGGAGCGGCCTGAGGGCGGCGCCTTCTGCGGCCGTCCTGGCCGGGAGGGGGATGTGAGGGGCGGCCCGCGGCCATGGAGACGGGCCCGGCGCCCCTTGTGGCCCCGCCACGCCGTCATGGCGCCCCCGCGGCCCCTTCGCCGCCGCCCCGCGGCTCCCGGGCCGGGCCCGTCTTAGTGGTGGCTCCGGGGCCGCCAGTGACCACGGCCACTTCAGCCCCGGTCACCCTGGTGGCCCCCGGAGAGGCGCGGCCCACCTGGTTACCGGGGCCCACCCAGACCTCGGCCCCGGCTTCAGCCCCGGCCCCGGCTTCAGCCCCGGCCCCGGCCTCAGCTCCGGTCCCGGCCTCAGCTCCGGTCCCGGCTTCAGCCCCGGCCCCGGCTTCAGCCCCGGCCCCGGCTTCAGCCCCGGCCCCGGCTTCAGCTCCGGCCCCGGCCTCAGCTCCGGTCCCGGCTTCAGCTCCGATCCCGGCTTCAGCCACGGTCCCGGCTTCAGCTCCGATCCCGGCTTCACCTCCGATCCCGGCTTCAGCCACGGTCCCAGCTTCAGCTCCGGCCCCGGCCTCAGCTCCGGTCCCGGCTTCAGCCCCGGCCCCGGCTTCAGCCCCGGCCCCGACGGTCACGGGCAGCACCGTGGTGATGCTAACACTGGAGGCCTCACCCGAAGCGCAGGTCTCCTCCGGCCCGGAGGTCTTGATGCCCGCGGCGGTAATCGGAGACCAGACGTCAATGGCTCACGCCCTAGGGGCAGACTCTCCAAAGACGGAGGAGACTAGAACCTCACCCGCCTCTGGACCAGGAACCTCCACCGGGACCTCCACCAGAACCTCGTCCAGAACGGCTCCTGGAGCCCTGACCGCCAAACCCCCGCTTGCCCCCAAGCCGGGAACCACAGCGGCCTCAGGAGTGACTGCACGGATTGCAGCAGTGACAGCAGGACAGGTGACAAGTGGACATCGAGCAGCACCATCGGCATCAACAGGACCGGTTCCAGAGGACCCCTCCGGGTCCGGCACAGGGCCTTCAGGGACTAGTGAGGCTCTGGTCGCGGTTGTGATGGTGACCCCTGCTCCAGAGCCTGCAGAAAACTCTCAGGATCTAGGCTCCATGTCCAGCCTGGGACCTGGCATCTCTGGGCCTCGAGGGCAGGCCCCGGACACTCTGAGCTACTTGGACTCCGTGAGCCTCATGTCTGGGACCTCGGAGTCTTTGGTGGATGATGCGAGCTCCATGGGCTCAGACTCAGAGATAAACGGGCTGGCCCTGCGGAAGACGGACAAGTATGGCTTCCTTGGGGGCAGCCAGTACTCGGGCAGCCTGTGAGTACCCAGTGGGGCTGCTTCAGTGAAGCAGGTTTTGGGGGTGCGGGGAGAAGTAGCTTGCTCAGACTCTGGCAGCCCAGCCTCCTCTGAGGATCCAGGGGTGACAGTGCGTGTGGGATACCTGGCCATTCCTATCATGCCCTAGCCTAGAGCATCCTCACCCAGAAGTTCTGCACGTGTTTGTGAGTTTCAGAGCAGGTGCCAGGAGTTCTGGGTTTGAGCCTAAGCTTTGCCTTAGGTGGGTTGTGTGCCCTTGAGCTGGTGTCTTCCCCATTTCCGTGCTCAGTTTATGAAATGAAAGGCTGAATGAGATGATATCTAAGATCATCCCAGCTCCTTTATTTGAGACTCTAGCTTTGAGCCAGATATTCTGCAGTGTTGGCTGGGCAGGGTTCTGGTAGAGATCTTTGGTCCCCTAGTGGGAGAGTCTGTGAGTGAAGCAGGCGTCGCACCTTCCTCATAACCCTAGGTCTGATGGGGTGGGGAGGTGGAGAAATCTGGTGATGGAGGGAGACTCTGAAAACAGGGCCCCTCTGCGGAACAGAGGACAGTCTTGTGTTTTCACTGAGGGAAAGGGGGTGGGGAAGGTCTCTTCCCCATTTTCTCATCTCCCCAGCCCAGCTTACTCTTTCCTAGTTCCCTCCAGGGGCCTGAGTCACTCCTGAGGGGGGTGTGATCACCTCCGGCTTCTTCCTTCTCTCTCTTTGGATCCTGCACATTGTTCCGCTACCCCTGTAACCTGCTGGTCAGCTCAGCATCACCTGAGTACCCAGGTGGCAGGCCCTGTGCAGGATGTTAAGGATAAAACAGTCATTTCAAGTTGCTCATCATTTAGAGGGAGAAATATACCTAAATACTTGGTTTCAATGTATGTTAGGTTTCACTTAGAGATGGTCACAGGATTTTGTGAGCACCTGGGGAAGGGATGTTTTGCCCAGTCTGGGAATCCTGCTGAAGCTAATCTGAATCTTAAAGAAGATGTAACATTTAATCATGGCTGGGCCTGTTGGGGTTGGTGGAGGACCTGCCTGGTGGTGAGAGAATATTCTAGTCAGGGATTATTACCCACAAAAAAAAAAAAAAAAATCAGAAAACCTTTGTGCACCAACATTCTTGGTCCTGTAAGAGGAAGGGAACTGAAATTTGACCCTGATGCTTTCCCATGTTTGAGGGATGTGTTGTACCCAATTTACAAATGAAGAAGCAATTGAATGAATTGCTCTACTCAATCTGGATCTCTGTGACCAATGGTTCTCTCCTTAACACCATGTTATCCTAAGGAACTCTTGGATTGAATTGGATTTTAGTGAGCCCCACTTGTATGCCAGGCACTGGGCTGAATGCTGTTTTTCTGCTTTATAGTTTTGTCCCTCTAAAATCCATCTTCTGTGCTGGAGGAATCTACTGAGGCACAAGGCTGACTGGGCCATATGTACCTTAAAAACTTTTAGTGGCTCCCCACTGGCCACAGGTTAAAGTCCAAGTGCTTTAGCCTGCCCATAGGCTCATTATCTGGCCCTGCCAGCCCCTCTGGTCTGCTCTCCTGCCGCTCCTCACCAAGCACTTCGTGCTGTGCTCCTGTTGAACTGATTCACACTCAGGCCAGGGATACCTTTCTCCCCCTTTTCCCGCTAAGTTCTACCCAGTCTTTTGTGGCTTACCTCACAGGTCCCCTTCTCCAGGAAGCCTTTCCTGATATCCACTCCCCTACTTCAATTAGATGCCTCTTCTGTGCATTTTTAAAAATTTTTGTTTTTTTCTTTTTGTTAATCCTCACCGGAGGATATTTTTCCATTGATTTTTAGAGAGAGTGGAAGGGAGAGGGACACAGAGAAACATTGATGTAAGAGAGACACATCAATTGATTGCGTCTCGCACACACCCTAACCAGGGCCAGGGATCAAGCTTGCAACTGAGGTACGTGCCCTGGACTGGAATCAAACCAGGGATTCTTCAGTCCGTAGGCCGACACTCTCCACTGAGCAAAACGGGCTAGGGCTTATTTTTATTATTTTTTAAAAATATATTTTTTATTGAATTCAGAGAGGAAGAGGGAGGGAGAGAGAGATAGAAACATCAGTGATGAGCCTGGCCAGCGTGGCTCAGCGTTTGAGCGTCGACCTATGAACCAGGAGGTCACAGTTTGATTCCCAGTCAGAGCACATGCCTGGGTTGTGGACCCGATCCCCAGAGTGGGGCATGCAAGAGGCAGCCAATCACAATTCCCTGTCATCATTGATGTTTCTATCTCTCTCCTTCTCCCTTCCTCTCTGAAATCCATAAAACTATATTAAAATAAAAACAAAAAAGAAACATCAATGCTGAGAGAGAATCACTGATTGGCTGCCTCCTGCACTCCCCACAGGGGGGATCAAGCCCACAACCCGGGCATGTGCCCTGGGGACCTCCTGGTTCATAGGTTGCCGCTCAACCACTGAGCCACACTGGCCAGGCTCTTCTGTGCATTTTTAAAAACATATTTATTTTTTAAATTAATTTCAGAGAGGAAGGGAGAGAGAAATAGAACCGTCAATGATGAGAGAATCATTGATCGGCTGCCTCCTGTAAGCCCCAAATTGGGGATCGAGCCAGAAATCTGGGCATGTGCCCTGACCGGGAATCGAACCGTGACCTGGTTCATAGGTTGACGCTCAGTCACTGAGCCATGCTGGCCGGGTGAGCCCTCTCTTTTAATAGTCCTTTATATACAGTTTCTCAATAGACTTCTCATCTCTGTGTTTTTCTTTTGTTATTTTAAAATATATTTTTATTGATTTCAGAGAGGTAGGGAGAGAGAGAGAGAAACATCAATGATGAGAGAGAATCCTTGATTGGCTGCTTCCTGCGTGCCCCGCACTGGGGATTGAGCTTGCAACCCAGGTACATGCCCTTGACTGGAATCAAACCTGGGACCCTTCAGTCCACAGGCTGATGCTCTATCCACTGAGCCAAACCAGCTGGGGCTCCCATAACTTTGTGATGTAGGTTGTGACATCCCTGTTTTACAGATGAGGAAGAGACTCAGGTTATCACTTATCAAGACACCCCGACTTCTAAGGACAGAAATGGGATTTGAGCTCAGGTCTGTCTGGAAACCCCAAGCTCTTTTTTCCATTCCACTCACCTCCTGGTATTGATTCCTAAAAGTAATTATTTCAAGACTGATGGGGACCTTGGCTGGGTACTTCACTCAGTTAGAGCATCATCTCTATATGCCAAGGTTGCGGGTTTGATCCCCAATCAGGGCACATACAAGAATCAACCAATGAATGCATACATAAGTGGAACAACAAATTGAAGTTTCTCTCTTGTCCCTTTCTCTCTGTCTCAAATCAACAAAAATATTTTTTAAAGTCTATTAAAAAAAAAAAGACTGATGAGGCATCTTGATGTGTAGCTCTGACAGACAGTGAGCAAACAGTGTAAGGAAAGCTTCATTTGCCTGGGAGTCGGGGGTGATTTCAGAGAGGAGGAGGTAAAGAGAATTGCAGGTGGCCCAAGGGAATCTCAAGAGTCTGATAGGAGGAAACTCAAGACAGTTGCTTCTAAGGAGACAGAGAAGTATATTCTATATTTTATTTTATGGGTAATAATTGTTATTATCTCCTCACCCCTATATGTATTGTCTCATATAAACTGTCAGGTAGATATTATTTTTCTCTACATCTTATACATGAGAAAATTGAGGCTTAGAGGAATTAAGTGACTTACCCAGGATTATACAATAAATAAGTGTTAAAAGCTAGAACTTGAATTTAGGTCTAATGCAAACTATGGTTTTACATATTCTGTACTCTCTCCCCAAACTTATATACATCAGAAGTAGGATTTAAACCAGGGGTGGGCAAACTTTTTGACTCGAGGGCCACAATGGGTTCTTAAACTGGACCGGAGGGCCGGAACAAAAGCATGGATGGAGTGTTTGTGTGAACTAATATAAATTCAAAGTAAACATCATTACATAAAAGGGTACGGTCTTTTTTTTTTTTTTTTTTTTTTTTTAGTTTTATTCATTTCAAACGGGCCGGATTCGGCCCGCAGGCCGTAGTTTGCCCACGGCTGATTTAAACACACGTCTGTATAGAAATCCAACATGAGAACACAATCTCTGTGCAGAGATTCCTTCCAAAGGGAAGAAGTCCTTTCAGTTTGGTTAACTGGGACCTTGGATAGTTAAATGGCCAGACATCTGATGCTTGGCAGCTCACAAAATGTTTTTATGTCCAGTCTCTCATTTGAGCCTGGAGAGGTGGCTTGCCGCAGTTCCCGCAGCATCCAGGTATTACACTACTGCTCCTGACCCTTTCCATGCTTCCCCCGTCCCGCAGAGAGAGCTCCATTCCCGTGGATGTGGCTCGGCAGCGGGAGCTCAAGTGGCTGGAGATGTTCAGTAACTGGGATAAGTGGCTGTCACGACGTTTCCAGAAGGTTTGAGAAGGCTAAGTGGTGGGCAGGGCACTGCACAAGGGGCAGGGGCAGGGTGGGCCCCGGGGCTCTGGGGAAGCCCAGGAACACGGTAGTATCTGCTCTATGGACCGTGCTGGGGAGAAGTGGGACTTGGGCCTGGGAAGGAGTAACTTTAAGCCAGGCAAGGTCTAGTGGAGTGGAGTTAAGCCTGTGGATGGGGGCGGGGTGTCCCAGGGAGCCTGAGGGTTGCTGGGGGAGACTTGGAGGCTGGGCCAGTCCCTGAAGCTGTTCCCCCGCCTGCCATTCTGCCTTAGGTGAAGCTGCGCTGCCGGAAGGGAATCCCTTCCTCCCTCAGAGCCAAGGCCTGGCAGTATCTGTCCAATAGCAAGGAACTCCTGGAGCAGAACCCGGGCAAGTTTGAGGTGTGTCCAGGGTGTGGGGACATGTGACACTGGCTGAAGGATATCATCAGCTCCCCCAGATCCTGAGGTAATTGTTGCTTTCCCACTGCAGGAGCTGGAACGGGCTCCTGGGGACCCCAAGTGGCTGGATGTGATTGAGAAGGACCTGCACCGCCAGTTCCCTTTCCATGAGATGTTTGCTGCTCGAGGGGGGCATGGGTAAGGTGGCCTGGCCACGTGGGTTAGTTAGCAAACGTTTGTTGGTGGCTCCAGGTGAATACAAGACAGTTGAAAGCAGTTCATGCTCTCCAGGACTTCTAGAAGGCTGGTCCTTTGTGGATTGAGTGTCAAGCCATATTGAGGGACGTGTTCTCAGAAGACTCTGACTTGGTGGGTGGGGCTGGGGGTCTGTTGTAGGGGCAAGAAAGGGAGGCACAACAAGGGCTCATGGCATTGAGCTGGGCTTTGAAGGCTAGATGGGAGCAGAGCAGGGGACAAGGTTTTCCTGCCTGGGGGGTATGTAAACTGTGTTTGAGAAGTGAGGTTGGGTAGTTGAGGCTGGAAAAGTAGTTTAGGGCCAGATCACGAAGGGCCCTTAAATACTGTTCCAAGGCACTTGAACTTTTGTTTTTTCCCAGGCTTTTCCGAGTGTATTTTTACTGCTCCCCAGTAATATGCAAGTTGATCTTAGGTGGTTCTCGGATGGACATTTTTTATCAACAAGTTCATCCTTTCAGTAAATATTTATTGAGCATCTACTATCTGCTAGGCACTCTTTTAGTCACGGATGACAGCAGTGAACAAGAGACAAAAACTCTTGCCCTCATGGGTCTTATTATATTTTAGTGGGGATAGACAGTAAGATGAAAGAAAATATGTTGTATGTGAAATAAATGATGGTAAGTAATAAAGAGGAGTTTAAGAGGGGAATAGAGAATGTGAATGGAAATTGGGGTTTAAGTGATTGGATCTGACTTTTATTTTTAGAGAGCGAGGAAGGGAAAGGGATAGATAGAAACACTGATGAGAGAGAAACATCATCAACGGGCTGCCTCCTGTACACCTCCCGTTGGGGATCGGGCCAGCAACCCGGGCATGTGCCCTGACTGGGAATTGAACTGGTGATTTCTTGGTTCATGGGTCTATGCTCAACCACTGAGCAACACTGGCTGAGCAGATCTGACTTGTATTTTATTTTACTTTTTTTGTTAATCCTCACCTGAGGATATTTTTTCCATTGATTTTTAGATAGAGTAGAAGGGATGGGGAGAGGCGAGAGAGAGAGAGAGAGAGAGACATCGATGTATGAGTGACACATTGGTTGCCTCCTGCACGGGGTCTAGGATTGAGCCTGCAACCCAGGTATGTGCCCTTGATCGGAACTGAACCCGAGACCCTTCAGTCTACAGGCTGATGCTCTAACCACTAAACAACTGGCTAGGGCTGACTTGTATATTTTAAAAGGCTCATCCTGGCTGCTGTGCTAAGGATAGCCGATGAGGAGACAAGGACAGAAGCAGAGAAAACAGTGAGGAGACTATTTCCATAATTCAGGAGAGATGCTGATAGATAAGGATCATAGCAGTGGCACTCCTGGGAGAAATGGTTGGATTCTGGTTATATTTTGAAGCTAGAGCCAAAAGGATTTGCCAGTCGATTAGATGTGGAGTGTGTGAGAGAGAGAAAGAGGAGGAGGAGTTATCAATGACTCTTAAGGTTTTTGGCCTGAGAAACTGGAAGAATGGAGTTACCATATGCTGAGACGGATGGGGAAAATGGGGGAAAGTAAGTGTGGGAGGTATATCAGGAGTTCAGTTTTGGAATGTGTAGTTTGAAATGCTTATTGGACATCAAGATGGAGATGTCAAGTAGGTTGGAGGTAAATATATATAATTAAGGATTTCGGGGAGAGGTTTAAATTGGAAATAAATTGGAAAGTGAAGACCTGTCACTCTCTAGATGGGACTAAATCTCACCCCTGGGACTGGATGAGGTTGTCAAGGCAGCAAGTGTATAAATGAAGGGAAGCTCAGAGACTGAGCCCTGCAGCTCCAACATTTTTAAGAATAGTAATTACTGAGAATGAACCAGTAAATGGACTGGAAGAAGCTGGAGAGGTAGAAGGAAAACCAGGAATATGTGATTCCTGGAAGCAAAGTGAAGAGTTTTAGGATCGGCTGTATGAAATGCTTCTGATGGGTCAAGTAAAGTCAAGTTGCAAATTGACCTCTGGACTGAAACTGTGGGAGGCCTTAGATCAGTGGTGGCGAACCTTTTGAGCTCGGCGTGTCAGCATTTTGAAAAACCCTAACTTAACTCTGGTGCTGTGTCACATATAGAAATTTTTTGATATTTGCAACCATAGTAAAACAAAGATTTATATTTTTGACATTTATTTTATATATTTAAATGCCATTTAACAAAGAAAAATCAACCAAAAAAATGAGTTCGCGTGTCAGAGGTGACATAGGTTCGCCATCACTGCCTTAGATAAAAACAGTTTTGTGGGGAACAGTGGACTAAAGCCTCGCTGGAGAAAGGGAAGAAAGAAATTGAAGACAGTGAGCCTATACTCTGGCGGAGTTTCACTTAATAGGTAAGGAAGGAAACAGTGTGATATTTGGAGAGGAAAGTGAGGTCAAGAGACTTACTTTAAACTAAAGGAAATAAAAGATGTAGTTTGCAATGGGAATGATCTAGTAGAGGGAGAAAAATCGATGATGCAGGAGAGATGGGAAGGTTACTGGAGATGGCCTGTGTAGGCAAGGGGATGAGATCCAGTCCCAAGTGGAAAGGCTGTGCTTGTTCAGGATCACTGACAGTTCACCCGTAGCAACAGGGCGGAAGGCAGGGCATAAAAGCAGACAGGAATTAGGTAACCAACTAGTATATCAAACCTGTCATTTCATGGATGCTATTGCAAAGTGGAGAGTAATAGGGGTGGAATGCAGATAAAGCACAAACGAAGACCACACGTCAGTGGCTGAATTTTGGAAACACGATTGTAAGCAGTGGTCAGGAGTGTGTGTGACTGGATGCAGGGAGATGATCTGGGAGGTCATTACTTTTTTCTGGGTAAGTGATGAAGGTGTGAGCTGTGAAGTGGTTGTGAAGGAACAGATGGAATAAATTTAGGTCGTAATGTTGAGAAGACTGATTAGCCATGGGAGTAAAGGAAGGCTTTCTGTTTTCTGATGTGGGGTTGAGTGGATGGAATTCCCAGACACAGCGTTGGGGCACTCTCAAGGAAGAGGAGCAAGTCTAGGGAAGAGATTTTATTCTTTTGGATGTAGAGACAAGAGAAAGGTCTAAGGCACACCTGGCTTCCCAAGCCTTCACCTAGAACAGGGCCCATTGGTGGTGGTGGTTTGGGAGGGGGGCATGATGCAAACATTCAGACTGTTAGAGGAGGACTGAAGCTGTGGCTATTGAAAGCTTCTGCAAGAAGATGACCTTGAAGGTTTATTGGATGCTGGCAGATGGAGAGAGAGCGAACACAGACTGCTGGGAATGGTAGGGAGCACGTGGGGTGTGCAGGCAAGGGTGGAAGTTGCAGCCTGGAATGTTTTGTGTGATCTGAGTCTTTGGTTTAAGCTTGATAGGCAGGGCTAGGAAGGGGATTGAAGTGTGTGGTAGTAGAGCTCAGAAGTTAATCTGGAATTAGATTTAGGAGGGGTCTGGGCTGGGGCTGCAGACTGGGCAGATTTAGTTTGGGGCAGAGAGCTTCCAACTCTTTTGCTTGCCCTCATGGTTTTTCCCAATACCCACAGGCAACAGGACCTGTATCGAATCCTTAAGGCCTACACTATCTACCGGCCCGACGAGGGCTACTGCCAGGCACAGGCCCCAGTGGCTGCAGTGCTGCTCATGCACATGCCTGCTGAGGTCAGCATACTGTGGTCCTGGTTGGGGAGGGGGTGGGGAGGATCTTGGCCTACAGTGGTGATGGGGGAGCTCTCTGCTCCATTTCTCAGGCCCCCTCCCTCCTTGTTTTTGCCCTTCTCAGCAAGCCTTTTGGTGCCTGGTACAGATCTGCGACAAGTACCTCCCGGGTTACTACAGTGCAGGGCTGGTGAGTACCTGAAGGCTTGGTACAACAGGCTGACTTTTCCCCAAGGCTGCAGGGAGGTCCTTGTCCTGCCCCACCCTCTGCCCTTTTGTCCCCTCTGCTCTGGGCCTCGCCCACTGAGGTGAGGATCCCCTGCTCAAGGGGGCCACAGCAGGCCCCTTCTCATGGCTCATCTCACCTTTAGGAGGCCATTCAGCTGGATGGAGAAATCTTTTTTGCACTCTTGCGCCGTGCCTCCCCACTGGCACACAGACACCTGCGGCGGCAGCGCATTGACCCCGTGCTCTACATGACAGAATGGTTCATGTGCATCTTTGCCCGCACTCTGCCCTGGGCGTCAGTGCTGCGTGTCTGGGATATGTTCTTCTGTGAAGGTACATTTGTAGGGGTTTTCACGGTGCCTGCCAGGCGGTGGTCTGCTGATAGAAGGTGCTTGTTGGGTCTGGGGGTTGGAACCTGAGGCCTGGTCTTGGCTCTGCCACTAACCCCAGAGCCTACTCTCCCTCCCAGGAACCTGAAACCCATGGCAGTTCATTTCCCATCTTGGGCTTCCTCATATGTAAGGTTTATAGTGGGCCGCGCCAGCACAGCCAAGGGTGATCCCGAGGCGGGGGGTGAAAGGATTAAAGAAAGACAGACAAGAGAATGAAAGCTGGGTCTCGGTGGGACGCTGCTCCCTGATGAGGAGACAGCGCCGGCGCCCACAAGCCTTGTCTTTATTTCATAGCAGATGCCACGAGGCAAAGTAGGGGCGTGATCACGTTGTTCACAGCATTCTCGTGAGTTTCAACCTCACTCAGCTACATGCACCCGAACTCTAGCACAAGGCACATGGGGCTACGTGTTCGGACCATAGGTTCAAGCTTACAACCACAGCCGTTGGCTATGACTGTGCTGGGAGGGCCCTGCCCTCCAGCTGGGACTTGCACGTGGCAATGAGAGGACCCTGTCCTTTCATTAGTCTGAGGCTTAAACCTGGCCAAAACACCGTACCCGCACCCCACATTACAGTAGATAGGGATGGGAGCTGTGAGTCCCTCCTACATGGGACATGCTGAGGTCCCAGGCATGATCACCTGTGCTGTCTTTACTCTGCAGGCGTAAAGATAATTTTCCGGGTGGCCCTGGTGTTGCTGCGGCACACACTGGGCTCAGTGGAGAAGCTGCGCTCCTGCCAGGGCATGTATGAAACCATGGAGCAGCTGCGCAACCTGCCCCAACAGTGCATGCAGGAGGACTTCCTGGTGCATGAGGTAGGCATGAGAGGCTTTGGCAAAGCCCAGATCTGCTTCAGGCCATCCCCACCTCATCTGCATTTTAGAACCCATTTCTTCTCCATCTAGGTGACTAACCTCCCAGTGACAGAAGCACTGATTGAGCGAGAAAACACAGCCCAGCTCAAGAAGTGGCGGGAAACCCGGGGGGAACTACAGTATCGGCCCTCACGGCGACTACATGGCTCCCGGGCCATCCATGAGGAACGCCGGAGGCAGCAGCCACCCCTGGGCCCCTCCTCTAGCCTCCTCAGCCTCCATGGCCTCAAGAGCCGGGGCTCCCTGGCAGCTGGAGGAGCCCCATCTCCACCCCCTCCCCACAGGGCCAGTGCTGGGCCTACCCCAGGGCCTGTGGTCACCGCTGAGGGACTGCATCCATCCCTTCCTTCGCCCACTGGTAACAGCACCCCACTGGGTCCCAGCAAGGAGACCCGGAGGCAGGAGAAGGACCGGAGGCAGGAGAAGGAAAGGCAGAAACAGGAAAAGGAACGTGAGAAACAAGAAAAGGAACGGGAGAAAGAGCGACAGAAACAAGAGAAAGAGCGGGAGAAGCGGGAGAAGGAGCGGCAGAAGCTGGAGAAGGAGCAGCAGAAGCAGGAGAAGGAGCGGCAGAAGCAGGAGAAGGAGCGGCAGAAGCAGGAGAAGAAGGCCCAAGGCAGGAAGCTGTCGCTGCGCCGAAAGGCAGATGGGCCTCCAGCCCCCCAGGATGGTGGGGACAGGTCCTCGGCCTCTGAACCCCGGCAGGACGCTTACTTCTGACCTCTGCTCTGGGCCTGGACTGCATGGCCCCCTCCTTTCCCTCAGCCAAGAGCAGACCCCTCAGTAAGCTGTCCCTCTTCCTGAGGAAAGTGGCTTGATTCCCCGTCTCCTTGCCAGCTGCTGATCCCGACAGCCAGGACAGTCAGTGCATGGGGCAGCTGCATTCTCCGAGGTAGCTGTTGAACAAGTCTGGAGCCCCTCACCTCCAGTTAGGTCGCGCTGGGGTCTCACTCTTGCCCCAGTTCCCTTTGGGGTCCCTTTCCAGGTGCTGTCCTGATTGGCCTTTTGTCACCAAAGGGGTGACTCTTGGCAATGGGGGAGTCAGTTTTCAGATTCTTACACTCCAGTTGCTCCCCTTACCCATGAAGTGGAGCTAGGTTCCTTTTTCTCTCCAGTCCTGCCTGCCTCCCCCACTTCCTGGCCGAGGGCCTCCTTGACTTCTGGACATCTCTGTGTTGTAATTATGTATAAAGGACCTGGTTGGCCCAGGGGTGGGGGTGTTCGCTCAATCTTCTGTCCTTTGGTTCTCCTTCCACAATGTTCTTGCACTGTTTAAGGGGACATGCACTGGAACAGGAAATGTCCCCCACTTCCTCACCCACCACCGTCCTGCTCTCCTTCCTATTCACCCACCTTTCTCTCTATTCTCATGCCTCCCCTGCTTTGCCTCACCAGGACCCTCACCTTTCACCTTATTTCCTTCTAACCCTCCAGCCCCTATTTGGAAAAGGGGTCTTTTCTTGAGCTCCAGGGGGTGGAACCCAATGTTTACATTCTCTTCTGTATCTGCCCCCACCCCATGTGGCGCTTTGAGGAACCAGAAAAGAACCTGCTATTATACCTGGGCATGTCTCCTGCCTTGTTATTTGAGAAGGGGGTTAGAATAAGGACTAGAGAGGGAGGGAGCAAGTGATGAGTGAGCCAGGATCTACTGAAGCAGTTGGCTGGTCTTGGCAGGTAGGTACCCCTTGGCCTTTGGTCCATCTCTCAGTCATTCATCAACAAACAATGGTTGAGCTCCTGCCCCATCTTTGCCTGGGATCGGCTGTCTCCATTGTCACTGGCCTCCGGAAGCCCTCTACGTATCAGCTGCAGTGCCCGGATCTCCTTCCCAAAGCGCTCATGCAACTCCTGGAACCTGGAGTGGGGACTGAGGGTGGCTAGAAGGCCACAGTCCTGGGGGGGATGGGGGATGTGGGGGTGAGCTGGGCTCTTGGCCAGCTGCTTGGCACAGCTTTGGTACTGAGCCTCTAGCGGGTGGGGGTCGTAGCACAGCCAGCTGCCTCCAGCTCACCCCAGCCTGAACCCACAGGCAGGCTCCCCGCTCCTGGTTTTCTGCTTCCAGCCTGTAGGCCTGCCCAACTTCTGTGCCCTCTACCCCAGGGGTCAGGACGGCAAAGGCATAGGGTTCTGTGGCCCGAGGCATGGCTCCACCTGGCAGTTCTCCAACAGGATGAGGCCCAGGGGCATGTCTGCCTGGTGCTCCTGGTAGAAGAGGAGGCTTCCCTGGAAGATGAACCAGGGACCCTGGTAGCTGGTATTTTGGTCCTTCATTAGCATGATGCCCTCAGGTCTGGAACCTGTACCTGTGCGAGAAACTGAGCACAGACTTTGGGTGCAGTTTCATGGTAGTACGATCTGGAGGAGACGGGCAGGAGGAGGGGTGGTCCATCTTGTTCCCCTGGGGACCCCATGCTGCCTCCTATGGTCCCAGTAGGCTCTTCCTGGGCACAGCCTCAGCTTGGTGGGACTCAGGCTCTGAGTGTCCCCGCAGCACGGAGCCACTTCCCCACCCAGCCCTGCCCTCCGGCCAGGTTACGGAACCCGGGAAGGGGCCCTGGGCCGGGGCCTGTTTGCTAAGAGGGTCTCCATTCTGCGGCTGTGGTTGGAGAGGGGCTCTGGTGCCCTTTCCCGGGCCTACCTGAGATCAGGGCACAGGGGGCTCTGGCCTCGGTGCTTGGAGCCGGTGCCACGGCCACCTCTCCGGTAGCGGGGCCCTTTCCACCTCGGAAGCCTAGAATCAGCCCCGAAGCCTAGAATCAGCCCCGGGAGAGGGGTGGGTAAATTACTTCCCCTGCGTCCTAAAGGGAGCTGGGTCCGGAGAGTGCCCACCCCGGTCCGGTCCGGGGCCTCAAGGCGGGCCAGCGGGAGAGCCGGGCTCACCCCAGGGAGAGGAGAGGGCCGATGACTGGCCGCCGAGCTGGGGAAGGATTTCCAGTGGGATGGTGAGGGGCGCAGGGTTGGCCAGCCCTGAGGAAAGGTGACGCAACCCTAGAAAGAGTAACGAGGGCAGGACCCCATCGGCCCTGCTCGGATTTGCCCCGCACCGTGACCTGGCGCCCCCGTCCCCAGAGCCGCTACTGCTGTGGGAGGGAATGGACACTGCGTGGGCCCATCCCTCTCGCTCGATAGGGGTCCAGCAGCTCACAGGTCCCGTCTTCTCGTCGTATTGCCCCGAACAGCTTACGTCACCTCTGAGAGGGGTGTGACTTCCCCGCTCCGCCCGCACTCCCGCCCGCGGCGTGGGTTGGTCCTCCCTGGAGCGAAGCCACTTCCGGCCTTCCGGGCGCTCTCCACAGTTCCCTTCCGGGTGAAGGCCTGTGCCCCGGATGTAGCCCCGGCGCGAGCAGCTCCCCTTCCCTTGCCGGGCGGCCCAGGGTCCTTAGGTGAGCGCGCCGGGCGCTGCGTGAGTCCCGCGGCTCTGCCGCTGCTCTGAGCTGTGCACACAGCCCGCGGCAGGTGGGGGCCAGCCCGCGGCGGAGTTGGGGGTTCGGCGGAGGGAGAAGCCGGGGACCAGGGCGCTAGGTCCCGGGTCCGCCCGGACCTCACGGGCCCGAGGGAGCTGGGGTGGAGGAGCGGGTGTCAGCCCGCGGACCCGCGTCGCGACTGGACTGCGGGAGCCGGGAATGGGGTGGTCACGGGAGGAAGCGGGTCCCCGCGCGTCTCGGGTCGGGTGTGGGTGGGAGCCCCTCCGCGTGCCCGCCTCTCGGACCCGCCCCCAGCAGCTCTCTTGGATGCCATCCCGGGTCCCGGGGCCTCTGGGCCGCCAACTCCCCTTCCGGCCCCGATTCTGTGCTGCCTCCCCCACAGCCTGGCCCTGTGCGCACCTGGCAGTGCTGCGCCGGGGGCCCTCTCGCGGCGAGTGTCCTCTCGCCGGTCCCCTAATCTGCGCCTTTCCCTCTGCTGTTCGGGGAAGACCCTCTGTGCAGCCATGCCGAAGCGGAAAGTGACCTTCCAGGGCGTGGGAGACGAGGAGGATGAGGAGGAGGTCGGTGCTCCCAAGAAGAAGGTGAGGGGCGGAAACGGGAACTGGAGCCAGAGACGGGAGAAGCTTTGGGGAGAAGGGGCAAGGTTTTCATGTTCTCTGCGAAGGGCGTTTGGGGGATTCTCAGGTTGAGTCCAGATCCTGGAGCATTTTGAGGAAGAGTGCGGGTGCGAAGAAAAAAAATTAATACTTTCCTCCCACCTTCTAAGTTCTTATAGCTGGGCCAAAAATCAAATTAACAGGGGAAAATCAAATTTAATGCATGCACATGGGAAATTCACATAAGCACGACAATTCCAAACTCAGTGAGGCAGCATTAGGTATATATGACATTTTAAAACAATTTTTTTTAAATTGATTTCAGAGCAGAAGGGAGAGGTAGAGGGAAATAGAAACATCAATGATATGAGAGAATCATCGATCGGCTGCCTCCTGCACACCCCACACTGGGGGTCTGTTTCTTTGTTACCAATGTTGTGCCCCCCCCACCCCATAACAAAGAAACAGAATTTCCGGAGGATGAGGCCCAGAAATCAGGATTTTAAAAAAGGTTCCCAGGTGATTCTCATGTGCAGCCAAGGTTGAGAACCACTGCTATAGTAGGTTTTCTTTTTGAATCTATTGGGCAGGAAAGCGGGGAGGGCCAAAGGTTCTTTCTGAGTCTTGTTTCTTAATAGCTTAAAATTAATATTCCAAAAAGGCAGCTTCAGGTTGGCAAAACTTTGGTTCCCTTCAATAAGCAGTAACCTGCATCTGTGGACTGTCTGACTCCTGCTCACAGCTAGTGGACCCTGTGGCTGGGGCAGGAGGTCCTGGGAGCCGCTTCAAAGGCAAACACTCTTTGGACAGCGATGAGGAGGATGATGATGATGAGGGGTCCAGCAAATACGACATCCTGGCCTCAGAGGATGTGGAAGGTGAGTTATACCCAAGAACTGACTCTGCTAGGGGAGCAAACGGGCTCCTGGGAATGTGGACGAAGGAGGCTCCTGTCTCTTGCCTGCCAGCATGGACACCTGTGTCTTTGGTGCAGGTCAGGAAGCAGCCACCCTCCCCAGTGAGGGAGGTGTGCGCATCACACCCTTCAACCTTCAGGAAGAGATGGAGGAAGGCCACTTTGATGCTGATGGCAACTACTTCCTGAACCGGGATGCTCAGATCCGAGACAGCTGGCTGGACAACATTGACTGGGTGTGGCTCCGGGGCTGGCATGGCTGGGGCCTGGAGGCAGCAAGTGCTTGGGCCCTGCTGGCAGTTTGTAGGAAATAACTCCCCCGCCCCCCATTTTCACATTACAGGTGAAGATCAGGGAGCGGCCACCTGGTCAGCGCTCACCGTCAGACTCCGAGGAGGAGGACAGCCTGGGCCAGACACCAATGAGTCCCCAAGCCCTCCTGGAGGGCCTTCTGGAGCTCCTGCTGCCAAGAGAGACAGTGGCTGGGGCACTGAGGCGTCTGGGGGCCAGAGGAGGAGGCAAAGGGGGTAGCAAGGGGCCTGGGCGGCCCAGTTCCCCCCAGCGCTTGGACCGGCTGTGCAGTTTGGCCGACCAGATGGTGGCTCGAGGCAACCTTGGTGTTTATCAGGAGACAAGAGAACGCTTGGCCGTGCAGTTGAAGGGGTTGGGGTGCCGGACCCAGGGGCCCCCTGACCCCACGCCCCAGCCTTCTCTGGACATGTTTGCTGATGAAGTAGCAGAAGGGGAGCTGGAGACCCCAACCCCTGTCCAGAGAGGAGGTGAGATTTCAGGGCAGAGGTGGGGTGTGGGCAGGGGCAGGACCCTTGAAGCCCAGATGGCTTTGCTGTTTCAGAACCAGAGTCCCCAGGAGACGGGCTGCTGGATGTGATGTGGGAATATAAGTGGGAGAACACAGGCGATGCTGAGCTCTACGGGCCCTTCTCCAGCAGCCAGATGCAGGTGAGCCCCATCTGCCTCGCTCTCCCTCCCAGCCCTCACAGTCCTCCTCCAGCTCTGCCCTCTCTTCCTGCAGACGTGGGTGAATGAAGGCTACTTCCCTGACGGTGTTTATTGCCGGAAGCTGGACCCCCCTGGTGGACAGTTCTACAACTCAAAACGTATTGACTTTGACCTCTACACCTGAGCCTTCTGAGGGCCAGTTTAGTGGCTCTTTCTTTCCTGGACTCTCTGGAGGAGGCCCCAGTTGCCTCAGGCAGTGAGGATATTGGGGGCCACTTTTCAGTCAGTTTCCTTTCCCAATAAAAGTCTATAGTTGTGTATTAGGCCCTTGACTGTCCTGATGGCCAGAAGCCAGGGACCTCCACAGCCCCTTTGGATTTGCCTCTGTCCTTGAGTATTTCCTCATGAAGTTTCTCTGAGAGTTTCTGGTTTTTGTTTACCACTCCTAGGGGCAGAGCCAGGGCTGTCAGGTGTCCTGTGGCCTCCCCACCTGGACTCTGCTCACCATCTGAAAACCCCTTCACTCCCATGCCATTCTCCGGTGTGGGAGTTCCTGTCTCACTGTTCTTAGGTCGCTGGCTGTTCGGACGCGAGTCTCCGTCCTTGCAGCTAGAATAGGATAGAGCCCCGGAAGTGGAGGTTTCAGGCCGTGAAGGGCTCGGACATCTGTTGGGTGTGAGCAGGAAGCCTGGTGTTCACCGGCTCCCACTGTCTCAAGCTCCTTAGGTGAAGCGCAGACTCAGCGTTGGCACTTGAAGGACCCTTCAGCTGTCCATTGAACAAGCGCTGAGAGGGGCGGTGCTCACTGGAGGTTACACAGCAGATCAGGCTTGGCACAGGCCCAAGGGGCTCCTTTCCCAGACCTTTCTTGGTACCAGGTCTTTTCTGCCTGGCATTTGAGACCCTGGGCTCCCACAGTGTGCCTGGCACAGGGCTAGTGCCCTGAGGGGACTAAGATAACTGAGCTGGTCCCCTCCCAGGAACTCAGAGCTAGAGGGTGAGGGAGCCGGTGGAATTATACCACGTCTCAGGTATAATTCTATAGTGAACCTGAACCTCCCCGCCCCCTCATCCCTTTAGTGCTGCCTTAGTCTCCTCACTTGCACCGAGTTAGGTTGATTCCTCCCCTTTTCACCTTGGCTGGCCATTGGGATCTCACGGGGAGCTGTAAAATTACTTCTCAGAGAATTGAGTGAGTTGATCTAGGTCTGGTTCTCAACCTTGGCTGCACATTAGAATCACCTGGGACTCTTTTAAAAATCCTGATGAGGCCCAGAAATCAGAGTTTAAAAAGATTCCCAGGTGATTCTAACGTGCAGCCAAGGTTGAGAACCACTCATTTAGGTAATGGCCTGGAGGCTGGGTCTTTTCAGTGTGCGGCCAGGTGAACGGCCTGACTCCCAAGACAGGTGACACCTGGGGCGGGATGGTCCCTGGACCTGCTGTGGGACTAGCTGAGCATGTGTGTGGCCAGCGCTCTGGTGGAGATCGTTAGTTACTGGAGAGCTGAGCACCAGAGCCATGGGACACCTGGGGGGTGGAAGGGGCCAGGCCAGAACCAGGGGGTACCTGATGTTCTAGTGAGGCCTGCAATTTCTGTAATCATCACACCCACTCTAGTGCTAAGCCAGACCTCGTTTTCATTGACTCCAAGGTGCCTTTGGCTGTAAAATGGTTTACTTCGTGTCATTAAAAAAGGAAACCCTACCCATTGCAGTTGTAAGATGTCATCGATTAGAAAGTGCATCGTGATTTCAGAAATGTTCAGACGTGAAGAGAGGTCTCTTAGGACCAGTGAAGTACAGCGCTCACCTTTATGTCCCGGTGACTAACTCATGGGCGGTGCTTGGTGTTTGGTGACTAGATGGAAGGAAGCCGATGGACAACTCCCCTGGATGTCCCACGGGCACCTTAGGCTCCACCTGCTCAGCTGACCTCCCTTCCCCTCACTGCCTGTTCCTTTGTTCACCTCCCTGATGCCCCCCTGTGTGGGCAGGATAATTGCCCCCAAAGATGTCCACATCCTCAGTCTCAGAACCTGTGCATATGTGACCTTACGTAGCAAAAGGGACTTTGCGGAAATGGTTGACTTTGAGACGAGATTATCATGGATAATTGAGATGGGCCCAGTGTAATCAAGGGTCCTATGAAGGGAAAGGGCGGCAGGAGGGTCAAAGTGAGGGAGGAGAAGCTGTTACACTGCTGCTGACTTTGAAGATGGAAGGGCCGTGTGTCAGGAATGCAGTGGCCTGTAGAAGCTGGAAAACACAAAGAAATGCAGCTCTATTGACAGGAGTTAGCCCAGTGAAAATAATTTTAGATTTCTGACCTCTAGACCTCGAAGAGAATAAAATGTGTTGTTTTCAGCCATTGAGTTGGTGGTAATTTGTTAAAGCCCCAATAGGAAACCAACCCACACCCCATCCAACTGAATGCCTCTCCCCCTCATGAATATCCGTAAGTCTTCTGTGGCCATGTCTCTTTCAAGCCCTTAACAGCACTTAACTCACTTGCTTTAAAAACAAACTTGTATATGTGTCTAAATTTTTAAAAAAAATGTTTTTATTGATTTTAGAGGGGAAGGGAGAGAGAAATCAATGATGAGAGAATCATTGATTGGCTGCCTCCCGCACGCCCCCTACTGGGAGCTGACCCTACAACCAGGACCTGTACCCTGACTGGGAATCGAACTGACCTGGTTCATAGGTATCAATGCTCAACCACTGAGCCACACTGGGCTGTGTAAATTTTTAAATAAGCTTTTTATATTTTACAGTAGTTTTGTATATTTACAAAAAATTTACAAGAGTAGTACAGAGAGTTCACTGTTTCCCCTATTAACATCTGTAAGTGGTACATTTGTTACAACTAACCAACCAACAACGTTACTATTTTTAAGTTATTGAGCTATCCACCCATTTAAAGCGAACAATTCAGTGGTTTTTAGTATATTCATGGTGTTGTGCAGCATCACTACAATCTAATTTTGGAACATTCTTGCCTACCCAAGAGCCACCCCACCCATTAGCAGTTCCCATCACTCCCCATTTCCGCCCCCCACCCCTCAGTCTCTGGCAACCACTGATTTACTTCTGTAGATTTGCCTATTCTGGGCTTTCATACAAATGGAGTTGTACAATATGTGGTCTTTTGTGTCTGCTGCTTGCACTTGGCATGTTTTCAAGATTCTAACGTGTAACAGTATTTTATCTTTTTGTTGTTGAATAATCTATTGTATGGATATATGATATGTTGCTATTAACTATCCACACTTTTTTTTTTAAATTTCAGAGAGAGGGAGGGAAGGAGAGAGACATCAATGATGAGAGAGAATCATTGATCAGCTGCCTCCAGCACGCCCCCTACTGGGGATCGAGCCTGCAACTCAGGCATGTGCCCTTGACTGGAATTGAACCTGGGACCCTTCAGTCTGCAGGCTGACGCTCAATCCACTGAGCCGAACCAGCTAGGGCTATCCACACTTGATATGGATTTTAATGATAAGTTTTCTCTAATGTCCTTTATCTGTTTCAGAATCCTTTAGGATACCACATTACGTTTAGTTGTCATACCTCTTTAGCTTCCTCTGGTGTGACAGTTTCTCAGACTTGTATTTGCTGACCTTGAAAGTTTTGGAAGCACTGGTTAGGTATTTTGTAATATATTCCTAAAATTTGGGCTTGTCTGGTATTTTTCTCATAATTAGATTTGGGTTATGGGTTTGGGGGAGGACGATCCGGGAGGTGAAGTTCCTTGTCTTTTACTGAAAGCCTCATGGCTCTACATTGCCCTCACAATAAAGTTCACAGGCTTGAAGCTGACTGAGAGGCCTCCATGGCCAGGCTGGACCCCAGTCCCACATCTGCCTTCGTTTCCTTTCTCCCTTACCTCCCCCCACTCCAGGCTCCAGCCTGTTCCAGAGCAGGGCAGCTCATTTCACTTCTCCAGGCTGGGCCAGTGATGCCTTTCTCTTCTCTGACGCCCTGGGGAAGGAAGGCCAGTTAAGGTGTCTGTTGTGACTTAGCTCTAGGCCTCCTTTTCCTAAAGGCTTCGTGGCTCCGCCCCACTTCCCAGCTGGCTCTTCATTTCTCCCACTGCGCCCAGACGCACAGATGTCTGACAGCAACGAGCATTTTCTCCTGGTCTGTCGCCACCAGTTAGCCTGAGACGGGTCAGTGGTGATGAAGGAATAGGGAATGAGCCAATTCATCCCTGGTTCTGTGCCAGGGGGACAGCCCCCTCCTGAGCCAGGCTAGAGAGTGGGGGCCTCTGGGGCTGTCTGTCTTTGCTGCCCCAGGAAAGATGAGTGATCTGGGTGGGCGGTGTACAGGTGTCTAGACCCAAGGGTCTCTCAAAGGGCAGGACAGAGGAGTCATCAGGGACAAATTCGTAGGAGGGGTTCAAGATCAAAACTGCAGATGTCACTGCATCTGGGACCCCAGACCCGCTGAAATGCAGCTTCTAGCCTTTGGCAGCCTTTTTCCAGGAGAGTAGCAGGAGCGGGGGAGGGTGAGCTGGGCACTCCTGGTTGAGGGTCTGGGTATCACACTGCCCTGGGCACCTGGTGGGTCCCGGGGAGACCAGCACTGTGGAGGAGCCCCCAAAGGGGCTAAAATTAAAGGTTCGGGCGCCACGAAGCCGGAGGAGTTGGGGGAAGTGTTAATGCCTTTGACACATCTGCCACCCCTTCCAGACCCACCCGGCTGGCTGGATGCCTCATTGCACAGTCACGGAACCCGCCTCTCCCAGGCCTGAGACTGAGCAGCTTGTCTTCGCTTCTGCCCCCAGCTGGAGCCCACAGACACCCAGCTGGTCCTGATGCCGAGACCGGGAGGAGTTTCTCTCTCACTTCCTCCAGGAAGCTTGTCTTGGCCCCTAGATTTGAGCAAGGCCTCCTGTTATGTGGCCCCACAGGTCCTTGTACTTGGTAATCCTTATCGATGACTGCAGCAGGTTCTCTGGGAGCTGGGACCATGGGGAGCCCATATACCCCCAGCACTGAGTGTCACACTTAGTGCATAGCAGATGTTCAATAACTATTTGCTGAAAAGGGTTTAGAAGGGCTATTTAGAGCTCTCCAGTCTCAGCAGATGGCCCAAGGGAGGAGATTGAAACGGGAGTACAAAGGAATCACAACAAATTTAGTTGGGACACAAGGGGGCTCAACAAGACTCCTCTTGTTCCAGATGTCATGAACTCTGAGCCCAGCCCACGTTTCCAACTTTGTCTCCCGGTTGGTTTGTTTTTTAAAAATATATTTTTATTGATTTCAGAGAGGAGAGGAGTGAGAGAGAGATAGAAACATCAATGATGAGAATCATTGATCGGCTGCCTCCTGCACGCCCCCTAATGGGGATTGAGCCCACAACCTGGGCATGTGCCTGACCGGAAATCAAACTGTGACTTGCTGGTTCATAGATGCTCAACCACTGAGCAATACTAGCCGGGCCTAAAAAACGTCTTAAAGTAATTGTTTTCAGTAGCAAAAGTCTTTTTTAAAATTTATTTTTATTTTTCTTTCAAAATAATAGTGCACATAGGTTTAAAAATTCAGATAGCATTCCATGGTATAAGCAAATGAAAAATAGCAATGCCCTGCACTCCCCCTTACGAATCTCATTCCTGTAGAACCGTCCTGACTCCTTTTAGTTGTTTCTACTGATGTTTACCTCCAAATGTCTAATAACATCACTTTTTAAAAATTTCATTATTTTTTAAAATATGTTTTATTGATTTTAGAGAGAGAGAAAGGGAGAGGGAGATAAACATCAATGTGAGAGAGAAACATTGATTGGTTGCCTCTTGCACGCTCCCTACTGGGGATTGAGCTGGCAACCTTTTGGTGCATAGGACCATGCTCAACCGATCAACCAACTGAGCCACACTGGCCAGGGCTCAATGAATTTTTAAATTCACAGAGCTCTACAGCATAACCACACTTAATTGTAGGACATTTGTATCACCTCAAAAAGAAACCCCAAATCCCATTTCTTTCCTACCTCCCAGGCCCTGACAATCACCAATCTATTTCTGTTTTTATGGATTTTCCTTTTTTGAACATTTGAAATGAATGGAATCATACATACAATATGTGGTCCTATATGACGGCTTCTTCCACTTGCCAAAATGTTTTCAAGGTTCACCCATCTTAAAGCATGTGTCACTACTCATTTCTTATTAAAGCTGAATAATATTCCATTCATCAGTTGATGGACATGTGGGTTGTTTCTGCTTTTGGGCAATTGTAAATAATGAGAGGACCAGTGTACAGATTCATGCATGGGTGGGATCCCTCAGCCTGGCCTGTGTTCTCTTGCAATCTGGGACTCCTTGGGGGATGTCGGACTGCTGGGTTTCAGACTGATCCCCAAGGGATGTAGCAGTGCCAAAGTGGCAGGCAGCCGGGGAGGAGCCAGGGCTGGGCACAGCTCCTCTGCCCTCATCCCAGCCTACTGTGCCAGCTGCTGCTGCTGCTGCTGCCGCCACCTGCCACTGCTGCCAGCAGCACTGCCACGGAGGGGAGGCGGGAAAGGCTCCTGCCACCACCACAGCTGCACTCCCAGCTGTGAGCCCGGCTTCTGGCTGAGTGGTGCTCCCGCTGTGGGAGTGCACTGACCACCAGGGGGCAGCTCCTGCTTTGAGCATCTGCCCCCTGGTGGTCAGTGCATGTCATACTGACCGGTTGACCAGTCGTTCAGTCATAATGGTTGCTTAGACTTTTATACATATACTAGAGGCCTGTTGCACGAAGAGATTCATGCAATAGGCCTTCCTTTCCCCTGGCTGCTGTCACCGGTTTGCCTCCGGAACCCAGGGCCCAGGCCTTCACTCTGGCCGAGTTCTGGCCGGAGCCGGCCCCGGAAATGTCAGGCCTCACTGCTTCGCCGGCCCCCGGAAACGTCAGGCCTCGCTGCTCTGCCGGCCCCGGAAACATCAGGCTTCACTCCACCGCTTGGAGCCTACGTATGCAAATTAACCGCCATCTTTGTTGGCGGTTAATTTGCATATCACGCTGATTAGCCCATGGGAGGCATAGCGAAGGTATGGTCAATTACCATGTTTGTCTATTATTAGATAGGATAGGTGCTTTGTGAACAAGTTTTTGCATGTGTATAAGCTTTTGTTTTTTTTAATTCTAAGGTGAATTTTTATTTCTACAAAAAAAGGCAGTCAAAACAATGTAAAACACAGGTAAAGGGCATTACTGAGTGAGCTCCACGTGGAGCCTGACTCTGCAAAGGCTGTGCGTCAGGGGGAGAAAGGCCGTCTTGTTCCTGGGCTGGCCTGGCCGGCTGCTTCGAAGGAAGAGGCCAGCAGGGCATCCGTGACCCCGGACTGGTCTGGCTCTGGTTGAGTCCTGCCAGTACCAACCCTGCAAGGGTCAAACCGTGCTGATGAGGGCTGGGTGGGGCTGCTGCTCTGAGGAGGTGGAGAATGAGCACATTCGGATGGAGCTGGCTGACTGGTGAGTGTGGAATTTCAAGTGGACATTCTGGGTTTAGTGTTGTCTGTAACGACCAGCGCATCTTCTAAAATGGCTGCAGGGAGGGGCGTAACACTTTGACCTCAGGGGCCTCTAACTGATGAGAAGTTTCTGGAACAAGTGCAGTGTCCTCTGGCTGGCTGCCCCCTCCCCCTGGGTGGCCACAGACCTGATATTGCAGGGTCTCCCCAGCGGGCGGGCCTCGCACAGGCATCAGGGCTGCCATTTACGCAGTGTTATTGTGGTAACGGTGGCCAGATTTTTACATAAGAGGTGGGCCTCCCTTTCCACAGTTTCTTGGGGGTGTTTCTGGTGGTGGCGGTTTGCTTGTTTTTAAAATTTAAAAAAAGGATGTTATAAATTGGAATCAGAATAACTTGAATGAACTCCCACACTGGGCAGTGCAACATGGGAGAAGAGAAGCCACGGGACCAAACAGAGCTGTCTCTTCTCCTTTGTGGAGGAGATGGGGTCTAGGTCTGGAAAAGCGAAAGAGTGAGAAGTAAACTGAATACAAGAAAGTGGGCGTTGAAAGGGCATGGGAAGAAAGGGAACCACAACCTTTTATTTTAAACCTTAAGGTCTAGCCCTGGCTGGTTTGGCTCAGTGGATAGAGCATTGGCCTGTGGGATAAAGGGTCCCGGGTTCAATTCCGGCCAAGGGCACCTGCCTGGGTTGTGGGCTCGATCCCCAGTGGGGGCCACGCAGGAGGCAGATGATCAATGATTCTCATCATTGATGTTTTTTATCTCTCTGTCCCTCTCCCTTCCTCTCTGAAATCAATAAAATATATTTTAAAAAAAGAAAGAGTATCTTTAAAAAAAGAAAAAAAAAGAAAGAAAACTGTAGAAAGTTAGTAACTGCCACAAGCAAACGCCAGGCGGTGGCCAGTGCCAGTTTTCAGAGCCCTGCTTCGCGGGGTGTCTGAGTGCACAGCTCGGGTCTCTGCTCACACTCGCGGAATCGATCGCCGCAGGCTTTAGCCCACAGGTCGCTGTCCCCCATATTTCTGCGTAAACGCCAGCATTCTCACAGGAGCTTGTACGGTCCTTGGGGTATTCTTCAGCTAGGTCAGCCCGAAGCAGGTGCTCAGGCTGGGTGGTTGTTCAGTGCTATGAGAGACTGGATTACTTACTTGGTCAGCTTTGGTTGCTGGCTTCCTGTTTTCAGCACTAATTCCTGGCAGACAGACCTGCCCCTTTTCATCGGTGCTGGGGTGATAGATTTTTGTTTTAAATGGGGTCTTCGGTGGTTTGAATGGGTATTCTGCTGGGAAGTTGATTTCCATTCTGCAGGCCCCCTAATCCGATGGAGGTTTTCAGGGACAATAAGCCTTTGCCAAGTCAACAAATTAGCTTCATCAACCTGGATGTTATGGAGGTTTTCATTCCAAATGTTCAGGTTTTTTAAAGCTCCTTCATCAGCCTCCTGCTGGCCGCCATCTTGGATCTGGTCTGTGTGTAAGTTTTTATGTTTTCATTTATTTTGAGTATATACCTAAGAGTGGAATTGTTGGGTCATGTGGTTATGTCCGTATGATTAAAACATTTAGTATTTTGAGGAACTGCCAACTTCTTCTCCAAAGTGGCTGCACCATTACATGTTTCAGTTCACAGTGTATAAGGTGTTTTTTTTTTTTTTAATTTAAATGTATTTATTGAAAGCTCCACCACGATCAATAGAGTGTCAGTGCCACCTTCATAAATAAAAGGAAGCTGATGAACGTATCCCTTTAAAAGTCTGGGAACTTTGTCCACCTGCCCTGAGCCCAAGGCCTGCTCCCTAGAAGCAGGGAAATCAGCACGTGTCCCAGAGGCATGCGACCATCCTGGCACCACCTGAGACTGTCTTCCTGGCACAAACGGACTGGAAGAGAATGGAAAGGGAGCCCCTGTTTTACTCTTTGTGCTAAGTGCAGGCCCGATACTACCTACAAACATCTCAAGAGAATGAGGGTGTCCACCTGGTATTTGGGTGCATCATGCTCAACACAATGTGGGAACAGCGTTCTCTGAGCACACCTTCCAGGCACTACCAGAGCCCCCTCCCCACGTGCCTGCTCACACCAAGGCCTAGCAGCTCCCTCTCCCCTCTGCCTGCCCCCCAAACACACATCAGAGATCACTGCTGACTCAGGCAGATGAGCCCACCAGCGGAGTCCACGCCACTGAGCAGCATGAGCAGGAAGAGGGGCAGGAGGGGTCAAGGCTCCGTGGTGTGGTTGCCGAGATGCCACTGGGGAAAGCCCATGTCCACCAGTTGCTGGTTGAGGTCATTAAAGGGGGACTAAGCAGCACCCAGTCTGGCCCCGCCCCCGCCCAGCTTCGAAAGGCCAGGACCCCCAGGGGCACAGGGGCCCCAGTTGAGAATGCTCAGTTGAGAGATGCTACCTTGTGGCAGAGTAGAGGTCCTCATGCGGGGGTCATTGTCCTGCTTGATTTCCCCATTGGCCAAGATCTGCACCGTCCTCCCAGGGGCTCTGCCTCCCTTCCCTCCGACCACAGAAAGCCTGCAGGGGCGGCTCCCGGGCCTCTCGGCTCCCAGGCCACTTCCTAAACATGGTGTCTTGAATGCCCATTAGAATAGTTGGGGACCAATGATGGTTAAACTGGATTTCCAAATATGTAAACCAGACAGAAGTGCCTTGGCTCTGATGGATGTGGGGGTATGTGCCAGTTAATTCCAGCAACAAACAGAATCCGACTCTGGAGCAGTGCTGTCCAATAGAACCTTCAGTAATGACTGCAATTTTCATATCTGCAGTTAAATTCTCTCAGTAGTCCAGATTATAGCCATGGGCCGAATTGGATTGATAGAAGCCTACATAGACCGCTGTGGAGGGGTACAAGATCTGGACTAGGACCTGGTTTTTATTTTATTTTATATATATATTTTTTATTTTGAGAATATGTTCATTAAAGCCAGGAATAGTGCAACAAGGAAGGGCTTAGGGTAGAAGGAGCAGCAGGAGAGAGAAGGCAGGGCTGCTTTGGCTTTAGAAATGCCATGGGAAAGAAGCGAGCCAATGTGGCTGCTGCCAGCTCAGTGACAGTCAGAGAAAAGGGGGCCTTGGGGACAGGGCCAGGGGCTTGGCCTGGGAGGGGCTGCCCCTGCCCATTGCTCCCCTGGTTGCAAGTCTCGTGGGACCCTTAGAGTTTGGGAGATGCAGGCCTAGGAAGGAAGAAGGGGAGGGAAAGGCGAAGGCATGCTCCCAGGAGCGCACACTGGGACCTGGCTTGGAATCCTGATTCTACCTCCTACCAGCGGGGTGGTCTTAGGTAAGTCATGAATGTCTCTGAGCCACCACGGAGTGTGGAGTAGCACCCACATCAGCGCTGGTTCTCTTGTCTTAATCAACACTCACTCTTGTGAACTCCTCCAGACGCATGGCTTTAAACACCGTCCCCCAAATTTGCATTTCGAAATCTCCACTTGAATGTCTAATAGGCATCTCAAATTTAGCATGTCCCCCGATGAACTCTTTATCTTCTCCCCAAACCCGCTCCACCCCAGCCTTCCCTTATTAGAAAACAACCGTTCTTTTCTGACAGTTGATCAGACCAGAGACATTGGTGTTGTCTTTTAATCTCTCTCTCCCATATGTTAAAAAACCCTGTTGGTTCTACCTCGAAAGTATTCGGCAACCGACCACTTCTCTCCACATCGCCTATCATCCTGATTCAGACCCCGTCATCTCTCACCAGGTCCCCTGCAGGAGCCTCCTCACTGGCCTCTGCCCCCACCTTCGTCCCCACAACCTGTCGCACCCGTCGCGTCCAGAAGGGACCGTTTCAAAGGCGAAGCCCTGCAACAGCTCTCCATGGCCTCAGAGCAAAAGCCCTCAGGATCACCTCCACTAGCCTGGTTCTGTTTCCTCTGTGGCCTCCCTTTCCCGTCTTCTCCGTCCTGTGCCCTGTTCCAGCCCCACGGGCCCCCTTGGGGGTTTCTAGAACATGCCAGGCATGGTCCCATTTTAGGGCCTCTGACTTGGCTTTGTCCTCTGGTGTAATTCCCTTCCCCAGGGATTTCGTGGTTGGCTCCCTCACTTCCTCAGGTTTCTGCGTTACGTTCCTCCATCATACTTAACATTACATATCTGTGCAGACTCTCGTCTCCTTTCCAGAGACGGTCACCGGCAGGAGGACAGATGACTGGCATTTTCTTTGCTTCATTCCTGTCTCATATGCCTGACAAGTAGTGATCAACAGAATCTGTGGAATAAATGAACAGATTCAACAATGCTGTGAGGTAAATCTGTTATTCTCATTTTATTTCACTTTTTAAAATATTTTTAGAGAGAGAGAGAGAGAGAGAGAGAGAGAAACATGGATGTGAGAGTGGTACATTGATTGGCTACCTCCTGCATGCCTCCCACCAGGGACTGACCTGGAAACCCAGGCACATGCCTTGACCGGGAATTGAACTGGCAACCTTTTGGTGCCCTGGATGATGCTTAACCAACTGAACCACTCAGGTCAGGAAAACGGAGACTCAGAAAGGTGCCCAAGTGCACACAGTTGAGGACTGGTAGGGTCACCTTCGGGCTAGCCAGTCAGACTCCAAGGCCCAGGCTCTTGCTCATGACAGATGCATTGCCCATTGGCTGTTACATACATGACATCAACCCGTAAAAAGTCTGTTCTTACATAAAAATCAATTTTAGAAGTGAGTGCCAAGAGAACGCTGACTCCTTTTTGACTAAAACAACTCATCATGCAAATTGTTCCTTTTGGGGTTAACCCAGAGAGCTCAGCCAAATGTGAAGCTGGTCACTCTATTAGCCCTTTCTTCCACTTGATTTTTTTCTCTCGTTTTTATTAACCTTATCATCTACATTCTTTTTTTAAATTAATCTTTATTGTTGAGATTATTACAGATGTCTCTCCTTTTTCCTCCCATAGCTCCCCTCCACCGGGTTCCCACCCACTCCTACCCGCTGAAGGGGCCCACTCGCACCTGCTGATGGCGTGGAGCAATTGGGGCCGGCCCCAGCAGCGGGTGTGAGCAGGGCCGCGGCCATTGGTGAGTGTGAGTGGTGGCTGCTGTCCTGATCACCCCTCAGGAGTAGGGGTAGGTGGAGAAGCCCTCGGGGCGATCGGGCCAGCAGCCGCCACTCACACCTGCTGACAGCGCCGAGCAAGGGAACTGGCTCCAGGCATTGGCAATGGGTGTGAGCGGCGGCTCCGGTGCAGCCGCGGGTGCTAACAGGGCCGGCACCAGCAGCAGGTGCAAGTGCCAGGTGGGACCGCAGTGTGTGGGAGCAAAAAATTTTCAGTAACCACCAGAGGCTCCTCCCAATGACAGCAACTGGCGCCCCACCTTGGTCTGGCACCCCTGCTCACCTTTTCCACTATCCCACCACCGTGGACGCCCACCATGTTCTGCACACGCCCCCTGGTGGTCAGTGCACATCATAGCAACTGGTTGTTCAGTTGTTCCACTATTTTGGTCTATTTGCATATTAGCGTTTTATATATATAGATAAGCTCATGCCCCGATCAAAACAATTGAGAAGAAAGGTGGGTTTGAATGAGTCTCCTGTGTGTGACCCCATGCACTTGGTGTTCTAGGTCTAGGAGCAGTGGGGCAGGGAGGGGAACCAGAGGGAAATAGTTTTCAGCATGGCATTTGTTAGAATGCCTCTCTTGGATTGGTCCAGAGCCAGTGGTGTGGGCGACTTCTTTGAGAAGCACAGCAATTCAAATTTTATAATAAGGAATCTGGAGCTCAGATGTGCCACTCTTCTTTCTAGGAGGCTCCAGTCTAGAGGTTTACTCCCAAGTATGACTTTAGATGGCTTTTATCCACAGGAGTGGCAGCTAGAGAGATGGCCCAAGCTCTGAAGACACTGGCCCAGGCTGCCCACGGAGTGGCTGCATCAACGAGTGACCCCGCAGCTGCGCACGCCATGTTAGATTCTGCTCGAGATGTGATGGAGGGCTCGGCCATGCTCATCCAAGAAGCCAAGCAGGCCCTGATTGCTCCTGGAGATGTGGAGAGTCAGCAGAGGCCGGCCCAGGTGAGGCCCGGAATGGTGGTCATCACTAAAGTGGAGGTGTTAGCAGGCTCCCCTCTGGGCATTCTTCTTCTGGTGTGAACACTTACTCAGTGGGTGTTTTCAGGACCTTCCAAAGTGCCATAACAATGCTGCCCTTACCTACATAATACTTACTTTTGAAAAAAAATAGTTTGTTTTTTTTTTTTTTATTGATTTCAGAAAGAGAAAGGGAGAGGGAGAGAGAGAGAGATAGAAATATCAGAGATGAGACCACCCAGCAGGAGCTACAGAGAGATCTGCAGATTCCTCCTCTTTGTATCAGGGTTGAAAGTGCCCAGATGAGGCCCAACTGTGAAGCAAGGCAGGCTGGTGCTGGTGCTGGGGCCGGTGCCAGTTTTTGGGGCCTTTTATTGATGGGTTTGCAGCTCCCTGAACCAGCTGCAGCTTGTTTGACAGAGTTTTCACCTGAGAAAGGACAGACCATTCTATGCAAAAGCTGCTGTGCCCAGGTTGGGTGGGGTTGTAAATTGGGTCGGGTGAGGTCTCAGGGAATCACCAGGGCAGAGCAAACAGAAATGGCTGCCCGTCATCCCTGCACAGAGGAGGTCCCAGCATGGGAACAATGACCAAATTTTAAAATTGATTTGAGAGAGAGAGAGAGAGAGAGAGAGAGAGAGAGAGAGAAACATCAATTTTTTGTTCCACTTATTCATGCATTCATTGGTCGATTGGCCTATCAGGATGATGCCCTAACCAACTGAGCTACCCTGCCAGGGCTGTTCTTTGTTCACTTTCTAATTGAGATATAATTGACATATAATATTATATTAGTTTCAATTGTACAGCATAATGATTTGATATTTGTATATATTGTGAAATGATCACCACATGAATCTAGTTAACATCCATTGCCACACAGTTACGATTTTTTTTTTTTTTTTTTGTGATGAGAAATTTTAGGATCTACTCTCTTAGCAACTTTCAAATAAATATACAATACAGCATTGTTAACGATAGTCAGTGTGCTGTACATTACATCACCAGGACTGGTTTATTTTATACCTAGAAGTTTGTACCCTTTGACCCCCTCCCCCCATTTTGTCCAGCCCACCTTTGGCAACCACCAATCTGTTCTCTGTATCTGAGTTTGGTTTTTTGTTTTGTCTGCTTTTTAGATTCCACATCCAAGTGAGATCAGACAGAATTTGTCTCTCTCTCTCTGACATATATCACTTAGCATAATGCCCTCCAGATCCATCCATGTTGTTGTAATGACAAGGTTGCCTTACTCTATTTGGCCAAATAATATTCATTGTATACATGTGCACCATATTTTCTTTATTCGTTGATCTATTGATGGACACCTGTGTTGCTTTCAGATCTTGCCTATTGGAAATAATGCTGCAATGAACGTAGGGTACAGATATATTTTTGAATTAGTGCTTTCCGTTCCTTTAGATAAATACCCAGAAGTTGAATTGCTGAGTCAGATGGTAGTTTTTAGCTTTTTGAGGAACCTCCTTGCTGCTTTTCATAAAGGCTGCACGAATTTACATTCCCACCAACAGTGCCCAGGGTTTCATTTTCTTCACATCCTCTCCAGCACTTGTAGTTTCTCGTCCTTTTGACAATAGCCATTCCAATACGTGGGAGGTGATACCTGATGATGATTTCGAGTTGTATTTCCCTGATGATTAGTGATATTGAGCACTTTTTTCATGTATCTCTTCACTATCTGTATGTCTTTTTCAGAAAAATATCTATTCAGATCCTGTGCCCATTTTAAAATAGTTTGTTTCTTTGTCATTAAGTTGTATGAGTTGTTTATATATTTTGGATATTAACCCCTTATCAGATATATGATTGAATTTTTTTCTTGCATTTTATAGGCTGCTTTTTCGTTTTGATTGCTTCCTTTGCCGTGAAGAAGCTTTTTAGTTTGTTGTAGTTCCATTTGTTTATTTTTGCTCTTGTTGCCTTTGCTTTTTTTTTCATTGTTGTTGTTAATCCTCACTCAATGATATTTTTCCCCCCTGATTTCTAGAGAGAGTGGAAGGGAGGGAGGAGGAGGGAGGGAGGGAAAGAGAGAGAGAGAGAGAGACAGAGAGAGACAGAGAGAGAGAGAGAACGAGAGAGAGAGATCACTTGAGAGAGACATATTGATTGGCTGTCTTCCACAACCAACTGGAGCTGGTGAACCTGCAAATGAGGTACATGTCCTCGACCCCCTTGACTGGGAATCGAACCCAAGACCCTTCCATCCGTGGGCCGACCCTCGAACCACAGAGCCAAACTGGCCAGGGTTGTTGCCTTTGCTTTTGGTGCTAAATCTGAAAACCACCAAGACTGATGTCAAGGAGCTTACCCCGACGTTTTCTTCTAAGATTTTTATATTTAAGTATTTTATCCATATTGAGTTGGTTTTTGTGTATGGTGTAAGACAAGGGTCTGTTTTCATTCTTTTTTATGCAAGTCTTTAGTTTTCCCAGAACAATTCATTGAAAAGACTATCCTTTACCCATTTGTATAGTCTGGCTTCTTTGTCATAAGTTAATAGACTGTTTGTGTGTGGGTTTACTTCTAGGCTCTCTCTTCTGTTCCATTGTTTTAGTGTCTGACTGTATGTCTATACTATACTGTTTTGATTACTACAGCTTTGTAATATAGTTTAAAATCAGGACGCATGATGCCTTCATCTTGGTTCTTATGGAAGATTATTTTGACTACTTGGGATCTTTTATGCCACCATATGCTTTTAGGATTGCTTGTTCTATTTCTGTGAAAAATACCATTGGCTTTAAAAAAAAATCCTCACCCAATGATATATTTTTTAATTTATTTCAGAGAGAGAGCAAGAGGGGGTGGTCAGTGAGTCAAATGCTCATCTATTGAGCTGGAATCCAGTCGGTGATGGCGGGCACAATGGATCTATCAAGAAATAACAGCCTTGGCTGGGTGGCTCAGTGGTCGGAGCATCATCCTGTACACCAAAGGGTTGCAGGTTTGATTCCCCAGTCATGGCACATACCTAGGTTGCAGGTTTGATCCCTGGTAGTGTCCAGGAGGCAACCGATCTCTCTCTCTCTCTCTCTCCTCTTTCTCTCTCTCTCTCTCTCTCAACACTAATAAGCATATCCTTGGGTGAAGATTAAAAAAAAAGAAAAGAGCCCTAACCGGTTTGGCTCAGTGGATAGAGCATTGGCCTGCGGACTGAAGGGTCCCAGGTTTGATTCCCGTCAAGGGCATGTACCTTGGTTGCGGGCACATCCCCAGTAGGGGGTGTGCAGGAGGCAGCTGATCAATCTTTCTTTCTCATAGATGTTTCTCACTCTCTATCCCTCTCCCTTCCTCTCTGTCAAAAATCAATAAAATATTTAAAAAAAAAAAGAAAAAGAAAAGAAAAGAAATAGCAGAACAAGCATATTCTGCTTTAAGTATATGGATCCTCCAGGAGAACTGAGACTAGAATAGGTCAGAAGGATTTTAACACGCGGTTTCTTTCCAGGACCACAGCTTGGAAGGGAAGAGAGAAGAGCATTGCCATTCATGAGAAACCTTTGTGCTTATAACGTGCGTTACTTTGACAAAAACTAAGAAATCAAGTGCATTGGCCTTGCCATCCTCTCTCTGGAGAGGGCGGTGGATGGGAGGAAAGGGCCCCAGGCTTTGAAACAAACGCAAACCCTGTAGCACTGGGTCGACCTGGAGGCTCAGGGCGGCGGCTCAGGAAAATGTTAAAAGATATTAGATGATCAGTTTGTTATTAAAGGAAAGAACTCAGCAACAGCCCGTTGGGAGAGATTCGCAGGGCAGGGCATGGACGGTGCAGAGCGCCCCCCTCTCCCAGTGCGCCGCCCTCCCCAAATCGCCACCGTCACCGTCACCGACGCAGAAGCTCCCGCTCTGCCGTTAACATCTGTCTACGTTCTCTCCGTTGCTATCATTTGTGTTGTTGTTATTATTATTATTTTGTGGAACGATTTAAGAGGAAGTTGCTGCTTGGTGCACCTTCACTCCTACATACTTCAAATACATATTTCCTGTGAACTAGGACATTCTTTTTCATAACCGCAACATGCTTGTCAAGTTAAGGAACGTTGATGCTAAGTCAATCCTATTGTCTACTTTAAGCCCGTGTTTGAATTTTGCCATTATCCCCGGGGCGTCCTTTGCGTTCTACCCCTCCCCCATCCCAGATCTGCTTCGGAATCCCACATGCATTTAGTTGTCACACATCTCTCCTCTTTTAAGGCCTGGAAGAAGGTCTCAGGCTTTCTTAGTCCTTCCTGACACTGACCATTTTGAAGAGTAGAGGGCAATTATTTTCTAAAATAACCCTTAATTTGGATTGGCGTGATATTTCTTTTAAATTTATTTATTGATTGATTTTGAGAGAGAGAGAGAAAGAGAGAGAGGAGGAGAGAGAGAGAAACTGTTTTGTTGTTCCACTTGGTTATGCATTCATTGGTTGATCCTTGTATGTGCCCTGACCCTTGGTGTATCAGGATGGCATTCTTTGTTTAAAAAAAAAAATACATTTTTATTGATTTCAGAGAGGAAGGGAGAGGGAGAGAGAGAGAGAAACATCAGTGATGAGAGAGAATCATTGACTGGCTGCCTTCTGCACACCCCCATTGGGGATCGAGCCTGCAACCTGGGCACGTGCCCCTGACCAGAACCAAACCTGGGACCCTTCGGGCCACAGGCCGATGCTCTAACCACCCAGGGCAGGATGACATTCTTAACCACCTGAGCCGGCCAGGGCAGCTTGATACTTCTTTACCATTAGACTCAGGTTATGTGTTTTCTGCTGGGGCTACCACAGAGGTGGCACTGTGCCCCTCTCAGCCCTCATCTCTGGAGCCAGCACATGTCGGCTTGCCTCATTACTGGTGATGTTAACTTGGATCCCGTGGTTAAGATTTCTCCACCTAAAGTTGCATACTCGTCCTCGGGATGGACACATACCTTGTGAGGGGTACTGTAAGACTAAAATTACCCTATCCTGGTATGCGACACCCCTTGCCGCCCCGACTTCCCCCCATGGTTCTAACACCCGTCCTTACCTGAATCAGTTATCACGGTGGCTGTAACGTGGGCATTTTAAGCTCTATGTTCCTTCTTTAATGATGAGTTGGCTTTCTTAGTGCAAAAGAGCTCCCCTACTCGCCTTCCTCCCTTCGGCTCCCCCTCGTCCTTGGCTCTGCATCTCTAATATTTCCAGAATTGGTATGAGCTCTGGGTCCTTCCTTCATTCAGTGAGCACCGCCCTTCCTCATCTTGATGCATAACTGTCCCTGCTTTGCCAGAGGGAGCTCCCTCAGCTGGTTCCGTGTCCTCCCCACAGGTTACCGTCATCCTGTGAGTGCCTCCTGCTTTCTAAGCGCAGGATGTTCCAGGCGCACCTGGTGCTTTGCCTGCCCCGCGTCGGAATCAGCCACTGCCCAGGAGCCCTGGCCCCTTTGAAGGAGACGGGTATCCAGAAGCCAAGATCCGGTGTCAGGCGCTTGGCCCTGTTTTGAAGGTAGAGAAAACAGAATTTACAGATGGATTGAATGAAGGTATAAGAGGAGAAGGGTCCCTATTCCCTTTAGCTTTTTACTTTTTTTATTATTATTTTATATATATATATATATATATATATATATATTTTTTATTGATTTCTTACAGAGAGGAAGGGAGAGGGATAGAGAGTTAGAAACATCGGTGAAAGAGAAACATCGATCAGTTGCCTCCTGCACACTCCCTACTGGGGATGTGCCCGGCAACCAAGGTACATGCCCCTGACCGGAATCGAACCCGGGACCCTTGAGTCCCCAGGCCAACGCTATATCCATTGAGCCAAACCAGCCAGGGCCCCTTTAGCTCTTTAGACATTGCTTCCCTGAAGTCTTCCTAGACACTCCCTAAGGCTGAATCTAGCCTCTATTTCAGCAAGTTTTCTATCATGTGAACTTTATACACAGCATGTCTCTAAGCGCAGCATGGTACCTGTCAGACTCTGGCGCTGCCCTGGAGATTCTCACTCTTGGCCTTGGGCCCTTCAGCCGACCTGGTTTTGAAGCTCAGCTCTAGCACTTGTTGGTTGTCTGAACCTGGACAAGTCTGTTAACTGGTTTCTCAGTTTCTTCCTCTGCAAGTTAGGGTAATAACATGTGCCTCATAAATGCTATGTGAGTGTAAAGTGCTTGGCAGTGAGCCCGGCCCATTCTAGCTGCCTACGGGAGCTTACTTAACCTCCCCCACCTTGTTTCCTCACCCGTGAAATGGGCTTGCACCCAGCTGGTATATATGTATTTTTTTAAAGGGCTTGCTGTGAGGAACGGCTGGAATCCTGCATAGAGATTTGTACCTGAAAAACTTGTGACTACCAGAATTTTCTAAGAGTATTTCTAAAGCCCTGCCCTTTTGTGACGCCCTGGGGCCACCGCCCGGTTCATATTCCATCCCCTCTCTCTCCACCCCGGGGTCCGCAGGCTGTGCTGCCAGGTCTCGTTCCCTGAGTGCTTCAGGCTGGACGCATCTACATCGTCTCAGGCTTCCCCGAACTGGGGCCCCACATGGAGCCTGGGGAACATACACTTTTGTCAGCAGCAATTGGGTCGGAATGACAATTTTGCCAAAAATGAATTTTGCATCCTGGCTGGTTTTTCTCAGTGGTTAGAGCGTCGGCCCTCAGACTGAAGGGTCGTGGGTTCGATTCCCGGGCAAGGGCACGAACCCTGGTTGGAGGTTTCCCGGCCCTGGTAGAGGCGCATGCTGGAGGCAGTCAATCGATGTGTCTCTCTCACATCCATGTTTCTCTCTCTTTCTCCCCCCACTCCTCCCTGCCTCCCTCTCTCTGGAAATCAATGGGGAAAATATCCTGGGGTGAAGATTAAAAATAGATAGATAGATAAATTTTGCTTTAGTGATTTTTTTTTAAAGATTGGAAAATTTGGGAATCTTTGTGCAGTCTTCCAAACATCTTTATTTTTTTAGAGTTAAAAACATTTTTTCAACATCCTATTACTTTGCAGCCAATTATTTCTACTTTTCTGTTTGCAGTAGCAAAATGTTGCAGCAACCTAAAGGTCCAACAATGGAATGGTTTCCTTCTTTCCTTTCTCCCTCCCTTCTCACCTTCCTTCCTTCCTCCCTTTTTCCCTCCTCTCCCCTCCCCTGTTTCCCTCCCTTCCTCTCTCCTTCTTTCATTAGTTCAGTAAAAAAAGAAAAGTACAGAACAGTGTATGTAATGAAATCCTCCTATATAATAAAAGCCTAATATGCAAATTGTTCGACTGGGAGTTCAACTGCTTGCTATGACGTGTGCTGACCACCAGGGGATGGTGCGGAACATGACGGTGTCGTCGATGTGGTGCTGGTAGCCAGCAACAGTGAAGGCGCTGCTGACTCTGATGGGCCCCGATGATGGGAGCACTACTGTGGTGGGATGGTGGAGCAGGTGAGCGGGTGGCACCAGGCCAAGGTGGGTGCGAGTGGGGGGCCCGATTGCCCCACCAATCGCCCCACAGACAGCGACCAGCAGTGGAGGTGGGGGGAGGGGTTGCCACCTGGCTCCCAGGTACTGAGGTAGAGAGCAGGGGGCCCAGCCCTGACTGATTGTCCTGCAGGCAGGGTGGTGGAGCAGGTGAGGGGATGGTGCCAGGCCATGGCGGGGTGCCAGATGGGGCTGTGGGGCTGTGAGGCTGGGGGCATGAGCTGGGGCCCGATCCCCGCAGGCCACCCTGAGGGACCCCACCCATGAATGAATTTGGGCACCAAGCCTCTAGTCTAAAATAATGAAACTAAAGGCCTGGTGCATGAAAATTCAGCCCAGCCTGCCCCCTCTCACAGTCCAGGAGCCCTCAGGGGTGGGAGGCGACCCGGTGATCAGGGGAAGGCGAAGCTCCATCACACCTCTGCTGCTGCCACTGCCGGCAGCGCAAGCCTTGGCTGGCTTGGTTACCTGAGCCTCGGGTGGCCCTGGGTGGCTGGAGGGCTGAGGGGACTGGGCACCGCCATCTTGTGGCTGTGGGCGCTGCCATTTTTGAGGGCGGGGCAGTCAATTAGCACCTTCCCTCCTTATTGGCTGTAGGCCGCCATCTTTGCAACGGTGTGAGGGTCAATTAGCATATCCCCTCTTTATTAGCTAGGATACTGAATGCGTAAAGGCTTTGTTAGGAATGTTACCTGCTGGTGGTGAATGGAGCCTTCCCAGTTTGCGCTCTCCTGGCTGCTGGAGAGGCATCCCACCCGCTGTGGCCCTGAGCTTCCCGCAGCGCCGGCTGGTGTGTGGCAGGCAAAGTCCTGGCCACCCCATAGCAGGCCACTTCTCAGGTTTGAGTTTGCAGTGAGGAACTCTAAGGGGCAAAGTAATGTCTCCTGTAAGGACAAGAGCAGACTTCCTTACCGCCTGCTTGGAAAGAGAAATTCCTCAACTGTGGGGCAAGCCCCTTCGTGCCCCGCTGTGGGCCTTGGGGGCGAGGGGAGCGGGTTACCACATAATGCCTGCTGCTCGTTGTGCGGCGACTATTGAGCTCCTGTGTCTCTGACCCAGGCGTCTCGGTCTTGGCGTCAGACTCGCGCATTAGTGAGCCTGTGAGTGGGGCAGGACCCAGGCCTGACACTGGCCTGTTTCACCTATATGTACATCTATTGCTTTTACAGTTTTTATGTTTTTAGAAAGAAGGCAAAAAACAAAACCATACACACAGCAAAAGTCAGAGCTTACAAATTAGGGGAAAATCAGAAAACAGCAACCATCCAAAGAAGAAAATAACGAGCCCTCCTCGTACCTGTCCTCAGAGACTTGGTTGGCACCTCAGCAGATCTCCCCAGACTGCTCTTTCCACAGGGAGTGCCACGTGTGTGCCAGGCCTCTACCAGAGTCAGACCATGGCCTGTGCAGTGCTTGCAGCTGCCTTGACTTAGCTACGCAGCCGCACGGGGCCACTGTGGCAGCCCTCCGGCTTCTGGAGAAGCAGTCGGGGGCTCCCCAGGGATCCGTGCAGCCTGCAAAGGCTTTCTTTGCCCCCAGCACAGTCAGGGGCTTCCTCTTGCCTCTGGTACTTCCTGGATTCTGGCCTAACAGCTTGGGGACCACAAATGCAAAGGAAACCACCCTCCCCTCCCATTTCCTCCCCTGCACCCCCTAGTTCTTAAGTGCAGGTTCCCATCACCCCGGGTCTGACCCCCTTCCTTATCCCAGCTTAACCTCTTGCTGTCCCATTTCCCGCCCATTTCCCTGCTAAGATGGAGGACTCCCGACCCCAGATTCCCCGTCCCACCCCAGCTCGGACCCCAGAGCCCCTGCACCACCTCAGACTCCGGAAAGAATAAGTGATGCCGCTCTGGTCACAAGGCAGCAGTGGGAACAGGGTGGGTGGGGCAGGATGCTGGGGTGGGGTGGGGTGGGTGGAGCCAGGGCCACTTCCTTTCCCCTTGGGGCCCCTGTCCGCCCAGTCCTACCCCAGCTTCAGGAGGAGTTGGAGCAGCCTGGCCCCAGGCCTGGGCCTTTATCACGTGAGCTGGTAAGGGGGTGGGACTCGGTGGGGCGGGGGTCTCATCACACCTGGGAATGCGCCTATGGCTCGGAAAGACCTGACAAATGGAGGGAAAAGAGGATCAGGAGCCACTGGGGCTGAAGAGGGTCAGGGGAGGCCGGGAGGGGTGGCCGTTGCTGCTTGCAAGCTGCTATGGCCTGAGGGGGCCTAGGGGATAGAGTTGATGGAGGAGCTCCCAGCATCTGTTCCCTTGTTGTTTCTGATAATAGTAAAAGGAAGGGTGGAAAAAGCCGTTAAGCCTCAGGTTAGGCCTGGCAGTTGGCAGGGAAGTCGGCAGGAGGAAGAGCCTGGCCAGGTCCTACCACCAGCCTCTCATGGGTTCCATTTCTCCACCCTCAGGTCCCAACTCCTGCTCATGTCTGTTGTCATGGAAATGACCCTGCTTCTCCTCTTCTTTGGGGGTCTGTGGGCCCAGGAGGTGGACACAGAGTCTCCGGGGATGTCTGCACCCAGACAGCCCTCTTCTTCTTTGGTCTCAAACATCTCTGAGGCCTCAAACCTTGACTCTGAGGCCTCTGATCAGGCAACAACAAGGGTCCCTGAGGGAAATGGCGGTGCTGGGCACCCGGCCTCCCTGCCTTCCTCAGCTCCACATGAGGCGTCCTCTCCTGAGACGGCCACGGCTGCCAGCGTTGGCCTCTTTATAACTGATCCAATAGCCACCCAAGAAGTTCCCACCGGGAAGTTATCAGCGTTCCAGGAAATCTCCAATGCAACCAGTGATCCTACTGTCCCAGCAATGACTACTCTGGGACTCCACACTACAGCTGGTGAAACCACGGCAACCAGCTCTCTGGAGACCTCCAGTGGGACGTTGGCGAGTAAACCTCCTGTCACCATGACAACTAACTCTCTGGAGCCCTCCAGTGGGACCAGTGGACTCCCTGTCACCATGACAACCAGCTCTCTGGAGCCCTCCAGTGGGACCAGTGGACTCCCTGTCACCATGACAACTAGCTCTTTGGAGACCTCTGATGTGACCAGTGAACCCCCTATCACCATAGCAACTAGCTCTCCGGAGACCTCCAATGGGACCAGTGGACGCCCTGTCACCATGGCAACCAGCTCTCTGGAGACTCCCAAGGAGGCCAGTGGCTCGCCCAGCTTTGGGGTAAATATACTCATGACTACCCCAGGGATCTCCACAAACAAAGGCAGTGGGCCTTCCCAAAGTTCAGATCAGAAGACAGGTAACACCCTGGTGGTGGCTGTGCTCGTGGCCCTGCTGGCGGTCATCATCCTCCTGGCACTCATCCTGCTGTGGCGCCGGCGGCAGAAGCGGAGGACGGGGGCTCTGACGCTAAACAGAGGTGGGAAGCGCAACGGGGTGGCAGATGCCTGGGCTGGGCCAGCCCGAGTGTCTGATGAAGAGGCTGTGATAACAGCAGCAGGAGTGTCTGGTGGTGACAAGGGCTCCGGGGCCCCAGAAGGCGAGGGTTCTGGCCGTCGGCCCACACTCACCACTTTCTTTGGTAGACGGAAGTCTCGCCAGGGCTCCTTGGCACTGGAGGAGCTAAAGGCGGAGTCAGCCGCCAGCCTGAAGGGGGAGGAAGAGCCACTGGTGGGCAGTGAGGATGAGGCTGTGGAGGCCCCCGCTTCTGACGGGCCGGTAGCGGGAGATGTGGAGGTCCCTTAGTGCTTGTGAATAACAAGTGTGGAGGTCAGAATCACTCCTAGCTTTCGGCACCCTCCTATCATCGCTTCCCACCTCATCAGCACCCAGCGTTCGCACCCAGCATCTTCACTCTGAATCCTCATCTAGCTTCTGAACCCTGGACTTTCCAGCTCCGCACCCAACACCAGCACCTCCACCCAGCGCCCCAACCCCGCAGGAGGCCAGGGCCTGCACCCACTGAAGGCGCAGAGACTGAATGAATGAAACTTCCTCACCAGCCCTACTTCTCTCCATCACCTGTCCTCCACGTTTTGTCTTTGAAACCAGATGCTGAGTCTCTATGATGCCAATTTCCTTGACCTATGATTGCTCAGAGGGCTCCCCAGGGACACCAGAGTCTGGGAAGAAGGAAATGACAAGCCAGCAACTTCCGCCTAGGATTACTCTGTAAAGCACATTTGGCCCGTAGGTTAGGACAGCCACTGGGTCGACCCACGAAACTCCTTTAACTCGTGCTCTGCAGGGCCAGCCTGGAGCGGTGCCATCTGGCTGTGCTCTCAGGTGTGCCTGGTGCACACCTGGCCTCGAGCTGGCCCCTGGCTCAAGCCACCACTCCCTCCCTCACGATGGACGGAGGCAGCCAAAGGCTTCAGCGATCCCTCCTCCCGGGCAGAGGTGGGAAGAGCTCCTGGGCGGGTGGAGTCCTCGGAAGCCCCAGCGCCCGGGGGTCCACTCATGGGTGTGGTTCGTGTGCAGGAGGCAGGATGCGGTGGCTGTGGAGGGCAGTGGTGCGTACAGAGGGCGTGAGGGAGGGCAGGAAGGGTTCCGGGGCTGAGGACATGCCAGCTGCTGAGAACGTCTGCGCCCTCCTCTGCTCAGATCGGGTGGAGGTAGGAAAGGGCCAGGGAGAGAATGCTGGGCTTGATGGGAAGAGGGCCCGTGTGACCCCAGCCCGGGTCTTCGGCCCAGCTGCTCGCCCCCCTCACAGCCTCCCCTGCCCGGGAGCTAGGGGAGAGGAGCCCTGGGAGCGGGTCTTGGTGACGCCCTGCTGTTACACGTGTAATGTGTTGTCTGTTGCAAGCTCCTGCCCTTCTCCAATGCGAGTCCGTGAGAGCCAGCTAAAGAGGCTGTGCGAGGGCTGGCAGCACCAGGGGCTTCCCCTGTGGCTCTGGGATAGGCAGGACGCAACTGGCTGTCCCTGAGACCAGCCCAGGCCAGCGCCCAGGGAGCCGCATGGGCCAGAGGCGGTTGGTATTTCCCCAGGGCAAAGAGGAAATTTGCAAAGAGGAAGTTGTTGAGTCACTGGGGGCAGTGGCTGAGAGCAGACAGATTGACCTACAAAACGAGGGCGGAGTAACAGGGGGTCACCAGGGGACAGATGGGGTAAGGGCCCTGGCGGTCAGGTCATGAGGTGGGGAGAGGGGGGCACAGAGGGGCTGGGGCGGAAATCGGCCGTCACCATGCAGACTGCACCCACGAGGCTGTGTCTGGCACCTTTTCCTTCTTCTCACAAGCGCTGTTTGGACTGGTGGTCGCCCCACGGCAGCAGAAGTGAGTCCCAAAGTCCCGTAGGGATTCCGCAGCTGTTGTCTTCGGTTTATCAAACCAAGTCCCCGATTTCAGAAAATCTTGTCCCTGAACTCAGAGACCAGCCCCTCCACCCGCTCACGCAGCACGGCCGACCGCTCCCTGGCTCCCCAGCTCCAAGGGGCCCCCCTTTACCTCTGCAGCTCGTTTCCGAAGCCCATTGCTCCCGGGAATTACTTTTCCTACCGCTGTGACTTACCCAGCGAGTGTTCCCTGACAGTTTGGGTCTGGATTCTGAATTCTTTCCCAGCCACAACCCAAGTACCAAGGCGGCTGAAACCCAGGTTTGGTCTGAACCCCCTGGTCAGACACCTGGTGCCAGGCCGCTGCCCACCACATCTCCACCTTCACAGAAACCACTCCTGTGAGTCCGAGCCAGAGCTCGGCCACCTTTCCTGGCTGCCTCAGAGAGCTCATGCCTAGTTTGGACATTTACGTCCACACCTTCAGCATCTTAACTTGAACTTTGGATAGTGACAGTGAAACTTTAGTATCTACCTGTCATGAGGGCCCTAGCCGGTTTGGTTCAGTGGATAGAGCATCAGCCCGTGGACTGAACAGTCCTGGGTTCGATTCCGGTCAAGAACATGTGCCTCAGTTGCAGGCTCCTCCCTGGCCCAGGCCCTGCCTGGGTGCATGAGGGAAGCAACCAATGGATGTGTTTCTCTCACATCGAAGTTTCTCTCTGTCTTTGTCTCTCTCTTCCACCCTCTCTAAAAATCAATGGAAAAATATCCTCGGGTGAGGATTAACGAAATTAATTAATTAATTAATAAAATATATGTCACGAGGGACCCAGAGAAAGACAAATGCCATATGATTGTGGAACCTAATGAACTAAACAAACTGACAAACAAAATAGGAAAAAAAACCCTGTAAATGGCTTATTGTACTTTTCATAGTTGCTAAAAATGTTTTAAAAAACTATGTAATGAGCCCTGGCCGGTTTGGCTTGGTGGATGGAGCGTCGGCCTGCGGACTGAAGGGTCCCAGGTTCGATTCCGGTCAAGGGCACATGCCCAGGTTGCCGGCTCGATCCCCAGTGGAGGGCGTGCAGGAGGCAGCCAATCAATGATTCTCTCTCATCATTGGTGTTTCTATCTCTCTTCCCCTCTTCCTTCCTCTCTGAAATCAATAAAAATATAAAATAAAAAAAATAATGTTGAATTCACAGAATCCTGGTGAGGATTCAGTGAGGTATATTTTAAAAAGCACACAGAAAAAACTATGTAATGATTTTGAAAAATGTCTACAATATAATGTCAAGTGGGAATATATAGTAACCATGGTTATCTCTAAAGGTTTATGGGTGATTTTTATTTTGTTTATACTTTTCTATAGTTGCAAATTTTATACAATAATGCCAATCACTTTACAATGACAAAAAAATAGGAGCTAATAGGTGTTCCCTGGGGGTGTGGTTTGGGGAGAGCTGCGGGAGGCGAGGCCGGCGGAGCCGTGCTCAGAGGGGCTGGCGCGTTCCCGTGGGTCTGGAAGCCTGAGGGGGGTGAGACCGAGGCCGGCTTCACGCCTCCGTGTGAGGCCTCAGCAGGCGCTGCATACATCGCCGGGTGTCTCACGCTTTTGGAAGGTTCCTGTCCGCTTGTCACTTCACTTTTACAGAAGACCTACATCGGTGCCTGTTTTCGTTAAATGAAAGAAACCCACAGAAGATTCTCCCTCTCACCCACTGGACAGCATGATGCTAAGCGGAATAAGCCAGTCAGAGAAAGACAAATGTCACAGGATCTCACTTACGTGTGGCATCGAATGGGCAAAATAAACTGATGAGCAAAACAGGCCCAGAGGCCTGGTGCCTGGATCAGACTGACAGAGCTCAGAGGGGAGCGGGGGGAGGGAGGGGGTGGGAAGAGATTAACCGCAGAGCTTGTATGCCTGTGTGCACAGCCATGGTCACAGAGAACAGTGTGGGGAAGGCCTGGGGTGGGGCAGGGGCTGGTGGGGGCGGGAGGGGGAGCGGGGGAATGGGGGACATCGATAATATTGTCAACAATAAATTTTTAAAAATAAAAGTTTAAAGAAGGCGAAAGGAGAAAGCAGTGGTCAGCGTTTGTTTTGTAGCCGGTGGTTAAAGGGGCAGCGCACCCCGAGCCGCGAGCGTGTCAGTGCTTTTCTGTATGTTAGTGTTATTTTAGGTTTTATGTGTTATTTGCTATGGTTTGGCAGGTTAGTTTTTGGTTCTGGGAACGCCCCCCAATTTTTCCGTATAAATGAGTGGTAATTGCTTTGCTGCATGAGCCCATTTCAGCTCAGGGAAAGTTCCATGGGAATGGAATGCTCTACCTGTGGGCAGCCGGTGGAATGGCTGCCTCTCAGCCAAGCAGAGCATCCCGGGCAAGCCTCGCTCCCTCCCCTGTCCTCGCTGCCTGCCGCTGCCCAGGCCTGCGAGCTTCCTTCTCTCCAGGCCCATCAGCCCTTTCGGTTTCCCGACCCCAATCCCTTCCACCCTCTGTTCCCGCAAGCCCAGTGACACGTCTAGAAAGTCACTCTGCCCTGGCTGGTGTGGCTCCGTAGGGTGGGCGTCATCCCGTGCACCGAAAGGTTGCCAGTTGAATTCCCGGTTAGGGCGCATGCTTGGGTTGCAGGCCCAAACCCTGATAAGGGGCCTGTGGGAGGCAGCTGATCCATGTTTTGCTCTCTCATTGATGTTTCTCTCCCTCTCCCTGCCTCTCTCATAAAAATCAATTTTAAAATATTAATAAATAAAAGGCTACTCTGTCCAGGTTACCCCTGCGCTCCCCAAGCCCCCCCTCCTTAGCCTGTAGATCTTAGACCCCATCAAGATCTGGCCTGGCTTTTCCTCTGCCCGCCATTGCCTGGTCAGTCCTCTAGCTCTCCCGCCTCATCCAATTCCTTGTAGCTAGCTCTAAAACACATGCCATGTGCTTTACTTGGGGAGGGGAGGGGAGGATAATTAAAAATGTTGACAATAGCCCGGCTGGTGTGGCTCAATGGCTGAGCATTGGCCTATGAACCAGGAGGTCACGGGTTCAATCCCCAGTAGGGGGTGTGCAGGGGGCAGCCAATCAATGATTCTCTCTCATCATTGATGTTTCTCTCTCTCTCCTTTCCTCTCTGAAATCAATGTTTAAAAATGTTGAATATATGTATTTTTTAATTTTAGAGGCTGTTTATTAAAGCTGGGAACAGTGAACAAGAAAGAGCTGGAGAAATGAGCCTCGGTTGGCCTGTTTCGGCTCATTAAGAAGCCAGAGGAAAGGGGCCTTGGGAACAGGCTCAGGGGGTTTGCCTGGATGAGCTGCCGCGGCCGTTGCTGCCCTGGTTGCAAGCCGTGCGGGTCCCTTAGAGGTTAGGAGATGCAGGTCTGTGGGGAAGAAGGTGGGAGGCAAGGGCGCGCTCCTGGGAGGGAGGGCAGGGAGGGAGAGAGAGCCGAAAATATGTCTTTTTAAAATATACAATATCCTTTATTACACATTCTGTGTAGCTAATTCGTTCTAACAGAATGATTCTGTCGATTTTTAAAATATATATTTTTTTGTTGATTTCAAGAGAGGAAGGGAGAGGGAGAGAGAGATTGAAATATCCATCATTGATCGGCTGCTTCCTGCACGCCCCACACTGAGGATCGAGCCCACAATCTGGGCATATGCTCTGGCCGGGCAGTTGAAAATATCTTTGTCCAGACAGTAAAATAACATTTTTCCTCTCTTGCAAAAGTTAATTACCAGCACATTCTAGTTCTTGAGTAATAGGGTTCACACAGACACAACCATATACAGTGTATTATTCTTCATCTTACATTTAAAAATACGTTTCTATTTTAGTGTTAAAAATGCACATTACTAGTAAGACCATAGTTACAAATAAAGCTTTGTCATCCAAAACGAAACTTCCAGATGGAAGAGGGTCTGGGTGGGGAAGGCCTTGAGAAACGTATTAAACACAGGAAGGGGCCTCAATGCACGGTTTTAAGGACATTTTCTCTCTGAAATGGACATTGACGCCCAGTTTCCCTCTGCGTCCCCATTTCTGACCCTTGGCCTTGGCAGGCAGACCTGTGGAGGATGGGCACCGGGGGGCTTCAGGCAGAAGCGACCCCTGCCCATCTGACCTCTCCAGCTCTTTCAGACCCGAAGGGGGATGGAGCAGCCTGCACAGTGGGGACTGTCCTGCTCAGGACAGGCTTGCGGTCGAGACGGAAGACAACAGAACCCGAGGTCTTTTGGAGACAATCGACCCGCCTGCTCAGCTGGCGGCAGCAGGACCGCCCGGCTGGACCGTGGCTCACCTGTGCACGCTCTGCCTGAGCCAGCCCTCCCCCAGCTGCCCCACAACAGACACACACTCTTTTATAATTAATTAAATTTCTTTTGAGAGTGAGAGAGGGAGGAATGGAAAGGGAGAGAGAAAACACACCACACTTCTTGACTTCCCGCCAAACTCCTCAACCGTCAAGATTCAGCTCAAATGTCACTGCTTTTTTTTTTTTTTTAAATGTCACCCTTGCTGCCTCCACCCCAAACAGACAATGTTTCTCGTCCACTCTGACAGCAGCTGGTGGCAGCATAAACCAGGGGCTGCAATTGTGTGAAGGGGTCCTCACTCATGGCAGAGTAGCCCCTCCAAGTCCAATGCCATCTTTGCGGCTCCGGAGTCCAGGGCCTGTCACGTGTTTACCGAATGGAGGGATAAATGAAATAACAAAGGAACCAATGATGGGTGTTGTGGGGTTGTGTTTTTGAAACACTGCTTTTATTTTATTTATTTATTTTGTTGTTGTTAATCCTCACCCAAGGATATTTTCCCATTGATATTTTAGAAAGAGTGGGAGGGAGGGGAGACGGAGAGAGGGGAGACACTTTGCTTGGTTGCCTCCGCACATGCCTGGTCCAGGGCTGGGAATCCAGCCTGCAATCGAGGTACGTGCCCTTGACCAGAATTGAACCCTCTATCCACTGAGCCAAACCAGCCAGGGCCAAATGATGGTTTCTACGTAAACACGTGGCAAGATCAGATCTGTCTTTTGAGTGAACCTGGCATCCAGAGGTGGCCTGAAGGCAGTGTGGCCCCAAGATGAGCACATTATTCTAGTCCAGGTTAAATACAGTGCGAGCGTGGCCCCAGGGGAAAGCAGAGTTCAGATCAGAAATGTATTTATTCAGAGAATGCAGTTTAGGGCGAATTGGCTGTTGAGGTGATGGGGGAAGAATGAGGTTAGACTTCAAGGTTTCTGTCTCGGGAGATTCAGATGCTGACACCATCGTGTGGAAATGCAGGGAGGTGAGCATTTTGGGGGAAAACATATTGAGTTCATTTTTAGAAGTGGTAGGAGGGGGATGTTTAGAGATGGTTAGAAGTAGAGACCTGGATCTTGGAAGGAGGTCAGAGTGAGAGGTATGGGTCTAAGAGTCATCTGATTTTATTCATTTTTATTTTTATTTTTTTTAAAAAATATATTTTATTGATTTTCCAAAGAGAGGAAGGGAGAGAGATAGAGAGTTAGAAACATCGATGAGAGAGAAACATCGACCAGCTGCCTCCTGCACATCCCCTACTGGGGACGTGCCCGCAACCCAGGTACATGCCCTTGACCGGAATCGAACCTGGGACCTTTCAGTCCGCAGGCCGACGCTCTATCCACTGAGCCAAACTGGTTTCGGATATTTTTATTTTTTAATATATATTTTATTGATTTTTTACAGAGAGGAAGGGAGAGGGATAGAGAGTTAGAAACATCGATGAGAGAGAAACATCGATCAGCTGCCTCCTGCACACCCCCTACTGGGGATGTGCCCGCAACCAAGGTACATGTCTTTGACTGGAATCAAACCTGGGACCCTTCAGTCCGCAAGTTGACGCTCTATCGGATATCCACTGAGCCAAACCGGTTAGGGCGAGTCATTTGATTTTAGATAGCAATTTAAATAATGGTATCGATGAATAAATGTATTAACTCTAGCATTTACTGTGTACAATGAGAAAAGGAGACAATCTTAGAGTGTTAGTCGGGACAAGCTAACTGCGGTAACTACCAATCCCCAAACTCAGAAGTTTTGTCCTTGCTTATGTAGCAGTTCAGTACTAGCACATGGAGGGTGACCTCCCATGAGGCCATTCAGGGTCCCGGGCTCCTTCCGTATTGTGGCTCCATCATTCCTGGCGAGGAGAGGGGAGGCCGTGGGGAGACGTTCGCTTTTTCTCACCCTCCAGGGGACAGAGGTCAGTCATGTGGTGGCCTCAGTGTAACCGAGGCTGAGAAATGCAGCTTCGTCGTGTGCCCAGGGGGAAAGGAGGAACTCCCGCCGCACTGAGGGAGCACCACAGTTTGAGGTTGGGTGTAGGAAGAAGGACCCGCAAGGGACAGCACAGCACCCAGCCAGGTGTGGCTCAGGGGTCGAGCATCGACCCAGGAAGCAAGAGGTCACCGGTTCGGTTCCCGGTCAGGGCACCTGGGTTGCGGGCTCCATCCCCAGTGTGGGGCCTGCAGGAGGCAGCGAATCAATGATTCTCTCATCATTGATGTTTCTATCTCTCGCTTCCTCTCCCTTCCTCTCTGAAATCAATAAAAATGTATTTAAAAAAAATAAATTTCTTAAAAAAAAAAAAAGCGCGACAGCACAGAGCCCTTAAGGGAGAACCCGGGAGAAAATGACATGGGCGGGGGGGGGAGGGGGCGGGGGAACATAGTTTGGAGAAGGTGACAGGAGCAGTCCTGGGCGCGAGTGAGGCAAGCAAGGGGCTGGGTACAAAATGGAACCTGGGGTGAGGCCTCCTTCGGTTTTGCGCCCCAGAACTCCAGCTTGTCTCCTGGACCCCAATCCTGGGAGGGTCTGTCTGCAGAGGAAGGGAGGGAGAGGCTGGGAAGGTGCCAGCGAGTTGGCATCAGGGCTCCCGGCGACCGGAGCCCGCAGTTCCCAGGAAGAAATGGAGGCGGCCGTTCTTGGGCGGGAACAGGCCTGGAGCCGCAGTACCGGTCAGGGCAGTGCCCCCTTCCCGCTCTCAGAGGCCGGGTTCTGATCTGTCCGCGACCTTAAAGGACCCCGGGAAGAGGGACGGGAAGGGAAACGGACATTTGTCCAGCGTTTACGCTGTGTCGCTGGCAGTTTCCTCACTTGATTCTCAGGTGAACCCAGCAGGTAAGTGTTACCCCATTTTACAGCAGAGCAAACTGAGGGTTAGAAAGACGTAAAAAGGCTCTTGAGATAAAAAAGGATGGAACTGAGGTTTGAACCCACTGAGCCCGGTTCTCCTAGGCCAGCGGTCGGCAAACTGGGGCTCGCGAGCCACATGCGGCTCTTTGGCCCCTTGAGTGTGGCTCTTCCACAAAATACCACATGTGGGCGCCCACGTACAGTGCGATTGAAACTTCGTGGCCCATGCGCAGAAGCCGGTTTTCGGCCTGGGCGAGTCTGTTTTGAAGAAGTGGTGTTAGAAGAAGTGGGGGGTGTCGGTCGGTCGGTCGGTCGGTCGGGGAGGCGGGCGTGATTCATGCAGGAGTTGAGTGAGTGAGCCAGTCAGCAGCAGTCTCATGTGCAGTGGTTAGTGCTGGTCGCGTCCGCAAATCACGTGCGGGTGACAAAAGTACCTACTCGAAGCATAATGTTACCTGTATTTTTCCAACCAGCTGCAAATCCTATAGGTATTTTTGTCATCAATTTAAGAATTGTAATTATTTTGTGCTGGTGGCTTTATTATTATAAAATGAAACATGTTTTAGGTGCCCTGTTTGAGATGGCTACAAAGAAGAAGCAAAGAAACACGGAAGACGAAAACCGTGAATTTAAAGTTGAATTTAAAGTTGAATGTACCTACCTATATAGTTTAAGTTTAAAAAACTGGGCTCTCGCCCTGACCGGTTTGGCTCAGTGGATAGAGCGTCAGCCTGCGGACTGAAGGGTCCCGGGTTCGATTCCAGTCAAGGGCATGTACCTTGGTTGCAGGCGCATCCCCGGTAGCGGGTGTGCAGGAGGCAGCTGATCCATGTTTCTCTCTCATCGATGTTTCTAACTCTCTTTCCCTCTCCCTTCCTCTCTGCAAAAAATCAATAAAATATATATATATATATATATATATATATATATATATATAGCCGAAACCGGTTTGGCTCAGTGGATAGAGCGTCGGCCTGCGGACTGAAAGGTCCCAGGTTCGATTCCGGTCAAGGGCATGTACCTGGGTTGCGGGCACATCCCCAGTGGGAGATGTGCAGGAGGCAGCTGGTCGATGTTTCTCTCTCATCGATGTTTCTAGCTTTCTGTCTCTCTCCCTTCCTCTCTGTGAAAAATCAATAAAATATATTTTTAAAAAATATATATATATTTTAAAAAAAATAAAAAAAAATAAAAAATTGGGCTCTCAAAAGAAATTTCAGTCGTTGTACTGTTGATATTTGGCTCTGTTGACTAGCCAGTTTGCCGACCGCTGTGACCTAGGGCACCATCTAAGGGGCTGGCCGGCCCTCACGGGGAGGGGTGGGGAGCGCATTCTTGCATCCTCGGCCTCTCACCCTGGGGCGCTGGGCGTGTGGAGAGAACAGGCCTTTGGCTCAGAGGGAGGACTTCTGAGTTGCGCAAAGGAGAGCTCCCCTCGGAGCCTGGAAAGCAGACGAGATACCACACCGCCAGGGGTCCTGACGCCGGGAACAAGGACAAGAGGGAGCCCCAGGGAACCGGGAAGGGCTGATTGGGGCCCTCCTCCCCCTCCCCGGGCAGCCCCACCCCCCGCCCCAGAGCTCTCTGAACTTTGGATCTGAGCAGCTGAGCCAGCTCTAAGCCGTCATGGATCCCGAAGGTAAAGGAGCCCCCAGACCTCTCCCCCCTGCATCCCTGCACCCCCATCCCCCCACCCTGCCCCGCTCCCCCTCCCAACTTATCTCAGTCCCTGATCGCTCCACCCCCACCAGAGACCGAGGCTCCTCTGGTCCAGGGGGGTCTTCACCTCCCCAAATCCCTCCAGCCTCTCTGGGCCCAGGCACTCCTTTCTGTCCGCCAAAGGCCCCTCTCCCGCTGCTTTCTCCTCCTTGTTGGGCCTCAAGGAGCTCTGGCCAAGAAAGGGCTTCAGCCCCAGCAAAGGCGGGGTGCCGGGAGGGGCCGTCTCCTGGGGGCTCTGGGGCAGGTGGTGGGAGGCTGGATGGGGCCAGCTCTGGACTCTGCCCCTGGCTGGCAGCTGGAGAGGCTGGAGCCAAGTCCTGCCCCATCTGGTGGGGGAGGGGCTTGAGTCCAGCGATCCTCTGCGGGAGGGGGGCGTGGGGGAGGTGGTGGGGGTGATGTCGCTAAATGCCAAATGAAGGGCGGGCCGCGGGGGTGGGGGGCAGGTTCAGGCCCCACCAGAAACTTGACCTTGGGCAAGTCACCTGGCTTCTCAGAGCCCCTTTCCTTGCACCTATAAAACGACAATACAAGTGTGTGAGGAGGACAGATGACGGGTGCATGGAAGGGGCCCATCTGTGAGCTCTGAGTCGCCACTGGTCTTGCTCCCCAGCTCTGACCTCCGCCCTGGTTTGTGGCTTCTGCTGGCCTCGCGCCCCGTGTGCCCAGCCCCCTTGTGGTCTGAAAGCAGCTCTTCTGGCCCCAAACAGCTCTTGGTTTACAAAGAACCTCAGAGTCAGAGCCTGGGTTCCAGTCCCATCCCTGCCACCTGCTCGCTGTGTGGCCTCGGGCAAGATGCTCAGCCTTGCTGGGCCTGCTCCTCATTGAGGAGCAGAGGCGTCCCTCATACCTGTCCCTGCAGCCCCGGCCTCCTCAGCCTCCGCTCCATTTCTGGGAGCCCTGTCTGCCCGCCTCCACCTGGACCTCCCCCTGCCATGCCAGCTCCATTTCTGCTCGTGCCTCACCCCCTCCTGCTCAGACTGGAAACCTCAGGGTCAGCTTTTACTGCTCACTGTCCTCGCACCCCAATACCTGGACAGTGGCCGCGGCCTATGCATTTACCTCTCTGGCGTCACCTGCGCCCCTTCCCGTGCTGTTCCCGGGGGAGGCCTCCGCTGCCTTCGCACAGGTGACCACACCTGACGTGCAGCTCGGAAGGGCTGGCACTGGAATCACTGAGCTGAGGGAATTAAGCCGGGAGGGAGCAGACAAGTCAGGGGGTGAGGCACAGGCTGGGGGCCGGGGGGCCGGGGGGGGGGGAGTGGTGAGGACAGAGTTGGGGCAGAAGCAGATGGCGGGCTGGTGGGCAAAGGCGGAGAGGTCAGGCTTGGCCGAGGTGCGAGCGGGCGGCCCAGCCCCAAGTCCGTGGACTGGGTGCAGGTAGCGGGCCCTTTTGCTCACAGCTCAGGAGGGCTGCCCTCCTCACACCTCACCCGGCTCCCTGCCTCTTGCCCAGCAGTTCAACAGCCTCCCGCTTACATCTGTCAGGAGCCAGAGGCACCATTCAAATAGTTAAACTTCAAAGAGCATTTTTGATGCTGTGACTTCTGATGAAAAGTTTTAGTGCCTTCCCACGGCCTGTTGAGCAGACCCCTAACTCTTTCCTGGCACTCAAGGCCTGCTCGGTCTGGCCCCAGCCGACCCCTCCGCCCTCTCTCTTGCTGCCCTCCAACTGCTCGGAGATCCTGTGGATTATTGTACCGTTCGTATGCTGGGTGATCACACTGGGCCCGACGTGGAGGTTGTTGCTCTTCGCTAGAGGGAAAGGGGAAGAAAAGAGCATTGATAGCTACAAGCTGCAGTGCAAGCCGGCTTCTGCCTCCACCTGGTGTTTGCCCAATGGGTCATCAAAGCCGCCGGTCAGACACCTGGCCGTGCAAGACCTGGCCAGGCATCGGCTCAGGCACTGGATGTCATCGCCGTGTCCCCTCCTCGTTGCAGCTCTGTGATTTCCTCGTGAACTGACTCCGAGAGGTTAGCAAACCGCCTGGCGCTGCCCCGCGTGTGGGTGGTGGAGCAGGTTCAAACCCAGGCGCTTCTGACTCCCAGTCCAGGCTCTTGCTCCAGCACCAGGGACAGGGCCCTGGAGCCCTGATTGCGGCTTCCGGAACTCTGAATATTGCTATTATAAACATATGCTGAATTAAAATATGACTTAGTGCTAGATTAAATGGCAGTGTGGTGAGTGAAAGGTTCAAGTTGGTGGTGCGTGGGCAGGCTAAATAGCCATCTCAGATGGTGAATAGAGAAAAACTGAATGTATTTAAGGAAAAGGGATGGGGAATGGAGATAGGGCTGCACAGCACTGAGCCAAAGGGTGTTGGGTCGAGGGTGGCAGCAAAAACACGCTTAGGGCAGTGACACAGGAAGGGCTTAGAGGAGGCAGCAGGAGAGCAAGGCGGGGCTGCTTTGGTCACTGGGGGGGGGGCGGGGGGGGGCAGAGAGAAGGGGGCTTGGAGACAGGGTCAGGGGTGAGCCTGGGACGAGTTGACGGCCCACGGCTCCCCTGGTTGCAAGCCTCATGGGGTCCCTGAGAGGTTGGGGGGTCCGTGCCTGTGGGGGAATGGCATGGCCCGTTTCTTGCAGGCTGCTTTGTCCTAGCATATTTATTGCACTCTTGCAGGTGGAAATCTTGGGAAGGTCCAGGGGAGGATCTGAATAGAATTTCATCAGCTGCCCAGCTGTGCTCTTTCAGGGTCGTGGTCTCCACTGATTGGTCGGTGCCAGGGCAGGGGGTCATTAGTCAATGCAGCTGGTGCCCAGGCAGCCTGGCATCCCTTGTCTGGTTTTGCTGCTTTCCTGGGGCCTGGAGCGAAATACAACCAAGGCCTAGATGCTATCTGAGGGAGGAAAAGGCCAGGGTTCTGACCGCCTGACCGGTGATAAGCCGGGGGAGGGCAGGCTGCCCTGGGGGCGAGGCTCTCGTTTTCCCTTTTTTGCCCCTTGCTGGGCACCCGGGTTTCCTGCCCCGGTGAGTTTCTGTCCCTGGCCCATCGTCCTGGCTCTGCTCAGGTCTGTCTAACAGTGAGGTGGGGTAAGTGAGGGGACTCGAGCCCGCCTGCCTGGGCGGGTGTTCCTGAGAGCACACTTGCCAGCCGTGTGAACTTTGGGCTAGTTACTTGCCCTTTCAGTGCCTCAGTTTCCTGATCTGTAAAATGGGGGTGATAGTAGTATTCCCATAGGGTTGTTGTGAGGATGAAATGTGTTCACATATATAAAATGTTTGACACAGTGCCTAGGAAGGGCAGTAAAAGTGTTGGCTGTTATTACTATACATTACGGCATTCCGTATTTGATTAATGACAAGTGGCAGTAGGCCCCAGAGTTTAAGAAAAATTTATAAAGACAAAACCTTTAAAATTGACAACTCCTATCTACATTAATTTCTCCCTGTAAATTGGGGAAACCATCATTACCTGGTTTTAGCTGGAGGACTTGGTCAGCCTCTTGTAACACCACCGTGGCTACAAACACAGGCTACTTCGTTCCACATACAATTCGGAACCTAGACTTGTTATATTCATTTCGGTCCATTGGCACAGCCGCCCTCTCTGTCCGCCCACCAGGCATGAGGGAGGGAAGATGAGGGATGGAAGCCCGATGCGGGCAAGGGGCCCCTGTCTAGTCAGGGCAACCTGGAAGCGCAGACAGGACCAGCAAGACTGCCCGTGGGGAAGGTCTCCGTATGTCGGGCCAGACCCAGTTTATCTGTATCCTTCCCTGTAAGGTGTATAGAGAGACGCAGAAATACCCTCAGAAACAGAGACACCAACTTTTTGAAAACGTCAGTTCTCTTTTAAAATTATTATTTTTAAAATTGATTTTAGAGGGAGGCAGAGAAGTGGGGGGAGATAGAGAGAGAGACAGAGAGAGAGAGAAAGAGAGAGAGAGAGAGAGAGAGAGAGAGAGAGAGAGAGAGAGAGATAGGCTGCCAGTCCCCCAACCCCTAACCCCCAACCCCCACCCCCGGCAGGTGCCCAGCCCGGGGAGCACACGCGGCCCCTTGATGTAGGAAGGACGCTCCAAGCATCTGAGCCGCAGGGCGGGGCCGGAGATGCCAATTTTAATAAAACGCTGGAAAAGCAATTAGGAAGGTATAGGGTTGAGAGAGCGAGGATGAAAGGGCAGGCATCTCCAGGGAACTCTCACCACCAGTGCGAGGGCAGAGAGCGGCAGGGGGAGCAGCGTGCCCGTCCGGTCCCCGCCAGCTGCTGCAGCTGTGGTGGCTGCACAACACGGTCAAGTTATAAAAATAACTTTCCCTCGCAGCTGTGCGTTCAGAGAGCCTGCATTTCAAAGGCGCCCCTTTGGTTAGAGACGCATGGAGTCAGGGCCTGAGGGGAGCCAGTGCCAGGCCTGTTTTTTTATTTCTCACATGTGCCCTGGCCCGGGCATCTGCCTCTGCCACAGGCGATCAGAAGAACTGATCTCTGATCTCGAAGGAAGGGGCGGGGTCACCCCGCGGGCGGCGGCGAAGGCAGGGCTGGTGCGCTTGGTGGTTTCCCAGCTCTGCCCTTCAGTAACTGCCTCGTTCTCCACCTGTGAAGAGGGTGATCTCCACCGTGAAAAGCTGCGAGCAGGACTGTGACCGCGCAGAGCAGGCGTAGCAAGTGCGGGCAGCCAGCAGGCACCGTGGGTGGCAGCTTCCCGCTCGTCCTGTGGTCGGGAGCTCCCATCTCTGCTGCGAATGAGAATGGTGTCACCACATTCCAGACCCGTTACATCCGATTTTCCGGGGGTGGGGCCCAGCATCTTGCAAAGCTCCCCAGACAGTTCCATTGTGGAGCCTGGGTTTTGAACCACTGCTCTCCCCGCCCCCCTTGACCCTGTCTCAAATGAGGGGCCTCTCTTCTCTCTCTCTTTCCAATTTTTTAAAATTATAATGTCAAACATTCACATAGACAGAAAAATCTGATGAACCCTCATGTACCCATCATCCAGCCTCAGCAACCATCAGCTGTGGGCAGTCCAGCCCCAGCCACACACACACACCCCTTCTTTCTGCCTCCCAGGGTCACCTTAAAGCAAAACCAGCTCTCGGACTGACCAGTGTGGCTCACTGGTTGAGCATCGACCTATGAACCAAGAGGTCATGGTTCGATTCCTGCTCAGGGCACAGGCCCGGGTTGTTAACATTAAATTATCTTAATGTTATCAATTAAAATATATATTTAAAAACCAGCTCTTATACATTAACTTCTTAGCATGTATTTTCTAAAATATAATGATTTTTCTTTTTAAAAAAATATTTTTATTGATTTCAGAGAGGGAGGGAGCAACAGAAACATCAATGATGAGAGAGAATCATTGATTGGCTGCTTCCTGCACGGCCCCGACTGGGGATCGAGCCCAGAAATCCAGACATGTGCCCGGAGGGAACAGTGACCTCCTGGTCCATCAGTTGATGCTTAACCACTGGGACACACTGGCTGGGCTTTAAATATATATGTGTGTGTGTGTTTATTGATTTTAGAGAGAGAGGAAGGGTGGGGAATAGAGAGAAACATCGATTGGATGCCTCCTGCATGCCCCCCATTGGGGATCAAGCCCCACAACCTGGGCAAGTGCCCTGACCGAGAATCGATCTGGTGACCTCTTGGTACGTGGGTCAATGCCCAACCACTGAGCCACACCAGCCAGGCGTGACTTCTTTTTATTACACTCACAATGCAATGATCACAACTAAATTTTAAAAGTTCTCTTAATGTCATCAAATATCCAGACAGTGTTCAGATTTTCAATTGTTTCATAAATGTCCTAATTTCGTTTCAATTTGTTTGTTTGAATTAGGTTACAAATAAGATCGATACACTGTGATTGATTGGTCAGTATGTGTTTTAAGATTATTTAACCTTTTCTTGCCTTGCGATGCATTTGCTAAGGAGACCGGGTTATCCCCTGTAGGGTTTCCTCTGGTCTGAACCCTGCTGGTTGCAGCCCTGCGGGATGCCCTCCTGCGCTCCTCTGTCCATCGGCCGCATCGAGAAGCCTGGTCTGTTTTGCCGAGGGCGCTGCCGGGGGGCAGTGTGCGCTGCCGTGGGAGCTCGAGGGTGGCTCTCGGTGCTCAGCTCCTGGCTGCACCGGTTCTCGGGGGGTTGCAGATGGTTCCTCCTTCCCGCAGAGCACGGGATCTTATTTGGTTAAGCAGACAACTCAGTGATTTTTGTAACTTTCCCGAGTTGCACAGCCATAGAGCATTTCCGCCCCGGGAAGGCCTCCTGTCGGTGAGCTCTCCCAGCCCCAGGCGAGCGCTGTTCGGAAGCCTGTCTCTGGATTTGCCGCCTCCGGCCACTGCATCTGAACGGGGCGTCAGTGTGTGGTCTGTGCGCTATTGGTTCTCACCCTCGTGTGCATCTGGGTCACAGGGCAGGGCTTCGAAAACCGGGTGCCCGGGAACCCCCCGCCCCCAAAGACTTGGATGCAGGGGGTCTGCAATGGGCCTGCGCGGCCGAGGGTTTGGGAAGCTGCCCGGGTGACACCCGCTCACCCCCCCCCCCCCCGCCACCCCGTGGGCAGCGGTGGGGGCCCCGCTCCCTCAGCCTCTGCTGCAGGGTTGTCCACACCCACTGGCCGCGCCCTCACCCCCGCACACTCCTGACCACGACGCGTGGTTCCTGCCCAACCTCACGGAACCAGAACTGCTCTGGAAGGCCTGCCCGCTGCTGAGCCCAACCCCGGCCGCCTTCCTTCTGCTCCTGTTCACACCCTGCTTCTCCCCCCACCCCTTGTTAATCCTCACCTGAGGATATTTTTTCCATTGCTTTTCAGAGAGATTGGAAGGAGAGAGAGAGAGAGAGAGAGAGAGAGAGAGAGAGAGAGAGAGAGAGAGAGAGAAGAGACCCAGCGACTGGCTGCCTTCTGCACGCACCCTGACTGAGGGTGTGGGCTGACACGCTAACCACTGAGAACATGGCCAGGGCCACACCCTGCTTCCTGAAATCCAGACACCCCCTCCCTCCCGGGGCCTCCTCTTCTTCCCTGACCAGGTGACCTTCCCCACCCACCAGGCTCAGCCGCCAGCCATGTCCACTGGCGGCTGCCAAGTTTCCAGTCCTCATCCCTGTATCTCTTCTGAGCTCCAGAACCGCTCTCCTACCCTCCACCGGGGACAGCCATCACCTTTCCTGCTGGCATCGCAACCTTGGCATCTGCAAAACCAAAGTCACTCTCGCGCCTCCCCCAAAACCACCCAGCTCTGCTGCTTATAAGCCTTGTCACCAGGGCCACCAGGGCGGCACCAGGCCCACCAGGGCGGCGCGAGGCTGGGTCTGTACTTGCAGACGGAGGGACGCTGTCCTGTGGTGAGGCCCAGTGAGAGCGGGAAGGCTGTGGGCCCGGTGGCCACACACAGGCAGAACGGGCTGCTGTCTTCCGCGGTCCCATCCTCCCCGCCACCCTGCTCCTCCCTGAACAGCTCTGGGTGCGTCTTCAGCTGCCAGGACGGAAACCAAGGCTTCCATCTCATTAGCTGCACGTCCTGTACCTCCCGCCTCAGGAACTACCGGTGCCCCCGCCCGCTAGGCCTGCGGTTCCCGCCCGATTCGGGGCCGCATCTCTTTCTGTCTGGCCGATGGCTGCACCTCCTTTTGCCCCCAACCCATCTCCAGGCGATGGCTGGAGTGACCCTTCTAGAAAAAGTCCCCACCATGCCATTCCCTTGCTTACAATTCCGTTACGGCTCCGCGATCTATCCAGGCTCCAGCTAGTTCAGTCCTTTTTCCCTCTGCCCTCAACTCCCACCATTTCTCCTGCGCACCCTCCTCGGCCGTCCTTCCCTCTCTATTTTCTTGCTTCTGAGCCTTGAGCACCTGCTCTTTCAGCCTGAACCGTCTCGCCCGCCTCCTCACCCCCCCGCCCCACCCCCGACACCTCTGCTTGGCAAACGTTACTCATCCTTCAAGGCCCCTGGAACTGCCGCCCGTCCCAGGGGCTCTTAGTCATCTCTGCCTCTCGCTCCCACCACCTTGGTAAACGCCATGTGCCAGGCAGTGTCCCTGAGCACGTGGCAAATATTAACCCACTTAATTTTTATAACAGCTCCATGAGGGGATGATTAGCATTATCGCTCCTGCAGGTGCGGAGCCTAAGGCCCCGGAGAGGGCGGGTCGCTGGCCCCGTCACTCAGCTGAAGGAGGCAGAGCCGCCTGAGGCCCAGGCCTGTGGCTCCAGAGTCCAGACTCTGATTCATTCCACCGTGTGGCCTCTGCGAGGCTGTCACTGAACGCTTCGTATGAAGCTGAGCAACGGAAAACTTCCAATGTCTGGCTGTGTTTGCCCAATCAGAGCAGCACGTTCATCTGGGTCACTGTGCCAGGCACTTGCGACACAGCCAGAAGCTCTGGAAAGACGTACCTTTGCCCCCAGAGGGGAACACGGCTGGGGGGTGATGGGAGGGAAGGAGCAAGGGGCGGAGTGAGCACGTGGCCTGATTCGGGGTCTGTGAGGGCCCCTGGGAGGACAGAGCCTCAGAGGACCTGAAAGAGGAGAGGGAAGGGGAGCCAGGGGGTGGGGCGGGGCGGGGTGGGGGGAGGGGTGGCGGTAAGAGAAGGGGCTTCCAGGCAGAGGCACAACCTGGAATAGCGTAGGCTAAGGCCGTGGGTCTCAACCTTCCTAACGCTGCGGCCCTTTAATGCAGTTCCTCATGTGGTGACCCCCAACCATAAAATTATTATTATTTTTTTAAATATATTTTATTGATTTTTTACAGAGAGAAAGAGAGAGAGATAGAGAGTTAGAAACATCGATGAGAGAGAAACATCGATCAGTTGCCTCCTGCACATCTCCTACTGGGGATGTGCCCGCAACCCAGGTACATGCCCTTGACCGGAATCGAACCTGGGACCTTTCAGTCCGCAGGCCAACGCTCTATCCACTGAGCCAAACCGGTTTCGGCCATAAAATTATTTTTGTTGCTACTTCATCACTGTAATTTTGCTACTGTTATGAATCGTAATGTAAATATCTGATATGCAGGATGTATTTTCATTGTTACAAACTGAACATAATGAAAGCATAGTGATGAATCACAAAAACAACATGTAATTACATATGTGTTTTCCGATGGTCTTAGGCGACCGCTGTGAAAGGGTCCTTCCACCCACCAAAGCGGTCGCGACCCACAGGTTGAGAACCGCTGGGCTAAGGCCTGAAAGCTAAGAGAAACAGCTGCCCACTCTGTCACTCCAATTAGTACCTGGCACTGACCAGTTGCTCAATGAAGATTTGTCAAAAGAATATATTAAAAATGCAAAGAAGTCAAGAGAGCTAAAGCTAATACAATGAAAGTGGGGCGTTTTGCCCTAACCGGTTTGGCTCAGTGGATAGAGCGTGGGCCTGCGGACTGAAGGGTCCCGGGTTCGATTCTGATCAAGGGCACGTACCTTGGTTGCGGGCACATCCCCAGTGGGGGGTGTGCAGGAGGCAGCTGATCAATGTTTCCCTCTCATCGATGTTTCTAGCTCTCTATCTCTCTCCCTTTCTCTCTGTAAAAAAATCAAAAGAATATATTTAAAAAAGAAAAAAAAGAAAGTGGGGAGTTTTTAAAAATATATATGTTTTTATTGATTTTAGAAAGAGAGGAGGGGGAGAGCCAGAGAGAGATAAACATGGATCGGCTGCCTTCATGTGCCCTGACCGAGAATAGAACCTGAGCCTCTTGGTGCATGGGACAAAGGTCAACCAATGGAGCCGCACCGCCCAGGGTGGGTTTTATTGTTGTTAATCCTCACCTGAGGATACTTTTTCCATCGATTTTTAAAGAGAGTAGGAGGGAGGGAGAGAAAGAGAGAGAGAGAGAAACACCGGTGTGAGAGACACATCAATTGCTCGCCTCCCCGCGTGTGCCCCAACCAGGACCAGGGATCAAGCCTGCAACCCAAGTACGTGCCCTTGACCAGTAATTGAACCGTCGACCCTTCAGTGCATGGACCAACGCTCCAACCACTGAACCACACCAGCCAGGGTGAAAGTGGGGTTTTATTTATTTTTTATTTTTTTATTTTTAAATATATTTTATTGATTTTTTACAGAGAGGAAGGGAGAGGGATAGAGAGTTAGAAACATCGATGAGAGAGAAACATCGATCAGCTGCCTCCTGCACATCTACTGGGGATGTGCCCACAACCCAGGCACATCCCCCTGACCGGAATCGAACCTGGGACCTTTCAGTCCGCAGGCCGACGCTCTATCCACTGAGCCAAACCGGTTTCGGCGAAAGTGGGGTTTTAAACAGGCGAGTGGTCCACTCAAATTTACTTGTTTATTGTTTTACTTTCAAGTCAGGTTTTTTTTTTAAATATATTTTATTGATTTTTTACAGAGAGGAAGGGAGAGAGAGATAGAGAGTTAGAAACATCGATCAGCTGCCTCCTGCACATCTCCTACTGGGGATATGCCTGCAACCCAGGTACATGCCCCTGACCGGAATCGAACCTGGGACCTTTCAGTCCGCAGGCCGACGCTCTATCCACTGAGCCAAACCGGTTTCGGCTCAAGTCAGGTTTAATGAGCTATAATTATGGACAGTAAAATTTACCCTTTTCTCTGTGAAGTTCTGTGCGGCTTAATGAAGGCATCAGCCGTGTAGCCACTATCGCAGACAAGATCTAGAATAGTTCAATCACATCCAAAAACTCCCGGTGCTGCCCCTTCCCGGCCAGCCCCTCCCCACCCCGGGGCAAACACCCGTCTCCTCTCTGTGGTTATGAGTTTGCCGTTTCCAGAATGTCATCTGGATGAGTCAGGTAGAATGCAGCTCTTCGAACCGGCCTCTTTCCTTAAAACCGCACACTTGAGAGGGGTCCCCGTTGCGTGTCTCGGCGGCTGGTTCCCCTCTCATTGCCGAGTAGGGTTCCACCGTAGAGATGAGTCAGTCTGTACAGAGGCATCCGTTTGTTTCTCTGACACTCGCCAGTGGAAAGATTCAAATTCGCTTTAAAAAGCAAATGTCCCTGCACCGAGTCTGCCTGGAACGGGGCCCTGCCTCCTGCCGTTCGCTCCAGGCCTTGGCCTGGCTGCACTGACGCCAACAGGGGGGGTGGGGGCTGCTCTTTGTCCCTTGTGCTTTGCTCCCAGCACCCCGCCAGGCACCGCTGGCTGTGAGAGAGGAGCGGAGGCGTGGGGCCGGAGGCCTCGGCTCGATGGCAGGATGGTGGCTGAGGGCAGGGGTGAGGGGTGAAGAGCAGCCTCTTGGCTTTGGGGAAGAAGAGCCCGCCTCTGAGAGTAGAGCGAGCCAGAGTGCACGGCGTTACTTCAACTTGGGGCAAAAGTGCGGTAACAAACCCAACCCAACCCAACCCACCCCAGCCCAACCCAACCCAGCCCAGCTCCCTCACCGGCTGCCCGGTTGGCCTCCCTTCTCCGGAGGCTTCCTGAGGCTGCAGATCTGCTCTTGGCCGACAGGTGGGGATGATGCCCCATGCCTGAGCCTCCTCTGCTGTCATCGCATTCACATTCATTCAACAGGCGGGAGGCACGTTAGCCCATACTCACAGCAGGAAGGACCTCAGAGACCAACCGCCGTGCCCACAGCTGTCATTTTACAGGCAAAGGACTCAGCCACACTCCTGCAGCTGCGTCCCACAGAGAGGGGCTCAATCCCAGTGTCCCTGTGGACAGCCTCCTTGTACAGCTCCCATCTCTAGATAGGTGACAGTTTATTGAAACATCAGGTTGGGGGGGGGGCTCCACGCCAGAGGGCCACGTCAGAGGGTCAGCGCCATGACCACAACGCCTGGCTGGTCTGACCTGCTGCACTTTGTGTGGCCCTCGGCCTACCTGCCTTTCCTCTCTGTCCCATCTGCACCTAGAAAACGCTGCGCTTCCAGCTTCAAAGCGCTGTGCTGTGGAGACGCCTGGCTGAAGGACACCCAGCTCGTCTTTCATTGGGGGCTTCGGCTTCCAGGCGGACTGGAAGGCAGCAGATGACGGAGATGCTGTTCGCTCCGCTCCTGGCTGGTCCATAGCTGCTGCCCCAGCGCTAAGTCTGCCAGAGAAGATACAGGACATGGTTAAAATCTGCATTTCAGATAACCGACAGATATATTTTTAAATTTTTAGCCTACAGATTTCAGAGAGAGAGAGAGAGAGAGAGAGAGAGAGAGAGAGAGAGAGAGACCCACTTATGCAGTCTTTGGCTGACTCTGACATGTGCCCTGACCAGGGACTGATCAAAACCTTGGCTCACTGGGACAATGCTCTAACCAACGGAGCTACCCGGCCAGGGCACCAACAGAGACTTTAAAGTAAACGTATGTTCGAAGTATCACCTAGGATATATTTATACTAAAACATCCTTGATGTTGGTCAGAAATTTAAACTTAACTAGGTGGTGTGTGTTTTTATTTGCACAACCTGGCAACGCTGACCAATCCACAGGGGCCTCCCAGCACCCCAGCCCCTCTCCCGGGACCCCCAGAGCTTCACCCTGGTTGGCTAGTGACCGATTTCACTGGTTGTTAAATGGAATTGACCCTTGAACAACACGGGTTTGAACTGCACGGGCCCCCTTACATGCAATTTTTCCCCCGATAAACACTTGTACTGTTTGGAGCCATGGTTGGGATGCATTCATCTGCAGTGGTTTATGTGGTGACTTGAGCGTCCGTGAAGGTTGGTATCAGTGAGGGGAGGGTCCCGGGAGCAATCCTCCATTGATACCGAGGGGTCACTGGCGTTTTGGGGGAGTCAAAGGCTATATGGGAGCCCTGGCGGTGTGGTTCAGTTGATCGGGCGTCATCCCGTGCACCATAAGGTTGCTGGTTCAATTCCTGGTCAGGGCACGTGCCTGGGTTTCAGCCTTGATTCCTGGGTAGGGGGCATGCAGGACGCAGTCCATCCATGTTCTGCTCTCGCATCCATGTTTCTCTTCCTCTATCTCTAAAAATCAATAAAAATATTATTTATTTATTTATTTAAAAAGGTCTTTTTTTATTGATTTCGGAGAGGAAGGGAGAGGAAGAAAGAGTTAGAAACGTCAATGATGAGAGAGGATCATTCATTGGCTGCCTCCTGGGCGCCCCACACTGGGCATGGGCCCTGACGGGGAATCAAACCATGACTTCCTGAATCATGGGTCGGTGCTCAATCACTGAGCCATGCCAGCTGGGCAATTAAGACATTGTTTAAAAAGCTATATAGGATTAAAAAAAAAAAAAAGGCACTATATAGGGGTTTTCAATTGCTCGGGGCAGCTGTTCCGACCCCTGCATTGCTCAAGGGTCAGCTGCGGTTTGATGATCACCGGGGCCACAGGAGAGGCAGCCGGACCACAGCGCTCTCTCTCCCTCCAGGCCTGGCGCTCCTGCTGCCCCCGGCCACGCTGGCCTCCCTGGCGGCCAGCTGGCTCCGCGAGGACTGCCCGGCCTTCAACTACGCGGCCTGGGCCACAGGGGCAGCCCCCGCGCAGGCGGCGCTGTGGGCCAAGTCCCCGGGCGTCCTGGCCGGGCGGCCTTTCTTCGATGCCATCTTTGCCCAAGTCAACTGCCAGGTCTCCTGGCTCCTCCCGGAGGGCGCAGAGCTGGTGCCCGTGGCCAAGGTGGCCGAGGTCCGCGGCCCCGCGCACGGCCTCCTGCTGGGGGAGCGGCCGGCCCTGAACGCGCTGGCCCGCTGCAGCGGGGTGGCCAGCCAGGCGGCGAGGGCCGTGGCGGCCGCCCGGGGCGCGGGCTGGGCCGGGCAGGTGGCGGGCACGCGGAAGACCACGCCCGGCTTCCGGCTGGCGGAGAAGTATGGGCTCCTCGTGGGCGGAGCTGCCTCTCACCGCTACGACCTGGGCGGCCTGGTGATGGTGAAGGACAACCACGTGGTGGCGGCCGGCGGAGTGGGAAAGGTGATGGAGGGGAAAGGTGATGGAGGGGAAAGGTGAGGGAGCGGGAAAGGTGATGGAGAGGAAAGGTGATGGGGTGGGAAAGGTGATGGAGAGGAAAGGTGATGGGGTGGGAAAGGTGACGGAGAGGAAAGGTGATGGAGGGGAAAGGTGATGGAGGGGAAAGGTGATGGGGTGGGAAGGGTGATGGAGGGGAAGGGTGATGAGGTGGGAAAGGTGATGGAGAGGAAAGGTGATGGAGAGGAAAGGTGATGGAGGGGAAAGGTGATGGGGTGGGAAGGGTGATGGAGGGGAAAGGTGATGGGGTGGGAAAGATGATGGAGGGGATAGGTGATGGGGTGGGAAAGGTGACAGAGTGGGAAAGGTGATGAAGGGGAAAGGTGATGGGGTGGGAAAGGTGATGGAGGGGAAAGGTGATGGCCGACCGGTCGCTCTGGCCCCGGCCCTCCGCAGCCCTTCCTCGCAGGCGGGAGGGGGATGAGACCCCTGTACCCCTCAGGTGCCCCCTCTGTAAAGTGAGGGCTTGGATGTGCTTCTCTGCAAGCGTCGGGCTTGGCATGATGTTCAAGAGCGAAAGACCAGCGTGGGGCGTCCTGTGTCCATGGCTCTCCAGCCTGGGTCCCTGAACCGGTGAAAAGGTCCTTTTTTTTCTTATTTTTATCCTCACCTGCGGATATTTTCCCACTGGTTTCCAGGGAGAGTGGGAAAGAGAGGGAAAGACAGAGAGAGAGAAACATCCATGTGACAAAAACACATCCAGGGCCCGGGAGGACCCAGCAACAAGGCGCGTGCCCTGAACAGAGATGGAGCCCGGGACCCTTCGGTCCTCAGGCCGCGCTCTACCCGCTGAGCCAAACCCACAGGGGCTGTGGAGAGGTTCTGAAAGAGCCCTTCCGGTTTAATGCTCTGAGTCAAACTGAACTCATCCAAATGCCAAATATTACTGATATTTGGCCTTTTTTTTTTTTTTTTTTTTTGACCCACAAGAGTGACCATTTCATGTGGTTTCACTGAATACAGAAGAAGCCATCCTGACGCCCCGTGTCCTCATTAGCCCCACGCTTGTTGTCCCCCTGGGGCCTTTGCCTGCCAGTCCCAGCCCCATGTGCCCCTCACGCCACCCCCTGTCACTCTCGCCCCGGCCTGGCAGGCGGTGAGGCGGGCCCAGCAGGTGGCCAACTTCACCCTGAAGGTGGAGGTGGAGTGCAGCAGCCTGCAGGAGGCCCTGGAGGCGGCAGAGGCAGGAGCGGACCTCGTGCTGCTGGACAACTTCAGGCCGGAGGTGAGCGGGGTCTGCTTCTCGGAGGGGCCGTGTTAGGGGCGGTCACCTCCCCTCGGCTTGTGTCCCGCAGGAGCTGCACCCCACGGCCAGAGCGCTGAAGGCCCGGTTCCCGCGTGTGGGCGTGGAGGCCAGCGGGGGCGTCACGCTGAGCAACCTGCCTCAGTTCTGCGGGCCGCACGTCGATGTCATCTCCTTGGGGATGCTGACCCAGGCGGCCCCAGCCCTGGATTTCTCCCTGAAGCTGTTTGCCGAGGGGACCACTCCAGTGCCCCATGCCCGCCGCTCCTAACGCCGGAGAGGATGGCACTGGCCACGGGATAACATGGTTTCTTGGGACTCTACTTCTGCTTGCCTCGGTTTCCTAATCTGTAAAATGGGTCTAATAAAGGACCAACCTTAGACATTTCTTTGGCAGTAGTTACCACGTGGTAAGCGCTCGGGAAATACTAGAAGTTACCAGAGTTGTCTTTTCTGCTGTGCACTTTTTCACACTCCGCCTTCTCGCCAGTCAAGTTGTGTCTTTAATCAGCGGTGTCTGATGGCCACTGTCAGCCAGGCACCGGCCATCCCGCGGCTGCTGTGGCCTGCACATGCAGGTTATGGGTACAACCTGGTCATCTCTGTTGAAATCAGTTCTGCTGAGCCCTTTCTACAGCATGAAGTAGAAGTGGTGAGTGCAGCAAGCTTTGGCCATCGGTCGGCGGGCACTGCTCTTTCTGAGTGATGGCATGTGTTTTGCAACGAATGACGTCTTCGTTCGAGGACACGTGGCATCAGGCGGGATGCCGGGGGGACCGTTCCGCTGGGCGGATGCTCTAGTTGTGGGTGATTGCCTTTGCCTCTCACCTCTGGCTACTGCTGCCGCCTCTTTGGTGGAGGTGAGAGCCTGTCCATCCCTCGCCTCCTGGGGCCCCAGCAGACGTCACCATGCGTCTTCCCAAGGTGAAGGCTCTGCTTGGTGCGACCGCCTTTCCGGGCCTGGTTCCCTGGGCCGCCGGTTGGGAGAGGAGGTCGGTAGAGCAGCTGGGGCCAGGGCAACGGTGAGCTGAGGGGGTGAGGGCTGGGGTGGGGCTCATTTCCTTCCATGCAAAGTCAGGACCAGGGGTCTAAGCAGGGAGTCTGAATCCTGCTCCCCAAACACACACCTGAGGTCTCGCTCAGCTGGGCGCCTCCCCACCCGTTCCAGCCCCAGCCCAGGGCTCATCTCTCTAACCTCCCGGGGGTTGGGGGGCGGGGGGCGGCTCTGTGAGGAACCGGACACGAGGGCTCCCTAGGATGAAGGTGGCCCCTGAGGTGGACACCTCCAGAGGGTTCCAGTCTGGAGCCCCTCTCCCCTCCCAGAACCCACTCTCTTCGCCCTTCGCCAGGAGAGAAAACCAGCTCTCATCCCAAAGGCTCCTTCCCCCGGGGACCCTGGAGGCCCGCTCCGCCTGTGGGGGTGCCCTTCCCTGAGCCCCCTCCCACCCCGGAGACCCCGAGGGGCCTGGGAAGGGGCAGATCAGGGAAGCCCCGGGCCCTCAGACCTGCCGGGAGCAGGCTCAGCCCAGGGAAGACTCCCCAGCAGAGACAGGCCGGGTGGGGTGGGCGCCGCCTTTGGTAACACCCTGAACGGAAGAAAGGGGCCCTCCTGGCAGGACACAGCTCACAGACGCCACCTGGGGCCGCTCCTGTCCCCTCGCTCACACACTGCACCTGTCAGTCCTGTCCTTCCCCAGGGCAAGCCGGAAAGCTCTGAGCCCCAGCTCCTCAGGCCTGATTGAAGCAGGAGAACGGAGCCCCGTGGAACCAGGGGTACTTCTGGGGGTGAGGACAGGGAAGCTGGGGCCCTGGATGAGCTGGGAACTGGGGGGCAAAGCAGGTGGGATCCAGGAGGGAATGGGCCTGAGAGGAGTGGAGGGAGAAGTGGGCCCGAGTCTCACTCAAGAGCCCCAGGACCCAGGCGGACGGAATACACGGGGGTGGGGTGGGGGGGCAGGGGCAGGGGAGGGGGCGCTGGAATGAGACAAAGCGGAGAGAAAAGGAAATCTACGGGCGGAGTCTGCAGCTCACCCTGAGCCCGGGAAGGGCGCAGCCCTCAGCCACCTCCAGAGGAGACTGGGTCCTGGGCAGGCGAAAGCGCGGCGCCGGCCGGGGCGGAGGCGGCGACGACTGGGATTGTTGGTGGAAGAGCGAAGCTGGGACCAGCGGAGGGGAGGCGGCCAGGAACTGGGCGGGCCCGGACCACAGCGTGGGAGGCCAGAGGACCTGGAGTCCGTCCCGAGAGCCATCAGCTGGCCGCTGGAAGGGGCGATGAGCACGGCGGCCGTTAGATGCGGCTCCTGCAGGAAGAGCTCTTTGAGGACCGGGAGTGGCTGCAGGGACCCGGCGGCGGCTGCAGCGGCCACTCCCAGGGCTGGACCTCCCAGGGCTGGACCTCCCAGGGCTGGACCTCCCAGGGCTGGACCTCCCAGGGCTGGACCTCCCAGGGCTGGACCGTGGGTGCGGCTGGGGGGACGAGAAGGAATGCAGGCGGAGGGAAAACAGCTGAAAGGCTCAGTGCACTTACAGCCTCTTGGATGCGAGCGGCTGGAAGAGTTGGGGGTTGTGTGTGTGTGTGTGGGGAGACAGGGGGCGGATGGCCAAGAGGAATCTCACCCTCGGCTGGCAGTGCCCTGTCTACCGGGCTCCACTCCCTCCTTGGCTGGCCAGCCTGGGGCTGGGTTGGGAGGATTTCCGCAGGCCGCCCCTCGCCCAGCACAGACTGGCTGGTGAGCACGAAGGGAGCACGCACCGACCGGGTGCCCTTGCTCAGCACACGTGCGTCTCCTTCCCTCAGTCGGTGCTCGGGGTGGGTGGTGGTAGCGTCCCCATTTTACCCACTGGGAAACCGAGGCTTTTATGAAGTTCAGAGAGCTGTCAGGGTCGGACAGCAGTAAAGTGGTGGGGCAGGGTTTCAGCACCGATTATGTGCCAGGCACTATTCTAGACACCGAATATGCAGCAATGAGTAAGCAGACAGAAATCCCTGTCCTTAAGGAGTTTATTCTAGTGTGGAGGAGGAGGGTGGGAAGAACAGACAATGAACAAAATACCTGAAAATACCAAATGTCAAATCCGCTTATGGCCACCAGAGGGCACTGTAATCCTACCATCGTCCATTCTCTGATTCCACCTTCCATTTTCCCGTCCAGGTTCCAAAGAGAACAGCCATGGAGGCTATGAATACGAAGTGTAGCATCTGCTCAAGAATGAAAGCTGAGCCCTGACCGGTCTGGCTCAGTGGATAGAGCGTCGGCCTGCAGACTGAAGGGTCCCGGGTTCGATTCCGGTCAAGGGCATGTACCTTGGTTGCGGGCACATACCCGGTAGGGGGTGTGCAGGAGGCAGCTGATCAATGTTTCTAACTCTCTATCCCTCTCCCTTCCTCTCTGTAAAAAAATCAATACAATATATTTAAAAATAAATAAATACAGTTCCTCATGTTGTGACCCAACCATAAAATTATTTTAGTTGCTACTTCATAACTGTAATGTTGCTACTGTTATGAATCGTAATGTAAATATCTGATATGCAGGATGGGCTTAGGCGACCCCTGTGAAAGGGTCGTTCGACCGCCAAAGGGGCCGCGACCCACAGGTTGAGAACCGCTGGTCTAGAGGGTCCGGGAAGGCAAGAAGTCAAACCAGACTGACCGTCAGTGAACTCAGCGGGCATGAGTTTTAGAATGCCAAGGCCAGTGAAAGCTGAAAGCATTAAAAAAATGGCAAGACATTATCAGCCAACCAAGCTGTATCTGAAAGCCATGAAACCTTGGATCTTTAAAAAATCCCACTGTGGTATTATGTGGCGTAGACACGTGTATTAATTCATCAATAGCCATTCAAGGGCACATGGTAGGTAAAATGCCATAAATGTTTCAACAGCTCCGTGCTTTGTTCCAATCGCTTCCTGAGTAAGGTCATGTTGGCAGTTCCTCGGTAACAATTAAGAGGTGCTTTCTGGGGAGCTAAGTAGCTGGCGTGTAAGACCAAACTCCAAAGTGCTGAAGAAAAGCTGACCGCGAGGCCGGGAGGAGCAGCTCTCGCAGTCTCATGGCGCTTGGAGGTTGGCCCCAGATGTGTGGCTTCCTTTCCTTCAGCGCTGTGGTGCTCTCCAGAGCAGGAGATGGGGCACAGCTCACCCGGGGAATGGGCAGGGCAGGCAGCCTTTTGCACGGCTCCAGTTCAGTGGGTCCCTGGGCGACCTTCCCTCTTTCTGAGCTAAGCGATTCAAGGCCTTAGCACCAGCGAAGGGCTGTCCACAAGTCACTGGCTTCCTGATACTCGGCTGCCTTTTGACCAAAAGCAAGCATCTTTGTTGTTTTGTTTTATTTGTTTGCTGTGGATGTCGAACACTAATTCAAGCCTAAACTCTACCTTGAGGTTTTTAAAAGACTTTATTGTTGGAAGTATTACAAATGGCCCCCTGCCCCCCTCCCGCACCCTCCCCGGGTCTTCCCCGGAGATTGAAATATCTCATTACATTCAAACACATTAGATTTTCTAATTTCTTAGAGACACCTCTCTGCAGCTTCTGACCTGCCGCACCTGGAGTGGCTGCTCCCCAGGCTGCAGAGCGGTCTCCTGAGCTCCCTTCACCGCCCACTGGGACTTCCTTCACATCTTCTTTTTTTTTTTAAATATATTTTTATTGATTTCAGAAAGGAAGGGAGAGGGAGAGAGAGATAGCAACATCAATGATGAGAATCATTGATGGGCTGCCTCCTGCATGTTCCCCACTGGGGATTGGGCCTGCAACCCAGAGATGTACCTTTGACTAGAATTGAACCCGGGACCCTTCAGTCTGCAGGCTGACGCTCTATCCACTGAGCCACACCAGCTAGGGCCTTCACCTCTTTCTCTTTTTTTAAAAAAAAAAAATATTTTTATTGATTTCAGAGAGGAAAGGAGAGGGAGAGAGAAATAGAAACATCAATGATGAGAGAGAATCATTGATTGGTTGCCTCCTGCACGCCCCCTACTGGGGATTGAGCCCGCAACCCAGGCATGTGCCCTTGACCAGAATCGAACCCAGACCCTTCAGTCCGTAGGCCAACGTTCTATCCACTGAGCCAGACCAATCAGGGCTTTTTTTCTTTCTTCACCTCTTTCTTGAGTCGATCCCTAGTTTCCTGGATTCCGTGTCTTCTCTTTCTTGCTTTAGCCCTGGCTTTGTTGGTATGTTCTCTAGAACCTTGATAGGTAAGGGTGCACCTTTGAGCGTTTGCTAGTGGGAAAATGTCTATTTTGCTTTCACACGTTATCGTTGGATAGAGAATCAAGGTGGAAAGCTACTTGTCCGCGGTGTTTTGGATGCACAGCTGTCCCTCCGGCTCCGTTGTCAGCACTGGGGGCCCAGTTCCAAGCTGGTTTACGACGGTCAGAAAACCTCTCGTCTCTGGGAGCAGGCGGGCTCTTCCCTGGCCCCGTGCTCTAAGTCTTGGTCTGGACCCGTTTCATCCACTGTGTTGGGCCCCATCAATCTGCGAAGACACCCCCCCAGTGTTTTTTCTCTTTTACTGTAGAATGTGTATGAAAAGAACTATCACCTCGGTCAAGAAATGAAAGATTGCCCTGACCGGTTTGGCTCAGTGGATAGAGCGTCAGCCTGTGGACTGAAGGGTCCCAGGTTCGATTCCGGTCAAGGGCACGTACCTTGGTTGCGGGCACATCCCCAGTAGGGAGTGTGCAGGAGCTGATTGATGTTTCTCTCTCATCGATGTTTCTGACTCTCTATCCCTCTCTCTTCCTCTCTGTAAATAATCAATAAAATATATATATATATTTTTAAAAAAAGAAAAGAAATAAAAGATGGCCAGCTTCCCAGAGCCCAACCCCATCCCAGGCTGGTCCCTGCTCCGAGGTCACGACCATTTTGACTGCCGTGGTCACCATCTTCTTGACTTTCTTTGTAGTTTTCTCCCAGGTGTAAACCTCTAAGCCACCCCGTTGGGTTCTGCCAGCTTAGTAGGACTATAAAAATGGACGCATCATAGTCACCACCGTCACCATTTCTAAGTGTACAGTTGAGTGTTAAGCATACTCACATGTGGTGTAACCCGCCTCCAGAACTCCTTCCATCTTCCCCAACTGAAACTCTGCGCTCAGTAAACAACAGCTCCCAACCCCGTCCCCCGGCCCCTGGCAACCACCATTCTCCCGTCTGTCTCTATGAATTCGACTTTTCTAGATTCCTCATATAAGTGGACTCATACAGTATTTGTCTCTCTGACACTAACTTATTTTACTCAGCACAATGTCTTCAAGTTCTATGCATATTGTAGCATGTGACAGGATCTTCTTTTTAAGGCTGAATAATATTCTACTGTGTGCATGTATACTCCACATTTTGCTTATCTACTCATCTGTTGATGGACACCCGTATCGCTCCCACCTCTTGGTCACTGTGAGTAGTGCTTCTATGAACATGGGTGTGCTTTGAGACCCAGCTTTCAATTCTTTTGGGTATATACCCAGAGGTGGGGGTGCTAAATCACACGGTAATTTTATGTTTAACGTTTTCAGTAACCTCCATACTGCTTTCCATAGTGGTTGGACCGTTCTCCATTCCCACCAACAGTGCACAGGTTCTGATTTCTCTGCATCTCACTGACACTTGTTTTCTTCTTTCTTTTTTTAGCAGCCGCCTTCACGGGGCGTGAGGTGGCGCCTTGTGGCTTTGATTTGCATGTCTCTGATGATCAGTGATGTTGAGCTACCTCTGCATACTTTTTTTCTGGCTGCTTCTAGAAGTTTCGCCTTATCACTGGCTTTGAGCACATTGATTATGATGAACCTTGGTGCAGTTTCTTGTGTGTGAGACTTGTTGAGTTTCTTGGATTTACAATTTTAATCAAATTTGGAAATTGTTCATCCATTGGTTCTTAAAATATTTTTCCTGTGCCCCCATGTCTCTCCTTCAACTCCAATTACTCACATATTCAGCTGCATGAGTTGTTTCACAGATCACTAATGTGCTTTTAATTTTTTTAAATTAGTTTTTCTCTGTTATATTTTAGGTAGCTTCTGTTTTTTCTTTTTCTTTTTTAGGTAGTTTCTATTGCTGTGTCACAACATTAATTTTTTTCTACAATGTCTAATCTGTTATTACTAGTGTATTTTTCATCTCTGATATCGTACTTTTCTTTTCTAGAAGTCTGACGTGTCTTTTGTGTATCTCCATGTCTCTACCTAACTTGTTAAACATATGGATACAGTTAGAATAGCATTTTAATCTGCTCGTTTTAACACTTGTGTCAGCTCTGGGTTGGTTTCGGTTGATGAATGATGATCCTCAGTATGGGTTATGGTTGCTACCTCCTTGCATGTGCTGTGATCTTGGATTGCCCGCCTGACATTGCGGATTTTACCTTGTGGAATGCCAGGTAGCTTTGTGATCTGTATGATTTGTTAGGCAGGTTCGAGCCGTGTTCAGTCTCTGGGTTAATGAATTATTCGCCACTACCAAGCCAAGGCCTCCCTGAGGACGGCCAGTGTCCTTGGCATTTCCAGGCTGGCTGGCGGGAAGGCCCTGGCCTTGTGTGCACCCTGCACGCTGCTCCCGCTGGCTCCTAAGGTGGCTTTTCCCGGGGCCTTGGGTGCTGAGCAGTTCTCTGCTGAATACTCACGGGGGCCTCTCTACGGATCTTGGGGTTCTTTCCGGGCAACTCACTCTTCTCTGCATCATGTTCTGTTCTGAGCCTCCAGCTGCTGTGGTCCCCCTGCACTCTCAGCTCCAGGAGTCCTCAGGGTCCCCTTCAGTCCCCGACACTGCCTGCAGTTGGGAAACTCTCAAAGCAGCAAGCTGGGCCCTCCGAAAAGGACCACCTGGATGGCTTTCCTTTCTCTCGGGGCTTTCATTGCTTTCTTCCTTTCATTGCTTGGTGTCCAGTGTTTTGAAAACTGTCATTTCGTGTATTTTGCTGGTTTGGTGGTGGTGGTGGTGGTGGTGGTGGTGGTGGTGTTTGGGGTGCAGGACCTGACTCCTGGTTCCTCCAGGGCTGGTCGTCTGTCTCTTCATCTTATTCCTTTTGGGTGTCACTGGTTCCCCGGCCCTCCTGTCCCTGAGACAGGGTCGCGCCCCATGGGCAGGTGTGTGAATTCATTAAAACACCTCACTTAGATCAGAGGTTCCTGGTCCCCTCCCCGCCCCTGGGCGACATTTGTGGCTGACAACTAGGGGCTGCTACTGGCCCCTAGTGGGTGGAGGCCAGAGGGGATGTGGGAAAGTCTCCCACAGGGAAGAATTATTGAACATCAATGGCGTGAAGGTGGGGAAAGCCCTGACTCGAGGTCTCTGGGAGCAGGCTGCCCCGCCTCAAACCACCCAAGGCCAAGACAATGAGCACTTGTCCAAGGCTGCGTAGAGGGGACCTCCAGCCGATGGTCCACGAGCCGCATGTGGCCCACAGACGTGCTTCATCTGGCTTCTATGGGCCCATACATTATCAATGTTTATAAATATTTTGGTTGATTTTACCCCGAGCCCCAGATTTTTAGTTCCTGGTGCAAAGTCAGAGGGATGGACGTGACTGGCGGCACCAAGTGGCAGCTGTGCCCAGAGACAGACCTGTGGTCTCTTCTCACCTCCGTCCCCTCGTCCACACCACTCGCCCACGGCTCTGGCTTGGCCTTTTATACATGTGAATCCATGGCCCCTGCACCTTTTTTGGGGGGTCGGGGGGGCGGTGCTGGTTTTGCCCTGGGGACAAACACTGACTCCCCAGGGATGGCCACGCACCGGCTCGAGATCACCTTTTGTTGCTCATCGTGTTTTCTCTCCCACGGGCACCATTACTTAGAATAACGGGGGGATATCTCCGGGAGGACCACAGGAGAGTAATGGAAGCCACGGCGTCATGAGGTTGCCGGGAAGAGTGTGTCGAAGGAGAGCAAAGCAGTCCAGGGCTGACCCCTGAGGAAGGCAGAGGAGCCAAGGGCAGCCAGGGGTGTGCGGGGTCCCAGCCGGCAAGGGGAGAGAATGTGCCAGCGGAATCGGTGTCTAATGCTGCGGACAGGAGGCTGAACGGAGTCCCGGGTGGAAGCACGCGGCTCTGGCTCTGTGGAAGCAGCGGGAGGGGCGATGGGGACGTGGGGACTGCGGGGCAGACAGCTTTCCCCAAGCTTGTCTGTGAAGGAGGTGAGAGGTCATGTCACTGTGGTGAAGGATGGAGAATTAGTTGTTGTTTGGCTGTTGTTGTTATTTTGTTTGTTAATCCTCACCAGAGGATATTTTTTCCATTGATTTTTAGAGAGAGTGTAAGGGTGGAGAGAGAGAGAGAGAGAGAGAGAGAGAGAGAGAGAGAGAGAGAGAGAAGCATTGATGTGAGAAACATCACTTGGTTGCCTCCCGCGCCCTGACCCGGGATCAAACCTGCAGCGCAGACATGTGCACTAACCGGGGGCAAACCTGTAGCGTTTGGGGCACGGATGATGCTCCGGCCAAAGGAAGTGAACTTGTTGTTTTAAGTGGGAAGATCTGAGTTTGTTTATAGAGGAAATAGTCTGGTTTTGTCGTGACATTGTGGATGTTATAACCGGACAAGCACATTCCCACCATGAAACATCTAGAAATGCTGCATAGAATCAAACAAACATCCTTTAAAATGCGAAGCTGGGCTTCAAGGAAGGAAGGGGAACCCCCAGGGGCCACACAAGGAGGAAGTTGAAAGCCAGAGCGGCTCTGAATTGCAGAGCTTGGCAATGAAGGGGTTGGGCCCTACATTCACCTTGAGAGGAGCAGATTAGAAAAACATCTTCCCACCCACCAGCTGGGGAGCAAACAGAACCTGTCTGCCTCTCCCTGAGATCTGGGGGCAGCAGAAAGTCTCGCCTGAGAATTCATAACCAAAGGCTCCCCTCACTTGCATTTGGGGCTCACGTTTACACCGTAGTCTCAGAAGCTCAAATAAAATTAACAAAGAATGTGGCCCAGCATTGGTAATAGCCCTGAAGCTCCCTGGCCAGGAGCAAACACAGGATCCAGGGTGTTAGAAAGGAGAGGGAGGGGTCTGAAATGCAGAGAAAGGAGCGAGGCTTGTAAAACTGGTGCATGTCTTAGTCCACCCACTGTTATGGGTTAGCTCAGCGAGATAGACCACCGACTCAGAATTTAAATTTTAAGAGCCTTTATTAAGCTGACCAGCTGACTGCTAGCTGTGTCCTTCCCATAAGAGCCCACAGCTTGCAGTGCAGACCAAGAGTACAGCAAGACCTTTTATCTGCAACACTACAAAGTATATTTTTTTAAAAAGAAAAAAACTGCAAAGCAGTTCCTTAGCCGTTCCTGGTACTGGCAGGGTAAAAAGTTTACATAAAATTTACGAGCAGGGTCACATCTGCCTGGGTTCAATCATAACACATTGCTTTTCTAGCGAGGTAATTAGCCATTTTTATTTCCCATGGTCCCTGTCCCTCAGTCTACTCAGTAATTCTTTTTTGTCAGGCCCCTGCCCCTAGCACACCACCGTCCGCCCCCTTTGCTTGGGCTCCTGCTATGTTCCAGACCAGGTTCTGGGTCTGGGGATATAAAGGCGACTCTGGGGATAGCAGGCCAGACGCTGCCTCAGGAGGCTCACGTTCCCCGTGTGTCGTCCATCTTTCATTCTAGACCAGCGGTTCTCAACCTGTGGGCCGCGACCCCTTTGGGGGGCCGAGCGACCCTTTCACAGGGCTCCAGGTCAGCGGTGCCAGCCAGCCTGGGAGCCGGGCCTTGTCTCGGGGGCCCCTTCCACACATGGCGGCTCTGAGCGCTGCTCTGCTCTGCTCCCGGGACGGATCCCTCCTGGGGGCAGAGTCCCCAGAACCAGTCCTGTCAGCTGATCCTGACGAGGTGACATCATTGCCCTCTGAGAGGCAGGCGGGACAGGAACCCCGGCTTGTATTAGGGTTGTCAGTTACGTGTCCTATCTTACCCCCCCCCTCCACCCCCAGCGCTGCCACTGGAGAGATGGGGAGGTCCTCGAGTGTAGACGCCAGGTCTGACTCTCCCATCCCCGGGCCTGGCTCAGGGGAGTGCCAGGACCCTGTGCTGGATGAGTGTCCCTGGGAGAGGTCCCTCCGCCTGGGGCAGTGGTTCTCAGCCTTGGCTGCACATTAGAATCACCTGGGAATCTTTTTAAAATCCTGATTTCTGGGCCTCATCCTCCGGAAATTCTGTTTCTTTGTTACTAATGATGTGGCCCCATCCCATAACAAAGAAACAATTTCCGGAGGATGAAGCCCAGAAATCAGGATTTTAAAAAGATTCCCAGGTGATTCTAATGTCCAGCCAAGGTTGAGAACCACTGGGCTAGGGGCTACTCATTTCTCTACTGCTCTTCCACTTCTGGCATCGGAGGGATGAGAGGGCAGGTCCAGGCCCAGAGCCCGCTGGCCCTCGGAGCAGCAGTGCCCTGTGTGGGTGAACCCCCGAGGCCGCTGGCCGGCACTGGTAGCACAGGCTCGCTGTCCCTGCCTCCGGTGCAGGATCCGTCCGTCTGAGAACTCCTGAGGGGGCCTCAGCGTGGCAGCTGGACCGCCTAACACTTGCTGACATCATCCCTCCTTTTTTAAAAACAACAACAAAGAAAGATCAGCTCTTAAGGTCACTGCCTCCAGCAGGGAACAATGTCTACTCAGAACTTACTGTCTTTGTTTACAATGTATTTATTTGACCTTCTATTTATGGCAAGTGATACTGCTTTTCCATTTACAGAGGTGATACAAGAAATATTCCTTCTACAATACATTTATTAAGCAAACAGTACACCAATTCAAAGAAAACATAAAGTAAATAATAGTCCAGTTGGTAAACCGATATGGCAAGAACCCTAACAGTCATGACCGCAGTTTGGAGTGAAAACTCCTTGGCCTCTTCCCTCCCCTGGCTCTGCTCCCAGCGAGGTCAGCTGAGACGGGTGCTATGGGGCCAAGGACGTTTGGGGGCTCCGTTTCTCCAGGTGGAGCTGAAGCCTTATAAGTAAGCCTGCCTGAGGGGACCTGTCTCTCTGGAACACTCCGGCCAGCCTGGGGAGGGGGACAGGTGGTGGGGGTGTTGCCAGAGGCTGCATTTTGGGAGCTGCCCTGCCCTGGGATGGTTTTCCATGTTGGTTCAACCTCAGATGTCCTCGGCCCAGGCCTCCCCGACGATGCCGGGGGGGGGGGGGGGGGGGCGGGGGCGGGCTGGGTGTCAGCCTTCAGAGACGGCAGAGGACCTGCTGGTTTATCTGGCTGAAGGCAGAGCGGCCTCTCCAGCTTGGCTCCCTCGTTTGCGCTCTGCGCTGGGGTTAAAGTCTCGGTTCGTTTTCCGTAAGAGGCTCCTTTGCTGGTCTGGCCTCTCCGCCTGTGTTTTCCTGGCGGGGTTTGTGGCTCCGGAAGCGGGGCCCCTGCCATCTGCTAGCACCGCCGGCAGCTCTTCTTCAGCCTCCGCGCCCTGCCCTCCGGCACCGGCACCTGGACACACAGCGCGGGGAGGCGGGAGCCGCTGGCGATGCTCTTTCCCGCCGGCCTGTACCTTGAACTCTTCATCAGGAACGTGACCGGCGGCTTCTGGCCCAGAGTCCTCCCATCTCCGCGCTGCACTGAGCGCCCCCGCAGGCGGCTAAGCAGAAGCACCGCGAGCTTCGCCTGCAGCACAGGCTGTGTCCACCCCCGCCTGCCCAGACCAGACCCAGCTGAACTGAACTCCGGGTGTGAAAAGCCCGGCCTCCTTCCCGGCCTCGGTGTCAGCTGGGTTCCCAGGCGGGAGCTCTGAGGTCGGGCCTTGCTCAGAGGCCTCTGGGAGGCCAGTCCCCGGGCTCTGGGGGTTCAGAAGCCCACGCTGGTGCGGCTCTCTCGCCTCCAGAAAGCTGAGATGTCCTCCAGGGTGACCCGAGGCTGGAGGCCCCACTCAGGGTCAGGGCTCCCTGGCCGCTGTCTTCGGGCCGGGGGGCTCCCCAGATTCATGCTGGGCTCTGGCCTCTGTTCAGGCTCAGCCCAGCTCACCAGGCCCGGGGCATGGGGCCTTCCTTCCCAGGCCTGGGGCCCCCAGAAGGTACTTGGGGCTGGGGCCTGGGGTGGGATCTGGGGAACAAAAAAGCTGGGAGGGGCGTGTGGAGTCGAAGGGGCAGGCGGGGCTGTTGCTCTGGCCTCCAAGGTGCCCCCGGGGACAGGCGGGTCCGGGGCGTGGTCCATCAGCAGGGGCACCTCGGAGCCGTACCAGTCCTCGGAGCGCTCCCGGGGGGTGCCGGTGGGCTCGATCCACAGCTCTCCTCCGGGGCGCCAGACCAGGGTGGGCGGGTGGGGGCTGGGGCCGGGACGCAGAGAGCGGCGGAACAGGCGCTCGGCCAGCACAGCCGTGGTGAGGAGGAAGAGGGCGGCCAGCACAGCCAGGCCCAGCATGATGGGGATGCAAGGCCCACAGGGCAGCGGGGGCCACGAGGCCGACTCCGACGCAGGGGGCCCTTCCATGGGCCCAGAGGGCTGCTCTGGAGTCCACGGCATCTGGGGAGACAGGGTCGGGAGAGGAAGCTCCATCCAGAGGCCGAGAGCGGCAGCCAGGGCCCAGGCAGGACTGAGCAGAGAGCCCGGGGTCAGGGGCTGGGAATCTGGCCCGAGAAACAGCCCAGAGGGACCCCGGGAAGGGCTAGAGGAGGCAAAGCGGGGGAAGCACCACTGGGCCCCCAGCCGGCCCTCCTGCTCAGAACCCCATTTCCCCTCCAGGTCCCAGGTGCCTCCACAAAGCTCTAAGGGCCCAAGGGCGTCTTCCCTCTGCCTCCTCAGCCCCGAAGGCCTTGCTGGGCCCACCGAGGGGAAGTGGTGGGGGCTGGTCCCAGGGGCTCCCCACTACAGGGGCTCCTGTGCTCACCTCGGTCTTCTGACCTTGGGCTCCCCGCTCCCTTCGGAGCAGCTCTTCCCTGGCCTGTGGAAGGGCGCAGAGCAGGGCCTCAGATGAGGGCGGAAGGGAGGGCACCACCTGTTGCTGGGCAACTGTGCCCCAACTCCCCTGTCCTGAGGCGTGTTTCCAAGGCAACCTGGGGGGATGTGGTCACTGCGGTCGGACGGTTGTTGGGGAGGCGGTTCCTGGCAAGAGGGGTGGGGCCAGAATGGGCAGTGGCTCTGCTGAACTCAGTGTCACCCCATCGTCAGGCCCCAGAATATGCACCCAGAGGCCCATTTCCCACCCCCTCCGCCCCAGCACCTCGCACCTCCCTCCGCCTGCTCTCTGGAGGCTGCCCTGGCCCTGTCCTGCCCACTGAGCGCCCGCCATCTGGCCCCCACGCCCTCCTGCGGGAGCGAGACTTCTGCCTTCTTTTCACGAGCATGTCTTCTACAGCTCCATGTTTTCAGACCATTTGCCCCAGTTTCGGTTAGAAACTATCTGTGAGGTGAGGCGTGGTAGCAACAATGCCAAGCTCCTGGGAAAAGTCCAGGGCCAAAAACAGGCTGGGCACGTCTCCCAGACCCTGGACACTCGCTGCCCGGCTCCTTCCTCCCGTGGCTGAGGGTGGGAGGAGCCTGGGTGCGGACGGGATGGTGTCATTAGCTCCTGGTGTCCTTTCAGGTTGTGTGGTTTGACTCACTGACAGATGACAAGTGCGCCCCAATAAGGGAGGTGCCGTGCCCAGTCACACAGCCCACGTACACAGGAGGGATGGGGGAAGCATAGATGTAAATTCCTGGTCTAGCAAGCTCCCGGAACATAACACAACTCTTACCCGGTGTTAATATTTTGTTTTGCAAAATGACAACCATTTAGTGTGAAAAGCTACAAAAATATGCTGAAATGCTAGTGTCTGACAAAGGGGGGTCACGGGGGGGGGGGGGCAGCCTGAGTCAGGCTGCTCTGCCCTGGTGGTTACTGATTTCAGAGGGGGAGGGGGAGGGGAAGGGGGAGGGGGAGGGATAGAAACATCAATGATGTCAGAGAATCATTCATGGGCTGCCTCCTGCACGCCCCACACTGGGGACCAAGCCTGCAACCTGGGCATGTACCCTGACGGGGAATTGAACAGTGACCTGCTGGTTCATAGGTCAACGCTCAACCACTGAGCCATGCTGGCTGGGCTTAATACCACTGAATTGCACACTTAAAAATGGTTAAGACAGTAAATTTTATGTTATATGTATTTATTACAATAAAAATGTTTTCTTTTCAAAAATCCATATAAATAATCAAATAAAACATGAAATTTGTTATGGATGCTCTCTCTCAACTAGTCTTTAAAAATAAATAAAAGCACTAGAAGAGTAGACATTATTAAAAATCATAATGAACAAACATGATTTTTCCGTTTTTAAAGTTTTGAAATGGGTGTTTTGATTCTTTTTTTAAAAAAATGTATTTTTATTGATTTCAGAGAGGAAGGGGGAGAGAGGAGAGAGAGAGAGAGAAAGAGAGAAACATCAATGATGAGAGAGATTCATTGATCAGTTGCCTCCTGCACGGCCCCTACTAGGGATCAAGCCTGCAACCCAGGCCTGTGCCCTGACTGGGAATCCAACTGTGACCTCCTGTTTCATAGGTCGACACTCAACCACAGAGCCACACCAGCCAGGTGGTGTTTTATTCTTAACAGTCTTTTATCACTTTTTAAAAAATATATTTGTATTGATTTCAGAGAGGAAGGGAGAGGGAGAGAGAGATAGAGACAACAATGATGAGAGAGAATCATTGATCAGCCAGCTGCCTCCTGTACACCCCACACTGGGGATTGAGCCTGCAACCTGGACATGTGCCCTTGACTGGAATAGAACCTAGGACCCTTCAGTCCGCAGGCCGACGCTTTATCCACTGAGCCAAACCAGCCAGGGCTCTTTGATTACTTTTTTAAAAAGCTTAAAAAATTTTAACTGCTTCCTCAAAAAATTAAATAGATTTACCACATGATCCCACAATTATGCTCTATGTATTCTAAGCATATACAAAAAAACTGAAAGCAGAGACTCAAACAGATATTTGCACACCAATGTTTATAGCAGTGTTGTTCACAATAAGCCAAAAAGTAGAAACAAATGTTCATCAGTGGATGAATGGATAGACAAAATGCCACACACACACACACACACACACACACACACACACACTGGAATATTATTCACCCCAAAAAGAAAGAAAATTCTAACACATTCTCAATATGCATATATTTTTTTAATCCTCACCTGAGCACATTTTTTATTTTTAGGGAGAGAGGAAGGGATCAAACCCACAAACTAGGTATGTGCCTTGACCGGGAATGGAACCTGCCACCTTCTGGTGCACAGAACATGCTTCAACCGACTGAGCCACCTGGCCGGGGCACATTGACCACAGGGGTGACCTCTAGGATGGGGTGGGTAACATCTGGCCCGCGGGCTGTACGAGGCCCATGAAATCATTTGGTCCAGCCCTGCCAAGGCATCTGCAGGCAGGACTCGAAATTCAATAAATCTAGCAGCTTTTTTATAGCAACAAAATTTATAGTAAGTGAATTATAATAAGCGAATGATGTTATAAATTTCCAAATGGCCCTTGGCAGGAAAAAGGTTCCCCAGCCCTGCTCTAGGATATTATGCTAAGTGAAATAAGCCAGCCGAAACCAGTTTGGCTCAGTGGATAGAGCGTCGGCCTGCGGACTGAAAGGTCCCAGGTTCGATTCCGGTCAAGGGCATGTACCTGGGTTGCAGGCACATCCCCGGTGGGGGATATGCAGGAGGCGGCTGATCGATGTTTCTCTCTCATCGATGTTTCTGACTCTATCTCTCTCCCTTCCTCTCTGTAAAAAATCAATAAAAATATATTAAAAAAAAAAAAAAGAAATAAGCCAGTCACAAAGGAAAAATACTGCATGATTCTACTTACAGGTTCCTAGAGCCTGCAAAAAAGCATGTCAAACTCAGAGACAGAAAGCAGAATGGTGGTTGCCAGGGGCGGGGGATGGGGAGGGGGAAGGGAAGTTACTTTAATGGAGATAGTTTCAGTTTGACAAGATGAAAAAGTTCTGGAAATGATGGTGGTGACGGTTGCACAACAATGTAGATATGCTTAATGCCACTGAACTGTACTTATACATCATTAAAATGGTATGTTTTATGTTATGTATATTTTATACCACAATCAGAAACTTAACAATATAGAAAATGGAAACATAGAGAAGAAAACGGTTTCCCGTAATCTCTGCACTCCCAAACAAACCTGGGTCCTTTTTTATTGGCTCTGTCGGGTGGGGACCAGACCCAGGTGCCCCCACTTCCAGGTCTCTCCCACTCCCCGCGCCCCCAAGGATTTCTGAGAAAAGGAATCGGGAAGTTACTCAAGGCGTGTGTGCAATAGAGAAGTCTGTGGGTTGGGTCTTTGAGGGGTGCTCCGGGTTGTGGGGTGGGTGCTCCAGGGCCGGGTGTTCGGGTGGGCTTGACGGCACCTGGAACCAGCGAGGAAAGCGATTTCCGTCGCCGCGGCAGCTGGCTGTGTGCTGCTGCGTGTAGAGCTGTCCTGGTGCTCATCGCTCCCGGGTCTATGTGGTGGTGTCATGCTAAGCGCTGAGGGCCCGGAGAAGTCACCCCGCGGACTGGCTGTGAAAGACACGGGTTTACTCGGACTCACATGTGCACAGGTGGCGGCTGACAGGGGAAGTTTACCGACCCACCGGCTGCCACCAGTGAGGGTGAGCTGCTGAGTCCCATCGGCCTTTGGCCTTCGGCCAGGCCGCACAGGGGGTGGCTGGGGGCCGGCGCTGTTGTTTCGCCACCACCCAGACTTTCCCAACGCGGGGCTTTACAGAGTACAGAGCACAGAGAAACCAGGCATGCAGGAGGAGGGGGGCGCCGCGTGAGATCAAACGCTGCTTCTTGCCTGAGGAGCTGGCCAGGCTCCCAAGGTCTCAGTCCGCGTACTGAGGGCCTGCATCCTCTTCCCGTGGTGGGAAGAGGGGGAGCTGGAGCACAGGAGGGGCCCGTGTTCTCAGGGACCACGCAGGCGGATTTCAAACACGTCTGCACATCTCTCAGCACTGCTGCCCTCAGACTGGGCCTCGCCTTGGCCTCGTGGAGAGAGGCTGGTCTTAGTGACTCGCTGCAGTGGAGCACAGCAGAAGTGACTGCATGGCTCCCGAGGCTCGTTCTAAAAAAAGGATAGCGCTCCCCCGCCACACAGTGCCCGCCCTGGCACCCAATCGCAAGTGTGAGAAAGCCCAAGCCCCTGTAGGTGCCCTGGTGAAAGCCCCAGCTGGGGTGCCAGCTGACAGCCACTACCCAGCCCCTTAATGAGCAGCTCTTCCGGTGGCCCAGCCCCAGCCCTCCGGCCATGTCAGCTGATGCCAAGGAGAGCAGAGGTGAGCTATGCCCTCTGAGTCCTGCCCAAACATGGATTTATGACAAAAATAAATATTGCTGTTTTAGGTCAAGTATTGGAGTGGTTTGTAACACAGATAACTTGGAACATTCTATGCCAGTGGTTCTTTATCCCTATCACCATTGCCCCTTTCTGTCCCACCGTTTTAGGGTCTGAATTGGGGGTGTGTGCAGAGGAAAACAGTAGCAACAAGAGCGTTAAGTTGGTTAAGAAATACCTCAGGTGGCCCTAACCGGTTTGGCTCAGCGGATAGAGCGTCAGCCTGTGGACTTGAAGGGTCCCAGGTTCGATTCCGGTCAAGGGCATGTACCTTGGTTGCGGGCACATCCCCAGTGGGGGGTGTGCAGGAGGCAGCTGATCGATGTTTCTCTCTCATCGATGTTTCTAACTCTCTATCCCTCTCCCTTCCTCTCTGTAAAAAAATCAATAAAATATATTTTTTAAAAAATACCTCAGGTGATTCAGATATGCCCTCCCCCTCGCTGAGCTCCACCAGCCCTGCTCTGTCCAATAGAGTAGCCATTAGCCACACGTGGCTCTTCAAATTAATTAGAGTGAGATACAATAAGATGTCCCGTTGCATTAATTATACTTCAGGTTCTCAGTGGACACATGCAGCCAGCGGGGTGCGGCCGCCACGGGAAGTTCTGCTGGGCTGCGCAGCACAGACCCTCGCTGCCAGGGTGGGCCGGGGCCGGCACGCACGGCCAGCATGGGGGGGGGGGGCGCGCGCACGCAGACTGGCCGAGGCAGAAGCTGCATCTGCTCAGGGTGCCCGGGTGACTGGAGGCACCAGCCCCGAGTTCTCAGCTTCTCATGAGAAGCACCCGGGGAGCTTTTGAAAAAGCTTGAGTCGTCTGAGGTGGAATGGGCGTCAGTCTTCTTTAAGGGTTTCCAGGTGATCCCAATGTTCAGCTAAGGCTGAGAAGCACTGCCTGAGCCCGCTCTGTATCTCCTGGGGCGGATTTGGGGGGTGGGGGAGGGAGCGACAGCTTCTGCCCCGGAGTGGGCATCTGCTGGATGCCCACTATTTGAGGAGTTTCTTTCCTGGACGGTTGCGGTAAGAGCTGTCACATTTGTTCAATGTCACTGCACCCTGAGTGACTGGGTGGACGTCTCAGGCTGGACTAATTACTATAGTTCTTTCCCTCGAGTTTTAAGGCTGACGGGCTCTCTGGGAGAGTGAATCTGCTAGACGGAAAGGTTGGGAACTGCCGGTGGTCCTTCTCCCATCACTTGAGCCAGAGAAGTGAAGAAGCCAGCCCGCAGAGAGGAGCACTGGGGAGAGACTTCTGATGGTGTCTGAGTCCCGCGTTCCAGCTCCTTCCCAATGCCCAGCCATGTTGCTGTCCTTGGGCTCCTGTGTCCTTATAATACATTTTCCCTTGTGCCCAATAATGAGGGTTAAGTTTCTGGGACTTGTAACCCAAACAAACAGTGCTAATTTATGCAATCCTGGGCCTGTTAATCATGTTTCAAAACAGAATTTCCGACTAAATCCCACAGGTGACTCCAAGTTAATGAGTAAAAAACAGCTTTATTACCATTGTACTACAGAACACGTTTCTTTTTTATACTTTTATATATTTGTGTACTATTTCATAATAAAAATATTTTTTACAAAAGCCCCCTTGCTCTATAAGCTTATTGATGTCTATCTGAACGAATGGCATCCTGACCTCCCAGCTGGCGGACCTAGAAACATGTGGGGTAGTCTGGAATCTCTCCTTCTCACCCCCTCCCTCCAACTGGTCCAGGTGACCATATATGTAAAATACCCCTTCCCACCCCCACAGCCACCACCTTATTCCGTTCTCACCCCTCAGTCTCCACAGCCTCGTGAGGTGGCTTCCCTTCCTCTCATTTCTCCCCATCCTCATCTTTTCCAGGTTAAGCTTTTAAAAAGACAGTTCTGATGCTGTCACTTTTCTGCTTAAAATTTTTTGAGGGCCTACCGTTGCCAACAAGATCAAGTTGAAATTCCTTGGCTAAACACATAAGGCCCTTCACAGTCTGGCTCCAAACCCCCCTCTCCAGCCTCACACTCACACAAGCTCAAGCTCCGGGAGCCCACTGTCTCCCTTCTTCTTGTGTGTTATTTATTCACCTGCCCAGCCAATAAAATCCCAGTGATGTGCCATTTTACTGTGTGCTGGGGATACAGTCTTTTTCCCTTTGAAATCAGAACACCCGTCTATCTGGCCAACCTTCACTCATCCATCAAGACTCCGCTAACACATCATTCCTTTGGGAAGCCTTCCACTACTTCTCCAAAGGCTACGAGTTGGAGTCCACTCCGTGGGGGTGGAAAGGGTGAGCAGGGAAGGCTTGCCAAGAGTCAGTGGTGCTTATCTATTATTCAGGATCTCCAAGAGTGACTCCTGTTCAGGGCTTCCAAGGAAAATGACCAGGAGCCAACCAGGATGGATTGGCCTGGACTTCCAAAAAGAGCAGCCCAGCCAGGTCACTAGCAGATGCGTCACGCTAGAAGTGTGGCTGGACACCTACTTTCGGGAAGAGAAGCCAGTGCTGAGTGGAGTGTGTCGGTGGGTGTGCCACCCCGTGTGTGTGCATGTGCTTGTGCTCTTGTGTGCCTGGGCGTCAGAATCCCTGACGATGAGCTCAATGCAGTTGCAGTCAGGGACACAGCTATGATGACGCTCCAGGGAGTCTGGCTGCTTTTGCATATGGAGCCCCCTACGACTAAAATGCAACCTGTCAACCCTCTTGAGTCGGGGACATTTTGGCTACTAGTGAAATCACAAATCCAAGCAATAGTTATTGAATATCTACTATGTGACATGTACAGGGATTCATCAGTGAGCAACCAGACATGGTCCCTGCACTTGGGGGCTTACTTGGGGAGTAAGCAACCAAGCATGTCCCAGCTCCTGCTAGTCTCCGTGTATGTTAATTATGTGCCCCTCCTTTGTGTGTGAGAGGCTGGGAAGACTTTCCGACGACACGGCCTGATTTATTCAGGGCTGGACAGACAGGAGAGGGGGAGGAAGCAGGCTTTTCCAGCAGTGCACCCTCTCTGAGGAAACGTGTTTGCAAAACTGGAAGCCACAGTTCTGTGCTATGTCCTATCCAATCAGTAGGTTCAGATGACACCAGGCCTAGTGTATCTGACCCTCAAAGGAACAGAGGTTTGGGAGGTTGGTGAGCTACCCCTTGGAGTTCTGCTCCCTCTCAGCTGAAAGGACTTGCTGACTGATCACCAGGTGCTGGGGTCCCCTCTGCACAATCTAGCCACTCTGTACCTCAACGGTTCTCTACAGCCCCAAGCTGAAGCTGAAGCTCATAGGCCCATCAGGAGCTACATGACACCTGCTGGATCTCACGGACGCGATCAGCTGAGCGAAGTATGGGTAGTGGCCTCTGCCCACACGGCACTTGCTGCAGGTCTTGTTTCTCTGCCATAATGACATTTGGAGAGTCACTGAGGCCCATTCCAGACTGAGGCCTTCAGTGCCCAGCATCCGACCCTACACTCTGGGATACACTGTGGCCCAGTCGATGTGCCAGGAGAAAGAAGGGCGGAGGGGCTACCACATCTTCCCCAGCTCCTGTGTGTACGAGCCTGACCATACTCGGGCTCTTAGTCTGATTCTGGTGGAGATGGATGTTCTCAAGAAAACATGAAGCTTCATGCCCTCCACAACTCACCTGGCCATCAGGAAGTTTATTACCTCTGTGTGCTGTTAGCCACCTGAGACCCAACTGGAGGACCCACTGTGCCTGGTTCCAGGAGACACATCCATCCTCTAGCACTTGCATCCCGACACCAAGGGCTTCCAACGGGTCCTGAATGCATCGCTCCACTGCTGCACTTTCTACATGTAGCAGGACTGGGTGGCCAAACTGTATTATTTCTCTTGAGCTATATAATTCACATGCTACGAATTTCACCCTTTCAGAGTGTACAATTCAGTGGTTTAAAAGATATTCATAATACTATGCAACCATCACCACTACCTAATTCCAGAACATTTTTATCACCCCCAAAAGAAGCACTGTACCCATTAGTAGTTACTCTCCATTCCCTGGTAACCACTATTTGCTTTCTGTCTCTATGGATTTGCCTATACTGGACATTTTATGCAAATCTATATATATATAAGGCTAATATGCAAAGTGTCATATTGAACTTGGGAGTTCAACAGGGAGAATGAGAGTTCAATTGCTCACTATAATGTGTGCTGACCACCAAGGAGTGGTCCGGAACATGGCAGGTGACCAGCGGTGGTGGTGGGACGCTGAGGGAGCGAGGGAAGGAGGAGACAGAGAGGCAGGGGGAACTGCTCGGTGGTGGTGTGCGGGCAGCGAAGGGAGGAGGTGGGGAGATGGGGAACCTGATCAGCCCTGATCATCAGCCAGGCCGAGGGACCCTACCCGTGCACAAATTTCATGCACCGGGCCTCTAGTGTAATAATATAATATGTGGCCTTTTGTCTTTTCATCCATGCCATCACCTGAATCAATACTTCATTCCTTTTTTATAGCTGCACTAGAGGCCCGATGCATAAAATTCATGCAAGGAGCTCCGAAGGTCGAGGCAGCAGCAGCCCCGGATGCTGCCTCAGCCCTCACAGTCTGGAAGGTCATCCAGAAGGTGGTTTGGCTGTCCAGTCTAATTAGCATATTACCCTTTTATTATTATAGATAATATTCCAGTGTATCAATGTACTACATTTTTACCCATTTATCAATTGATAGACTTGTGGGTTGTTTCCCCCCTTTTTTGTGGGTTGTTTACCCTTTTTAGCTATTATAAGTAACTAGAGGCCCGGTGCACAGATTTGTACATCAGTGGGGTCCCTTGGACTGGCTTCAGCCCTCTCACAATCTGGGATTCCCTCGGGGGATGTCAGACTGCAGGTTTCAGCCCAATCCCTGCAGGCCAGCCCGAGTGACCCCAATGGTGCATGAATCCGTGTACTGGGCCTCTAGTACGCATATAAGATCTATGGTTAGTCTCTTCCCGACCTTCCCCCTCCCTCCTTCCCTCTGAGATTCATCAGTCTGTTCCATGTTTCCATGCCTGTGCATTGAGCGTCTGCCCCTTGGTGGTCAGTGTGTGTCATAGCTACTGGTCAAATAGTCGCTTAGGCTTTTATATATATAGATGCGACTATGAACACTCATGTATAAATTTTTGTGTAGACATATGTTTTCAATTTCTCTTTGGTATAGACAGGAGAATTTTTCGTCACATTGTAACTCCATGTTTAACTTTTTGGGGAACTGTGGATGGCCAAATTTACATCTGCTGAACGCATCCACTTCTCTCTACTTTTTTTTTTTTAATATATTTTTATTGATTTCAGAGAGGAAGGGAGAGGGAGAGAGAGATAGAAACATCAATGATGAGAATCATTGATCGGCTGCTTCCTGCACACCCACCACTGGGGATCAAGCCTGCAACCCGGGCATGTGCCCTTGACGGGAATCTAACTTGGGACCCTTCAATCTGCAGGCTGATGCTCTATCCACTGAGCTAAATCGGCTAGGGCGTTACTTTCTGCTTAGAACTCACCCTCTTACAGGAACAAAAGCTCCACACCTTCTCACTCTACATTGTTGAGTACAACTATGAACCTGGCTCCTGGGCAAAATGTGGAGGCCACCAATTTCAGGAAGAAAGAGAATCAACAGCAGGAACCAGGGGAGACAACTTCGGGAAGACTTTGCTCTCTTCCTGCCATGCTTATGCCACCCATCCTGGCTGAAGCCTAAAAAGCTCTTCTTACGCAATGTTCACGTGACTGGAATTCTGGATCTTATGTTTCAAGCTGCTTTCATTCACACACAACTAACCCCAATCTCAACACTGCCTACTGAGCATGGTGTGTTTGGACCTTGCCACACTCACTTGGGAACAAGAAGCAACAGCCAGTAACAACTGAGAGGTGATCAACTCAGGAGGCTCTTGACTTATGGTTCAGGCTGCAACATGAGCAACAGCTGAGAGCTCCAAGCAGCATGCTGGACAAAGTGGCTTTGCACTTCAGAAGTTCAGCCTCAGCGATACAGGAGCATGCAGTCAATCCTAAACTTCTCTTGACCAGACTGAATTTAAACCATGCTCCCAGCCCCTGTGTTCTCTGAAAAGCACACCACCAGGTGGTAAGAAGCAGAGAAATAGGCCACAGATAACCCCATTTTATACTCAGAAACCGAGGCATAATGGGATTGAGTAGCTTGTTTGGGGTGTCTAACTGTCCCATTTGCCGGGTAATATCTGGTTTTATAACCGAACGTTCCCTGTCCCAGAAAACCTTGTAATTCTGAGCCAACTGAGAAAGTTGGTCAAGGTCATTCATTCAAAGTCACACAACTCTAGTGCTGGAGCTGAATCTGAACCCAGATCTGACCATCTCCAACATCCTCCTTCCACTAAATGAATGACTCACTGAGCAGGGCAATCACATGAAACAAACTCAGAGCTTCAACAAGAGAACGCAGGTACTTCCTGTTGCTCCTCCCGTCACACTTGCCCTCTATGCAGTGGGGTCCAGCCCAGCTGAGAGTTCCAGCCCTCACCAGGGCCAGCTTGCTGCCATCAGGGAATAAAGACAGGGTGGAGCTCAGGAGAGTTTCATCACTGCTAGGGCCTGCCAGATCTCACTTACCCGGCTGCCCAACACACCGAGATCAGAGATTCCAACCTTGAGAGCTGTGAAAAATGATGAGAATGAATTAGAAAGGTCTCAAGTGCCACTCTTTGTGGAAATCTGAAGAGGTGAAAGGCACATGGGCTTTGGAACCAGTCAACCCTGGGATTAAATCTGAGCTGCCAGGCTTAACAGCTGTGAGACCCTTGGCAATCGCTTTAATTTGTGCCATTATCATTTTTTTCACAAATCACCAAACTTGAAGGACTATTGGGAAAATAATATTAGTTTATATAAAGCACCTCATACAGCAGGATCAACACTTGCAGCCCCTTCCACCTTGATTTAACATTGCTTCTTATCTTTGAAAGATCATAAAGGATTTGTCCCTTCACATTTGGGGCCCACCTTAAACCTGATACCAGACTGCTCTACATTGACCATCAAATTCCCCAGGCTCTGAGCCTGACCTTCCTCCCCCTCCACCTGCTGGTCCATCTTACTGACACTTCTTTTTCCTGGAGTCCATCTCTGACTGCCCACCGCCCCCCACCCCCACCCCCGACTTCACTCCACTTCCTCTATAACCTTGACTTTATAGTCCATGACTTTGCAGTGCTTCAGCCCTTCTCTCTCCAGCACTTATCAACCTAGTCCTTCTGCCACCCCTTCCTCATAAATCCTTTTCACTGGACCAATATAGTCAGCTTCCTTTTGTCTTATACCGGGTTAGAGAGAAAATCTATTGGAGGAAACCACACAGCTCACCATATTTAGAGTCTCCAACTCTACCTGCTTCCTGTCATCCTGTAACATGGATCTGGACAATTCTCTCTTCCTCGCCTACATACAGTTGCTCTTCCAAACCCTTCACAGCTTCCCTAGAGAGCCCTGCCCAACTCCATCAGCTCTCTCCAGTAACTGATAGCCTCTTCCTTCTCCATACACACAGCAGGAGCCCCAGTTCTCTTCCTTGTTGATTCTCAGCCGCCAAGAGTGGGGTTGGCCCCATCTGCCCCTAATCCCCACCCCAGCAAGGGTAGATTAGTAATCAGAAAATAAACTCTTGGCTCCACTCACAGCCTGCCTGGGGATTCTTCTTGGCTTCCTCCAGTTCCTGCAGCCTTATCTGCCCTGATACTTACCTTCTATAGTGAAGGAAGATGTGTCCCACTTTGTCCTTCTGCTGATCTTCCTACCTTGTTCAAATGTCTCCTCTCCTCCTATGCTACTGTTCTGGCCATAATTGACTGTGCATCTTCTATGTGCCCAGCAATTTGCTAAGCACAGTTTTTTATATCTCATTTAAACCTCTAAAGCAGCGGTTCTCAACCTGGGGGTCGAACAACCCTTTCACAGGGGTCGCCTAAGACCATCGGAAAACACATATATAATTACATATTGTTTTTGTGATTGATCACTATGCTTTCATTATGTTCCATTTGTAACAATGAAATTGGGGGTCACCCAACATGAGGAACTGTATTAAAGGGTCGCGGCATCAGGAAGGTTGAGGATCACTGCTCTAAAGTAACCCTTTGTAATGGATCTTATCCCTCTTTTACTAATGAGGTTCAGAGACTTAAACAACTTGCCCACGATCAATGGCAGGGCTAGGCCTCAGCCAGCCTCTCTCCACGCTGTAGTCCTGGCATTTGTGACCAACTTCCCTGGCCACGGGCAAGGTCCTCATTCCCTCCTCAGTGTCTGACTGACCGGATCAGCTCACCCTGACCATTCACTGCCCTGGCAGGGCTGTGCCTTTGGTTTGCCCGCAGGTGGCTCTGAGGCCTTCTAGGGCAGGAAGCTTCGTTTCCATTTCCAAGTGGCCTCTGCAAATGCTTTGACTGCGTTAGGTTCAGGCTACCGTTGCCTGTGTATCAGTACTCAGTGGTTCGTTGAGCATTTTGCCCTTATTCTTTTATAAATTGAGTGGATGTGAAAAAGTGATGATACTAGAGAAAAGATATGAGATCTCATAACCTTGGCACAACAGGAGCAAAGGTGAGAAGTATTGTGGATGCTAAAGTCAGTGACTCTGGCCTCAGTTGGACACACACTGGGCTTTAGTTTGTTACAGAATTTACCAGCGACCAGAAAATACACATACAGGAGTACTCAGAGATACAGGAAAAGCCCATTTATTTCCAGATGTGCTAGTACTGTGACTCAGGGGAACCTGTTTCCAAATCCTGAGCCCCCTAATATGGAGGAAGCTTTCTCTTTATACCCTTTGGCTTCTTTGTCCCCCAAATAACGATCAGACTTCCGGACCTTTCGCGGGCTTTGCAAAAAGTCCCGTGTGTTGGATGGGGGCCATGAGACCACACCTAAAGGCCTGGCCTGGCGCCAGCACTGATAACCTCCTCCAGGGGTTGTGTATGGTTCATGGTTTATGGCCGCTGTAAAATGGGAGTATCTAGGTAAACAGGTCTTGAAGACCAGATCATTAAGAAAGGGGCAGTGACTTGATTATAGGCTAATAACAATGTTAGCATTAGGGATACTGATTAACTAGGTACAGAGTCAGATTGCTAGACCCCTCCCAAGAATGTATTTTTATGGTCCCCATCAAATTAGTCTTTAGTATCTTCAATTGAGAAGGAAAAGAACAAGACTGAAGCCTGAGTGTGGAATGCTAACAATACATGACTTACTTGTTGTGCTCACCTGACTCATAGAGAAACACTTCCTTGGCACTCACCACGCACACGTCTGCTGGAGCTTTACTCTCACTACCATTAAATTCTCACAGCAACCCTGAGAGACAGGTACAGTCCTCTCTCTCTCTCTCTCTCTCTCTCTCTCTCTCTCTCTCTCTCTCTCTCTCTCTCTCTCTCTCGAGAAAACAAGCAGAGAGAAGTCAAATAACTTGCCCCAGGCACACGGCTGGCTTCTGAGTGGCGGCAGCTGGGTCCGCACACAGCCAGTGCACTTCAGCAGCTCTCCACACTGCTCTCTTTTCATGCACTTGTGGAACACTCCATGTGCAAGAGCAGATGACTGTTTGAATCTCATGTGATATATATATAAAGGAGGCCAGATCTGCTCATATTTCTAGATAAATTCTTCCTGACACAAAGCAAGAATGAGTGCATCCTGGTAGAATGACCTCAGCTCACTCCCACTTTGACAGCAGCTTGTCCAGCAGATATGAGCACTGGATCTGGCTGGTTCAACCAGCCCAGACGGACAGGGACTTCATCTCTTCTAATATTATATTGTCATATGTTTAGAGAGTGATTGTGAGAAAGGAAACAAAGGGAAGATAAGCTAAACAAAGGGAAAAAAGGAGTTGCAGTGGCTCAAACAATTCTGTAAGGACTTGAAGACTGAAAGCAAAAAATCAAACGGCTTAAAAAGTTTCCATGGCCCTAGCTGGTTTGGCTTAGTGGATAGAGTGTTGGCCTGAGGACTGAAGGGTCACAGGTTCGATTCAGGACAAGGGCATATGCATGGGTTGCGGGCTCTATTCCCAGTGGGAGGCGTACAGGAAGCAGCCATTCAATTATCTCTCTCATCATTGATGTTTCTCTCTCTCTCCCTCTCCCTTCCTCTCTGAACTCAATAAAAATGTGTTTTTTTAAAAGTTACCATGTAACTATGCCTCAATAAAAGAAAATTAAACTCATATTTCCTTCAGTCATCCAGACCAACTTACACAAAATTCGTTTTCAAGTCTTACTATGCATTTGACAACATCTCTAGAATCTGTTTTTTTGTTATTTTTTTAGAGCTAGAGGAAGGTAGAGAGAAACATCTATCGATTGCCTCCCACATGCTCACCAACCCAAAACGTAGGTATGTGCCCTGACTGGGGATCAAACCCGCCAACCTTATGGTGTAGGGGACGATGCCCAACCAACTGAGCCACACCAGACCAGACACATCTCTAGAATCCGAACTCAAGCTAAGTCATAAAATAAAGCTACCTGCCCTGGCCGGTTTGGCTCAGTGGATAGCGTGTCGGCCTGCGGACTGAAAGGTCCCAGGTTCGATTCCGGTCAAGGGCATGTACCTTGGTTGTGGGCACATCCCTAGTAGGGAGTGTGCAGGAGGCAGATGATCGATGTTTCTCTCTCATCGATGTTTCTAACTCCCTATCCCTCTCCCTTCCTCTCTGCAAAAAATCAATAAAATATATTTAAAAAAAAAAATAAAGCTACCTGTGAGAAAGATCATGGCTGCCCAGATCAACATTATGTGAGAGACCAAAAAGAAAGGCTGTTTTGTATGTTGTTGTTTTTTTCATATATTTTTACTAGAGACCCAATGCATGGATTCATGCACGGGTGGGGTCCCTCAGCCTGGCCTGCGCCCTCTCGCAATCTAGGACCCCTCGGGGGGATGTAGCAGTGCTGAAGCAGCAGATGGCTGGGGAGGAGCCCCAACAAGGGCCAGGCACAGCTCTGCTGCTGCTCATCCCGGCTCCACTGCACCTGTCGCCGCCACAGGGGTGGGAGAGGCTCCTGCCACCGCAGCTGCACTCACCAGCTGTGAGCCCAGCTTCTGGCTGAGTGGCACTCCCGCTGTGGGAGCTCACTGACCACCAGGGGGCAGCTCCTGCCTTGAGCATCTGCCCCCTGGTGGTCAGTGTGCCTCATAGTGATCGGTTGACTGGTTGTTCCAGTCGTTCCGGTGTAACAGTCACTTAGGCTTTTATATATATAGATTGATTTCAGAGAGGAAGGGAGAGAGAGATAGAAACATCAATGATGAGAGATAATCATTGATTGGCTGCCTCCTGCGCGCCCCACACTGGGGACTGAGCCTGAAACCCAGACATGTGTCCTGACTGGTAATCTAACTGTGACCTCCTGGTTCATAGGCTGACACTCAACCACTGAGCCACACTGGCCAGGCAAGTAAGGCTATGCTTTGTGGAAGTCTGCAGGGGAAAGAGAATAAACATTTACTAGGTGCCTACCACGTGCCAGGTCTTTACCAGAAGGTTGACAAAAAATGGATTGTTCTCATGATCTCCAATTTACAGATGAAGAAACTCAGTAGGTCATGAAGCAAGGGCTGGAATCAGTCTTTAAGCCAGCGGTTCTCAACCTTCTGGCCCTTTAAATACAGCTCCTCATGCTGTGACCCAACCATAAAATTATTTCCGTTGCTACTTCATAACTGTAATGTTGCTACTGTTATGAATCATAATGTAAATATCTGATATGCAGGATGGTCTTAGGCGACACCTGTGAAAGGGTTGTTCGACCGCCAAAGGGGTCGCGACCCACAGGTTGAGAACCGCTGCTTTAAGCCCATGTCTCTTTATAATACAACTAGAGGCCCAGTGCATGAAATTTGTGCACTGGGAGGGTCCCTAGTGGCGGCCGGCTGCTGGCTGGGTACTCCCTTCCTTCCCCCAGCCAGCCCCACCCCCTGGTCTAACTCCTGGACAACTCCCAGTTGAGGGGACAATTTGTATACTATGCTTTTATTATATAGGATATTCTGTCTGTGAATTCTTAGTACATTGCTGTAGGTTTCCAATTTAAGAAATGATTAACTCATTTTGTAGCATGATCTAGCTATATAAAAGGCTAATATGCTAAGTTTCCGACCGTCCAACCGGTCACTATGATGCACACTGATCACCAGGGGGCAGGCGCTCAATGCAGGAGCTGCTGTGACGTACACAGAGAAACAGCACCACAGACCTGGCACCCACAAAGCAACACTCGGCTTCCCCCAAATGGGACAGGGGCCCCGCCACCACCCTGGAGTGACAGCCTACTAAATCGCAGCCGACAAAATGCAGTCCACAGCCGAGCCCAGCCCGGAAATGATGGCTGTGGGCACCGGGTAATGATGTCACATAGCAATGCCCAGCTTCCTCTCCCTAGTGACAACTAGCCTCCTTGCAGTTTCTTCAGTTGAGGAACACGACTTGCTTTATAGCCAGCTGCAAACATTTCACACTTTAACCAAAGGTCTATGAAGCATTTTCTGTGCCTCATCTCATTTGATCCTCACAGAAGTCCTGGAGTAGGTAGATAGGAGACTCAGTGGAATCCTCTTTTCTTTTCATTAGCCGGAAAAGGGAGACTTAGAAAGCTTAGAAACTTGACCCTGACTGAAAAGAACTAAGAAATGGTGGACCTTGAAAATGACTTCAGGTTTTCTCACTGTGCAGAATATAGTCAAACACTGCTGCAGTTAAATATTTTACTCTTTGTTCTCCCTGCAAAATCTACAATAATAATCTGCTTTGTGTTGATATTTACTGCTGTGTTGCTGACAATTACCTGAAAGAGAAGTTGGGGTGCTTCACTGGGCTGGAAAAAGTTTAGCTATATCAGAAATTAGGTCTAATTAAGCAAGTTTATTATATATACATACACACACACACACACACATACACACACACACACACACACACACACACACACATATATATATGGCTAAGTTGACTCCTGCATGCGTGATACATATAAAGTGCTTGCTGGCACCAATCGCATGCGTGTGTTTCCTTTTGTCATTGTCTATTGCAAATTTGGTTGACCTATTATAGAGAAAGAGCGAATAGAGATATTAAAATATTTCTTCTAATTAATTTCCTTTCAATGTGCACAAATTTGTGCACCGGGCCTCTAGTATGCATATGAAGTCATTATGTTGTATATCTGAAATTAATATAATGTTATATGTCAATTATATTTTAATTTTTAAAAAATTAACAACATACACGAGCCACAGTTTGAAAAAGACTGTCCTTGAATATTTTGGTTGCTCTTGAGACTTGCTTTTCTCATTTTACAAATGCAGAAATAAAGGCTCCAAAGAATGAAGTGACTTCTCTCAGTTCACACAGCTAAGAAGTGTTGGATAGACCTCAACCTGGAATTGTCTTTATGTCCAGTACTCTTCTGAAAACAGTTTCTCCAGAGGAATTGTAAATAAGAAACCAAAAAACACCCAAATCCAAGCCTGCAAGAGGAGAGACACAGTTGTGTGGAGGAGCATTTGACAGAAGTCTCACTGCGGCCGAGGCATTTGACTGTCATTTATGGGGCACCTGCTCTGTGCCAGCTGAGATACCGGAGTTGGGAATTCAGAGGTGGATAAGAGAGTCCCTGCCTTAGGATGTGCTCCTGCTTTTAGAGGAGGCTTCCATGTAAACAGATAAATTACAGTGCAGGGTAATTAAGACCAGCCTAGTGATGTAAGAAGCACAGCTGGAGACCAGGGAAAGGAAGGAGGAATTCTGTTTGAAGTGGAGGGGCTGGGAAGAGAAGAGACGCGAGGAGTTTGTGAGAGAAGGCTGGGTGGTGGGTGCAGGGGAGTGGTGGTGATGGTGGTGGTATGGGCTGAATGTCTTGAGGGCAAAAGATAGTAGGTAGACAGAGGAGAGCATTTTAGGTAGCTGGAGTAGTATGAGCAAACCACAGAAATAGGGCACACGAGGGTAGGGAGTGGAGGGATCCTCTTTGCAACTTAGTGAAGTCACTTTTGCTCGCTAGACTAATCACTGGAACAGTGAAGGGTGAACAGAAAAGCAATGTTCACATTTTTTTTTCTGATAAAATCCTTTGTTCAAATGAAACTGCTGTGGAATGTGTAAGTGAGGAGGTAGAGAATTGTTTTTCCTTAAACAGGAAACATATATGCCATTGTTTGGAAATACTAGTATTTTTTCAAAAATCCTTGATGGGGATAAAGGAGCAGATTCTCACCCTGGGGTCTGAATTTGCACCAAGACTTTAAGAGGACAAAGCTGCTTTGTCTGAGAGAGGGACTAGCTCTCAGGCAGTCCAGGAGGGCAGGAGAGAGGGACCCAGTGAAACAGGGAAAGGTCCACATGGCTCCTACTATGGCTTCCCACCTCCACTCTTATACCCATCCTCCAGGACATTCTCCCTTTATCAAAACCCAGAGTGAGTAATTCTTTTTAAAGGCAAAACCCTTCAATGGCTCCCCTCACTCTCAGAAAAGCTAAACTCGTGACCACAGCCTCCCAGGCTCTGCACCATCTACCCACCAGCTGCTGCCCAGACCTCACCTCCTGCAGGCTTCCCTCACTTACACCAGCCACCCTGCCCTCCCTGCTGTTTCTAACTTCATCCCACACACTTCCAGCTTAGAGCTTTGGTGCTTGTTGTTCTACCTGACCTACTCTTCATCCAAATATTTGTATTTCTCTACACTTCAATCAGGTCTCCACAAATGTTACCTGGACAGAGGGCCCCCCAGCAGAGGAAGAGCCTCCCCTCCCCTCCTCATGCTCTTTCTATGCTTTGTTTCTTGTTTTCCCTTCTGGAAATTGAAAAGATACTTTATTCCACAACATTTTTCACACGAGGTGTAATGTTTACAGTATACAGAATTACTAAAATATAAGGGAATTCTTTGTTTTCTTTTTAAAATGTATTTATTTTTTAAATCCTCACCCAAGGATATTTTGCCTCGTTGTCGTTTAATTTGCATCTCTCTGATGAGGAGTGATGTTGAGCATTTTTTCATGTCTCTTGGCCATTTGTATGTCCTCTTTGGAGAAGTATATATTCAGGTCTTCTGCCCATATTTTTATTGGACTGTTTGTCTTCCTTTTTTTGAGTTGTATGAGTACTTTATATATTTTGGAAATTAACCCCTGATCAGATGTATCATTGGCAAATACGATCTCCCCTACGGTGGGCTTCCTTTTCATTTTGATGCTGGTTTCTTTTGCTGTGCAGAAGCTTTTTATTTTGATGTAGTCCCACTTGTTTTTTTCCTTTGTTCTCCTGCCCTAGGAAATATATCTGAAAATTTTGCTCCATGAGGTGTCTGATATTTTGTTGCCTATGTTTCTTCTAGGATTTTTATGGTTTCATGACTTACACTTAAGTCTGTTATCCATTTTGAGTTTATTCTTGTATATGGTTTAAGTTGGTGGTCTAGTTTCATTTTTTTTTTTTTTTTGCATATACCTGTCCAATTTTCCCAACACCATTATTGAAGAGACTGTCTTTACTCCATTGTATGATCTTTTTCTTTTCATATGATTCTTTTTTAAAAAAATATATTTTATTGATTTTTTTTTACAGAGAGGAAGGGAGAGGGATAGAGAGCTAGAAACATCGATGAGAGAGAAACAACAATCAGCTGCCTTCTGCACACTCCCCACTGGGGATGTGCCCGCAACCAAGGTACATGCCCTTGACCGGAATCGAACCTGGGACCCTTGAGTCCGCAGGCTGATGCTCTATCCACTGAGCCAAACCGGTTAGGGTGTCATTGTATGATCTTACCTCCTTTGTCAAATATTGAGAATAATGGTGTGTATCAATTTCTGGGTTCTCTGTTCTGTTCCATTGATGTATATGCCCGTTCTTGTGCCAGTACCAGTTTGTTTTGATTACAGTGGTTTTGTAGTATAACTTGATATCTGGTATTATGATCCCTCCAACTTTGTTGTTCTTTCTCAAATTGCTGCATTTATTCAGGGTCTTTTGGGTTCCATATACATTTTTGGTGTATTTGTTCTAGATCTGTGAAATATGCCACTGGTATTTTGATAGGGATTTTTGCATTGAATCTATAGATTGCTTTGGGTAGTATGGACATTTTAATTATATTAACTCTACCAATCCATGAACATGGTATATTCTTCCACTTGTATATATCTCTTCTATCTCTTTTTTTTCAATGTTCTACAGTTTTCTGAGTACAGGTCTTTTACCTCCTTGGTTAAGTTTATTCCTAGTATCTTAATTTTTTGTTACAATGAAAAATGGGAATTTTTTTTTAAGTTTCTTTTTCTGAGAGTTCATTATTGGTGTATAAAAATGCCATCAATTTCTGAGTAATTTTGTATCCTGCTACATTGCCTAATTCATTTAGTAAGTCTAGCAGCTTTTGGTGGATTCTTTTTAAAAAAATGTTTTTATTGATTTTAGAGAGAGAGGAAGGGAGAGAGATAAAGAGATAGAAACATCCATGAGAAAGAAGCATCATTGATTGGTTGTCTCCTGCACACCCCCCTACTGGGGATCAAGACCTCAATCCAGGTATGTGCCCTGACTGGGAATCAAACTGGAAACCTCTTGGTTCATGGGTCGATGCTCAACCACTGAGCCATACTGGCTTGGCTTTAGAGTTTTCTATGTACAATATCATGCCATGTGTGAATAATGACAATTTTATATCCTCCTCTCCAATTTGGATGCCTTTTATTTTTTCTTCTTATTTGATCAGTGTGGCCAGGACTTCCCATACTATCCTATATTATAAAAGGGTAATATGCAAATTGACTCTAATGGTGGAACGACCAAGAACGACCAGTCGCTATGATGTGCACTGACCACCAGGGGGCAGCGCTCAATGCAGGAGCTGCCCCCTGATGGTCAGTGCACTCCAACAGGGGGAGCTCTGCTCAGCCACAAGCCAGGCTGATGGCTGTAAGCTTAGGCCTGCACCCCATAGGCTCCTGGGCTGCCAGAGGGATGTCTGACTACCAGCTTAGGCCCGATCCCCTGGGGAGCAGGCCTATGCTGGTAGGTGGACATCCCCTGAGGGGTCCCAGACTGCGAGAGTGCACAGGCCAGGCTGAGGGACACCCCCTCCCCCAGTGAACGAATTTTTGTGCACTGGGCCTCTAGTGTTGAATAAGAGTGGTGAAAGCAGACATCCCTGTCTTGTTCCTGTTCTTAGGGGAAATTGTTTTAGTTTTTATCCATTGAGATGATGTCGGCTGTAGATTTGTCATATATAGCCTTTATTATGTTGAGGTATGATCCCTCTATTCCCACCTTGCTGAGAGTTATAAAAATGGGTATTGGATTTTGTTGAATGCTTTTTCTGCATCTATTAATATGATCATGTGATTTTTGTCTTTCAATTATTTGATGTATCACATTTACTGATTTGTGAGTATTATACCAGCCTTGCATCCCTGTAATAAGTCCCATTTGGTCATGCTGTATGATCTTTTTAATATATTGCTGGATCCAATTTGCTAATATTTTGTTGAGAATTTTAGCATCTATGTTCATCAGGGATATTGGCCTGTAATTCTCTTTCTTTTAGTGTCTTTATCTGGTTTTCGAATTAGGATAATGCTGACCTTGTGGAAAGAGCTTAGAAGTGTTTCTTCCTCTTGGATTTTTTGGAAGAGTTTGAGGAGGATAGGTGTTGAATATTTAATAAAACTCCCCTGTGAAGCTGTCTGGAACAGGGCTTTTGTTTGCTGGGAGTTTTTTTTTATTACTGCTTCAATTTCATCAGTTGTTATTGGCCTATTCAGGTTTTCTGTTTCTTCCTGATTCAGTTTTGGAAGATTGTATTTTTCTAGGAATTTGTTCATTCACATTGTCCAGCTTGTTGGCATAGAATTGTTTATAGTATTTTCTGGTAATCCTTTGTATTTCTGTAGTATCAGTTGTTATTTCAACTCTTTCATTTCTGATTCTATTTATTTGGGTCCTCTCTCTTTGTTTCTTGATGAGTCTGGCTAAAGGTTCATCAATCTTGTTAATCTTTTCAAAGAACCAGCTCTTAGTTTCATTGATCTTTTGTGGTTTTTTTTGTGTGTGTTTTTGTTTTAGTCTCTATGTCATTTATTTTCATTCTGATCCTTATTAATTCCTTCCTTCTACTTACTCTGAGCTTTTCTTATTGTTCTCTAATTCTTTAAATTGTAGGGTTAGTTTATTAGAAATTTTTATTGTTTCTTGAGGTAGGCCTGTAGAGCTATGAACCTCCCTCTCAGGAATGCTTTTGCTTTGTCCCATAGATTTTGGGTTGTTATGTGTTCATTTTTATTTGTTTCCAGGAAGTTTTTTATTTCTTCCTTGATTTCTACTTTGCTTATTTTTTTATAGCATATATCATGCAGTAATGTAGTTGTTCATTTGGCAGACTGCCCAAACTGGAGTGAAAGTGCCTAGCGAGTAGGATTTCTCTCTCTTCCTCTTTGCTATCTTTTCAGCATCTAGAAAGTGCCTCCAACACATAAATGTGTGTTGAATGAGTTGCTTTGCCAAAGGGCAGAGGAGACTATGAGAGGGGTTGAGACAGCGGGAAGCTGTCAATAGCAGGAAGCTTTGAAAGAGTTTGGGCTTTCACTGCCAGTAGGACTGGGGATGGGGCAAGATTTACGGCAACTTTATCTGGATTTTAAGGGGCAGGTAGGCTCACAGCTAGCATATGGGTAAAATATGAAACAGATCAGCCCTCAGTTGGCTCAGCTGGTTGGAGTATTGTCCCATGCACTGGAAGGTTGCAGGTTCAACTCCCAGTCAGGGCAATATCTAGGTTGCAGGTTTGATCCCCATTTGGGGCATGTAAGGGAGGCAACTGATTAATGTTTCTCTCACATAGATGTTTACCCCCTTCTCGAAAATCAATTTTAGAAATGTGAAACAGATCAAGTAGGAGCTGATGAGGTGGAAGCAGAGTGGGGCCTGGTGTCCCACTGCCTTCACCTTCTTCATTCTGGCTTTTCAGGCACTGCATCGAGCAAACCTAAACATACCAGCATTAGCTGCACAGTGGCCTTCCTTGTCTCTAGGACCTGAGGGGGATGAACCCGGAGACTCCTCCCACCACAGGAAAGCATCTCTTCCACTCTGGAGAGGGGACTGAGCCTGGCTGTGGGAACCCAGGGACGAGTCTGCAGGCCTGGAGGAGACGCTGGGTCTTTGCATCGGCGGGATCGGTACATCAGAGTGAACCTATGACAAGCGTGGGAGCTTGTATTCTGAGGGCCCCTGGTGTGTCATGCATGGAAACATGAAGGCATTCTCACATGGTGTTCACCCCAGACCTTTCTGAGCTGCCATCACTGACTTCCTGTTTCTGGTCACACACTGTGTGATATGCTCCTCAGAAGAAAGAGTTGAGATGGCCTATGGTGAGAGGACAGAGGGAAAAAGAGAAAGAGCTTGGAAGAGGTGGAGAGACAGAGAAGAGGCAGAAGGGAAAAAAATATGGCAGAAGGAAAAAAGGAAAGAGGGAATGTAAAGAAAAGCTTCCCAAAAAAGGAGGGGGTGGGGGGAGAAAAGCCCCAGAGCAGGAGATGTGGTGGAAGGTCAAGACATAAAGGGAGAGTGACAAGAGAAACATTTCAAATTAAATGACAGGCTGCCAGCAGGTAAAAGAGGCACAAACTATTAACTTACTATTAGCTGTGGGCCAATGACCAAAGACAGCTGCATTCCTGAGTGTGTTAGGGCTTTGACTCAAGTCCAGGCAACTGTAGCCACCACTGGACACCACCACATCCTGAATCTGCATGAACTTTCAGGACTGTCGCCTGTACCTAATCAAGAGTAATAAATATTTCTTCCTTATGGACTGTGCACTATCCTAGAACTGCCCCCTTCACCTTTTCCCTCCCCATTTATCTGTAGTCGGTGTAAATTCTTTCAAACAACTTACATCTTCCTTCCCCAGAACATAATGTAACAGAGCTCTGTGACTCCAGGACAGCAGACACGCTTATCTTCACCTGGCCCTGCTGCTGGTGGTTTAGACTTCATGCTCCAGGACCTGTCCTCTTCTGACTAGCATATGGCTCAATAAACCCTTTCCTTTAAAAAGGCTTTCAGCCACAGAAGTTATGTTTTTTGTTTAACAAGAGAAAATTGGCAATGAGAGGCAAACACAGAGAGGACAGAGACACACAGAACATTACAGCTAGAATGAGGTAAAAGTCTTGGTAAAAGACTTGGAGAAGGTTCGAAAGGAGAGCTCAGACAAGGCATCCTTGCCTGTCCTCCAGGCACCCGGACTCTCCCAGCCAGGAGCCACACCCTATTTCTGGCTGCTCAGGGTGGGGCTCCCTTTGTTTCTAGGAGGAGTACTCAGTCCCAGGGGGTGAGTCTGTACGGGGTGGGGAGCCTGTAAGGGGAGAGGAGCCTGTAAGGAGTGGTCATTAATGACAGACTCCATGCTTCTCTCTGCTTGGAAGGACCTGCTGACTCAGAGGTTAGAGGACCAGCCCTAGAGGGCCATGAAGTAGAACTCAGAAGTCAGTCCTAGGGATTTTAGGTGGAGAGGAACTGATCCTGGAGGGGAAGGGCCTGCAAAGACAAGAAATCTCTGATATCAACCCCGGGGAAGTTTCAGATCTGCTGGGAGGAACAGTTGTCCTGTGTAGGCTACAGCTTGAGGCCTGAGGACCCTGCGCCCCTCTAGAGCAGTGGTTGGCAAACTCATTAGTCAACAGAGCCAAATATCAACAGTACAACGATTGAAATTTCTTTTGAGAGCCAAATTTTTAAAACTTAAACTATATAGGTAGGTACATTGTTATTAACTTAATTAGGGTACGCCTGCGCCGCGTCTCCCGTCGCCCAACCGACACCCCCTACTTCTTCTAACGCCACTTCTTCAAAATAGACTCGCCCAGGCCGAAAACCAACTTCTGCGCATGGGCCACGAAGTTTCAATCGCACTGTACATGCGCGCCCGCACATGGTATTTTGTGGAAGAGCCACACTCAAGGGACCAAAGAGCCGCATGTGGCTCTCGAGCCGCGGTTTGCCGACCATTGGGGTAGAGGACCTGTTTACTCTTAGTTCCTCAGCTTCCCACTTGCCCGCTGGACTGACTCTTTGTGTCCCCGGAGATCTACACGTGTTCAAAAGTCCACTTGTAGTCCCAAGTCACTCTTTTCAAAGATTTTTGAAGGGTTTAGAAGTTTGAGGATGAATAGATGAAAACAAAAGCAAGTACAGCAAAATATAACCATGGTACAATGTACATGGTGTATGGGTATTCACTGTACAATTGTTCCAATTTTTCTATATGTTGAACTTTTTCGCATAAAATACTAGGGGAGCAGAAAAAAATTTGTCAGGCAAATAGTAGGCCCTCCTAAAGTATCAGACGTGGGCAGTGCAATTCCTTTCTAATGGCTGGAGAGGGCAATGTTATTCAAAAAGAGAACAGATTGCAGGTGAGAGCACTTGTAAACATCCAATAGAGGAGGGAGAACCTTAGGCCACACCCAGAGGTGATTTAGTGACTTTGCCCACCCAGAGCTGTTTGCCCTTTGCTTGGTGATATTTCTCAAGTTTATTCTGCTCCTCCTGAGATCTGGGCTTTGGCCTAGAGTGGACCCCACCCTGCCACCTGTAACCCTTAAGGGGAGGGGCTGGATAAAATGTTCCAGACCCTGCCTGACAACTGACCCTAAGAGATTGATCATGTTTGCCCAGGAGGTGAGGTTCACACGATAAAGAGCAGGGGGAGGGCTTAGACCTGGTATAAAAGATCTGCAAGATCCTGGGGGGTTACTTTGCATCTGAAACGCCAGGTAAGGGGTGACAGAGGCCTGAGCTAAGGGGAGACAAGGAGGCCTGGATTTGAGTTAGGGGGAATTCACGCTGAGCAGAAGAGCTGGCTTGGATTGAACGGCAGAGGGGAGAGCGGGTGTCAGCTAACTGGGGCATCTAAATCGGAGTCAGTCATAGGTGCATCGCTATCTGGGTCTCAGCTGAAAGGCTGGGCACACTTGGGATGCACAGGGGCGCGGACATGGCCATATTTGTGGGAGTGGAGAAAGAATGATGACAAATACATTACGCACCAGGGATCTAGTATCTTGAGCTAGTCCCAACTCCTACAACTTTCCAATCTATCCCACCTCCGCCAGAACTGCTTGGGAACTGGTGTTGGCACAGTCTCTTCTCTGACTGCCTTCACTCCTCAGGTGACACAGAGACACACCTCTAAAATGCTCTTTTCCTTCTGAGACCCGGGTAAAACTAGGAATTTAAACGATGCCCCAGATGCCCCATAAATCAGGCCAATCTACCCCGGCTGGACTTCAGTTAGGTTTTCTCAGACTCCTGGTTTGGTAAACCCAACCATTTCTATGATTTGGAGATGTCCTCTACTTCTTTAGAAAGCTCCTTTCCTGCTTTGTGCCAGAGGGAACAGCGCTCAATACAGCTTAATCCAGATAGAGGGTTAGGACTGATCTTCTGCCTGGGGACAGACGCGGAGGGTTGGCTACAGGCCGACCAGGGAGAAGAGGGGATAAGGACGCAGAAGATAGTATCTGAGAGGAACAGGAGTAGAGACTATGCATCCTTTCAAAGCCAAGACTGGGTCCGCTAGGTCTGAGTCTCAGCTGGAGGTCAGGGATGCCTGGGTAAGTGAAGTCCTGAGGAAGAGGGTAAATCTTCACTTCCTCCTTTCTTCCCATTCCAGCCCCAGAATGTTGGCCATCGCTGTTCTTGCCCTTCTGTGTGTATCGGCCTCTGCCAATGCCAGTAAGTGAGAACCTGGGAGCCCAGTACGGGGTCACGGCTGATGGCCAAGGCTTTCAGAGGCAGGCTTGGGGCGGTGGGAACTGAGTTGTGGGAGGAATATGCATGGTAGGGAGAAGCTGAGCTCTCAGGGAACTTCTCCCTCAATCTCCTACTTTCCCTTCCAGTTCAGGCGAGGTCCTCCTCCTACAATGGAGAGTATGGAGGCGGTGGCGGACAGCGATTCTCTCATTCTGGCAACCAGATGGACGGCCCCATCACTGCCATCCGTGTCCGCGTCAACAGATACTACATCGTAGGGTAAGATTCACTGAGTTTCTGTGGTTTGAGGACCTTCTGGGATCTTACTAAAGTGGGAACTTCTCAGTCACTTTGGGTCACACCTGTTTCAATCAACAAGTCCAGGGATAACATGGTATGTGAAAGCTGTTAGAGGCTTGGATTTGAGACCTGCACTGCTGAAACCTCTACAACCCAAACATGAGTGATCCTGGGTAAATCACATACCATAAACTCTCAGGGGCCTGGAAATTGTCTAGTTTGGCCCCCAATCGAGGTTTATTTTTTTACTTTTTTAAAAAAATTATTGATTGATTTAAGGGAGAGGAAGAAAGAGAGAGAAACATTGATTTGTTGTTTAATTTATTTATTCATTCACTAGTTGTTTCTTGTACGTGGTCTGACCTGGGATCAAACCCAAAACCTTAGCATATTGCGACGATGCATATCAGGATTGAGCTACCTGGCCAGGGCCCTACGTTAGGTTTAAACACCCTCTGGCATCCTCCATCTTTGCTGATGCCTCTCCTAAAATGTGTATCCTCCTGATCCTGGATCCGCATGCTGGTACAGCAGAGACAAGTTTTTCCCTCATGAGAGCCTTTCAGATGTTTGAGAAATTGCTTTGCTTCTTTCCGGTGGGGGTGAGGGTACAGTGGGAGTCTAGACTTTAAGCTCAAGCTCTGGCACTTACTGAGTGACTCTGGGAACGTTGTTTTCCCTCTCTGAGTCTGTTTGTGGTCAAAATGAGGAATTGAAGTTCCCTGTTTGATTTCCAAGGACTCACCCAACCCTCACACACTGAGGAACTGGCAGGAGGCTTATCATCCTTGTCACCAGTTTGAAGGTCTCAGGGTAGAGGCCAAGAGGTCCTGCGTTCTCATTACCTTATTCAGTGTCTCCCCCCTTCCTTTGTCCTCACCCTGTCCCCAGTCTCCAGGTACGCTATGGCAAGGTGTGGAGCGACTATGTGGGTGGCAGCTCGGGAGACCTGGAGGAGATCTTTCTGCACCCTGGGGAATCGGTGATCCAGGTGTCTGGCAAGTACAAGTACTACCTGAGGAAGCTGGTCTTCGTGACTGACAAGGGCCGCTACCTGCCGTTTGGAAAAGACACAGGCACCAGTTTCAATGCTGTCCCCTTGTACCCCAACTCTGTGCTACGGTTCATCAGTGGCCGCTCTGGCTCCCTCATTAACGCCATCGGCCTGCACTGGGACGAATATCCCAGCGACTGCAGCAGCTGCTGAGACCCAGCAAGAGCAATGCAGTGTGGGGGGTGAGAACCCCCTTGCCACTAACCCCATCCACATGGCTCCATTTAAAAAATAAAAGGGCATGGCTAACCTTGTGTGCATGTGGGTGTCTGCAGCTGGGACCCGCCTCCCGACTCGGTATGTGGATGTGTGAATCTCTTTCTTGGCTCTCTGTAGGATGCTAGTCTAGGGAAGAGTGGGAGGATGGGGGAAAGGTGTTAAAGTCTTGAGCTTTTCTTCATTATTTATCAAAAGGAGATAAGATTCTGGTTTGCACTAACTCATTTTTCAAGGATAGCTCCTGAGAGTGTTTACCCAAATTGGAGTTCTGAGGCTGAGGGTAAGGCCTCGATGGAGTTCTGAGGCTGAGGGTAAGGCCTCGATGTGACTTGCTGCCCAAACCCAAGATGCTCCACTCTCTAGCCCTTCTCTCCCCTTGTCCTCCCCTCCCTTGAGATAGCACCTCTTTACCAAGGCTGTCACCTCACTCTCTAGAACTTAACCCACTCCCTGTATGTGGGTGGCCTGGACCTTTATCATTTGTTCTTTCCCAGAACCCTCCTAAGTTTAGCCTAATGTGTCAAGGACTCTGCCTATTACCCAGACTAGTCCCTCCCCACCTTTACCCATAAGCCCTGGTGTCCTTTCTAGCTCCTTCAGAACTGAGGTTCCTTCCTTAGGAAGTCACCACTTCCTCACAGCTTCTATGCTATCAACACCATCCTCAAAATAAAGGGCTTTTCAAAGTGGGGGAGATTTCCACTGTGGGTTTCTATGAACCTAAGGGATTGGTTAGAGTTCAGGGATTAGAGTGACTGGATAGATTCAGCAATATAAAGCTGCTTTGAAAATAATTCTTAGGACTCTAGTTCCCAGTCCTAAAACATTTCTTCCCAATTAAACAAAGATAACAATTATGTACATGTAACTTTATAAAGAAACTAGAGGCCTGGTGCACAAATTTGTGCACAGGTGGGGTTCCTCAGCCTGGCCAGAGATTGGGACCGATTGGGGCCGGCTTGCCCAGTCCCAATGAGAGTGGCAGGAGGTTGGTTGGCCGGGGAAGGTTGGCTGTGGGAGCACACTGACCACCAGGGGGCAGCTCCTGCCTTGAACATCTGCCCCTTGGTAATCAGTGTGCATCATAGCGACTGGTCAATCGGTCGTTTTGGTCGTTCAGTCACTTAGGCTTTTATATATATAGATGTTAACATTATAGAAACAAACTCATGCCTAGACTATTTTTATAACAATTCCTTTCTCTTAATCAACTTCATTGGATGGAATATTATGTCACTGTAATTTTCTCTATTGAGATATAAATCACATAATATAAAATTCACCCTTGTGCCATTTCAGTGGTTTTTAGTATATTCACAGATTGAACTATCACCACTCTCTAATTCATAATACTTTCATCACCTCAGAAAGAAACCCCAGAAGGCGGGGCCGGGGGGGGGGGGAGAGGGTGAAGATGGAAGAGGGTATAGGGGGGATAAGTGGTGATTGGAAAAAAATAAAATAAAATAAAAAATAAATTGAGTTTTCTCCTGTTAAAAAGAAAGAGACTCCATATCATATCCTTTAAGCAGGTACTCATTCTTCTCTCCTAGCCCCTGATAATAACTCATCTACTTTCTGTCTCTATGGATTTGCCTATCCCAGACATTTTATACAGATGGAATTTTACAATAATGTGGCCTTCTGTGTCAAGTGTCTTCCCTTTAACATGTTTTCAAGGTTCATTCATGTTGTAGCATGTATCAGCACTTCAGTCCTTTTTATGACAGACTTTTGACAGATCAGATATCTGGTCAACTTTAGGACAAACTTTATTTTTATCTGTTTGTTTGTTTGTTCGTTTGTTTATTTCAGAGAGGAAGGGAGAGGGAGAGAGAGAGACATCAATGATAGAGAGAATCATTAATTGGCTGCCTCTTGCACGTCCCCTATTGGGGATCGAGCTCACAACCGGGCATGTGTCCTTGACCCGAATCGAACCCAGGACCCTTCAGTCCACAGGCCAATGCTCTATCCACTAAATCAAACCAGCTAGGGCTAGGACAGCCTTTAAACCAGTGGTTTTCACACTGTGCCCAGTGAAGGCACTGGCACCTAAGAGGCATACATAGCAGAAGAGGATTAAGTGATAGGATTTCTGGCTTTTGGCTAGTCTACATATCAGAATTATGCAGAACATTTTATTTAAAGAAAACTTCCTTTTACTTAATAAAGTTTTTTAATTACTGAATTGAGCTAATCACACATTTATCAAACATTCCCTGCTAAATTCTAGGAACATAAAGACTACCAAAGATTTGTTACTTTTCTTCTGGTCAAATAGATTTATTGGTGCTGTAACATAGGTGTTTTTCCTTTTGTTTAATCCTCACCCTAGGATATTTTTTCCATTGATCTTTAGAGGGAGTGGAGGGGGTAGGGCGGGGGAGAGAGAGATGTGAGAGAAACACACTGTTCCCACACACACTCCAACCTGGGCTGGGAACCGGAGACCCTTCAGTTCCCAGGCTAACACTCTAACCATTGAGCAAAACCAGGGCAAAGGTGTTTTCATAGGATGCTAAAGGAGCCAAAGGAGGGGTAAATTTCTCTGGGAGTGTCAGAGAAGACTTTGTGAAGGAAGGTGTGTGTGTGTGTGTGTGTGTGTGTGTGTGTGTGTGTATGGGGAGGCAGTACAGGGTGCTGAGACCTGCTTATGCAGAAATCTGAAGATATGGAAACTACAAGTGGTTCAGTATAGCTGAAATGCAAAGTACAATTAGGCAGAAAATGAAGTCTCATGGAAAGGTGGGGACCATAAATAGCATGTGAAATCATTTGAACTTTATCTTATGGGCTATAGGAAGACACTGAACCAAAATTTTGCTCAAGGGATTGATAAGATTTATAAAAAAATAAATTTTCTGGTGTAAGTGGGGGAAATGGACTAAGGTAAAAGAAGGATAAGAAAATATTTGCGACTAGGTCTACATCAGAAATGATTATGCCGAAACCGGTTTGGCTCAGTAGATAGAGCGTCGGCCTGCGGACTGAAAGGTCCCAGGTTCGATTCCGGTCAAGGGCATGTACATGGGTTGCGGGCATATCCCCAGTAGGAGATGTGCAGGAGGCAGCTGATCGATGTTTCTCTCTCATCGATGTTTCTAACTCTCTATCTCTCTCCCTTCCTCTCTGTAAAAAATCAATAAAAATATATTTTTTTAAAAAAGAGAAATGATTAAATGTCTGTACAAAGACAGTATATGAGGAATAAAGGAAAAGGAAGAATTTGAGAGATTTGAGGGAGAGAATAGACTCAGAAGAACTTGATAACTGTAAGCATGAGGGTGAGTGAAGGAGGAGAGTCTAGAGAACTTCCATATCTGCAGCTTGGGCAACTAGGAAGAGAAGGATATTCCCTGAGATGGGGGAACACAAAGGAAAAATTAATTAGCTTTTTGGACCTGCTGAATTTTGATAAATCTGTGGTACAACCTGGTTGAGATCCAACAGTAGGCAGAGAGATATTTGAGAATAAAGCTTTGATACAGAGCTTAGTAGATTCAGCGCATAGATAATGCAGTTCAAATCATGGGTGTATAAGAAGTCACTGAGGGACACTGCAGACATATAAAATGAGAAGGCCGAAGTCAGAAGAGAGCAGAATATCAACTTTTGATGGTTGGTACAAAGAAGAAGAATCAGTTAAAGAATAAGGAATGGAGTGATCTGAAAGGTAAAGGAAATGAGTAATGATGCACTAGAAGGCAAGAGAGAAATTTCAAGCTTTACTGAAGTATAATTGACAAATAAAATTGTAATATATTTAGAGTATACAATATAATTTGATATATGTATATATTATCAAAGGATTCCCAAATTAAATTAACACATCATCTCACCTAATTACTCTTTAAAAAAATTTTCGTGAGCTTAGGATCTACTCTCTCAGCAAATTTCAACTATACAATTGTACAATACAATATTATCCTATATAATAAAAGCCTAATATGCAAATCGATCAAACAGCGGAACGACCAGTTGCTATGATGTGCACTGACCACCAAGGGGCAGACGGTCAATGAAGGAGCTGCCCCCAGCCTGCAGGCCCCAGGCTGCCAAGGCGGGTGCCAGTGGGGACCCCCCAGTGATCGCCCAGCCAGTTGCTCCGCAGATTGGTCCTGATCACCGGCCACCCCCCAGTGATCGCCCAGCCAGTTGCTCCGCAGATTGGTCCTGATCACCGGCCACCCCCCAGTGATCGCCCAGCCAGTTGCTCCGCAGATTGGTCCTGATCACCGGCCAGGCCTAGGGACCCTACCATGCACAATTTAGTGCACCAGGCCTCTAGTCAACTATAATCATCATGGTATATCTTAGATCCTCAGAACTTACCTTATAATCGAAAGTTTGCACCCTTTTACCAACATCTCCCCATTTCCTGCATTTCCCAGTTCCTGGCAACCACCATTCTACTCTGTTTCTATGAGTTTGACTTTATAATTTTAGATTCTATATAAAGTGATACCATACAGTATCAGTTTTGTTCTCAGCCTTTGACTGGATGAGGCCTATTAGAATAATTATATTACTTAATTGAGTCATATAACAAATATTTATTAGGCGCCTTACTAGGTACTCTGAGAAATGCCACTATTTGTCCAAAGTCATAAACATAGTATGTAGCACAGGATTAAACTCAGGTCTTTCTGATGTTGCAAAACTTGGGCATTTTACACATGTCCATGATTTTCAAATATCTTAGGAACAAAATCTTATAAGAATTCTAGGGAGAAACCAAGATGGCGGCATAGGTAAACACCGGAGATTGCTGCCTCACACAATCACTTCAAAAATACAACTAAAAGACAGAACGGACATCACCCAGAACCACAGGAAGGCTGGCTGAGGGAAAATTCTACAACTAGAAGGAAAGAGAAAAGCATACCGAGACTCAGAGGAGGCGTGGTACGGAAGTAAAATACAAAGGTGCAGAGGTGCATGCGGAGCGGGCTGGCGGCTGAGGGTGCAGTTGTCTGTTTCAATCCAGAGGGAGTCTCAGGCTCTGAGCTCCAGTTCCGGGCAAGTCTCTACGGACCCAGACTCATACGGGAGAAGCGGGACTGTCTGGCATCGGTCGGAACTCGAGGGCAGCTTTCTCTCCGAGGTACTTGCAGCGGTTGCTGGGACACTGAGAGGCAGAGCCTCTGGGAACGGGGCTGAAAGCAGTCATAACTGCTTGCTCCGCCGGCCCTGTTGATCCCCTGGAACCTGCCCTGCCCAAACCTTGCACAGAGGCAGTTGCTGGAAAGCCTCAGGCAAAGGCTAGATTAGCACCTCCCTAGAGGACAGAAGTTCTCCCACTGCAGACACAGCTGATTCTCACAGCCAGTTGGCCTGGAGGTCAAATCCCCCCCAGTGTTACCTACAACAATCAAGGCTTAACTACAACAAGACTGCACACAAAGACCACTAGGGGGTGCACCAAGAAAGCATAAAAATGAGGAGACAAAGAAACAGGACACAAATGACAGAAAAGGAGGAATGCAAAATGCTGGATATAGAGTTCAAAACCACACTTTTAAGGTCTCTCAAGAACTGTCTAGAAGCCGCCAATAAATTTAGTAAGGCCCTCGAAAAGACTAGTGAGACCGCCGATAAATATAGTGAGATCCTCAAGAAATCTAATGAGACCCTCGATGTTGTGATAAAGGACCAACTAGAAATTAAGCATACACTGACTGAAATAAAGAATATTATACAGACTCCCAACAGCAGACCAGAGGAGCGCAAGAATCAAGTCAAAGATTTGAAATGCGAAGAAGCAAAAAACACCCAACCAGAAAAGCAAAATGAAAAAAAGAATCCAAAAATACGAAGATAGTGTAAGGAGCCTCTGGGACAGCTTCAAACGTACCAACATCAGAATTATAGGGGTGCCAGAAGATGAGCGAGAGCAAGACATTGAAAACCTATTTGAAGAAATAATGAGAGAAAACTTCCCCTACCTGGTGAAAGAAATAGACTTACAAGTCCAGGAAGCGCAGAGAACCCCAAACAAAAGGAATCCAAAGAGGACCACACCAAGACACATCAAAATTAAAATGCTAAGAGCAAAAGACAAAGAGAGAATCTTAAAAGCATCATAAAGAGCTTCACAGATAAGGAAAAGCTAAAGGAGTTCATCACCACCAAATCAGTATTATATGAAATGCTGAAAGGTATCCTTTAAGAAGAGGAAGAAGAAGAAAAAGGTAAAGATACAAATTATGAATAACAAATACGCATCTATCAACAAGTGAATCTAAGAATCAAGTGAATAAATAATCTGATGAACAGAATAAACTGGTGATTATAATAGAATCAGGGACATAGAAAGGGAATGGACTGACTATTCTTGCGGGGGAAAGGGGTGTGGGGGATGCGGGAAGAGACTGGACAAAAATCGTGCACCTATGGATGAGGACAGTGGGTGGGGAGTGAGGGCAGAGGGTGGGGTGGGAACTGGGAGGAGGGGAGTTATGGGGGGGGGGGGAAAGAGGAACAAATGTAATAATCTGAACAATAAAGATTTAATTTAAAAAAACCCACAAATAAATAAATAAATAAATAAAAAAGAATTCTAATATGAGGATCACGCAGTTGAAAAAACCTGTCATGCTTTGACAAATGCATATGCTTACATAACCCAAACTCCTTTAAAGATATAGGACAGTACCAGCACCTCAGAAAATTTCCTTTTAGCCCTTCCCAATCACTTCCTGCCCACAACTCCCCAAAGGCAACCACTCTTCTGACTTTTTCACACTACACTAAGTTAGCCCATTCTGCATTCAATCTGTTGTGACAGTACATATCGTAAACTGTGGAAAACTCCACTGTACACTTATGAGTAAGAGTGGAAAGGTTGCCCTGGCTGGTGTGGATCAGTTGGTTGGAGTGTTGTCCTGTACACCAGAAGGGGTGGTGGGTTTGATCCCTAGTCAGGGCGCATGCAGAGGCAACAAATCAATGTTTCTCTCTCTCTCTAAAAATCAATGAAATAAATACTGAGAAAAGGCAAATAACATCTTGGTATTATTATGAAAATAGTTTTAACTTTGCAGAGGCCAGGGAGCCCCCTTCCTCCCCCCGCACCCCCCAGGTCACATTTTGAGAATTTTTGCTCTAGGGATTACAATATTTTGTTTTAATATATATATATATTTTATTGATATTTTACAGAGAGGAAATGAGAGGGATAGAGAGTTTGAAACATCGATGAGAGAGAAACATCGATCAGCTGCCTCCTGCACATCCCCTCCTGGGGATGTGCCCGCAACCAAGGTACATGCCCTTGACCGGAATCGAACCTGGGACCCTTCAGTACGCAGGCTGACGCCCTATCCACTGAGCCAAACCGGTTAGGGCACAATATTTTGTTTTAAACATGAATACACTATTCTTTTTTTGTCTTCTCAACACAACCTCTGCAGAGCAAGCCTCATCATTCCTGTGAGCACATCAAACTTGCCCCTGCACAGCAGCCATCAAAGCTCACTTCAGTCCTCAGTGCCCTTTTGGGTAGACTGGTGCCAGCTTCCTGGCCAGCTGTGGTGATCTGTTATCTAAAGCAGTGATTTTCAACCACTGTGGCACAAGAATTTTTAAAAGAATACCTGACTATATAGGTCAAGAGCACTGACTGACCGCTTTTCCCTTAGATTGTCAAATAAAGAAATGACAACAGCCAACACAACAATAGCCATCTGGTGTGAATGAACCAAATTGTAACTTTTTTTTGTCAGATCAACAAAAAATATATTTTTGGGTTGTGCTGCAGAATATTAGTAATTAGTTTATGTGTGCCAAGAGATGAAAAAGGTTGAAAATCACTGATTTAAGGACTCCTTCTTCTCCTCTTGGCCTTCCAAGTGTGGTCCTCTCTTTTCCAGCCTCCATCACTGCCACTACGCCTTCCACCCCAGATGACCCTCACTTAATCTCCTTAGGCTTGAAGAACAGAATCATCTGCATCATTCACTAGTCTCTTTCTAATTTTTGTGGTATAAACTCTATGTTCTACTTTCTTCTGTTCTCCTTTGTTTTCTAAGAGCCTAATTTGGAAGTTAAAAATAACTCAGTTTCTCTTTGAATATCATGTGTTTAACAACCCTAATTTCAACCAGGCAGATGCAGATCTTGCTACCCATTCGCCCCCTAAAAGTTCTGTTTATTGTCTGTCACGATCACTCACTTCCACACCCCTATCCCCAAAAAAAAATAAACTCTAGGAAAACAGGGACCATGTCTGTCTTCTTGTTCACCATGGTATCCCTACAACCTTAGGACAGTGGGCTAGCACACTACAAGCAAATAATACACTGTGAACTGAATTATTTTATTGTCTTTGAATGTCAGGTGTTTAACAATCCTAATTTCCACAAGGCAGATGGTACCCTTAAATCAAACCTGGGAGGCGTGTCCACCATTATTCTCTCTTAAAAACTGAGGAAACGGAGGCACAAAGAGGCTAAATCTCTACTGTGGGTGACCTGGCATCAAAGCCCTGCATCCAAGCTGTTTATTCATCCTTAGAACTCCTGACTCCCTCACCTATACTCTTCTTTTTTTTTTTTTTTTTTAATTATGTGATTTTTTTTAACCCTCACCAGAGGATGTTTTTATTGATTTTAGAGAGAGAGAGAAACATGGGTGTGAGAGAGAAACATCTATCAGTTGCTTCCCGCACATGCCCTGACTATGTATCAAACCCATACTCCAGTCATGTGCCCTGACTGGGAATGGAACCTGCAACCTTTTGGAGTACAGGACAACACCCCAATCGACCGAACCACCCAGCCAAGGCTGACCTATGCTCTTTCCACTATTTCTGGCAGGTATTCTGCAATTCAGTCACTTTGCATGTTACACTTTTATTATATAGGATATATTTTTTGTTATTGATTTCAGAGATGAAGAGAGAGAGAGAAACATGATCTGAGGACTGGCAACAACTGTGAAAACCTGAATACCCTATTCTGAAGTGCAGGGAAAAATCAAACTGCCAATCTCTAAGTCAGTGGTTCTCAAAATGTGGTCCAGAAGATTCTGGAGATCCCTAAGACATTTTCAGGGGAATCTGCAAGTACAAAACTATTTTCATAATAAAACTATGATGTCATTTGATTGTTTCCCCTTGCATCCTGCTTCTTGAGTGTACAGTGGTGTTTTCAAGAGGTTATATGATATATGATAACAGAACAGACAAATGCAGAAGTAGATATGAGAACCCAGCTATTTTTTCTTTTATGTACATACTAGAAGCCTGTTGCATGAAGATTCGCGCAATAGGCCTTCCTTCCCATGGCTGCTGGCACCAGTTTTCCTCTCGCACCCGGGACCCAGGCCTTTGGTCTGGCGGCTGTGGAGAAGCCAAGCCTCGAGGATAGGCTTCTCCAAGGCTTGGCTTCTCCGCTGCGGCTGCAGTGAGGCTTGGCTTGGAGAAGCCAAGCCTCTTCAGTCTTCAGTCTTCACTCCAGCCAGAGCCTTCAGTCTTCGCTCCGTGCCTGCGTATGCAAATTAACCGGCATCTTTGTTGGGTTAATTTGCATAGTCGCTGATTGGCTGGTGGGTGGAGTGGAGTGACCCCAATTTGCATGTTTCTCTTTTATTAGTGTAGACTAGAGGCCCAGTGCACAACATTCATGCACTGGGGGTGTGTGTGAGGGAGGTCCCTCAACCCAGCCTGCACCCTTTTGCAGTCCGGGAGCCCTCAGGGGATGTCCAACTGACGGCTTAGGACATCAGTTGGACAGTTAAGCCGTCAGTTGGACATCCTTAGCGCTGCCATGAGGCAGGCTGCTGTGCTCACCCGCTGTCAACCCACCTTGTGGCTGAGCGGTGCTTCCCCTGTGGGATTGCATTAACCACCAGGGGACAGCTCCTGCGTTGAACATCTGCCCCCTGGTGGTCAGTGCACGTCATAGCGACTGGTCATTCTGCCATTCAGTCACTTTGCATGTTACCCTTTTATTATATAGGATATATTTTTTGTTATTGATTTCAGAGATGAAGAGAGAGAGAGAAACATTAATGATGAGAATCATTGATCAGCTGCCTCCTGTATACCCTATACTGGGGATTGAGCTGCAACCTGGGCATGTGCCCTGACAGGGAATCGAACTGCAACCTCCAGGTTCATAGGTTGATGCTCAACCACTGAGCCACACCGACTGGGCCCAGTTATTTTCTCTTCAGCCAGACATTAGATTTGTAAAAATGTAAAACAATATCTCTCTTCTCACATTTTTTTTTGCTTTGGAAATATTATTTTTTAAATTAAAATGTTTTATGTAATGCATTTGTTATTGTAATTTCGGGGCAGATTTTAAAATGAAGATATCATTCACATAGCATAAAATTTACCATTTTTAAGTGTACAATTCAGTGGTTTTTATATTCATTATGTTGTGCAACTATCATCACTATCTCATCACAAAACATTTCTACCACCCCAAAAAGACAGTTCACACTTATTAGTGTTACTGGAAAGGGGACCTGCCAGTAGTGTGTGGGTTCTTGATTTCGTGCAGGAGAGATTTCACAATATGAGTCCAGGTGATTTTTTAGAGGATGTTTATTAAATCTGGGGACAGTGAAATAAGGAAGGGTCTAGGATAGAGGAAGCAACAGGAAAGGGACTAGATGGGGAAATGAGCCTACGCTGGGCTGCTTTGGCTCACTAAGTCAGAGAACAGGGAGCCCTGGAGACAGGTTCAGGGGGTTAGTCCGGGATTAGCTGCTGCTGCCCACCAAATCTTGTGGGTTCCCTTAGCATTTAGGGGATGCATGCCTGTGAGGGAAGGAGTGGTAAGGGGGGGGGGGGGGAGGGAGGGAAAGGCAGGGGCATGCTCCTAGGAGGGAGAGCCCTGAGCTGGGACCTTGGGTTTGAGGGGTTTTAAAGGCTGGGAGTTTAGGGGAGGATCTCAATAGAATATTCATGTTTTATGCTGTTGTGCCAAAAAGATTTATTCCCCTAACTTTATCTGTACTTGGGTGTGGTGGCAAATGGCACTAATTGGATTTCTGCTACCTATCTCCTTGAGTAAAGTGATTTAAGCTATTTACCCTCTAATTAGGGGGAAATGTAAACCATTTACTTTTAAGTATCCTAGGTTTAAGGGAAGATAGGATTTTTCAATTTACTAAATGGTTGTAAACGGCTTGGCCATTTAGCTTTCTGTCTCAGTTTCCCTATTCCGCCTGTTCTGGCTACTAGCTTGTCTCATTAGCAATAGTCCCAATATACCAACCCCTCACCATCCTCTGGCAACTACTAATCTACTTTGTCTCTATGGATTTGTTACTGTAATTTTTTTTAATCCTCACCAGAGGATTGGAAAGAGAGAGAGAGAAGGGAAGGGGGGGGGGGGGGCGGAGAGACATCAATCACGTGCCTTCTGAATGCACCCAGACCAGGAATTGAACCCACAACCCAGGTTTGTGCCCTGACTAGGAATCGAACCGGAAACCTTTGGAGGCGCGCAAGGACGCTCCAACCGATTAAGCCACCTGGCCAGGGCTGTTACTATAATTTTTAAGTGCATTAATAAACAGTTTAAATTTGTTTTCATTTCTAATACAGTAAATATGGGTAGATAAAACCCACATAAACAAAAGATCATTGGGGTTTCAATTTTTAAGAATGTAAAGGGATTCCAAAGCCCCCAAAATTTGAGAACCACTGGTCTAATAGTTGCTTTTTATTTTGTTTTTTTAACAGGTAGGACATAATGTCTAAACAAGGACCCTGCCCATGGGCACAAAGGGGTGGGGGTGGGGATGGGGAGGGAGCGGGCTGGAGGGGGTCAATGGGGGAGACATTATGTAATACTTTCAACAATAAAGAATTATTACAAATAAACAAAAAAAACAAGGGCCCTACCAGGAGCTCAAAGATGCCCTGATCTTCCCCGAGTAAGCTTCCAGAAAGGAAAGGGAACTACCTCACAGACGCTGAACCCATAGGATGTGGGACCTCGGCTGAAGTCGACCAGGCGACCAAGCCTGCCTTTGGGCTCGCCGCGCTGCATGTTGAGTTACAAAGAAGGCGACGTCCGAGTTGGTCTCCTCCGCTCAGACATGCGACATGAGGGGGCGCATCTAGCTGCTGCCCCACACTTAGCGGCTCTGGCTCAGCGGGAGGTGAGTGCGCGGCGCCCGCCAGTGCAGCGCCGCTCCGGACCCACCGGAAGGGCTCCGCGAAGCCCCACGGACTGCGGGGCGGGGGTCCCGCGGCCGCAAAACGGCCGCCTCAGCGCGCGAAACAACTTCTGAGGCCAAAAAAAAACCCAAAACTCTCGAAAGTGAAGACCGTTACCAGTCGTTTAGAATAATCCCGTTTCTACGCAACATTTTCCTTATTTATATAATCTCTTCTACCACGAAAATAGTATTCGGCGTAGGGAAATTTTTGGATAAATTGATTAAGTGCCTTCAATCACTGCTTGATTCGTACTAAAATTCGCAGTTATTTGAGAGGGGAAATGAGGCGAAATGTCTGCACTTACGCAAGTCTACGCCTCGAAACTGGGCGGCACTCAGCAGCTGCCCCAAAGGCCGCAGTCGCCACCGCCTCGGGCGCCCGAGTTTGCCGAGGAGCGCGGGCCGGGACGTCAACGGCTGGGAGGCGAACGTGCGCGCATGCGTTCTCCGGCATGGGAACCTTTTTCGTGCTGGACTTCCGGGCGAGCCCTAGAGGGCGGGATAGTTGCACAGCTTCCGGCGGCGAATGGCCATGATTGGTGGATCCAAGAGAGGGGTGGGGCACCGGGAAATTCGAATAGGAGAAGCGGCTCTAAGGAGGCAGCTGAGGCGACGCGAGATGGCGGCGGCGACCGTAGGTAACGTGAGCCCGGCCTGGGCAGGGCGCCGAGGCCTGGCGCCTGGCGGGGTAACGTGTCAGTATCTGATCCGGGCTCCGGGGATTGTCCCGGGGGGGCCCGGGGACACGGCGAGAGGTGGGAGTCGCGGGCGGGTCAGCCCACCTCGCTCTTACTGTTTCTTCTCACGGGTCAGTACACTCGGCTTGAGACCTGACTTTGGCACTTACAGCCTCTTTTGAGCGCAGTGCACTTTTCCTCTGTGAGCTTCAGTTTCTTTGTCAAATGAAGACGATGACCCCATCTCAGGAGATTACCTGAGTAAGCGAGCGAGAAGTGGCAAACACCCCAACCGTGAGGACAGAAACAAGGGAGCTGGATGCCCGTATGACGAGTTGTTTGGGTGCGCGCGGCCGGGGGGCGGGGGAGGATCCCTGAGAGAGAGAGGAGGGCAGGCCGAGGGCGAGACCGACTGCAGCTGCCTGTGCGTTGACAGCCTAAGATGTGCGGAGACCACAGAAAAGGGAAACGAGGGACTGTTTCCTTTCACTCCAGCCGTGGAGATCAGTGCCACTTTAGAGTTGGACAGACTGTTCGGATAGTCAGAAGCGTGTATGGATGTGTTTATGCCTCTGCTCTCTTCCTGTAGACTGAGTTCTGGCCCGTGGTTATGGCGGGCACCATAGTCCCCTTACTGTTTGTCGGGCCTGTGGAGAAGCAGCGCTATTTAGTAGGATGTCAAACACATGTGGAGCCCTTGCTCCGTTCCAGGCACAGTTGTTAGCCTTCTATGGTGATGAGCCATTTAATCTCCACATTTAATGTGCTGTTATTGTCTCTGTTTTACAGATGAGGAAACTGAGGCATAGATGGGTTAAATAGGTTAACACAACTGGTAAATGTTGGGGCCTGAATTCATACTCAGGCAGTCTACTCAGAGCCTCTGCTCTCAACCATTATGTCCAAGCACCTACAATTCCTGCTGTCTGAGCACAACCTGCTCTTACCCTTCCCAGACCCACGATGTCGGGTACATAGTAGGTATCATAGAAACACTTGAATGAATATGGTTGCTTCCCTAGAGGAGCTTATAGTCCGTTTTAGTAGGTAGTCATTTAAACATATAATAACATGAAAAGCAATGAGAGATAATGTATATCTAGACTGCTATAGAGAGTACAGAATCTGAAGTAAACCCTTGGGTGTTCTGGAGGGACTTTATTAAGGAAGCACTATTTGAGGTGTGTTTCAAAGGTTGGGTAGGAGTTTGCCAGACTTTGGTGAAGCAAAAAGACTACAAAGTAATTTCTTTAAAAAGAGGGGCCAAAGATGCTATCGTTGGCTCAATTTTCCTCAGCATAAAAGAGGAAAGAGTTAAGTTAAATGAAACTGGGGAATTGTAGGAGGGGGGAAATTAGAAGAAATAGCGTCGCCCAGCCTCAAAGTTGCTTTTAGGAAGGGGAGAGACTCTTGTCCTGTAAGCAGTTGTTGACATGTGCCTCTCCCCTCCTCTGCTGGACCCTGAGCTTTGGGGCAAGAATGACAGTGAGCCACTTTTATGATGAAAACAGGAAACGAACAGGTTAATACTTTATGTTAGCGTATTCATCAAATCTTAATTTGTTTAGCAAATACTCTCTGAGAGCCTACTCTGTGCTAGGCATTGGGGATATAAAGGTGAGCAGAGTAAGATTTATTTTCACTGAGTTTACAGTTAGATGGAGAAAACAGACAAATACGCAGTTACAGTGGCGTGTGATTAGTGCTTGGATGGAGGAGTTAAAGTGAGCCATGCATGCACCTAATTGAACCTTAATAGGTCAGTCATTTTAGAAGGGAAGGCTTTTTAGAGCAAGTAAGGTTTACCTATTTACATCAGTCACTTGATGGGGGTGGGTGGGGTACAGAAGATATTCCAGGGAGCTAGAATAGCACATGCAAAGGCCCAAAGGCGTGAACCAACTTAGTGTGTGTGGGAACTGAAGGGAATTCATTGTGGTTGAGCGCTTACAGCAAGCATGTCAAACTCAAAGGCTAACACAGGCCAAATAAACAAGGCTTAAGTTTATGTGGGCTGCAAAAAAAACACAAAATCTTCAATTTTCATAGAAACGTAGGTTTATTTCGATAGAGACATGCTGAATACAAAAGGCTGAAATAAATGAGTCATCATTAACATAAAATAATAGAACTTTTAATAAAAATTATTTTTTCGTGAACATTAACTTACCAGACACTGAATACCTGCACAAATTAATAAGCGTAACATAAATAAACCTATTTTTCTTGTTTTCTGAAAGCGAAATATTTCCTGTTGCGCACACCAAACAAGTCAATCCAAGGCTAAAGTGGCAATCCGCTGCTAAAATATTCGCTGCTAGTATTAGTGGAGAGAAATGGTGCGCCTGCGAGTATGGCGCATAATGGAAATGAATGCAACACGATGATAGTAATCAGTCATTAGTGAATGTTGTAGTTCATTATTAATAATTTTGTATAACAGGATATTGTAAAAATTAAGTTACGAAATTTTTATTAAAACATTTCTTATATACAATTATATTGGCTGGGCAGCAAAAATATTCATTGTGGGCTACATGTGGCCTACGGGCCATGAGTTTGACATGCTTGGCTTACAGTGTAAGAAAGGAAGTGGAGAGAGAATGATTGGAGGTGAGTGAGACTAGAGGCAGAGAGACCAGTTGGGAAACTGTTGAGATGAGAATGACTTTGGCAGAGATTGTGCAGTGGGAATAGAGAGAAGTGGACTCATCTAAAAAGGTAGAATTGACTTATGTAATGAATAACTGATGTGGGAAATGAGAAGGTAGAGTTAAGAAAGATTCCCATCTTTGGGTTAGTGCCTGTCATTTCCGTTAGAGAGCATAGTAGGAGGATGACGTTGCAGAGAGATGGGGAAGAGTTCAGTTTGGGACAGGTGGAGATCCGAGCACCTTCGAACCATGTAAGATGTCAGGGCAGCAGCCTGGAATGTAAATCTGAAGTTCAGGAAGAGAACTCTAGTGTGGAGGTGTCAATTAGGATTCATCAGCTTTAGATGGTAATTAAAGCCAAGAGAGCAGGTGGCCATGCCCATGAAATGAATCAGAGTAGTGGTTCTCCACTAGAGGGGGAAATTTGGTTGCTGAAATTGGGGAGAGGTGGCACAAAATGCTTCTGGCATATGTGTTTAGTATGTGCGCTACACATCCTACAATGCATGGGACAGCCCCACCGCAAGAATTATCCAAACTGAGCGGCCCTGGTCTAGAAAGAGGATAGAATGAGCCGAGGAAAAACATTTAAAAATGGCAGAAACTGAGAAGGGGTGAAGTGGCATGGAAACTAAGGGAAAAGTATATTTCCCAAAGGAAAGCAGGTCAGGGTATTGAATACTGCGGGAAGTCAGATAGGAAGGAGACCGAACACGTCTACTGGATTCAGCAGTAAGGAGGTCATTGGTCCCCCTGCTGAATTGCGCAGACAGAAGCTAGTTGCTGCCTTGAGAAGTGAGTAGCAAGAGAAAGAGTGTAATCATAACAATAACAATAGCTAACATTTACTGAGAGCACTTGCTGCCAGCACTGTCCTAAACATTGTATGTATATTTTTTCTTTGACTCCTCACAATTTTATGAGGATACTGTTATTTTTATAAAGAGAAACTGAGTCTTCAAGACATTAAGCCTTCCCAAGGTCACACAGCTGGTAGGTGGAACTTGTCGCAGACTCCAAGGCCCATAGGGATACAAAGAGGAAGGGCTGAGATGGCCTGGGGAATCATGTAATGAACTTTGGCATTAGACCTTTCTTTGAAGGTTTCACTGTCACTAACTAGTCAACACGGGCAAGTTAGCTAACCTCTCTTTATTGATGTTTCCTCATATGAAAAATGGGGGATAAATATAAAACACTTACTGAGCTTTTACCAAGAACCAAGTACTTTTACATGAATTACCTTATTTATTGCCTTAACAACCCAAAGAGTAGGTATTTTTATTTATTCCCATTTTACAGGTGTGGAAATTAAGGCACAGGAATAGAAAATTACCTCTTTAGGTTAGTTAGTTGTAAGTGGTAGAGTTGGGATTTGAACACAGCCTGCCTTACCTTGAATAATGAACCTTTCTACCGTATGCTAGTTATTGTATTGGAATTTTATTTTTATTTTTATTTTTTTAAAATATATATTTTTTATTGATTTTTTACAGAGAGGAAGGGAGAGAGATAGAGAGTTAGAAACATCGATGAGAGAGAAACATCGATCAGCTGCCTCCTACACATCTCCCACTGGGGATGTGCCCGCAACCCAGGTACATGCCCTTGACTGGAATCGAACCTGGGACCCCCCAGTCCGCAGGCCAACGCTCTACCAAACCGGTTTTGGCTGTATTGGAATTTTATATGTTACTTCATTTAATTCTCATTAAGCCCTTCCAAGGCCAACCCCACCCCATTTTATAAACAAGGAAACTGGGGCAAATGGATGTTAAGTCATTTAATCCGGGTCACAAGCTAATAACTGAAAATTTAATTTCTACTTACTTGTTGCTGACTTTCAGGATTGCCATGAGGATCAAATTAAAACTACATGTGCTTAGCTAGAACATGTCAATGGAGGAAAAGGGGGACATATGTAATACTTTCAACAATAAGGATTTAAAAAATTAAAATAAATAAAACTACATGTGCTTGGTAAACCATAAATTGAGAAGTGGTACAATTAGCTTCATTGTCAGGGGAAGGGACAGAGGCCCAGTTTTTGAAATAGGCCATCTGCTTATGGGTAAGTCTTACTTATGCATAAGATTCTTTCTAGCCTGGCCAATGTGGCTCAATGGTTGAGTGTCGACCTATGAACCAGGAGGTCACAGTTCAGTTCCCAGTCAGGGCACATGCCCAGGTTGCAGGCTCAGTCCCCAGTAGGGGATGTGTAGGAGGCAGCCAATTAATGATTCTCTTTCATCATTGATGTTTCTCTCTCCCTCTCCCTTCCCCTCTGAAATCAATTTTTTACAAAAAGATTCTTTCTAGGGGTAGTGTGTCCACCTTTTTGTCTTGCTGTTTCTGTTCTGGCCAACACATGCCAGCCTCTTGCCTTATATGAGGCCTATGGCTCCCTACTACCAGCAAAAAGGAGTCAGAGCTGCCAAGGACTTTCTTCGTTGGTAGACAATAGAGAGGCACTATGACATCCTCATTAAGAGGATATGAAGGTGAAGATATCCAGGTTTGAATTTTACTGTTACTGTTAACACAGTATGGTATCCTCTAACATAAATTAGAGAAATATCCTCATAAGATTTTTTTCTTCAGCTCATTCAATCCTCACAAAAAGAGGGTTTTTTTAGTTTTATCTTTATGTGTTTTCTAATGATACTCAATGTTTTTTTTAATGACTTAGGTTGAATTATCGAAAGCATACTAAACAGAATGCTTACAGTAGAGAAGGATTGCATGTCAGTGCCTTTTGTAATCTGAACTATGACACAAAGAGACTGGGGCAGGGGTGGGCAAACTTTTTGACTCGAGGGCCACAATGGGTTCTTAAACTGGACCGGAGGGCCGGAACAAAAGCATGGATGGAGTGTTTGTGTGAACTAATATAAATTCAAAGTAAACATCATTACATAAAAGGGTACGGGTTTTTTTTTTTTTTAGTTTTATTCATTTCAAACGGGCTGGATCTGGCCCGCGGGCCGTAGTTTGCCCACGGCTGGACTAGGGGCTGCCTCTCAACCACATCCCTTCTAAACAAAGATGTCCACAGTGCCATTCTTAAAAAAAAAAAAAAAAAAATGCACACACTACAGCATTACAGGGCTGGGTACATAGAAGATAAACCTGCATAACCCCCCATCAAGAGAAGGCCATCATTAAGTTTGGCATGTGTTTAGCCTGTGTGTGTGTGTGTGTGTGTATGTATTGTAAAACTCAGGTAAGAGTGGTTTTAGGTAGGGGGCAAATGTCATCTCTTAATCCTTAGAACAATCTGTCAGGTGTTGGTCTATAACTTGGCAATTCAAAGTGTGCCGCCATAGTAGCAGCAGTAGCAGCATCTGGAAGTTTGCTAAAAATTCAGAATCTCAGGCATCACCCCAGGTACTGGAGCTAAACCTGTATTTTCTTCTCCCCGATATTTTATCCATTGCTTTTTTTTTTTTTTTTTTTTTTGAGAGAGAGAGAGAAGTAGAGAAACATCGATTGGTTGCCTCCAGAATGTGCCCCAACTGGGCCCAGGAATTGAACCTGCAACCCACATATGTACCCTTGACCAGGAATTGAACCCGAGGCCCTTTGGTGCGCAGACCGACATTGTAACCCCTAGGCACCACCAGCCAGGGCACTAAATCTGTATTTAAACTAGATCTTGCAGGCTATTTGTGTTACAGTCTCCACCCACTGGACCTACTTGAAGAGGATGGAAGGAACCGAGGCCAAGCTGGGCCCACCCACAGCGTGGCCAGGGTGGAAAAGAGCTTCTTCCAAAATGAGCTGTGGCCACTGGCCCTTCCAATAGTATCCCCAGGGCTCGAGCCTCCAGGCCCTTGGTTATGGACGTCTCTAGTCTTCTAAGATACTGGGGTTTGTTTTGCTTTTAGGTTCTGTTTCTTACTCTGTTGAAGAGCAAAAAAAACAGTACTATAGTATAGGCTATGATATAAAGTTATGGTCACATGGCCCCAGGTATAAAATACCAAGGTGCTCACAAGAGCTGCTACGCCTCTATGAGCTTCTTCATTGATAAAATGGGACTAACAGACCCTATCTTTCAGGGACACCAATGTGCCTGGCATGTAGTCAGTGCTTAATAAATGTTGCCGAAACCGGTTTGGCTCGGTGGATAGAGCGTCGGCCTGTGGACTGAAAGGTCCCAGGTTCGATTCCGGTCAAGGGCATGTACCTGGGTTGCGGGCACATCCCCAGTGGGAGATGTGCAGGAGGCAGCTGATCGATGTTTCTCTCTCATTGATGTTTCTAACTCTCTATCTCTCTCCCTTCCTCTCTGTAAAAAATCAATAAAATATATTAAAAAAAAATAAAAATAAATGTTAATGTTGGCTAAGTACACAATAGTCCCTGGCCTATATATAATTTCTCACCTCCAATCCCCCCCACCATACTCTGCCTGAAACCATGTATTTGATTTTTCGATTTTTCTTCCATTCTGCCCTTCGCTGCTCGCCCTCACTAACAGAACACACACATCCTGCCTCACCAGTTCTCCAAGAGGTCTCAAGCTTTCAAACCTCTATGCTTTTTGCACATGCCATTCCTTCTACCTGGAATGCTTGGCAAGCTCCTATTCATCCTTCAGAGCTCATCTATACCAGATACCTCCTCCTCTAACACTCCTACCCATACCTCTCAGCAAAGCTGGTCCCTACTTCCTCTGTGCAACACCCTACTTCATGCTAAAACTTATCTTCTCTCCTCCAGGTGCTGGTCGCTGTCGGCTAAGCAAGGTGGGAGCTGTCCGGCGCCCGCCTCCAGCTCGAGTAAGGGTGGCTGTGCGACTGAGGCCATTTGTAGATGGCACATCGGGAGCAAATGATACCCCCTGTGTACGGGGCCTGGACAGCTATTCCCTAGAGATTGCCAACTGGAGGAACCACCAGGAGACTCTCAAATACCAGTAAGGTTCAGGCATTCTTTTTTCCCATCCCTCTCCTAGGTCTGCTCACGTTATCACTTACCCACATGGTTTCTCAGAGCTGCTTCCTCAGTATTCTTGCTCCTTCCTTAGCACTGCTTTGTTCCCCACGTCTTCATTTGTTCATTCAGGAAATGTTCACAGGTGCCCATTGTGATGGGTGCTCTGCAGGGTACTGTACGGTGGGGAAAGACTGGGAGCTGAATCACACATACATCACTGCTCACAGTTTTGTGGGGGAAATAGGCACAAAGTAGGGACTGAGCAACAAAGGTAAGCAGGAGATCCCCAAGTAGGATCTGGAGGAGGTGTGGGAACGGTTGGGGGAACATAAACCAGACAACTAACCCAGGCTGTAGCTGGGTAGTGTCAGAGATTTAAAGTTCAGACTCCTTGCCCTGTCATCCTAGGCCAGAGGGTGAAAAATTACAGCCTGTAGGAGTTTGACCAGGAGTCTTTATAATAAAACTTAATCGGGACATAGCCCTGCTCATTTATTTACATACTAGAGGCCCGGCACACAAAATTCGGGCACATGCATGGAGTGTGTAGGGGGCCTGGGGAGAGATAGGTGCTCAAGGTGAGGAGTGCGAGGAAGGTGCAGAGTTGCGCTGCAGGAAGGGGGCAGTCTGGGGACCTGGGTCCCAACACGCTATTTGTGGGGCTGCGGCACCCACCCGTCCTACCTGTGGATGCAGTTTCCATGGCAATGGGCAGCGGCGGGTGGGGTTCAAGCCCAGTGGCATCACCACCTCATCCTCCCCTTCCTCCCAGTCCCCAGACCACTGGGACCTGGGGTCAGCCAGCGGCAGCAGCTCTTCCTGGGGACCGCGCGGCGCGACCATGGCTGGCAGTCCCCAGGCGCGGCCACAGCAGTTGAAGGGATGGAGATGCGGTGGCTAGGCCTGCCAGGGCTCCCTGCTGCTGCCTCCCGCCAGGACTTGGGGCTTAGGAGGCTGTGGTGTACGCACCGCTGCCGCTGTCGCCGCTGCAACTTCAGCTGGGCTGCTGCCTGCTGTGCTCCCCACTTCAGCTCCTCCTCCTGTTGGGGGCCGATCAGGAGTTGGGCTGGACCCAACCCCTGGTCGCCCCACCACCCCTGCTGGTCGCCTCTCTGCCCGCTGGCACCTGCCTTGGCTGGCCTGGCATTTGGTCAATTTGCATATTAGGCTTTTATTATATAGGATTGTCTAAAGCTGTTTTCCAATGACAGGATAGAGTACTTGTGAAAGAAACCATATGGCCCACAAAGCCTATATTTACTATCTGGCTGTGTGTGTGTGTGTGTGTGTGTGTATCCATCTCACCAGACTGCAGAACTCCCAAGAACAGAGGCATCAGATTCATCTCTGTATTCCTAACATCACTTAGGAATGGGATGGAACAGGTGTTCAGTTGATGCTTTCGAGGGTCTTTTTGTAAGAAAGGGATGGACTATTTTAAATCTGAGGCCAGTATTACCCTCTAGGTCTGGGTGAAATTGTTTCTGTCCATTAATTCCCTCCTTTCTTCCTGCCTGCAGGTTTGATGCCTTCTATGGAGAGAGGAGTTCTCAGCAGGACATCTACGCAGGATCAGTGCAGCCCATCCTAAGGCATTTGCTGGAAGGGCAGAATGCCAGTGTGCTTGCCTATGGGCCCACAGGGGCAGGTGAGGGAGCCAGATAAGGAACAGCTGTGGGTTAGAAAGGGCTTGGGAGTGGGGAGGAAAATCTCACAGCTCTCTCCATTCTTTCCCAGGGAAGACGCACACAATGCTGGGCAGCCCAGAGCAACCTGGAGTGATTCCCCGGGCTCTCATGGACCTCCTACAGCTCACAAGGGAGGAGGGCGCTGAGGGCCGGCCATGGGCCCTCTCTGTCACTATGTCCTACTTAGAGATCTACCAGGAAAAGGTGAGGCCCTGCTCTGGTTGGGGAGGAGAGAGACAAAGGGTCAAAGTAAGACTGAGTTCTAGAACATAAGTTCTGCTGTATCAAGGACTTAAAACCTGGAGAGAGAGATGTTGGGGTAACGATGGTACAACTTTGAGAACCCTGCAGAGAAAAGGAGACTGATCCCCAGAAAGTAAGTGTGTTTCTAGAAAATTGGCTCTATCTTTCACTGCCCCGACAGGTATTAGACCTCTTGAACCCTGCATCCGGAGACCTGGTGATCCGAGAAGACTGTCGAGGAAACATACTGATTCCAGGCCTCACGCAGAAGCCCATCACTAGCTTTGCTGATTTTGAGCAGCACTTCCTTCCAGCCAGTCGAAATCGGACTGTAGGACCCACTCGGCTCAACCAGCGCTCCTCCCGCAGTCATGCTGTGCTCCTGGTTAAGGTGAGGCCCACTGAGGGGTGAGGACCTGGGAAGCCCCTTCGGCCCGAGCTAACCCTGGGGCCCTGTTCTTTCCCCAGGTGGACCAGCGGGAACGCTTGGCCCCGTTTCGTCAGCGGGAGGGGAAACTCTATCTGATTGATTTGGCTGGCTCAGAGGATAACCGGCGTACAGGCAACAAAGGCCTGAGGCTGAAGGAGAGTGGAGCCATCAACTCCTCGCTCTTTGTGTTGGGCAAGGTGGTGGATGCGCTGAACCAGGGCCTCCCACGTGTGCCTTACCGGGACAGCAAGCTCACCCGCCTGTTGCAGGTCAGGCCACCCATATCAGGGCAAAGGGGCTGAAGAAGAGGGTCTTGGGCCTCCTGGAGGTTTTGGGAAACAGCAGTCAAGGAATGGAAACGGGGCCTTCTGACCAGTCCATCCTTCCCAATCCCCATCCCTCAGGACTCTCTGGGTGGCTCAGCCCACAGCATCCTCATTGCCAACATTGCCCCCGAGAGATGCTTCTACCTAGACACAGTCTCTGCACTCAATTTTGCTGCCAGGTCCAAGGAGGTGATCAACCGACCTTTTACCAATGAGAGCCTACAGCTTCATGGTAAGGACAGGGGTTGGCAGCAGTGGAAAGGCCGGTCTGGACAATTGGGGGTTTGCTAAATCCACCAAGTGGTAGCACAGAGGCTGACATACCCCCCCACACACACCCCATTTTTCCTAGTCTTGGCACCTGTTAAACTGTCTCAGAAAGAACTGGTAGGCCCTCCAGAGGCAAAGAGAGCCCGAGGCCCCGAGGAAGAGGAGATTGGGAATCCTGAGCCCCTTGAGCCTCCAGCCTCTGCTTCTCAGAAATTCAGGTGAGCAGATGGGGAGAGACCTTGGGCATATTCCCTTTCCTGTTGTGTCTGGGTTGGGTGCAGAGCAGCAGTGAGGTGAGCCCATCAGATCCTTGATCTGTGGACCTGTTCCTTGGTGCTGCTGCCTGGGGTCCTCCAGAGGCTTCCTACTTGAGCACCTAGTCCCCTCCCTTTCCACAAAAACATCACATTTTGGGGCAGCTGTTTCAAGGACAAGCACTTTTGCTTCTGGCTCAGGTCTTTCAGGTCCAGAGGGTTAGAGCAAAGCAAAGGAGACAGAGATGAAGAGCTATGTCTGGCTGAGACCTCTCAGTCTGTGTTAGAGTCCAGTCTCTTCGTGACTCTCCGAGGAGCCGGTTGTGTCATAGCATCCCCTGCTGCTCCCCTCAATCCAAACAGAGCCTCTCTAAACTGAGTCTCTGTGGGTGTGCCCAGCCCCCAGTTCTGATACCCTTGTGGGCCAGAATGCACTAACCCTCAGGTCACCTCTGTGTAGTGGGTCTTGCTTTCTGTGTCTCGCCACCTGCCCTCCTAACTCCAAGGAGTCACTTGCAGTTTTAATATTGCTGTTTCTACCGAGCCCCCTCTAAGCTGGGTACTGACCAGGGGTGAAGTAAGGAGACCAAGGATTAGTGCCCCAGGGGGCTATTGTAGCTGAGGAAGGATGACATACATAAAAATGTGCTTCCCCTAGCCCAGTGGTCGGCAAACTGGCTCCCGAGCCACATGCAGCTGTTTGGCCCAGAATTGAATTCTGAGGGTGAGCTCAAAGATGGGATACATCAGACCTAGTCAGACCCTGACCTCAGAGGGCTCACGTTTTAGTAGGGGAAATAAGATGGGAATATCAATATGTGATGCAATATAGGTAGTACAGAGTATAGTGAGGATGGAGAAGGTGCTTGTTCTGGAAGAGCTAGGAAGGAAGGAATGACTTCTCGCGTTCATCCGTATCTTCTCCTGTTCTTCCCAGGTAACCGTACACACAGAACAGGGCAAGCCCTGTCTTTGAGGAGCTAGTTCAGTGTAGGAAAGAAGATGCACAATCAAGTTGGGCATCGTGAGAGAGGTGGCATCAAATTCACTTTGAATGATAATTGAGGTCAGATGTGAGGGGAAAAATTCAGACAGAAGGGACAGATGTTAGGCATTATTATGCTCAGAACTGTACTTGAATAGGCCTTTCCTACTGCCCTCAGGGGAAAGCCTTGACATGTGAGGTCTTAGGTGGCTTTCCAAGCCCTGTTGGAGATGACGTCCTCTGAAGCTTCCCTGACTGCTCCTCCACATGGATAGGCACATAGGCTCCGAATTCCTGTGTTCATTAAAAGCTTGTTCTCGCCCAGCTGGTGTGGCTCAGTGGTTGAAAACTGACCTATGAGCCAGGAGGTCATAGTTCAGTTCCTGGTCAGGGCACATACCCAAGTTGTGGACTTGGTTCCCCAGGATGGGGCGTGCAGGAAGCAGGCGATCAATGATTCTTTCTCATCACTGATATTTCCTTTTTCTTTTTTTTTCATCATTGATGTTTCTATCTCTCTCCCTTCCCCTCTCTGAAATCAATAAAACTATTTTTTTAAAAAAAGCTTGTTCTCATCTGATCTGGTATCCCTGAGAGATAGTGATCAATCTGCATACTGCACCCGGAGAGTTTGGATGATTTGCTCAGTTAACCCACAAGTTAACACCAGCGTTCTGGAACCAAATAGAACACAAGTGAAGGCACAATGAGGAGAATCCTGCTGCTGGAGGGTGATGAGAGAAGTAGGCGGGGAGTAACCTCTTTGTCTGCTCAGCTCCCTACAGAAGCTGAGTAGCATGGACCCAGCCATGCTAGAGCGCCTCCTGAGCTTGGACCGTCTGCTGGGCTCCCGGGGAACCCAGGGGACCCCTCTGCTGAGCACCCCAAAGCGAGAGCGAATGGTGCTCATGAAGACAGTGGAGGAGAAGGATTTGGAGATTGAAGTAAGTGTTAGAAAGGTGGGGGCTGGGGTCCCTGTTTCCCTTGGGAAGCAATCAGGATCTTCAGATAAGGAAGGACACTCACTGAAAGGCTAGACCAGCATCCAGTTTTCACCCACCACTGGAGTCCTTCAGTTTTTCAGCTTCTGTTTGAATGTCCTTAACATGGCTTAACTTTGAAAAATAATTGAGATCAGATGGGGGGGATTACAAGTTAAAGGAACAAATGGCCCTAACTGGTTTGGCTCAGTGAATAGAGCTTCTGCCTACGGACTGAAGGGTCCCAGGTTCAAGTCTGGTCAAGGACACATGCCCGGGTTGCAGTTTCGATCCCCAGTAGGGGGCATGCAGGAGGCAGCCAATCAATGATTCTCTCTTATCATTAATGTTTTTCTCCCTTTCCCTTCCTCTCTCAAATCAAGATATATTTTTTTAAAAATAAAAGGAACAAATGTAAGATGTTGCCATTTTGGAAAACCTAATTATCAAATTAAGTTAGCACTCTGCTTGAATAGTCCTTTTAGTATTTCAAAAAGAGGCTTGTTCCATCTCTGAGCAGCCCTAATCATTAGAAAGCCCTTAATTATATTGGGCTCCAACTGTCTCCCGGTAGCTTCCATTGGCCTTTACCCTGCCCTCTAGGGCAGCGGTCGCCAACCTTTCAGACCTGAGGGACCACCAGTGGTCCGCAGACCACTGGTTGGGGACCGCTGCTCTAGGGCCTTGGAGCCCTGCATTCTTACTTTCCTAATCCACTCTCCTTCAAGTTGCCCTAAAATTGGTTCTGGGTCACATCTCTCCCTTATCCTTTCCCAACAGAGGCTTAAGTTGAAGCAAAAAGAACTGGAAGCCAAGGTGCGGGCCCAGGAAACTGTGGACCCAAAAGAGAAAGAGAATTGCTCTCCCACAATGCTCCGACCTCTCGCCCGCCGCACAGTCACGGTGGCTAAGCCCCTCAAAAAGGCTGTGGTGATTCCCCTACAGCTGAGTAAGTGTGGCTCGGGGCCAGCCAGGAGGGCACAGATAACAGAGCTCAGGAGGGAGGAGGGCTAGGAGCAGTAGTCCTTACGTCACTCATGTCTTCCCACCATGTGCCAGCCACTGGGATGGGTGAGGAGGATCTGAAATAGATCTGATTCTCTGCTCTCAGGCATTTAGTACAATGGGGTAGACTGACAAATGCACGATGGATTATCATACAAGACCAACTGAGATTACTTTCAAATACTGGTATAAGAAAGGTCATGTGGAAACACAACAAAAGAAGAGATTAACTTGGGGGTGAAGGGGAACTGGGGAATCAGAAATGGGAGAACCAAGTGGCTATCAGGGAGGGTGAAAAGTAGCTTCTGTAATGACGCCAGTTCTTTCCTTTCAGTTCAGGAGCAAGCAGAATCCCCAAATGCTAACATCCATATCCTGAAGAAGAAAAGCCGCAAGAGAAAGGTCAGAGTAGCTGGAGGCTTGGGCTATACTTAGAGCCTAGAAGGAAGGGTTAGTAACCTGTAGTGGGAGAGCAATGACCATGGGATCACATGACCTGTCAGAACATTTATCAGCTTTTTACAACTCTTCCAAGTTGCTTGTGGTCTAAATACAGAAGTAACTCACAGGGCATTTAGGATGAAGTGTAGTGTTATACTGTACTTAGCAGAGTGGTTTTCTATTATTTGTTACTTACCTTTCTTCCTGAAAGCTCTCACACTCAGTGACTACTTAACTAGTATGGCATGTATTAGCCTTGGTCCTGCCTTCTACACACTTACGAGCCCTTGTAGGGAAACATGGCCTCACACAGGAGAAATGAAACAACAGTGAAAGGACTACCTAAAAACTGAGATGGTTGGGGGAGGTGCCACGTACTGAGTACCTTCTCCTATGTGCTTTCCTACGGGTGAAAAAGAGCTGATTCTTTTTTAGAAATGAGGGGCCAGATTGAAGAGCTTACTATGTGCTTTATGTTCAATAACTCATTTGACCTTCCCAGCAATTCCATTAACCATTCTTTCACAAGTTGGATAAAATGAGAGTAAGATGAGTGACCAGAGGGACAGTTTTTGGTCAGACAACTGACAGGAGGGAGAGAGGCTGGAGAGGGCGGGGAAGGCGGTTGCTGTGAGGTTGCTATCCCTGGCAGGAGCCCGGAGCCTGCAGTGGGCTGAGCAGCGAACTGCTGTTTTTGTCATTCACCTCTCCCTACCTCACAGTTGGAGGGCCTGGATGCCGCCGAGTCCAAGGAAAAGGCTGAGGACTGCTGGGAGCTACAGATCAGCCCAGAGCTACTGGCCCATGGGCGCCAAAAAATACTAGACATGCTGAATGAGGGCTCAGCCCGCGACCTGCGCAGCTTGCAGCGCATTGGCCAGAAGAAGGCCCAGCTCATCGTGGGCTGGAGGGAGCTCCATGGCCCCTTCGGCCAGGTAACGGCCCAGGGAGGGCAGCACTGGCTGGAGCTGGGTGATGGAGGGGGAAAGAGCCTGGTACCCCTAGGCCACTGCCCATGGCTGTTGTCCTGCAGGTGGAGGACTTGGAACGTGTGAAGGTCATGTCAGGAAAGCAGCTGGAGTCTTTCCTGAAGGTGAGCCCGAGGCTTGGCCCCGCGCCTCTCCCGGCCTGCGGCCTGCGCCCTGCCCCGGCTCTGACGCTGTTCCCCTTCCCTCCTGTTGCAGGCGAACATCTTGGGTCTCGCCGCGGGCCAGTACGGCAGCCCCTCCTGACTGCCAGCTCCTCTCGTCACTTTGCCTTTTTTTTTTCTTTCCAGTCGTTGTATAACCGTTTCTTGTATAAATACAATTTTAACTCTGTTGCTTCAGCCTGGTTCTTGAGGCGATGGGGGTGGGGCCGGGGTATAGTTGCCCTTGGGACGGCCACAAGCTCCGCTGTAACTTTCTGGGGCGCCATCTTTGGGAAAACATGCAGCAGCACAGGTTTGTGAGTAAACTACTGGAGCGGGAAGGGACGGTGGCCCATTGGAAACAAAAAGCTGAGGCCACAGCCTGAGGACAACAACCGTTAGGCGGGCGCGCGCTTTGAGTTGAGCTCCGCCCTATCCGTGCCCCTGGCGCGCGCTCCCCTTTCCGCCCGCTCCTCGACAGCGGTTTTGTGCGCGTGCGCGCGAAATAACGGCCGCAGCCGGCGGAGGGGGGGTAAAATCTTTTAAGTGGGGGGAGAGAAGCCACCGTCTCCCGCGCGCCCACCACCTGCGCCGTCACCAGCCAATCAGCGGCCGTCTCAGGGGTCTCGCGCTGGGGACGACTCCGGCTGCTGGGCGGCTCCTGCAGTCCCTCCTCCCCGCCAGAGTCCCTCTCCTCCCTCCCCCTCCCGCTGGCCTCGCGCGCGCTCGAGCTCGCGCCCGCTCCAGCCTCTTGTGTGTCCTCGCGCCCCCCGCCCGCCCTCCCCGCGCGCAGTGTGCTCCGCTCCCCCACCCTCCTCCTCCTTTCCCCCTCCCGCCGGCCCCGCGCACCACCTCCCAGGGTTCCCCCTCCCCCACTGCCGCCTCCTCCTCCTCCTCCCGCCCCAGGGTGAGCACGAGCCACCTCCCTCCCTCCCTCCGCCATGGATCCCGGCAACTGGAGCAGCTTCATCTTCCAGGTAACAACCCCCTCCCCCCGCCCCCACCCCCCCTTCCCACACCCCCTCCCGCCCGCCCTCCCTCCCGTCCCACCCCCCCTCCGCGCGCCCGGTGCGCGCGCAGCTGTCCCCCTCCCTCCCTCGCGCCCTCCCCCGCCCTCCCCGAGGCGCCGGCTGGGCGCGCGCGTGGCGGGGGCCGAGGCTGCTCCTTCGCTCCCCCCACCCCGCCCCACCAGGCTCCAACCGCCGCCGCTGCCGCCTGGGCCCCCGCCCCCGGTCCTTGGCCCCGCGGGGCCTCCCGCCCCCACCATCACTGCTGCGCTCCGTGGCCCGCCAGGCGCCCTCCTTCCCTCCCTCCCGCCGGCCGGGGTGCGCGGGCGGCGGGGCGGCCCTCGGGCCATGCGTTCGGTGCGGCCCAGCCCGGCCGGCTGGGGGCGGCGCCCCGAGCCCGGGCCCCACGCGGCCCGCGCCCCCGGCCCCCGCTGAGCCCCAGGGACCCCGCCGTGGCCGAGGCCATGTTCCCCGTGTTCCCTTGCACGCTGCTGGCCCCCCCCTTCCCCGTGCTGGGCCTGGACTCCCGGGGGGTGGGCGGCCTCATGAACTCCTTCCCGCCACCTCAGGGTCACGCCCAGAACCCCCTGCAGGTCGGGGCTGAGCTCCAGTCCCGCTTCTTTGCCTCCCAGGGCTGCGCCCAGAGTCCATTCCAGGTGAGTAGGGGCCGGCAGTGCCGGGCCAGGCTGGGAGGGCGCCGACCCACGGCCGCGGCCTACATGGTGTCTTGTCTCCGCAGGCCGCGCCGGCGCCCCCACCCACGCCCCAGGCCCCGACGGCCGAGCCCCTCCAGGTGGACTTGCTCCCGGTTCTCGCCGCCGCCCAGGAGTCCGCCGCCGCCGCTGCTGCCGCCGCCGCCGCAGCCGCCGCCGCCGCTGTTGCTGCAGCGCCTCCAGCCCCGGCCGCCGCTTCCACGGTGGACACAGCGGCTCTGAAGCAGCCGCCCGCACCCCCTCCGCCGGCCCCGCCGGTGTCTGCCACCGCTGCCGAGGCTGCGCCCCCTGTTTCTGCCGCCACCATCGCCGCGGCCGCAGCCACCGCCGTCGTCTCCCCAACCTCGACGGTCGCCGTGGCCTCGGTTGCGTCCGCCTTGGAGAAGAAGACAAAGAGCAAAGGGCCCTACATCTGCGCCCTGTGCGCCAAGGAGTTCAAGAACGGCTACAACCTCCGGAGGCACGAGGCCATCCACACGGGAGCCAAGGCCGGCCGGGTGCCGTCGGGTGCCATGAAGATGCCCACCATGGTGCCCCTGAGCCTCCTGAGCGTGCCCCAGCTGAGCGGAGCCGGCGGCGGAGGGGGAGAGGCGGGTGCGGGCGGTGGAGCGGCCGCCGTGGCAGCCGGGGGTGTAGTGACCACGACCGCCTCGGGAAAGCGCATCCGGAAGAACCACGCCTGTGAGATGTGCGGCAAGGCCTTCCGCGACGTCTACCACCTGAACCGACACAAGCTGTCGCACTCCGACGAGAAGCCCTACCAGTGCCCTGTGTGCCAACAGCGCTTCAAGCGCAAGGACCGCATGAGCTACCACGTGCGCTCACATGACGGCGCTGTGCACAAGCCCTACAACTGCTCCCACTGTGGCAAGAGCTTCTCCCGGTGTGCACGGGGCCCGGTGTGCACGGGGCCCAGGCCTTGGCCGCTCACTAGGCCGTGGGGCGGGAGGGACTGCGATGGAGGTGGCCTGGCCTTGGCTGGCGGGAGGGAGGAGGCTTCTGAGGACGGGGACTGGGAGCCACTCCCAGGGAGGAGGGGAAGAGCCTCTCTGGGTTACCAGGGAGCAGGGGGTGGTACTTAGCAAAGGGGGTGGGTCTTAGGATTGTTGGAAAGCGCGGCGTGGACGAGGCAGCCCTGCTCCGGGGGAGGGGTTTCCTGTCCGGCTGGGACTCTGGTGCCGGGCTTGGGAGGAAATGCAGGGACCTGGGAAGGGTCTCCGGTACTAGGTTAGGCGGACGTGGGGGCGTCTCTACAGCACAGGGCCTAACCCATCCCCAACGTGTCCCCAGGCCGGATCACCTCAACAGTCACGTCAGACAAGTGCACTCAACAGAACGGCCCTTCAAATGCGAGGTAGGAGGCCCTCTTCCTGTCTTGGTTTTCATGATTTTGATCCTCATTGTAGTTGTCTGAGTTCAGCCTCTCAGACCCCCTTTTTCTCTCTTTTTGCTTTTTCACTCCATTTTCTCATCCCTTCTTCAAGGCCTCATCGTCTCACTCCCATTTCCTACAGATCAAAGATCCCCAAGGCCCTGATTCCTTTAACCTCTTGTTCCCCTCTCCCCACTCCCTGAAGCTTTAACTCTCCTGACACCCCCCCACACCCCTCCCCCTTCCCCAGAAATGTGAGGCAGCTTTTGCTACGAAGGATCGACTGAGGGCGCACACAGTACGACATGAAGAGAAGGTGCCATGTCACGTATGTGGCAAGATGCTGAGCTCGGCTTATATTTCGGACCACATGAAGGTGCACAGCCAGGGCCCTCACCATGTCTGTGAGCTCTGCAACAAAGGTACATGCTGAGGGATGCTGGGAGGGCCAGGGACAATGGGTGGGGACAGAGCCAGAGGCCCTTTCACAGATGTGAGTTAAAGGTGCTGTAACAGCTCGTGGCATCTAGAGCCCGCTAGGAAGCAAATGAAGCAACATTGGGCCCACTGCACGTCATTAAGTTCTAAGAGGTCGTGGCTGGAAGAGATGATCTGCTAGAAAGAGTCAACTTGTGGGTGTGCGTGGGGAGGATGGGCATGGGACATGGCTATTTGGGGAAGGAATGGTCAAGAGCCAGTGCCCAAGGGTTGAGAGACAAGGTTTCAGCTGTGCAGCCAGTTTCTCATCTTCGGCTCCTGCGACAAGTGGAGTGCTTTGGCAGGAGTTTAACAAGCATGCACCCTGCCCCAGTAGCAGAGAAAGCTGCTTTTAAAAAGATTTGCTTATTCACTGAATAACTGGGCTGAGACTATATGGGGCACTGGAGGGAGGGGACACAGCCGTCTCTACTGAGGGTCAACCCTTCAAGTGTCTAGGAATCAGTGGCCTGTCACCCCAGGAGAGATCCCTCAGCCACAGAGGATGGGTTCTGGGGACCAATGCCAAGGAGCGGACACTACTCAACTAGGTCCGAAGCTCAGGGTGGGGCTGCGACCTACCAGCCCCAGCAGAGTAGTTGGCCCCAGGTTACCAAGGATGTGGGAGGAGGACAGGGCCATCTGAGGAGAGTGTCCCCAGCCTAGGAGAATAACCCCGTCTCTGGGGTCTCCACCTGGCTGACCCCATCCCCCCATCCCAATCCACCACCCCCTCCCCCCTTAGGCTTCACCACGGCAGCATACCTGCGCATCCACGCGGTGAAGGACCATGGGCTCCAGGCCCCGCGGGCTGACCGCATCCTGTGCAAGCTGTGCAGCGTGCACTGCAAGACCCCTGCCCAGCTGGCCGGCCACATGCAGACCCATCTAGGGGGGGCCACCCCCCCTGTCCCGGGAGATGCCCCCCAGCCACAGCCCACCTGCTGAGGGGGACCCCCGCACCCACCAGGCAAGGCGTGGGACATGGCTTGGGGGAGATGGTGTGTGTGGGACAAGGGGGCTCAAGGGGCCCAGTAGGGGATCTCAGGAAGGCCAGGGATGTCCATCTGTCACTCAGGTTAGGGAGACTTCTGGGAACAGAGAGGGCCCTTCAGGAGAACTGGGTAAGGATGCAGGCGAAGCCTCTGGGGACCAAACAGGAAGTGAGCAACGGCTGTGTCCCAGGGGAGGGAGTCTGGGGCCAGGGGCAAGGCTCTTGCCATTCAGATGGCGCTGTGATCTGATGTTTTTCACCGTGCAGGTACCGGCGAGGTCTGTCCAATGGCAGCGGCAGCGGCGGCGGCGGCAGCAGCAGCAGCAGCTGCATCAGTGGCAGCCCCTCCCTCAGCTGTGGGCTCCCTCTCTGGGGCTGAGGGGGTGCCTGTGAGCTCTCAGCCACTTCCCTCCCAGCCTTGGTGAACTCCTAGTTGGGGGGGGTGGGGGAGGGAGAATGGAGGAAAGTCCCTTGGTATCCTTTCCCCCTCCTCTCTTCCCATCAACTCCTCACTGCTTCCCCCACCACCCAAGGAGCCTCCTGAAGGAAAGGAGGAAGAAATGTTTTCTTAGGGGAATTCACTAGGTTTTAACGATTTGTTTCTCCTGCTCCTCTTCTCCCTATCAGACCTGCCCCCACACACACCTGTCCCCTTGTTGTGTTCAAGCCCCCTGGACAGTGGGCAGGGATGGCAGAAGACAGGAGCGGCCACTGCCTTCACCCCTCTCCTCTCTGTAACCCCCTGCCCTGCCCTTCCAGGGATTTGTGAGCCTCCTCCCTTGGTGGTCCTTGCTCTCCTTCCAGTCCCCCCTACTGTCTGCTGCCCCTCCCTGGGGAGTTGGTGCTTTTTTTTTTCCAGGGGGAGGGAGGAGAGAAAGGAGGGGAATCAAAGATTCTGTCCCAGAGCGGGGAAAAGGTGAGATTTGAGAAGGGGCAGAAGCAGGGAAGGCAAAGGTTTGTACCTTCGTAAGGCAGGGTTGTTTAGGGTCAGCCCTAAGCATACTCCTTAAGAATCTGTCAGGGGAGAACAAGGGGAGCAGAAGGAGCTACATGGGCCGGAGGCAGGACAGGAAATGGGACTTTAGGAGGCCAGGGTAAATGGGGAGGTCCAGGACTAGAGGTGCTGCCTGGGGGTGGAGGAAGGCAGCTGCAGTGTCTCCCCCTTTCCTCTTCCACCCCAGCTCCAGCCCTGGCCTTTTCATCCCTCTCCCCCAAGATAGAAGCTGTGGCCCTGGCCATGTCATCGTGTTCCTGTGTTCCCTGCATGTTCCCTACCCTTCACCCCCTCCTCTTGGCGTGGATCCCATTACAATAAATTTTAAATAAAAACTTGGCTCTGGCTTGAATGAATTGCTCTCACCAAAGTCCCCGTCCCCCCCCCCATCCCCCAAGGGGTTTCTTGGGGCTGCTATGGGTCGCAGCCTTGTCCTGCCTTCTGCAGCTCTGGCTCCTCCCTCCCAGAGGTGGGAGTGGGAGGTACCCAATCTGGACAGGCCCAGAATAGCCCCTATTGCAGGTTTGAAGAGGCTTAGGTTAGAAACCCAAACAGTTCCTAGAACCCAGCCAAATACTAACGTCCCTAAGGCCCTGAGGAGATGGCGGGTGATGTAGCTGCAGAAAGGTTGGGAGGTCTGCACCCTAGGACTGCGAGCGGTGAGGTTAGGAAGGAAAACCACTTGCCCCTTTGATTGTTGCCATGGTCCACCCTGTCTTCACTGGGACTCTGCCCCAGCCCCTTCCTACTGTTCAGACACCCCTGCGGACTCTGCCCTGCCCCCTGGTAATTCCCTCCCAGGCCTGGCTTTCCTTTCCAGGGACCCCTGAGCCTTCCAGTACCAATTTCTGCGGCTGCTTCTGTGGCAGAGGGACTCTGCAGACTCCCTTCTCTTGAAACCCCACCCTGCAGCCTCCCCCAGTTTTGCCTCATCTCCCCTCCCCTCTACGCTCGGAGGGGTGCGTTCACCCAGTATTGCCTCTCACCCTGGACCTGCCTCTCTCCGCTGATCCCTCGGTTTCACCCAACCCCCTGCCTGTGCCAGGAACCCCGGTGACCGTTGGCGGGAGGGGCCCGGGACTGGGGAAGGGGGTACCCCAGGAGGTGCGCGTGGGAAGCAGCAGGGAGCTGGCGCGAGTGGTCCCCCAGCCGGTTGCCTGGGTAACACGGGCCTGGCACGCGTGGCTCCCTCGGGCGGGCCTGGAGGGGCGGGGGCAGCGCGTGCGGCAGCGGAGCCGAGCGCAGGGGAGGGGACGGGAGAGGAGGGGCAGAGCAGAGCGACCTGCGAGGAGGGGATGAGCAGCGCGGAGGGAAGACCCGCCGCCTCCCTCCCTCGCTCGCGCGCGACTCGCTCCCTCCCGGGCTGCGGCTGCTGCAACGGCGGCGGCGGGAGCAGTCGGAGGCCGGCGCTGAGGTGAGACGGGTGGACTGAGGCTGCGGGTGGGAGCGGACAGACTGCAGAGGCCGGGGAGGGCTGCGCCGCACAGGAATACGGGCGCATGGCCCTTGGCTGGTGGTGCAAGGCGCGCCAAGCCAAAGGAAGGAGGCGCCGGGGGCGCCCCGGGGACAAGGGAATCCCTGGGAGAGGGGCTGAGAAGGGGCTCAGAGGAGATGCCCGGGACCCTCAGGGAGGAGCGGGGGCATCTGCGCCCCAAACACGCAACAAGAAAACCGCACCCACTGGCGCCCAGGTAGGGGAGGACGCGGGAGTGGAATGTGAGTGTGGGCCCTCTGCCTGTCGGAGTGTATGGGTGTCTGCACAGCTTGATGTTGAGGTGCTGGGGCATCTGCTAGGACCTGGGAGGCTGGATCTTGTTGGGGGTGCCCAGGAAAAGACCATGGGGAGGGGCCTGCTTACAAAGGGTTAACCTTCCCAGGGCTCTCCAAGCAGAAGAATTTGAGCAGAGCACTCCTCCCCAGAGACGTCCCACCCCAAGGCAAAGGAAACCCCAACTTTTCTTCCTCTCCCCAGAGGCAGCCCAAGGCTGGTCCGGAGACAGGAGCACAACCCTCTTGGGCTGCAGTGCTGAGAGCTGCCTCTTTCCTCCTCACACCAAGCTCATCTCCTCCTCTTCCAGGATTTGCTGCTGTCTCTGCTGCTCCGTCCTCCCCACAGAGGCCCTCTCCTCTCTCCCATCACAAGATGGCAGCCAGCAGCTCTGAAGTCTCTGAGATAAAGGGGGTAGAGGGGGCTCCCCAGACCCAGGGCGAAAGGCCTGGCCATTCTGAGGCTGGAACTGGCCCTCTCCAGGTCCCAGCTGGGGTCCCGGATGAGCCCGAGGCCCTGCAGCCAGGTCCAGACATCACTGTGGACCCTGTGGACTCAGAGCCCAAGGCTGGGCCAGCTCCAGAAAACACAGAGACCCCAACAGGGGCCCCAGACACAGCCCAGGCCAGAGACCTTAGCTCAAGCCCAGGAGGGGAACCACAGGCCAACTCCAGGCCCAAAGAAGTATGCCAAGAGCCAGCCTCCAAGCCAGAAATGAGCAAAGAGGCCACTGCAGACCAGGGGTCGGACCTGGAATCTGCGGGCCTGCGTGAGCCAGCCTCAGAGCCCACACCCCAGCGGGACCTCCAGTCAGGCTCCCAGCCCACCCCCAAGCCAGCCCTGCAGCCGGAGCCCCCTACCCAGGAGGACCCCACCCCTGAGTTCTTGACTGAGAGTGTGGAGGACAAGCAGGAGAATGGGGCAGTCGTTCCCCTGCAGGCTGGCGATGGGGACGAGGGTCCCGCCCCCCAGCCTCACGCATCACCCTCAACAAAAGCCCCCCCAGCCAATGGGGCTCCTCCCCGCGTGCTGCAGCAGCTGGTTGAGGAGGACCGAGTAGGAAGGGCTCACAGTGGGCATCCAGGATCTCCCCGGGGTAGCCTGAGCCGCCACCCCAGCTCCCAGCTAGCAGGATCTGGGGTAGAGGGGGGTGAAGGCACCCAGAAACCTCGCGACTACATCATCCTCGCCATCCTGTCCTGCTTCTGCCCCATGTGGCCTGTCAACATTGTGGCCTTCGCTTATGCCGTTATGGTGAGCCCCCCCGAGACCCTGGCCCCAGCCTGCTGTGGCTCCCCACGACCTGCACTGGGACAAAGCCCCAGGAATAGCCTGGCTTTCCCTCTCTGCATGGACCTCGCTTCCAAAGCACCGGGCTTCACCCTCTGAGCCATTACTGCCCCACCCCTTCAGGTGGGAGGGATGGCCAGACAGGTTTCGCACAACCTTGCTGACCTATGCCCTCCTCCCTCTGTCTCTCCATCCCTCCTTCCTCCCTAACCACGGGCTGGCCTGTCTCCTCTGGATGACTCTCTCACCTGATCCGTGCTGAGCTGGCTTCTCTTGACCTGGCCATGATGTCCCACTCCTCACCCTAATCTCAGTCCCGGAACAGTCTGCAGCAGGGGGATGTGGATGGGGCCCAGCGTCTGGGTCGAGTGGCGAAGCTCTTAAGCATCGTGGCGCTGGTCGGGGGGGTCCTCATCATCATCGCCTCCTGTGTCATCAACTTAGGCGGTGAGTGGGGGTCTGGGACAGGCTGGGAGGCATGGAAGGGTTGGCAAGGGCAGCTTTACTAACCCCCTGACCCTGCTCTCTCCTGTCTGTCTCCCCTACTTGTCCTTTGTCTCTCCTTGTCTCCCCCACCCACCCCACCCACCGCCTCTTTCTGTCTGTCCCTCCCTCTCCTCTTCCACAGTGTATAAGTGAGGGGCTCTGCCGGGCATTCCAAGACTTTTCTTCCTGTTGGGAGCTGTCTTGGGCCCATCCTCCCCTGCTCCCCTGCAGGGAGCCCAATCGATGGCCCGGGCCCGCACCCATAGGGACCAAGGGAGCCTGAGCAGCCTTGTTTACAGCTTCTTTCCTGGTCCTGCATCTTGCCAGGCTCCTCTGCCAACCGTAGGCCTCTCTTCTCCCTGCACTGTTTCCGGTCTCCCTGCACTTCTGCCTGCAGCCAGTCCAGCCTCTCAGCCTCTCTCTCCCTGCACTTCTGGAAACCTCCCTCGACATCTCCCAAACTCTCAGCCTCCCTGTATTTCTCCCATCTTGCACTTCTTCAGACCTCCCAAATTACCTGCACTTCCAACCTGGTCTCCACCCCCGACTTTCATTGTCTTGCCATCTTCCCCCCTTCCTTTATTCCTCCTCTCCTGTATCATCTCCCCGTCCCTCTCCACACCCTCTTCCCTGCTCCTCCTCCTGCCTCATCTCCCCTCAGCATCCTTTCCTCCCCTAAGGATCCTCTCCTCTGGTTTTTCTGCTGTCACTAATTATTCTGCAAAAACTCCAGCACGTAGAGCAGGCTGGGAAAGGGCAGCAATGTCTGGGAGAGGACCCTGCAGCCCAGGGCTGTTCTCTGCTGGGACGACCCAGGTTCCAGAGCTGGGACGGGGGTCGCAGAGCTGGCCGGCCGGGGGTCCCCTGGGGACTTGTGCAGGCGAGGTGAGCGCAGTTCAAACACCCGGGAGGAGGGAGGTGCAGCTATTGCCCCGCCCCGGTCGGCCCTAATTTACTGACCTGCCCCACCTGGGCTTTTAAACCCGGTCGGCAAGTGTCTTCAAGGCAAAGACTGGGGTGACTCACGTGCTTCGTAACGAAAGAACCCCCAAATAGGACCAAAGCTACAGCCTCAAGGAGCGAGGGAGGGACGGGGCGCCGTATAATGATTTTCTAAGAGGAGGGAAGTGTGTTGCACGCGACATTCCGCTAGGGAGGCAGACACCGAGCTACAACGCGGTTTGGAGTTAGCGGGTTTTTTGTTTTCTGAAAAAAAGAAAAGAAAAAAGAAAAAAAAAACCCTAAAAAACTAAAAGTCTACCAAAAAAAAAAAAAAAAAGGATACATTAAACTAATTCTCCCTTTTTGTATGCCGGATGCTGCATGAGTCTGAAACACCAATAAACGGAGACTGCATGAAACTCGCTTCCGGCCTCAGTTGGTCCTCACGTTGGTCCGCCAGCGGGTGCGCAAGCACTGCCCCGCGGGGGGCGAACCTCCCGGGGAGCGCGCCCGCACCGCGCCCCGCAGCGCGCCGACGGCCATCTTTCCTGCGGGCGCAGCCTGCGCCCGGCGCCGCCTGCGCATGTGCGAGCTCCCCGCTTCCCTCCCCGAGTCGCTTCCCTGGCGGGGCGCCCGCCGCGCCGTCTCTGCGCCTGCGCCCTGCGACCCTGCACAGCCCGCGGCGGGCAGAGCTCCAGGTGCGTACGGCGGCGGCGGGGGCGGCGAGGAGAGCGGCCCGGCCGGGCAGTGGGTCCTGCCGTAGCCGGGGACACGGAGCGCCGGACCCCAGTCCGTGGGCGGGGTCCCTGCCGGAAGCTGAGCGCCCCCTCCCGGGGACCGGCGGTCTGGTCGCGGGGATCGCTGCCGGAGCCCGATTGGTTGGAGAGCCAGCCTTAGGGACACCCCTCCCCCGGGGACCGGGGCCCCCGGCGGAGGAGTCCCGCCTCCCCTGTCATCCCAGGGTCCCTTCCTTAGTGGCTTATGTCCCTTGTCCGGGGCCATGGAGACATTGTGGCCACCACGGCGGCGCCTCTGTCCGAAGAAGGGGAGGTGACCTCCGGCCTCCAGGCTCTGGCCGTGGGAGACACCGCAGGCCCTTCGGCTGCGGCCGGTAGAGCCGAGGAAGAGGGGGAAGGAGGCCGGGAGGAGGCCGAGCGCGAGGGGTCTGGGGCCGAGGAGCTGCCGGGAGAAGCCCCGGGCGCCGCGGGGGAGGAGCGCGCCCAGGCCGACGCCGAGGACTGGTGCGTGCCCTGCAGCGATGAGGAGGTGGAGCTGCCCGCCGATGGGCAGTCCTGGCGGCCGCCCCCCTCCGAAATCCAGCGGCTCTATGAGCTGCTGGCCGCCCAGGGCACCCTGGAGCTGCAGGCGGAGATCCTGCCCCGCCGGCCGCCCACTCCCGAGGCGCAGAGTGAAGAGGAGAGATCCGACGAGGAGCCCGAGGCCCAAGAGGAGAAAGAGGAAAAGTGAGGCCCGGGCGGGAATAGCGCGGGGAGGCGGGACTCAGGAGCAGGCGGAACGGAGGGAGGGGAGAGAGCGGGCGGAGCACCACCCTCACCCTTCACCCCTTGCCCACCTGTCCCAGGCCGCACGTGCCCACAGAATTTGACTTCGATGATGAGCCGATGACACCAAAGGACTCCCTGATTGACCGGAGACGCACTCCAGGTACTGACAGCAGGGAGCGGGGTGGGGGGCGTGAAGGGCTTCTGCTCCCACTAACCCAGAAAGTGACTCTCCAAGAGGCCGTTGTCTGGTGCCTTGGCTGTTCTACAACTTGCTGCTGCAGGGGAGCGCCTTCACACAGGGGCGCCATCCTTTCAGCTTAAGCCAGTGGGTCTCAACCTTGGCTGCACATTAGAATCACCTGGGAATCTTTTTAAAATCCTGATTTCTGGGCCTCATCCTCCGGGAATTCTGTTTCTTTGTTATGGGGTGGGGCCGCAACATTGGTAACAAAGAAACAGAATTTCCGGAGGATGAGGCCCAGAAATCAGGATTTTAAAAAGATTCCCAGGTGATTCTAATGTGCAGCCAAGGTTGAGACCCACTGGCTTAAACCCATAACCCTATATTCCTTTAAGAGAATTCCACAGGTAATTCTATCATGGCTCCCATTTCCTTTCTCTCCATTCTCCCCAGAAGTCCAGGTCTTCCCGGTCATTCATTATTATCTAGGTTCACACCCGTATCCCCCGGTGTATGTCTCCTCACCTGACCCAGTTTTCACCCTTATGCCTTCCTAGAATTTACCTGTAGAGCCATTCCTGATTTCTCTTTCTCTTACTCCAACATTCAAGCCAGCAGCAGCAAGTCCAGTAGCTCTGCCTCCACAACATTTCCAAGTTCATCTGCAACTTTCAACACCATCCGCTCATCCCAGCCACCATCTCGTCTGAGTTGCAATAGCACCTTACTGATCTCTCTGCCTCCAATCTCAGGGACTAGAATGATCCTTTTAGAACATAAATCATGTCACTTCTCCGTCTAAAATCCTCCAAAGGTTTCCATTGCTGGGGAGAGAGGGGAGAGCGTGTTGAGAGCGTATCCAACCCCCACCAAGGCTTCCAAAGGCATTTCCATTTAAAATAAGATCCAAACCCCTTATCATGGCCTCCACCTCATTTCTTTGGCCTCATCTTTCATGTCTCCCCAGATCTCTACACTCTTTGGACAGACCTCCCTGCTTCTATCCTGGGGCCTTTGCACTGCTCTCCGCTGCCCGAGGTGGTCTTCCTGGTGACCCCCAAGCGCATGGCCTCACCCCCTCCACGTTTCTCACCTTCCCTTCTCCAGGGAGCTCAGCCCGGAGCCAGAAACGGGAAGCCCGCCTGGACAAAGTCCTCTCAGACATGAAGCGACACAAGAAGCTGGAGGAGCAGATCCTTCGTACTGGCAGGGACCTGTTCAGCCTGGACTCGGGGGACCCCAGCTCCACCAGCCCCCCACTGCGGTCCTCGGGGAGTAGTCTCTTCCCCCGGCAGCGGAAATACTGACTGTGCTGCCTTAGGCTGCAGTGTGTGTGCCTGCTGGGGCCTTGGCCTGCCTTCCCTAACCCTGGATGCTGGGGGACGTGGAGAGAGGAGGGAAACTCCAGAGCCCCAACACAGCACCCTGCCGGTGAGAGGGCATGTGTGTGTTTATGTTTTCTGTTGAATCTGTTTGGAGACCTGGCCTGAAATTTCTGAATCTAAAATAAAAAATACAAAGTCATCCTCTCTTAGAAGAGGGGCTGCAGCTGGAGCCTAACAGTTGGGAAGGCATCATTGTCTTCGCCCAGGTTGGGAAGTTAGCGGTGAGCTCATCCACACCTGTCTTCAGTCCTCTGACCTTGCCCAGTGAGGCCAGCTGGTTCTGCGGCAGGAATTCCCGAGTGTTAAATGAGCTGCAGTGCCTGCAGCTGCGGTGAAAGCCGCCCAGAGGAGACAAGGAGCAGCAGCTGCAAGGGCCCTTTAAATGCCTAAGCCCCACCCTGAGCCTGCCCTGCCCCGCGCTGAGCTACCGGGAAGTGATCCCTGGGGCTGGGTTCCTGCTTTCCCCAGTCTGAAGAGTCACTGCAGTCAGCCACACTTCTGGATGTGAGTACTGAGTACAGGCCCCAACACCCCGAGTCAGTGTCGGGCCTTGTGCCCCTCGGGGCTCTTTCCAGCCTGTCCTGCCTTCCAGTGCCTCTGTTAGGGCAGGTAAGACCCTCTGAGGCGGAGTAGGGAGAAGTGGGTGGAGGCTTGGCCTTTAGAGATTTTGTTTTCCTTGTTGGAGTTCTTTTCTGTCTTTTGAAGTAAAAATAGATCAATTTGTCACCTTGCCAACACCCCTCACCTCCAAAATCTCGGGCCTCCCTAACTTCAAGCTAACTTTCAGCAGGAAGGCCAGAGGAAGCGTAAGGGGTCCATTCACACCCTCCTAGGATTAGATTGGGCCCTGCTGTATTCACGGGCCTCCCCATCCTCCTGGGGGCCTGGGCTCTGGCCTGTCCCTAGAGTTCTTGGACTGTGATTTGTCCCCATTGAGATGCATCAACTTTGCCAAATATTGAGGTTTTCATACCGTCCCGCTCAGGGCTATGCCCACTGTGGGCTTTGCAGATGACTTGAGACGCCATTAGCAGAGCAATCTCGAGGCTTCATCCCAGAAGGAGTGGAGTTGGGCGAGCAAGGCTTGCTCTCCGTGAGAGGGGAGTGGGAAACGGGAAGCTCTGGGACCGTAGATTGAAGCATGGGGGGGCGGGGAATGGGGGTTGAGATGTCCTGTGTTTTGCTGCCTGCCTGGTGGACCCCAGGCTTATGGGGGAAAGGTTGGCTGTCGCGAGGGGTGCCAACTGACTCCCTGGGAACGCCTGCCTGTTTCTCCCCTTGGCATGCAGGGCACCCAGCCTGCCCTGGAGTGGTGCTTCCTGGGCAGGGCACTCTCCAAAGCCATGAGCAGGCAGGGCAGCCACCTGGAATACCTCGGGCCTCCTTGTTGGGTGCTGCCCTCTCAGGTGGCAGAGAATGCTCACCTTTGAACTGCCGTTGGCACTATTCCCGGGGAGCACCCAGCCCCACCCAAGCCCTTGTTCTGGGTCTTATTGACATTTGTGCCTGAGAAGCCCAGCTGCCTCCTGGTTGGGGGCTCTGCAGTCCAGGCACCTGGGGTGGAACTCTGGCTTCGGCCTTTGACCATTCTGTGATCCTCAGCAAGTTCCTTAGCTTCCAGGTTCTTGCGAGGAGTAAAGGAGTTAATTAAAGGTACTTCACGCCATGCCTGACACAGATTAAGTTCTTAATAATGAATGATGGGAGCTGTTATTCAGGGGAACTTGCCGAAGGTACAAGTTCCAGAGTCTCCCGGGAACCTCTGCCCGTTGGGTCTGGGGTGAGACCTGGGAGCACTAGCAGCTGAGTCCTCCGACGGCAAGTTTAGAAAACATTAACCTGGACCAGGGGTTCTGAAGCCGGTTCCTGGGTCACTCCTAATCTAGGCGACCCTTACCTTCAGTGATTGGCATTCACTGGCAGCATGCAGGAGGGCGATGGAGGTAGGACAAGAGGCACCTGAGCTGCTGCTCCTCCCACAAAGTGGCCTAGCTGGGCTGGAGCTCAGAAAGATTTTCCTAGGAAGAAAAGTCCCTAAAGTTCTGCTGCTAAATGGTTTGCGTGAGACATCCTCCAGAATTTCCGCTGTCGTCCCCTAGAGCGGGAAGTGATCCCCTAAGCCAGGAAGCGGTCTGGGAGAGAGGTGCCTGAGTGTGACTGATTCTCCAGCGAAGACTAGAACGGTGAAATTGGGTGACGGAAACTGGGAAGATGAGCGCCTGTTTGGGCTGCACTTCACGTGCAATTGTCTAAGCTTGATAGAGGTGATGGTGGCGAGGCTGAATCACGGCCTCACCGCCAGCTGCAGGCCTGCTGGACCCAGAGCCCAGGCCTTAGGATTGGGGGGCTTGTGTTGGCTAGGGGCTACTTGGCCTGAGGGTGAGGGGCTGGGGGCTACTTGGCCTGGGGGTGAGGGGCTGGGGGAGAATAAATGAAGCAGTCTGTAATCTGAGCTCATCTTTGTTCTGCTCATACTTCAATGTGAGCCCCAATCATTGGGGTTTAGTTAAGGTGCCAGCTAACTCAGCGCTTGGGTGGGGCCCAAGATTCTGCATTTCAAGCTTCCAGGTGAGGCTGCGGCTGCTCACTGCCCACCAGCGTGGCTGGTAACTTGGGCATCTGTTGTTTAAGATTCACTGTCAGCCACTCACGGTTGACCCTGAAGGTCTCTGATATGTAGGGACTCCTCGCTCATTAATTACATTTTGCTGTGGCATAAGTTTCCCGTTCAGCGGAGACACAGGTGAACGCTGTCTCTTAACTAGAGGATGAACCCAGCTCCTCCTCACAGGCTGTGTTGTCTATGCTCATCCACCCGTTCCCCGGCCTCTGTGTAAGGGGGGGAGCGTGTGGTGCAGCAGGAGCTGCTCGTCTCTGAGACTTCGGGTGAAAACTGACTGGTTCTTACAGAAGCCTCATGACACGTAGGGGCATGTGATCAGGCAAACCCGGACATGTGCCCAGAGAGCAGACGAGGGCAGATCTCAGAAGCAGGCACTAAAGGGAGGTCTGGATGGATTTGGGGAGTTGGGGCCAAACCGAAGTCAGGGCAGGGCCTTTCAAAAGTCAACAGACTAGCCATTGTCATTCATATATATATATGATTTCAGAGAGGAAGAGAGACGGAGAGAGAGAAACATCAATGATGAGAGAATATCATTGATCAGCTGCCTCCTGCACACCCCACACTGGGGATCGAACCCACAACCCGGGCGTGTGCCCTGACTGGGAACTGAACCATGACTTGGTTCATAGGTCAATGCTCAACTGAGCCACGCCAACCGGCCCATTTTCTTTTGAGGGCCCTGATGTATTGGGAGTAAAATGCTCTGACTGTACATGTCATCTGGTAAACCACAAAAGTCTAAATCTGAAACTTGTCACAAACATCCTGCCTGAGTCGAACGGTTTCCCCGGACCCCCTGAGAGGCCCTCTATGGAAGCTCACTCCTGGGGATGGTGAGGGAAAAGGCAAAGCCTGTTCTTGGGTGAACCTGGCAGGGAGGTTAAGAAAAGTCCTGGTACTGAAACGGGTAGTTGGCAAGGGCTTGGCTTCAGAACAAGGCAGGAGCCCAGTTTGATCAGTGGGAAGGATGACTCGCAGCTGAGTCAGGGAGCCGGGCCAGGCTCTCAGCCCCACTGACTGAGCCCAGCTGGGGTGACAGATGGTGGAGAGGCCTCAGCCATAGCGGGTGGGGATTGGGATCATCAACAGCGAGCTGTTGGAGACTATTTCCAGAGCCTGCTTCCCAGCCTTGCATAACCTAGAGTTCAGATCTTCCCTGCAGGGCCTCCTGCAGCCTGTCCACACCTCCGCCTGCAGCCCCAGCTCTTCCTCTCCCCCATCTGCCTTACCGGCCTGGCCGCCTGCAGAGAGCCCAGCACAGGAGCAGCTAGAAAAGGCCTCAGTGGGTGGCCAGACGCCCCTTTCTTTGCAGTTCTGGCCCCACAGCTGGCATGACACGAGACCCGCCACATTCCTGACCAGAAACGGGGAGGGTTGAGGTCGAGGGGCCAGGTGAGATGGTGAGTGTCTGGTGTTCGGTCACATGCTCTAATGCAGGGGTCCTCAAACTTTTTAAACAGGGGGCCAGTTCACTGTCCCTCAGACTGTTGGAGGGCCAGACTATAGTTTAAAAAAAAACTATGAACAAATTCAGCAAACAGGCAGCGGCTGCAAGAACACCGGTGGGCCGGATAAATGTTTTTGGCGGGCCGCATGTGGCCCGCGGGCCGTAGTTTGAAGACCCCCTACTCTAATGCATAGGAAAGTGGCCTCAGGCCAGTCCCTGCCTCATAGACACAGTGCTTCTGAAGGGCCAGGCTCTGTTCCAAGTGCTTTATGATGAACTCAGCCCTCAGAGCTAGGTAAAGGCCCTACCCATTCCCACTTTATTGGCCAGGGAACAGGAATAGGGAAGGCAAGGGACTTGTCCAAGATCACTGATCCAGTAAAGGGGAGGACGAAGATCCAGGCAGTTCCAGCCCCTGGGGCACATGTGAAGCAATTTCACGTCAGGGAGCAATTTCAGGGATTGGAGCACAGCCGGGCAGGATGGGGCAATAGGAAGGAAAGAGTGAGGAGGGGAACAGAACCCCAAAACAGAACGCCAGCCCTAGTATTTGCAAACACTACCCGACATCAACAGAAGAGGGCGCTCTGGCTTTAGGAAAGCCACTCTCCTACAAGTTAAGGGGAATTCATATAAAAAAGGAGCAACAGAAAAGGACCAAGGTCAAATCCCATACAAAGTTGCAAGATAAAAGAATGAGTAGAATAACATCCCTCTGGTGTGAAAAGTGTACCAGGAAAACAGATCAAAACTGTAACCCCTTTAAAAACGAAGTAAGGTATTAGGAAACAATGCAAGGCATGCAAGCAGCAGATCGGGATTGTCAGGAAGCCCAGGCAGTCTGTCTGAGTCTGCAGCGTTAATCACACCGTCCTGTGAGGGAGCCACTCCTTCAAGATTCTCGTCGCAAAAGCACCACTAACGTGCTGTGGGGCTCGGAGGACTCGTCCCTATCTGGGACTCGGCTACCTAGAGCTACACTCTCTAATATGGGATCAACCAGCCACATTTGGCTATTGTTTTTTCAGTTACAGTTTATGTTCAATATTTTGTATTAGTTTCAGATGTATGTACTTGGCTAACCCCTCCCTGCAAAAAAAAACAACAACAAACCCAGCCCACAATATTTTGCATCATATTTGGTACCTTCTCACTTGGGTATGTTAATTAAAGTCTAAAACTTACAGCCCGACTGGTGTGGCTCAGTAGTTGAGCATTGACCTATGAACCAGGAGGTCACAGTTCCATTCCTGGCCAGGGCACATGCCCAGGTTGCGGGCTCAATCCCCAGTGTGGGGCGTGCAGGAGGCAGCCAATCAATGATTCTGTCATCCTTGATGTTTCTATCTCTCTCTCCCTCTCCCTTCCTCTCTGAAAGCAATAGATATATATGTAAAAACTTCCTCAGTTACACTAGCCATATTTCAAATGTGGTCAGCCCAAAGACAGCACAGATGTAGAATGTCTCCATCATTGTAGGATGTCCTATTGGATGCTGCTGAGTTATAGTATTTTGAACAGGAGCCAGGCAGGTGGTGTGAGGGTCCGGGTGGAAGGCAGCAGGGAGTGGTGGGGCCTGTGGTAAGCAGGAAAACCTGTGTCCCACCTAAAGGCACAGCTGCTCCTTGGCTCTAACCAGTTCTGTCTGTGGGAACGTAGGGTCTATCTCCTAATTCAAGAAAAGCAGGAATTGGGAGTTTGTGAAAACTCTCAATTTCTAAACCCCAAAATTGACATTTTACAGATTATATAGGTCAAGTAAAACTCTTGGGTCTCCTCGCCTTGACTCTATAGGGTCGTGGCTCCTGCCTCTTATTCCTGTGCCCACCCTCCCTCCTGGCTCCCCATTTCTCGCTCAGCTTGGGAGCTGGATGAATGGTGGAGCAGGTGGCTTTTAAGATGTCTGACGGAAGTCTCAGGAGACAAGGCTTTGAGTTGTTTAGTTAACTTGGTTTCCTTTGTGTGACCCAAAGGTACATGTTGTCCAAAGACCAGGGCTCCTGGAGGCAGTGAGCGGGTTCAGGTAGGAGGTGTGACTTCCTGAGCGGGCCAGTCACTGGGCGGAGCCGCCCAGGATTCAGGGAGTTGAGGGTGGCAACAGACCAGAGAGAAAGGGGAGGAAAGAACTGGAATAATTTGTGCTGCTCCTGACCCAGCTGATTCTACAGGAGCATCGGTTCCGTCAAGGATCTCAGGACGGCTTCAAGCACAGGTGGGGCTGGAGGAGCAAAGATTATGCAAATATTCCTGGGCTACAGGCTGTCAGTTGAATACTGGGGTCCTCAGGATCCCCTGAAATAAAGGCTGAAATAAAGGCCGCTGGAGGAGCCACCGATCCCCACCCCCACCGTGCTGGGGAAGCCACAGCACCCCCAGAGACTCAGCTGCACTCCCAGCTCCTCCACCGTGGGGGCTGGAGATTGGGAACGTGCAGGCAGCTCAGGCCGTAAAGCGGATGGGAAGGAGGGAAAGGGTCGGCCGAGAGCCCCGGGCGTCTGTGGGTAACTGTGTTGGGCAGTTCTTGGCAGGGGTGAAATCTGGGTGAGCTGTGCTGCCCAGGGTGGGAAGAACAAGGAAGAGTTGGGCACGGGCACAGGGAGGGGTAGAATAATCTGAGTTGGAGGAGGAAGGTCCTTCCCCATTTCCAGCCAGTCTTCAGGCTCATGCCTGCCTCGTCCTAGGCCCCCTGTCTTCATCTTGTATCTTCTCCCCACCCATCTGCCCCAGGCACAGGTGTAACCATGGCAACTGAAGAGTCCATCATCCGCATCCCCCCTTACCACTACATCCATGTGCTGGACCAGAACAGCAATGTGTCCCGTGTGGAGGTTGGGCCAAAGACTTACATCCGGCAGGACAATGAGAGGTGGGTGTCAGGGCTGGGCTGTGGGGGCACCTGGGCTGGGGAGGGTCTGTTAGTCTAGCTGGCGTGATCATCCGTCTCTTCTGAGGACTGGCCCTCACTTGGGTCACAGGAAGCTTTCTCTCCCCTGCCCCACCTCCTTTGGGAGTGGAAGTCCCCTGGGCCCTCCCACCACTTCTCCCTTCCAACAGGGTCCTGTTCGCCCCCCTGTGCATGGTGACCGTCCCCCCACGCCACTACTGCACGGTGGCCAACCCCGTGTCCCGGGACGCGCAGGGCTCGGTGCTGGTCGATGTCACGGGGCAAGTACGGCTCCGCCACGCTGACCTGGAGATCCGGCTGGCCCAGGATCCCTTCCCCCTGTACCCAGGGGAGGTTCTGGAAAAGGTATCCGCCTCGCCTCCCCCGGACCCTCTCTACCTGTCCTGCTACCACACTGCCTTCAGGAGGGAACACAAATGGGCACTGTGGGAGGGGATGGCGGCGAGCGCTCCTGGTTTTCACTGGGGGTGGAATCGATTCATTGCCCCTCCACCGGCCTTCCCCAAATGCCCCTTCCTCCTCACCTGCCCACAACAGACTTGCCCTTTTGAGAGCTGTCAGCCCATCTCACCACCTAACCAACCAGGCTCCAGAGCCTGCTGGGAACTCCCGGTCAATCTGGCACTGAATGGCTTGTGCCAAGAGTAAGCGTTTTATTCATTCAAACAGTGCCAGACGCTGGTGGGCAGTGACGGCAATGGCGGGCAAGATGAGGCCCAGGTTCAGACGCCTGGTTTTCCCACAGGAGGGTGCTGGAGGCTGCCAGGCCCTCCTTGTCGCACAGGCCCTGAGCCTGTGGGCGTCCCACCTTCGCTTCCATCACTGTCCTGCCTTCACCTCCTTGCCCGTTCACACCGTTTCACTCTGGGTTCCTCTGCTTAAGCAGCGCCTCCCGCTCCTGGAAGCCTAGAAATGTGACCCAGGGAACCCCAAGACATCCCTGTCCACTGAGATGTAAATGCTTTGCAGAGTGTGTGTGTAGAGATGGAAAGTGAAGAGGAACAATTAGAACGTTAACCCTGGAGGACTCTGAGTGAAGAGTTAGGGGTATTCTTTGCCTCAGAATCAGCTTTATTTAAGTCTGAAACTGTCAGAAGTTGAAAACCACCCATATCTAGGCCGACCTCAGACCAGCTAAATCCCGGCTGTCGGGGAGTATTTAAAAGCTCCCTGGGGTGGACAGAAAGCTTCCCTCATCCCTGCCTCTTTCACCTCTGCTTTCCAGCCACAGCAGCTCATGCTCTCAAACTCACGGCTCCAATCCAGGGGAGCCGGGCCTCCCTCAGCCCAGGGCCCCTGCGATGCTTCTTCCCACTCTTGTCAGGACTGGCCTCTGCCTGAGCCACTTCCTTTCTGGGTTTGCACCGAGGGTGGCCCCTGCTTGGGCCTCCCTTCCCCCACCCTCCTGTCCTCGGAGCCTGTCAACCATTTGGTCTCCTGACCTCAACTCTGACGCTGCCTCTTCTGTTCGGCTTCAGCCCCGCCAGGGCCATGTCCAGTGCGGGCTTGGTTACCCTCCAGCCTGCCCCTCCTCCCAGCCTGCCCCTCCCCCCAGCCTCCTTCCTGCCCTCCTCTGTGCCACGTCCCCTCAAGGCGTTCGATCCCATCTTCTGTCCCAGATGCTCTTCGTGCCTCGCTTGCCTACCCCGACAGAACCTCCTCATTTTCACGCTACGCGCTGGGCCTGCGGCAGAGCCGGGTCCTGGACCAGGGTTACCACCTGCCCTTCTGTACTCACACTCCGATGGGTGTGCTAGCCTGTGGACAGCTCTGCCGCCACAGCAGTATCAAGCAGGCAACAGGCCCAGTGGCTCCTTCCAGCCCAAGCCCTGCTCATCACGTCTCTCTCCATTTCCCCTCTGCCTGCTGCAAATATTGACCCTCTCTGCTCTTCCTAGTTCCCATCCTCACATTGAGCAGCTTGCTCCCCTGCTTAGTTAGAAATTGAGACCATTGGCAGGATTCAGATCTGTCCCTTCCCTTTTTTTTTTTTAAATATATTTTATTGATTTTTACAGAGAGAAAGGGAGAGAGATAGAGAGTTAGAAACATCGATGAGAGAGAAACATCGATCAGCTGCCTCCTGCACACCTCCTACTGGGGATGTGCCCGCAACCCAGGTACATGCCCTTGACTGGAATCGAACCTGGGACCTTTCAGTCCGCAGGCTGACGCTCTATCCACTGAGCCAAACCGGTTTCGGCTCCCCTTCCCTTTATGCCTACCCCTATCTGCTTTTACTTTAATTCCTTTTATTGATTTCAGAGAGGAAGAGAGAGAGAGAAACATCAATGATGATAGAGAATCCTTGATTGGCTGCCTCCTGCACGCCCCCTACTGGGGATCGAGCCTGCAACCCGGGCATGTGCCCTTGACCGGAATCGAACCCGGAACCCTTCAGTCCTCAGGCTGAGCTCTATCCACTGAGCCAAACCAGCTAGGGCTATTTTTGTTTTTGTTAATCCTCACCTGAGGATATTCTCTCCATTGATTATTTTATTTTATTTTTTTAGAGAGAGAGGAAGGGAGGGAAGGAGGGTGGGAGAAGAGATATTGCCATCATCCAGGCCAGAGATGTTGGCAGCTTAGGTGAGGGCGATGGCAGGCATAGAGGAAGTTAGACGGGATTTGCTATGGGACAGAGAGGAAGTGGTGAAAGACTAGATGTGGGGCCCTAGCTGGTTTGGCCCAATGGGTAGAGTGTCAGCCTGCCAACTGAAGGGTCCCAGGTCAAGAGCACATGCATGGGTTGTGGGTTCGATCCCCAGGAGGGGGCGTGCAGGAGACAGCCGACCAATGATTCTCTCTCATCAATGATCTTGCTATCTTTTCCTTCCTCTTTGAAAATCAATTTTAAAAGTTTTTTTAAAAAGAGATGTGGGAGGTGGAAAACACACCGACCACGGGCTCTTCCCACAATGCCCGCCTTCTCCTGCTCCCACACCTTTACCGAAGGCCAGCTCTTCCTTTGGGCCCCAGTTCACATGACACAACTTCTCCTTCGCCTGAACTTCTGAACCGCTCTCCCTTCACACTGTCCTCAGTCTGCGTGAGAGAGTGGTCTGTGTCTGTGTCTCATCACCTGCTGGAACCTAAAGCCCGTGATGACGAGGTATGACCTGCCCCCGCCACAGCCAGCTGAGCGCCATGCACGTGAGGTGTATAGGGGAGAGCTCGGCAGCGCAGTAAGCCTCCAGCTGTGCCTCCCCCCACCCCCCAGTGTGTGGCCAGTGGGCACCGCAGAGGTACTTGACCTTCTGTGCCCTCAGCTGGAGTCGGGAGCAGCGGGTGGACTTCACCAAAGAGGTTCAAGTCCTGACTCTGTTCCTTACTCGTCCTGTGACCTCGGTCATGTTCCTTGGCCTCGCTCAGCCTCTCTCCTTACCTGCCTGCCTCCCTCAGATCAAGTGAAGTCCTGCTCGTAGAAACACTTCTGCAAACTCCTGAGGCGGGTGGCTGCTCGTGGGCAGGCCCCCCTCCTGACGGAAGGGGATGTGACGACTGGCGCACAGCGGCCCTCTGGCGACCATGAGGCGACCTTGAAAACAAAGCCCCGGCTTTAAACGGGCCTGTTTAGCAGTTTATACCTCCCCCCCGCCCCCCCGCCTTGTACTTCCCAGAGGGCCCAGTACACGCTGGGCCATGAGCTATGACTTTATTCAGCTTTCCAGATACTTCCCGCGCCTCCCCTCCAGCCTCGACCCAGGGTCCTGCCCACATGTCTAGTTCAAAACGACGACTAAGCCTCGCCCCAGAGGAATGCGTGTCCTCGGCTCATCAGCAGCGACAGCCTCTCGCTCTGTCAGCGCTCCGTCCTGCAGGCCCGGTGGCTTGGGGACTCCCCCCATCTGAACGTTTCATTCCGGGTCTCATTTCGGGCTTGTGTAAAGATGGATGCCGTGGATTCCAACCTCCAAGGCAGCAGGTTGGACTCCTGGGGTCACAGCACTGAATGCCCATGACCCCCCTCTTCCCTGTCAGGACATCACCCCGCTGCAGGTGGTGCTGCCCAACACGGCGCTCCATCTCAAGGCGTTGCTGGATTTTGAGGATGAGAATGGAGACAAGGTAGTCGCAGGAGACGAGTGGCTATTTGAAGGACCTGGTGAGTTCTTCCCATTGGGCCGGAGTGAGGTCCGAGGCTTCCTGCCTCCCACCGCGGCCCTGATACCTTCTGACCGTCACCTCTGCCTCCTCCCCTTCAAGGCACATACATCCCCCAGAAGGAGGTGGAGGTCGTAGAGATCATACAGGCCACGATCATCAGGCAGAACCAGGCCCTGCGGCTGAGGGCCCGCAAAGAGTGCCGGGACCGGGACGGCAAGGAGAGGGTGACCGGTGAGGCTGTGGAGGAGCACTGGGGGGGGGCGGGGGGGCACGGCTCCGACTCTCTCAGCTGCAGGGGGAGGTGGGGAAACCACTCACAAGTGGCTACAGCCGTCGAGGGCTGCCCACAGCTGCTTCCCCACCCGCCTTCGTGCAGGTGACGCCCAGCCCTGACCCTGCGACCACCATCATGCTGACAGCCTCTCCCTCCCCTCACCCTTTGTCATGAGCTGGGGCAGTTTCTAGGTCAGCAAAGTGGGTGATCACGTGTAATTGGCACTTGTGTTTGACAAATGTGATGTATGTGCAATGTCTTAAATGCAGTGCTCACTCTGCCAGGGGTGACTCGAAATGCTTTGCAAATAGTAACTTATTTGGTCCCCAAACAACCTTGAGCCACTACTATTCCCATTTTCCATATAACAAAACCAAGACACACAAATTAGGTTACTTGCCTGGGTTTATGGCCAGGGGCAGCTGGGAGCCAGCTTGGGTGACCTTTGACCCTTACTGCTCCACCAGGAGAGGAATGGCTGGTCCGCTCGGTGGGTGCGTACCTCCCTGCAGTGTTCGAGGAGGTCCTGGACTTGGTGGACGCCGTGATCCTCACAGAAAAGGTCTGTGCTCTGGTGGATGCGGGTCAGGGGACGTCCGGGCAGGGAACGCTCAGGGTGGCAGAGATGGTGACATGAGCCTAGAAGAGAAGCAATACTGCTGGGGCCACTGGAGGAAAAACTTCAGAGGCCAGTAACCCGAGGCGTCTCCTGGGGCATCTGAGAGGGCTAAGGAGTCCTCCCGGGTGGTAGGAACTGGCACTGAGACCCGGGAGCGTTTGGTGGCCACCGGGGCTCCCAGGCCCCCTGAGGAAGTCGGAGGGGGGTTCGCTCAAACACCCAACGTCTTGCTCTGCAGACAGCGCTGCACCTCCGGGCTCTGCAGAACTTCCGCGACTCAAGGGGAGTGGCCCGCCGCACTGGGGAGGAGTGGCTGGTGACGGTGCAGGAGACGGAGGCCCACGTGCCCGATGTCTACGAGGAGGTGCTGGGGGTCGTGCCTATCACCACCTTGGGCCCCCGCAACTACTGTGTGATTCTCGACCCAGTTGGACAGGATGGCAAGAACCAGCTGGGGCAAAAGCTTGTGGTCAAGGTAGGTGCCCCACGTCCCCCGCAGAGTGAATGTCCTTCAGTGGCAGGAGGGGCTCGGACCTCTCTCCCTTCTCTCCCGCACCAGCTCCGTATTCTGGAAATGCCCACTTGTCATGGCTCCCTCTGTGCCTTGGTGCACTAGGTTCTAGCTCCGAGACACACACCCATTGGTCTCCCGGGCAGCCCCTGACCTCAAGTCACACTGCCTCCCTGGGAGCGCCGCCCTGGCCCCGCCCCATGCTGCAGACAAACCGGGAAACTCTATTTCATGTTCCTGGAAACGTCATTCTGTGTAAAACAAACAAACAAACAACTCTTGGCTTACCCTCCTCCCCAACCCTTATCTCATCCCCTCTCTGAACTATACAAGGGATTAACGGGTTGGCAAACGTTTTCTATAAAGGCCAAATTGTTGATGTTTTGCGCTTTGCGATCGGTAGGTATGGCTTCTGTTGCAACTCTCTGCTCGGCTGTCCTGTGAAAGCAGCACAGAGTGCTTGTCCATGGACGGTGCCGCCGTGTGCCTGTAACGTTTTATTTGCAAAAACAGGCAGAAAAAAGTAGAAACTACCTAATGTCTATTAGTTGATGAATCGATAAAAAATTGCGGTATATCCACACAATGGAATATCATCTATCTATAATAATAAAAGCGTAATATGCTAATTAGACCGGACATCCTTCCAGACGAAGCCGGGCTGTGAGGGAAGCCTGGGTCTCGGGTGACAGAGAGAAGCTGGTGCTGGCAGCCGGGGGAAGGAAGGCCTACTCTTGCACAAATTTTGTGCATTGGGCCTCTAGTATCTATAATAATAAAAGCATAATGTGCTAATTAGACCAAACAGCCAAACGACCTTCCTGGCGTCCTTCTGGATGAAGCTGCGGCGGGGGCTGAGGCAGAGGCAGTTAGGGGCGATCAGGCAGGCAGGCAAGCAGAGTGGTTAGAGGCAATCAGGCAGGCAGGCAGAGTGGTTAGGAGCCAATGGTCCCAGATTGCAAGAGGGATGTCTGACTGCTGGGCATAAACTGGCAGTCAGACATCCCCTGAAGGGTCCCAGATTGCAAGAGGGTGCAGGCCAGGCTGAGGGGAATCCACACCACTCCCTCCTGTGCACGAATTTCGTGCATCGGGCCTCTAGTATATATATTAAAGCCTAAGTGACTGTTTGACCTGTAGCTATAATGTGCACTGACCACCAGGGGGCAGATGCTCAACACACAGGCATGGAAATTTGGAAGAGACTGATGAATCTGAGGGGAAGGGGGAGAGGGGAGGGTGGGAAAGTTCTTGCAATCCAGGACCCCTAGGAGGATGTCGGACTGTTGGTTTCAGCCCGATCCCTGCAGGCCAGGCCGAGGGACCCCACCAGTGCACAAATCCGTGCACCAGACCTCTAGTTCAGCTATAAAAGGAAATGAACATGAACTAAAGTTCATGTACTGATGATCAGCATGACACAACGTGGATAAACTTAAAACATCATGCCAAGCAAAAGAAGCCAGGCATAAAAGACCACATATTGTATGACTTCATTTTTATGAAATGTCCAGAATAGGTAAATCCATAGAGACAGAAAATGGGTTGGTGGGGTGGATGGGGCAGTAACTGATCTAGGTACAGCGTTTCTTTTCAGGGTGATGAAAATATTCTGGAAGTAGATTGTGGTGATGGTCGGACAACTCTGTGGCTATACTAAAACAATGGAATTATATACTTGAAGTGGGTAAATTTTACAGCATGTAGATTATATATACAGAGGTGGGCAAAATAGGTTAATAATAATACAATAATTAATAAATATAAGAATAAACTTTCGTGTACTCACAACTGTAAGCCTACTTTTGCCCACCCCTGTATATTTTTTAAAAAGGCAGCAGGCCAGATTTGGCCCCAAAACCAGAGTTTGCCAATACCCAGGCTACACCATCCCAAGAAAACAAAACACAGGAGAAATGAGGGGTAACAATATGTTAATTCTTACTGTTGAGTTTGAGAGGATTCAGGTCCTGACAATTCACAGAATCTTAAGGGCAGGTTCGACCAGCTGGGACCTGCAGGCATTGCAGAGCCTCAGGGTCCAGCTAACACTTCACGGTATCATAACGGGGATGGGGGTGGGAAAAGTGCTCTGGGGGCTCCTGTCCTCAACAAGAGCCCAGGGGCTGGCAGAGGGGGTGCCATCAGAGGCTCCCGCCAGCCTGGGTGTGCCTGCTCCTGACCCCGTGTCTCCCCACCAGGGAGAGAAGTCCTTTTTCCTTCAGCCGGGGGAGAGGCTGGAGCGAGGGATCCAGGACGTGTACGTGCTGTCGGAGCAGCAGGGGCTGCTGCTGAGGGCCCTGCAGCCCCTGGAGGAGGGGGAAGGTGAGGAGAAGGTCTCGCACAAGGCTGGCGACCACTGGCTCATCCGTGGCCCCCTGGAGTACGTGCCGTCCGCCATGGTGGAGGTGGTGGAGGAGCGCCAGGCCATCCCCCTGGACCAGAACGAGGGCATCTACGTGCAGGACATCAAGACAGGAAGGGTAACTGCCGAGGGCCGGACACTCACTGCGCTGGGCGAGGGGGAGGCCGATGGGCGAGGTGCGAGGTGCAGGCCGGAGGGGCGTCAGTGGCACTGATAGCAGCTGAGCCACCGGCGGGCAGGTGTGAGGGCGTTCTGTGGAGTATGTGCCTCTGCCTTCCCTTTGTCTTAAACATCTAACTTCACATTTTAGACGCGCCCCCAGGGAGAAGGTGAGCCAGGGTGCAGGGTGGGGACTCTGTTCCCACTGCAGATCTGGCCCCTGGCGTCAAGGCCTGGCTGGGGTGGGCAGAGGAACAGTAAGAACCGACCTCCTCCCCCAGCCCCTTATCCTGATAGAGTCCTTCCTCTTTGACCCTCACCTGAAACCTTGACCTTGGTTTGACCTAGGACCACATCTCTGACCTCTCTAAGAGTCCAACCTACAAGTAGAGCTCAGAATCCAGGTAGTGTTAGTGTATGCCACCGGGTCCCTAGGATGACATCAGTCCTTGGGACACCGGCCAAGCTGCCCAGGAAGGAAAATTCCAGAAGAAATAATATCAGGCACTTACTGTGTGCCAAGTCTTCAGCACTAGACGTGTGAGATGTCATTCACCCAACCCTGTGAGGTAGCCGCCGAGGGGTCCCTTTAGCGGGTGAGGAACTGAGGCCGGGAGGTGACAGAGTGACAGCCCGCAGGTGGCGGGTGTGAACGCAGCCTCATCCCAGAGACTGTTTAATGGCCGGGCCACTGCCCCGCCAGCCTGCTCCCGCTGCCGGGTGGGTCTCTCCCCTGCACCCTCCCCGCAACCCCCTCCTTGTCCCCTGGAGGTGCGCGCGGTGATTGGAAGCACCTACATGCTGACGGAGGACGAGGTCCTGTGGGAGAAGGAGCTGCCTCCGGGGGTGGAGGAGCTGCTCAACAAGGGGCAGGACCCTCTGGCCGACAGAGGGAAGGAGCTGACCAAGGCGCTGCCCTCGGCTCCCCGGAACAAGACCCGCGTGGTCAGCTACCGCGTCCCGCACAACGCGGCGGTGCAGGTGTACGACTACAGAGAGAAGAGAGCGCGGTGAGGGCCTGGCTGGACGGGGGCGGGGGGGCGGGGGGGCGATGAGGCTCTGTGTGTCTCACTCCCGCCTCCCTCTGCAGCGTGGTGTTTGGGCCGGAGCTGGTGTCGCTGGGTCCTGAGGAGCAGTTCACAGTGTTGTCCCTCTCGGCCGGGCGGCCCAAGCGCCCCCACGCCCGCCGAGCGCTCTGCCTGCTGCTCGGGCCTGACTTCTTCACAGATGTCATCACCATCGAAACCGCAGACCATGCCCGGCTGCAGCTGCAACTCGCGTACAACTGGTAAGGGGCGGGCGGGCTGGGGAGGGGGTGACGGGGTGGGCGATGGCGGCTTCTGCGGGAGCAGCCCCAGCAGAACCCTGAGAACAAGAGATGCCTCCTCCAAGTGCTGGGCTGCGAATGAGGCGGAGCGCCTGACTCTATGCTGTGGTCAAGAGGGACACGCAGGGGTTCCCCCAACCCATCCGATGCCCCCGTGGAATGACAGGGAAGGTGTGGGCTCCCCTCCCGGGAGCAGGGGTTTGGGCACCTGATTGGAGGACACTCCGGGCACATATTGAGCCACACAACTGCAAGGCTATCGGAAGATCTACCAGACACAACGGGCAGGAGTGGCGGTGTGGGCAGATGGTCAAGAGCATGTGCTCTGGGGCCAACCACCTGGGTGGGTCTGCGTCCCAGTCCTGCCATCTGCTAGCTGTGGCTCTGAGCCAGTGACTTGACACTTTCCTCAGTTCCACCATCTGTCAAATGAGGGTGACACATGACCATCAGTTTCACTCCAAAGGGTCATGGGTAGGTTCCCTGGGTTGCAGGTTTGATTCCCGGGCCCGGTTGGGTGCAAGGGGGAGGCAACCGATCAATTAGTCTCTCTCATATTGATGCTTCTCTCTCTCCCCCTCCCTCCCTCCCTTCTACTCTCTCTACAATCAATGGAAGAAATATTCTCAGATGAGGATTAACAAAAATAAACAAATAAAATGTCACAGGCTGATGAAAGGATGCAATGAGCTTCAGAACAATGCCCTGGACATCAAGCATGTCAAACTCACGGGCGCGGGCCTCATTTGTTTGGTGTTAGCCTTTGAGTTCGACAGGCTTGCTGTACATAGTGAGGGGTCACGTGGCAGCTGCTAGAGATAGAGAAGATAAGCCACACCTAGAGGTGATGTTCGGCTACACCAGAGGAGGTGTTCTTTTTTAAAATATATATATTTTTTTATTGATTTCAGAGAGGAAGGGAGAGGGGGAGAGAGAAACATCAGTGATAAGAGAGAATCATCAATCAACTGCCTCCTGTATGCCCCCTACTGGGGATCGAGCCCACAACCCAGGCATGTGCCCTTGACTAGAATTGAACCCGGAACCCTTCAGTCCGCAAGCCGATGCTCTATCCACTGAGCCAAGCCAGCTAGGGCTCAAGGAGATGTTCTTTACCTCTCGGATGAGTGGCTGGGACCCTGACAGAGGCTGATGGGGTGCTAGAGCATGACCGCTAAGAGCATAGCCCAGTGATGGCAAACCTTTTGAGCTCAGCGTGCCAGCATTTTGAAAAACCCTAACTTAACTCTGGTGCCGTGTCACATATAGAAATTTTTTGATCTTTGCAACCATAGTAAAAGAGAGATTTATATTTTTGATATTTATTTTATATATTTAAATGCCATTTAACAAAGAAAAATCAACCAAAAAAATGAGCTTGCGTGTCACCTCTGACACGCGTGTCACAGGTTCGCCATCACTGCCCTAGAGTGACGGAGAGAATGAGACGGGAACACGGTAAGGTTCTTAGGACCTCACTGGCACATGGTGCACCCTGATCAGCATTCTCTACCCTGAATGACCCCGCCCAGCCAGGAGGGTGGTGTCAGAGTCCCGTGTGAAGGTGAGAGGTGTTTCCTGGAGGAAAATGCTTCCCTGTCCTGGGCCCCTTTGCTCACAGGCACTTTGAGCTGAGTGACCGGAAGGACCCCCAGGAGGCGGCTAAGCTCTTCTCCGTGCCTGACTTCGTGGGCGACGCCTGCAAGGCCATAGCGTCCCGGGTGCGGGGGGCCGTGGCCTCGGTCACCTTCGATGACTTCCACAAGAACTCGGCCCGCATCATCCGCACGGCCGTCTTCGGCTTCGAGACTCTGGAGCCCAAGGGGCCCGACGCTGAGACTCTGCTCCAGCCCCGGGACCGGGCCGTCTTCCCCCAAAATGGCCTGGTGATCAGCAGCGTGGACGTGCAGTCGGTGGAGCCTGTGGACCAGAGGACCCGGGACGCCCTGCAGCGCAGCGTCCAGCTGGCCATCGAGATCACCACCAACTCCCAGGAGGCAGCTGCCAAGTGAGTGAGGGCAGCCGCCCACAGCGCCTCCATGGCCAGACCTCTCCAGGGCTCCTCTCCAGCCCCCTGCTGGGCCCTGCATAACATGGCGTCCCCTGATGGTCAGTCTGCTGTTGTCCTGTGGGTAAGACCCCACGGTCCACTTAGAGTGTGGCCAGATGCCACCCTGCTCCGGTGGCTTCTCACCTTGCTTGTGCCAGAACCAAACTCATTTCTGCGCTCTTGCAGGCACTCGGAGTGCAGCCCTGGTCCCCCTCCTCTCCCCTCCACCTCACCTTCCAGCCTTCTCCCCAGGCTCCAGGCCCACCAGCTCCTTTCTTTGTTTGTTTTTGTTAGTTTGAGTTTTTTTTAAATTTTTATTTTTGAGAGTATTACAGATATGCCCCCCCCCCCTTTGCTGGTTCCCTCCCTGCCCCACCCCAGGCCTTCACCACCCTATTGTCTGTGTCCATAGGTAATGCATATATGCATACAAGATCTTTGGTTAATCTCTTCCCACCCCCCTACCCCCTCCCCTCTGAGATTCATCAGTTCCATGTTTCCAGGCCTCTGGTTCTATTTTATTCTTCAGTTTATTTTGTTCATTAGATTTCTTGTTCATTTATTTTGATTTTTAGATTTGATTGTTGATATGTATTGTCATTTTATTGTTCACATTTTCTATCTCTTCTTCCTCTTCTTAAAGAATACCCTTCAACATTTCATGTAATACTTGTTTGGTGGTAATGAACTCCTTTAGCTTTTTCTTGTCTGTGAAGCTCTTTATCTGACCTTCAATTCTAAATGAGAGCTTTGCTGGGTAGAGTAATCTTGGTTGTAGGTCCTTACTTTCCATCACTTTGAATATTTCTTGCTACTTTCTTCTGGGCTGCAAAGTTTATGTTGAGAAATCAGCTGACAGTCGTATGGGCCCTTGCTCCCTTGTAAGTAGGTAACTGCTTTTCTCTTGCTACCTTCAAGATTCTGTCTTTAACGCTTGGCATTTTAATTATGATGTGTCTTGGCGTGGTCCTCTTTGGATTCCTTTTGTTTGGGGTTCTGCGCTTCCTGGACTTGTAGGTCTATTTCTTTCACCAGGTAGGGGAAGTTTTCTGTCATTATTTCTTCAAATAGGTTTTTAATATCTTGCTCTCGCTCCTCTCCTGGCACCCCCATAATGCAAATGTCGGTACACATGATGTTGTCCCAGAGACTCCTTATACTATCTTCATATTTTTGGATTCTTTTTTCTTTTTGCTCTTCTGATGGGGTGTTTTTGCTTCCTTATATTCCAAATCATTGATTTGATTCTTTGAATCCTCTACTGTTGAATCCCTGTAAGTAATTTAATTAGTGTATGCTTAATTTCTGACTGGTCCTTTTTCATGTCTTTGAAATTCTCACTAAGTCCCTTGAAGCTCTCATTAAGGTCCTTGAGCATCCTTATAACCATTGTTTTGAACTCTGTATCTAGTACTTTGCTTGCTTCCATTTCACTTAGTTCTTTTTCTGGGAATTTCTTCTGTTCTTTCATTTCTGACATGTTTCTTTGTCTCCGCATTTTGGTGCTTCCCTGTGTTTGTTTCTGTGTATTGGGTAGAGCTGCTACGTTTCCTGGAATTGGCAGAGTGGCCTTGCGTAGTAGGTGTCCTGTAGGGCCCAGTGGCTCAGCCTGAGCTTGGCACTCTAGGTGCGCCCCTGTGTGGGCTGTGTGCACAGTCTTGCTGTAGTTGAGCCTTGATTGCTGTTGGCATCACACCACCAGCTCCTTTCTGCTCTTCAAATGCACGGTTGAGCTGAAGGCTCTCTGCACGGGCTGCTCCCTGTTCCCAGGGTCTGCCCCTTGGGAGTTGCAGGACAGGCCCCTCCTCGGGCCTCAGCCCGAAGGTCACCTCCTTGGAGAGCCCATGGTTCTCTACCCCAACCGCAGCGGCACCCTCTTCACCAAGTCGCCATGGTGTCCCCACTTTCAGGGAACGGGCCATTGTCTGAAATCGTCCTCCTCTACTTGTTTCTTCCCCTGCATGGTAAGCTGTAGGAAAGCAGGGCCTTGGTCATGACCGCATTCCCTTGAGCCCCGAATCGTGCTGGGCTCGCAGTGCGCACATATCCTTCTGTTTCATGTTGGGTGCCTCCCGTGGGCCAGTTCTGTCCCACGTAGATCAGTGGTCCCTGCCCTTGGAGCTCTGTGCCAGCTCTGCCCCACACCAGCATCTTCTCTGCTCTCTCCCATCCAGGCATGAGGCTCAGAGACTAGAACAAGAAGCCCGTGGCCGGCTTGAGCGCCAGAAGATCTTGGACCAATCAGAAGCCGAGAAAGCGCGCAGGGAACTCTTGGAGCTGGAGGCTCTGAGGTGGGTCGATAACTAAAGGAAGTCCTGACTGGGTAGCTCAGTTAGAGCATCGTCCCAATACGCCAAGATGGCAGGTTTGAGCTCCAGTCATGGCACATACTAGAATCAACCAACGGGTGCGTGAACAAGTGGAACAATGCGTGATGTCTCTCTCTCTCTCTCTCTCTCTCTCTCTCTCTCTCTCTCTCTCTCTCTCTATATATATATATATATATATATATATATATATATATTTAAAAAATCAATATTTTTAAAAAAAGAACTAAAAGAAAAGATGGCCTGCTGAGGGTTCTGACAAAGCAGCTGGTGGGGGGAGCCAGGGGGTGTTTGTGAAAGTGGCTGCAGCACAAGTCAGAGCTGGAGGAGAGCAGGGCAGGGCAGGGCTTCCTCCTGGGTCTCGCTGACTGTGGGTGTCCGCAGCACGGCCGTGGAGAGCACGGGGACCGCCAAGGCGGAGGCGGAGTCCCGCGCAGAGGCGGCCCGCATCGAGGGACATGGCTCCGTGCTGCAGGCCAAGCTGAAAGCAGAGGCCTTGGCCATTGAGACGGTGAGTGGGGGAGATGCCCTGGGCGGGTGTGGCCTGCTGTCCCTGCAGCCGAGTGGGATACCAAGTGCCCTGATATTCAGCTCTACTCACATGTTTGCGGTTTATAAAGTCCTTGTCCTCGATCAATTCACTTCCTACCTGCCTGGAAGATACAGATGGTTATTATACTCATCTTCCGTGTGATATGCGCTCGAACATTGGGCAGTTTTGTTCCAGGTATTGCATATGTTTTACATGCATGACCTTATTTAATGTTCAAAAGCCCATGAAGGTAGGTGTTGTTGCATTTACAGATGAGGGACTGAGGCTTGGATGGGGGGCCTCCCATGGCTCACTATCTAAAGGTGGCATCGTCAGGATTCACACTTAACTGACAAGTTTACAATCCCCTCGCTTCCACCTCAGTTCCCTCAGGCTCGCTGGCTAGGTGACTTGCTGGACCGTCCCTGGGGGCCCACGTGATTGAAAGAATGCTGGGTTTTCCCCTTTCAGGAGGCTGAGCTCCAGCGGGTAAAGAAAGTACGAGAGCTAGAACTGGCCTATGCCCGGTCCCAGCTGGAGCTGGAGGTGAGCAAGGCCCAGCAGCTGGCTGAGGTGGAGGTGAAGAAGTTCAAGCAGATGACGGAGGCCCTGGGCCCCAGCACCATCAGGGACCTTGCCATTGCAGGGCCAGAGATGCAGGTGAGAGTGGGGGAGGGGCGTGTGTGTGTCTTGGGACTGTACTGGGAACCAAGACGGCAGAGCCGGGAGGCAAATACAGCATCTAGGGCAGCGGTTCTCAACCTGTGGGTCGTGACCCCTTTGGCGGTCGAACAACCCTTTCTCAGGGGTCGCCTAAGACCATCCTGCGTATCAGATATTTACATGACGATTCATAACAGTAGCAACATGACAGTTATGAAGCAGCAACGAAAATAATTTTATGGTTGGGTCACAACATGAGGAGCTGTATTTAAAGAGCCAGAAGGCTGAGAATCACCGACTAGAGAGATGTTGAGGGTAGAGGGGTGAGGAGAGGGAGTGGTGGACCTGTCCCTGTACCCCAGGTCCTGACCTGTATCATTTGAGCATGGTGTCATACTGGGCACTGCACTAGACTCAGCAGTGGACCGGAGCTTCTGGGGGCACAATAAACAGATGGGACATCCGTGTGACAGGTGCTTCAAAGAAAGTCAAGTGGGTGATGCCGTGAAAGGGGAGGTGGCATTTCAAACTAGTTGGTCTAAGGAAGGTCACGTGAGCACTATGCAGAGTTGACAAGAGCTTCCAGGAGAGGGTCCAAGTGCAAAGACACAGGAGAATGAAACTTGCTGCATGTAAGGACCAGAAAGGCCTGGCGAGCGAAGGGTGGAATGGTGAGCTCCTGGGGGCAGCTGCGGGACGGACCGAGCTTTCAGGCCTTCTGCGACCCCAGGATGAGGGCGATGCGCCCTCGGGCCCCGCTGAGGCCCCTCGCCGATCACTGGCTGAGCCTATGAGGACGGCTTGGGGGGCAGCTGCAGTGTCCGATGAGTGAGTGGTAGCCGCCCTGGAGAAGCGGCCAAGGGGACAAGAGAAGGGACCGGGGTCTGACTGTGTCTTCTCACCCTCCGGCTCCCTCCAGGTAAAACTGCTTCAGAGCCTGGGCCTGAAATCGACCCTCATCACTGACGGCTCCACTCCTATCAACCTCTTCAGCACAGCCTTGGGTCTGCTGGGGCTGGGGTCCGAGGCCCAGCCGTCAGCCAAAAAGGCGGCCGGCGGTCCTGGCCCCGAAGAACACTTGCTTCTCCATTCCTCTCAAGTTCTTGGAAGCAAAGACACTGTGCCTTAGCGCCCTACAACGCCGACAAATAAAACGTACACTTCTGGGCATTGAAACCCTTGTCTCGTCCGTGTCACGGGGGAGCTTAATGCGAAGGTGGGCAGGGGAGGAGGGGCAGCGAAGACCTGACATCTTGAGGTAGTTGCTAGAGACTACCCCATGCCTAATGTGGAGAGGGAACCGAGGCCGGGGAGCCCTAAGCCAAAGTCACACTGACAGACGCAGCCCCAAAGTCCTGCTCTTCAGCCGGACTGTCCTGGTAGCAGCTTGCCTTCGGCTGCAGGTGGGAGATGCCCCTGGTGAGAGGACGGGGCCTGCCCTGGCAGCGGCTGCCGGTTCCTCCAGGACCCCAGCTGCAGGTGCATGCGCCCGCCCTCAGCACGTGGGCGGCTCCTTTGGCGCCCCCTGCTGGTCACACCTGGCAGGCCGTGCGCACTGCGGCTGTGCAGTCGTCCCTGTCCGCGGGGAGGAGAATCCTGCCCGGGGGAGGTGGGACCTGGAGCGCCTCCCTGGGTTTCCAGTGTGGGCTCTTCGAGGGCATCGCGGGAGGAGTGTCTCCTCCCCCCCTCCCCCAGGACTGTTTGAGGGAGGAGCCCAGGTGCCATCCGTGTGGGCACCTGTGGAGGCTGCAGGGTGACCGTCCCTTCAGCCTGGGCGGAACTGTCCGGCAGCCTGGTCTCCGCTGAGGAAGCAGAAGATCCCAAGGCGGAGAGGCGCTTGGGTTTACTGGCTGTGTGGCCAGACGGGCGAGTCAGCCTCTGGATCTCCTCCTGTCTGTGATGGGCCAGCAAGGCCCCTATTGAGCGGGGCTGCAGTTTTGTTTGTTTTTAGGGTCTTTATTCCCCCCCATCGCCCCCGCCCCCCGTGGGGCCTGACCCCAGGAGCCTTGCCCCTTTCCAAGTTGAGTTGCATTTGTGAGGCCAGTGGCTCCACTCAGGTCTGAGCTGGTGGAGGCAGGGGCTCTGTTTAGCCCTCAGCGCTTGGTGGAGCTGGCTCAGCCCCTTCGCCCTCCCACTCTCCTCCCTTGAGCGGTGATGAATGTAAAGCTCTTCGCCTGGTGCCTGGCCCGTGGTGAGGATGCCAGCACTGTTCACTGCCAGGGGCCTCGGGTGAGCGACAGCAGGCAAGGTCATGGTGGGGGCATTCCTCCTCCCCATCGCAGCCACCGGCCCCCACGGCCATCTCTGCCTCTGAGCCCCCCACGCCTGACGCTTCACCCTCACCTTCCAGCACCCAGTCCTCCAACGCAAGGCTTCGGCGGCCTGGACCCTGTCCGTGTCACTCACTCAGAACCTCCCTTAACCTCCCACCCCTCCCCTCCCCTCCCAGGTGATACTTCGTGGGAAAGCCCCACCCCATGCTGGAAGGGGCACACCCACATACTCACACACGGACGCATCTCATGTTAAAGTCATGGCAACAAATCTCGAGGAAACCTAATGCCCGCCCTCTGAATACACGTCTTGAGCTTGTGCTAGATCCCCTCAGGACACCTCTTCACAGCCCCTCTCCTCTCAACCTCCCCCACACCCCTGCCCACTTTCTCTCCCCTCTTTGGGAAAATACAAGTAACTTGGGCAGGAAGGCCGGCCCCTCCCCAGCAAATCTCCGCTCCCCCTCCTACTCCCAAGGCACGCAGCGCCTCCCCTGGGCTCTAGGTCCCACCGAACTCAAGTCCTGAGTGCACTCCTGCATCCACCACCTTCTCTGCCGCCAGTTCTCCTCTCCTGGATCGTTGTCACCAGCCAAACATGCGCCACTCTCTTCCTTGTAGAACCAAAGTGAACTCGCCCCTGGCCCCACATTCCTTCCCGCTGCCACCCGCCTTCATGATCCCTTCACAGCCAAATTCCTGTTTCCAGTCCTCACTCTCATTATCCCTCAGGCCACTCCAGTTAGCTCTTGTCTCCGCCCCATGCTACATGGAAACAGCTCAAATCAGCATTGCCGATGATGTCCCTGCCGCCAGCCCCAGTGTTAGGTTCTCCGCGCCCACCCCTCTCCCACCTGCTTCCCGTGATGCCGCCTACTCCACCTTTCCCACCTCACTGGCCGCTCCCCAGCTGCCTTGGGCGGCTCCACTTCCTCTGCTCAGTCCAGATCATGAGTCACCCTGGACCCTGCTCCCTGACTCAGCCTCTTTCTCAGCCACTGACTCCAAAACCATCTCAGGTCTCACCCTGAGGTCTGGGCTGATTTCCATTGATGACTTCCTTGATGTCTCCACGTGAATCTCTAATGGCCATCAGGCTTGACCACATGACTTGCTCTGGCCAATGAAACTCAAGGGGGAGTGACATCCTCATCCTCTTTTCCCTTTTCTGTGGTGACCAGCAATATCCCATGTAGAGGCTGCTCCATCAGCCTGGGTCCCAGAGAGAAAAATGGCAGGAAGGAGAGGCGCAGCTCACCCACAGTAAACATGCAGCAGGAGCAAGAAATAATATTTGCTGTATGACATCACTGAGATTTGCGGGGTAGGGTTCATACGGCGGTACAATCCAGCTTATCCTGACTACTATAGGGTGCCCCAAAATTCACGCAAGATTTGCAATTCAATTCAATTGCAAATCTTGCGTGAATTTTGGGACACCCTATACATGCAGCTCACCAAGCTGTGAGATACTACAAGGCAGGAGAGGAAGCTGGTCTTTAAACTGTGTGCATGAGGATGGGCTCAGCATGGATGGTACGATGAAGCAGACAGGATCTTCCTCAGTGACAGGAAAACGGGCCTTGATGGAAATGCAGTGGAGTTACAGCTCACACTGGAGCCAGAGACTTTTTTTTTTAAATATACTTTATTGATGTTTTACAGAGAGGAAGAAAGAGAGAGAGTTAGAAACATCGACGAGAGAGAAACATTGATCAGCTGCCTCCTGCAGACTCCCTACTGGGGATGTACCTGCAACCCAGGTACATGCCCTTGACCGGAATCGAACCTGGGACCTTTCAGTCCGCAGGCCAACGCTCTATCCACTGAGCCAAACCGGTCAGGGCTGGAGCCAGATTCTAAGTCAGTCCCTGGTACCAAATTCATCCTTGAAGGTCCCCTAAACAGCCCATCAAACACAGAACAGCACAGCCTGTTTTCCTCCAGCTGCGGAGCACAGGGCTTTTCTGGGTTGAATACCAGATGGAGCAATGGAATTGTGAAAGGGCCCCTTGAAAACGCAAATCCTGTCTTCAAAGAGCAGATCACCTTCAGCGCGGCAAGCTGTGGTTCACCAAGTCCTCTTTCTCTTCTTCCGAAGCGCACAGCTCCTCTCTATCTCCCAGCGTCCCTTGCACGCAGCCGTGGCCCATGACTGAGTTTGTAGCTCGTGGAACTCAAGTGGGAGTGGTATGTGCCCATTCCCTGCCTTCCCAGCAAGCAGCCTGTGCACCCTCCAGGCGCACCCCCTCTGCCCATGGCAGCAAGCGGAATGGAGCCGCAGGTGGCCAGCAGAGCCCCCCCATCTCTGTGTCTGGGGAGCCGCTTCACAATTAGGAGCACCTGACTGGGGCTTAACGCACGTTAAAAACAAACTGCGGTGTTTGAGCCACTCCACATCTTGAGGTCGATGCAGCAGGTCAGGCCCTTTACCCATCACGGTACGAGAGGCAGGAGGAGACTCAGGAACCCCGGAGGGCACCCCTCAGAGGCAGAGCCCAGTGCGTGGCGGGCACGGTGGTTCTTTATTCAGGCTAAAAGCGTGCAGCTGAATCCAGGGCGTGACTGCTGCACGTATCCTAACCCCTCCGGGCTGCTGTCACCAAGCACCACAGACTGGGTGGCGCATACGCTACAGAAATGTATTTCTCCCGGTGGTGAAGGCTGCAAGTCCAGGATTAAGGCACCAGCAGGTCAAGTTCTGGCGAGGCCCCTCTTCCTATTCACAGCCAGCGCCTTCTAGCTGCGTCCTCGGGTCGCTTTTATCAGGGGCGCTAACCCCGTCCATGAGGGCTTGTGCCCTGATCACGTCCTAAGGCCCCACCTCCAAACACCGCACGTAGGGCACTGGGTTTCCACGCGTGAGTGTTGCAAGCACACGTTCAGACCTTAGCAATATACTAGTATAATGTGGCTCCACCACACTCCCCAGGTGACTCCAGTTCAGCCGGGACTACCCCGCCTCCGGGAGGTGCCAGGGCCACCTGGCCCGAGGCTGCACACACAGGCTCCTCCTCGGCAGGTTCCTCCTGAGCTTAGTCCGGTCGCTGGATATGGGACCAAAGGCACCACGCTGTCCTCAGGCCTTGGCCCATATTCTGTTTGCGTGGGAGATGCTCACCCTCTTGCCCAACGCTCCCTCGTCTTTTTCAGGTCAGTAGCTGGATTTACGTAGTTAGACTCCTGACGTTACTATAAAAGGTTAGGGCCCAAGAGCCAGGGCCATCCAGGGACAGAGGGCTCGAGTGCTCATTGGCTGGAGGGGTTGCCGCAGGAAGGATGAAGGTCTTCTCACACCTTGACTGATTGGGCCAGGCCAGGTAGGAGGACACCTGCGGAGCTGAAGGAGCCGCTCAGCTTGTGACTGTCTTCCTGGAGTATAAATGTGTCCCTGTCGCCGTGCTAACACTCCTACAGGTGCCCCCGGGAGAGCCCAGGCGACTTACTGCCGCGTTGCTCACGACGGCGCGACCTGGTTAAACAAGTGCTGGGTTCCACGCCACCATTAAGAAGACCACTCACTGGACTGCTGTGTGCGCGGATGTGAAGGCTCCGCAGCCAAGCCAGCCAGGCTGGCCTCCGCCTCGGGACTTCGTTCCTTTTTGGAAAAGGCTTGTTGTATGGCTTAGTACACACTGCAGTGTAGGCATCAGTTCAAGCAGAATAATACACGTCAGAAGCACCTGGAGCAGGGGTAGCTTGTTAGCAGAGCAGCGCATGTAAAATATTTTAAGACACGTGTGTGTAAGGGTGAGTTTAGACAGGCGCGTAGCAATGAGTGGCGGTGGTCGCCTCTGGGGAGAAGTGAGCACTTACGGTGCCAGTTGCCTTCATCACCCTTTGAAAAGTTGATTTTGAGAGAGAGGGACATGGCAAGGGGGAAAGAGAAACATCCATGTGAGCGCATGCCCCCTACCGGGGATCGAGCCCATGATCCGGGCATGTGTCCTAATCAGGAATCAAACCAGCAACCTTTATTATTTTTATTTTTTATTGATTTCAGAGAGGAAGAGGGAGAAAGAGATAGAAACATCAATGATGAGAATCATTGATCAGCTGCCTCCTGCACAACCCCTACTGGGGATGTGCCTGCAACCAAGGTACATGCCTTTGACGGGAATCGAACCTGGGACCCTTCAGTCCACAGGCCGACGCTCTATCCACTGAGCCAAACTGGTCAGGGCACCAGCAACCTTTAGATGGTGCACAGGGAGATGCCCAATCAACTGAGACACACCAGCCAGGGCTCATCATCCTTTTTTTTTAGTTTGCAACCTAATTTTTTCCCCTGGTAATATTTTGCCTATTATTTTGAAAGATCTCTTCAATGGCTCCATGTGGCCCTAGGATAGTCCAAATGCCCTACTGAGCTCCTCAGGCCGCCTGATGGCTCCCCCCAATCTCTCACTAGTTCTCCACCCCCAACCCCCAGCACACTTCAGCAACATGATCTCATCAGGTTCCATTTCCGAAACTAGCTCTCTGGCCTCTGTCCTCGGCTGAAAACCAGCCCTCTCCTCTGCGTTCTTCTGTCTCCAAACCCGACCAGCTTCCCAAATTGCCCACACCCTTCACCAGCACCTACCTCACAGCACTGCCTACTCCTATCCCCCAACAAACACCTCCCCAACCGCATGACCAGGTCCCCCGCTGGCCTGTGGCCTCCGCTCAGCACACACCTGCTGAGTTTCAGCTCTCCGGACACGTGGGCCCCTGGCTACGCTAGTATAAGAATAAAATGAGTAACAGCTGCAAACAACCCCGGCGCAGGATCCGGCATATGGTAAGCTCAATATAGTTAAAAAACACACAAAAAAAGCCAGTGCCAGACAGCAGAGAAAGCTCAGAGGGCAGAGATGGCTGCTCGGAACAGATGCCCAGAACAATGCCTGCCATCCAGTGGATACCCAAAAAACGCTTAAGAAGGAACAGTGATTCTCGACCTTCTCGGGAAGAATTGATCACCTGGAGATGATTAAAATTGCAGACTTCTGGGCCCATCCATAGAGACTCCAACTCTGGTTCAATGTTCTAGAAGCTGAATTAAAAGGGAAAAAAAAAAAAATACCCCACAGGTGGTCTAAAGACTTCACTGAGAAACCAACTGGTCCTTGTGAATATTTATTAAGCAGCTACAATAGGCCCGGTTCAGGTTAATCTTCATGGGGGGATAGAGAAGGAGCAAGAGAAGTCCGAGCCCTTTTGGAGTTTACATTCTAGGGGCTAGAAAACACCAGGGACAGAAATAAATGCAGACAGCTCGTGACAGTGTCGGAGAGGAAATGAAGCAGGTGGGCAAGGGGACATGGCCTGACCTTGGGCGGCAGGGAGGTCTCTGTGGAATGAGAGGAAGGACCTAGCCAGTCCACACGGAGGGGAAGCAGCCCCAGGGACCTTCCTTCTTCCCCAAGCCCCCCTCACCCAGGCCCCAGTCCTAGAGTATTTCACAGGGAAGCAGGTCCAGGACAGTGAAGCCCCTTTATTATCCAAGTTCTCAGAGCTGGGGCCGACGGGACAGAGGATGCTGCAATGGGGAAGAATCCAGACGGCTCCTTGTGCCCAGCACAGGACCTGCAGGCTTCCTCTGGCCGGTGGCAGAGTTCGGGTACCCCGCCCTGACCCCATCTCCCTCACACAAGTGTCCCTCCAGTCTCGGGCCAAGCCAGACCCCAGGGCTAAGCCAGCAGGGGTGACGATGCCCAGCCCTCAGACCAGCCTCCTGGTGCCCGGGAAGCACTGCCTGTGTGGGCGGGGTCTCCTGAGCCTCCTTCCTGATTTGGAGCCCAGGGGTGGGACTGGCCTGACCCACTTCCAGCGGGTTGAACACATTAGGAAGACAAGAGCCTGGACCTCCTCGGAGGAAGAGGGGAGCCATGTGACACAGGAGACTCCCAGGGCAGGGGGGCCGCAGGGGCTGAATTCCGAGGTCACTTCTTCTTGGCGCGGTCGGCCGCATCCAGGGCAGCCATGTTGCGGGCGGCGGTGATCAGGTGGATGACACTGATGAGGGACTTCAGCAAGGCGACAGGGGCGGTGATCCACAGCCCCAGCCGGAAAAGACCCACAGAGCCAACTGCGGAAGGGAGCAGGGCAATGCTGAGAACACGGGACGCGGGCGAGGGGGAGGGCCCACACCTCCCTGGGCAGGCCAGAACCCCCCACCCTCCGGCCCTGCCCCTCATCTCCTACCTAAAGGTCCCTCGGAGAAACTGAACAGGTAGAGGAGGCAGTAGAAGAGTTCATTTCCAGCACACAGGGTAAACAGAGCAGGCTGCACAAACAGCAAACGGGCTGCTTAAACAAGAGGGCGGGGCAGTGTGCAAACCGCCCCCACCCTCAACACACACAGGAACGGGGCCAATCCCTGTGAGGATGGGAGCTGGGAGTGTACTGGGGAAGTAAGGGAGTGGATGGCAGGGAGGAATAAAGAGCAACTGCAAGATATTACTTCTCTCTTCAAAAACCACCTACTGCCTGAACCATTCCAGGCCCTCCCCACCCCCACACCTCAGCGTGCAGGGCTCTCCGCCCCTGGGACCAGGGCCCCGCCCAGGGTTTGAGTAAGTGATGGGGGAGGAAATGCTCACTCGGGAGGTGTAGTAGATACGAAGCACTCGGTTTCCGGACAGGTCGATCATCTTGTGACTTTCACTGCCCCGGACGACAGAGCTTGGGGAGAAAGCAGAGGAATCCATGAGCGTCCATTACCGCCGACACCCACCTAAGCCTTTTCGCAGCCTCCACGAGGAGGGTCCTGGGATTGCCTCTGCTGTACCCAGGAGGACCTGGAGCCCAGCTGAGCACCACTGTTTGGCCCAAAGCCACACAATTACCTAGCTGGGGACAGAGCCAGCATTCAAATGCCACATTCAAAAGCCCCCGTTCCCGTTCCTAGGAGCTGTTAGCTATTTGGAAAACTTGACTATCCAGTCAGAAGCGTTTTAGGGATTGCTTAAACCAACTGTAGACAAAACTGAAGTTCACCCAGAGAGGACCTGCCATGGTTGTTCAAAGCAAGCTGAAAAGGAGACCCCTCAGAAGCCTGAAGCCATCCCAGACACCCTCCCCGGCCGTCTCACCCCTCCCTTCAGCAGGCCAGCACCCCCAGAGCTGCAGACCTGTGGAGGTGCAGCCAGTGGCTGGCCACATCTAGGCTCATGCTGAGCTGGAAGAGCAGGGTGGCACGAGGGTAGAGCAGGGCCAGGTTGACCAGCAGGCACATGGTGGCGCAGCGGTCAGTCAGCATGTCCAGCATGGCCCCAAACCGGGTCCCTGAAAAACGGGGGCTGTGAGCTGGGAGGAAACTGTTCGGGGCAGCGGATCTACAGCAGGGGCCATAGGCGTGCATCGCTCTGATGCAAAGTCTAAAAGATGAAGGATGTCCGCCATCCACTGTCTGGGGAGGAAAGCAGGCTGCCCCACGGGGTGCGAGGTCAACGGGCAAAGTCCACCATGACATGAAATGAGGAGGCATGGGAGTGTGGAGAGAGAGTGGAGGTGGGGGGCAGGGTGGGGGTGAAAAAGCAAGTTTACAGGTAACTCATCAATCCCAGAACCAAGGGTCCAGGTGTCAAGACAAGGAGACTCGAAGTCGTAGGGGAAGTCTTGGAGGTGGGCCTGGGGCAGAGACTCAGCCCTCCATTTGCCACCTCCCTTGCCCCTGCACCCGCCCTCTAGCAGGCCCCGGGAACCGGGATCGCTGTGCCGGGCACAGTAGCATCCAGGACACACCTGTTGGAGGACATTGACTCCAAAGACCTCCAGCACTTCACTGCCCATCCAGTCTTGCTATGACACCCCCTCCCTGTCAGTGGGTTCTCCCCCTCAGCTCGCTTAAACCCCTTCTGCAAAACCAGGCCACGCAGTGCTGCTCGACAGAGATGAGAATGACAGCGTCCTTGGATCCCAGGGCACCTGCCCACCCTCCGGTCCCCAGGAGGCAGGAAAAGGGAGCAGCGGGTTGTTGTGCCTCAAGGTTGGCTGGGAGGAGTTGTCTGTCACCTTGATTAAGGATTCGCGCAGCGTATCCATCGAAAGCGTCCAGGAGTCCGCTCAGCAGGTAGAAGGAGGAGGCCGTGAGGGGGCAGCAGGGCATGAAGTAGAAAGAAATGATGGCGAAGACGATCCGGGCATAACCTTGGGATGGGACGGGGGAGACGGGTGGGGCGGGATCAGGAGGGCTGCCCGAGGCCCCTCTCCCTGCGCTCCGGCCCGGCGCCGTGGGCAGCACTCACCAATTAGGTTAGGCACAAACAGGAAGATATTTTCGCTTGGCATCGCGGCGGCCCCCTTGCCGCCCGGGCCGATCCGGGGGTGCCAGCTGTTCACCCAGAGAGGATCTCAGCCCCGCCGCGCGGCCTCACCCTCCTGCCCGGCGCACCGGCGGCGCCCACCGCGCGCCACACCCCGCTGCCCGCGCCCGGCCCCAGATGTGAAAGCTCGCAGCCCGCGGGAGCCCGGGTCGCCCCAGCTGTGAGCCGGGCTCAGGGGGCGCGCACACCCCGCCCTTCCGATGGGCGGACCCCCGCCTCCGCCCGCCCCGCAGTCTCCAGCTGCGGTCCCTCCTGCTCCAGTGGTGCTCAGCTTCCGAGAATCTACTCTTCTGCGCGCGTACTTCCAAAATTGGAGAAAGGAAACGGAGGCCTTAAAAAATGGCTGCGGCCCCTTTAAGGCCTGCCCGCTTCCTTTTCCTTTTCCTCCCTCCGCCCCTTTCCATCGGCTCGTACCAAGGCACGGGGGGGGGGGAGAGGGACGGAGAAGGGGAGGCCCGGAGGGGAGAGGCCTCGATGAATATCCGTACTTTGCTTTCGGAGGCGGGTGTGACTCCCTGGAGACAAAGACGAGGAGGGGAAACTCCGTCCTCCCGCGTCCCCGCGTCCCCGGAGGCGAGGTGATGTAGTACAGTCCGCGGCGTCCTCTCCCCGCCCCTCTCCCGGCCTCCCGGGCGCTCGCGGGCTCGGGCGGCGCGGCGGCGGCTAGAGAGGCTGGAGGGCGGCCCGGGGCGGGGCTGCCGCTCGCGTGCCCCTAGTGGTGGGAGGATTAGATCGCAGGCTCCGCCCGGCACCGCCCCGCAGCTGGGACCTGGAGGAGAAGCCGGACAGCGCGTGCCACTCGCCGGAAGATGCTCCCCCCGCCCCTCCCGGCCTTTGGTTCTGGAATCCCTCATCTCCTGGCAACGGGGCCGCGGAACCCCGCAAACACCAAGGGTTTTATAGGAACGGGCAGCGGCGTCGCCGCCGGGTCCCTTCTTTCCTACCTCGGCCTTCCTCCCCGCTCCACCTCCCCGTCCCCGCGGCCTGTCACCGGGGCCCCGAACCTCCCCCGCTCCCTCCTGCCCGGTAGCCCAAGACTCAGCCCGTCTGCCAGGTCGGGGCGGCCTTGTTTGGGAAGGGCTGTGGGTGGGAAGGAAAGAGGCCCCGGCGACCGGCGGGAGGGGGTTACTGTGGAGCTTCCCACCCAACTTCCCACCCAGGGAGATTTAAGGCGACGGTTTTTATTTTATTTTTTTACTTCCCCCGTCCCCCCTAGAGAACTCCGGCGGCAGGATGGTTTTTTATCTAAAGGCCTGCTTTAAGCCTGGGCCTGGGGAATGAATGGAGCGGGAAGGGTGTGGAGGAGGTGGGCTGGTTTCTCAGCACAGATTCCCACTGTCCCCAGGGGGATGGAAGCCAGTCCCACCAGGAGTACGGAGAGGAAGGGGAGCGGGCTGTCCCAGGCTGCAGCGTCCTTGAATGGAGGTTCGGTGAGCATTGGAGGGGGCTCTAGAGGTGGGGGCGAGCCCAAGTAGAGTCTGGCCAGGGCACCCAGACTCCCCCGAAGAGGCTCTACCCCCAGCACTAGGCCCCCCACTTACAGGGCCCTACATCTCAGGGCCCAGCCCTTCAACTCCTTGGATGCAGGGCCCCCAGTCTGCAGGAACTCCCAGGCTGAGCCCTCTGACTTTCCCTCACCAGAAGCCTTCACTATCCCGTTCGGAGGAGTTCCTGGCCCAGATCAGCACAGAACTCACCGATGAGGCCTTGTTTGTTGCTGGCTTCCGCGTGAACCCTGTGCCCAGCATGGAAAAACAGACGCAAGACCAAGAGACTCAGATATACAAACACGGTGATTCCCCCATGTCAGGACCACTGTGCCCAGAGACTCCGATAACTCTAGTTCCAGCTCCTGACTCCTTCCCAACCACAGCTGACTTCTCCAGGAATCTGCCCATCTCCCCTGTCTCCCCCATCTCACAGCCAGACGCCCCCCACTAACCAGGACCCACTCCTCACTGCTAGCTAGGAATCCCCGCAGCCTCCTCCCTAGCCCATCTGTTGGTGGCCATGTGCTGAGGGGTAGTCCTTTCTCTGACTGGGGCCTCTGCTTCCAGAGTTCTTCACCAAGACCCAAGGCACCGACACTTGGTGAGTGAGGCTTCCAGGGAGACGCCCGTTGTCCTGGGAGGAAGATGAGCCTGTAAGGGGAGAGAGCGAGGGTTTGACAACGTCCCATCCGGACGGGGGGATTTTTAAACCCGGCCGTCCTATTCTCTTCGGCGCCGACCCTGGAATTCAGAGTTCTCATCCCTCTCCCTTCCCTTCCACCATCTCCAGCTCTGACAGGAACCATGCCTGCACCAAGGCACACCTTCTGCCATCCCGTCATGACAAGGTATGAACAGGGTCCCCAGAGGACAAGGTCATTCGGTAGGAACCAAATATTTAGGTACTTGGGACACAGAAAAGAATGATACGGTCCTTGCTCTTGTAGAGGTCACAGTTTAGTGTGGGGCCAGTCAAGTGTATGGCCAATTACAATGTAATATGGGTGAGTTCCCGTAACAGAAATGGAAACAGCAAGAGGAGTACTTATCCCTGATCAGTTGGGACAGAAACAAAAGGAATCATGGGGCTTCCTGGAAGAGGTGACACGACAGAATTATCCAGGGGAGAACATGTTAGTAGGTAGGGGTTATAACAAGTGTCGGGCTTGTGTGAGCAAAGGCACAAAGGTGAGTCTCAGTAGAGTGAGTGTGAGTATATGTGTGTGTGTCTTCCTAGGGCAGGGGAGAGGTGAGACTAGAGTAGTTAAACTGTTGGGAGTATCCAGGCAAGGTAGCCAGGGACTAATCAAGAGAACTTACTAAGATCCTTATGTGTGCTTTATTAAGATCCTTATTTATTTATTTATTTGTTTGTATGTTAATCCTCACCCAAGGATATTTTTTCCATTGATTATTAGAGCAAATGGAAGTGTGTGTGTGTGGGGGGGGGGGGGCAGATACGTCTAAATGAGAGACACATCGATTGGTTGTCTCCCACATACACCACAACCAGGGACCGAGGATTGAACCTGCCACCCAGGTACCTGCCCTTGACCAGGAATTGAATCTGTAACCCTTCGGTGTGTGGGCCAATGCTCTAACCAGTGAGAACACTGGCCTGAGCAAGATCCATAGATGTTTTCCTAGCCGAGGAGTCATTGAAGAGATTTGAGCAAGAGCAGTTGGAATTTTAGATTAGTCATTCTGGTGGTCCATGGGGAGAGTGAATTGGAAAGGGGAGAGACCAGAGGCAGGGAGGCCAGTTAGAAATTATTCCAAGAGACTAAGCTAAAGATGAGTAGGTCCCAGTGTCACAGTGATAGTAGAGATGAAAGCAAGGGCAGATATAAGAAATAAAGACCAACCCAGAGCAATCTGTTTTTAATACAATCCCTATCAAAACACCAATGGCATTTTTCACAGAACTAGAAGAAATAATCCTAAAATTTAAATGGAACCAAAAAGGACTCTGAATAGCCACAGCAATCTTGAGAAAGAAGAACAAAATTGAAGATATCATGCTACCTGATATCAAACTATACTACAATGCTATAGTAATCAAAACAACATGGTACTGGCAAAAAAACAGACATCTAGATTACTGAAACAGCCCAGAGATAAACCCATGTCTATATGGTACAATGGAGTAGTGACAAGCTATTCAATAAATGGTGTTAGGAAAACCAGATAGATATATGCAAAAAAAAATGAAACCAGACTACTCTCACACCAAATACAAGAATAAACTCAAAATAGATTAAAGACTTAAATATATATATATATTTTTATCTCTGATAAAGGTTTAATCTCCAACATTTACAGGGAACTCATGCAACTTAACAAAAGGAAGATAAACAGCCCAGTCAAAAAATGGGCAACTGCTGGGGTCCAACCCCAGCAGGTCCAGGGGTCCCCAAAGGTGTGGACGGAGTCGGCGAAGAAGGAATGACACGGAGACAGCGTTCAGTTGATCAGCAGCCTAGCCAGGATCTCTAGCCAGGATCTCCAGCCAAGTTCTGGTCTGGATCTCCAGCAAAGTTCTGGTTAGGATCTCCAGCCAGGTTCTGTGTCCATGTTCTCTTGCTAGGTTCTCCAGCCAGGTTCTGTCCAGGTTCTCTAGCCAGGTTCAGTCACCAGGTTCTAGTCAGGTTCTCTTGCCATGTTCTAGCCAGGTTCTGTAGCCAAGTTCTGTTTCTAGGTTCTTCAGCCAGGTTCTCTCGCTAGGTTCTAAGACTTAAATATTAAGATCTGAAATCATAAACCTCCTAGAAGAAAACATAGGCAGCAAACTCTTGACATTGTGCTGAGTAATACATATATATATATGTTTGGATATATCTCCTCAGGCAAGGAAAACAAAAGTAAACAAATGGGGTTGCAGCAAACTAAACGTTTTTACACAGCAAAGGAAACTATCAACAAAACAAAAAGACAGACCTATCTATTGGGAGAAGATATTCACCAAGGATATATTCAATAAGGGGCTAATACCCAAAATGTATAAAGAATTCATACAACTTAACACCAAAAACCCAAACAATCGAATTGAAAAATGAGCAGAAGACCCGAATGGGACATACAGTTGGCCAATATACACATGAAGTCACACTAATCATCAGAGAAATGCACATTTAAACCACAATGAGATAGCACCTCACACCTGTCAGAATGGCTACCATCAGTAAATCAACGAAGTGTTGGCCAGGATGTGGAGAAAAGGGAACCCTTGTGCACGGATAGTGGGAATACAGATTGGTGTAGTCACTATGGAAAACAGTATGGAGGTTCCTCAAAAAATTAAAAATAGAACTACGTTATGACCCAGCAATTGCACTTCGGGGTATTTCTATAAAGAAATCAAAAACACTAATTTGAAAAGATATATGCATCCTTGTGTTCACTGCAGCATTATATGGAAGCAACCTAAATGTCTGTCAATAGATGATTAGTACATATATATAACGGAATATTACTTGGCCATAAAAAAGAATGAAATCTTACCATTTGCAACATGGATGGAACTAGAGGGTATTATGCTAAGTGAAATAATTCAGTCAGAGAAAGACAAATACCATATGACTTCACTTATATGTGGAACCTAAAGAACAAACTGAACGAATGAATAAAACAGAAACAGACTCACAGTTACAGAGAACAAACTGAGGGTTGTCAGATGGGAGGGGTTTGGGGGATTGGTTGAAAAAGCTGAAGGGATTAAGAAGTACAAATTGGTAGTTACAAAATAGTCACAAGGATGTAACTAAAGCACAGCATAGGGAATATAGTCAATAATATTGTAATAAGTATCTATGATGCCAGGTGGGTACTTATCAGGGATCACTTTGTAACTTACATAACTGTCTATATAACTGTCACTATGCTGTACACCTGAAACTAATATAAAATAATGCTGAATGTCAACTGTAATTGAAAAAAGAAGAAAAATAAAGACCAGGAAGATTGAGTTTGGTAATCGATTAGAAATATTAGCAGGGGCGAAATGCAGAAATCAGATGACGGCCAGGTTTCTGATTTGGGTAATCGAAGTCTGATGTCATGCTTCTGTTCAGAACTCCACAGCAGTTTCCATTTCGGAGTAAAAGCCGAAGTCCTCCAGTGGCTTACAAGGCCCTACGTGATCTGTCTCCTCCCACCCACTGCCCCTCCAACCTCATTGCCTAGAACTGCGCCCTGCTTTACTGCACTCGGTCATGCCAGCCTTCTCGTTCCTCTTGGAGCGTGGACGTCATCCTTCCGCCTTTGAACAGATGGGGTTTGAGGCGCCCACAGAAACTCCAGGTGGAAATACCCTGTGGACAGTTGGAAATATGGCTTCAATCTCATTGAAGCAGTCTGACCTAGGAGGGAGGTGGCATTTGAAGGGTGTGCAGTTGCCCTGGGCAGGGTGGGGGTGGTGTACAGCATAAGAAAGAAGAGCCGAAACTGGTTTGGCTCAGTGGATAGAGCGTCGGCCTGTGGACTGAAAGGTCCCAGGTTCGATTCCGGTCAAGGGCATGTACCTGGGTTGCGGGCATATCCCCAGTAGGAGATGTGCAGGAGGCGGCTGATCGATGTTTCTCTCTCATCGATGTTTCTAACTATCTCTCTCCCTTCCTCTCTGTAAAATATCAATAAAATATATTAAAAAAAAAAGAGAGTGCTGCGGATGGAGGCTTGGGGAACCTCTCCTTTTAAGAGATTGGCAGAGTGAGCATTGACCTATGAACCAGGAGGTCACAGTTCGATTCCCAGTCAGGGCACATGCCAGGGTTGTGGGCTTGGTCCCCAGTGGTGGGTGCGCAGGAGGCAGATGATCAATGATTCTCTCATTATTGATGTTTCTCTCCCTTCCTCTCTCTGAAATCAATAAAAACATTAAAAAAAAAAAGATTGGCAGAGAGGGATTCATGAAGAAGGCAGGAAAGGAACTGATAGTCACCAAATGTTTATTGAGTGTCACTGTGTGTCAGGTCCAGCAGGCCATGGGAATAGTCATGTCTCTGACAGAGGCTGCTACTTCAAAGGTTCACGACGGAGAGCAGAGGCAAATACAGCTCACAACCAGCCCCTCTTCTTGTCCTCCAGGATCTGACTCTAGTGCCTTTAGGACATTTGATCTCTCCCAATTGGTGTTGGAAGCAGCTTCAAGTAGCATAAAAGCCTGGGCCTGAGTAGCTAATTTGCTGTTTACTGGATAGTCTCGTGCAAGTTGCTGCCCTTGCCCCACGTGTCAGATGGGGACCTTGGACACAATGCCCTGTGAGGGCCCTATGGGAGGGTAAACTGCCCATATAGTAGTTTACCTTCCTTTCCTAATGGTACTTCATTGGGGATTTCATCCCGAGCTAAATAACACCCCTTCATCCACCTGCTGGCCCCTGGTGGTCCCAAGAGACTTTTCCTTATGCTCAAGAAAGAACATGGAAGCTTACAGATGTTCGAATTGCCCCTTGAATTGTAGGGCATTGTAGGTGGTCAAAATATTGAGTGGGGAAATGGATGAATAGATTGGGGAGGGTAAGTAAATGTGCGAATAAATAAATGGTAGATAAATTCATTAGTAAGCACCCACTGTGTGCCAGCACTACTCTAATAAGCACCCACTATGTGCCAGCACTACTCTAGGAGCTGGAGTATAGATGGGAGCCAAATAGAGTGCCTGCCTTCAAGAAGTTTAAATGGGGGTGGGGGCGAGTGATTACCTAGATGGTAGAGACATGGGTGGGTGGGTGAATGAGGGATAGATGGATGGGCAGACAGATGATGAGTGGAAAGATGGATGGGGAATGTTGGGTAGATGTGTGAATGAATTGATGGATGGAAGCAGAATGGTGGGTGGGTAGATAGATGATAGATGGGGAATGGTAGATGGATGGATAGGTGGGGCAGGGGTTGGATGGATAGGGGAAGAATGGGAGGATAAAAAAAAATGGGCCTTGGATCTAGAGTCACAGCCTCAAAAATAAATAAATAAATAGTCACAGCCTCTTTTTCTTTTCTAGGGAGCTCTGCCTAGCAGCTTGACCTCTGAAGGATGATCCCAACCTCTTTTGGTACTGCTCTCGGCCCCTCATGCCCTCCCCCATTCTGTGCCTCTACAACATGCCTCAGAGCTCCTTTCACACTCATTAATCACTTCCAGTCATCACCCCTGAAGCCTCCAGAATGTCCTGGAACCATCACACATCCCTCCACCCTCAGCTGGCAAGGACACCACCAGAAAACCAAGGCTTAAATAAAGAGACAGATCCTTCCCTCCTCCCAACCCTGGCAGTGCTCGGTGTGACTTCTCTGGCATGGAGATGCAGGAGGAGTGGCCTTTCTTTTTCTTTTCCTTTTTTTTGTCAGATGTGTGGACATATTATTGGAGCGGTTTTAATTCAGGGCGTTATCTATCAACCTGCTGGCAGAGGTGTGCTCATGGATCCCTACCCAGCCTCCTAGCCAAACGTTAGCAACATAAGGTCCGGGCCTGGCATCTGAGCAGGTCCACTCTTGCCACCTCTGCCACCAAAATCGGGCTGTGGTCTCCCCTCTGAGCTTTGGGGTCTCCTGCCGATGGGAACATATCACATCCATTACTAGCCAGAGGCAGTTCGGCAGGCTTTGTGGAGTTTTCATTTACATTCCAGTCTGGTCAATACTGTAGCTTCTTGAGGAAGTCAGTTCGTACCTCTGAGCCAGTTTCCTTATCTGAAAATGGGAATAACCCCTTGCCTCACAGGGTTAAAAACATGCATACAGAGTGCTTAGCACAATGCCTGGCCCAGAATAAATGCCCCAAACTCAGGTTATTATCAAGATCAATGTGCCCCATGTTCTCCTAAAATTCAACCCCCTTTTGAGTATTTCAGTATCCTTTTGAATGTCCTAAATGTTTAATTGTATTTAAATATATATTTTCAATTAAGTAAAAGCCAATTAATTTAGAAACTCTTTAGACAAACAGGCTATAGATTCCTTATGTTAAAAATTAAAGTAGAAATGGACACAGGATACAAAGTAAGCTCACGGGTTATGACATCTGCAAATATCACCAATGCTTGGTAGACCTATAACAGCAGATATGCTTAAGTGCCAAAATGGTGAGTGGGTGGAGATAGTACATTTGGATACAAAAATTCTCAGGAGGCGGGTAAACATGAGACAAAGTGACACCTGTTTGTCTCCTGTCTAACAGTGAGGGAGGAGATGGGACTGCTGTCAGCTACCTCCTGGCGAGAAGAAGCCAGAAACAGCGAGCCTGGGTAGAGAGAGAGCCGAGGCGCAGAGGGACTTGTCCCAGCCGGTCCTCAAAGGCTGCCCCTACAGCCAGGCTTTTGACCCCTTGACATTGCTCTGAGCCTAGTCTTAGATCCCCCTCCACCCCCAACTGTTCCCCTTTCCCCAGCTCGCTCTCCAGAGAGGCCACCATCACCCTCTCCCGTGCCAGCGACCCACCTTCCCACACCCCACCAGCCCAGTTACAAATGGTGATTTCCAGTTTATTGCTCAAAAACAAAAATCCAGAAGCAAAGGTGGAGAGACTGTGGGTTGAGTAGATGGCAGGAAGGGCATAGGGGCCTTGTCCCGGCTCCCCCTTCATCCTTCTGACCCTCCGAGCCCAGGGGTTAGGCTGGGGGCCAGAGCATCTGGGAAGGTCAGAGTCTTCATGGCCAAGGGAACAGCGGAGCTCTCGGGGGCAGTCCTTATGAGGTACCCTGGGCTGGAGGGGCCCCAGGCGTTGTAGTGGAACTGAGTTCCCATGCCAGGATCCAAAAGCCAGTAGGGTGGGGGAGGCCCCTTATTTGGCAACTGAGAAGAGGAGGTTTTGGGTGGCAGGGTGCTGGTTTATTTACTGTAGGGTCCCAGGGCCAACAAAGCCCCCTTGTGGGACCAGGAGACTATGTACACAACAGGAAGGAAGGAGCCAGAGACCAGGTCCTGCACTCCTCCCGCCCAGAATGAGGAGGGGAGGGACGTCTGGGTCCTGCAGCCTTAGTCTTGGGGTTCAGATGGAAACTTCATACTCCCGTGTATCCTGGAGACAGAGAGATGGGATCAGTTGCTGGAGTGGGATGGTGGTGGAGGAGGCAGCAACATGGGAGTATGAACACAGGGAAGGGGAAAGAACCTGGACTTTTCAGGTAACATCACTGGGGGTTTGGGCGCCATGGGGTGGAAATGGATATGCTTGGTTCATCCTACAGCATATTAAAAGCACATAAAAACCTGAATTTCTGGATTGTCTTGAACAATCTGGCAACTGGGCCTGTTTCCACTATGGACTAGGTGGGGCACAAATTCTCCAGGGAGCCAAAGTCCTCACCACTCCCTGTTGTTCACACCTGACTTGCTTTGTTCATTGATGTGGCCTTTGTAGGCAGCTGAGTTTGAAATTCCCAAGACAGATTACAGAGACCATGAGAGAAGGTATGGCGTCCTGGGGGGGGCTGGGAGGTGGGCACTCCAGGGGCAGGGGCAGGGGCTCACCCCAGCTTCATACAGTGGATTGCTGAAATCTGACTCCACGGTGATGGGGCTGTAGGAATGGGAGCCCGAGAAGCCGAAGAGGGATTTTCCCTGCAGCCTGGGAAGGGAGGAGATGGAGAGGCTTATAGAGAGGTGAGCCCCCAAGCGCACCTCACCCTCCAGGCAGGTCCCTGGATGGCACTTACTTGGTGTAGTATATGTAAACGCCACAGCCGAGCACAAGGACCAAGCCCAGGGGCAGCAGGATGGCCAAGGCGAGGTTCCCTCCCTCCAGCTGTCTTGATGGGTCTGTGGTCTGGGTCACTGGTGGGAGGAGGGGAGGTCATTGAGCTGGGGCTGGGCCGAGCCCTGGGCTCTCCCAGCCTCCTGCCCTGGGCCCTGAGCCCTGGGCCTCACCCCTCCGGGGCCTGGCCTCCGGCCCCCAGCCTCTGCCTTGCCCTCCCGACTCAGCCAGGCCTGGGTCTCCGCCTGTGCCCTCACTGACCTTCCAGTTTTCGGTTGTCCTGGAGCTCCTCATAGGCCACTGCAGGGAGAGGAGGGGGGGGACGGGGTCTGAGCCAGGGAGGGAAGGAGGCTGGGCAGAGGGCGGGAGCCCAGTGGGGCTGGGCAGGACAGCTTGGTTCTCGCTGCCCGATGCTTAACCTAAGCTTTGTCTTTCTCTTGGTGGGGGAGAGGGAGGAGGAGTCAGGGCAGGGCCTTCTTCCTCCCCCTGCAGACCCCTTGAAGTTCCGGGATCCTAACCCTGGGCAGTCTAAAACCATCCAGGTCTGTAGAATTTTCAAAAATAGGGAAACTGAGACCTTTCTTTCTAGAGGACAAGAGACTTCCAAACCAAAGCCCCTTCTACTGCATCCCTTAGGATCATTTCACGACCGGGACTCCCCGGACTTCTGGGTGAGAGCCCACAGGAGGTGAACGGGGAGCTCGGCAGGGTTACCAGTGGTCTCGAATCTGCTACCTGACTTTCTCAGCCCTGTCACTCCCCAAGCACTGCTATGCCCCCTCCTGCCCTGCCTGCCCAGGCACCTTTGCAGAGTGGGGGTTGGCTGGTCCACTGTGAGGGGTGGCCGGGCACACAGGTGATGGTGACCTCGCCGATGAGCTCGAAGCCCTCATAGCAGAAGAAGCGCAGAGACTCGCCCGCCTGGTAGTGATGCTTGTACAGCGTCTGATAGCCGTTCTCGGGCACCCCTGGGTTCAGGCACGGCTCGTATTTCACTGCAGGAAACATGTCAGTCACATGCCAGTTGCACTGCTGAGCAAGCCACCCAGCCATCCTTCCCAGGTGTCCCCCGACTCACAGGCGCACTTGGGGACCCTGTCACTCCACTTGGGGGTGCCTGTGTCCCGGCTGTAGCAGGTGAGCACGGCGGCTCCCTCTAGGCTGTACCCCGGCAGACAGCGGTACTGGACATGGGAGCCAACAGGGAAGCCAGCGTCCGAGGTGGTACGGTGCCCGTTGGTGATCTCACCAGGATCAGCACAAGTCATGACTGTTGGCAAGAGGGCAAAGTCAAGGGGAACTCGTGCCTTAAAAGACCTCCCAGAAGCTCAGGGCTAGGAGATGCCTGAACCCCTTACTTCCCACTATTTCCTCAGAATGAAGGGAGCAGGAGTTGGAAAAACTTATAATTCAATGCGTTTTATATTTCTGGCTTCTTCGGGAACACAGTGATTGGGGCAACCTAGGCCCCATCCTAGGATAAAATGTTAAATATTTAACCACTGCACTGAGCATACCAGCTAAAGCCCCACAGTGTCAGCCCTGCATGGCAGCCATCGGCAGAACAGCAGCTGCCCGCCGGCTCCTCTCCCTCTCAGCACTCCCAGCCCACTCACTGCTCACTAACAGCGCCTGCCTGGCCCCTGCAGGTGTTGAGTTTACAACCTTGTGGAAGAGTCAGAATCACAGCCATTTCTTATATACAGACTTGTGCAAGGCATCCTGCTAAATGTTTACAAACATGATATAAACTCTGATTAAAAACAAAAACAAACAAAACAGGAAAAAAAACCTCACCCTGGCCTGTGTTTCTCAGAGGTTATTGGCCCGAGGACCGGAGGTTCTCGGGTTCGATTCACTTCCCAGCTGGAGCAAGTGTGGGAGGCAACTGGTCTATATGTCTCTTACATCAATATTTTTCTCTCTCTCCTCGTCCCCCCTCACCCGCCCCAATGTCTCTGAAAATTCAATGGGAAAATATCCTCGAGTCAGGATTAAACAACAACAAAAACTTGATATATACTCTGATGATCCTGAGGTCAATATCACTGTCATTTGCCTTGGGGCCCAGGGCTCAGGGCAGTCAAATGATTAGCGCACAGTCACTCAGGGAACGGCAGAGCTGGAACCCCTCGGGGCACAGCTGTGGAGCTCTGGGCTGAAATTCAGAGATTTGGGTCTCAGCTCAGCTTTGGGCTCATTTGGGCAGATTCCCTCTTGAGCCTGGAGCAGCTGGGCTAGGCCTACACACCCTGGACCCTGCCTCCATCCTTTTCTGTCCCTGTCCCTGTCCTGTCTGGGAAGCTGTGTCAACTAGACTTGTGTCCAATCCAAATCTGGCCTCCTGAAACTTACACTCATGGGCCCCACCAGTGCCCCCAAGGGCCAGGTAGAAGACCTACAATCCCTTATTTCAGTAACAGGCTGCTCCAAACTGGGAGAAAGTGACATGATGCCAACCCTTTTTGCTCTTCTAACAGATAAAATCTCCCAGCTCCGTTACTTATTTTTAAAGTGTGTTGTTGTTTTAAAATATGTTTTTATTGATTTTTTAAAAAATATATTTTATTGATTTTTTACAGAGAGGAAGGGAGAGGGATAGAGAGTTAGAAACATCAATGAGAGAGAAACATCGACCAGCTGCCTCCTGCACATCTACTGGGGATGTGCCCACAACCCAGGTACATGCCCTTGACCGGAATCGAGCCTGGGACCTTTCAGTCCGCAGGCCGACGCTCTATCCACTGAGCCAAACTGGTTTCGGCAATTGATTTTTTTTTAAAGGGAGAGGGAAAGAGATGGAAACATCGGTCGGGTGCCTCCTGCACACCCCGTACTGGGGATCAAATCCAAAACTCAGGCATGTGCCCCGACCAGGAATCAAAGAGGTGACCTCTTGGTTCATGGAACAATGCTCAACCAACTGAGCCACACCAGCCTGGCTCCCAGCTCCTTTAAATATCACCGCTTCTGCCCTGGCCGGTTTTGCTCAGTGGATAGAGTGTTGGCCTGTGAACTGGAGGGTCCCAGGTTCGATTCCACTCAAGGGCACATGCCCGGGTTGTGGGCTCCAGCCCAGTGGGGGACTTGCAGGAGGCAGCCGATCCATGATTCTCTCTTATCGTGGATGTTTCTATCTCTCTCTCCCTCTTCCTTCCTCTCTGAAGTCAATAAAAATATATTTAAAAAAATAATAATAAAAATAAATATCACCGCTCCTGTGAAATGTCCTGCCTCTTCGCTGGGACAAATAACGCCCCCCTCTTCCCATAGCCCTTCTTCGTACTTACAGCAGCCATTACTTACTGTTACAGGCACCAGGAAGTGTGTGAAAAACTTCATTTGCTCTTCACAACCCCCTATTCCTACTTCACCGGTGAGAAGCCAAGGCTCAGAGATGTTATACTGGTGGTTACCACTCTAATACCCTGAGTTGTTTAACTAGCTGTCCCTCCCTCAGGCTGTGAACTCCATCAGGGTAGGGAGGGCCCCAACCCCTCTGTGTAACCCCAGCCCAAATCCAGCATGGGGCTGCCTAGGCCCTAGCAACGTGACTCCCTGTAATGTCACAGGCTGGGGGCTGAGACACTGGCGCAGGACCTAGAACGGGAAGCGAGTAACCAAGCACTGATGGGGCCAGGGCGGGTAGAATGAACGAAGAACAGTGGAGGGGCCTTGGAAAGATGAGGCAGGACCCAGAGGAAACGGGGTCCGAGACCAGAGCAGTGCCAGAGGGTGGGAGGCGGCCCGAGAGGATGAGACTGAGGTCCAGAGGGCACAGTTTCCGGCACCAAGGGCACAGGGCGGAGCGACCCAGAGAGAAGGGACGGAACCTGGACAGGATGGGGGCGGGGACAAAGGCCGGAGGCGGGGCGCAGAGGGAAGTGGGCGGGGCCCCAGCGGAGCGTGGAGCCCGACGGGCAGGGGCGGGGCCGGGAGAGGACGGGGGCGGGGCCGGGCTCACTCTTCTGGCAGGCCGGCGGGGCCGCGCTCCAGGACAGGTCCCACTGGCAGGTGAGGATGTCGGAGCCGAGCAGCTCGTAGCCCGGTTCGCACTGATAAGTGAGCACTGTGCCCCGGATCAGGTCCCCGTGGGAAGCCGTCCTCCAGCCCCACTCCGGCGGCGGCAGCTCGGGGCACGTGTCGTTCCTGGGGACCTCTGCCGGGTAGAGACGGCGAGTTCAGGGGCTGCCCTGCGACCAGGGCACCCGTCCAGCCTCGTGGGGCCTCGCTCCTGCTGGAACCCTGCCCATCTGGGGACCCCAGACCTCGGTACCTTTGAAGTGCAACACGAAACCCTGGCCCAGGCCCGGGTTTGGGGGCCCGGGCGGCGCCTGGAACTGCAGCGTGAGGTCGGGCCCAGAGGAGAGGAGGCGGCGGCGCGGTTGAGGTCCCCGCAGCTGGGCCAGGACTCGGGCGCTGGGACCGTCCCCGTCGAACAGTGTCAGCATGTCCCCTTCGCGCACATTCAAGCTGCAGGGAGTAGGACCAGATATGGAGGCTGGACTACGATCCGATCCGTCTGGCCCCTCCTCAGTCTCGGCCAATTACGGGCTTCTCTCTGCTGCTCTCTCCAGGTTCCACTAGTTCTGCGGCTCCTCGTGCTCTTGATCATCCCGCCCAACTCCAGGCCCCGCCTGAGGACCGGCTTTTGGCCACGCCCGCTTCCGGTTCTGTCCAGTCCCGTTAACTACCTCATAACAAGTCAGCTCACTGCACCCTCCCCACACCCACTTTAGTTCTGTTGGTGCTGCAACAACTTGGGCCTGGGTCCCGGGGATCTGCTCCGGGGTGGCCTCAGAAATAGCCCCAGTGGGAGATTCCAGACCAGATGCCCTTTCCCACAATAGCCCGGAGGAAGGCCGTTTGTCCAAGACTGGCTGACTAGCGGTGTGTTCCCAGCTCTACCTGACCACCCACACCCCTGTCAGGAACCTTTAGTCTCCTCATTCACCAGACCACACATCCACCCAGTCCTGGGTAGACACAGGAGCTGCCAGGCTGGGGGTGCAGGCTAGTGTGTTGTTACACCAGTTTGCTGAGCCCACACCCATTGCATCCTCTGCGGCACCCAAACCTACATCTCGACTTGGAGCAAGATGCGCTTCTCCTCCTGGACATGGAGGCCCCACACGCAGTCCTGGCCGGGGCTATAGCTCTGGGGCCAGTCTGGAGAGAGCACCACACCAGCCGGCTCCGACAGCTCCCCTCCGCACATGGCTAGGGTAGAAAGGGTGTCAAATTCAGGACCCAGGTGGGCATGTAGTCTCCATTTCACCACAATCCTCACCACTCCCAACTGTCTGCACCAGACCGCCTCACGGGTTCCCTGCTACCTGTTTTTTTCTTCCACCCCTAGTCCTGCTGCATCCAATCCCCAGCCCTGCTCTTAATTAACCCCGCCCACTCTCCACCCAGTCCACCACTCGCCCAGCTCCACTTCTAGCCATTGGAGACATTTGGGTTGTGACCCCTGGATTCTGTAACAAGCCCACCAATCATTTAGTTTTGAAAACGAAGTCTCTGAAAGGGACAGAGATTACCCAAGGCCTGCGTTTATTAGGTTGGGGTATGCAGGTCTCCGTGAATGGCCTTCCTAGGATTCCCAGCTCGGGGGGGGGGGGGGGGGGGGGGTAGTCACTGAAGGTCTTACTGGGATATGGAAGGCTCACCCTTGCAGGCTGGCTCGGAGTCATTCCAGTGGGGTTCTGTGGGATCCACACATTCGATGGCATTGGGGGGACCAGGGGGCTCCAAGGCATATCCTGGGAGGCATGAGAAGGTAGCCAGCGCCCCTGGGCGGTACTCAGGGTCTGTGGTGGTGACATTGCCGTGTGCCAGGAAGGGGGCGAAGCAGCGATCTTCTTCAAAGGCTAAGGAAGGGTCAATCACACACATTAAGCATTAGGACAGGCCTCAAGGGGTCTCAATTGGGAACTTGGGCTGAATGCAAGGGTTGCTTGGCCATTCAGTGGGCTGCTTCAAATTGAATGCCTTTGGACTTAGCTTTCACTCTCTAGTTTCCCTAAAACCCTAACAGTCCTTCGTACATTGATGTTACCTCCCCAGCCTCTGGAAGGAAGCCCCTAGGCTAGTCAAATCCTAGCCACCGTTCTACAGATGAGGAAACCAAGGTCCACAGACAAAAACAAACAAACTTGCCCACAGTCACACAGTAGGGCAGTGGTGGAACTGAGTCTGAAACCCAGGTTGCTTGATTACCAGCCACAAACACCTGCCTCTGGAAATGGCAAAGGCGGGGGTGGGACGGGGCCCCAGGACACTGGCTCATGGGGGTGCGTTCTCTTCTCAAGCATAACTGCTGGATTCTGATAACCCCTGATGATCCATGCTGGGCTGGCACCCAAAAGTGCAGCTGACACAAAAGCTGTGTGTTGACTTTGGACTAAGCCAGGAAAATGAACATTTGTAGAGCATTTTTGTTTTCCCACCTGACCATACCTTGGCTGCAAAATTCTCTGAGCTAAGATGTCGATACCTGTGATACCGCACAGGAGTCCGACGCTCCTGAGTCAGCAGTGGCCCACACTGTGGGGGCAGGCCTCCAACCTGGGCATGCTCCTTGCACTCTCAGAATAGAACATGCAGTTTATTTTGTAGATTCACTGTCTATCTCACTGTTACTTAACCTTATAAGGTATCATGGCCAAATCCTACACATCCATTAGAGCCCAGAGCCAATTCCATTTCTCTGATTCTCAGAAATGAAATGAATCAACCCTTTGATTCATTTCATTTCTGAGCACTTCACTTTCTTTGTCTGTCTCCTGCTACTATTTGCACAAATCCTCTGCTACAGCCACACTGAAATTCTGTTTCCCAAACATGCCTTTCTCTACCTCTTTACCATTGTTCACACTGTTCCTTTCACCTGAAACATTAATTCCCAATTTCTCTCCTTTAAAACTATCTCTATCTGTAAGGCCCAGCTCAAATGCCCCTTCTCCCATGATAACGGACCTCCTTATTTCCACCAGTCCAGCATCCAATCCCCCTTCCTTTTGGCACACACGCCTCCCCCACTTCCAGTCCATCAGGTTCAGTTGGGGCCAAGGAGGGATGGCCTCGTGATGTGGATCTGCCAATCATCATCTGCCCCTAGCTATGGCGATTGGCTCCGGCATAGGCCTATGACCTAAGCCAGGCCATCAGAACATTTCCTGGCATTTTTCGCTGAAGCCCTTGGGAAAGTGGTATGCTTGCTCTCTTTCTGATAGAGCTACTAAGTTGGTAGTATGTTAACTTGGCACTGCTGGCTTCACCACAAACTGAGTGCTGGAGAATGAAGCCAACACAGAGGAAAGAACTGGGAGGTTAAGGTAACTGGCCCCTTGGCTGTGTTCCTGGATCCAGCCATATATGAAGCTTAAATACAAAAGGCCACCTCATGAAATCAGAAGGGGCCCAGATGACGGGATCCTTGTCGTTTGGGGTGGGGAGGCAAGTCAGGTTTCAGGAATCCCAACACGGAGATGAGCAGGGATAGAGTATGTGCTTGTGACCGTGTGTGGGCATCAGGAAGAGGGGAAGGCACAGGGGGTGGGGCCCGGGGTAGTGGGGGGCAGTTACCTTCAAACCGGAGGCTTAGCAGCAGGGGATTGGCAGGAGTCTCTGAAAGCAGCTCCACATAGAGGGACTGGGCGTCACTGATGAGGCCCCGCTCAGGGACATCATCCATGTCAGAGTCGTAGATGACCGGGGACAGGGGACTGCCCCCTGAGCGCACCATCAACCTGGAGTGGACAGAGGGTGGCCAGGAGCTCAGTTTCCCCTCAGAAGCTGCTTCGTCTCTTACCTGCTCTTCTTGTTTTCTTACAAGTACCGCGCGCTCGCCGGCTGCGCCACTGGAGCGCCTTGCTTATTTTCATGGCTATTGTTTTCCAACATTAATTATATGCCATGTACTTAGCTAAGCCTTTACATATTTTATCATGTTTAATGCTCACAGGAAACCTCTCATTTTATAGATGAGGAAATTGAGACCCGGAAAGATTAAGTAGCCTGCCTAACGTCACCTAGCAACCACTGGGCAGAGCTGGGATACCAGTTTGTTAGATAAATAATACGATGACGACGACCATGGCAAACACATTTCTAGTGCTTACTGTGTGCTGGGCACACTAAGCACATTGCATGCCTTAATGCGTTTATCCTCACAGGAAACTTGCGAGAGGTCCTGTTACCTCCATGCTGCCAGTGAGGGAACGGGCACAGAGAGGCTGAGAGAGTCACCTAAGCTCCCACGGCTACTGTCTAAGAAAGAGGGCTAACCTGTGTTTGACCCAGACCGCAACTGGGACCCACCCAAGGTCTGTCTGTCTCCCACTGCAGCCTCCCTCTCTCCCTGAGGGGGCGACTCTGACCCCAGGCCCAGACCCTCACCGGTCATTGTCCTCATCTAGCGAGACCCTCTCGAAATGCAGGTGCAGCCGGCGTCCCTCGGCTGCTTCGATGACCCACCGGCAGGTGAGGTTGGGCCCTGCAGCTCCCCCGGGCTCAGGTGACACGATACGGCCCAGTGTAGCATTGTGGATGGTGCCACCACAGGATGCTGTGGGCAGAGGAGGGGCAGGTTAAGGTGACTTGTCCTCCCAATCTTCAGAGCTGCTGCATCCACACCTTTGCCTGGGACCTGGCCTCAGCACGGCCTCTGCCCTACATGCCCACCCCAGAGAACAGGACCTTTTCCAGGGTACTGCCCAGGTGCGCACCCAGACCTGGAATAAGAAAACCCAGAGTGGACACCCCCAGGACAGAGATTCCACCCAAATGAAGACATGCTGGGATGGGTAACCATGGGGGAGCCCGTAATTTAAGCCCTAAGATGGAAAATCTTCAAGTTGGGATCCCCAGGAGGAACTCTTCAGGATAGAGACCCTCCCACAGTTTGAGACTCCAGCCCCCCCACCTCCTTGCCCCAAGAATGGTTTCTTCTAGGATGAGGAGTCTCCAAAAGAAGGGACCTCCAGAACGGTGACTCCCAATATGGAAACCTTCCAGTTGGGACATTCCCTGATGGAGATCCCCCAACGATGGGGACTTCAAGGATAGAGACCTCAGTGTAAAGAGCTCCAGATGGAGGCCCCAGGATAGCAACTCTTCAGGGTTCAAACCCCCCCAAAGATAGAGACCCCCAAGAAAGAACCCTTCCAGTGGGGTTCCTAGGACAGAAGCCCCCACCTATTGTGGCAGGAGACTCACCCATGCAACTGGGGGGTTCACCGCTCCAGGCTGGCCGGGTGCTATTGAGGCAGATGAGGGTCTCTTCACCATGCAGCTGGTAGCCTGAATCACAGTGGAAGGTGGCCGTGCCCCCAGGGTGCAGGTCTGTCACACTCACGTCCCCATGGGCCGGCCGGGGAGGGAAGCCGCAGCTCAGGAGGTAGGCTGGAGCGGGAGAGCAGGGAGGAGGGGGGTTCATTTTCCATGTCACCCTCCCAGTCCCCCAGCACTTCCTCCCCTCTTTCCAGGACCCCCTGGGGGCACAAAATGGTTCCATACTAGAGTCCTCACATGGGCACACTGTCTCATGAAGAGCTCATTTCAACATCTCTTATCTCCTCTGATTTTTGTAATGTACCCACTTTGCCCTTCACTTGATAGATAAGGTACCTGTGACTCAAAGAAATTCTGGATCCTAGAATTCTTTTGCTGTGTGACCCCAGGCAAATCAATTGACCTCTCTGACCCTATCCAGCTCTAATAATAACAAATAATATATTTGCAGAGCTTCTTCGCCTTCCAAAGTGAGTTCACACAGTGCTTTTGAGGTAGTCAGAGAAACACTGTGACCTATTTCTAGATGCAGCCAGTGAGCATTCAAGTTATTTGGTGCATTTTCTCCCCTCTACACACGCAGTGGACTTCCACTGAGGTACACTAGGGTATTATGCCCTCAGCTTTCACCCAGAGGAACCAAATGAAACTCCTCTAGAAACTTTGACTATTTCACCATTAAAGGCCTTCATACTCACTGCTCCCTAAATGAATCTCCCCGTGCAGGTGAAATGCTAGGGCAGTGATGGCGAACCTCTGACACGCGTGTCAGAGGTGACACGCAAACTCATTTTTTTGGTTGATTTTTCTTTGTTAAATGGCATTTAAATATATAAAATAAATATCAAAAATATAAATCTTTGTTTTACTATGGTTGCAAATATCAAAGAATTTCTATATGTGACACGGCACCAGAGTTAAGTTAGGGTTTTTCAAAATGCTGACACGCTGAGCTCAAAAGGTTCGCCACCACTGTGCTAGGGAAAGCTTTGCTTTCATTAAAGAACTGTTTTGTCTTTTCCTTTCTTGTTGTAAGAACTGTGTAATCTCTCTATTATTTTCGCACTGGCCGCTAGGAAGCTCAGAACCAGATTATGGCTTATCCCTGGCAACGAAGGCTTGTCCACAGTCTATTTTCTCAGCTTTAATAAACATTACCTGATACCAATTTTTTCTTCCTTATTCTATTTAATTTTATTGCTTGAATTCTTTTTTGAAAGTCTCCTGAAATTCTTGTAGAATCATAAGAGATAAAACAAAGAAATAGAAAGTGACTCGGTAGTAAATTATGGACTCTGAACTTGATCTTGACAGAGCTCTGTGTGTCTGTTTCAGACCAGGCAGAGGTCATGGAGAAGGGCTTCTCGGAAGAAATACACCAAAGCTGGGTCTTGTCGGAGGGGAAGACTACAATTAGCAGAGGCTTGGGAGATACCAGCTTGCCGAGGCCTTTGCTTTTTGGACTCTCTAGCCCTCAGTGATTCTGTAAGAGACCTGGTCTCTCCCTATATTCAAAATTCAACAAGTAGTTCCTTGGCAGGGTCCCGGGGAGAAAAAGATGAAAAGACTCAGGCCTTATGCTTTGGGAATCTACAGACTACTGGGATAGACAGACATAAAAACAACTTTCTAGGAAACATTGATTTGAATAAATGTTAGCCTCTGTGATGGCTCTCCAGGACCAAGAGAATCCAGTCTCAGTACTTTGTTTATTTATTTATTTATTGGGTTTTTTTTAGTCTCAGTACTTTATTTATTTATTTATTGTTTTTTTTTAGGTCTCAGTACTTTAATCTGTAACAGACTGTGTACAGTTGTTTGTGATAACTCACTACATTCGGACCAGTGCTAGGTCTCAGTACTTTAGATTGACATACAAGCCCCACAGCAGGGTCCTGCCCAGCACATCCACCTCCAATTCTCATCACCTATGGCCCATACAGTATATCCTACATAGTATAGGTTGTGACTCCTTATGGTCTCACCTCCATGTTTTTTTTACACCATTTCCCCTACCTTCAAGGCCCGCTCTGGCTTTTTCTAATCTTTCAAGGAGTAACTGATGTGCCATCTCTTTCAGGAAGGCTTCCTGACCCTTTCTCTCCCCAGTAGAGTTGGTTGCTCTCTTGCCTATACACAGTCCCACACATATGTACACTAATAAAAGAGAAAAATGGTAATTGGCGTACAGCGCTACCCTTTTCATTGGCTAATCAGGGCTATATGCAAATTCACTGCCAACTGAGATGGCAGTTAACTGCCAACAAAGATGGCGGCTAATTTGCATATGTAGGCACAATGCAGGGAGGCGAAAGGGAAAGCAGGAAGAAGCCCCCTGCCACTGACAGTGATTGGAAACCCAGGGGGGAGCTAAGAGGTGGGGGGCAGGACAAAGGCAGCCCTGGGGCCGCCTTTGCCCTGCCCCCCAGCCATGATCTGAGAATCAGGCGCCTTTGCCACCCTGGCCAGTGACAGTAGGAAGTAGGGGGGAGCCAGCGATGGGAGCTGGGCACGGTCGAAGCTGGCAGTCCCGGGAGCTAGGGGTCCCTTGCCTGGGCCTAAAGCGGAGCCCACGATCGCGGGGCCGCTGCAGCTGCGGGTCCCCGCTGCCCGGGCCGGACGCCTAGGCCAGAGGCATTAGGCCTGGGCAGGGGCGGAGCCTGCAACCGCGGGGAGCTGGGGGTCCCCTGCCCAGGCCTAATGCTTCGGCCAGAGGTGTTAGGCCTGGGCAGGGGCAGAGCCTGCAACCGCGGGGAGTTGGGGGTCCCCTGCCCAGGCCTGACACCTCTGCCGGAGGCCTCAGGCCTGGTCAAGGGGCCGATCCGGTGATTGGTGATCGGAGGGTGATGAGGGTCAACTCCTCTGGCCGAGGCATCAGGCCTGGGCGGGGGGCTGAGGGTCCCCTGCCCAGGCCTGATGCCTGGGCCAGAGGCATCAGGCCTGGGTGGGGGGCGGAGCCGGGGATTGGAGGGATATTATGGTCCCCTTGCCTAGGCCTGAAGCCTGGGTCAGAGGTGTCAGGCTTGGGCGGGGGGTGGAGCAAGCGATCAGAGGGAGATGGGGGTCCCCTGCCCAGGCATGATTCCTGGGCCAGAGGCCTCAGGCCTGGGCAGGGGTCAGAGCCAGTGATCGGGGGGAGATGGGGGTCCCCTGTCCAAGCCTGACACCTCTGGCGGAGGTGTCAGGCCTGGGCAAGGGGCCGATCAGGCGATCAGAGGGTGATGGGGGTCTATGCCTCTGGCTGAGGCATCAGGCCTGGGCAAGGGGCAGAGCCAGCAATCGGAGGGGTCTGGGGGCCCCCTGCCCAGCCCTGACACCTGGGCCAGAGGCATCAGGCCTGGGCTGGGGGCAGAACCAGTGATGGGGGGAAATGAGGGTCCCCTGCCCAGGCCTGACACCTCTGTCAGAGGCGTCAGGCCTGGGCAAGGGGCCGATCCTGCGATTGGAGGGTGATGGGGGTCAATGCCTGAGGACTCCCAGTATGTGAGAGGGGGCAGGCTGGGCTGAGGGACACTCCCCCCGCACACACACACACCCAGTGCACGAATTTCGTGCACCGGGCCCCTAGTCTATATATATATAAAAGCCTAATATGCAAAGTGACCACTAGGGAGTGGCATGGAATGAAGGAAGGCCCTGGTCGGCAGCCGGCAGCTGCTAGGGACCCTACCCATGCACAAATTTCATGCACAAATTTCATGCACTGGGCCTCTAGTAAGTTTATAATCACATTAACCACTGTCTATTGCCACTAAGAGACAGAACCAAACCTTATTTATTTTGTCTTCTAAAGGCCTGGCCTAGCTGGTCAATTGGTGCAGCCAAGCAGCAATGTGACAGTGCAAAGAGCACTGGTTTTGGAGACAGGCAGATCTGAGTTCCAGATAATAACTTATTAGCTATATGACCTTCAGCAGGCAACTTCGCCTCTAGGGCCTCTAACCTATAACTGGCAATAATAATCCCTATCAATAAGGATTGGCCTTTAAGTGAAACAAACAAACATGCAAAGCAGCCAGCATATAAAAAGTGCTCAGAAAATGTTAATCCCCTGCGTCTCACCAGCCGTAATTAATGAATGACTGGGAGTCAGGGAATCGCAATTCTGACCCTGCAATGAATTTGCAGGTGACTGAGCAAACCACATAACCCGAGTCTTTCTCTTCCTCCCAGAGATGGAGTTGACAATGGCCACCCCCAGGGTTGCTGTGGGAACAAATGAAACAACAGTTGTTGGGCTTGGGGTAAGGGGGGATGGAGAAGCTAATGAGGCCACGCTGGACCAGAGGCCCAGCTAGGGCACAGTTGGAAGGGCTTAAACAGGGTTTTGGTCCCAAAGGTGCCTGGAGAAGCTGTACAGCAGGGAAGACAGAGATAGGAAATGAAGGCCAATTTATGAGGTAACCCTGCTTCCCCAAATGTTCTACTTAGCCTAGAGTCCTATTTTCAATGCCCCAGAGAAGTGGCTGCTTAACAGAGGCAGCAGGGGAACATTCTGTAATATCTGAAGTCCAACCCTCTGCCCGAGGCCCTCAGGCATGCCCTTGCTCCCCAACAACTATATATGGCCCTGACTACCAACTGTGTGCCCTCAGTTCACTGGTCTCTCCACGAATAGGTCTGGCGCTGGGTGCCTCCACCTTGCACATATGAGTCCCTGGAGCAGGTCCCCAGTGGAAGCCTCAGAAAGGCTGGAGAGGGTATGAAGTGGGGATATAAGTTGTGTGTGTGCCCTGGGAAAGGGGTATGGGGTCAGCAAAGCTAACAAAGGGGCAGGCAAGGCCATGAGGTGATATGAAAGGGACATTGACTCAACCCAGTTTCCTTGTCTCTGAGGAGCATAGGAAGGCTTTTTTGAGAGGCAGCGGTGTGTGGAACGGGACAGTGGCTGGGCCCTCTGCACACATGTACACATGTATGCTAGGACATACACTTGCATTGTGGGAAGGTTCCCCGTACACACAGGCGAGTGTGGATATACACGTGTGTAGGTTGTCTGTGGATAGATGCTCATGAATGCAGTCATGCACGAATATATTCCCCTTCCCTGCCCCAGGAGTAAGCAGGTTTTTTCTTGGTCTCAAATCTGAGGCTGTCACTATCCTACTTTAAATACTTCAAAATACCACCCCTCCCCCCCTCCCTTACCAGAAGAAGAGTCTGAACTCCTTACTGATGCTAATAAGAGCATGATCCCAATTCAACCTTCCTCCCGGTCTGGTCTCTTAGCTTACTTCTCCTGCCTCCTCTTTTCTGTGCTTTGGCTGTAATAGCAACGACTGACATTTTCAGCTCTCACTGTGTACCAGATGCTATTTTAAGCACTTGTCATGTATTAACTCATTTGATCATCTTAATAATACCACAAGGTAAGTATTATAATCCCCATTTTTCAGATGAGACAATGAAAAGTTAAGTAACTTGTCCCAGATCATAAAGCTATGACAACTCTATCTTCCATGATGAATTACTTCAACTCTTCAAGGGGCTCACATTTTTTCTCCTCTCTGGGTCTTGGAGTGTGCTTTTCTATCCATCTTGACATCTGCCTTCCTTCCTCTTTTGCTCCCTCCTACCCTTTCCCTAGCTAACTAATCTTTTAGGTCTCAGCTTAATCATCTCCTCCAAGAAGGTGCCCCTATATTCCATAGGGGAAATTTAGGTCCCTTTGATATTTGCTCCTTCTGCCTGTATTCCTCCACCATAGGGATAAGGGTCCTTAGCTCACCGAGTTATAATCATCCTGATTACTTGTCCATCTTCCTACCTAGATTCTGAGTTCCTTGAAGTCAAATTTACATGTGGCTTCTTCATTCCTCTTCCCAAGGCTAACCCAGGGCCAGTATGAAGTGGGAACTAGCTAAGCATTTGTTGAGTGAATGGATGAGCTGTCACTTGGATGCATGCACACTCAGACATAGGCCTGTAAGTGTGTGAAATAACTGTGCCCAGGTCTCCTCTGAGAGTTCTGCCCCCAGGGTGCTAGTCAGGAGGAAAAGTCCCCATGTTGCCCTGTGCATGGAAGTCTCCAAGGGATGTCCCTTGTGCCAGTGTGGCCCCTGCCCTTCCACCAGCACCCTGGACTCTCACCCTGATAATGGATCCTGAAGCCACCGCCCCTTGGGACTCGAGGACTCTGGAAGTGCAGGAGCAGCCGGTTGGTTGGACTCCGAAGGACCTGTCCTTCTCCCAGCATGGAGGAGTTGGCCAGCAGTCGGGGGGCCAGGCCTGGGGCTCCCCCACCAGCCAGCACCAAGAGTTCCTCCTCTCGAGACAGGTTCAACGTCTGCACCTACAGAAGCCAGACCCAGACTCACCAGGGTAAGTCAACCCGGGTGGAAAACCCCAGAATCCTCCCCCACCCCACACACACACCCATCACCACCACCCTTGCTTTCCTTTTCCCTGTATGTGGCAGCCCAAACACCACGGTGACAGTGGCCAAAGTTGTAGAACTCCAGGTGTCTTCCTGACCATCAGAAGGCAGGCCCATTTGTGTTAGGAAACAGGTTCTCTGGCTCTTAGGTCAAATCTGTGCACAGCCTAGGACCCAGAGGAAAGGGCTTGGAGGTTTCAGGATTATATGCTACGTCCACTTACCTGGATCTCAATGCCGTAGCCAGGGTAGACATGGATGCTGTATGTACAGTCCAGGAGTCCCAAGGTGCGGCTGGTGCTGCTTCCTAAATCTGGAGACTCAATATGCCCTTCACCTTCGGAGATGTTGTTATTACACAAAACTAAAAAGATATATAAATGGCTGGAGTCAAACAAATCCCTGTGTTCTTGCTCTCCCAGTCACGCAACTCTGGGGGCCCTCATCTCTCTTCTCCCCCGCACCCCTCGTCATCTTTATCCAAAGCTCCTCTCCCCCTGTGCCCAGAATCCCCTTCCCCCAACTGTAACATGGATAAAACATAGAAAGGTACATAGTATGGGTGCATATTATTAAGCAGAAACTCTCCTATCTGTACCCAGATCCCTTCTTGCACCCCTTCCCTGCAGTGTCTCTCCTATTCATATCCTGCTCCTCTTGAACACTACTCCATTCCCTTTCAATCGCCTCACCTGGGCTTGTCACCGTCGTGGTGACAGTTGTTGTGGTGATGATGGTGGTCGTGGTCTCCTCCTCTCCTCCCTCAGGCCCAAGGGGCGGGCCTGGGGAAGTGGGGCCAGAAAGGGGTGGGGCTGTAGTTCCTGGGGGCGGGGTCAGCAGCTCGGGCGCGGTGGGGCCTGCCCCCCTACCCTCCTTAGGGGTTACGGCTGTTGTCAGAGGCCCTGTCCCTGGCTCAGTGGCCCGTGGCAGGGAGGGTGCTGCAAGAGTCTGGCCAGCTGGAGGGGTGGCTAGCGTGGGGTCCGGATCAGATCCTGGGACAGTGCAAGGGAAGTCAGAGCACAGGAAGAGCAAATTGGTGGGTCTTGAGGGGGGCACAGGGCTGAGGGAAACTGGGGGTTCCCCACTGAACCCAAAAGACCTCCCCCACAAGGTGCAGACCCTCCACTTCTATTTTCCCCACCTCAGTTCCTCACCTCCTCCCAAGGCTTCTACAGCCTGACATCCTCTCCCCTTTCTCTTCTGCTGTTCACCTCTGGACCAGGTCCTTCCACTCGGATGGTCTCCTTGAGCCTCTCTGCCTCCCCATTCAGATCTGGTTCCTCTCCTAGCTACCATTTTCTCTTTCCTCTGTCTTGCTCTCTTTGGAACTCTTTTTATTTCTCTGATTAGTATTCTTATCACTCTCCGATTTTATGATTCTAGGTTTACTAATCTCTGCATTTCTCTTTCTCTTTTTGTGTCTTTCTCCCACCATTTTTCTGATTCTGGTTCTCTGATTTTCCATCTGTCTTTTTCTCTGATTATCTGTTTTTCTATCCCTTGACCATTCTATTTCTCTGCCTTTGCTCAGTTTTGACCCTCTCTAACCATCACCCTCTAACTCCCTCTGAATTTTAATGGCCTGGTTCCCCAATTCCTTGAGTGAATGTCTCTCCCTCTGCCTCTGTGCTACTCTTGCCACTCTGGGAGCCTCACCTGGCAGGTAGCCCATCTCTGGGCCCCTCCTCAACAGGGCCCCATGGAGCAGCTCAGCCAAGGCCTCCGAGGCTACCGTGGGGGTCTCGCTCCCAGGCTCCAGCAGTGCCTCCTCCTCTTTCACGGGCAGACCTAAGAGATGAAGCTGTATGAGCCCTTCCACTGCCCCACACTCCCCATTCACCAGAAAGATCTTTTCCGGGGTTATTCCTCCCTCCTCTGCTGGGCCTGTAGGAGCTCACAGGGTCCCAGGCTGAGCTGAGAGCTAAGATGGAAGGAGAGGCTCCCAGCTGCCCCTCACAATCTTCCACCTTCTTCTCCACGTTTCCCCCCAGGCGGTGTGGGCCTTCAGTGAGCACCTTGGCTCCAATGAACCCTGACATGCCAGCAGGGTGGAGAAGGGGGGATGGTGCTGCCTTCATTTTCACCTCAGTGGTCTCCTGGTTTCCTGGTCTGACAGCACCTCCCAGCCCTTGCTTCTGCAGTACCCAGCTTTCTCTCTGGATTTCTATCTCTGCAGTGTGGTGTGTTCTCTCTCTCTCTCTCTCTCTCTCTCTCTCTCTCTCTCTCTCTCTCTCTCCTTTCTCATTTCTCTGTGGTCTCTCCCGGGTCTCGCTGAGGGGCAGAGTCGGGGACTGAATATCTGGTCTCTGAGCAGTGCCTTTGCTCATCTGTCTTTGTCCATACATCCAAGAACAGTTGTGTGTGCAGTGCCTGGCATCCCTCCCAGCATCTCCATCTCCTACTCAGGTACTCTGCGTGTTCTGCCGCCTCCACAGACATCCCCCCAACTTTCCCAGCCCTCCTTCCTGTATGTAACCCTTGAGATGCTGCTAAAAGCTACCCTCACTCCTTCCCCCGCCTCTTCTACAGAGGGGTCAGCGGCTCCAGCTACAAACTGGAAAGCCCTGGCTAGTCGCTTTCCATCAGCTGCGCCCCTCCCCTGCCTCAGCTTTGGAGACCAGGGTGTTCCGAGAAAGGAGGGTAAAGGGCCCCCCTGGGGGCTTTCATGGCCCACCCCCACGGTCCCGTGTCCTTACCCTGAATCCAGGGGCAGCTCAGCAGAATTAGGAGCAGCAGCTGGGGAGGCGGTTGATGCTGGGCCTTGGGAGTCCCCATGGCGACTCACACTGATTTCTCGTCTCTGCGCCTCTCTTAAATAATCTAGCTGTCACCTTTCTTCTGTCTCTATCTTCCCCTTTATTATTTTTCTCCCTGGCAGTTAGCAAGGAAGACAATTTCTCTACCCCTTGGGATGGAGGAGCAGAATTGGGCTGGGGGGTCGCCTGGAGCCCAACCCTCTTTGCCCAATCTCCTCTGTTCTCTGCTCCGGGATCTGAGGGAGAGGGGGCGCGGCTCCGGCTGCAGGGGGTGGAGCCGAGAGGGCCGAAGGACCGGGCCTCCTGGGTTACCCTCCTGGTCGGGCGCCTGGGTCCACCAGGCTGGCTGGATCCCAAGGTGTGGTCCAGCTGGGGAAAAGCAAGACAGCTTGTGAGGGGCCTGGGGTGGGGTCGGGGATCTACTGGGCTCTAGAGGGGCTTGGCGGGGAGCAGAGGGGGCTGCGGAACCTAGAGAGCCAAAGCTCGGGCACTAGAGCTGCGGAGGGAGAAGCTGAGAAAGGTGTCGAGTCCACGTCAGATCCTGGGGACGGGCGAAGGGAGGGGCCTGAGATTTATTGGGGGGCGGGAGGGAGGAGGAAGTGCAGATGGAGGAAGGAGGGACCATATGAGCCAGGACCGTAATCCTCACTCCCGCGGCCCCTAAGGGAGGCAAGGCAAACTCTCTGGCTCCAGCAGTAATTATGGACCCCTCTCCCTGTTACAGCAACATCTGGACTCTGAATCTCCTCTTCCCAGGCTGCCGAGGCTCTCAATATGCCCCCAACCCTTATCCAGACCCTCACCCCATGGACTTCCCCTTCCTTTCTACAGAAGCTCCTGTGCAATGGCTTTCCCCGCCCTCCTCCGGGAGAATGGCAAGTTTCCACACTTGTGAGAAGCCCAAGGGGTAACCAGGCTGGCTTTTGGGGAGGAGACACCCTTCATCTTACCAGACAACATACAACCTGAGCCCGGCCAGCCGGCAGGGGCTTTAACTTTTTTATTTCTGGCCTCTCACACAACGCCTCCGACGCGTTTGTTCAGCACCACCAGCGCGCGGACAGCTCTCCCGGCCGCGCCTGAGCGGGCCCCGCCCCCAGCGCCGTGGGCGATTGGCTGAAGCCGCCTTCACTGTCAATCAGGCTGCCCCCTGGGGCTGGCTCCGGGGGAAGCGAAAGGGGAGGCGGAGTCACAGGCAGATGGGTCCAGGGTTCTGCAGACCCAAGGACAGGCCACAGCGTCCCCGTCCGCAGTCCGCCCCACCCCTTGGTTTGTCCCGCCCCTACTTTACGCATTGCGGGGTGGCTGGAGGTTGGCAGCTTGCTCCTGGCGCCGCACGTGGCGCCCTTTCGGGGTCCGGGGAGAGGGAAATCCGGCGACGACTCCCCTTCCCCCTCCCCCCTGGCTGAGTTGCCGCTGCCACTGGGCAGGGGCTGCGGTAACTAAGCTGAGCAGACTGCTGTAGGGAGGAATGACGTCAGGATGTGTGAGAGCCAAGGAAGGAGCGAGTAGGGGAGAAAGAGCGAGAGAGAGCGAGAGCGAGAGGGAGAACCCGCCGGCCGGGTGGAATGAGATTAGAGGGCCGTAGGAGAGAGGGGGAGAGAGGAGAGACGCCGCTGCGGAGGACGACTGGTGGCAGGTTCCGGCCCCCGGGGCTGCGGGTCCAGCTGGGGTAGGAACTGCTGTCCAGGGAGGCTAGAAGGAAACGGGCGGAGGGTGGGGGTGGAGGGAGGAGAGAAGAAAGGAGAGGGGGAGACGGAAGGTGGGGAAAGGAGAGGCGGAGGGTGAGAGAGGAAAGTGCCGGAAGGAGAAAGGAGAGGAAAGAGAGTGGGGGGAGAGGCAGAAGAAAGGAAAGGGAGAAGAGGGTTAAAGGTACATGAGGGAGGAGAGAAAGAGGGAGATACAAGGTGGAGAGAAGACTTCAGAAGGAGGGAGAACAGAGTGGAAATGTGGAAAGGAAACAGCCCCGGGGGGAACCAGGGAGTAGCCATGGAGGAAGAACTGGGGGGACAGGGGAACTGGGGTCTGGAAGATGCCCCAGGCCTCTTGGCCATGGCCTCCCTGCCCATCCTGCCCACATGGCCTTTGCCCCTGGTCTCCTCAGCCTTCACCCTGCTGCTCGGAGCCCTCACTTCCCTCTTCCTCTGGTACTGCTACTACTTAGGCTCCCAGGATCTGCAGGCCCTGGCGGCTGGGAGTCGGGCTGGGGGTGTCAGTGGTGGGTCTGGGGGATGCTCTGAGGTCGGCAGGCCAACCCCAGGGAGCTCTGGGGAGGCTGGGAAAGGACCTAGGACAGAAGGACTAGTGAGCCGCCGCCTTCGGGCCTACGCCAGGCGCTACTCCTGGGCAGGGATGGGTAGGGTGAGGCGGGCAGCTCAGGGTGGCTTAGGCCCTGGAGGAGGGCCAGGGGTCCTGGGCATTCAGCGCCCAGGCCTGCTTTTCCTGCCAAACTTGCCCTCTATGCCCTTCGTGCCGCGGGATGCCCAGCGACATGATGTGGAGCTTCTGGAAAGCAGCTTCCCTGCTATTCTGCGGGACTTTGGGGCTGTGAGCTGGGATTTCTCAGGAACTACCCCTCTGCCTCGGGGCTGGTCCCCACTACTGGCTCCAGGGTGCTACCAGCTCCTGCTGTACCAAGCAGGCCGGTGCCAGCCCAACAACTGCCGCCGGTGCCCTGGGGCCTATCGGGCACTGAGGGGGCTGCGGAGCTTCATGAGTGCCAACTCCTTCGGCAACGCTGGCTTTTCTGTCCTTCTTCCGGGGGCCCGGCTTGAAGGCCGCTGTGGACCCACCAATGCCCGGGTCAGATGCCATCTGGGTAAGTAGATGATGCCTGCAGACAACCTCCTTGCCTCTCCTCTGCCACCAGAGCTTTGTACACTGTGTTCTGATGATGCCTCTTCTCAGAATCTTCCACTACAACTGTTGCCCACAGCAGTGGCATTTCCCGAGCTTCAGGTACCTGCAAACTATCTTCATAAGCTTTGCCATAGTCACTTAGCACCTGGACTGCATTTCTTCATATGGACTCCCCCCACATTTTGTTTTACTTACTTAAAAGGAATTCTTATAGAACAATGATAATTAGTATTACTTGTCCTAAATAGAGAGTAATCATAAAAACAAATTTAAACTTCAAAAAAGGCTTTACAAATTTTGGCTAAATACTCTAGTCTGAGACACAAGCCTACACTCTCTTTACTTAGAAGGGAGCAGTATTAGTAAGGTGTTAGTGTCATGGTAGCACCAAACTTGAGATGCTCTTTTTGATGTTTTAAAGATGGAGAAAATGGAAAGGAAAACAAGTTTCTGGTTATTTCATTCCATGATCTTATTGTGCTACCAGATGGATGTACCCTTGCCTCAGGATCAAGTCTAGATCCTTTCTCTCCTCACCTCCCATCTGTTCCCTTCCTTGCCTTTTCTCCCACCGTGCTTTTAAAATAAAGGCCTTCTGGCTAATCCTGGCAGACACCACATTTATGCTATACCCTTAACCTAAAATGTCTTTACCTTTATCATTTTATCACCTCCTGGAAAACTCGTACTTAGTCTTTAGCACTCCTATTTCCAAGTGTCACACCTCCTCTGGGATGTCTTCTTATTCCTCATCATTTGAAGTGGCTGCTCAGTTTTCTCACAGTACTCTGCTGTGTGGTCCCTGGGCAAGGATGAAGTCATTAGTTTCCTATCTCGCAGGGAGGGAAGGCCCAGCACATAACAGGTTCTTGAGTTAAATTGTCAGAAGCCTAGGAGGAGATGCCACTTCCTCCAGGAAGCCTTCCCTTTTCTCTAAAACAGAATAGATTGTGCTTTGCACTGCATTTCCCTTACCTCCCAGTACTTCTTTCAGCCTGTATCTATAATAATAAAAGGGTAATATGCTAATTAGACCAGACGTCTTCCTGACATCGTTCCTGACGAAACCGGGGCCTGAGGGAAGTCAGCCGGGTCCCGGGTGCCTGCGGGAGGCCCAAGGGAAGCAACCAGGGTCCCGGTGCCGGAGGAAGGAAGGCCTGTTCTTGCACACATTTTCGTGCATCGGGCCTCTAGTTGTTTTATGATATTCCAGTCACCTTCCAGAGAGCAAGAGGAACTGCCACAGAACCTGGTGCTTAGGACCCTCAGTCTGCTTTTTGTGAATGGGATGGGCGCCTTCCATAGAGGCTGGAATGCGGGATGCCTGGGTCTCTCCCCACAGGTCTGAAGATCCCCCTTGGCTGTGAGCTGGTGGTTGGGGGTGAGCCCCAGTGCTGGGCTGAGGGACACTGTCTACTGGTGGATGACTCCTTCCTGCACACAGTGGCTCATAATGGTAATGGGGTCCCATTCTGCTAGAAGGGATGAGGGACTAAGAGTGGAGGGGAATAGATGAGACGCTGCAGACTCAGGCCCACTGGCTTGCTGTTCCAGTGCCACCATTTTCTAGTTGCATAACCTTGAACAAGTCATAATTTCCAATCACCTGTGAAATGAGGAAACTGCTTTGTTGGTCAGGTGGCTGAAGGATTAAATAAATTAATGTAGGTGCAAAGTGGTTAACAGCACAAGACCCTGGGCCTGGATTGGAGTTCCTGTGCTCCTCTGGCACCTACATGGTTAGATGCTACCAAGTAGGTGGCAACACCTTAACTACACGTATGTTGTCAGGCCTAAGGGCCTCCTCCACCCTTCTCAAGGGGAGTGCTAACCTTCTCTCTTTTAATACAAGCTCCTTACTAGCTCCTTGAACTTGGGCAAGTTATTTAACCTCCTTGTGCCTGTTACTTTGTATAAAATAGGAATAATTATGGAACTATCTCAGAGTTTGTTTTGATGATTAAGAGTTAATGCACATAATGAACAGTGTCTGGCATTTACTTATAAAGTGTTTGCTTTTTTGGTTACTTGGTGAGTGCTCTGGCATATAAGTGCTTAATGTCAGCTACTCTCCTGCCTCCATTCCCATGTACCCTAGGCTCCCCTGAAGATGGACCTCGAGTGGTCTTCATCGTGGACCTTTGGCATCCCAACGTGGCTGGAGCTGAGCGCCAGGCCCTCGACTTTGTATTTGCACCAGACCCTTGAAGGAAGGTGTTGCCTTCAGATGGGCTGGAGATATGCTGCACTCAGGGGTGCCTGCATGGTTGCCAGGACCTCCTCTCCAATGCAGGAGGCGGGGTGGGGCTGAGGGTGGGAACTTGCTAGTGAAACATCGAAATACAGATCTTAAATTCTCTTTTAACTCCTGACTACTTTCTTCCCAGCTACCAGCCCCACGGCAGGGGTGCATGTCTTCCCATCCAGCTAGCTAGGTACCCCCTTAACACAAGCCATCGCCCTGGCCATCATCCTGGGAGTTAGCACCAGATCCTCAATTCAACTTTATTTCAATAATTTAATAGAAAATTAAAATAATAAATAATATGAAACAGATTGAGAAGACAGCTGAGCTGGTGCAGGCCCAGGCCAGCCTAATACAAACTGAAAGAGGGAGGGAGAATGGAAAGGGAAAGAGGGGGCAAACTACCCTGCACAATGGTTGGGAGGCAGCTCAGAACGTGGAGGGTGTTATTAAGGGCTGGCTTGACACTTTGGCATGTACAATGCACTAAAAAAAGAGAACTCTAAATCATTTTAAACCAGCTGGTAAGGGAAAATAGCAGGGCCAGAGTGGTAATGAGGGAATGAATGTAGGCCTTCTGAAGGGCTCTGAGGGAAGGGGCTGGAATGTACCATGTCATTAGCAATAAAGTGAGAATGAATGGAAAAGGGCCAAAGTGAAAGTACCATGCAATAAAAGGACACGAGGGAGACCCACGACTTGGCCAGCAGAGCCGGGGCAAAGGGATGGGAAGGGGAGGAAAAGAAAGAGGGACTGGGTCCCAGTGGCAGAAGAAAAACAGGGAGAAAGGTCAAGATCAGTCCTTGAAGACAATCTGTTGGCCATGAGGACGCTCGTCATGGGTGATGTGGCGCCGGACATGGATCCTGCGGACACGATGCTCTCGGTTCTCCTCATCCTCCCCTCGGGCCATCCCACCACCTCCAGCTACACCCCCTGTGGCCTCCAGGAGGGCTGGGTCTGGGCCCCGGGGAGTCTCGTAGATCAGGATGTTCAGGGTCTCCTCAAAGATCCGGGCCTCTGGGAATTCCACCTGCAAAAGGCCAGCAACCCCCAGCTCCCATCCTCTGGTCCAGCCACACAGCAAGCCCTCTCCCCCAGCTGCTCCTGCACTGGCACACCTCCTAGTCTTTGCAATCACAGGTTCTTTGGCCTGGACTGTCCTCTGTGCAACTTCTTAACTCAGCAAAGCCACACTTATACTTCAAGGTCCAGCTCTGAAGTCAGGCAGTTATTTATTTTCTCTCCTTTGCTACTAAGTCTTTTGGTATATTCTTTCCTTAGACAAATCTTACTGAATAAGTGCACTGTACCAGGTGTTGTTCTAGAGATTGGGAACATAGCAATGAACAAAACAAAGTTCCTATCCACAGGAAGTTTACATTCTAGGGGTAGGACACAGACATACATTTAATAAAATATAAACTGTCAGATGATCACAAATGTAATGGGGGGGAGGGGGACTATAGCAGGAAAGGGGGTGGGGATAATCATGGCCAGGAATGTTCTCAGAGGGTATTCAGAGAAGGCCTCACTGAGAAGATGACACCTGACCAATGGACAAAAGAGAAGAGGGAGAGAGCCAGGTGGGCAACTAGAGGAAGAGCAGTCTGGGAAGAGGCAACAGTAAGTGTAAAAGCTGTGGCACAGGAGTGGGTTTGGTGGATGATTTGAACATCAGCAGCAAGGCCAATGCACCAGCACAGGGTGATGAAGTAGAAAGGGACGAAACAAAGAGGTGACTGGGGTTCCCCTTGTGTGTCTTGGAGGAATATAACTAACAACTCTTAACAAGCTACCTTCTAATTATTGGTTTATCTTGTTTTCCCAATAACAGAGGAAGCTTCCTAGAGCTGGGCCATTCATTCACGCATCAGTAAGTGTTTCCTAGCTTCCACTATGAGAGACTCTATGAGCCCCACTAGTGCTAGAGAAGTTGGAAGAAAAAAAAGATACAGTCCTACTCTCAAGGAGCTAACACCTTACTACTGACACCCCTCAGCATCCCCAGCTTTATTTAGCTAAGGAAGAAGAATGACCAACTTTGTCTGCGACTGTCAGTGTGAACGTTCATGAGTGAAGGTGTCTCAAATAAAGTGATGCTTAACTTGGGTCTTAGAGATTAAGTACAAGTTCATCAGGCAGACAGGGATGAGGAAAAATAATCCCAAGAAAAAGGAATAATGTAACCCTGGCCGGTAGCTCAGTGGTTAGAGCGCCAGCTGAGCCCTGAAAGGGTAGTGGGTTCAATTCCTGGTCAAGGGCATGTACCTGGGTTGCAGGTTTGATCCCCAGCCCCGGTTGGGGCACGTGCAGGAGGAAACCAATCAATGTCTCTCTCTCACATTGATGTTTCTTCTCCTCCCCACTTCCACTCTGTCTAAAAGTCAATGGAAAAAATATCCTAGGGTGAGGATTAACAACAACAAAAAGGAATAATGTGCACAAAGTTGGGGAGGTATGAAATAGCATTTGATACATAGAGACTTTCAAGATTCTGGTATCTGAGGCACATCCCTCATGAAGGTCAGAAGAGACCAGGCTGATAAGACTGTCAGAGGCAAGATGGTATGACATCATGATTTACACAGTTAAGACCCCGGAACTTAGATCCTGACTCTCAGTGATAGATTTCCCCCTTCCTGATCTGCTCAGCTGCCTTTGTCCAGGGTCCTGGTCCTGCCAACCACCATAGCCCTCCCTGACCAGGCCCTGAACCCCTTCTGACCTTGGTCTGCTTCTTCTCCGTGGCATAGACAATGGAGGTGCAGCACACCTCGGCGATTTTGCGGCCCTGCCCGTAGAAAGACCAGCAGCAGATCTCGTCCCCCAGTACATCCTTGAGGAAGAGCAGCCGCCCATGGAAGCGCAGGGCCAGTTTGTCAAACAGCTCGATGTTCTTAAGTAGGTTGTCATCTGAAGTGCTGAAGACCAGGGGCCAGGAGGCCTCAGCACAAGTGGCTTCCCACCCTCTGTTCCCCCCAGCATAGGGCCCAGACACCCAGCACTCTAGTTGTGCCCAGGGGTTTGGTGCCCAGCAGGGACCTTCCTCCACCCCTGGGGCCAGGCCACACAGGCCTCTGCAAGGAAGCATTTGCTGAGCAAATCCCAGCACAGTAGACTGGCTACCTGTGCAGTCTCTGGAGTCAGGCTGCACCACCTGGCATCCTAGCTCCACCACTTTTTAACTGGGTGAAACTAGGCAAATTACTTCACCTCTCAGTGCCTCAATTTCCTTAGCTGCAAACTGGAGATCACAACAATACCTCCTTCAAACAACTGTGAGGATTATGTATTAATATATGTAAAGCACTTAGAATAATGCCTGTTACAACATAAGCACTTAGTAAATGCTAGTCATTATCATTAAATCCTCACCAAAACCCGTTTGCTGATAAAACTAAAGCTCAGAAGTGAAAATGACCTGTCCAAGGTACCCAGTGAGCAAGTGGCAGAGCTGGAATTCCCATTCAGCAGGCACTCCTTTCGTCCCTCCCTGTGGCCAGAGCCCTCCCCTTGGGCCAGGAGCAGGGCTGTCTTGAGCCCAGGGTTCCACCCAGGGCACCTCCCTAGCCCCTGGCCGTCACCTGGTGTAGGAGTACTTGTTGTTACTGCGGTTGTGCAGGAGCTTCACCACGGGCTGTTGGGGGAGAGAGGATGGAGAAGGGTGGGGCTCAGGCTGCGGGGAGAGGCCCCCAACCTCCACCCTAAGGACTCAGGGCCTCACCTTGGAGGTGCTGGCCAGGAGCTGCTGCTCCTCCTGGGGAGATGTCACCATGGGGACGAGGCACAGCTGGGACAGGGTCTCCCTTTTTTGCTGGAGAAGAAGCGGAAGGTGGTTAACAGCACAACCAAAGGTCACTCACCCACTTAAAAGTCTTCAAAAGCTGCTTGCCACCTTTGGGGGAAAATCCAGACTCCTTAGTTGTCCATAAGAGCCTGCAGCATCTGGCATCTCTGATCTTGTCCCTACCTCTCTCCCCGGCTTGCTGGGCGTCAATCCCACCAATGGCTTGTTGGGTGGCACATCCAGTTTGTGCCCACCTAACCCTTTGCTGTTCCCACTACCAGAAATGTGCTGGGCTGCATATCTGGCACTTCGGCCAAACCAGTCATGCTGTGCTGTCTGTTCCTAAAACATACAGATAGGAAGGTACTGACATCAGGCCAGGCCTTGAGATATGGTCTCATGGCTTCTTCCCAGCACGCAGGCCTTCTTTCTCAGAAGGCCCGGAAGTCTCATTCCAAATTTGGGAGACAAAAGACTGGGAAAAGTATAAATAAAGAGAGTGTCCTCTATATTGGGGGGCCCAGAATTTGAAAGACACCTTTTCTCTGGGCCTACACAAAATTTAATAATAAAATGTAACTCCTGTAGTCGGCACTGCAGTTCAGCCTTTGCTTCGGCAGAGTGCTGGGACTGTGGTCAGCTGGCCAGCTTAATAAAGGCTCTTAAATTTAAATTCTGAGTCAGTGGTCTATCTTGCTGAGCCAACCCATAACAGAGACACTTTGCACTAAGTTTCTGGCTCCTCCACATCATTCAGATCTCAACTCAAGCAGTGCCCCTCAGGGTGCTGGTTTTCCTCCCTAAGCTCCCTGGCTACAGCAGCCTCCTCTACTTCCTCTTCACAGTATCAGTTCACGTTCTTCACAGCACTCAGTTCCTCACATTTTCTCAGTTTTTAGTCTATTTGCTAAGGTCTGTCTCTTCCCATGTAGGTGGTAAGTGCATAGTGTACAATAGATGCTCAGTAACACATCTATTACTCCTGTATAATAAATTAATGAGTCTGGCTGGGTGAGAGGCTGAAGGCAGAATCAGAACCAGACACACAGGCTTCTTTCCTTTTCTGTCTTCTAGAATCGTCATGCCAAAGCTCCTCTCACCTCTCCCGACCTATAAACTAGATGTGCAATTCTAACACAAATTCAAAAAAAAATTTTTTTGAGACACCCATAAAGCTTTTTCTAAAATTAATATGGAGTAAAAGTCTAGCCCTAACCGGTTTGGCTCAGTGGATAGAGCGTCGGCCTGCGGACTCAAGGGTCCCAGGTTTGAATCTGGTCAAGGGCATGTACGTTGGTTGCGGGCACATCCCCAGTAGGGGGCGTGCAGGAGGCAGCTGATCGATGTTTCTTGCTCATCAATGTTTCTAACTCTCCCTCTCCCTTCCTCTCTGTAAAAAATCAATAAAAATAAAAAAAATATATATATATATATATATAAAATAACTGTTTTAAAAAAAAGTCTACTATTATTTAGGTCAATTTAAAAAAGAGCCAGATATTAAAATATCCCACAAAGCCATAATAATGAAAACAGTGTTGTTTTGGTGCAGAAACAAACAATGGAGCACAGTAGAGGGACTGGAAACAGACTAATGTATATATGAGAACTGATATTTACAAAGACAGCACCACAAATCAATGGGGAAGCCCTAACCGGTTTGGCTCCGTGGATAGAGCATCGGCCTGCAAACTGAAAGGTCCCAGGTTTGATTCTGGTTAAGGGCACATGCCCGTGTTGTGGGCTTGATCCCCAGTCAGGGACTTGCAGGAGGCAGCCGATCCATGATTCTCTCTCATCATGGATGTTTCTATGTCTCTTTCCCTCTTCCTTCCTCTCTGAAATCAATAAAAATATATCTTTAAAAAATCAATGGGGAAAGTATGGAGTGTGTATTGATTATTGCTGTGTAGCAAACTGTTCCAAAACTTAACAATTTAAATCAACAATCAACATTTCTCAATTTCTGTGGTTCAGGAATTCAGTTCAGCTGGGTGGTCCTGGCATGGGTCTCTCATGAGGTTGCAGTCAAGTCAGCTGGGGCTGCAGTAATCTGAAGGCATGGCGGAGTCTGAAGGATCTGTTTCTGAGAAAGCTTGTTCATATGGCTGTCAAGTTCATGCTGGTTATTGGCTGGAAATATCTGATCCCTGTCCCTTGGACTTCTCCATAGAGTTGCTTGAGTGCCCTTATAACATGGCAGATGGCTTCTCCAAAGCAAGTAATTCCAGAGGGAGCAAGGTGGAGGCCTAAATGTTTTTTATGACCTAGTTTTGTCAGACCTACTCAGTGTGGGAGGAAACTACAGGAGAATGAATTCTGAAAATAAGGTCATTGGGGACTGCCACAGAGGCCGGCTCCCATTGATTCAAATCCCTCCCATATGCAAAACACATCTATGGCTTCCAATGATCCCCCAAAGTCTCATCTCATTACAGCATCAGCTTCAAGTACAGAATCTTGTCATCTAAATCAGGTCCAGGTGGGGATGAGGCGCCTTGGATGAGTTCCTTAACTATAGCTCCTGAAGTACATTTGCTCTTGATCTGAAGGCCTGTGAAGTTCTCTCCCAAACACCCAATACTCAAGGTGGGACCGACATACTAGTGAGGATACAAACTAGGTAGCTCTTGTTCAAAAGGGCGGGGCCGGGGACAGGAGGCACCTAAAGGCACTGCTTCATGAAAATTCTTAATCCAGCTGGACAAATGTTGGGAGCTCTCTGATGCTTACTCTTACCCCAAAATGATTCTCTGTGGCTTTGGTTCTGCCCCAAGTCAGCCTTCCTTTTCCATGAAAGACAGTCCACGCTTGCAGCTCCAGTTTCCTTAATCGGTTCTTGCCTGCAGAATTTTGGGGTTCTAAAGGCCTGTTCTCCTCTTGCACTAGCGCTGTGCCTTTTAGTGTTTTTGCCAAAAGAATTTTCTTAAAAATTTATTGGGTATCTTATGTCTTGGGGTTCACTTCACTAGGCAAAAGCCACATACACAAATCTCTGTGAAATAAGCTCTTCTCTACTTTGGGCTTGTGCCGAGACTGCGGAGGGGCACCTTTAAGTTTCTCAGATGCACTATTATTTGATTGAATGATTCTCTGAGATATCTTCTTGGATATTTTTGAGATTTTAAAATTGCATCCACAGCTTCCTCTTTAGACCAAGTTTTACTGAAAATACCCTGTATTTGCTCTAGGCCTACAAGCCATTTTTAAATAAATAAATAAATAAATATTGATTTCAGAAAGGAAGGGAGAGGGAGAGACAGATCATTGATCAGCTGCCTTCTGCATGCCCCCTCCTGGGGATTGAGCCCACAACCCTGGCATGTGCCCTTGACTGGAATCAAACCTGAGATCCTTCAGTCCACAGGCCGACGCTCTATCCACTGAGCAATACGGCTAGGGCAAGCCATTTGTTAATTTCAACATTATTTATTATCTGGAAAAGCTGGGAATTTTCAAACTCTAATTCCTGGCTCCATTTTGTTCAACTGTTTTTCTTTTAGCTTACCCTCTCCTCTTTTATTTTACTGTAAGCAACAAGAAACACTGTGGCAACTTCACCAGTCTGGAAGTCTCCTTAGCTAGGTCACCCGTTCACCAGGTATGTTTCCACCTTCCACATTACTGCAGGGGACAGTGTTGCTAAACTTCTGCCACGACAGAACAAGGATCGCCTTTGCACCAGTTTCCAATAGCATTTTCCTCACTGCAGCCTCCTTAAAGGTCATCAGGCTCCTATAAACGAACTCTTTAAAACTATTTAGGCTTTTATTAACTCTTCAAAGTCATTCCAGCTTCTGCCCACTTCCCAGGTCTAAGGCCATGCCCACATTTAAAGTTTTTGTTATGGCAGAATCCCACTCCAGATATCAAAATGTTATCTATTGCTGGGCAAAAAATACTACAAACTTATTGGCTTAAAACAAATAAACATTTATTATCTCACAGTTTCTGGAGGTTGGGAACTGAGATTGGCTTAGCTAGGTGGTCCTGGACCATGGTCTTTTATGAAGCTGGAGTCCAGATGTTGGCCAGGGCTGTAGTGATCTGAAGACCTGAATAGGCCTCCAGGATCCGCTTCTGAGATAGTTCACCCATATGAGTGGGAGTTTGTGCTGACTGCTGGCAGGAGGCTTCAGTTCCTCACCAAGCCAGGGCTGCTTGAGGATCCTCACATGGCAGCTGGCTTCCCTCAGAATGAGTGATCCGAGAGAAGGGCAGAAACAGCAATGACCTAGCTTTAAGTCACACACTATCATTTCTGCAATATCCTATTGGTTACAGAGGTCAGCCCTATTCAGTGTGGGAGGGGATTAAACATGAGCCAGAATAAGCAGGAGGCAAGAATTTTGGACAATTCTGGTGGCCATTTTTGTTTAATTTTTTTTTATTGATTTCAGAAAGGAAGGGAGAGGGAGAGAGTGATAGAAATATCAATGAGAGAGAATCATTAATCAGCTGCCTCCTGCATGCCCCCTACTGGTGATCAAGCCCACAACCCAGTCATGTGCCCTGACAGGGAATTGAACCGTGACCTCCTGTTTCATAAGTCCATGGTCAACCACTGAGCCAAGCCAGCTGAGCTTGGTGGTCATTTTGGACACTAGATTGTTTAATAAATGGCATTGGGAAAACTAGTTCACTGTAAGAAGGACAAAAAAAGAGTTAAATCCCTTTGTAATTCATATTTACAACAGATTTAAACAACATTTAGATTAAAAGATCCATATATAAAAGATAAAAATATAAAGTTATTTTAAAATTGCAGAATGGAAACAACTTCTTAAACAAGATCCCAAAGGATACACCTTTAGGGGGAAAAAAGGGGAATTTGACTAAATTAAATTCAGAATTTCTCTGGTTGACAATGGAAACCTTACAAATAACCACACTTAATAATGTTGATGGTATGATGGAATTATAATTATTCTACAATCCCAATGAAATTATTGACTCAGGTAAGGGTCATCAATTGGTGTGTGGTTGACAGGTAATTGCCATTCATTAGTGCCAAAATAACATCATACAGATTACTTTTTAGTTGGCAACAAGGGAATGTAACTACAATGGAAGGATCACACCAACATCACCTGAATCAAGGGGCCAAGTCTGAGCATCACTAATGACGAGCCACATTAGCAATATTATGGATCTTTCAATACAAACAATGTAAAAAATGTAAAATTACCTAAAATGTATTCTAACCAAAATGTTTAATATCAAGCCTTTATATCCATCATGTAGTTTATAGAAAACTCAGAATGGGTTGGGTTACAAACCAAATAATACCACAAGTAAACTACTAGGTAAATTTGGAAATTGGGTCATTATGCAACTGGTGGTCTCTTTAACAAGTCAGCATCATGTGAAAAAAGGGACTGAGTTGGGAGAACCTTGAAGAACATAATAACCAGACATGGTGCAAGGATCTAGACTGGGTCCTTGTTTAGATGAACCAGCTATAAAAGACATTTCTAGAATGTGTGTGTGCCCTGGATATTCGATAAGATAAAATTTTATTGACATGGAAAGATGGCAATTATTAACAAACAAAGCAGATTACAAACAGCACATACAGTGTGACTGTATTTTCACACACACACACACACACACACACACACACCTCGAAGGACATTTGATATTTTCGTATTTTTAATTATCTGTGTTTTCTCAATTTCTATAACATACACATACTGCTTTAAAAATAATAAATGGTTATTTACAATAAAAAATCAAGTATTTCCATTCAACAATAGCTGCTATAGGCAAGTGACATTCTAGGAGAAAATACTGGTAACATCTAAAACTGACTAGAAATTATTATCAGAAACAAACTTCTTCAGCTGGGGTTCCTCTCATGAATTTGAAAACCTAGCAAATAATCTGAGTAACTATTTTCTGAACTTTCCCAAGGAGGGTAGGTAAGTAGTACCAGTCTTAGGAGATACATAGGAGAAAGGTAAATTTATTATGCATAATACATGCCTTAGGGAAATAGGCCTTAATTCTCCCTAGGAACTAAGCTAAATTATGCAAGGATCTCCTGTAAAGCAACAAGAAAAATATGTATTTTTAAATGTTTTTATTGATTTTTAGAGAGGGAGTGTTATAGAGAGATAGAAACATCATCGATCAGCTGCCTCCTGCATGCCCCCTACTGGGGATTGAGCCACAATGGGGGCATGTGCCCTGACCAGGAATTGAACTGTGACCTCTTGGTTCATGTGATGCTCAACCACTAAGCCACATGGCCGGCCAAGAAAAAGATTTTTTAAAAATGCAGTAGAAAATTTAGTAAAGAATATGAATAGGCAGCTCAGTTGGTTGAGCACTGTCCCATACACCAAAAAGTCAAGGGTTTGATTCCCAGTCAGGCACATACCTAGGTTGCAGGTTCCATCCCACTTGGGGCAGGCTGGGGCTCGTATCGGAGGCAACTGATTGATATTTCCCTCTCCCTTCTTCGCTCTAAAAATCAATAAACACATGGAAAAATAACAAGAGTATGAACAGAAGGGGAAACCAAAAAAGCTAGTATATAAAAAGATCTCATTAGTAATGAGAGGAATGCAAATTAAAATGAGATCACTCTATATGAATTAGATTGGCAAATTAGAACACTGGATCATACTATGTGCTGTCAAGGATATGCAGAAACAAGATCCTTTACGCACTGCTGGACAAGAGTATAAAGTGCTACAGCCATTCGGGAGAGTAATCTGATGATATTGATGAAATCTGTTTGTATGTGTCCTGTGACCCAGCAATTCCACCCCAGCTACAATCATGAGAAACCCTGGCCCAGGACCCACAAGGGCACATGTATGAAGATGTTCACGGTGGCACCATTTGTGGGGGCAGAAAGTGGGGAGTCCCTCTAGGTCTCTAACCTCGGGGAAATGCATAAATAAAATATGGTGAGTGCATACCATAGATTCCTGTGCAATAGTTAGAAGCAAAGAACTAAATGTACATGGAGCAGCATGAATAAAACTTGAAAAAAGTACTGAATTAAGAAACAAAACACATGATCCATAACTCAATGCCATTTATAGAAACGTATATGCATACAAAACAATGCTTTAGCTTTTCAAGGGAACAAACATAATTCAAGCATATGGAGGAGTACCTATGGGGGAAAGGGAAGTGGGAAGGGGTTTGGAAATAAAGGAAAAAAAATAAAAAGAGAAAAGATTTGCATAGACCAATGATGATTAAGTGCCACACACTGAGGAGCATTCTGTTCAGAAGTCTTAAAAACAAAAACAAAAATCTCCAAACAAACAAGCAAACACTAGCCAAGTGGGGTGGGATGGGAACGGTCTCAGGGAAACCTGGAAGGGAGGTAGCTGGAGCATAGAAAAAGCACTGTCCTTGGAAGCCAGATAACCTGGGGTAGAATGTGAGCTTGGCTGCTTACTGGCTCTTTGCCCTTGGATGCATCCCCAACATCGTCTTTAAAAAAAAAAAGTCAAACAGGGGTACAAGATGAACATACAAGCAGCAGAATCCCTCCTGACACACAGGAGTGATTATGTGGGGGTGGATAACATTAGATCAACATTAGCTTCAGGAGTGGGTGTGAGATGACATTAGACAAATGTAACACTATAGCTCAGGAATGCGCTTCCCAGATCATCCCATTCCAACTGCAAGTGGTTACTCATTAATGCAGCGGTTCTCAACCTGTGGGTCGCGACCCCTTTGGCGGTGGAACGACCCTTTCACAGGGGTCGCCTAAGACCATCCTGCATATCAGATATTTACATTACGATTCATAACAGTAGCAACATTACAGTTATGAAGTAGGAACGAAAATAATTTTATGGTTGGGTCACAACATGAGGAACTGTATTTAAAGGGCCAGAAGGTTGAGAACCACTGCATTAATGGGTCATGAAATAATTTTAATGGGTCTCAAAGAGCATTAAAGGAAAGAAAATATTTCAGAATGCATTTCCCTAAAAGTATCATTTTATAAAACTCTTATTTCAGTTATGAATATGAAATGCATTTTCTCTATGGGATGCAGTCACAAAGTTTGAAAAATATGGATACAGCCCAAAGAAATCCTATACTTTTGGATTCTAAGAATAAGTATTCCCCAAGGTAACAGACACTTGTTCATAGCTGCCACTTTTTAATATACAAAGGACATCAAAAAAGAAACCCTCACCGAAACCGGTTTGGCTCAGTGGATAGAGCGTCGGCCTGAGGACTGAAAGGTCCCAGGTTCGATTCCGGTCAAGGGCATGTACCTGGGTTGCGGGCATATCCCTAGTAGGAGATGTGCAGGAGGCAGCTGATCGATGTTTCTCTCTCATCGATGTTTCTAACTCTCTATCTCTCTCCCTTCCTCTCTGTAAAAAATCAATAAAATATATTAAAAAAAAAAAAAAAAAGAAACCCTCGTAGTCTCCATTAATATTGTATCATAAGAGAAAGGATGTTTAACATTGTAAAAATAGGACAGAATAAAAGGCTTTATGTAAAACTCACTACATTGTACTTATTTTTCTCACTCCCCTATCTTTTGGAACAGGAGGACAGAATGCCAAGGTAGAAATTGTCTCACTCAAGGCCAGCCAGTCAGCTATAGTAGAGGTGACTCTTAACCCCGATGCCCTGGCTGTGCTTTCCAGTATCTTCTCCTCAGAACCCTGAGAGCCACAGAAATGAAGCACAGCAGGCAGGGCTCTGGAACCCCCAAACCTTCTATCAAAAAAATTTTAAGCCCCTGGCCGTGGGCTAGGTGTTGCCTGCCAGGATAGAATCAGATCATGGAGGTTATTACATTCCGTTTAAGATTAAATTTTTTTTACTAGTGGCACAAGAGAGTTATTTATGATTTGATTTCTGGGTAAAGGGAGAATAGATCGGGATTATTTTTGAGGATAATTCATCAGGTGGTAGTGTAACAGCTGGTTTGGCTGGGTAGAAACAGCAAGCAAAGAGAGCAATCATTTAACCACTGCAATAGTCTTGCATGAGATGTTGAGAGGGGCCCTGCCTAAAACAGCAGGGATGCAGAAGACAGCACCCCCAAATTTTCTGGGGTCATGGCTACTCAAAGCCAGGCCAGAGGCAGCCTCTCACAGTAGTATCCCATTATTTCCTCTCATTGTTTCTAATGCCCTTATATCTAATTACGTGAGCGGCTCTCCCAGGATCATGGGCATAGGAGTGGAACTCAGGAGGTGGGGGGAAGGACCCTCACCTGTAGTGCCAGCTGGCAGTCCTCAATCAGGCCCTGGACCAGGTAGTAGCGTGCTTCCCCTAGTAGCTCCCCCAGTTCTCTGGTACTTTCAGGCAGTGGCACAGACCCATCCCGAAGGTAGTTGAGGATTGTACCAAAGTGGCGGCCGCTCCGGTCAATCAGCACCCAGCCTGGTGGGATAAAGAGAAGAGAAGGAGTGGCTTTTCTGGGGGCTCTGGAGCTACTAAACTTTTATGAAAAAAGGATTCCAAAGCTACAAGTCTGAATTTTTCTCAAACCTCCGTCTTATCCAAGAAAATACCATTAAAACATGTCCAGTGTTTCCATGCCCCCCAATAATATATGTATGAATATATATGTATATATATGTGGTTGATTTCAGAGAAGAAGGGAGAGGGAGAGCTAGACAGAAACATCCATGATGAGAGAGAATCATTGATCGGCTGCCTCCTACACGCCGAGGACTGGGGATCGAACCCGCAATCCAGGTAAGTGCCCTGACCAGGAATGGAACCCACAATCTTTTGTGGGAGAGGACGGCACTCCAGCCAACAGAGCCACCCGGCCAGGGCACATGCCTCCTTTTATTGGGATGTTTGTTTACTGTTCTCCCCTGTCCCCAGAAAGAAGTAAACTCAGTAAGGCTCATCTCCTCAGATCCATTTACCCAAACAAAGTATCTCCAGTATGAACTGGCGCTTTACAAACACTTACTGAACAAGTAATTTCTTCCCCTTTAGACAGTTGAAGATTGAGCTCCACCCCCCAAATGTTTATTTTCCTGCTCTCACAATCTTTGTGACCCCCCCCCCACCCCCATCCCCGCCCGAATCGCCCCCTCCAAAACTGTAGGATTCCACTTGGGCCTGTGAGGCCCAAACCTGAACGCAACACTCCAAGAAGGTAGGGTTCACCTGCCAGAGAGAACCCTCCACCCTCCGCTCTGGTGTCCCTGGCAAACCACACGCCGCCTCTCCTTCCACAGCCTGCACTTGCAGATGGCGTCCTAGAGTGCATTGGGGGCAACACAGAGACACAGACAAGATCTCCCAACTCCGCGGGCTGGCTGTCAGCAGCGCTCAGGCAGAGAGGGGAGCGGACGGCTGGGCAGCTGGGAAAAACTGACCAAGGTTGCCGACGGATGCTGCTGGCAGCAGGGCTGGCTCCCAAGGTGTCTGAGCTGGGCGGTGAGGGTGGGAGAACTGGGAGAACTGGGAGTGGCAATGGAAACGCTGCAGTGACATGTTGAACCCCTTCCCACGGGGCCTGGCAGAGCTGCAGACGGGGTTGTTTCTAAGTGCAGGCTGTTGCTGGGGGTAAAGGCTGGGGGAGGAGGAAGGTTATGAACGAAAAGGGGGAGACAGATGGGATGTGGGGGTGGAAAGACGTGAGTGAGCTGCTGGCGGGCAGTGAGCGGAGGGAAGGGACCCGAAGGCCCTTGGGCGACGAGACGAGGAGGGCGGAGGGCAGCGCGAGCGGGGCGTGCGGTACCTCCGGCGTCGGTGAGTACCTCGGCGCGGCCGCTGAACATGGCCTTGAGCTTGGTGTCCTGCCCCGTGAGGGTGCGCAGCGTGGTGTAGTGCAGCGAGCCCCCCACGTTTAGCTTCACGTACTTGCTGTTCGGCGTCTGCGGCTGGAGCCCGGCGGCGGCGGCGGCGCCAGGCTCGAGCCCCCAGGGCGCAGGGACTTCCAGGGACAGGGCCCCGGCCGCCGCCGGGCCCGAGGCCTCGGCCGACATGCCAGGTGGCGGCGGCCTGGGGCTCTCTCCGCGCCCTCCGGCCGCCCCCCAGGACCCCGGGTCCGACCCCTCCTGCCGGACAGCCCGGCCCGCACGCCCGCACGCCGCCGCGCCTCGGAGACGCTGGCCCACAGCCCCGCGCGCCGGCACCTCCGGCAGCTGCGCAGGCGCGGCAACGTCGCGTCCCGACCTCGCGAGGCGGGGGGGTGCGGAGCATGCGCAGTGGCCTCGGGCCGGGGCAGGGCCGCGGGCGGGGCGCGCCCCTCGTTACTACCGGGGACCCGGGCCCGGCGGCGCCTGGCCGCCTGCCTGGTGTGGAGAGCGACGTCCCGGTGCCTTGGTCGGGCGGGCGCTCTCAGAGCGACTCCCGAGCATGACGGGGAAACTGAGGCCCCGGGGAGCAGGGTTCTGGGCAAGGTGTCCCGCCCGCCAGCCCCTCGCACTGGACAGAGCAGAGCTGCGAACAGACACCAAGGGGAGCTCGTGGAGAATGCTGTGAAAGTCCAGCTGAGTCCATTTAAAGATCAAACTGGCTTTATTCCACCACTCATGAGTCAGATGGCATCCCATCTAGCAAATAGAAAGGAGCTCCCTAAGCGACAGGAAAGAAAAGGTTTTTAAAGGCAGAAAGGGGGCAAAAGGGGGGACATTATTAGCAAAGAATATATTGCTTCAGGAAAGGTGGGCCTCCTAAGAGGGGTGTGTGTTTGGGGGGGGGAAGGGGGAGGAAGGGGGGTTATTATCCCGCTATTGCTGACCAGCTCATCCCTGTTGCCTGGTTAGAGATTGCATTCCTGGGAGATGTTGAGGTTGCAGTTAGGTTGGGTGTCAAGTCTTGGTTTGCTGATGTGGGGCTCAGCACAAGTGACTCCCCTTTTAGGCCTGTTAATTGTTTAAACAAGGCTAAGGAGATGGCCTCCCAGGGGAGGTGGCAGTAGTGCTAGGGCATGCGGGGTGTGGGTAGGTAAGGTCATCACGGAGGGCCTCTCGGAGGAGGTGATACTGAGCTAACGCTGAGAATGGCGGGGAGAGGTGGGAGGGCAGAGAGTTCCAGGCAGAGAAAAGGGCAATGCAAGGACCCGAAGGCAGGAACAGGCTTGGTGTATGTAAGGGGCTGAAAGGATGTCAGGGGTGGCTGGAGCAGCCGAGCAAAGGTCTTAGAATCCCAGCTAATGTTGTGAGGGACCCGACCCTGAAAAAGAAATAAGATAGAAAAACCCATGGTTGACAAGAAAGTGTGGTGAGAAGTGTGATGTAACCATCCAGCTTAATGTGTCCCTGAGAACTGCTTTGCTTAATTCCTTCTGCCCAGAATTAGGACATTTTCTCTGGTTCCTGATCAATGACAACTGGTCTTTGGCCAAGTTCTGCAGATACAAGGTTGCACAGCACCATCCTTATGGATCATTGTTCTAACTAAAACTGGGCCAAATACCTGCTCCCCTCACGATTCCTCTCATTTGTACCCTTATCCTTCTAACTGACACAATTTCACTTGAGACAATTTAGAATTGCAGTGCCATTTGGGGGAACTTTTCACAAGAATAAGATTGTTTATTCGAAAGGCACCTCAGAACAAAAGAGGAAGAAACCCTCATCAGGAGACTGTCTTGTTTGTCAAAAAGAGCGGTTACTTTGTTTGGCGTTGGCAATGTTTCACTTCTGTACTTTGTATATTAGTAAATGCTAACTTTTTAATTGCGTGGGTCTATTAAATTGTTAAGCGCCTGAGTTGTTTTTAAAAGGAATGCCCCTCTTTGGGTGTGCATGTACTAGTATGTGTCAAGATCTGTTTTTCTACATTCATACTGTCTTTCCCACCTCGCCGAGGGATCATTGATTAGATTTTTAGAGTGGTAATTTCATATTTCTCTAAAGTAGCTGCCTCTCAACTTTTTCTGTTGTCTATTTCTCTCTTTAGGAACACTTTAAAGATGAACTATTAAAAACTATTCCATTGTATGTGTGTGCTCTAGGAATAACCAGTCCACTTAAACAGTTTAAAATGTCTTAAAGAATTGTTAAACTATATATGTTTTCTTTGTGGGCACTGAAAAGCGTGTTTATGTAATGGGCTTCATTATTATAGTTACAAGATAAGAAAAGGCCTTAGTTCCAAGATAAAAGAAGAGTGTTTAGCATGACCCATGTCTTTAAATTTGCCGTGGAAAATAATGACAGCACGATATTTTGGTTTGTACAAGACCAAGGTTAATTTTTCAAATGATTTAAGCCTTTTTAACTTTTTATTGATTTTACTAGAGGCCCAGTGCAGGACATTTGTGCACTGGGGTGGGGGGGGGCGGGGGGGGGTTACTTCAGCCCGGCCTATGCCCTCTCGTAGCAGTCCGGAATGATGTAAGCCGGCTCCCTGCCTAAGCCAGCAGTAGGACATCCTTAGCACTACTGCTACCTGGGAGGCAAAAGATTGCCAGCCTGAGTGGCACTCCCACTGTGGGAGCGCACTGACCACCAGGGGGCAGTTCCTGCGTTGAGTGCCTGCCCCCTGGTGGTCAGTGCGCCTCATAGCGACAAGTCATTCCAACGCTCAGTCAGTTTACATATTACCCTTTTATTATATAGGATAAATCAAGTTCTCATAGATTTCATTTTTTAAATACATTTTTATTTTCTTTTTTTTTCTGCAGTACATTACATCCCCAGGGTGGGCTACCATTCCCAGAATTTATTTATAATTGGAAGTTTACATATAACTGGAAGTTTGTACCTTTTGACTACCTTCATCCATTTCCCCCACAATCCATCCCTGCATCTGGCAGTCACCAATCTATTCTCTGTTTCTGAGTTCAGTTTTTTTAGAAGTGATGTCACCGAGTATTTTTCTTTGTTTGACTTATTTCACTTAGCATAATCCCCGCAAGGTCCATCCATGTTATCTCAAATGGCTGGATTTCATATATATTACATTTTCTATATTCATCTGTTGATGGACATTTAGTTTATTTCCATGTCTTGCTAATGTAAGCAATGTCTCAATGAACATGGGGGTGTGGATATCTCTTTGAGATAGTGATTTTGTTTCCCTCAAATAGGAATTTTGAAGAAGTGGAATTGCTAGATCATATGGTAATTCTATTTTTACTCTTTAAGGAACCTCCATACTGTTTTGTAAGGTAGCTTCACCAATTTACATCCCCATGGACAGTGCACAAGGTCCCCTTTCTCCACATCCTTGCCAACACCTTCCTCTTGTCTCTTTGATAACAGCCATTCTAACAGGTGTGAGGTGACAGCTCATTGTGGAATGGTTTGTATTTACCTGATGATTAGTTACGTTGAGCATCTTTTAATGTACCAGCTGGCCATTTATATCTCTTTGGAAAAATGTCTAGTCAATTCCTCTGCCCACCTTTTAATTGGATTGTGTGTGTTTTTCTGCTCCTGAATTGTATGAGCTCTTTATATGTTTTGGATATTAACCCCTTATCAGATACATGATTTGCAAATATTTTCTCCTATTCTGCAAGTTGCCTTTTCATTTTGTTAACCTTTTTTTTTTTTAAATATATTTTATTGATCCTTTACAGAGAGGAAGGGAGAGAGATAGATAGCCAGAAACATCGATGAGAGAGAAACATCAATCAGCTGCCTCCTGCACACCCCTTACTGGGGATGTGCCCGCAACCCAGGTACATGCCCTTGACTGGAATTGAACCTGGGACCCTTCAGTCCGCAGGCCAACGCTCTATCCCAGCCGTGGGCAAACTACGGCCCGCGGGCCGAATCTGGCCCGTTTGAAATGAATAAAACTAAAAAAAAAAAAAGACCGTACCCTTTTATGTAATGATGTTTACTTTGAATTTATATTAGTTCACACAAACACTCCATCCATGCTTTTGTTCTGGCCCTCCGGTCCAGTTTAAGAACCCATTGTGGCCCTCAAGTCAAAAAGTTTGCCCACTCCTGCATCCACTGAGACAAACCGGTTTCGGCGCCTTTTCATTTTGTTGATGGTTTCCTTCGTTGTACAGAAGCTTTTTAGTTTGATGTAGTCCTGTTTGTTTATTTTTGCGTTGGTTGCTTTTGCTTTTGAGATCAAATCCAAAAATCATTGCCAAGAATGATGTCAAGGAGCTTACCCCCTATCTTTTCTTCTAAGAATTTTATGGTCTGAGGTCTTACATTCAACATATTAACCCATTTTGATTTGATGTTTGTGTATGGAGTAAGGGGCCTATTTTTATTCTTTTGAAAGTGGCTGTACAGTTTCCCAGCACCATTTATTGAAGAGACTATCTGTTCTCCATTGTATATTCTTGGCTCCTTTATTATAAATTAATTGATCATATATGCATGGATTTATTTCTGGGCTCTCTGTTCTGTTCCATTGATTTATGTGTCTGTTTTTAGGCCAATATCATACTGTTTTGATTACTGTAGCTTTACTTATTATTACTAGAGGCCCAGTGCATGACATTCGTGCACTGTGTGTGTGGGGGGGGGGGGGGTCTCTCAGCCTGCCGTCTTGCAGTCTGGGACCCCCGAAGGGTCCTTAGCACTGCCATGGAGGCAGAAAAGGCTCCCACCACCGTGATCCCGGTTTCTGGCTGAGCAGCGCTTCCACAGGGGGAGCACACTGACCACCAAGGGGCAGCTTCTGCATTGAGCTTCTTCCCCCTGGTGGCCAGTGTGCATCATAGTGACTGGTTGTTCTGCTGTTTGGTCGATTTGCATATTAGCTTTTTATTATATAGGATTACTAGAGGCCAGGTGCACAAATTTGTGCATGGGTGGGGTCCCTTGGCCTGGCCGGCAATTGGGGCCAATGAGGGCCCTCTCGCCCAGTCCCAATCGGGGCCAATTAAGGCTGGCTGGCTGGGGGTAGGGACCGCGGGAGGTTGCCTGGCCAGGGTTGGGGGTGGGGGAGGGACCGTGGGAGGTTGGCTTGCTGTGGGAGGTTGGCTGTGGGAGCACACTGACCACCAGGAGGCAGCTCCTGCATTGAGCATCTGCCCCCTGGTGGTCAGTGTGCATCATAGCTACCAGCTGGTCATCCGGTCATAATGGTCACTTAGGCTTTATATAGAGAGAAGATTATTGTTATTGTTAATCCTCACCCGAGGATATTTTTTTCCATTGATTTTTAGAGAGAGTAGAAGGAAGGGAGGGAGGGGGAGAAAAGAGAGAGAGAGAGAGAGAGAGAGAGAGAGAGAGAGAGAGAGAGAGAGATACATCGATGTGAGAGACACATTAATTGGTTGCCTCCCTCACAAACCCTGAGCAGGGCCAGGGATCAAGCCTGCAACCAAGATACATGTCCTTGACCAGAATCGAACCCATGACTCTTCAGTTCTTGGGCCAACATTCTAACCACTGAGACAGACCAGCTAGGGCTGATTACTGGAAATGTGATGCTTCCAGCTTTGCTGTTCTTTCTCAAGATTGCTTTGGCTATTCAGTGTTTTTCTGTTTCTATACAAGTTTTAGGATTTTCCTATTTCTGTGAAAAATGTATTTGGAATTTTGATAGAATTTCATTGAATCTGTAGATTGCTTTGGGTAGTATGGACATTTTAGCAATATTAGTTCTTCCAATCTATGAGCACAGACTATCTTTCCATTTAGTTGTATTTTCTTCCATTACTTTTATCAATGTCTTATATTTTTCTTTTAAAAAATATGTTTTTATTGATTTTGATTTTTTAGAGAGAGAGAGGTAGAAACATTGATTGGCTGCCTCCTGCACACCCCCCTACTAGGGACTGAGACTGCAACACTGGCATGTGCCCTGACCTCTTGGTGCCTGGGACAGCGCTCACTCCACTGAGCCACACCTGCTGGGCAATGTCTATAGTTTTCAATGTACAGTTCTTTCAACCCCCTTGGTTAAGTTTATTCCTAGATATTTTATTCTTTGGGATGCAATTGTAAATAATTGTTTTCATAATTTATCTTTCAGGGACTTATTATTAGTTTGTAGAAGTGCAACTAATTTTTATATATTGAGTTTGTATTCTGCAACTTGACGGAATTCATTTATTAGTTCAAAACGGAAACAGTTTTACTTCTTTCTCTCTGATTTGGGTGCCTGTATTTCTGTGTGTTGCCCAGTAACTCAGGCTAGGCTTTCCGGTACTATGTTGGATAAAAGTGGCAAGAGTGAACATCCTTGTCTTGCTCCTGATCTTAGAGGAAAAGCTTTCAGCTTTTCACCATTGAGTACGATGGTAGCTGTGGGCTTGTCATATATGGCCTGTATTATGTTGAGGTACATTTCCTCTGTACCAAATTTGTTGAGATTTTTTATTATGAATGAATGCAGAATTTTGTCAAGTGCTTTTATGCATATATTGACATGATCATATGGTTTTTATCCTTCATTTTGTTAATGTGGCATGGCATATTGCCTGATTTGCAAATGCTGAACTGTTCTCACATCTCTGGAATAAATCCCACTTGATCATAATCTCTGATGCTTTCAATATATTATTGAACTCGGTTTCCTGGTATCTTTTTGAGGACTTTCACATTTATGTTTACGGGTTCTTAGCCTGCAATTTTCTTTTCTTGAAATGTGCTTGTCTGATTTTGGTATCAGGGTAATGCTGGCCTTGTAAAATGAGTCTGGAAGTGTTCCCTCCTTTTCTATTTTTTAGAAGAGGTTAAGAAGGGCTGATATTAAATTAATTAATAAATAATTAAATAATTAATGTATTAATAATCTTTAAATGCCTATATAGTTTCTACATAAGAAACAAATACAAACTATTGGTCACTAACACATAACTTTTACCTTTATTTCTTAAAATGGCAATAGGTTAATAAGATACAAATGCCTTTGGGTTATATTATAAATATATTTATTTTGCCACCATAATTTGTTAAAGTGATATTAAATGAATGCTCATAGAAAAATGTTAGCTAAACAATTCTTTTTTTAAAAAATATATATTTTATTGATTTTTTACAGAGAGGAAGGGAGAGAGATAGAGAGTTAGAAACATCGATCAGCTGCCTCCTGCACTTCTCCTACTGGGGATGTGCCCGCAACCTAGGTACATGCCCTTGACTGGAATCGAACCTGGAACCTTTCAGTCCACAGGCCGACGCTCTATCCACTGAGCCAAACCGGTTTCGGCACTAAACAATTCTTGATTTTCTGTCCTCTAGTTTTCCCTTGATTCTGGGAAAAAAGTTACTTTGGTTAAATATGATAATGAATATAAATGTTGGACTACACTAGGTATAATAATTTACAGAGGTACAGTACAAAATAAGAATATGTATACAAAATTATGGTTATAATTTCTATGTATTTGTTAAGAGAGTTATTTATTTTGGGGGGGGGGAGTTATTCCTCACTGGAGGATATTTTCCCCATTGATTTTAGAGAGTGAAAGAGAGGGAGAGGGGGACAGAGGAGAGACAGAAACACCGATGTGAGAAAGAAACATCGATCAGTTGACTCCCACATGTGCCCTGACTGGGGATCGAACCCACAATCCGGGTATATGCCCTCACTGGGAATCAAACCTGCAACATTTTGGTGTATGGGACAATGCTCCAACCATCTGAGCCACACTGGCCAGGGGGTTATGTTTTAAAGCATTCAATTTATTACCTATTTGTTTATTTATGTATCCATGTATGCCTAAACATACCAGTATATATATGTGTACATAATAATAATTCATTGAAAAATGTTACATGAATAATATATAAAAGGAGGAAAATTAGAATTTGGGCCTTTTTTCCCCCTGTAAAATGATTATTTTATGTCTAGATAAATATATATTTTTAATATTTTGTTGATTTTTAGAGAGAGAGGACGGGAGAGAAACATCTATTGACTGCCTCTTGCAGGCCCCCAACTGGGGATCGAGCCCACAACCTGGGCATGTGATCTGACTGGGAATCGAACCAGCAACCCATTAGTGTATAAGACAACCCCCAACCAACTGAGCCATACTGGCCAGGGCAACTCTTAGTGTGCCGGGACTGACCGGCAGACCCTGAATGATGGATGAATTACTCTGACACACATTTCTGTGAAAGAGAGGGCTAAGGGGCTGCTTGCTTTAGGAGCAAATGGCCCTGTTCGCCTGCCTCCTTAGGCTTTTATTGTCACAACAGCTTGAACTAAAATTAACCTCTAGATACAATCAGCAGGGTAAGCATCCTTGAGAAAGCACCTGCATCTGTAGTGTCTTTCAAACAAGGACATTTTGAGGTCTAAACGTAAAGATTCTAGTAGAACACCCGGAGGTCAGACTTGCTTGGAAAAGTCAAGGCAGGGGCTGCTGCCTTTGGCAAGGTCCCCCAGAGGCCTCCGACCTTTCAGAGAATCCTCCGTACAGACCTTCGAGCCAAGTCCTGTGCTTCCCCACATTAGTGTTTTTTGACGTACTCTTAAATCATTTTTGAAAAAAGTTAAGTACCTAGTGAACATTGTTCATTGCTACGTGTTATTACAACATTGCCAATAAATATATTTTTAAATTTTTATTGAATTTTTTGGGGTGATATTGGTTAATAAAATTCTATCAGTTTCAGTTGTACAATTCTATAATGCTTCATCTGTATATTGTATTGAGTGTTCACCATCCCCAGTCACCTCTCCTATCACCAGTTATCTCCCCTTTACCCTCTCCTACCTCCCCATCCCCTTTCCCTCTTGTTGTGTCTATGAGGTTTTTCTGCTTAATACCTTCACTTTTTCCACCCAGCCCCCCAAACCCCCTCTCTTCTAGCATCTGCCAGTCTGTGTTCTGTATCTCTGAAATTGTTTCAATTTTATTTGTTTATTTTGTTCATTAGGTTCTACATACGAGTGAAATCATATGGTATTTGTCTTTCTTTGATTGGCTTTATTTCACTTGGCATAATACTCTCCAGGTTCATCCATGCTGTCGCAAAAGTTAAGTTTTCCTTTTTTATGGCTGAGTAGTATTCCACTGTGTAAATGTACCACAGCTTTTTTATTCACTCATCTACTGATGAGCATTTGGCTTGTTTCCAGATCATGGCTATTGTAAATAATGCTGCAATGAACATAGGGATGTATATATTCTTTTGAATCAGGATTCCTTTAGATGTATCATATTTTTTTCTTAAATATTTATATATTTTTCTCTACAACTATTCTGGATTTTGCTTTTTCCTAAATTCAGCCCCCCAATTTAGACAAAACCAATGGGCCCTCGCCGTTTGGCTCAGGGGACAGAGCATCGGCCTGCAGACTGAAGGTCCCGGGTTTAGTTACAGTCAAGGGCACAGGCCTTGGTTGCAGGCTCCTCCCCGGCCCATGCAGGAGGCAGCCAATCAATCTGTTTCTCTCACATCGATATTTCTCTCTGTCTTTCTCTCTCTCTTCCATTCTCTCTCAAATCAGTGGAAAAATATCCTGAGGTGAGGAATTAAAAAATAAATAAAAATAAAACCAATGGGACTTTTATTTTTCTGTTAATCCTCACCTGAGGATATTTTTTTCCATTGATTTTTTTTTTTTTTTTGAGAGAGAGCGTAGAAGGGAGGGGGAGAGACACAGAGAGACACCTATGTGAGAGACACATTGCCTGGCTGCTCCCGCAAGAGCCAGGACCTGGCTGGGATTGAGCCGGAAACTGAGGTATGCGCCCTTGACCAGAATGGAACCCATGACCCTTCTGTCTGAGGGCTGATGCTCTAACCACTGAGAAAAACTGGCTAGGGCAGGACATTTTTTGATTCCTAAATTATCTTTGGGTTTCTTAAAATGCCCACTAGATAACACAAAGTTCTGCTCCTGTACTCTATAAAACAAAAAGCAGTAGGAATAATTAGATTGATTTGCAATTCTCCAAACATTAATTAATTCAAAATCATTATGAGAGTTCTTTTGTCTGCTAAACTCATATTTAAAAAAAAAACCTTAATAAATCAAAAGGAGAGTTTATCTTCCTATGTTATTTACACACTAGAGGCCTGGTGCACAATATTTGTGCACAGGGGGAGGGAGGAGGGGGTTCCTTACCCCGGCCTGCACCCTCTTGCAATCTGGGACCACTGGCTCCTAACTGCTCACCTGCCTGCCTGCCTGATCACCCCTAACTGCCCTCCCCTGCCTGCCTGATTGCCCCTAACTGCCCTCCCCTGCCTGCCTGATCACCCCTAACTGCCCTCCCCTGCCGGCCTGGTCACCCCAACTGCCCTTCCCTGCTGGCCTGGTTGCCCCTAACCGCCTCTGCCTTGGCCTCTGCCACTGTAGCTTTGTCTGGAAGGACGTCCAGATGGATGTCCAGAAGACGTCTGGTCTAATTAGCATATTACCCTTTTATTAGTATAGATGAGTAAAGTATGTTAATATAAATACCTGTCAATTATCATATACTTTTCAAGTTAAAAAAAATTATATTTAAGCCAAAGACTGGTATGATAATTATCTACACAAATATTTGTTTCCAGGATTTTCTATTCACAAGCCCCTTTCTCTTTTTGTTCATGAAAAGTCTGAACGAGCTCTAGGGGTCTGGTTAATTACAGGGGCATCACCAGAGGCTACTCATTATTTCAGTCTTTCATTAGGTCCAGTAGCCAAGGCATATCTACCTCATCTAAGAGCCGTAGCGACAACAGCAGAATGTGTGAAACTTTCCCTTGATTTATTTTTAGGGTCTCTACTAACTGTAATGGTTCTCCCATCCTACCCTCCGTTCTAAAGGCTCTTCTAGTCTTCTATTCTAAAATACTCAGTACTTCTTGATTGGTGGCATACCTGCCTATAGAATATTGTTGTTTTCCTTTTATACATCACTGTTGATCAAGCAACCCCATAAATCTGGCACAAGGGGGAGCCTATGGTTCTTTTCCTCCTTCAGGGAACTATCAAATTCTGCATGGATCCTCTACATACCCTAGTACAGTGGTCGGCAAACTGCGGCTTGCGAGCCACATGAGGCTCTTTGGCTCCTTGAGTGTGGCTCTTCCACAAAATACTGACTTCTGCGCATGGGCCATGAAGTTTCAATCGCACTGTACATGCGCGCCCGCACATGGTATTTTGTGAAAGAGCCACACTCAAGGGGCCAGAGAGCCGCATGTGGCTCACGAGCTGCAGTTTGCAGACCACTGCCCTAGTAGATCCCTGATTTAGTCATGTGTATTGCTAACAAAGAGCTTTAACTTCCTCATATCTTGTCATGAGCATCACCAGTTCTTTTTTTTTTTTTAATATATTTTTATTGATTTCAGAGAGGAAGGGAGAGGGAGAGAGAGAGAGAAACATCAATATCAATGATGAGAGAGAATCATTGATCGACTGCCTCCTGCACACACCCCCACCAGGAATTAAGCCCACAACCTGGCATGTGTCCTGACCGGGAATTGAACTGTGACCTCCTGGTTCATAGGTCGGCGCTCAACTGCTGAGCCAAACCGGCTGGGCCCGAGCAGACTATTTCATCACAATCTCGGATTTATCCTTATAAGTTGTCCTAGAAATTAAATCAGCTCAGATGGTAAATTAATTACCTTCACCTGGACCTGCCAGCTGAAAAAAATATATAAAACAAATGTTTATGCTGATAGTAGGTTTATGCTTTTAGGTTAGTCCATGACTTTGAAATGCATTGGAACCTTTTCCACTTAGAAAAACAGTTGGAATTTTCTTATAAAATTGAACACTCACACATGCTACTGTGTAGGTCCTGCACCTGTTTGCCTCAGATCCACTCCTTATTGTCCCCTGATGTGTTCGGTTTTGTGTCAGCTGCAGACTACGCATCTCAGACAGCTATATCAGCTGACTTCCCCTGGACTCAGCCAGTGGGAGACAGCGGAGGAAGAATGGAAAGAGGGGGGAGGGGAGAAGCCAGGATATTTCTCAACAGCACCCTCCTCCGCTCCCACTCCCATTCCCAGCTTAGTTTAGGTAGCATCCCCCATGGCTGTAGCTCTCACATGGGTCCAGCTTGCACCACAGAGGCCAGCCACGATTCCAGCTTCTACAGGTGATCTTTGCTGCAGGAACTGCTAACACTAACCCTTTGTTCCTCCGGTTTGAGAACAGGTGACAGCTTTCTGCTATTGTTCATTTGCGGGTTGTCTCAGCACCTCCTGTTAGGCTTCTGAGCTATTGGTTACCATACTACTTGGCAATAAAACGGAACAAACTATTAATACATGCAATAGCTTAGGGAGTTCCACTCAGGGAGTTATATTGAGGGGGGGCGGGGGATAGCCAACCTCACAATTCCATTTATACAACAATCTAGAAATTACAAAATTATTGAGGAGAACAGACTAGTGATTGCCAAAGGTTAAGGCAGGAGTAGGGTAGGGAAAGGGGATAGGTGTGAAAATAAAGACATAACACAGGGAATCTTTGTGGTGGTGAAATTATAATAGCAGTTAATAAATCTGCATGCGATAAAATTCTGTGTGTGCATAGAACTGCATATTCACACAGGTACAAATGAATGCTTGTAAAACTAGTGAAATCTGAATAAAGTCTGTGGTTTGTACCATGTTTTCCTGACTTTGATATTGTACTATAGTTATTGTAAGACTAGAGGCCTGGTGCACGAAATTTCACGCACTTGGGGGTGGGGGAGGGATCCCTCAGTCCAGCCTGCGTCCTGCGTCCTCTTGCAGTTTGGGAGCCCGTGGGGAGCAGGCCTAAGCCGTCAGTTGGGTGTCCTTAGCGCTGCCGCAGAGGCAGGAGAAGCTCTTGCCACCACCGCTGTGCTTGCCAGCTGTGAGCCCGGCTTCTGGCTGAGCAGTGCTCCCCCTGTGGGAGTGCACTGACCACCAGGGGGCAGCTCCTGTGTTGAGCATCTGGCCCCTGGTGGTCAGTGGGCATCATAATGACCGGTAGTTCTGCTGTTTGGTCAATTTGCATATTAGCCTTTTCTTATATAGGGTGTAACCATTGGGAGAAACTGGATACATGGTACCCTTTCCATACTATTTTTGCAACTTCTTGTGAATCTATTATTATTTCAAAATTAAAAGTTTTTAAAATCCAAGAGAAAGAGAACAGAAATAAATAGACAACGTTGAACCAACATTGATAGAGATAATGTTAAGGTTATTGCTGAGCATGTTTGCAATGCATGCTCTACCTGCCAATGACATATTCCTGGCAAGACTAGAAAGGTAGGACGTGGAAAGGAACCAAAGCCTTGAGGCCCTGTAAACACCTCCAAATGAGCTATAACTATGATCTAATTATTGCTGCTTATCCTCCGAATGGGTTGAGGCTTTCTCTTGCTAGAGCTATGGATGTACTAGTAGAGAAGAAATTACTTGATTTTAAAATTGCCATTGTGGTGGGGAGTGTTCTCAATTCATCTCTCTAGTAATGAAGACACATACTGTATTAGTACTATTATTTTTAAAATTCTGTATAGCTTTACCTTTTACCTGGAAAATACACTGTCCCTATCATCTATTATCTTCAGCAAAAATAAAGAGAACTAAAGGAATTAGAAAAATCATAATTATCTAAACTCTCAGAAACCCAGTTTCACCATTGACTTTGATACAATAAGACCAGTTCCCCATAGGACCCACAAGTTATCTCCTTCTGAGTTAGCTGCCCACGCATTGGGGAATCATTTCCAATTGTAGATTAGCACCATAATGAACTTATATGACTAATTTCTGCAGGGACTCACGTAATACCTCCAGGTTATCACTGTAAGTACAAGCTGCATTTCCCAGTCAAGCACCTAAGCATCTGCATGATCAGAAACACGGAGATTTGGTCTTCTGGGAAAGAACCAGAAAAAAAATGCCCTTGAGCATTTACAAAAAGGACCTTTAACAGATAATTGACACAACAATAGAACTCCAACTTGTTGATCCTTGATTCGTGTTTTCTAAATAAAGACACAGTACCTCACTTCCTCCTGAGCACTGAGCTCCGTCCATTGGGGTAACCTCGAACTGAGGATTCTTAGCAAGTCTCCAGAAGCTTCTGACTGTGAGCAGCTTCTGCCCAAGACAATGGGACAAGATGCTAACTGCACACATGAGCAGTTTCTACGGAAGACAACAGAGCAAGATGAATAATTTGGTTCTTCATATTCCTTTCCACACCCTTTGTCCTCCTAGTAATCTTGCCTATTATTGTCTTTAATACCCTCTTAGACTGACTAAAAGTTTTCTTTTTTTTACCAGTCATTTTTTATTAAGTGTTAATAATTATGAGATGAACGCATTCAGAGGTGCTGGGCAAAGGTCATGGTCAGGAATGTGGAGTCCACACTGGGCCCTCTTCAGTGGTACTTGCCTCGATACTCATGTTTAAGTTCCTTATAAGAGCAGTCGTCAAAAAAGCATGCAAGCTGCCAGCACCATAGAAACCCCAGCAACGCTTCCTTCACGTTGACATACTTGTGAATACCGGTAGTGACCTCCCTGAAACCTCCAGCGATGCCTTTAGCGGTGAAATCCCACGTCAACATCCAGCTTGGCAGCTCCCCTATTTGAGTTTCTTCTTCAATGGCATGACTGGCGCCATCTTAGAGGTGGGGGGTCTGCTCTCTGACTAAAAGTTTTCTTAATATGATTTTTCCTATTTCATCCTGTTATTTTTATTTTTATTTTTTACTTCCTGTGGTCTCCTTTTGCTACTTGAGGTGGGAAAAAGCCCTAGTGCTTATTTCTCACCTCTGAGCTACTGCTCTGAATTTAACTCATTGCTGGACCTGTTGCCACCCCCCTAATCTTGCTGACAAAACGCAATAGCTGCAATACTTCAGAAGGTAAATTTTCATCTACCAATCCTTTATGGTCTTAAATTTTCCTTATATAATTAGTTCCAACGTTTGGTCCTATAAAAATTGGACCTGAACTAAATGCTTCTGCTGAGATCAAACCGAAGTCATTAGGAGTGGGAGCTCATGTTGGGGCTGTCCTCGCTACAATGGTCAGTTTATTCTCTTCCAGACAACTCCAATCTACTTGCAGGGATTATGTAATTCCACTTAAGAAATTTGTCTACTGCCTTAACCAGTTTGGCTCAGTGGATAGAGCGTCTGCCTGCAGACTGAAGGGTCCCAGGTTCAATTCCGGTCAAGGGCATGTACCTTGGTTGCGGGCACATCCCCAATAGGGGGTGTGTAGGAGGCAGCTGATCGATGTTTCTCTCTCATCAATGTTTCTAACCCTCTATCCCTCTCCCTTCCTCTCTATAAAAAATCAATAAAATACATTTTTAAAAAAATTTGTCTACCTCAAGAATCTAAAAAGTGGCTACTGCTATTGTGGTAAACAAGATTTACACTCCCAATGCAATGTCTGTCTAATTCCTACTTCTTATACAGACATCAGGCTTCACCTGCCTGCTGCACACTCACTTATCCCGCATGTTTGGGTAATTGTTAGAGCCTCTCAGGTGTTTTAAACTGCCACCTCTCCACTGGATCACGCTTTCTAGAGAACGATAGCCAGAAGTCTCCAAAATGAGACAAGCACAGGCTATGGCAGGAACGCTCCCAGGAAGGACGACCTACTCTCATCACACATGCTGTGTGAGCTACACTTCCTAGAGTAGGGATAATTTACCGGAAAAGGTGATCCAAAACTTGTCTCTAATCCCAGCAGACATCATAAATGACACAATTTCTACTCAGAAGCTCAACAACCAATTCAAATGTAAATTCATTAACCAAGGGGAAATTGATGCTTTAGCAATAACTATTTGCTGCTCCTATATAAATACTACAGGTCGAGTGACGATGCTAAAAGGAAAAGTCATGTGGACCTCTGAGAAAACCACGCTGGACTTGGGGACATGTCTTCATTTCATTGCCTGGGTTTGGTTATCAAGCCCCTGTCTGCAGGGCCTATTATAAGGATTAATAGCTATTTTGTTTCTGGTAATTTCCTGTGATACAATTGGCTGATGTACTCTGTTCAGAGTCTTAAAAAGTAGGCAGTTAGTCATGAGCAGAGTAGGAACCACAGGCCAGGTACAGAAGGCCACCCAGGGCGGAAAGCCCAGATGCCTAGCAATGGACAATTATAAGGTAAAGGTCATGATTAGGAATTCGTGGCCCCAGGGTGACCTTTCCTCCCCTAGCATATCCCTGGTCATGGGGTTTAGACCCCCTGGCCTTTCATATCACTAATTATGCAGTTCAGACCTTCCTCTGACCTTTCCTTCCCGGGCGTGTAGCTAGTCGTATAGTAGGCCCCCTCAGAGGAGGAACAAGAGGGTCAGAGAAAAGCTTCATCTGACTCCTCTTGCACGACCACTCCCTTAAGCATTAAGCCCTCAGGACAATGAGGTTCTGACCTGCATCAAATTATCTTAGGAACAAAGCCTCGGGTCTGTTGGCCACAGAGGCAGACTTTTGGTCTAACTAGAGATGACATCCAGGCCCCAGTTGTGTTTCAACTCCAGACCCAGGAAAGCAGCAAGGCCCTGGCCGACATGAAGACCAGCTGCAATGATGAATGTCCTCTGAAAGGACACACCTGGAAATCGGATGAATTTCTATTGAGATCCTCCCTGAGACCTCCAGACCAAGACCAAGGACTCAGCTCGAATTCTCTCCATCCTCTCTCTCTCTCCTCCCTCTCATGTCTTTCCTCCTCCTTTCTCCCCTTTCTTTTGCCTCTGTAACTGGTTTCTTCTACCTCTGTGCCTTTCTAAATAAACTTTTGCTTGTATTTAAGTCTTGGCTCTGAATTCTTTCTTAGCTGAAACTCAAGGATGGGGGTCTACCATCTGGGGCCAGTTCACTGTTAACAATCCTGCAACAAAAGAAGAAGGAGAGACTAACCTTAGTCTAACTATAGATATTCTCTTGACAATCTCCTGATGAGCAAAATCTTGGCAATGGTGAAGAGCTTCACTAAAGTCCGAGGGCTGACTCCTTCTGCCCTTAGCCAAGGGGAGAGACTGAGAAAGAGAAAGCAGCCCCTGACAGCCAGAGCTGGCCGGCTGCTGTCATCGAGGCCTTGGTGTTGATAGGAACTGGTACGACACTTGCAGCTAGACTATTTTTTCTTTTGATGAACACATTTTTGCAGAACAACAACATCACAGAGACAAGGCTACTCTATGACTGTGAGGGATCAAGATAAAAATAAGACCACTCTGTCATCATGTCTGAACACAGACAAAAGAGCATTATCCAAACAACAGAAATGACCAACTGCCCCCATCCTGGTAACTTAAATCACTTCTGCTTCTTTATCAATTGTAGCTTTAGTCTTGCTCCTTCCTTTCCACTTTTAGATAAATATTTCTAAGATATTACATCATAGAACTATCCTGACTTCCTCACATCAAAACCAGAGCAAAGCTCCTTTTCTTGAATCCTTCCCAGAAACCTAACACAAGCTCAAGTCCTGTAAGAAGTCATTTTTTTATTTAAAACATATTTTTATTGATTTAAGAGAGGAAAGGAGAGGGGGAAAGAGATAGAAACATCAGTGATGAGAGGGAATCATAGATTGGCTGCCTTCTGCACATACCCCCACTGAGGATTGAGCCCACTACCCGGGCATGTACTCTGACCGGGAATCGAAGCATGACCTCCTGGTTCATAGGTGGGCACTCAAACACTGAGCCATGCCGGCTGGGCAAGAAGTCATTTACAACATGCTCTTACTGAGATGCCCCACAGTTTCCCATAATGTGTGGTCACCTTTACTGCAAGGAGTCAATAAGCCCAACTTGGCTCAATTACTGCTGTGTTCTGGGTAGCCTTTTATGGGAGGGCATTGACGCTGGAAATTGGATTTTTTTTTTTTTTCACTGAAAGATACTTATTTTTTAAAGTTGACTCCAAACAAGTTTTAAACACTCTGAAATGATATAAAAGAGGCCCACAGGTTTGATTTGGCCTGAGAGCTGCCAGTTTGCAACCTTTTGGTTGGATGATTTCCCTATTAGATGAAAAGGTTAATACTGTGATGAATGGTTACCTGTTAAGTACCTAAACGGAACCAAGGATTAGAACACATTCTCACATGTAATGTTTTATTTAACGTTCTTTGCTACTTAAGTCATTCTGAACTCTAAATGCTATTCATGCTGTGTCATTCGCAAGGTTGCCTGCTGCATGTTTGTCTACAAGGTCAAAGTCCTATTGCAGGATGCTGCTGATGTATACCCATTTCCCTCTCACTGTGAGCCTGTAGCCATGGGAACTGTGATAAGTACACAACAGCACCTTCAGAAACAAATCCTCAGGGATCAAAGTTTATTTTAATGAAGCTGGCCTGATCACAGAGGAATCTGGGGGACTTCTGGCTTCTCAGCACTGCGCTGCCTCTGACTTGAAGCTGGCGCTGGAGGAGCAGTAAGTGGAGCTGCCTCAGGTATGGGCTTCATACTGGGAGCTGGGACTTGGGCCAGGCAGAGAAAGGCAAGGGGAAAATGCTTCTAGGCCTGCTGCTCCTGAGGAGAAAACAGAAGGGTTTTGTATCCCAGGTCCCATGGTCTCTGAGAGCTTTGTGAGTTCTGAGAGTATGTGGAGTGAGTCTAGATCAGTGGGTCTCAACCTTCCTAATGCCGCGACCCTTTAATACAGTTCCTCATGCTGTGGTGACCCCCAACCATAAAATTATTTTCGTTGCTACTTCATAACTGTAATTTTGCTACTGTTATGGATCGTAATGTAAATATCTGATATGCAGGATGTATTTTCATTGTTACAAATTGAACATAATTAAAGCATAATGATTAATCACAAAAACAATATGTAATTACATATGTGTTTTCCGATGATCTTAAGTGACCCCTGTGAAAGGGTTGTTCGGCCCCCAAAGGGGTCGCGACCCACAGGTTGAGAACCGCTGGCCTAGAAGGTGATGCAGGCCTGCTTCCCTACAAATGTAAACACCAAGTATTCCTTCCTCTTCATTTTTTTTTTCGGGGGTTGGGGCTGGTTGGGGGGGAGGGGTCACAGGAGGTTGGCCAGCCTGCCCTGTGCTGATCAGGGGCAGAGCTCACCAGGGGGAGGGGCCTCAGGCAGTTGACTGGCTGGCCCCACCCCCGGTCGAACTCCAAGTCCAGGAGACAATTTGCATATTAGGCTTTTATTATCCTATATAATAAAAGGCTAATAAATAGACTGAATGGTGGAACAACTGAACAGTCGGTCGCTATGACGTGCGCTGACCAACAGGTGGCGTGTGAGGAACATGGCAGGTGTTGGCCGTGGCGGGATGGTGGAGCAGATGGGGGTGGGGGGCGCGCCAGAGCAAGGCAGGGCGTCGGTCGCTGTCATCGGGGTGAGCCTCTGGTGGTTACTGAAAATTATTAGCTCCTGTGGAACATGGTCTCACCCGGCACTCGCACCTGCTGCCAGTGCCGGCCCGGCTCTCACCCACTGCTGGCCCTGGAGCCACCACTTGCACCCACTGCCTGTGCCCAGTGCCAGTCCCAATCACTTGGCGCCATCAGTGGGTGCAATCTGCAGCTGCTGGCCCTGATCGCCCCTGAGGGCCTCTCCACCTCCCCCCGCTCCTGTGGGGCGATTGTGGCAGCAGCCGCCCCTTGCACCAGCTGACAGTGCCAGCCCCCCTTGCACCCACTGCTGGCACTGGCCCCAATCGCTCTGCACCATCAGCAGGTGTGAGCGGGACCGGCACCATCAGTGCGTGGGAGCGGTGGCAGCAGGAGCAGGGCTGCCGGCAGACAGGGGATTGGGGGCCGTGGTGGGAGGGGCCGAGACTGGCCCCTGTGCCTACTGCAGCCTCTCTGCCCACAGTTCCTTTCAAGGTGCATGAATTTGTGCACTGGGCCCTGTGTAAAATACAGTCCAAACCTCTTCTTAACACATACAGGTGCTCTATGGCCTAGCTTTATTTTCTCCTATAGACTAATTTTCTATAAATTGACTTTCAATGAAAATGGACACCTAAGGCCATGAGTGCATGATAAGTAAATTTTACGCTGAAGATTCCAAATGTAAAGACTATGCAATGAATGAAAGACTCATAGAGATAATACAGGAAACCTTATAGTATAGTATTTGAATGCCTGACCTGCTGTCAGAAAGACCATTTGCCAACTGTGAGACCTCAGGCAACATATGCTTCAGTTTCTTCTGGTGTGAGATATGAATAAAAGTTACCCCTACTTCATAATATTTACATAAAGTGTTTAGTATAATATACTTGCTAAGAGTTAAATAACTGTCTAGCATAACAATTACAAATTCAGTGGTGGTTATTTATTATAAACTAGAGGTCCGTTGCACAAAAATTTGTACACTCGGGAGGGGGGTTCCTTCAGCCTGCCCTGTGCCCTCTCACAGTCTGGGACCTCTTGGGGGATGACCACCTGCTGGCTTAGGCCTACACCCCGGGGGATCGGGCCTAAGATGGCAGTCAGACATCCCTCTGGCAGCCTGGGAGCCCTCGGGGGATGTCCACTTGCCAGCGGGGAGCAAGCCTAAGCTGCAGTCGGACATCCTTAGCGCTGCTGAGGAGACGGGAGAGGCTCCCCCCACTACCGCTGTGCTGGCAGCCATCAGCCTAGCTTGTGGCTGAGCAGAGCTCCCCCTGTGGGAGCGCACTGATCACCAGGGTGCAGCTCCTGCATTGAGCATCTGCCCCCTAGTGGTCAGTACGTGTCATAGTGACAGTCATTCCCAGTGGTTCTGCTGTTAGGGTCAATTTGCATATTACACCTTTATTATATAGGATGGAAGACTACTAACTTTATATCCATGTTTAATGTATTCAGGTATATGGATATCCTATCTAATAATAGACAAACATGATAATTGACCATACCTTCGCTATGCCTCCCATTGGCTAATCAGCGTGATATGCAAATTAACTGCCAACAAATATGGCGGCTAATTTGCATACTGCAGGCAGGGCGGGACAGCGCCATCCCACCTGCCCCACCACCACCCGGGCCTGCTATCTGCGACCCGGGGTGGCGGGCGTCCATGTGCAACCCAACCCAGGGTGGCCGGGTGGGGCAGCAGCGATCGGCCAGACCGCCCGGGCATCCCGTGTGTGGCCCGACCCAGGGCGGTGCCCCAACCCCCAGATCGGCCCTGCCATGTGCGTGACCCGGAGTGGCACCCCAGCACCGGATCGGCCCTGCCATGTGTGCGACCTGGGGAGGCAGGGCAGGCACCGAGGGATTGGGCCTGCCATCTGCCATCCAGGGAGCAGGGCTAAGCCAGCAGGTGGTTATCTCCCGAGGGGTCCCAGACTGTGAGAGGGCACAAGTGGGGCTGGGGGACACCCTCCCAACCCCTTCTCCCCGCCAGTGCACAAATTTTTGTGCACTGGGCCTCTAGTCCATAATAAAAGCAAATTGACCAAACGGTGGAACGATCAGTGAAACAACCAGTTGCTGTGACCAGTACTGACCACCAGGGGGCAGATACTCAGTGCAGGAGCTGCCCCAGCCCACAGGCCCCAGGCAAGCCAAGACAGGTGCCAGCAGGGAACCCCTGATCACCCTGCCAGTACCCCACAGATCAGCCCTGATCGCTGGTCAGGCCTAGGGACCCTACCCATGCACAAATTTTGTGCACCGGGCCTTTAGTATAGAATAATTTCTTATTTTTTTGTTTTTCTGTGGTATCAGTTGTAACTTTTATTTCATTTCTGATTTTATTTATTTGGACTCTTTCTCTTTTTTTGATGAGTCTGTCTAAAGGATTTTCAAATGTGTGTATGTCTTCAAAAAAACCACTTTTAATTTCATTGATCTTTTAAAAAATTATAGCCTCTATTTCAGTGGTTCTCAACCTTCTGGCCCTTTAAATACAGTTCCTCATGTTGTGACCCAACCATAAAATTATTTTCGTTGCTACTTCATAAATGTAATGTTGCTACTGTTATGAATAGTAATGTAAATATCTGATATGCAGGATGGTCTTAGGCGACCCCTGTGAAAGGATCGTTCGACCCCCAAAGGGGTTGCGACCCACAGGTTGAGAACCGCTGCTCTACACTGTCATGCAGAAAACTCACTCGCATCTTCAGGCATGTGCTCAAAGGTCACCATCACAAAAACACCTTCTCTGACCTCCTTATTTAAGTGGCCTGATCCTGGGCAGGTGGCTCAGTTAGTTGGGAGTGTTGTCCTGTACACCAAAAACGCTGTGGGTTCAATCCCCAGTCCCGGCCCATATGAGAGGCAACTGATCTCTCTCTCTCTCTCTCTCTCTCTCTCTCTCTCTCTCTCTCTCTTTCTCTCTCTCCTTTTCCTCCCTTCCTCTCTTTCTAAAAAATTCAATAAACATTTCCTTAGGTGAGGGATAAAAAAATTAATAAAGTGACCTGTCTCTTATTCCCTACATCTTCGTATTCATTTCCTCCATATCCATGGCAAAATTACTTGTCTACATTTCTCATTACAATGGAAGCTCTATGAGGTATGGAACATTACCTAACGCATTCTCCATTATAACTCCAGCATCCAAGCGCACAGAGTTGCTCTGTGAATATTTGTTGAATGAATACAGGTGGGAAAGGAGAGAGGGATGACTGAGGAAGCACTGAGGCGATAAGAGGGCATCTGACGCACAGTGAAAGAACTGGCCGGGAGCTGGAGGAGGGACAGAGCTTCCTCTGTAAACAGCCGAGAAGAGGAAAGTTTGGATGTATATGTATGAAATGTGTCCGTGGGGCGCAGGGGTGTGTGGCAAGGGCAGAAAGTTAAAGGATTTCATGGGTGATGGACTCTTTCTGGTGGGGTCATCTGCTGACAGTTCAGATGGAAGTTTCAGAGGTTGGGTAAAGGATTTGAGAGAGAATGGCAGAGGTTTAGAACAGATGCTGAGGGGAATGGGAGAAGAAACTCACCAACATGTTGAGACTACCACGTGCCAGGCACCTTGCTGAGTGTTGAGGTTATAGAGATGAGGAGGATGTGACACAGTCTTTGCCTTTCAGGAATTCACAATCCAAAGACGATAGACTTTCTACAAGAACGTTAAAATGCAGGGTGCTCTGTACTGTAGTGGATGGAGTGCTGCAAAGACATGATGGGGGTGGAGGTTCAATTCTGAGAGTGGGGGAAACAGACAGAGGCTGTGACCTTTGAGGTTGGTCTTGAAGAAAGATAAAGTGTGTACAGGTAGAAGTCAGTCAGTGTGTTTCACAAAGAGAGGAGAGTTCTACCTAAAAATATGGCAGTGTTGCCCAGCTGGCGGGCTTCAGTGGTCCACCTATGAACCAGGAGGTCACATGCCCAGGTTGGGGGTTCAATCCCCAAAAGGGGATGTGCCGGAGGCAGCCGATCAATGATTCTCTCTCATCATTGATCTCTCTCTCTCTCTCTCTCTCTCTCTCTCTCTCTTTCTCTCTCTCTCTCTCCTCCCCCCCCCTTCTTCTCTGAAATCAATAAAAAATATATTTAAAAAAATAAAATATGGTGGTGTGGAATAGCTAGAATTGAAAGACATTTATGTGGCTGGAGTGAAAAATGATGCTGGAAAGGAGGATTGAGGCGAGGTCGTAGGGATCTAATATGTACCAGAAATTAGAACTTTGTCCCAAAGTTAACAGAAGTCTTTAGTAGAGCAGCAGAGTCTGAGAGCACCCTTTTAGGAGGCTCCCTCAGGAGGCAACGCGGATGATGAAGGGAAGAGAAACTGGAGGCGGTGAGGAGGGTTAGGAGACAGCTGCAATAGTCCTGATGAGAGAGGATGAGAGCCTGGGGTAACCAAAGGCGGCGGGCATGGAGAGGAGACGAAGGATTCCTGCTTGGGAGACTGGGTGGATGGTGATACGGTTACCTGAGGTGAAGATATAGTAACAGGAGTATATATTAAGGAAAAGTAAGTCCTAACCGGTTTGGCTCAGTGGCTAGAGCGTCAGCCTGCGGACTGAAGGGTCCCAGGTTCGATTCTGGTCAAGGGCATGTACCTTGGTTGCGGGCACATCCCAAGTGGGGGGGTGTGCAGGAGGCAGCTGATCGATGTTTCTCTCTCATCAGTGTTTCTATTCTTTTTTTTTTTCATCAGTGTTTCTAACACTCTATCCCACACCCTTCCTCTCTGTAAAAGTCAATAATATATATATATATATATATATATATATGTGTGTGTGTGTGTGTGTGTATATATATATGTATATATTTTAAAAAAGGAAAAGTAATAAACTCATTTTTTAAATTGTGGTAAAAAATAAAACAAAAATGGTGGGGGAGAACCAAGATGGCGGCATAGGTTAACGCAGGAGTTTGCTGCTTTGAACAACTACTTCAAAAGTGAAACTAAAAGACGGAACGGACATCACCCAGAACCACTGGAACGCTGGCTGAGTGGAAGTCCTACAACTAGGAGGAAAGAGAAACGCATACGGACACTCAGAGGAGGCGCAGTGCTGAAGTCAAATTCTGAGGTGTGGAGTGTGCGGAGCGGGCTGGCGGCGGAGGGCTTGGTGGGCGTTTTCAATCGGGAGGGAGTCGCAGACTCTGAGCTCCAGATACAGGCGAGTCTTTAGGGACCCAGACTCAAACGGGAGAAGCGGGACTGCCTGGCTTCGGTCAGAGCGAGTGCAGCTTTCTCTCCGAGCTTTGCAGCGGGTGCTGGGACTCAGAGAGGCAGAGCCCCTGGGGACAGGACTGAGAGCGGCCATAACTGCTCTCTCCGGCCCACCCTGTTGATCCTGTGCGACCCGCCCCGCCCAAGCCCTGCACAGAGGCATTTGCCGGATAGCCTCAGGCAAACGCCAGATTAGCACCTCCCTAGAGGACAGAAGTTCTCTCACTGCTGACACAGCTGATTCTCATAGCCACTTGGCCTGGAGGTCAAACACTCCCTGGAATTAGCTACAACAATCAAGATTTAACTATAAGACCACAAACAAAGACCACTAGGGGGTGCACCAAGGAAGCATAACAAAATGCGGAGACAAAGAAACAGGACAAAACAGTCAATGGAAGATCTAGAGTTCAGAACCACACTTTTAAGGTCTCTCAAGAACTGTTTAGAAGCCGCCGATAAACTTAATGAGATCTACAAGAAAACTAATGAGACCCTCGATGTTATATTGGGGAACCAACTAGAAATTAAGCATACACTGACTGAAATAAAGAATATTATACAGACTCCCGACAGCAGACCAGAGGAGTGCAAGAATCAAGTCAATGATTTGAAATGCGAGGAAGCAAAAAACACCCAACCGGAAAAGCAAAATGAAAAAAGAATCCAAAAATGCGAGGATAGTGTAAGGAGCCTCTGGGACAGCTTCAGGCATACCAACATCAGAATTATAGGGGTGCCAGAAGATGAGAGAGAGCAAGATATTGAAAACCTATTTGAAGAAATAATGACAGAAAACTTCCCCCACCTGGTGAAAGAAATGGACTTACAGGTCCAAGAAGCGCGGAGAACCCCAAACAAAAGGAATCCAAAGAGGACCACACCAAGACACATCATCATTAAAATGCCAAGAGCAAAAGATAAAGAGAGAATCTTAAAAACAGCAAGAGAAAGAAACTCAGTTACCTACAAGGGAATACCCATACGACTGTCAGCTGATTTCTCAACAGAAACTTTGCAGGCCAGAAGGGAGTGGCAAGAAATATTCAAAGTGATGAATACCAACAACCTACAGCCAAGATTACTTTATCCAGCAAAGCTATCATTCAGAATTGAAGGTCAGATAAAGAGCTTCACAGATAAGGAAAAGCTAAAGGAGTTCATCACCACCAAACCAGGATTATATGAAATGCTGAAAGGTATCCTTTAAGAAGAGGAAGAGGAGGAAAAAGGTAAAGATACAAATTATGAACAACAAATATGCATCTATCAACAAGTGAATCTAAGAATCAAGTGAATAAATAATCCGATGAACAGAATGAACTGATGATTATAATAGAATCAGGGACATAGAAAGGGAATGGACTGACTACTCTTGGGGGGGAAAGGGGTGTGGGAGATGCGGGAAGAGACTGGACAACAATCGTGCACCTATGGATGAGGACAGTGGGTGGGGAGTGAGGGCGGAGGGTGGGGCGGGAACTGGGAGGAGGGGAGTTATGGGGGGAAAAAAGAGGAACAAATGTAATAATCTGAACAATAAAGATTTAATTAAAAAAATGGTGGTAAATTACATATAACATACAATTTACCATTTTAACCATTTAAAAAAGTACAATTTAATGGCATTAAGTACATTTAGAATGTTGTGCAATCATTACCTCTATCTAGTTCCATTATATACAAATCCTCACCTGAGGATATGCTTATTGATTTTAGAGAGAGGGGAAGGGAGAGAGAGAGAGAGAGAGGGAGAGAGAGAGAGAGAGAGGGAGAGAGAGAGAGAGAGAGAGAGAGAGAGAGAGAGGGAGGGAGAGATTGGTTGTCTTCTGCATGTGCCCCAACCAGGAATTGAACCCACAACCTAGGTATGTGCCCTGACCAGGACTGGAACTTATGGGGCGCATGCAGGAGGCAACCAATTGATGTGTCTCTCTCGCATCAATGTTCCTCTCTCCCCCGCCCCCCCCCCCCTTCAGTCTGTCCCTTCCATTCTCTCTAAAAAAGTCAATGGAAAAAAATATCCTTTGGTGAGAATTAACAAAAAAAATGTATTTTTCAATTAGAGTTGGCATACAATATTATCAGTTGCAGGCTTATAACATAGTGATTAAACATTTATATACCTAATTTCTAACTATTATTAAGGAACTGTTTTTTCCTCCCTTCAACTTATTTTTCCATCTTTGCTTCATATATTTTGGGGCTCTATAGTTAGGTATGTATAGGGTGTCCCAAAATTCATGCAAGATTTGAATTTTGCATGAGCATTAACAACAACAAAAAATAAAAGCCTAATTTTACTTGGTTTATTGAATCAGATTCTAATATCTGTTGCCCTTTGATTTCAATCCCTTCAATTTGATAAGCATTACCAAGTACCAATTATGGCCCAGGAGCAGGGACAACGAAGACCAATGAAGACCACGGCTTTGCATATGTGCCAGCAAAGCCGTGGAGGCCATTTACCCGATGTGCTATTCCATACAAAACCCTATACTGTATACTTTAAGAATCAATAAAAAAATTTACAATTTTTAATTATAAACCTGTGTTTTCTATCAAAATTACTTCTTGTGTGAATTTTGGGACACCCTATATAGTGTTATAAATGTAATATTTTCATGATGAATTGACCCTTTCATCAATATATAATTCCTTCTTTGTATCTCAAACAATTTTTGACTCAAAAATTGTTTATTTTGCCGAACCGGTTTGGCTCAGTGAATAGAGCGTCGGCCTGCGGACTCAGGGGTCCCGGGTTTGATTCCGGTCAGGGGCATGTACCCTGCTTGCAGGCACATCCCCAGTGGGGGGCGTGCAGGAGGCAGCTGATCGATCTCTCGCATCGATGTTTCTAGCTCTCTGTCCCTCTCCCTTCTTCTCTGTAAAAAATCAATAAAATATATTTTTTAAAAAAGTTTATTTTGTCTGATATTAGTATAACCACCCCTCTTCTCTTTTGGTTATGATTTGCATAGAATATCTTTTTTCTATCCTTTTACTTTCAACCTCTCGTGCCTTTGGATCTAAAATGATTCTCTTGTGAACAACATATAGATGTTTTCTTTTTAAAATCCATTTCACCAAACTCTGCCTTTTAATTGGAGAGTTTAATCCATTTACATTTGAAGTAATTACTGATAAAGAAGGACTTACTTCTGCTATTTGTTCTTTTTTTCTGTCTGTCATATCCTCATTCCTCCATTATTGTTTTAATGTTTGATTTTTTTAGTAATGTACCATTTAAAAAATATTTTGTTAATCCTCACCTGAGGATATTGTTTCATTAATTTTTAGAGAGAGTGGAGGGGGAGAAACATAGATGTGAGAGAGACACATCTATTGGTTGCCTCCCACACAAGAGATTGAGCCTGCAACCGAGGTATGTGCCCTGGATCAGAATCAAACCTGGACCCTTCAGTCCACGGGCCAACGCTCTAATCCACTGAGTCAAACTGGCTAGGGCAGTAATGTACCATTTTGATTCCCTTTTCATTTTTCTGTATATTTTATAATTATTTTCTGATTGATTTCCTTCAGAATTATAATTATCATCTCAAAATAATAACAACCTATTTTTAATTAACACCAACTTGGCTTCAATACTACACAAAAACTCTGTTCCTATACAGCACTGTCTCTCCCCTTATATTGTTACTAGAGGCCCAGTGCATGAAATTCGTGCACAGGTAGGATCCCTAGGCCTGGCCAGTGATCAGAGCAAAGGGGCCTTCTGGCTACAGGCCAGGGCCTTCCTTCGTTCGGCACCACCCCCTAGTGGTCAGTGCACATCATAGGGAGCAATCAAACTTCCGGTCTCCCAGTGGAACTCCTGAGGGGACACTTTGCATACTAGCCTCTTATATATATAGATTGTCACAAATTATATCTTTATACATTGTGTGTTGATTAAGATAGATCTACAATTATTGTTTTATGCATTTGTCTTTTAAATCCTATAGGAAAAAGAAGAGTTACAAAACCTAAAATACAATACTTTTATATTTTACCTATGTAGTTACCTTTATAAGTAGTCTTCATTTCTTCATAAATTTTAAGTAAAAGTGCCCCTTTACTTAAGCCTGAAGGACTCCCTTTAGCATTTCTTATAGGGCAAGTCTACTAGTAATAAACTCTCTCAGCTTTTGTTTATGTGGGAGTCTCAATTTCTCCTTTATTATTGGACAATTTTGTGAGATATAGAATTCTTGGTTGACAGATTTTTCTTTCTGCACTTAAGTATGTTATCCCCACTGACTTCTGACCACCATGACTTCTGATGCAATATTAGCATTTTTCTTATTGAAAAATCCCTTGTACAGGTTACTTCTCTTATGCTGCTTTCCAGGTTTTCTGTTTAGTTTTGGGTTTTGACAGTTTATTTATAATGTGTTAGTGTGGGTCTCTCTGAATTTATCCTACTTGGAGTTTATACTATTTGAAGTTTGTTGAGCTTGTAATGTACCTTTACTCTTTTTTTATTTTTTATTGATTCAGAGAGGAAGGGAGAGGAAGAGAGAGAAGAACATCAATGATGAGAGAGAATCATCAATTGGCTGTTGTGTCCTTGGATGCACAGAAGTTTTAAATTTTGATGTAGTGCAATTTATCCAGTTTATCCTTTTGTTGCCTGTGTTGTTGGTGTCATATCCAAGAAATCATTGCCAAATCCAATGCCATAAAGGTTTCCCCCTACGTTTGCTTCTAAAAGTTTGATAGTTTCAGCTCTTACATCTAGTTCTTCCATGAATTTTGAATTACCTTTTGTATATGTTGTAAAGGTAGGGGTTTAACTTCGTCCTTTTGTACATGGATGTCCAGTTTTCCCAACACCATTTGTTGAATAAGACTGTCCCCCCAGAATGGCCTCGGCACCCTTGCCAAGTGTCATCTGGCCACAGATGAGAGGATTCTGTACGATAAACGTGTGGAGGTGGTGGTGCAGATATGGCCTGGTCTCTGCCGTAAGGAAGCCTGAGTTGAATACTCAGGTTCTGTTGCAACAGTGTTTGTCCGGTGCCGGTTTTGTGCTCAGCGAACCCTGGGCTCATGTTCCCATACTGTGTCTCAGCTTCCCACCCAACCACGGAGGAATGCACTAGCAGAAAGACCCTCTTTAACAGGATAAACTCAGCCCCCACCAGAGCCTGGTCATGGTTTATGCAGCGGCGAACAGAACCAGGGTTTGCATACAGGGTCCTGCTCCCGGCGTCCCGTTATTTCACGTCGGACGGACGGACCTCGGCAGGCAGAACTCTGAAACGTGGGCAGAACGGAAATGCGATGGTGTCTATCGCAGCCTGTAGGACCCTCTGCGTTAAGGAGTCCCTAAAAGCCAGGGCCGACCTGACATGGAGACGGTCAACATGATCAGGCTGCAGGGAAGGGACCTGGCCCGCCTGCAAGTCCAGAGTCCCGGCTGGCCGCACCCCGGGCGGACCGCGCCCTCACCCCGAGCCTGGGCGCGGCTGGGCTGTGCTACTGTGCGGGGAGGGGGGGGCGGCGGAACCACCGGAAAACGCGGGCGGCCAGACCCGCCGGTGCGGCGCCTTCTCGGCCCCTGCGGGGGAGCGTTTGCAATTCTCGCAATGTGTCCGGGACTAGCGCCCTGGCTCTCTCCCGCCGCTCACCGGCCGCGGGGTCACTTCCTCCCCTCCGCCCCTCCGCCGGCGTTCCTCTTGGTACAGCCCTGGCCGGATTGGAGGCCAGGCGGCTGCCGCGTGGGCTCTGCGCATGCGAATCCCCGCCGCGGGGGCTGGTGGGGGCGGGGCGCGGAGCCCGCCCTTTCCCGGCTCCACGCGTGACGTCGCGGGGGGCGCGGGCCTCCGCCGGCTCCGAGCGGTGAGAGCGGGCGGCGGGCGCCCCGGCGCTGCTGGACCCGGCAGGGATGCGCGTGTAGAGTTCCTGCAGGGGCGCTGGGGAAGGGGAGGCCCGGGGCAGCAGCGGCCCCGACCCGCAGCTCTGCCCCCTCCCCTCCTGCTTCCCCCCCTTTGCAAACCTGCCGGGAGGGGAGGCCGGGCCGGGGCTGAGCGTGGTGACACCTGCACTTTCCCGGCGCGCTGCTCCCCTCCGCCCCTTTCCAGATGTTCCTTGGCATCAGGCTGTCGCTTCCCGCCTGGGAACGAGCACTCCGCTTGGAAGCGGGGCCGGGCTTCAGACCGTGGCCCCGCCACTCCCGTGTTCGAGTCCGCACGCCTCCGTTTCCGCCTTGCCTCACCTTTCCTGAAGATAAATATGGCACAGAAAAAAATAGAAAAGAAGTGGACATTTGTTGAGCTCCTGCGTGGCCACGTATTATGCAAACCGCTTCTATCTGCCACGTTCAGCCCTGGTTCCATGGGCTAGCACTCCCATTGCACATGTGCTAACCTCCCAGAGTTGGACTGAGTTTTCTCACGTGGCCATGGAAGGGCAGGGGAGGATTCAAGCGGAGCGGTTTGACCTCAAAGTGGGTTTCTTTTCGTCAGACGCTTCCTTTGGGCTATTGGCTGTTCCGCAGCCAAACCCTAGGCCCAGAACAGCTGTTTCCTGAGTTTCTACTTTTAAGAATGCTCCTTTTCGGGTTCCCTTTTCCAGCACAGTTTGCTCCCCACTTCCGCCTTGATTGCTTCAGAAATTAAATGCAGCAAACATTCGCTGAGTGGTGCAGGGCGGTGAACGCCTGGAGTCCAGAGCCTTGGATTCTTGTCCTGGCTCTGCCACTGTCCGTGGTGGTGGGCGCGGCCCTGGTCTCCTGGGTGCTTTAGCTTCCCTTTGAGGAAAATGGGTAAGTGCCTTCTGCCTGGCAGGCTCTTGCCCAGTTCTCCCTTCCTGTCCTCCAGCAGGTTTTCCGTGGAGGCCCGGACCCCTCTGCTCCCCATGGGCAGCTGTCAGGCAGGGCACAACCTGCATCTCTGTCTGGCCCACCACCCACCTCTGGTCTGTGCCACTTTGATCCTGCTGCTTCTTGGCCTCTCTGGCCTGGGCCTTGGCGGCTTCCTTCTCACTCACAGGACTGGCCTGCGCAGCCCTGACATCCCTCAGGTGAGTACCCCTCCTGCTCATCTGCCCCGCGGAGGCCTGCTCTTGCTGCTGCGCTCTCACCTCTCTCCCACCTTCCTTTTGCACACAGGACTGGGTCTCCTTCTTGAGATCTTTCGGCCAGCTGACCCTGTGCCCTACGACCGCGACAGCCACAGGGACGTCGCATGGGTCCCACGTGGTGGGCTTGCTGACCACCTTGAACTTCGGAGATGGTCCAGGCAGGAACAAGACCCAGACATTTCAAGCCACGGTGCGGGGTAGTCAGATGGGATTGAAAGGTGAGATGGAGGACTGTGGGGGTTGGACATCAGAACACTCAGGGGTGGGGCCTGCCTCTCAACTCACCAACCTGGTGACCTTAGGCCAGCCGTGGGCAAACTACGGCCAGGCCGGATCCGGCCCGTTTGAAATGAATAAAACTAAAAAAAAAAAAAAGACCGTACCCTTTTATGTAATGATGTTTACTTTGAATTTATATTAGTTCACACAAACACTCCATCCATGCTTTTGTTCCGGCCCTCCGGTCCAGTTTAAGAACCCATTGTGGCCCTCGAGTCAAAAAGTTTGCCCACCCCTGCCTTAGGCACATCCCTTAGTCACTCCTACTGTAATGAGGACTAGATACTTACAGTGAAAACGATGCCCACTGGGTAGGTTCTCTATGTTTTCTCTCTCCCCTTCTAGCTCTGGGGTTCTTTGATTCTATTCTTGGAGGTGTGATGACATGGGCTAGATTTGACCTAATGTTCTTTGCCATCCCTCTTCATTCCTCCAGCCGACTCGTCATAGAGGCAGCTTTTTCTCAGGGATGTCTAAGAAGCATGTTCTGTTCAGTTAAACCAGCGGTTCTCAACCTTCTGGCCCTTTAAATACAGTTCCTCATGTTGTGACCCAACCATAAAATTATTTTCGTTGCTACTTCATAACTGTAATGTTGCTACTGTTATGAATCGTAATGTAAATATCTGATATGCAGGATGATCTTAGGCGACCCCTGTGAAAAGGTCGTTCCACCGCCAAAGGGGTCGCAACCCACAGGTTGAGAACCACTGTGTTAAACTAATGTCTTCAGTGCTGCTATGTGTGTGACACAGCTCTATGTGCTATGGAGGATACAGTAAACAATTAGATATCATCCAAAGCGCTTAAAGTCTTCTGGGAAAATAATGAGTGAGAGTGAGTTGGTGGGTTCCATTAATTCCTGTGTGAGATTTGGCCTCAGGCTCCTTATCTAAAAAATTGGGAGATGGCCTGACTGGTGTGGCTCAGTGGTTGAGTGTCGACCTATGAGCCAGGAGGTCACAGTTCATCACACCGCACAGTTCGATTCCTGGTCTGGGTCAGGGCACATGCCCAGGTTGCCGGCTCGATCCCCAGTAGTAGGGGGTGTGCAGGAGGCAGCTGATCAATGATTCTCTCTCATCATTGACTTTTCTGTTTCTCCTTTTCCATTCCTCTCTGAAATCAATAAAAATATTGGTCGATGTGTTTCACATCTATACAGTATTTCTCTCTGTCTTTCCCTCTCTCTTCCACTCTCTCTAAAAATCAGTGGGGGAAAAAATATTAAATTCTCACTCGGGTGAGAATTTAAATAAATAAATAAATAATTGGGAGTGACTTCTGAGGTCCTTTTCAACACTATTATTCTAAGATTCTCCTATGAGTCACATATGTGTATGTATATGTGGAGTAGGTCTTTGTTTGTCTAGGTATACATCTGTGATCAAAGAGCAAGAATAAAGGAATGTATCTGACATGTAATAGTATTATTGAGAAATGATTCACATGCCATAAATTTCATTTAAAATGTACAACTAAATGATTTTTCACATATTCACAAAAGTGTGCAGCCATCGTCACAATTTTAGAACATTTTCATTACCAGATAAATTTTGTACCCGTTAGTGGTCATTCTCCTTTTTCTCCTAACCTCCCAACTCTAGGCAACCACTAATCTACTTACTGTCTCTGTAGATTTGCTTATTCTGGACATTTCATATAATAATGGTCTTTTGTGATTGGCTTCTTTCACTTAGCATTATGTTGTAGTACATAAATTTTGTACTTATTTTGCTTAATAGTATTCACTGCATGACTATTACACATTTTATTTGTGCATTTATCATTTAATTGACATTTGGATTGTTTCCACTTTTTGGCTGTTATGAATAATGCTGCTGTGAACAGCTGTGTGCAAGTTTCTGTGTGATCATGTATTTTGATTTCTCTTGGGTATATAACCAGGAGTGGAATTGCTGGGTCATATGGTAACTCTGTTTAATCTTTTGAGGAACTGCCAGAGTATTTTCAAAGTGACTCTACCATTTTATACTCCCATCAGCAGTGTAGGAGGGTTCCATTTCTCCACATCTACTCCAACACTTACTATTATCTGTCTTTTTTTATTATAGCCCTCCTAATCAATGTGAAGTAGTGTCTCACTGTAATTCTGATTTGCATTTTCCTGGTGGCTAATGATATTGAGCATTTTTTCATGTGTTTATTGGCCATTGGCATATTTTTGGAGAAAGATACATTCAGAGTCTTTGCTCATTTTTAAAATTGGGTAATTTGTCTTTTAATTTACTTGTAAACATTCTTTATATTTTCTAGCTACAAGTCTCTTATTTGATGTGTGATTTGCAAATATTTTCTCCCATTCTCTAGGTTCTTTTCACTTTGTTGATGGTATTCTTTGAAGCACAAACGTTTTTGACTTAGATCAATTCCGGCTTATCTTTTTTTTTCTATTGTTGCTTGTGGTAGCAGCATATCTAAGAAGACTGCCTAACCCAAGTTCCCTAAGATTTACTTCTATTTTTTTCTTCTAAGAAGTTTATAGTTTTAGCTTTTATATTTATATCTATGATCCTTTTTAAAAATTATTATTTTTTCTTACATTTTTTATTGTTTTGTTTTGTTTTTTGGATCCTTTATTTTTTTTAATTCCCACCCGAGGATATGCTCATTGATATTAGGGAGAGGGGAAGAGAGAGAGAGAAACATCAATGTGAGAGAGAACATCAACCAGTTGCCCTCTGCACGTGCCCCAACAGGGGATCAAACCTGTAACCCAGGTATGTGCTCTGACTGGGAATCAAACCCACAACCTTTTGGTATAAAGGACGACACTCCAACAAATTGAGCTACACCAGCCAGTGTTCTATGATCTATTTTGAATTAATTTTTATGTGTGATGTGAGGATGGATCCAACTTCATTCTTTTGCAGGTGGTCTCATCATGTTTTGTTGAAAAGACTCTTATTTCCCCATTTAGTAGTCATGGTACCCTTGACCACATGCCCTGGCCAGGTGGCTCAGTTGGTTGGAGCATTCTTCTGTACATGAAAAGGTTGCAGGATTGATTCCAGATCAAAACACATACATAGATTATGGGTTCAATCCCTGGTCAGGGTGCATACAGGAGGCAGCCAATCGATGTTTCTCTCTCTCTCTCTCTCTCTCTCTCTCTCTCTCTCTCTCTCCCTTCCTCTCTCTAAAAATCAATAAAAACTTCTTCTTGGGTGAGGATTTAAAAAAAAAATCAGTTGACCATAGATGTATGAGTTTATTTCTGGACTCTCAGTTCTATTCCATGATCTATATGTCTATCCTTATGTTAGTACCACACTGTTTTGATCACTATAACTTTGTAGTAAGTTTTGAAATCAGAAAATATGAGTCCTCCAACGTTGTTCTTTTTAACGATTGTTTTGGCTATTCTGGATTCTTTGGATTTCCATATGAATTTTTGGATCAGGTTGTCAATTTTTGCTTCTGCAAAGAAGACTTTTTTACAAAATAATGACTAGAAACAAAGTAATAACATTAAAGATTACTTTGGACAAAATTTAAAATGAACACCTACTGGAAATCAATAAAAACGTTTAATGAATGAATAAATAAATAAACAAGTAAAATGAACACTTACGATGTACCAAGCATGGGAAATACAGAGATTTGTAAGACATGGACCCTTGTTTCAAGTTGTTCACCATCTAGCAAGGAAACAGATGTGAACATCTATGTATATAAAAGCCTAATATGTTAAGTGTCTAACTGTTCAACCCTTTGACCGGTCACTGTGACGTGCACTGACTATCGGGGCAGACACTCCAACCAGTAGGTTAGCTTGCTGCTGGAGTCCGGCCTATCAGGACTGGGCTAGATGGGCTGGACATGCCCTGGAGCCCTCCTACAGTCCCTCCCCAACCTGCAAAATATTTCTTCTAATTAATTTCCTTTCAATGTGCATGAATCCATGCACTGGGCCTCTAGTAAATAAATAACGTTCAATGTGTGAAGTAGAACACAGGGTACAGTGGGAGTACTCAGAAATCTATCAAGCATGGATGGTGAAGGCAGGCTTTTCCAAGGATACAGCACCTGAGCTGAGGTTTGAGGCCGGGCTATGCGGACGTCCTTCCAGCCAGAGGGAAGAGCGTATGCAAAGACATACAGATGGGGACCATGATGGCATGTTCAGAAGCTTCCAAGGGTTTAGTTTGGCTGGTACAGGGGAAGGATTATTGAGTGTGTGGCAGGTAATGAGCCTGAAGAAGCATTCAGAATCCCATGGAGGGGCTCATGTGTCAAGCCAAGGCAGTTGGACTTTATTTAGTACATTGTGCAAACTCAAAGATTTTAATCAGGGAAATAAGATTTTGTTTTTGTGTTGTTCTTTTAAAAAGATAACACTTGTTGACTGACTGCCAGGAAGAAATGTGTCCAGATTCAGGAAGACCAGTTGGGAGGTAGTTGCAATAAAAAGATGATGAGAAAAACTGAGCTAAGACAGTGCTGTGAAAGAAGGGGACTGATTTGAGAGAGATGTCAGAAGTGTGAGATTGACAGGACTGGGTGACTGATTTGATCTGGGAAACACAGAAGAAAGGGGAGTTCCCTTATAGGATTTTACATGTACATTTCTCAATTGTAATTACAGTGTACATACTGGTTTGTATTTCTCTTTTTTCACTTATGACAGTGTGTTTTTTGTATTAGTTCAAAAAACGAAAGCATTATTATTTTATTTTATTTTTTTAAAATTAAATCTTTATTATTCAGATTATTACAGTTGTTCCTCTTTTTCCCCCCCATAGCTCCCCTCCACCCGGTTCCCAGCCCACCCTCCTCCCTCCCCACCCACTGTCCTCATCCATAGGTGCACGATTATCGTCCAGTCTCTTCCCACATCCCCCACACCCCTTTTCCCCCCAAGAATAGTCAGTCCACTCCCTTTCTATGCCCCTGATTCTATTATAATCACCAGTTCATTCTGTTCATCAGATTATTTATTCACTTGATTCTTAGATTCACTTGTTGATAGATGTGTATTTGTTGTTCATAATTTGTATCTTTACCTTTTTCTTCTTCTTCCTCTTCTTAAAGGATACCTTTCAGCATTTCATATAGTACTGGTTTGGTGGTGATGAACTCCTTTAGCTTTTCCTTATCTGTGAAGCTCTTTATCTGACCTTCAATTCTGAATGATAGCTTTGCTGGATAAAGTAATCTAGGTTGTAGGTTCTTGGTATTCATCACTTTGAATATTTCTTGCCACTCCCTTCTGGCCTGCAAAGTTTCTGTTGAGAAATCAGCTGACAGTCGTATGGGTACTCCCTTGTAGGTAACTGACTGTCTTTCTCTTGCTGCTTTTAGTTCTCTCTTTGTCTTTTGCTCTTGGCATTTTAATGATGATGTGTCTTGGTGTGGTCCTCTTTGGATTCCTTTTGTTTGGGGTTCTCTGCGCTTCCTGGACTTGTAAGTCTATTTCTTTCACCAGGTAGGGGAAGTTTTCTGTCATTATTTCTTCAAATAGGTTTTCGATATCTTGCTCTCTCTCATCTTCTGGCACCCCTATAATTCGGATGTTGGTGCGCTTGAAGCTGTCCCAGAGACTCCTTACGCTATCTTCATATTTTTGGATTCTTTTTTCATTTTGCTTTTCCGGTTGGGTGTTTTTTGCTTCTTTGTATTTCAAATCTTTGACTTGATTCTTTCGATCGTCTAGTCTGCTATTGGAACTCTGCATAATATCCTTTATTTCAGTCAGTGTATGCTTAATTTCTAGTTGGTCCTTTATCATAACCTCGAGGGTCTCACTAGATTTCTTGAGGGTCTCACTACATTTATCGGTGGTTTCTAGAAAGTTCTTGAAAAACCTTAAAAGTGTGGTTTTGAACTCTATATCCAGTCGTTTGCTTTCCTCCATTTCTGTCATTTGTGTCCTATTTCTTTGTCTCTGCATTTTTTATGCTTCCCTGTGTTGCTAGAGTGGCTTTGTGTGCTAGGTGTCCTATAGGGCCCAGTGGCTCAGCCTCCCCAATTACCTGAGGTGGACACTCTTGGTGCACCCCTTTGTGAGCTTTGTGCACAGTCTTGTTGTAGTTAAGTCTTGATTGTTGTAGGTATCACTGAGAGGAATTGACCTCCAGGCCTATTGGCCGTGAGAGCTGTGTCTACAGTGGGAGAACTTCTGTGCTGAAGACACCCTTATGGGGCAAGACTTGCTTCAATGGGGCTTTGGTGCTCACTGAGTCTGCCCCCTGAGTGTGACCCTTATGGATCTGAGGAGTTGTAATCTGGATAGTCCCACTCTGACCCCTGGGTACACTGGCTCTTGGATCTAAGGAGGTGCTAATTTATCCTCTGCCTGAGGCTACCCAGCAGGAGCTACGAAGAGATCTGCAGATTCCCCTTCCTTGTTTGGGGTTTGGAGGTGTCCAAATGAGGCCCAGCTGTGAAGCAATGCAAGCTGCTATGGGGCCTTGGGCCTTCTTTTGGAAGTTCTGTGTCTGACTGGCCCAGCTGCAGTTTGTTAGGTAATTTTCAGATTGCAAAGGGCCAGGGCATTCATATGCAAAAGCCTCTGCCGCAGCTTGGGTGGGGCGGGGTCTCAGGGGATCAACAGGGCAGAGCAAGCAGCTATGGTTGATCCTCAGCCCTGCCCTAAGGGGCCCTGCATCTCAGTGTTCCGGTAATTGCTGCAAGCACCTCTGAGGGAAAGCCACCCTCGAGTCCCGAGTTCTGCCCACTTCCAGACAGTCCAGTTTCTCCCCGTATGAGTCTAGGTCCCCAGAGACTCACCCGGAACTGGAGTTCAGAGCAGTCAGGGGCTTGTGGCTCTCACCCGATTCAAAAAGACAGCCGCGTCCTCAGTCGCCAGCCCTTACTGCCTGCGCTTGAGCCTCCGTACCTCTGCACTCCACCTCCGCAGCCCCCCCCTGAGTCTCAGTGTGCTTTTCTCTTTCCTTCTAGTTGTAGAATTTCCACTCAGCCCGCCTTCCTGTAGTTCTGGATGATGTCCGTTTTGTCTTTTAGTTGTATTTTTGAATTTGTTGTGGGAGGCAGCAATTTCCGGTATTTACCTATGCCGCCATCTTGGTTTCTCCAGCATTATTATTTTAATGGTGTAGAGTGATTCATTTAGTGGTAAGGCCATCATTTGTTAATGCTTTCCCTATTGTTAGACATCTTTATTGTTTCCTATTTTTTGGCATTTTAAAAATGAAATCACAATAAATATTTGGTATGTATTTTTCTCTTGAATCTGTCCTTAGGAATAATTTCTACAAGTGGTATTACTGAGTCAAAGGATATGGATCCCCCGCCTTTTTTTTTTCACCCTGAGTACTCTCTTTAATAGAAGTTACAAAGCAGATGTAAAAGTCCTCCTAACTCCCCTGTCAAGTTAACAGTTTGTTAGGCATCTTCTTAGTCCCTCCCTGTACCCATTTAAAATTGAAACAGATATAGCCAAGTTGTCTCCTAAAAGATGTCACAAATTGAGAGTGGCCATTTTTCCAAATCTTCAATAACTTGTTATTATCACTCTTTTTCATTTTTACCAATTTAATGGGCAAAGAAATTACTTGTTTTAATTTATTTTCTCCTGATTACTAGTGAGGTTGCATATCTTCTTACAAGTTTATTTACCATTTTCATGTTTTCTCTGAACTTCCTATTCACTTTCTTTGCTTATCTTTCGTTGTCTTTATCTTCTTGATTTTTAGGTCTTTATGTATTCTGGCTAGTAAACCTTTTGCCAATTAAATCTATTATAGGTATTTTTAACCAGTCTGTTTCTTGTGTGTGCTTTTAAATAAACATTTTTATTGATTTCAGAGAGGAAGAGAGAGGGAGAGAGAGATAGAAACATCAGTGGGAGAGGGTCGTTGATCGGCTGCCTCCTGCACACCTCCTACAGGGGATGGAGCCCACAACCTCAGCATGTGCCCTTGACTGGAATTGAACCCGGGACCCTTCAGTCTGCAGTCTGATGCTCTATCCACTGAGCCAAACCAGCTAGGGCTCATGTGTGTGTGTGTGTGTGTATGTGTGTGTATGTGTGTGTTTTAATATGGAACGCTTCACGAATTTGCATGTCATCCTTACCCAGGGGCCATGCTAATCTTCTCTGTATCGTTCCAGTTTTAGTATATGTGCTGCCAAGCAAGCACTCTTGTGTGTGTTTTTTAAACTTATCTTTCATTATATAAAAGACTTCAATTTGTTATGAGGTTAAGTTTATTGCTCTTGTTCTTTACTCAAGCTTCTAGATTTTGTGACATTTTTTGCAAGGGTTTCCCAACTTTAAAATTAGAAAATATTTTTCCATATTTTTTTTTAATACTTACTTAGGTTTTTGGGGTTTTTTTAGTTTGCTTGTTTGTTTATATAGGTATTTAATATATCTGGACTTAATTTTATAGTGTGAGATAAGAGTCTAACCTTTTTTCACAAATGGAATTGTCCCAAGGCCATTAACTGAATAGGCTATTTTTCCACTAATTTGAAATGGGATGTGAACCTTTTTTGTTGTGTTGTTAGTCTTTACCTGAGGATATTTTTTCCAATGATTTTTAGAACGATTGGAATGGGGCGGCGGGGAGAAACATCTATGTGAGAGAGACACATGGATTGGTTGCCTCCTGCACGTACCCCAACCGGGGCCGGGGAATCGAACCTGCGTCCCAGGTATGTACCCTTGACTGGGAATCAATCCCATGACTCTTCTGTATGTGGGCTGACGCTCTAACCACTGAGAAACACAAGCCAGGGCCGGATGTGAACCTTTTAATGGATTTTTGTACCTAGTGGAAAATGGCTTTCTTAAAAAAGGATGAACTAGTTTATACAAACTGACATTGACAATGTGTATCTATCCCCGGTTCACTGCAACCTTGTAAATATTGATGTGTTTGTTTTGTTGGTTGTAAGCTAATTTAAATTAATTTTTGTTTATATTAGTACCTACTTATTTTCATTTTTAATTGATGTAAATGATGGTGTATAGAGTACTTCATTGAATAGAACCAGTGCTAAAACACCTGGAACTGTAGGAAGCCTTTGAAATGAATAGAAGTCTGAAAAGGGATGGTTCGCACCCGACCCTTCATTTTCTTCCATCTCCTCTCCCATGCTCCTCATAGGACCTTCTGCAGGAGAGCTGGTCCTCGTTACAGCCAGGGTGACCACAGAAAGGACCCCAGGGATCTGCCTGTATTTTAGTGCTGTCCCAGGACTCCTGCCCTCCAGCCAGCCACCCATATCCTGCTCAGAGGAAGGAGTAGGAAATGCCACCCTGAGCCCTAGGATGGCTGAGGACTGTGTCCGGGTCTGGAGCCAGGAAGGCCTTGCGCTCACCAAACTGCTCACCTCGGTAAGAGCTTCAGGTTGTCAGGGTTTCATAGACTTCCATGCTGCATGCTGTATCTTGAAGGCAATTTTTTTTAAGGCGCGGGGGGGTGGGGGGGTGGGCGCGGAGAGAGAGAGAGGGAGAGAGATACGTCAATGTGAGAGAGATACATAGATTGGTTGCCTCCTGTACGGGCCCCAATAGGATCAAACTTGAACCTGCGATCTTCTGGTGCAAGGGAGGATGCTCCAACCAACGGAGCCACACCGGCCAGGGCTTGAAGGCAATTTTACCCAGTAGATAAAACATAGGCTTTGTAATACTGACTGGGAGGCTGTGACCTTGAACAAGCACCTGAGTCTCTCTGAGCCTCAGCTTCCTCATCTGTAAAATGGAAAGCATGATACTGTCTCCTAATTCCAACAAATAAATGAGAATGAATCTAAAGTCCTTAGTACAATGTCTGGTACATAATAGAAATCTGATAAATGGCAGCTATTACTATTAATTACGTCTTTAAATAACAAAAAAACATGACCTCTCCCTCAAAGGAATTCAGAAGCTGGACTAAGAGGCAGAATAAACTAATTGTTAGCATAGAGATATGAGCAAAGTACTATTCAAACAGAGCAAGGAGCAATTGAATCTAACTTGAACATTTTCAGAGAATGTTTCACGGAGATGGTGGCATTTAAGAAAGTGAATTGTGCACAGTAGTTCTAACAGAGTGCTTTCAGATTCATTATCTCATTTTATTTTTATTTTTTTAAACATATTTTATTGATTTTTTACAGAGAGGAAGGAGAGGGATAGAGAGTTAGAAACATCGATGAGAGAGAAACATTGATCAGTTGCCTCCTGCACACCCCCACTAGGTATGTGCCCACAACCAAGGTACATGCCCTTGACCGGAATCGAACCTGGGACCCTTGAGTCCGCAGGCCGACACCCTCTATCCACTGGGCCAAACCGGTTAGGGCTAGATTCATTATCTCATTTTAAATAACCTTCTGAGGTAGCTGTTACGATCCCATTTTACAGATGAGGAAACAGGTTCAGAGAGAGGGAATGAATTGCCCAAGGCCACACAACTACTTAAGCGGCAGATGCAGGACTTCAACCTAGGCTTTCTGACTCTCAGGCCCAGGCTTGTTCTGCCCTGTCAGAGTGATTGATCCCTGAAGAATGAGGAATATTTGGGCAGATAATGCACTAGAGGGGGTTCAAGAAAAAGGAAATACATTCCAGGCATAAGGGACCAGCATGAGCACAGGCCTAGAGATTGAAAAGTGATGAGGGACTGAGGAATGACTTAGGGGAAGAGGCAGGAGAGATGCAGGAGCCTGACCATGAGGCACTGCAACGTTAGGCTAAAATGCTATGGCCTGACACTGCAGGCCGTGGGGCCAATGGTGCTGGATGGAAGAGACTGGCCGAGTGGAGGAGAGAGAACAGTTAGGAGGCTGCTGCATACTCTTCCCTCACATTTGCAAACACCCTGGTGAGGAGCATCACCTGGGAGCTTGGAATCAGAGATCTTGGTTTCCAGACTGGGCCCTGCTTGCACGTTTTTAAAATGTGGATAATAGTGAACTCTCATAGAGTCATTATTAGGAGGTTCAATGTTGGGCAAGAAGGCAGTTTGTAGACCATGAGACAATTAGCTTGTATAGAAATAACATGTCCCTTCTAGTTGCTCCCTGGATGTGGAGAGCCCTTTCCTCCGTGGAGGCTTCTCGCCATAGCCTCGGGCTGGGGGTAAGAGGTCTTCCTAAGGGAAGATTCTCTGTCTTCCCTCTGTCTCATTCATTTCTCCGTCCCTCCCTGTGCCCACCCCTAGGAGGAGCTGGCCCTGTGTGGCTCCAGGCTGCTGGTTTTGGGCTCCTTCCTGCTTCTCTTCTGTGGCCTTCTTTGCTTTTTTACTGCTGTGTGCTTCCACCCTCGTCGGGAGTCCTATTGGTCTAGAACCCGGCTCTGAGAGCACTGGTCTGGTTCCTGTCTTGTTCTCAGGTAAGGTTCTTTGCCCCAGTCCTGTGAGAACAGGGGATGGGGTGGGAGTGGGAATTGTAACTGACATAGAGCCATTCCTAAACAATATGATTTGGTTTTAGTTATTTTTGAACTTTATGTAGATAGAATCATACATATTCTTTTGTGACTAACTTCTTTCCATTAACATTTAGATATTAAGATCCACCCATAGATCTAGTTCACATCCAAGAAGCTTTTTGGTAACAGTGGTGAATTAAGAGGGTTCGGATTTGATGATGTGTCCTGGATATGAATAATGCTTGTCTTGCTTTTGCCCTGAAATTCTGATATCCAGTTTTATGACTCAAATTTTGTAAAAGTCATCTTGAACAGCTCAAAAGAATTGATTGATGATGCCTGTTACTAGGCACATACCATGTGCCCCAGCACTTTACATGCACTTTCTCTTCTCCATTAGCCATCACTGCCTTTAGAGAAAGTTGATTCTGCTAACAGAATCTTTGAGGAACACAAAAGCAGCAGGGAGTGGGAAACATATTGGCTAACTAGTTTGTGTATCAGCTCATTGAGGAAAAAAAATGTTTCTGTAAAATATTCTCACCATTAGATGGTTCTCATTCAATTTGAGAGTCATATATCCTGCATCCAGTTCTTAAATTGTTCTTAGCTTCAGCTGGCTGCTGTGCCTTAGGACATAACTGTGGGAATAGTAGAAACAGCTTAAGTCCAGGGAAGGACATTCAAGATCAACTTTGCTTATTTTTTTAAATATATTTCTTTATTGATTTCAGAGAGGAAGGGAGAGAGGGAGAGAGATAGAAACATCAATGATGAGAGAGAACCATTAATCAGCTGCCTCCTGCACGGCCCCTACTGGGGATCGAGCCTGCAACCTGGGCATGTGCTGTTAGCCAGAATCGAACCCGGGACCCTTGAGTCCGCAGGCCGATGCTCTATCCACTGAGGCAAACTGGCTAGGGCACAACTTTGCTTATTTTGTTTAGGGCTGTGCCTGACTGCTTCAGCCACCTACTTGAGACAGGAAATGAGGCACCGCGATGCCAGGCTAAGATGCTATGCTTGACACTTGCAGGCCATGGGCCACTGGTGCTGAGAGGAAGAGACTGGCTGAGTGGAGGAGAGAGACCAGGCCTCCCTAGATCTGAACAGACGGGAAAAGGGATACTTCCTGGGGTCCAGAGGCCATCCCAGCTGGGAGGAGGGCTTGTCCCTGTTTCTAGTTGTCACTTCCTCTGTTCTTCCCTCAATTTCTGCAGCAAAGCCAGAGCTTCCCCCAAGGGCTCTCTCACCTGCTCTGTTTTTTTTATTTTCTTTCTCTCCAGGTGTGAATCAACTTCTTGGGCCTTGGTTCTGAGTTGGAAGAGATGTTACAGAAAGTGGAGAGCAAAAATGTGGGGGGAAATAAAAGGATTTTTCCCCCCAATGCTGCCCAGTGTGTTTATTGGGAATTAGATGAGGTGGGAATTTTAAAAGTAGGTTGGTTTGGGAGGTTCAGGGTATTTTTCCTTGTTGATTCTTAGTTTAGGATACAGGTTGTCCTAGGGCAGTGATGGCGAACCTATGACACGCATGTCAGGTGACACACAAACTCACTTTTTTGGTTGATTTTTCTTTGTTAAATGGCATTTAAATATATAAAATAAATATCAAAAATATAAATCTTTGTTTTACTCTGGTTGCAAATATCAAAAAATTTCTATATGTGACACGGCACCAGAGTTAAGTTAGGGTTTTTCAAAATGCTGACACGCGGAGCTCAAAAGGTTCGCCATCACTGTCCTAGGGCCTGGGTTACTGCAGCTCTCCGCAGGGTTGTACCTTGGCTTTGGAAAACACCTGGTTTTGACCCAGCTCTGCCACCTTGTGCCTATGAAATAATTTCAGCCAGTTGCGAGAGTCAGGTGGGTTTAGTCATGTAAAAGGCCTCAGTTTGCTGAAAGGATGTGACAGATTACCCGGCAAAGATCCCTCGAACTTGGCAGCCCAAGGCCAGCCTGTCTGGTTACTAAGCTGAGCAGCCCATATTCCCGCCTTTTCCGCGCCACACACCAACCTCCCTGCACTCCTCCCAGGATCTACCCTGCGCGCAGGCGCGATCACGTCTTTTTCCTTCCGCCCGCGCCCCCTCAAAGCTTGCCCTAGCAACAAGCTCGGGCTCCCCGCTAAGGTGGGGCGAACGCATGCGCCGCAGTCCCCTCCACCGCCAGTTGTCGGAAAGCGCGCTGGACTCCGCCCTCCCCAAGCCTAGCCCTTCGCCCCGCCTCCCACCCGGGTCCGCGTGGCGGGGCGCGTGCGCACTCTGGCTCCCTAGCTGCCTATCTTCCAGGCCGCGGCGGTCAGGAGAGAGGGGCGGGGCCCCAGAGGAAGCGGCCCCGCCCTCTTTGGCCGGGCGTCCCTACGGCGCCTGCGCGCTCCCGCCCGGTCTCCATCTTGGAATTGGGAGGAAGAGGGAGAGGGAGACCGGGACGAGACCTGGGTTGTGGTGCGGCGAGAAGCTGAGACAGAAGAGGAGAGGGCGAGAGGGTGCCGGGACTGCCCTTAGCTACAGTCTCTCAGCTACCCCCAGGAGAGAGAAGGAGAAGGGGAGGAGGCCGGGGCGGGAGTGGGGCTGTCACTCTCCGACCCTGACGTGAGAGGGGCCATTTGGCCGGACGTCCTAGGGGTGGGCGCCCTGTCGGCGGCCGGAGACCTGGGGCTCTGGTGCTTCAGTCCTGAATTTCCGGGCTTGACCCCTCGTTTCTCCAGTCTCCGGGTATTTGCCCCACAGATTGCAGATATCCGCGACTTGGGTCCCAGCCTCTCTAAACCTGGGTCCTTATTTTACCGGGGTTCAGGGCCCTGCGGGCGGCAGTATCCGGGGTTTACTCCCCGCGCGTTCGAGTCCCAGATCAGCTCCCCCCGTTCGGCTCTCTGGGGCTCAGACCCCACAGCCAGAAACCCGGGACTCGGCAGCTGTCGCCCTCGAGGAGGAGGACTGGCCCGCGAGGTCAGACCAGGCTGTCACCCCTTCCCCTCCCGGGGAGGCTTCCCGGGCCCGCCCCTCGGGGAGGGAGAAAGACGAGGAGGAGGAGGTGGCGAGGGGAGAGGTCTCCTTGCCCCTCGCCCAGCTTGGCCGAGCCGCTGGAGGACCCCAGGAGGAGTCGGAAGCGCGGGGGCACCATAGTGACCCCTACCAGGTGAGACCCGGGGTGCAGGGACGCGGGTCCCTGTGTCTGGTATGGAGAAGAAAGGGCGCTCCTTCCTCAGCCGCCGGGCCTGCGGAGGGCCTCGCCTCGGGAGGGGGAAGCCCCGCGGGGCAGTGGTCAGCCTCTGACGAGCCTTGCCTGCTGCTGCCACCGCTTCCCCTTTCTCGTCCCTTCATTATGTCTGTCTGATGGGGCCTCAGGTGACGGGTCTCTGCTGTCACCGGGCGTCACGCCCTGGGGGTGTGAGCTCATCGGATGGGTTTGCCCCCTTCTGATCCTCCCCGTTAGCTGTGCCCCCACAGTCACCTCCTCTGCCTTATTGTAGCCTGTTAACTGGCTGGTCTGGGGTGGGGGTCCCCACGTCTCTGAGCCCCATGGTCGGTCTGCTGCTCCGTGTTTTAGGCATGGCCCGGTTGGGCCTCTTGTCCTTTCAAGGAAGTGTGTGTGTGTGTGTGTGTGTGTGTGTGTGTGTGTGCATTTGTGTTTGGCGATGCCTGGCAGTATTTCCCCCAGCTATGTCGTGAGAATCTCATACAGTTGTCAGCGATCTATCGTTTACAAAGTGTTGTACACCCATTTTCTCACGTGACCCCCTCCCCCTTCACCCTTTTTTAAAAGTATATGTTTTTATTGATTTTTGGAGAGAAAGGGAGAGGGAGAAAAACACCGATGTGAGAGCAAAGCACATGAGAGGGAAGCATCTCTCTATAGGCTGCCTCCTGTATGCCCCCCGCTGGGTCTTGAGCCCACACCCGGGGCACGTGCCCTGACCAGGAATTGAACTGGCAACCTTTCATTTCCACATGGGCTGGGGCCCCCTTTGTCCCTTCATTGCTATCTCCCCATTCTACAGTTGAGAATATTAAGGCCCGGAGAGGTTGCCCAAGGTCACTCAGTGGCAGAATCAGGACTTGAGTTGTGGTAAGATTTAAGAATGGGAGGAAGAAGAGCTTCCTTGTTTGGGAGGGCTGTACTCAGGAGCTTTTCCAGACGGGAGGGAGGCTCTGGCGCCTACCTCTGCCTCATGATTTTTCTCTGCACTCTGACCTTCATCTTTACTGTGATCCCAGCCTTTGGCCTGGGCTCCTCAGAGGGCCCTCTCTTCTGACAAATGGTGTCTCTTCGTAGTTAAAGCCAAGCTGCTGGGGTGGGATGTCCCCAAAGTATTAAAACCTTGTGGTGACCCTGGAGGCATGGAAGGAAAAATCCATATGCCAATTGTCCGCATAGTGTTCCTAAGTATGGGATCTCGTTAAAAATTTCACAACAGCCCTCTGCTCTCATTCATTTTCCTGAAAAGACCAACTCTGAGGAACGTACCAAAGCCCTGTTGCTGTATATTTTGGGTGAATGTACTACTGGTAGTGTGGGGATAGACGGTCTTGGATTTCCTCGTCTGCAGAATGGAGCTAACATGGTCCATTTTAGAAGGTGGTTCTGATGTAGCGCAGATCTTAGTCGTCGTTCAAACGTCCGATGTTATTTGAGGAAGAGGCCCCATGTCCTGTGGCCTAGGGTTCTGTGTTGGCATTCTTGGTTGAGAGCTGGTAAAGAGGTCAAGAAGATCCCCTTGGCAGGTTGTGAGCTCCTGCCTTTGTGTGTGGTTGTGTGGTTGGGGTGAGGGGTGCTTGGCAGGAGAATGGAGAAAGGGCCTGCTTTGAGCAGCCTGGGAGCTGCTGAGGGCCATCAATCTCCAGGCTATTCTGAGCCCTCTGCACCCTGGGGCCACTAGCATGAGCTGGGCTTGCTTCTTGCCCACCAGCTTCCAGTTGAGCTGAGGAGACAAAATTAACAACACAATAGGAAACAATGCATGACAATATAATTACATGCTAGATTGGTAGGCTCTTTAAGGAGCTAGAACTGCCCTGGGAGTCCAGCTCTGCTGAAGGCTTTTTTGTGCCTGAATTCCAACAAGTGCTTAGTCAGGAGTTTGGCCTGGAATCCCCTTGTGGGTGTGGGTGTGTGTGGGGGGGGGTTGGGGGGGGGGGTCTTGGCTTTGATGCTGGAGTTTCTCTGGATGTTTGGCTGGGTGCTCTAGCAGTTCTCCCTAAGCACTGAGTGATCAAGGAAAGCTTCCTGTAGGAGGTGGCTAGGCTTGTAGTGAGTTGCTTAGAGAGGAATGAGCACACAGGCCTGACTGGAGAGGAGAAGGTCCTGTTCTCTGACCTTGGAGAAGTCCTCTTTCCTTTCTATGCCTCAGTGGCCCCATCTGTGAAATGGTGATCATGAGCCTGCCCTGCTTATTTTACGGTGCTGTTTTGAAAGCACAGTGATAGAAGACCGGTTTTGGGAAAGTCATTTAACCTTCCTGAGCCTGTTTCCTCATCTGCAAAATAAGGGTACCAGTAATAACCTCATAAGGTTATGTGTGGTGGGGATTGAATGAGAGGTAATGCATGTAAGGTGTTGCTACGCATGCTCAATAAATGTTATTTGTACACCGTAAATGCCCTGTATCTGTGTGTGATGCCTATGCAATTGGGCTGGACAGAAAAGGTAGCCCAGATCGCAGAGCCATTTCTCTCCCTGTCCTTCCTACTTTAGATCTCCCTGCCACAGTGTCCCTAGCCCTTTTTGAGAATGAGTCTTCTGGCCCCTCTGGGCCAGTACCCACTTCTAACAATGGCCGGATTTCCACTGCCTCCGGCCTGGCCATTTCCTGCTCTCTTCAGAGTGTGAGAGGTTGAGGGAGGAGGGGGCCTCAAAGCTAAGAGGAATGGGAAGGTGCCTGGAAATCTGGACTGTGGGACTTGGGGGACAGGACCCTTGGGGATTTGGGGGTCTGGCTGGAAGGCAGAATCTTTTATTCTTGACGGAGGAAGTAGGGATTATAGGGAAATGGAGCTTGTTGAGGTCTGAGGAGGGTGGTAAGAATGCTTAGCTCCCACTCTTCCTAGCTGTTTTAGGGACTCTGGCCCTGTGGCCCATTCTTTGATTCTCAGGGCAAGTTCTTTTTTCTTTTTTCTTTTCTTTCTTTTTTTTGAGCTTTAATGTTGTTCCTAATCTCCCCATACCCTTCCTCAGCAGTGCCTCCCCCTCATCAGGGAACTAGGAAGGAGAAGGCAGAAACTTGGGCCCCTTCCTCTCTCTGACAGCCCATCCTTGGCCCCATTTCCATTCTCCAGGTCAGGCCCCACTCTCAGGGCCCTCAGGGGCCACCATGCCAGCTGGGAGCCGGGCTGGGAGCCTGAAGGACCCTGATGTGGCTGAGCTCTTTTTCAAGGATGACCCTGAAAAGCTCTTCTCTGACCTTCGGGAAATTGGCCATGGCAGCTTTGGAGCTGTGTACTTCGTGAGTTGGGGCTTGGGAGGGTAGGGCAGGGATGGGGGCTGCATTCTCCCCGCTGTGGACCTCCAAGTAGCTCTCTATACTACACCACGCCCTCTCCTACTGTGCCAGCAAGTCTTCTCGCTGCCCAGTTCTCACTGGGTGCCTTCACCACCTTCTGGTCTGGTCTTCTAGGCCCGGGATGTCCGGAATAATGAGGTGGTGGCCATCAAGAAGATGTCCTACAGTGGGAAGCAGTCTAATGAGGTGGGTCAGACTTAACAAGAACGGGTTGGGGGTAGGAGACTCCTCTCTCAAGATGCAGACTGAGTAAGTCTCTGCTCCCCCTGACGCCTCCCAGAAGTGGCAGGACATCATCAAGGAGGTTCGGTTCCTGCAGAAGCTCCGGCATCCCAATACCATTCAGTACCGGGGCTGTTACCTGAGGGAACACACGGCTTGGGTGAGCTGGCCCCTGTCTCTGGCCTGATCTTTGCCCCTCTCAGGCCCATCCTTATCTTGGTCTAGTCTCTTAGGTGGGCTCTGTTTGGAGTGCTGGTGTGGGAATCTTGGGAAGGAGTGAGTCTCTCCCAGCCTTTTTATCTCTCAGACAAAGCCATGAGCAGCAGTGTCTGCCCAGAAGGAGAGGCTGGTTTGAAGGGTGACATAGACTGTTAGCAGTTGGAACAAGGGCACATGGGTTGGAAGAGCTGGAATGGAGATTGGAGCTTTGAAGGGATTCAGGTGGGAGAGGCTCTGACTCTAGGGACTCTTCCACCACCCCCTCATTTTCTCAGTTGTCCTTCCTCCCTGTCATTACCCTCGGGGCATTGCCTGAGTGGAGGATAGAGCAAGGAAGCTCTCTATTTTGGATCTCTGCCCAAGAGAGATGGGCCAGGGGTGGCCAGTTCCGCTGATCTCTGACCCTTGACCCTTCCTTAGCTGGTGATGGAGTATTGCCTGGGCTCAGCTTCTGACCTTCTAGAAGGTAAGTAACTCTGTCACAGTGGAAGAAGGGAGAAGAGCAGAGAAGCTGTAGGGGAAGGGTTAAGGGAAACTTGTTCCAGTCTCACCCTTGGTCTCCCTCAGCTTGACGTTTTTCCCTCACTCCCTAGTGCATAAGAAGCCCCTTCAGGAGGTGGAGATTGCAGCTGTGACCCACGGGGCCCTTCAGGGCCTGGCTTATCTGCATTCCCACAACATGATCCATAGGTACAAGCAGCACCGATGATGTCTGGGAGGGAGGGGGAGTGCTCACTACACCACTCTACATTTAGCTGGGCTACAAGCCTTCTTGGAACTTGGTGCTATAGTCCCCACCCAGCCTTCCTGAGATGCATGTCTTATTCCTGTGCTTTGCTTCTTTGGCAGGGATGTGAAGGCTGGAAACATCCTGCTATCAGAGCCAGGCTTGGTAAAGCTGGGGGACTTCGGCTCCGCATCCATCATGGCACCTGCCAACTCCTTTGTGGGCACCCCATACTGGTGAGTGGGAGTGGTGGTGATTGGAGAGACCTGCCAGAAAGTTGGGAGCAGGAGTTGGCAGGATCTGGGCAGGTAATTAGTCTCTTTCGTCTGAACTCCTAGGATGGCTCCGGAGGTGATCCTGGCAATGGATGAAGGGCAGTATGATGGCAAGGTGGATGTCTGGTCATTGGGGATAACGTGCATTGAGCTGGGTAAGGATATCCTCCACTCTGCTCCCTCCATCCTCTTTTTCCTTCATTCCCTTCTCTTTCTCTTATTATCCCCATACGATACCATCCTTTTAGGTCTCCAGGCTTCTGCTCATTTTGACTCTACCCTTGCTTTCCAATACAGGCAGCTGTCAAATTCTGCCAATTTTTTATTTGTTTATTTTATTTTTGTTAATCCTCACCCAAGGATATTTTTCCCTTGATTTTTATTTTTATTAGTTTGTTGTTGTTGTTGTTTTAATTTTTATTATTTTTTTAATCAGAGAGGAAGGGAGAGGGAGAGAGAGATAGAAACATCAATGATGAGAGAATTATTGATTGGCTGCCTCCTGCACGCCCCCCACTGGAGATCAAGCCCGCAACCTGGGCATGTGCCCTTGACCGAAATCGAACCTGGGACCTTTCAGTCCGCAGGCCGATGCTCTATCCACTGAGCCAAACCAGCTAGGGCTCCATTGATTTTTAGAGAGTGGAAGGGAGAGAGAGAGACAGAGAGAAACATTGATGTGAGAGAGACACATCAATTGGTTGCCTCCTACATGCACCCCAACCTGGGCCGGGGAACCTACAACCGCTGTACATGCCCTTGACCAGAATTGAATCTGGGACCCTTCAGTCTGTGGGCTGATGCTCTATCCACTGAGCCAAACTGGCTCGTGCAAATTCTGCCAGTTTTTATACCTAAAGATTTCATAGCATTCATCTCTTCTAATACTCTAGTTCTAAACTTTTTTTTTTAGCGCAGACTGTGTACCATGTATGTGCTAGTAGGTTCTGGGAGTATAGCAGTGAATAAGGCTCCTGCCTTCATGGAATTTATATTCAAGTTGGGAAAACAGGCATGTTTTCTTTTAATGTAGTAAGAGCTGAATGGGGGAGTTAAAGGAATAGTACAACTCTAAAACAAGGGATATGACCTAGTTCAGAGGCTGAGGAAGGTCTCCTTGTAGCAGAGATAGCTAAATGGAACCACAAGGCAAATAGTAGTTAGCTGTTTGAAGACTGTAGGGAAGAGCGTTCAGACAGGTAAGAGCAGGCATGGGGAGCTGAAACTAGTTTCAGTTATTTGAAATAATGCAGTAAAGAGCAGTGAGTGATACGGACAGAGTTAGGCTCCAGTGAGTTCATAATGCCTTGAAGCCATGTCAAGATTCTCATACTTGTCAGCCTGCACTATTGAAACAACTATTTAATGAGGTAATGTTTGTAAGACCTCCAACAGGGTGCCAGACATAGACTAGTTGTCCCAAGAAAGAGATGCTGTTGCCCTAGCACAGGGGTCCTCAAACTACGGCCCGCGGGCCACATGCAAATACAAATATTGTATTTGTTCCCGTTTTGTTTTTTTTACTTCAAAATAAGATATGTGCAGTGTGCATAGGAATTTGTTCATAGTTTTTTTTTAAACTATAGTCCGGCCCTCCAACGGTCTGAGGGACAGTGAACTGGCCCCCTGTTTAAAAAGTTTGAGGACCCCTGCCCTAGCAGGTTTGGCTCGGTGGATAGAGCATTGGCCCGTGGACTGAAGGGTCGTGGCTTCTATTCCAGTCAAGGGCACGTACCTGGGTTGCAGGCGCAATCACCGGCTCTGGTAAGGGCCCATGTGGGAGGCAACCAATGAATATCTTTCTCATATTGATGTTTTTCTCTCTGTGTCTCTCCCCTCCCTTCCACTCTCTAAAAATCAATGGAAAAATATCCTCAGGTGAGGATTAACAAACAAACAAACAAAAAAGAAAGATGCTGTTAGTTATTCTTATAAGCAACTTCCTGCAGTGATCTTTCCTACTGCCAGTCTCTCCTATGTCACAGACATCTGCTTAAGCTCTGTTGTTTCACTCCCTTCCTCAGAGCCAGCAGTGGCTCTCTGTTGCTTTCAGTTCTGAAGTCATATCCATCTTTTCTTACACCAAGCTAAAGACTGCTTCCTAAAACCTGGCTTTCCTCTTCAGGAGCGCCACCCCGGTGTGCCAAGTACTTTTCCACTTTCTTGCCTTGATTTCTTTTGTGTCCACTGCCCAAGGAGAGAAATTTGTACATGGCCATCTCTGCATGTCTACATTTACCATTTGAGGCTGCAAGCAGACAGGTTATGCAAAGATGTGAAGCAGGCCAGGAATAAGAAAAATCCAGAGCTGTCCATTTTATTCCTAGTTTTGGTAGAGACATAGGTACAGAGAAATATTTCTCTACAATTAAAAAAAAAATCACACACAAAAAACACACATCAATCTTGATAAATGGCAACTGATAGTCAGGATCAGAGAAGCAAACTGGAGATTGCTATTGCTTATCTCCAGCTCATTGTTATGCAGGAATTTAGGCTCTAATTCACCAGATCTAAGTTGTTGTTTTTTTTTTTTTAATATATTTTATTGATTTTTCACAGAGAGGAAGGGAGAGAGATAGAGAGTTAGAAACATCGATGAGAGAGAAACATCGATCAGCTGCCTCCTGCACATCTCCCACTGGGGATGTGCCTGCAACCCAGGTACATGCCCTTGACCGGAATCGAACCTGGGACCTTTCAGTCCACAGGCCGACGCTCTATCCACTGAGCCAAACCGGTTTCGGCAAGATCTAAGTTTTTAAGATAAGCTGGAGAGTTAGATTATTATTATTATTTGTTATGTGGAATTTAATTTAAAAATCACTATGTGGGCCAAAAACATAAACAACATAAAACATTTGACTGAGGCCGAAACCGGTTTGGCTCATTGGATAGAGCGTCGGCCTGCGGACTGAGAGGTCCCAGGTTCGATTCCGGTCAAGGGCATGTACCTGGGTTGCGGGCATATCCCCAGTAGGAGATGTGCAGGAGGCAGCTGATCGATGATTCTCTCTCATCGATGTTTCTAACTCTCTATCTCTCTCCCTTCCTCTCTGTGAAAAATCAATAAAATATATTTTAAAAAAAACACAAAACATTTGACTGAGCTACTTGGGGCTCCTGGCTTGCAATTTCTCATCTAAGTCTAGCTCCAATATCCCTTTTTCCAAAAGACCTTCCCTGAATTCCCTGCAAATGTACCAGCGGGAAGGCCCACCACACACCCAGCTTCCCAGCCATTTACCTGTCTCCCTCTTGTGCCAGCTAACAGTTTGAACTTGATATTATTTGTCCAGCCCTATTTAATCTTTCTGTCAGACTGGAAGTTCGTTGAGGACAGGACCTATTTCTTGTTTTTCTTTGCCTTCCCCATAATACTTAGCAAGCTTTTTGCTCTCATTTGCCACCTAATAAATAATAATTTGGCTGATAACTGAATGTGCTTTCTTCTGCCTTCTTTGGTGCTTTTGCATGTGTTATTTTATTTGATCTCTACTTCACCTTGTGCAGGTGAAAGGATGGGTGTTGCATTTTCCAGAGGGAGAGCATTGAGATTATGTGAATTGCTCAGAGTCATGCAGCCAAGAAGTCAGGGAGCTGGAGTGTGAACCCAAATCTTCTGATTTCCGTTCCAGTCTCCTCTGCCCACTGCCATCTCTCACTTTCTCCCACTTGACCTTTCTCTGTAGCGGAACGGAAACCACCACTGTTTAACATGAATGCGATGAGTGCCTTATACCACATTGCACAGAATGAGTCCCCTGTGCTCCAGTCAGGACACTGGTAAGGGCTTGGGTCCCTGGGCCCAGGGGTTAGGCCACAGGGTAAGGCTGCCTGACTCATCCCTTCCTCACCCCTCCCTCACCCTCCTGTGACTACTAGGTCTGAGTACTTCCGGAATTTTGTCGACTCCTGTCTTCAGAAAATCCCTCAAGACAGACCAACCTCAGAGGTTCTTCTGAAGGTGAGGACTCACTGGCCTAGGATTCTTCTAGAACTGTAGCTTGTTTGAGGTACAAGAAACCCCTCAATGAAATTAGTGATTCCCACCCAAAACTTCATTTATTAATTCCCACCCCCTCCCTGTTACCCCATGGACTCTGTTGTTCGATTTTGTCTACCAGACTGCCTTTATTAAGTAATAATTTGTTTTCCCATCTTTTATTAATCAAAGATGTATATAATTGCGAGCCAGGACTTCTGGTCAGCATGTGATAACCAGGGTTACTACACTGATCTGATGTAAATCAAGCCAAAAGCCTGTGTAGCCTTGTCATGGGTAAATGTATGATTTCCCTTAGGTGTTTTTTGACTTAACAAAAGTAGAGGGGCCCTATTCCCTTCACAGATCCACGGGGGCCTAAGGAGCCCTGGTTGGGAACTGACATAGATTGTCTAGTTTGACAGTCGTTTTGTTATTGTGGGATACCTTATGAGGCCCAGAGAGGCCTCATGACGTGTCCGTGGACATGCAGCACTTTGATAAGTGGACCTGGACTGGAATCCAGATGTGACTGGTCTTGCCTGTCAGCCATGGGTGAAGGAATAAGAGACGGGAGAGTGGGTGGTGGAAATTAATGTGGGAGGAAGTGTTGGGACAAGCCAGCATCCACCCATGAGGACCTGGGTCCCAGGGGATTGCCTCAGGCTAGAGGGAACGCCAGCACCCATAGGATATTGAGGGTCGTGGGGGTGCTTGGCAGCAAGCCTCAGTGTCCTCTTTCCCCAGCACCGCTTTGTGCTCCGGGAGCGGCCACCCACGGTCATTATGGACCTGATTCAGAGGACCAAGGACGCTGTGCGGGAGCTGGACAACCTGCAGTACCGCAAGATGAAGAAGATACTGTTCCAAGAGGCACCCAATGGCCCTGGTGCTGAAGCCCCGGAGGAGGAGGAGGTGACCAGCTTGCCCTGCCACCCTTTACCACCATGTACTTGCCTCGTAGCAGCTGCTTGGCCCCCTTACCCATCCCTCCTCACACCCACTGTCTCCTTGTGCTGCCTCCATGTACACACCCCTTGTTCTTCCCCTTCCCCGCCCAACAGCCTACGCCCTGTCTACAGGAGGCGGAGCCCTACATGCACCGAGCTGGGACGCTGACCAGTCTAGAGAGTAGCCACTCAGTGCCCAGCATGTCCATCAGCGCCTCTAGTCAGAGCAGCTCAGTCAACAGCCTAGCAGATGCTTCAGACAATGAGGAGGAAGAAGAGGAAGAGGAAGAGGAGGAAGAAGAGGAGGAAGGCCCTGAAGCCCGGGAGATGGCCATGATGCAGGAGGGGGAACACACAGTCACCTCCCACAGTTCCATCATCCACCGGCTGCCGGTATGCAGCTCACCCTGAGTAGGCCTGACAGTGGAAAGACCCAACCCCAGCTCTTCAGCTCAGGCATCGTCTGGGTTCCCTTCTCTCCCGCCCAAGCATGACTCCCTCTTCTCTAAATCTGACTGGGTCTGCAAGGAACTCCCTGTGGGCCCAGTGGCCTCTGAGCCTGGGTATCCTTCCCACCTTTCCTCCAGGGCTCTGACAACCTATATGATGACCCCTACCAGCCAGAGCTGACCCAGGGCCCTCTCCAGCAGCCTGCAGCCCCAGCTCCCACTTCTACCACCTCTTCTGCCCGCCGCCGGGCCTACTGCCGCAACCGGGACCACTTTGCCACCATCCGTACTGCCTCCCTGGTAAGTGCAGCCATTCTCCCTCGGGCCAGAGGGCCCAATCATCTAAGTCCAGAAATGATTTTCTCCTATGGCACATGGTTAAGTTCAAATTCTACCCTCGCTTATGGTAGCTGTCTCTTGCCTTTTCTTCACTTCAACCTCCAGGGGATTGGCCACATTGGCTATTCCTAGCTTGGCAGACTCTTACTCCGTTTTTGTGGCTGGGCTTAAATCATGTCTCCTTGGGTGCCTTCCCAGGCCCCTGGCCAATTGGATGCTCCTGAACAGCATTATGACAGATGTGCTGGATTCTGTGTTTGTGGAGGGCTAGGGTGGTGGTCAGGCATCTGCCTCATACCAGTGATTGGCTCTCAGGTTCACATACATGCCTATATTTGACCCGGCTCCTCTGGGAGGGAGCCAGGATGATCCCATTTGAGAGGTGAGGCAGCCATGACTCAGAGGCCTGCTTGCCTGAGGCACTGCCCTAGCATTGTTGATGGTTGTCAAATTCTGTAAGCAGATGTTGGTCCTTTCCTAACATTAAGTCATAGCAGTGTTTTCCCAGTTGACAGGGAAAAGTGGGTAGACATTTAGATTACATTCCTGCTTAGCTGCAAGCACCAACAGCCCCTTACTTGGTCTAGTGATCTCTGCATGTGGTTGGTTCTGTTAGGTCAGCTCTTCAAATCCAGTGATGCTTGGTTCTTTGTGATACTGTGCAGAGAAATCTGTGACTTCCAGGGTATTGGCCACCTGGACAATGGACCTGAGCTCAAATCTCAGCTGAGGACATCCAGTCCCAGTGTTCTTGTTATTCCAACATCTCATGGCCCAGATCCAGTTCTGAACTTAGGCTATAATGATCCTCAGTGTTTGCTGAAGGAGAACGAAGCCAATACTTAGTGGTTCACAGTGTTCTAGACACTAGTACGTACTAGTGTATCCCAGTTAATCTCCACAGCCCTCTCTGAGGAGGTGTTATGGCCCATTTAATAGACAAGGAAACTGAGGTTTAGCAACCTTAACTTGCATGAGGTCACATGGTTAGTAAGTGGCAGAGCTGGGACAGGGACCCAGGTCTGTATGATTACTCTCTTTTTGTTGTTATTAATCCTCACCTGAGGATATTTTCCCATTGATTTTTAGAGAGAATGGAAGAGAGGGGAAGAGACAGAGAAAAACATTGATGTGAGAGAAATACATCAGTTGGTTGCCTCCCGCACTCACCCTGAGCAAGGCCAGGGATCGAGCCCGCAACTTAGGTCTGCGTCCTTGACCAGAATCGAACCTGGGACCCTTCATTCCATAGGCTGACGCTCTGTCTACTGAGCCAAACCGGCCTGGACTGTATGATAACTCTTTTGAACTAATCTGAACTGTCCTACTTTTACACCGGGCCCTGTGCTCAGTACCTTTTATTATCTCATCAACCTGTGAAGTCAGTTATATTGTCATTATCCAGTTGAGGGCTCAGAGAGGTTGTGTGTGAGGAAGGTACCAAATGTGCGAATTAAACCCATGACTCTAAAACCCATGTTCTTTCTTCATGGAGCACGAAGACTGTGTGTGCTAATAAAATGGGGGCCAAGGCTGAGCCTTTCTTCTCATCCTCTCTCCTGCCCCAGGTCAGCCGTCAGATCCAGGAGCATGAGCAGGACTCAGCTCTGAGGGAGCAGCTAAGTGGCTATAAGCGGATGCGACGACAGCACCAGAAACAGCTGCTGGCCCTGGAGTCACGGCTGAGGGGTGAACGTGAGGAGCATAGTGCACGGCTGCAGCGAGAGCTTGAGGCACAGCGGGCTGGCTTCGGGGCTGAGGCAGAAAAGCTGTCACGGCGGCACCAGGCCATCGGTGAGAAGGAGGCACGAGCTGCCCAGGCTGAGGAACGAAAGTTCCAGCAGCACATCCTTGGGCAGCAGAAGAAGGAGCTGGCTGCCCTGCTGGAGGCGCAGAAGCGAACCTACAAACTTCGGAAGGAGCAACTAAAGGAGGTGGGATAGGCTCCCGCAGTGGATAGGGCCTGCTGGTGAAAGAGGCAGTCCCTGACCACCCTGCTCTCCCCACTGCCCAGGAGCTTCAGGAGAACCCCAGCACACCCAAGCGGGAGAAGGCTGAGTGGCTCTTGCGGCAGAAGGAGCAGCTACAGCAGTGCCAGGCGGAAGAGGAGGCAGGGCTGCTACGGCGGCAGCGCCAATACTTTGAGTTGCAGTGTCGCCAGTATAAGCGCAAAATGCTGCTGGCTCGTCATAGCCTGGACCAAGATCTGCTGCGAGAGGTGGGTCACCCCATTCCCCTCCTGGATTCCAGACATCCTTTCAAAATAAATACATAGCCCTAACCGGTTTGGCTCAGTGGACTGGCCTGAGGACTGAAAGGTCCCAGGTTCGATTCCGGCGGTCAAGGGCATGTACCTTGGTTATGGGCACATCCCCAGTAGGAGGTGTGCAGGAGGCAGCTGATCGATGTTTCTAACTCTCTATCCCTCCCCCTTTCTTTCTGTAAAAAAATTAATAAAAAATATTTTAAAAAATAATAAATAAAAATTAAAATATATATGAAATCAATATATATATATAAATTGATTTCAGAGTGATATATATATAATATATATAATATAATCAATACATATATTGATATATATACACATATATATATATTGATTAGAGATATATACTATATATATATATATATATATATATATATATATAGATATATATATATATTGATTTCAGAGAGGAAGGGAAGGGGAGAGAGAAATAGAAACATCAGTGATGAGAGAATCATTGATTGGCTGCCTCCTGCATGCCCCATACTGGGAATGGAGCCCACAATCCAGGCATGTGCCCTGACAGGGAATCGAACCTCAACCTCCTGGTTCACAGGCTCAACCACTGAGCCATGCTGGCCGGGCCCAGACATCCTTTTTCATTTGCTTCACTTGTCTTTTGCCTCAGCCCACCTTCATGTTATGGTTCTGCTTCTCTTGAACACCCCTTTTGCTTCTCATGCCCACCAGAAAGACCCTGCTAGAGTTCCCTTAATATTCTGTTCCCAGCCCTAGCCCGTTTGGCTCAGTGGATAGAGCATCGGCCTGCAAACTGAAGGGTCCCAGGTTCGATTCTGGTCAAGGGCATGTGCCTTGGTTGCAGGCACATCCCCAGTGGGGGGTGTGTAGGAGACAGCTGATCGATGTTTCTCTCTCATCGATGTTTCTAACTCTCTATCCCTCTCCCTCCTCTCTGTAAAAAATCAGTAAAAAATATATATATGTTTAAAAAAAAAATTCTGTTCCCAGACCAGCCAGGAGTTTGGCTCCCTTATATCCCTCATCTTCCCACCCTCAGCTCCTTCTGCCAGAGAGTTTTGGGGCTCTCACACCAACAAGGTTTCCTAACTGGACTCTGGGCCCCGCCTCTCTTCTGCTTCAGGACTTGAACAAGAAACAAACACAGAAGGACTTGGAGTGTGCATTGCTGCTGCGGCAGCATGAGGCCACACGGGAGCTTGAGCTAAGACAGCTCCAGGCTGTACAGCGCACAAGGGCAGAGCTCACCCGCCTGCAGCACCAGACAGAGCTGGGCAACCAGCTGGAGTACAACAAGCGGCGTGAGCAAGAGTTGCGGCAGAAGCATGCGGCCCAGGTTCGCCAGCAGCCCAAGAGCCTCAAAGTACGTGCAGGCCAGCGTTCCCCGGTCCTCCCGCTCCCCATTCCTGGGGCTCTGGGACCACCCAGCACAGGCACCCCTAGAGAAGAGCATCCCTGCTCATCTGGCCAGGAGGCAGTCTTTGGCCAAAGAATTCTGGGAGAGGAGGAGCAAGCAGTTCCAGAGAGAAGGATTCTGGGAAAGGAAGGGGCCACCTTGGAACCAGAGGAGCAGAGGATTTTGGGGGAAGAATCAGGAACCCCTAGTCCCAGTCCACAAAAACATAGGTGTTTGGTTGATGAGGAAGTTTGGGGTCTTACTGAGGAGGAGATAGAGGAGCTAAGAGTCCCCTCCCTGACACCTCAGGAAAGCAACATTTTGGGCCAGGAGGCAGCTGGGGCATGGAGGTTGTGGGAGAAGGAGTATAGGAGCCTCCTGGATGAGGAATTTGAGTTTGGCTGGGTCCAAGGCCCAGCTCTGACCCCAGTCCCTGAGGAGGAGGAAGAGGAAGAAGAGGAGGAGGGGGCTCCAATTAGGACTCCGAGGGATCCTGGAGATGGCTGTCCCTCACCAGACATCCCCCCTGAACCCCCTCCAACATATCTGAGACCTGGCCCTGCTAGCCAGTTCCCTGGACTCCTGTCCCATGGCCTCCTGGCTGGCCTCTCTTTTGCAGTGGGGTCCTCCTCTGGCCTCCTGCCCCTACTACTTCTGCTGCTGCTCCCACTGCTGGCGGCCCAGGGTGGGGGTGGCTTGCAGGCCTCGCTGCTAGCCCTTGAGGTGGGGCTGGTGGGCCTGGGGGCCTCCTACCTACTTCTTTGTACAGCTCTGCATCTGCCCCCCAGTCTGTTCTTACTCCTTGCCCAGGCCACTGCACTGGGGGCTATCCTGGGTCTGAGCTGGTGCCGAGGCCTTATGGGTGTCCCTCTGGGCCTTGGGGCCGCCTGGCTCCTAGCCTGGCCAAGCCTGGTTCTACCACTGGCAGCTATGGCAGCTGGGGGCAAATGGGTGCGGCAGCAGGGACCTCAGATTCGCCGGGGCATCTCTCGGCTCTGGTTACGGGCTCTGCTGCGCCTATCCCCCATGGCCTTTAGGGCCCTACAGGGCTGTGGGGCTGTTGGGGATCGGGGTCTGTTTGCCCTCTACCCCAAGACCAACAAGGATGGCTTCCGCAGTCGACTGCCTGTCCCTGGGCCTCGGCGGAGTAATTCCCGGGCTTCCCGACACCCACTAGCCCTATTGGCAAGGTTTTGGGCCCTGTGTAAGGGCTGGAACTGGCACCTGGCACGGGCCAGCCAGGGTTTGGCCTCCCGCTTACCTCCCTGGGCTATCCACACACTGGCCAGCTGGGGCCTGCTTCGGGTTGAACGGCCCAGCCGTATTCCCCGACTACTACCACGCAGCCAGCGCAGGCTAGGGCCCCCTGCCTCCCACCAACCACCACCAGGGACTCTAGCTGGGCGGAAATCCCGAACCCGTCAGTCCCGGGCCCTGCCTCCCTGGAGGTGACCAACTCTGGCGTTTCATCAGCCCGAATCTAGAGCATTGAGCACTTTATCTCCCACTACTCAGCGAAGATTCTGCAGGCCCAGTCCTCCCTTTCATCCCTCCCTTCCTCAGTGTGCTCCCCCCACCCCCCACCCTTGGACCTCTAGGCAGGCAGCCCCTCCACTGGAGCTCAGAAGTTACACTTTGTGTTCTCCGGAAGCTCCGCCCCCACCTTAAGTTATTGCTGTCCTCCCGCTGTGTGTGTGCTCATCCTCACCCTCATCGACTCAGGCCTGGGGCCAGGTGTGGTGGTGGGTGGAAAGAGTCATGTGTTTTTTTTTCTCTCTTTGATTTTGTTTTTCTGTCTCCCTTCCAACCTATCCCCTTTCCCCCATCAAAAAAAGAAAAAGACAAACACAAATAAAATATCTAAGCGGAACTATACCTTTGGCCCAGGCTGCCTCTGTCTGCTTTGTCCTGCCGCCTAGCCTCCCTGGTATGCCCCAATCCAGACCCTTGGCCCCCAGTCCCATGACCTCTTCACCTCCATCTACGTTATCTCAACCCCTTTCATTCCTCAGCCTCATCCTCTCTGCCGTCAACTTTATTACATCATGACCACCACCAGCTTGGTGGTCTGGACCTCTTTGAGCTTTGACATATCTTATGCCCACAGTTCCCATTTGTGGATTCCTTAAGAGAGTCCTTAGGTTCTGGTCCTTTTGTCCTCATCCCCTGCTTTGTCTCCCAACCTGTTCCCTTTCTGGGAGCTGAATTTCTCTCCTGGCATCAGGCATTATTCTAGAGGGCTGGGGGATGGAACTGGGAACCCTGAATAGTAGGGGATGGTGAGTTTGGGGGCCAAGCAAGAGAGAATGGGGGCTGTGGAAATGGGATTGGTTGTGGGCTTGGAATGGGAGCTGAGTGTGTAAGGGGCTGTCTGGAATGTGGAAATCTGGCCAGGGTGGCAGCTGTTGGCCCATTGAACTTGTCAGGCCCTTTCTGGCCACTTCTTTGCCCCTTTGCCTTATGTGGCCTGAGATGGGGCCACCTCTTCTTATCCATTTCTCAGCTCGGTGGTTGTCCTTCCCTCCTTCCCACCCAGAGGTACTGAACCTGGGCCTTCCTCTGTCTTCGGCTGTGTTGCTCTCTTCCATGGGTGTGTTGTGTGATTTGGTTTTCTCACTCTTCTTGTACACATTCCGTATCTGCTCACATGCTTCTATCTCTAGGTAATGTTTTCTGTGCATGGTCAAAGCTTCTTGTATGCCCTCAGTACTCTAAAGATTCCAGTTCCCTGTCCATGAACTCTCCTGCTGTTTCTTGTGTTTTCCACCCAACTCTGTGAACATGCTTTCGGAACCTTGTCTTCTTTGCATCTCTTGCCCATTGAGAATCTTCCTGATCTCTCTCAACACGATCCCATCTCTCCATGTCTGTCTGTATACAGTTCCCCCCGCCCCCTCTGTCTAACATGTTTTCTGTTTCTCTCCCTCTCCCTGTCTCTGTTTCTGTCTCTTCCTCTCTCTCTCTTTTCCCCTTCTCCCCTGATTGTTCCTCCTCCTCCTGTTCCTCCTCCTCCTGTTCTTCCTCTTCCTCCTCTCCCTCTTCCTCTCCCCTGCCCCCATTTCCCCTCGGTCCATCCACTGCGTAGTCTAAGGAGCTGCAGATCAAGAAGCAGTTCCAGGAGACGTGTAAGATCCAGACTCGGCAGTACAAGGCTCTGCGGGCACACTTGCTGGAGACTACGCCTAAAGCTCAGCACAAGAGCCTCCTTAAGCGGCTTAAGGAAGAACAGACCCGGAAGCTGGCAATCCTAGCTGAACAATACGACCAGTCCATCTCAGAGATGCTCAGCTCACAGGCGGTGAGGCCTGGGGTCCAGAGAAGGGAGCATGGCGGAGAGTGGCCTCCATTTCCCACTGGGTTATGGGCCCTGAAAGCAGGGGAGGGGGTGGATAGAGAAGGGGCTTTTTGTTCCTGGAAAACCTCAGATCTCTCCCACTGTTGGTATTCTCTGCAATGGTTTTATTCTCTCGCTTGAGTATTTTCTTAAGGTCTTGACAAAGCCAGCCTGCCTATTCTACCAAGAACCACCAAGGAAAGTGTGGCTGTAATTTTTCCTTGAGCCTGAGTTAGTTTAATGTGTGAATAGAAAATCAAAATGTTTGTAGCCTTCAGGCCAATTTCCTGATTTGTGGAGGATTTTGAAGGTTGCTGTTCTAAAAGTGATCACACATAAGTAACATGGAATGGGTCACTTAAATATACACATGGTGTAAAAAGTAACACTATTCATTGCCATTTTTTTACCCAATCCCACTTTTCAGAATTATTGTTAATAATTCATCATACTAGATTATTTCCTATGCATATTAAAGTTACATAAAATTTTTAAACAAGAATGAATCATATTTTACATACTATTCTTTAACTTTTTTCCACCTAATATTTCTTGGACCTCTTCCCATGTCAGTACACATATCTCATTTTTTTTTTTAACAGCATAGAATTATCCATGGTATGAATATACCATAATTTATTTAACCCATCCCTTATTGGTGGACATTTAGGTTGTTTCCAGTATATTGCTATTACAACGCTTCAATGAACACCTTCGAGCACATGTGCAAGTATACCTTGGGGATAAATTCCTGGAAGTGTAATTGCTGTGTCACAGGGTATGACGACCTTTCATTTTGGTAGATGTTGACACTGGCTGCTTCTTGAAACCTTAGGGCCCAGGCCTACCTGGGGCAGGGGAGGATTGTGGGGGTAGGGGAGAAGGCCCCTTAAAATTAGTTCTTCCTATTTTCCAGCTGCGGCTTGATGAGACCCAAGAGGCAGAGTTCCAAGCCCTTCGGCAGCAGCTTCAACAGGAACTGGAGCTACTCAATGCTTATCAGAGTAAGATCAAGATTCGCACGGAGAGTCAACACGAGAGGGAGTTGCGAGAGCTGGAACAGAGAGTAGCTCTGAGGCGGGCACTGCTAGAGCAGCGGGTAAGAGGGCTTGGCCTCCAGGATGGGGTGGGCAGTCCTCTCTAACCCTCACTGGACTCTCTAATCTCTTCTGGGTGTTCCAGGTGGAAGAGGAGCTGCTGGCCCTGCAAACAGGGCGTTCTGAACGAATCCGGAGTTTGCTCGAGCGGCAGGCCCGTGAGATCGAGGCTTTCGATGCTGAGAGCATGAGGCTGGGTTTCTCCAGTATGGCTCTGGGAGGCATTCCAGCCGAGGCTGCTGCCCAGGGCTATCCCGCTCCTCCCCCTGCTCCTGCCTGGCCCTCCCGCCCTGTTCCCCGTTCAGGAGCACACTGGAGCCATGGCCCTCCTCCACCTGGCATGCCCCCCCCAGCTTGGCGTCAGCCCTCTCTGCTGGCTCCCCCAGGTCCCCCAAACTGGCTGGGGCCCCCAGCACAGAGTGGGACACCCCGTGGTGGAGCCCTGCTACTGCTAAGAAACAGCCCCCAGCCCCTGCGACGGGCAGCCTCGGGGGGCAGTGGCAGTGACAATGTGGGCCCACCTGCTGCCGCAGTGCCTGGGCCTCTGAGCCGCAGCACCAGTGTCGCTTCCCACATCCTCAATGGCTCCTCCCACTTCTATTCCTGAAGTGCAAGGTGGATCAGCAGATGGAGGGGCAGGGGCAGGGTTGGGTGGAGCCTGATTCTGGAGGGCTTATAAGCTTGAGGCCCACCCAAGGGTGGGGGACAGGATGTTAGTTCCAGCTCCCCTCAAACCTCATCTCATGAGCTTCTTGGGCTGGCCAGTGGCCCAGGGTCAGCTTGGGCATAGGTTCCTCAAGGCTGACTAGGAGCCCCTGCCTCCCCACCATGGTGCCAGGGTCTCTCTCCACCACCGCCTTGGAAAAGGAGGGAGATGTTTGTGTCAAATATTCATCTAGTCCCCTGGGGGAGGGGAAGGGTGGGTCTAGATATATTCAGAGAACTATACTACTCCCTGCATTGGGGCCATGGATTGGGGACGCCAGGCCCCCGCAGACCTGGGATGTGACAGATCAAGTCTGGGGGTCGGGTGGGGAGTACGGGAGGAAAGGGCCTTCTTAGGAAGAAGGATAAGGATGGGGTCTTGGGGTCAGGATGCCTGGGTCTCTCCATTCTCCTGTTGCCGTCTGAAGTCCTGTGCCGTCTTGTCTTTTTTTTTTTTTTTTTTTTTTTTAATTGAGATCAGAGCTGGGGCAGGGGAACAAGGGAAGGACCTTGGAAGGGGCTGCTCCCAGGTCTGGGGGCAGTCATGGCAGCCCCTCCCAGCTACGGGGCTGGCACAGAGCCCCATGGCAAGCTTTTAATAAACTGTTGGTTATTCTAACAGACCCCAGGACTCATGCTTTCTAAGCTGTGTATTTAGGACTGTTCAGTGGCAGGTGATAATGTTACTTGTATTTAAAAAGAGGATTTATTGGGCTGTATAACTAAAAATTGCAGTGTTTTTAATGACTTCGGCCATTACTAGATCCAGAGCCTTAGGTGGGATCATTAGACTTTTGACCTCTGCTTCCCTTTGCTTTGGCTTCAAAGATTTTTAGAAGATTCACTTCATGCTCAAGCTCCTAGCAGCTCCAGGGTTACATCTTACCAACAACTTCAACAGCAAGAATCCCAGCAAATTCCTGAAGTGACCTCATTGGCTCCATCTGTAGCCAGAGGACTGGCATGGTGCTGATTGGTAAGGTGTAGGTCCTGTACCCCCAACCCCTGAATGCTGAAAGGGTTGGCCCATAGACCAAGGGGCTGTTTTTATAAAGGGGACAGAAGACATAAACACCAGCTGTCTCCAAGTTATTTCATTTTGTGCTTCACAGTCTTAAAGCCAGTTTTTCATACAGTCCTCCAACAAGACAGGAGGATCAGAGAGGCACACTAATCAGACTGGAGGAAGATTAGGAGCCACTCTTCTAATAGAGCCTGGTGCAGACTGGATGGCAGGTTCTAAAAGCTGGGACTCCTTTGGAGAACCTGAGGGAAATTAAAGGGAACTAGATGGCGTGGGTGGGATGAGAGTGGGGGACTAGTTTTAATGAGGTGATTCAAACACTCCTTTATTAAGTCTTAAAAAATAAACTCCTGTAAGCACTTTAAACTGAGAACATGAAACAAATAGGATCCCAGCAACTGTACCTGGGGGTTTCAAGTCTGAAAAAAGGTGCTTCTCTTTGGGCACAGAGTTTGGGTTGGTGGGGGGTGCTACAGATGTGTGCTTTCTACAAGTGTGTAAAGTTCCTCCTGGTAGACGGGGGAGCTCAGTTACTCTCGCCGTCACTGCTGATGATGCCACGCATATGAGACCAGTCTGGGCGTGGGGCACAGCGCCGCTCTTCCTCTGAGTCCAGGGTCCGGCGGTATAGCTCCCCAGGGGGGGCTGCTTCTGAAGGGTTCCAGGCAGTGCGTCTGCGTGGCCGACCTGGGGGGAAGAAGTAGATTAGTTGTCTGAGGCAGTCCAAGCCCCATCTGTTCCTGGGCAGGGGGAAGAAGCCCTCACCTGAACAGCTGATGATGTTAGTGATGTCCAAGGATGCCACCTCGGCTGCCTCCTCACGCTGCTCCTTTAGAGCCCGACACTTCTCTAAGGAAGGGTTACCTGGGGCAGAAGAATCTTGTGATCCTCTCCTCCCCAGCAGCCAAGGACCTCTCCTGCAGCCCCAGGGCACACCCGGCCTAACCCTTCATGCCCAGAGCTTCCAGCTCTGCCCGGAGGACACACAGGCGCTCCTTGCGCGAGCGGCAGGAGCCCAGCAGCTTCTTGTAGTTGCGATGGGCGCCACAGGCCCGAATGTAGCGCTTTAGTCTCATCACAGCAGGGTGGTCCTCATCACGATGACCAGACTGACAAGAAAAGACAACAGCTGAAGGTCAGGTCTTCTGGGTTTGACTCTAGGTCTCCCTCTTCACTTAAAGGTGGCCTCCCACCCCATCTTCATCCTCACCTTCCTGCCTTTGGGTTCCGGGCTGCCATTTGCAGAAGAGGAGGAAGAGCTTCGGGACCTGCTTTTCTTGGAGCTCTTCCTGTAAGAGCGGTTCTTCCTCTCCCCCTTGAGGGTCCCCCCTGCCTCACTGTCACTCACCTCCCTGTCTGAGTCGCTTGCCTCATCATTGGTTGTCTTTCTACTTTCTACTTTGGCTGACTTTCCCATGCCTTTAGTAGCTGCTTTCACCTTCCTCCAGCTGTCTTCCCCATCCTCCTTGCTGCTGCCACTCTGCCTTTTGCCACCATCCCGCTGAGTCCTGTTCTTGCCCTTCCTCTGCACTAGGGGCTCGTCATCTCCCCCACTGTTAGCTCCGCTGCCTGCTGCTGCTTTTTCCTTCTCTTCCTCTCTGTCCCCCCTGTCTCCCAGCACTTCTGCTGCCAGGCTTTTCTGCTTACTGCTCCTCTCCTCCCAAGCTGACTTCTTCCCTCCACTGTTTGGAGCTCTGGGTTTCCAATCCTCCTCGCTGTTCTCTTTCTTGGCTAGGGTCTCCTCCCCCTCACTCTCCATTTCACTTTCCTGGTGCCTTTTAGCTCTTTTGTTTTCCATCCTTTGGGCAGGTTCTTCCTCACTGTCCTCACTCTCCTCCATGGCCTGCTTCCTACTAGCTGAAATCTTGTCTGGTACCTGCTTGTTCTTAATGGTGGCCTCCCACCCCATCTTCATCCTCACCTTCCTGCCTTTGGGTTCCGGGCTGCCATTTGCAGAAGAGGAGGAAGAGCTTCGGGGCCTGCTTTTCTTGGAGCTCTTCCTGTAAGAGCGGTTCTTCCTCTCCCCCTTGAGGGTCCCCCCTGCCTCACTGTCACTCACCTCCCTCTCCGAGTCGCTTGCCTCACCATTGGTTGTTTTTCCATTTTCTACTTTAGCTGACTTTCCCATGCCTTTAGTAGCTGCTTTCACCTTCCTCCAGCTGTCTTCCCCATCCTCCTCGCTGCTGCCACTCTGCCTTTTGCCACCATCCCACTCGGTCCTGTGTTTTGTCACACGTTTCTTCCTAGTCCTGCCTTTGGACTCCTTTTCCTTACTCCCTTCCTCACTGCTCTCTTCTTTCCAGACCTTACTTGTTCTAGCAGAGCTCTCCTCCTCCTCCTCCTCCTTCCAGCTCTCCTTCACTGCCTCCTTCTCTAATCCAGTCTTGTATGCAGTAAGGTCCCTCTGCTGTTCCTCCTCATCGCTGCTCTCAATTGCTCTTTTTGAGGCCCGCTTTGGACTCTGTGTGGGACTGGCTACTGCGCCCATCCCATTCTTTGCTGGGTGGCTGGAGCAGTCTGGACTGGAGGCTGCAGCACTGGGCTCTGGAATGTGGAGAGAAGAGAAGGTTGGGACAGGTTCTTCCTGCCCCTTTTCCTCCACTTGGGATAGGTTGTCTCAAACCCTGCTTCAGACAGAAGAAAGGAGAGGAGAGACAGCAGGAAACGGCCCATCAGTCCACCCTGTTCCGGGTTCCTGACTCACTGGCTTCACGACCTCATCCAATGCCTTGGGACATATTACATGCACAGGAAATACTTTCTGAATGAACCAACTATGCAGAAGGCACTAACCTGAATCCGAATTCAAACGGAACCTTTTTCTCTCTGGGTCACTGCAGGAGGTGGGAGGCCTCTTTGCCTTCTTGGCAAGGTCTAGTCCTTCTCTGGCACCCGCTTCATCCCCCTGTTTGCATCAAGAGGGCAAAACGTGTATCAAGGTGATGCTCTGCTACACCCCCTCTCTGGCCCCTACTCCTCGGCAACAAGCCCTGCCTCCCGTGGAGGGGCTTCCGCCCACACCTGCATCTTCAGCAGTTCCTCCTCCACGAGCCGCTTCAGCGCCTGCTTCTCCTTGGGATCCAGGTGGTCGCGGCCGGTGTGAGCCAAGAACCTTCGCCGCACGATGGAGTGGGTGAGCGTGCTGCGGAGAGAGATGTCAAGGGGGAGTCCCCAGCCCGGCCCTGCCCTTGTCCACCCCCACCCCAACCTCCAGTGCACCTGAGGTCCGGGCGGCCTCGGAAGAAGCTACGGGTAAACTCCCGCATCTCGTTCTCCCGCGCCATTTTGCGCGGGTTGGGATTGGTGGCCCCCGCCTTTTTTCTTCCCGGCCTCCGTTAGCGCATTTGACAGGAACGTGCGCACGCGCAGTGTCGTGGCGTTGTAAGGCGAGGGACCGTTGGGTGTCGGTTGCGGGCCGCTTGGACCGAGGGCTTTGCCAGACAAACCTTGATTTCCCGGCAGTTGGAGGGTCTCGCGGCTCCTTCCTTTTTTTAGATTCGGCGCGGCAACCTTTGGGTGTACGTAATCAGTCCGCGACGCCTCCGTCCGTGGTCTCGTGCCAGCTAGGCCGCTGTGACTTCGGAAGACAGAAGAAAAGGGACATCTCTCCTGAAAACTAGGACTCCCCGGGAGAAGAGTCTTGTGCCTGCCAATCTCTGAGCACACGTAGAATCAGTCAGGGCGAACCTCCGGCGTCCGCCATCTTTGTGATGTCATCAAGTCGCGGCGACACCATCTTTAGCGTCGTCCTGGGTAGCGAAGTTCCTTTCCCGGTGTTCCCTGAGAGGGCAACGGGGTGGTAACGAAACCTGGGCGCGGGGCACGCTGGGGGTTGTAGTCCCCGCGGGCACGGTTTGCCTTCGTCTCCGGAAGTGGAGGGTGGAGAGGCGGGGCCGAGCGCTGGGAGGGTAGCGGGACTTCAGTGCTGGGCGCCGCTCCGGGGCTGGTCATGAACGGGCCAGCGGACGGCGAAGTGGACTACAAGAAGAAGTACCGGAACCTGAAGCGGAAGCTCAAGTTCCTCATCTACGTGAGTGGGGGATGAGGAGGTGGGGGTGAGGCCTGCCTCCGGGAGGACCGCGGTTTTCCCACGAGGAAAGGGAGTGGGGTGCGCTGTCGCCAGGTTCCGGCCCCTCCCGGGCCCCGCCGGCTCAGCGCGCCCCTGACTGTGATGCAGGAACACGAGTGCTTCCAGGAGGAACTGAGGAAGGCACAGAGGAAACTGCTGAAGGTGTCCCGGGACAAGAGGTGAGCCGCCGGGCGGGAGAAGGGAGCCCGGGGGTGAGGTCCCGGTGGCGGGACGTACTCGGACCCGGCTGCGGGAATCGGGCCCACGGGCATGGTGCCCGCCTGGGGCTGTCGCTAGGCGCCCGCGGACCAGCCAGAGGGACAAGGGCCGGACAGCGTTGCTGCGGCCGCAGTGAACACTGTTCGCCCCGCCTCTTTCCTCAGTTTCCTCCTAGACCGGCTCCTGCAGTACGAGAACGTGGATGAAGACTCTTCGGGTGAGCATGACGGATAGGGGGGCGACGGTTCCCGGCGCGCAGCCAGCTTCCTGGGCCTCCTTTCAGGCCGCGGAGGCATCCAGCGTCCAGGGGTTCTCAGCCTCGCTGCTTGCCCTCCGCCGCCGCTGTTCTTCACTGGGCATTTATTGCACGTCTGTGTTGTAGGCACTGACTTTGGAGGTACTGTGGTGACCAAGATGGATGAAGCCTCTTGGAATTTTTATCCTAGCTGGGGACAATATAATAAGTAAGCAAGAAATTAGAATGTTAGATTTGAAAGGAATAAAGTCAGGCTAGAGCAGGGATGAAAAACTTTTTCTGTAAAGGACCAATTAAATATTTTAGGCTTTGCAGAACATATAAGTCTTTGTCACAGCTACGTAGTTCTGTTGTAGTGCAAAAGCAGCCAAAGGTGATAGATAAGTGAGCATGGCTGTGTTTCAGTAAAACTTTATTTATGGACAATGAAACTTGAATTTCACATCATAAACTATATTTTGTTCCTCCACCCCCAACCATTTAAAAATATAAAAGCCATTCTTAGTTTGCAGACCATATAAAAGCAGACGGCAGGCGATGTCTCAACAGAGTGTCCAAGAAAGGCCTTTTTTAGGAAGTAGTGTTAGAGCTAGGACCTAGGTAAGAAAAAAAAAAACAATCTTAGAAGGTGTGAATGAGAGGTTTCCAGGCAGAGAGAATAACAAAATGCAAATACTCTGAGGTAACAGAAGAGTCTAAAGAGCAGAAGGGCTAAAGCACATAAAGCAGTGTTTTCAAACTTTTTAAAGCACCATTACAATCAACAATACATTTCACATCATGAACAAGTCTCTACTTAAATACTTATAAGACAAAATTTAATGAAAGTGTTAAGATTACTATACACATTTTTTCTGACACTTTTTAGGCTGCTTCTTTTTTTTTCATTGAATGCTGATTGCAACAAATAAAATGACGTCATGACCTACTAATGAGTTGAGACCCACAGTTCGAAACGCCCTTGAGTGCCATTTGTGCCTCTGTTCCAGGATGGGACCCTCAGAAGCCATGTCACATACCGTCACCTCTCTCTGTGGCCCCTTTAAACGTTGATCTACAGCAGGGTCAGCAGATGACATTCAGCCAGGCTGCTTGTTTTTGTAATAATTTTATTGGAACACAACACCATTCATCTACATATTATAGGAGAGTAGTAGATGCTAAATGAGGTCAGAGAAGTAGGTGGAAGCCCGCTCGTCTAGGTCGTGGCAAAAACATTTGGCTTTTATTCTGGCTTCTCTCTGCCTGCTTGTTCCTTGCCTCGGGGATTCCAGTGAACTTCCTGGTCAAGGGGGTTTCAGGGTAGGAAGCAAGAAAGTCGGCATGTTCATGGTCAGAGTGGGATAAAGCTGAAGAGCGAGAGCTGCACACATAAGCCCACTTGTATCGTGGAGAATCCCACAGTCTGGTCAGGGAAATGCCCACACATGACACATGTTAGCACAGTGCAAGGAGAACCGTGACATGTGAGAGCAGAATCTGGAACAGCCAGTGATTAACTGGGCCTGAAGGATTTTGGAAGACTTCTCAGAGAGGTGCCATTACATCACTTTTTTTTCTTTTTCAGTTACAATTGACATACAATATTATATTAATTTCAGCTGTACAATAGTGATTAGACATGTATATGAATTTGCTTCTTAAAGGATATACTCAGCCAAGAAATTGAGAAAGGCACATATACATAGCCGTTATTTGTCAAATGAGTGATGGACCTTGTAGGTAGAGGCACAGACTGGGAAGTAAATGTTTTTTTATTAAATTGATTGGCATGATGTGAAGAGTATAGTTTGGTTGGGAGATCAGAAAGGTAGGTTGAGGCCACATTAAGCATTTCAGATGGGATCAGTTTTGGGTCATTCTGGAGTAGGAGTGGACAGTGTGCTGCAGGAGAGGTGAGGTTGCTTAGGGGATTTTGACACCACAGGGTAGTGGCTTGATCTTGTGGCAGTTGGAATGGGCGGTGGGCAGTGGATAAAGATAGGAGAAAGTTGAGAGATGGATTAACAGGACCCTGGATCATAGGGAGTGGAGCAGAGGCAGGAGCTGAAAGCAGCTTAGAGGTGAATGAGGAGAGAGTGGCGTAAATTGGCCAGAGAGTCAGAGACCTGGGTTCAAGTTCAGCCCCACACCTTACTCTTAGCCTCAGTGGCCTCATCTGAAAAGTGGAAGTGAAGCCCTCACCTTCCTTCTTGGGTGGTTATGAAGACAAAGAGGGGCGGTGAATGCCAGGCGCCTGGTCAGAGTCTGGCAGGTAGGAAGTACTTGACATGTGTCACCGTGGAGGGGCCTGGCAGGAAGTGTTTGGAAGTCGGGTGTAAAGGACCTTTTAAGAAGTTGGAGACTCTGGGCTCCCCAGAATAGCACGTGCGCGCCAGCTGAAGAGTCAGCTTGCCTGGCGCCCTTCCAGAGTCGAGGTCATGCCCTCTGGGGTGGACAGGAACCCTCCCCACTGACCAGCCCTCCCCCTCACAGACTCAGATGCCACTGCATCTTCAGATAACAGTGAGACAGAGGGGACACCCAAGTTGTCGGACACGCCAGCCCCCAAGAGGTGAGAAGAAGCCATCATTCTCTGGGGATGGAGGTTGGGGGCGGGGGGAGCACCTGGGCCTCCTAGCTTCCTCTGACCCCCTCCCCTATCCTTTCTCCAGGAAAAGAAGCCCTCCGATGGGGGGTGCCCCCTCTCCCTCCAGCCTCTCTCTGCCTCCTTCAGCAGGGTTTCCCCTTCAGGCCTCCGGGGCCCCCTCCCCATACCTGAGCTCGGTGAGTTGGGGCTCAGGGATGGGAAATGGTAACTAAGATGCCTGGGAAGAAAGTGGGCCTCATTTGGGTAGAAGAGGCCAGGCCTCAGGGTGAAATTGGCCCAGCTCTGGGGACATCAGTCTGGGTGTGACCAGCAAGCGTCCCTTGGAGGGGTGTGAGTCATGGCTGCCTGGTTCTCTCTGGTGTAGGAATGGGGGACAGATATGACTGAGGAGAGCAGACCCCAGGACAAAGTCCTGCTGCTGTCCCATCCCCTTCTGTTCTCAGAAGCCACACTCATCATCATCTCTTGTTTTTCCATTCTTCTTCCTGTTTGCATTTTCCCCTTCACCTCCCACCCATCCATTCCATTTCCCATCTCCATCCCCCCACTCCCACCTGCAGCTGGCTTCCCCCCCCTACCCCCCATTCCCTTCTGACTACCTGGCCCTGCAGCTGCCCGAGCCCAGCCCCCTGAGGCCCAAGCGGGAGAAACGGCCCCGCCTGCCCCGGAAACTCAAGGTACCCAGTTTGGGGGATGTTAGGGAGGGGCCAGAATGGCAGGAGGATAGCCATTTGAGGGAGGCTCAGGACAGAGGCTGGGGGCCTCTCGGAGAATTGTAAAGGATTGATTTGGGGCTGCTGGGGGCCCAGCCCAGGGCTAAGTACTGAGGGATATGGGTCAGAAATACTGGCTCACAGGCTCGATGTGGAGATAAATCGGTAGGACCAGCCTTGGAGGACTCAGAGTAAAGATGCCTGGGATCCTGCCCTTAGACTGTTGCAGTGTGACCGGGGGGAGGGGGGGCAGGCTCATTTTCACAGCTGTTCTGTGATCCTGGCAGCCCCAGAGGGAGGGATCGAGTTGTGGGATCTAGAATCAAGTCAAGGCTGCACCAATTGAAACCATAGGACCTTGAGCAGGGGTCCTTCACCCTCCAAGGCTCAGATTCTGTGTCTGTGTAGTGAGCAATCAAAATACATGTACTCAACAAGTGTTTACTGAGTGTCTACTATGCACCAGGCACTGTTCTAGGTGCTGCAGGTGAAGTAGTGAATAAAACAGACAAATCTCTGCCTTCGTAGAGCTCATATTTTAGCAGCTAGGCAGAAAGTAAAATAAGCAGATACCAGTGCAGAAAAATGGAGTCAGGTGAAGAAGAAGCACCAGAGTAGATGGGTACTGGTGTTTATGGTTAGGTGGTCTGGGGTGTTATTTGGTAGAGACTTCACGGAAATGAGAACAAGCCATGTGGCTCTCTGGCAAAGTGTTTCAATCAGGAAGGCTAACCAGTGCCAAGGCCCTGGGGTAGGAGTGTGTGTGTGCATACTTGGCTGTTCAAGGACCAGGAAGGAGTCGGTGTGATCGAATGAAAGTCAGAGGGGAAGAATGATCAGAGAGCAGGTCAGAAATAACGGGTAAAATGGTGTAAGGCCTTGTCGGTGTGTAAAGACTTTGGCTTGTACTATGAATGAATAGGAAGTCTTTGGAGAAATTGGGCAGAGGGAGAATCTGATCTGATTTACATGTTAACAAAATTGCTGGCACTGCTGTGTGGAGAATAGACTGGGGAAGGAGAAGAGAGGAGGAGGGGGTCTGGTCAGGATGGAAATGGGGAGACCAGTGAGGAGGCTGCTGCAGTAGACCAGATAGCAGTAGAGAGGGTCCATTGCAAAGAATGAGCCACAGGAAGACCAGTGTGGGCTGTGAGAAAGAAGTCCAGGGTGACTCCAGGGTTTTTGGCCTGAGCAACCAAAGAAGTCAGGAGTGGGAGAGATGAGGAGCTGGTTTTGGACATGTTGAGATTCTGTCTGGAAATGCCAACAAGACACCTGGGTGGTGAGCCTGGGGCTCATGGGTGTGTGCTGGAGATCATCAGCATGGCAGTGGGTGCGATCACGGGGGAGAGTGGGTGGAGAAGAGCGAGGTCTGCGCACTTAGCTCCAGCAGACATGAGGGCACAGAAGGCACAGGGCCCGTCCAGCTGAGTCCAAGTGGAATAGGTACCGGACTGGACAGCTCTCAAGCCAGGTGGACTTTTGACTCAAGGTTCTGGAACCGGAAGTGCAATGGGATGACATGCTTGTGGTGGTGCTGGGTGTGCTAGAGTTCATCTCCCAGCTCTGCCTCATACTCCTTGTGTGACCTCGGCCCTTAAGCCTGAAACATGGGTAGGTAATGGGTGACACACTGGCCCTCCACCCTACTTAGCAAGGATTTTGTTTCTGGCCTGTAGGGCAGGATGGTGGAGAGGGCCAGGGTCAGCGGAGCCTGGGGCCAGTGGGCAGAGGTGTGTGGCGTGGGCTCAGCAGTTGGGCTTTCTGAGGTGCGGCCCTGAAGTAGAGAAGCTTTGGGGAGCTGAGTTCTAGACATTCAGGGGAGAAAATACTGGTTGGGAGAGAGGCCCAGATGAGTGGCTGTGCCGGGGGAAGGGGTTACTTCAGGGAAGGCCTCCAAGAAGAGGTAACACTCGAGCCCAGGGTAAGTGAGATTTGGGTGTTACAGGCTGAGGCAGTGGTGGGAGGACGACAAAGGACATGGCCAGTGTTGTTTGGGCTAGCGCAGGAGGGATGAGGGAGCAGTGTCGGAAAGGAAACGAGGATGGGGGATCGCAGAAGGCCTTGGCGCCCAGAGGCGGGCGGGCCTGTGAAGGGGGTGGGGGTCGTTGAGGCTTCTGAGTGGCGTGGCGTGGCGTGAGGAGGGAACGCTGTGAAGACTGAAGCAGGTCCGTTAGGGGCCTGGGCCTCCGCCAGGCTCGGCTGGGTTTGAACCCCAGCTCCCGCACGTGACCTTGGGCATGTCATGTCACTCTGAGCCTCCGCTTCTCCTGGGGTCACTGGGTCACTGTCGTTAACGTGAGTGACGGGAAAGACACTGAGCCCAGTGCCTGGTCCCTAGGAAGCCACAGGCAGACACTAGCTGCTGTCGGTCACCTGAGGGGCCGCTGAGCGAGTCCAGGCAGGCTAGGAAGTGGGAGCTGGAGGAGGGGGACAGTCCTCATGTCGCTGCTTTTTTCAGCCATGTATGTGTCTGCCCCTCTGTGCACACGTGGTGCCTCGTACTGGGTACAAGGGTGCTATTCAATGCTTGGCCTCCTGTCGTCAGTCCTGGCAGTCACCTGTACCCTGGGGTGCTGACCCTGATTAAAAACCCACTCTGGCCCTCCACGCCACCCAGGAGCAGGGTGAGGGTGGGCCATGAGGGCTGAATGGGTCAAAACAATGAGAAGGGCCACTGTGAAGACCACACAGAAGCATTTCCTGCCACCTGCACCCCAGGGCCAGATTGGACCCTCCCCAGTGGGGACCTGGCAGCCTGTGTTCTCCTCTGGCCCGTGACCTCTCCTCCCTTCCAGGGTGCTCAGGATGGCCAGAGAGCATTAAAGCGAGTCACTGTCAGTATGTGCTCCGTTTGTGCTCACAGGCAAGGCGTGCAGCCCACCGAGCTCTCTGGGGGGAAGGTTGTCAGGACCTGGCGGGAGTGGGGCTGGAGGGCTGGGCAGGACAGGCCACTTCCCAGCCTCAGAGGACACAGCAGGGCTTTTGACAAATAGAAAAGGACACTGCAGGGGGAAGGACCGCCCGCCGCTCTCAGGCATGCCCGCTCCCAGGCATGCGGCACTGCCTGCCCCGCGGGCAGCAGGGGGCCTGAGGCCATCAGGTGGAGGAGTGACACGCTCAGATTTGTGTTTTAGAGAGCTCGCTCTGGCTGCAGTGTGGAGGAGGAGCTGGAGCTGGGAGAGGCTGGAGGCAGGGAGTCCAGTTAGGAGGCTGGTACCGTAGTCCAGGTGAGCTGAGAGGAAGGCCTGGCCTAGGCCAGTGACTGTGGGGATCCCAAGGAGGGGCCATCCCAGATATGAGAGCAGGGGGTGAAGACCTAGGACCCCCCCCACCCTGCCGCCAAACCAGTGAGTCCCACCGTAGGAGGAGGGAGAGAAGGCCAGTGGTGGCCAGTGGTATCAGGTGCCTAGAGGCAGGCAGGCAGGCCCAGGCTGGCTCTGATTGCTGTGCCGGCACAGGGGCTGCCCAGGTGCCTCCCTGGTGAGGCAGGGCCCAGCCTTTCCCTCCTGGTTTCCTGTAAGCCCCTCCCGCCCTCATCACTGCCTCCATCACTACTACCCTTACCCCCAGGCACTTGCTGGTTTGAGACTCTGAAGTGGCTATGGTGGGGGAGGCCCCTGGTTCCAGTGTGGCTGGCCTGGCTGTGTCCAGTACTTTTTGAATGAGCCTTTGCCCCTTCCCCACCCCCCAGAACTGCCGTAAGGGGCAGTGCCGGCCTCCTAGAGGTCCCATTCCTTCCTGACAGTCCCTCCCTGTGTTTCTTCCCCCCCCCCCTGCTGCAGATGGCGGTGGGACCCCCTGACTGCCCTGTGGGAGGGCCGCTGACCTTCCCCAGCCGGGGTTCTGGGGCTGGGGTGGGGGCAGCCCTGGCCCCACTGCCTCCCACTAAGATGCCCCCCCCTACGATCCTGAGTGCAGTCCCTCGGCAGATGTTCAGCGATGCAGGCAGCGGGGATGATGCCCTGGATGGAGATGATGACCTGGTGATCGACATCCCGGAGTGACCCCCTCTGCCCAGCCCCTGTCCAGCCCCCTGTGCCAGCACATGAGCCCCAGCTTCCACAGAGACATTTATTGACGCCCAGTTGCCATGCTGCGGCCACTGACACAATCAGAAGAGGCGTAAACATGCACAAACGTCCCCTGGAAGGAGGGCCCCTCCCCAGGAAGGGCAGGAGGCTGCCCTCACATCCTGGCCCCATCCTGGGGACACTGATTTAAATGAGTGGCTGGGAGCATCTGCCACCCCTCGGAGAGGCCGGGACCCTGCGGTGCCTCCCCCTTCCATTTAAAAGGGCAGCTGTACAGGGCTAGATGTGTTGTTTTCAAATGAAGATTCTGTAGTAAAGGAGTGGCTCTTTTTTGGTTTTTGTCCTTTTCTTTTTTGGAATCTTCTCTTTCGAACCCCCCCTAATCCGACCTCCTCCCTGTGGTGGAGGGGACGGGCAGCCTGGAGAGGCAAGAGAGAAGCAGCAGCTGGGGCCTTGGGGCAGGGGCCCTGGCAGGGCTCCCCCTGCAGGTGTGCACAGGATGGGTGGTTTGCATATTTGCATGTAGTAGCGAGTCAGGCAGGAGGAAGTTTGCATATGTGAATATAGATCTCCACAGTCCCTCACAAGAAGACAGACCCACAGTCACAGATTCTCACGAAATAAGACAGGTAGTGCAGGGCGGGCGGGGCATCCACCCCGTGTAAACGTGCAACACACTCGTGCGAAGGTTGGGTGCTGGACCCAGCCCTGAGGGGCCTGTGCTGGACAGCTGCTTGCCTAGCTCAGGCTGAGGGCAGAGCCCCGGCTGCAGGGGGCAGCTCGCTGGTCAAGGTGTGCCAGCGCTCCAGGGCCGAATCGGGCTGCTGCAGACAGTCATTCCAGTGCTTCCGGGCCTCTCCCCGGGCACCAGGTCCCAGGGACACGCCCCCTGGGGAGCAGGAGAGGCAAAATCAGGGCCCTGCTCGCTGCCGGTCTGCCCTCCCACAGCACCACCCAGCGGGCTCCTCCCTCACCGATGAAGTCGTTGGATTTGCCAATGTCATAGTCCCAGACAGTGACTTCCAGAGTCTTGGTGGCCAGAGCTGAGAGTTCCATCTCATAGAAAAACTCCTGGGGCAGGGCAAGCCACACCTTCCATGAGGCATTGCCCCACCCCCTGCCAGCCCCGCCCCCGCCCCTTGTGATCTCTGGTCCCTTCCCCATTTACCTCATTAAATTCTGGGTTGAGAGTCTTCTTCTTCACGCCTGTTTTGTGCTTGGATTTCTTATCCACATCTGGCCTCAGGTACCTGCCAAGGAGGTGGGGCAGGGGCAGAGGAGAAGGGTGGTCAGGGATAGGCCAGAGGAGGACAGGGCAGAGGTCAGGCTCCCTGGGGAGGGGAGGGGAGGGGAAGGGAGGGGAGGGGAGGGGAGGGGAGGACACTTCAGCAGGGGGAGGGCTCACGTCTTGACATAGGGGTCGGAGTAGCCATTGACGTCCATGGCAGCCAGGTGAGCACAGCGTAAGATGCCCACCAGTAGCCCGCGGCGTGAAGAGCTATAGCTGAGACTCAGCAGGATGCGCCCTCGTTCTTCCAGCAGCCCAGGCCCCTGTTCCGCCTGCTCCAGCTTCGGGGCAGACACAGAGGTCAGCCTGCGTCCTTACCACCTCCCACCCGGACTGGTCCCTGTGAGGCGGCTTACCTCCTTCAAGTAACAGGATATGCCCCTCAGCGCTGCCGACATGGAAGAGGGTGACGCCAGCTGAAAGGGCAAAGAGAAGGTTCTGGAAACCTGGCCTCCCCAGGAACCCCTCCCCTTAGCACCCTACAGCCCCATACGGACCGGGACCTGGCGCTCAAGGCAGATATTAAAATGCTTCTTCTGTGAAGGCTTGAGGCGGCGGAGGGGTACTCGGATCTCTCCGATGAACTCATTGTGGCTCAGCTTGTCCTCATCACACACGGAGATCCTGGCAGGGAAACCAAGGTCAGGGCCCCTGGGGTCCCTGGGCCCCACTCCAGTGAGAAAGTGCCTCCGATGGAGCCATGGGCACCCGAGGCTGGTCCTGCTCTGCCTTCGTTAAATACTCCAGGCCTGGCACCTGAGGAGGATGTTTTGATGTGCCCTGTTCCCCTACCCCTCCCTGGTCCATCGGGATCTGCTCAGTGACTTCCGGAAGCCTTCACAAACCTTGGGGACCCTCCCCATCCCTGCCTTCTGGGCCTGTGGACAGGAGCCTGCTGACTGCGTAGGGTGGGCACTGGTGGGTGTGGTCACCACTTCAGGCTGTGAGGGCGAGACGGCCTGGAGGAGCCTGGGGCAGCTGGACCCGGCACCCACTCCTCAGGAGCTCCTGTCCTGTTCTGCATGCAGAGGGCCGCCCGGGGAGAGACTGAGGCCAGAGTGAGAAAGGAGTGTTTGTGTTGTCTCCTGCGGCCCCTGCGCTTGCTTCTGCTGTGACACCCTTGGGTAGCTGTCATGTCGGAGCGTTCATCCCCAGCTCTGCCACTACTAGCAGCCGCGTGAGCTTGGGCAAGTCAACCTCCTGACGCCTCAGTTCTCATCCGCAAAATGGAGATTCTGCTCACCCACCTCCTAAAGCTACTGTAAGGACCAAGTGAAATGAAGGAATGTAAAACGCACAGCCCGTTCCCTGACCGGTTCGGCTCAGTGGATAGAGCGTCGGCCTGCGGACTCAAGGGTCCCAGGTTCGATTCTGGTCAAGGGCATGTACCTTGGTTGCGGGCACATCCCCAGGAGGGAGTGTGCAGGAGAGGAGGCAGCTGATCGATGTTTCTAACTATTTCTCTCCCTCTCTGTAAGAAATCAGTAAAATATAAAATAAAATGCACAGCCCGGGGCTGGATACTGCGGAGCACCAGCGAGTGATGTAGTCCTCCCTCTCGAGCATCTGAACCATGGGGCCAGCCTTTCTGGTTTCTGCCTGTCCTCCCTCCAGCCCACCTCACACGCAACATCAGGGTGATCTCTCCCAAACACAGCCCTGCCCAGCCAGTGTGGCTCAGTGGTTGAGCATCGACCTATGAACCAGGAGGTCACGGTTCAATTCCTGGTCAGGGCACATGCCCGGGTTGTGGGCTCCATCCCCAGTGGGGGGCGTACAGGAGGCAGTCGCTCAATGATTGTCTCTCTCATTGATATTTCTCTCTCCCTCTCCTTTTCTCTCTGAAGTCAATAAAAATAATAAGTAAACATCTAATTTTTTAAAAAATAAAACAGCCCTGCCCTAACCGGTTTGGCTCAGTGGATAGAGCATCGGCCTGCGGACTCAAGGGTCCCAGGTTCGATTCCGGTCAAGGGCATGTACCTGGGTTGCGGGCACATCCCCAGTGGGGAGTGTGCAGGAGGCAGCTGATTGATATTTCTCTCTCATCGATGTTTCTAACTCTCTATCCCTCTCCCTTCCTATCTGAAAAAAATCAATAAAATATATATTTAAAAAATAACTGAAACACAGCCCTGACTGCCCCTGCCCTGATACAAACTCTGCCATGACTCCCTATCGCCCAAGAACAAAGGAAAGTTCTAGAAGCCTAGGTTTTGCTGCCCTTCATTCCCTGTCAGGGACTACTCTCCCCATAACACCTCAGGGATGACTGGGCAAGTTTCCTATCCTCAGACTTCCTTCCTTAGAGATGTTGGGGGGACAGAGGCAACGGGATGGGCAGACCTCCGCTGCACAGGCCTGACTTCAGTCAGGGCCTCTGAAAAGGGCTGTCGGGACCGCTTTCAGGGGGAGGCGGGACCTCAAACAAGGAGTGGGGTTTAGGGTGGCAGAAAGCAGCACTTTCCAGGTAGAAGAGACAACAGGCAAAGGAAAAGGATCAGAGCAATGATCGGCCGGTCAGAGAGGGCAGCCCTCTGCTGGAGGCAGGGGGAGCGATGGCGGTAGGAATGCCAGGGAGCGTGTGGCCTGCTGCCAAAGGGATGGGGCGCCACTGACTGTACGTGAGCATCCGAGGGCCTTAGTGGGAAGTAAGTCAACCAAAGAAGGTTCCCGGGACAGCTGCCCCGGAGGAGGCAGGAGGCGCGGAGCTGGGGGCTTCGGCGGCAGGGAGGAGGGCCTCACCTGAGCACCTTGTGGCTGATGTCATCCTCCGTGATGCCACTGTACGTCAGGTCCTCGTTCCACACGGGATTCAGGGTGTTCCTCTGCGTCTTTGTTTTTAGCTTATTGGCCTGCGGCGTGGGGACAGGATTCTCAATGCACGTTCCCTAGACCCACAGAGGCTGAGAGCGGGGGAGGCTGGGGATAGCCCCAGAGGCGGCGTCAGACTCGGGGAGGGAGGGAGGGAGCTATTACCTTGCAGGCTCCAGGCAGCAGGTGCACCTTGACGTAGGGGTCGGCCAGGCCATTGAAATCCATGGGCTTGAGGCCCTGGCGAGGAGGGGAGGAAAGAGAGCGGTGAGCTCCCAGCCCTCCCTCGGCGGAGGAGATCCTTGGGGTGTGGAGAGCCAAGGAGAAGGGGACTTGGGAGGGGGCGTGGGGAGGGGAGCAGGGGTATGGCCCGGAGAAGGAAAGGATGGAAACCCATCCCTCCCAGGTGGGAGGCAAACAGGGTTGAGGCTGGGGAGGGAGGGAGTGCCCACCTTGGCCCTGAGGATACTACAGTGCAAACTGCAGGAGGCCTGGTCATAGAGAAGGTCAAACTCCAGCGTGCCCAGGGTGGCTGGAGGAGAGAAGCAGCGTGAGTCCGCGTGTAACGGCAGGTGTGCGAGCGCGCGGTGGCAGGCCGGCTGGTGCGCTGGCCATAAGGGTATGTGCATGTCAGCCTGCCAGCCTGTGTGTTGGGTTCCTGGTTCGGCTGCAACTGGGCTGTGTGGGTGGTTGTCTCAGGAGAAATATTGAATATTGAGCCTCGCTAAAGCTGTAGTCTCCACACTGACTGCAGCTGGAGTGCCTGTGCCCTGGCCTCCCCCACACACCCAGCAGGGCCCCATCCCCTTCCCACAGCCTGGAGGCCCCCAATACCACCCTGGGCCCTTGGAGCCCCCAGACTCACTGGCATCATCCGAGTCATAGCTGTCCACCTCAGCTCCATCCTCAGGCGTGGTGGCCCCCAGGAGGGCTGCAGGGGGGGCCAGGGCCAGGGGGGCCAGCCGAGCAGGGGCCTCCCCACGGCCCCCTCCACCACCGCCCCCTTCAGGTCCTGGTCCCCGGCGGGGGAAGTAGTCAGAGATTTGCCGGATGGGCCGGATGGGCCCGGGGCACACGTTGATGGCCATGTGCTCCTGGATGTTGATGGTCATGCGATCGCCCCTGCGGCCCCTCATGCAGCACCGTGTCTGCGGGGGAGGGAGGTCCCAGCGTGAGCCACTGCCCACTCCTCACACCTGTGGGCTGCGGGCTGCAGGCCAGGCAGCACCCTCCCAGGCTGGGCCTCCCCTTCTAGGTGTGGAGGGAGGGTCAGCCTGTGAGCTGGGTCCTCGCTCCACAGGCTGGGCTGCCAACTCCCTCCCCCCGGGCCCTGGCTCCACCCCAGCCTTGCCCACTTACCGCCCGTGTCCCTTTGTCATCTTCCCGGCTCCTGCCCCTCGTTCTGGGCTCCCTTCTGCCCCTGGGCCTGCCTGCTCCCCGAAGCCACCCCCAGGTCTCCTCTGTCTCTCGGGGCTCTGGCCATCCTTCTGCAGCAGGCGCTTGTCTAGTCCGGGTGTCACCCGCCCCTGGAGACATGCACTTGCCACCGCGTTCAGCCCCAGGGTCCGCCGGTCCGCCTGGTCCCCACCTGCAGCCCACGCTGGGCCCCTTCCCCAGCTGCCTCCTCCTTAGATTGGCGCTCCAGGGGCGCCAGCAATTGCAGCCTCGAGCGGGCTTCCCCCCACCCCCACCCCGCAGGCACCCGCAGGCTCACGCACACCCCTCACCCGCACCGGGCCCCGCGACCCAGCCCCCTGCACCTGTCTCTGCCTCCAACAGGTGCCCGGGCACTGGGGGGACGGCGGGCGCAAGCTGGGCGGCGGCGGTTCCGGGCGGCGGCAGCCAGAGCGCGGAGTCCGCGGTGCGCGCCGAGAGGAGGGAGAGCCGGGCAAGTGCGGGAGGAGGGGGTGAGCGCCGTGGAGGCGGGAGGCTGCGGGCGCCGGCGGCGGGGGGCGGGGAGGCAGCGGGACTCTCCCGCCGCCAGCCGGGCACACTTCGGGGAGCACACGCGTGCACACACAGTCACGAGCACGCAGGCACTGCCCCCCACACGCTCGTGCCCACGTGCGCACTCACACAGCTCAGACCCCGACGCGCTGGCACCCTCACCCGGGAAACTTCGCGCGCACACTCGCAAACGCGCGAGCGCCTGGCGCCACCGGGAACCAACTGTGAGAACTGCCCGGTGCTCCCCAACTCCTCCCGCACCCCTCCTGCCCGGGGCCCGCACGGAGCCCACGGCGCCCACTCCCTCGCTTTCTCCTTGCTTCCCTCCGGAGTCTCAGGACCCGTCCACCCGCCTAGTTGCCATGGCGACGCCGGCTCGCTCCCCAGGTCCCCGGAGCATCCTCCAGCCCCTCCCCCGCGGAGGTGCGGGCGCAGGAGGGAGGAGGGCGTCCGGCCGTCCGCTCCCGCATCCGTAGGGGCGGGGCCTGCGGGACGGGGCCTGGAGAGCCGCAGTGACCCTTGCGGGATGCAAGGCTGGGAGGTGTGATCCGCCTGCGGTCGCAGCCTGGGATCTGGGCGCCCCGAGCCCAGCGGGGGTTTCAGGCCGCGGGAGGAGACGGAGGGCTGCGGCTGGGGCTTTCCCACGCCTCCTCCCTTTGGCTGTTCAGGTGTCCCTGCTGGTGACCCGATCCTCCCCCGAGGGCGGGTGTCCCTTTCGGAGGGAAGGCGTCCCCTTTGGAAATGCACCGCCCTCGCCGACCCTCCACCCGCTCCAGGCCCGTCCCCGCCAGTCCCGTCCCTCGGGGTGGTGCGGAGGGGCGCGGGCTGCTCTGAGCCCCCGAGCGCTGCAGCCTTTCCCCAGCCGCCTGCCTTTCTCACCTGCCACCTGCCAGCCTCACTGCAGCCTTTGATCTTTGCTCTCGTTTGCCCCAAACTTGCCATCCCCCAAAGGCAAAGTCCTCACAGTGGCTTCCAAGGCCCTTCAGCCCAAGACCCTGACTTCTCTCATCTCCTCGGGGGCTCCTCTCGCTGGCTCTCGGGAGTGTCACGTGCAGTTTCTAGAGCACACCTGGATCTCTGAGGCCACCCGACCTGGGAGCCCTTCCTCAGGGGTGGTTCTGGCTCACCTCCTCCCAGGCGCCTTCCTGGAACAGCCCCTCTGCCCGGCGTCCAGTGCCGGCTCAGGCCCAGTCTGGCCACACGGTTTGTCCTGCACTAAGTTGCTGGGCCTGGCACTAAGCTGGCATCGCTGAATGTTGTGATTTAAAAGAGAAATGTGGCTGCACAACCATGTGAACGTCTGCTTGAAAATGTTAAGATCCACTGTCATATGGCCTTTGTCAGTTTGGCTCAGTGGCTAGAGCTTTGGCCTCTGGGCCAAAGGGTCCCGGGTTCGATTCCAGTCAAGGGCACGTACCTTGGTTGCAGGCTTCTCCCTGCTCTGCACGTAGGAGGCAACCAATCAATGTGTTTCTCTCACACCGATATTTCTCTCTCTCTTTCCCTCTCTCTCCCATTCTCCCCCCAAACTAATGGGAAGATATCCTCGGGTGAGGATTAACAACAACAACAAAAAAGATCTATTGTGATGTGTATTTTTTAAACACACAATTTTTGAAAAGAGAGAAATACAGTCAAACTAGAAAGATAGCACTTGTCATCTATCAAATCATGAAATTCAAAGCATCGGTTAACACGCAACGTTGATGAGGCTGCGGGTAACGGGACAGCCCCTGTGGAGGCCAGTCTGATGGTGGCACCAAAAGGACAAATACGTAGACTATTTGACCCAGAAATGCCACTTCTAGGATCTTGTCATCTATATATACATGCTGGTCCCACGAGCAAAATAATAGGAATTCAAGGTTATTTGCAAAGGACATGGAGCAAGCTAAATGTCCACGAGGAGGGGACCAGTTCAATCCGCTATGACACAATTTCACACAACGAAATAGTGCGCCGCCCTGGCAAAGAAAGGCCCTTATGTGCTTGTACAGAATCGCCTTCACAGTCTCGTGTTAACTGGAAAAAGTAAGGTACAGAGTAGCACGTATGGAATGCGTCCTTTTGAGGGGGGCAGTTTATATGTGTTTATTTGTGCATAAATTATCTCTAGAAGGCTGCACAAGAAAGTGGTAACTACAGTGCCCTCTGAGGAGGTAGCCGCGAGGCAGGGTGAGGCACGAGTAGGAGTTATTTCCAACGTCTATCCTGTTATACCTTTTGAGTTTTGTACCATGTGCGTACGTTTCCTATCCAAACGCATTAAAGGAAAGTATTTTTCGAAGTAAAAGCAACCATTAGGTTTCCTTCAGGGCTCTCCAGGCTAAGGAAGGAGACCGGGCTATGGGAGATGCCAACATCCGGGGCGGAGCTGGTGGGCTTAGGGGGGCGGGGGGCAGACCTGGGCCTGCAGTGAGGGGAGGGGCAAGCTGGGCAAGAGCCTGAGACCCCTGCATCCGCCACTGGGGTCTTCTCCAGGGGCTTGGCGCAGGCCCAGCAGGGAGCCTTGTTGAAGGGCTGAGCCCTGATGGAAAGGCTTTTCATCTGTCCATTCAGTCAATAAATCGCTATCGAATACCTACTATTTATTGTGGTGCCGTGACTATGACCAGGATCAAGCACCTCTGGCGTCACAGCCTTGTGGAGAGACGGACAATGCACAGACAAGGCCCACGCAGCGAGATCAGTGCGGTGACTGGGGCGGTCACAGGGTGTGGGGTCTCAGGGCACTTCCCCGGGGAAGTGTTGTCTCAACCACGACCTGGAAGATGAGAAGGTGTTGGCCGGCCAAGCGTGGAGCAAGAGTGTCCCTGGCAGAGGTTCATGCCAAGGCTGGAGTGTGCCAAGGAAGGGAGAGCCTGGAAAGATCCGAAGAGGGTAGGTGGACAAGGCTGGGCAAGTCTCGAAGGTCAGGGTAAGTTCAGAATCCACACAAGGAGCCACCGGAGGGTTTTAAATAGTGGATGTGTGTTTCCCGGGTTGTTCTCACTGTGGGGAGAGGGGACAGAGGGAGATCAACCGGTCCACAGGCTGTTGCCATAAGCTGGGTGAGACGTGGGGTTGGCTTAAATGAGGGGGGCAGAACTTCACGGGGGAGGAAGTGGGTGGATTTGAGATTTCTGTTGGAAATCACGCCAACAGGTCTTGATAATGGGTTTGTCAGAAGAGAGATGGGGGGTGGGGGGTGGGATCTGAGATGATCCCCGGGCTTTTGTGGTGAGCAGAGTATCTGGAGGAGCCCTGAGACGCTGGCTGCATTGGAAGGGAGGAGCAGGCTCGGGGTAGGAGAATCAAGAGCTCCATTTGTGATCTATTGAATCCAAGGTGTTTGGGGACATACAGAGGCATGAAGCAGGAAATCGGGTAGAGGAATCTGGAGCTCAGAGGAGAGGGCTGGGCTGGAAATATACATTTGTGAGTCATCAGCATATAGATGGTATTTAAAGCCATGCGACTGGATGAGATCACCTTGGGAGAGAGAGTATAGATAGAAAAAAGACGGTCCAAGACTGAGTGGGTTAGAGAACAAGGAGTCCCGGAAATCCATGAGCGTGGCCGGAGCCTGGAGGCAGGTTCAGGACGCTGACACACAGACAGAGTGGATTAGACAAGTAACCATTCGGTTTGGCAAGTTATGAGGTCATTGGTGGACTCGGCAAAAGTGGTTTCAGTGGAGTGGTGGGGACGAAGAAAGGCCCGAAGGCGTTGAAAAATACATTCAACGAGAAGGAGTAGAGACAGCACGTATCGCCAGCCCCTTAGGTGTTGTCTGTGCTCTAATGATGTGCATCCTGAGTTCTCTCCCCGGTGCGCCCTGACGGCAGACAGCAGGGCCTGCCGACTTAGCTCTAAGCAGCAAAGGGAGCCCAGCACACGGGAGGAGCTCGATACATGCACTGAATCATCGGAGGAGTAAACGAATGGATCATTCACTGCTTGAGTCGAAAGGGCCTTTTCGGGTAGAGCGGGCGGCTGTATTCTTTTGAGGCAATTGAGGGAACGGCAAAATCCACTCCAAAAGCTGGAGGCTCTGCACCCCTTTACTCCCAGCTAAACCCCAGCAGCAGCTGCACCTGGGGCCAGGCCCTGGCCCAGAGCCAGGAACCAGGTTTCGTCCCTGCTGCCCTTACATGCCTGTGACTGGGTAACTCACTTGCTCTTTCTTAGGAGAGACAAGTGTAGGGAGGAGAGGCCCAGCCTGATGGGAGGCCCTGGGAGTATTTCCCTCCTCTTTCCCCCTTTTCTCTCTGGGCTTTTTTTCTTATTTAGGAAGCAGAACACGGCAATGCCTCCTAGTGCTGCTGTGAGGAGGGTGAGTGGGCAGCCCATGAGGGCAGGAGAGATGAGGGTGGGGACCCAGCGGAGGAGGGAGCGGACCTCACGCACGAACAGGCATCTGTGTAATAACACCAAGGAGACCCTGACGTGTCCTTGGGCTTGGGTAGGGCGGGACCCATCTGTGACAGACAGTCCCTACCTGCCAATCAGAGGGGAGCTAACTCTTTGATGCAGACTGCGGCCTGCCAGAGTGAAAGTTGGGAAGTGAAAAATAAAAGATCGGGGCCCTCGCCGGTTTGGCTCGGTGGATGGAGCATCGGCCTGCGGACTGAAGGGCCCCAGGTTCAATTCCAGTCAAGGGCACATGCCTGGGTTGTGGGCTCGATCCCCAGTGAGGGGGGAGTGCAGGAGGCAGCCGATCAATGATGTTCCTATCTCTCTCTCCCTCTTTCCTTCTCTGAAATCAATAAAAATATATGTACTTTTAAAAAAGAAGAAGAAGAAGATTGGGGTCAAGAAAGGGGAAATGGGATGGCCCTTGAGGGAGACCACCCAGAGAGGGGAGCCCGCGAAAGCTCTGTGCCCGACTGAAAGCTGCCTCGGGAGATGGGCCAGGGGGCTTTCTCTGACAACCGCGTGCCTGCCATCCCCCCGCGACGCCTGAAGCATCTGGGCACCTGTGGGAAGAGGGCGGCGAAGGCCTGGAGCTGGGAGCTGGGTCTGCGGGGAGGAGGGAAAGCAGGCAGGCGTGGACAATGCTGCCACCTAGTGGGCACATCTTATTATTTCTCTTGGTTCCCGGGCTGAGCACCAAGCGACAGGGTTTTGGGTGAGGGAAATGCCTGTGCTCCTGAATTTGGGGACCAGGGGAAGCCTCGGGAAGGAAAACACACCCCCCAGGGAAGTGTGCGCTGCCCACATTACTTTGCCTCGGCTCCCTCTCCTGGGTAGCGAAGGCAGTTCCTACTTCACGGGGTTGTGATGGTAGCTGAGTCCACCTATGTCTGTGTGAAGTGCTCGGCGTGGTACTAAGTGCTCGATACATGGTGGTTGATCCAAGGGGAACCGAACGTGTGTAGCCTTACCCCCTTCTACACAGAAAACCTGCGCCTTCTCTACAAATACGGCGTCCTTAGCCCCACCAAGCCCCTCCTGTTTCCACATTCTGGGGCTGCCACTGTGTACCCCAAGGGGTGGGGAGCTCTGTGGGTCCCAGCTTCTCCCCTGCTGATTCCAGGGTGGCTGGGGAAGGGTTCCAAGCCCCAGCACTTCTCTCTCCCCTCACCCCAGAGTGTGTGGTCATAAGGGCTCCGGGCTGTGACATCATAGAGCCCCAGCCCCGTCACAGGAGTGGAGAGGTCATGAGTCCGTGGCAGTGGGCGAGGGCGTGGGTGTGGCTGGTTGGGCTGGGGGCCGTTGCAGCAGGTGGGGAGTGGTGCTGGGAGCCTGGGAAGGGGGAAAGCTTGGGGGGAGGGGTCAGTGCCCCCTCAGGGGCTGGGAGGCCAAGCTTCGGCCTTTCTCTCTGTTCCCCACACTCTCTCCCATCCACCCCCTCCAGCGTGGGCCTTCTGGTGGAGAGTTCAGCTGAGCGTTGAGAAGCTCCTGGGACAGAGTTGAGCCCCTCCATAGCCACTCGAAGGCCGTGTGGCCTGGCAGGCCCTGGGTCTGCCTCTGCCGCTTGGGGTGGGCGGGGGTCAGCGGGGCTCTTGTCACAGACGTCGCTGTGGTCCGCAGCACCCACCCCGGAGGGCGCCAAGACCTGGGCCCTGGGAGCAGAGTCCCCGCACTTCCTAGACAGACCTGACTTCTTTGATTACCCGGACTCCGACCCAGCCGGGCGCCTGGCCGTGGCCGGGTTTATCGGCGAGAAACCTGTCATCTTTGTGAAGTCAGGTGGGGAGCAGCCGAAGAGGGGCTGCCTCGCTGTCAGAGCCCGGAGGCCGACCTCGGAGGGGAGCCCCGGCCGACGCCCCTGCCTTGTCCAGCAGGTTCCAACCCCAAGCTCTTCCATCGCATCCTGGTGGGCATCCTGGTGGCGGCCTTCTTCTTCTTCCTCTTCCAGTTCTGCACACACATGTAAGGCTGCCCCCACTCCCGCCGCCCCCCAGCCTTCCTGGCCGGAGGCCTCCCTCCTCTGACCCCCATGCCCCGCCCGCCCCGTAGGAGCTGCCAGAAAGGGGCCTGAGTGAGGAGCCAGGCCGAGCGCTCAGGCCCACCCGCCGCCCCTGCAGAGGAATAAAGTGTGTGCCGAGGCGGGCGGCGTTCGCGCAGATCGTCTTTATTAGCGGTCTGGAAGCACCTCCCGGGGTCCCCGACCCCAGACTGGAGGAAGCCTTGGGGGGTCTGTAGCACCAGGGACATGCCAGGGCCTGCGGGCGAGTGTGCAGCCTACGGGGAGGGACCGGGCCGCCCCTCACCTGCGGGGTTGCTCAGCGCTGGGAAGGCGGGGGGCGCAGCCACCGCCCCGACAGACGAGTGAGAACGTGGGTGAATAAACAGGGCCCCAGGCTGGCCCCCGGAGAGGCGCTGCGGGCCGCCCGCCCCGAGCAGGGAGCTGGGAGGAGCTGCAGCAGCGCCTCCCCACCTTCTGGTTCCTGGTCCCCGAGAGCCTCCAGCAGCCTCCCCCCGCCCCCCGCCCTTCAAGCCGTACCAGGAGGGGAAGGGGCGCCCCTTCCGCTGCCCTTCGCTCTCCAGGGCCCGGGCTGTGGTCAGAGGCGGGTCTGCGGGAGGCGCCGCGGGCCCAGGCCCTCTCCCGCCCCTCCACCGCCCTGCCCCGGGCCCTGCGGGCCTGCACCCACCCCTCGGAGTCCATCGTCCGTCCCGGGCGGCCAGGCTCCCGGCTCCACACCCCTCGCAGCAGCCCCAGAGCCTCGCCCCCGGGGGGTCGGGGTGGGGCTGGCGGAGGGGCGGGCAGGGTCCTCGGGCCCCGCCTCACTCGCGGGCCGGCGCGGGCGAGGGCGGCGGGGAGCCGCGCGGCCAGAAGAGGCGGCAGGCGCCGCGGCAGATGAGGAAGAACCAGTAGAGCTGCGGGGCGAGCAGCAGCGCGGCGCCCAGGTTGACGTGCGCCGGGAGGGCGAGGGGCACGGCGAGCAGCGGCAGCCCCGCGTGCCGCCCGTAGGCCCAGTACAGGTAGGGGAAGAGCAGCACCCGGCAGCACAGGAAGCTGAGCAGCATCAGGGCGCCGTTCACCTTGTGCAGCAGCGTGTGCTGCTGCTTGTACTGCGGCCGGCGGAGAGCGGCGGTGAGCGCGGGGCGTGTCTCCCCAGGCCCCGCCCTCGCCGGCCCAGGCCCCGCCCTCTCCGGCCCAGGCCCCGCCCACCGCCGGCCCCGGCCCCGCCCCTCCGCCCAGGCCCCGCCCCCGCAGACTCCTGCGCCCGCAGCTCCGCTCACCTGGATGAGGATCTTGCCCAGGCAGACGAAGGGCGTGCTGACCTCGGCCATCAGCAGGCAGCCTAGGAAGTAGTCGCCTTTGCCCTGACGCCACACCTGAGCGGAGAGCAAGGAAGCGGGCCTCGCCCTGGGCGCGTGGGCAGCACCTGCTCTCCTGCTCTCCCTCCACCACCTTCCGGAGCAGTGGTTCTCAACCTTCCTAATGCCGCGACCCTCTAGTACAGTTCCTCATGTTGTGGTGACCCCCAATTTCATCGTTACAAATTGAACATAATGAAAGCATAGTGACTCATCACAAAAACAATATGTAATTATATATGTGTTTTCCGATGGTCTTAGGGATCCCAAAGGGGTCGCGACCCACAGGTTGAGAACCGCCGTTCCAGAGGCTTCGTTCTGAGCCTGCGCCTGCCCTCACTGCACCCAGCAGCCTTGGCGGCAGGATGGCGTGCGGTGTGTTCCGCACGAGGAAACGGAGGCTCAGACACAGGCAGCCGCAGCAGCTCCAAGCCCCTCCTGCGGCCTGGGGCTGGGCTGTGCTCAGGACACCTCCTTGGGGCCTCCACCGGGGCCCCCAGGCTCCCCACAGCGCGGCCGGCGCGGGACTCACCACCGACAGCGGGAAGCACACCAGCACCATGACGGCGTGGTGCAGCACCATGAGGAACTCCTTGTGCAGGTAGCCGCGCGCCACGGCCCAGGTGCTGCCGGGGGCCCGGGCCTCTCCTTCGTCCCCTCCGTGCCCCTTGACCTGGTGCTTGTGCCAGTGGCAGAGGAACATGGCGTAGATGTCGTAGATGAAGTAGGGCACTGCGAACTGCGTGTAGGCGGAGGAAAGCCAGTGTCTGTTGGGCAGAGAGAGGAGGAGGTGTCAGGAGGAAAGGGCACGGGCGCCGCTGCGGGCGGGCGCCAGGGTTGGTGCTGGACGCGGCCTGGGCCCAGACCTCAATGCCCCTCACACCCCTGAGGCGGAGTGGACGCTCAAGCTGCAGGATGGAACCCAGGTCAGAGGGCGGAACGCAGCCGTGGTGAGATTCAAGCCCAGACTGACTTCAAAACCCATCGATTTTCCATATTCATTCATTCATTCATTCATTCATTCATTCATTCTTCTCTCTGCAATGTGGCAGGAGAAAAAGGGAAAGAGAAAGAGTAGAGGTAGAGAGAAAACAAACTCAGCAGATATGAAAGGCATCGGCGCTGAGGGCGCGCCGGGCCAGTGATGGGGAGAGACCGTGTTGGCGAACGCCGACGGGTGATTCCACGCAGGCACCGTGCTCATACGCTCAGCCTTCCACACGCACAACTTATTTACTCCCCGACAAAAACCCCCCGAAAGGGCTGTATGGTTACCCTCCGTTTCACAAATGGAAACTGGGGGCGAGGTGACCTGGCCAAGGAACAGACCGAAGCCTGGCTCCGTGGGCCTCACGCTCAGCCGCTGCTGCCTGGGAGGCTGGAAACAAGTGTGGGAGGAGGCCCCTGGCGCTGTCCGTGCTCCTTGCCGTTCCCGAGTGTGGCCTGACGTCTCGTTCTCCCAGGTACAGCCAAGCATTACGGAGGAAACGCTGAGCCAGAGGAGCCAAGAGCAGAGAGAGTTCTATGTACTTTGAGAGTAAACAAAAATGAAAAGTGCATCATCTGCAGCTCTGCATTCTTCCGCTGGAGCCAGTCCATCGAGCCCTGCCTCGGGAGTCCTCCCCTGCCGTGCAGGTCCGAGGCGGGGTGGGAGGTCAGGGGGAGCTGGCCCAGCTAAGTGGAGGGACAAAGCAACATCAGCCAAGAAAAGACACAGAAAGGGGCTGAGGCCAGATGTGAGGCACTGCTGCAGGGCAAGGGAGTGAGGCCTGGAAGTGGACTGGGGGTCGCTGGGGGTGGGCTCGTGCTGGAAGCAGAGTGTAAGCCCTGGGGGAGCCAGATCTGGGGGAGGCCGGCCCGGAAGGGAGCAGGCGGCCCGTGCCAGCATGGTCATTTCAGGGAACGAGCAGCTGAGACCCATGGGGGAGTGGGACCAGGAGGGAGAGAGAAGGAGCAGAATGTGGAACGGCGTCCAGCAGCCTGAGAGCCGTTGGAGCGGGAATGGCCAGGAGAGCCGGCTGCAGGGACATGGTAGGCGGTGGGACCACAGGCGTTTAGCGGAACTAAGACCACCCACCAGTCCCTGGGCAGCGATGCGAAGGGTTACACCCGGACCCACCCTCCCAGCAATGAGGTGCTAGAAGTGGGAACAGCTGTGGCCCCTAGATTAGCCCTGATCCTCCGCTTCTACCTGAGGCTTAAAAGGGGAGGGAGGAGAGCTGAGCTAGGCGGGAGGAGAGGTAAGAGGAAGGTGACCTCTGTTTGGAGGGGAGGGGAGGAAATGTGTGGGGATCCAGGCTCATTTTGGACTTCGGGATGGAGAAGCGGGGGCGAGGGCAAGAAGAAGCTCAGTCACATGGGTGGAGTCTGAAGAAAGAGTTCAGTATCCAGTATATGTGAGCCAGGACTGCTCTAGGCATTTAACACACAACTCAACTCCTCCCAGCTGCCTTTCTACGCTGGGATGTGCCCCAATCCACAGATGAGGGGACTCATCTGCAGGGAAAGATGGGGCACCTCCAGTTCAGGCTCATCCAGACAATGTCCCTGGGGCTCGACAGCCACCATAGAAAGGAGGCAGGGCCCGAAGTGAAGCGTGGGGCCTCGTCAGCACCCTTACAGGCAACTCTGGCGCAGCCCGTGGGTCACCTAGGGCTGGCCTGTCAGCACCATGGACAGGGGCCCTCTGCTTCCCACTCTGGCCCCACCTCTCAGGCCTGGGCTTTGGCAAGCACCAGGCACTGCAGCAGCTGCCAGTGCCAAATTTTGACCTCTGCGCACACACACACACACACACACACACACACACACACACACACACCACTGGTGGCCTTGTTTTTGTCATCTCTCTTCTCTCCCTCGTGCATGAAGGTGGGGCTGGATCCCTGGATTCTGGGAGGAGGTGAGGGGTGAGCCCAGCATGAAGAAGAAGGCACCCCAGTTAGCTGCTGGTTGGAAATAGGGTCTGAAGGGTGTTGGGTTGGAGGAGGTAGGGGAGGACCTATGATAAAGAGGCTGGGAGGCCCAGGAGCTGCTTCTAGAATCCTGTTTGATCCCTATTCCTTCTCCGGCTCGTTCTGACCTTTAAGGACAGGACGTGGATAAATTTATCCCTGGGTGTTGAGTTGCAGGTACTGCAGTTAACTTGCTCAGGCCCAAGGGAAGGGCTTGGGGACCACTGCAGGAGTCCCCTAGAAGACCTCAGGGGCCACACACACACACAAGATGCTGGAACCTGGGCACAGGGCGTCTCATGGCACTTACTGGTCATCGATGATGTGCTTGCAGGAGGTGGAGACGATGTAGCCAGCTGTGGAGGCCATGACGGCTTGGACAGAGGACACCAGCCTAGGGAGGGAGAGGCAGCAGTGGTAGAGGGAAGAGACACACCCCTTGGCTTCTCCTCTTTACTGTCCGGTTACGATGCTTTGGACTTGGTTACTTCTCAGGTCCCTCCCTGCCCATCTTTTCCCAAAGCTGCCTGTCCCAGGGCTCGAGCCACCACCTCAGCTCCTGCATTGCCCAGCTGCCACTCCTCAGTTCCCCGTTCCCGGCTGCCGGCTCCCTTCCCTGCACTGTGAACACTGAATTGTCTTCCTCCCAGGACACCAGGGAGGTCATTCTGGGGTGAGGCAATGCTGAGAATGTGTGGCTGACAACAATGCCCCTTCCTTGGGGGGGGGGGTAGGGGGACAGCGCAGGATGGCAAGGGAAAGCCCTGGGCCTGTACTTGCACCACTCAGCTGCCCCGTCATCATACTGCTCATCAACTAGTCCCTCAGTGACCCCAAATCCCCCCGGCCACTTTCCCACGGTATCCTTAACTGCCACCACACTCCCCTCCCCAAGGCCGGCCCTTATTCCAGGGCTGTAAAGAGTTCTACCTTTCACTTGTCTGCCCCTTGTGCCCCCAAACACAAGCCCCGAGTAACACGCAGCTCCCTGGCCCTTGCCTCGGTCCCTAATATCTTGTAGGATGTTCTAGTCACATGCGGATCCTGTTTTGGAGGTTGGGAGGTGAATGAGGAAAGGAAGAAAGGCAGTCTGAATGGGAGTAGACCAGATGGCTGGGTTTGGATGAGGTCTCCTGGGACAGAGTACGGCAGTGAGGAGGGACGGGAGCGCGGAGGTAAAGCCTGCTGACCCCTCCAGGAGCCCCCAGGCCCCACCAGGCCACGGGCCCCAGGAAGGACGGGCTCCATTCATCCTCATGAAGCCTGAGGAGGGGAGAGGGGCTGCGGGGAAGGGATGCGGTTTACCTGGCGGAGACAATGACCGCGTCGGCCTCCTCCCAGCGCAGCTGGGGCAACCGCTGGAGCGTGTTCTTGGAGAGGAGGAAGAGTCCGGGGAACACCACCCCCCCAGCCACCAGGGTCAGCATGGTGGCTCGGGCCTCGGGCAGGGAGGAGAGCAGTGGGGAAGGGACAGGGAGATGGAGCTGAAGGGAGTTAGAGGTGGAGAAAGGACAAAAAGCCAGAGGGGAGATGGAGAGGGGGGACACAAAGGGGACAGGGCAGGAAGGGATGGGGCAGGGGAGTCAGGCCCGAGGCAGGGGGAAGGGAGTTGGGTGAGATGGGGAAGGGGTGAGGCCGGGCGAGGGAGGATCCCAGAAAGGGAGCAGGAGAAAGCCAGCCGGAGGGAGGGAGGGAGACGAGGGGAGGACTTGGTGAGAGGACAGAGAGGGAGAGGTGCCGGAGGAGCAGGAAGATGCGGGTGGGGGAGGGGGGGAGAGACAGGCAGGTGGGAGGGGGGCTTACGTGGAGAGGCTGGGAGGGCCCGAGGAGGCGGGGTGGGGGGTGAGGGGTGGGACCGTGGGGCCAGCCCTGAAAGGCAGGGAGAGAGGGCGGGAGGGGAGAGAGACGGAGCAGCGGCCGGGCAAGTGGTCAGCGGTCAGCACTGCTCTCCCGCCTCGCGCTGCCTCCACAGCCCCCGCTGCCCCGCACTGACGCTGCATGGGGCATTATCAGTGTCCGTGCCCAGCCCCCTGCCCCCTCGGTGGGAGGGGGAGGGGGAGGGTAAGTCACCAGCTGGGGGAGGGCGGGGGAGGGGTGGGGAAATGATGGCACCGACCAGACACCAAGAAACCGGACCTGCAGTGGCGTCTCCCCATGCAGCTCTGAGCCACAGCAGCGGCTGCGACAGAGATGGGGGGAGCAAAGAACGAGGGGGGGAGGCCCTTAAAGAGACAGCGGCTGCGGGCACAGAGGGCTGCCACGGACTGGGGCCAGGGGAGGGGAGGCTCTCCTCCTGGGGGGCCAGGTGGCCCGGGGTGCCTTGGCCAGCTGGGGTGGGGGGGGCTCTGAGCCCCCAGATGGGTCTGGCCGGTTTCCCACCAGCATTTTGCAAATGCCACCCAACACGTGTTCCTCAGTGGCTGCTGGGGGCCCAGCTTTGGGCGCCCACTCCCCGTAGGGGACGGAGGGTCCCTGGAGGAGGGAGCAGGGGAAAGAGGTGCGTCCTGCTGTCTCTGCAGGATTGCTTTGAGGCCTGGACAGGAATCAAAGCACTTCAGCACAGGTCGGGAAATGGCCCTAGGCCATCAGTGATCCTCCCCAGACACACGGGAAAGAGGCAGGAACCCTCCCACAGGAGGTGTCCGAATGGGTGCAGGTTTGAAGAGGGAGAAGTGCTGCCTCTCAGAAGACCCACCTGAGGCCCTGGGATGCTCCGCGCCTCCCCCCTCACGCCCCCCACCCCCGCCTCTCCTGGCCCCCTATTCAATGGTCACTCTTCTTCTCTAGGTTTGTTACGCCTCTTCCTCTGCGACTGCACGGAACAGCCACGTTTCTGAGCTGGAGAGGACTGGGATTGGCTGGTGCAAGCCCCTCATTCAACCACCAGGAAACCGGGGCCTGGTGACTTGGCCAAGGTCATGCCGCAGGTCAGAAGCCCAGCCAGAGCCAGGCGGCTTCCTGCCTTCTGGTTCCCATCATGCACCCAACGGCCTGTGGACTTCGGCATGACGTGGGACCTGTACCCAAACCTTTGGCTGCCAGGCCTGCCCTGTAAGATACACCTTTGCCTGTCCAAAGCCCATTCCACGCGCCCCCGCCCCGCCCTCCCACCCGAGAGCCAAAGAGCTGGGATTTGCTATTGCACGCTGCCCCCTCGTGGCGAGCTGCAGGAACAGACCCCAAGCGGTGTCTGGCCTTGGCAGGGATCAGGGACAATTTTTAAAACAACAGTGGACCTAGCTTCCTGACCTCAGGGCTTCCCTTAAGGGGACCCAGCTTGGAGAGCGTTTACTGTGTGCTCAGCACCTGGCAGGTGACTTAGGGCATTCTCACTTCATCTTCCCGGATGGTAGTACGCTTGTTTTACAAACAAGAAACTAGGTGTAGAGATTAAAAAACAAACAAACAGCCCTGACCAGTTTGGCTCAGTGGGTAGAGCGTGGGCCTGCAGACTGAAGGGTCCCAGGTTCGATTCCGGTCAGGGGCATGTACCTTGGTTGTGGGCACATCCCCAATAGGGAGTGTGCAGGAGGCAGCTGATCGATGTTTCTCTCTCATCGATGTTTCTAACTCTCTATCCCTCTCCCTTCCTCTCTGTAAAAAATCAATAAAATATATATTTTTTTAAAAAATAAATAAAAAACAAACAAAAAACACACAAGAAGAAAAACTTGCCCAAGACAAACCAGAGCTGGCAAAGCTGGATTTCAAACCTATGTTTACACAACTCCAAAGTGAGAGAATGGCAAAGCGACAAACAGGTATTGCCAATACAGTGGTTTCTTAAGTTCTAGGTTATTTGTCAGTGTTTGAAAATTAGGAGGTTTCACCTAAACATTCGACTTCTTTTAAGAAAGAATCAGAAGATCAGACAATGTTGGGCCCACGTTTTAACTCCATAATGTTTGGTTGGAGCTGAGCAGCTGCTCCCCCATTTAATAAATGAACACGAGTCCTCCCTCCAACTCACGAAGTCCCAACAAACGCCCCTTCTGTTACTTGCAGGAGGTTGCAACCCTCACTTTGTAAACATGATTCATCTGACCCTCACATATCTCCTTGAAGAATGGAAGGTGTTTTTTTTTTTTAAAGTTTTTATTGATTTCAGAGAGGAAGGGAGAAGGAGAGAGAGAAAGAGAAACATCAATGATGAGAAAAAATCATCAATTGGCTGCCTCCTGCACGCCCCCGATTGGGAATCAAGCCCAGGACCCTGGCATGTGTCCTGTTAGGGAATCGAACCTGTGATCTCCTGGTTCATAGGCCAATGCTCACCAGTTGGGCAAAGATGGGTATTCTTATTAAACCCATTTACAAATGAGGACTCCAAAGTTCACAGATGCTGAATGACTTGCAAAATATTCCACAGCCAGTGTCTTTTGACTATTGAATCTCTCCACCCCTACACACACACACACACACACACACACACACACACACACACACACTGCTTCTGCTCTCACCACTAACCCTTCCTGGAAGGAGGAGCCCAGCTGCAGGAGCCCTGGCCTCAGGAAGGATGCCCTCACCCTGTCCTCTTACTTGGATGCCACCAAAACAGCCTCTGGCCTCGGCATGTGCAGGCTGGAGTGGTTCTGCAGGCCCCAGCAGAGGAGAGCAAAGATCAGTGGGAAGAAGATGCAGCCCACCAGGAAGAGCAGGGTCATGCCTGCCTGCGGAGAGAAGGTGAGGAAAGATGCCGTGAGAACGCCTTAGCACAGTGTCCGCAGGCTCAGGGATCCCATCGCCCCATGGATCCCCCGTCTGTAACCATCAGAAGCTGCCAGGCAAGCTCTTCCCTGACCTCTGGGATCCATACTGCACTTTAAATATCTCTCATTCCAGGCAACTGGGCATCCTATTTCTCGTTATCAACCCAATTCCAACAGTGTCATTTTCCCTATAAACCCTGAAGCTGCTCTGTCCCTCCTGGTCCATCTCACACCGTAAAGTCTCTTCTCTTTCTCCTTCAGCCCTGATGATGTGGGGAGTCTCCCTCAGCTCCACCCAGGCCACCCCATCCTCCACCCCCGCCGGCTCTTCAGGCACCTCTCCCTCCTCCCAAGCCCTCCTCTCCGAGGGGCAAGGCGGAAGCTAGAGAGGGAGGCTGTCTCTCATCAGCACCCAGAGCGCCAACAAAAGAGGGGTGATGGTGGTCAAATTACAAAGATATTTGAAATTTAAAAGTAACAGGAAAAAAACAAACCCCAAAGCATTAGCCCATTAAAAACAATAACCCTGAAAACATGTGATTTTTGTCTGGAAAAGCCTCCTCTCCCATCCACTCCAGGGAGAGGAGTGGGGAGGTCCCAAAGGGGGTGCAAGCTTAGTCAGGGCCTGCCGCCCTGCACCCCTTGAGGTCTCCGAGGGGACCGCCTCAGGATGCAAGCAAAGTGTCAAAACTGCAAAGGCACGAGGGCGACAGCTCCGCTGAGGCGGTTGGAGAGGGCGGAGCGTCATTCTCCCATCGGTGGGCTAGTGGAGGGTTTGGAATATGCAATCCTCACATTGGCCCCCCTCTTGGTACCTGCGCCCTATCATGTGCTTCCCAGAGGAGGGGCCTGCTCTGGCAGGAGGGGGGGTTGGGGGGAAGGGGGGCTTTCCCTTCCAGAATTGGCCAGCTGCGTTTCAGGGGCGGAGCTGAAAGAGGAGAAAGGAAGAGGAAGGAGGGCAAAATAAGGACAGGGAAAGGAACAAAATAGAACCAGAGACGCCGAAACCGGTTTGGCTCAGTGGATAGAGCATCGGCCTGCGGACTGAAAGGTCCCAGGTTCGATTCCGGTCAAGGGCATGTACCTGGGTTGCGGGCACATCCCCAGTAGGGAGTCTGCAGGAGGCAGCTGATCAATGTTTCTCTCTTGTCGATGTTTCTAACTCTCTATCTCTCTCCCTTCCTCTCTGTAAAACATCAATAAAAAAAAAAAAAAAAAATAGAACCAGAGACATGGATACTTAGAACAGACTGATGGGGGGGGGGGGGGCTGTGAAGAGAATTGCCAAAGGGCATGTGCACAGTCCATGCACACAGAGCACAGTGTGTTGGGCGCCAGAGGAGGTGGGGGCTGGATGGAGTGGGGGGAGGGATGGGGGGGCATCTGTTACAGTGTCAACAATTTAAAAAGAAAAGAAAAGAAGAAAAGCATAAGCGGTTGTTGCTGGAAGGACAGTACAGGGCGGAGCACCGTCGGATTAGCCAAGGCGTCGGTTCGATCCGGAATAGAAGGCGGAGAGGACCATAGTTCAGTCAGGAGGCAGTTTCTGGCGGGGACCACCTGGGCGCCCGATTCCGACGCCACAGGTAACAGCAGAAGCATCCTGTGCGGCTCCGTTTGGATGAACTTCGAAACAGGCAAAAGGCCTCGCGTGCAAAATCAGAAGCATTTAAGTCGGAGGAAGTTGTTGACTGAGGGGAGCCTTCTGAGCCCCAAATAAAGGAATATCCTTATATGGATCACTGGTGTATACGCATAAACGTTCTCAAGAAATATTTTTAAATCTATCTATCTATCTATCTATCTATCTATCATCTATCTATCTATCTATAATGATTTCAGAGAGGATGGGAGAGGGAGAGAGAGATAGAAACATCAATGATAAGAGAATCATTGATCAGCTGCCTCCTGCACACCCCCTACTGGGGATCGGGCCTGTGCCCTTGACCGGAATCAAACCTGAGACCCTTCAGTCCACAGACTGACGCTCTATCCACTGAGCCAAACCGGCTAGGGCAGACTCCTATAATTTGTGCACTTTAGTTAAATTAAGCTAGAATTTTAAAAATGGTAAAAAGACAAAACAAAACACAGGCTCTTCCATTCCCAGAATGTTGGTGGGCCAATCTCTGTGAGACTCAATTCTTCCTGTGAAGCTGGGAAAATAAAAATACCAGCTCAGTAAATGTTACCTATGTAACACTTACTAGGGGCCAAACACTGTCATTTCCTCAAAACAGCACTGAGGGTAAGAATTATTACTGTGCCCTTTGTACAGATGAGAAAACAGGCATGAGAGGTTTGGTACCTTATCGTGGTTAAACTGTCAGGAAGTGAATGAGGTAGGGTTTTCCCCCATTCCACCGACACATAGAGAATGCATTGGTCTCTATAATGCTAAGCAGATGTAGAAAACTCATAAATTCATTTTTCTATAGGGTCTGAAAAATTAAAAAGAAACAAAACACCATTGAATACAATTTGGACATATCAGTCACATTTTCATAGCTTATTTCTGTTAATAGTTCTTGCTTCCTTAGCTATTTTTTTCTCCTCTGGATAGTCTTCTGAAAATTAAAGGTTAAAATAAGATTGTTGAAGATGACGCCCCTGGTTGCCTAACCAGTATCCATTCTCATCGTCTTTCTTATTTTGTTGGGGAATAAATGTGTCTATTTAAAAAAAACAACAACTGTATTTCCCAGCTTCCTTTGCAGTTAGAGGCCTGGCCAATATGATGTAAGCAAAAGTCATTATGTGGGATTATGAGGAGAGCTTTTTGAAAGGGAGTCAATGCAATGCAGTCACAAAGAACTAACTATAGGTGGTGCTTAAACTGAGGTTTGAGACCAGGCATGGCCTGGAGTTTCCTCTGTTATCTTCCCAGCTCCTTGCAGGCTCATTGTGAGGATGAAATAGAAATAGTGTGTGTTAACTACTTTCACAGGCCTGTTAGCTGCTATTATTATGAGCACTTGCAGTACACAAGGCACTGAAATACTAATATGCTTTGCAAGACATTCTCTTATTTTTTTAAATAATATTTTTTATTGATTTCAGAGAGTAAGGGAGAGGGGGAGAGAGATAGAAACATCAATAATGAGAGAGAATCATTGACCAAGCTGCCTCCTGCACGCCCCCCTACTGGGGATTGAGCCTAGAACCTGGCAGGTGCCCTGACTGGGAATTGAACTGTGACCTCCTGGTTCGCAGCTGGATGCTTAACCACTGAGACACTCGGGCTGGGCGGCATTCTCTCATTTAAGGATCATTACAATCTTACAAATAATCTCCCCATTTTAAAGCTGAGAAAACCGAGCTCGGGGAAGTGAAATGACTTGTCCCCCTGCTGCATCGTAAGCCGCAGAGCTAGGACTCAGGGTCAACATGACTGCTGCCTTCTAAGTTGGGAGAAGAGAGGAGAGGAAGAAAGGGGGGAGCAGAGGAAGGGGTGAAAAGCAGCACGCGGGAGACATTCCCCTTGGGAGACATTCCCCTCGGGTGCTAAGGGACAGCCGTTCTCCTCTGACCTGTGTCTTACCCTGGAAGAGAGAGCAAGAAAGGGAAGACTCCTGGGCCATGAGCTGGTGAAGGTCAGGCTCCAGGTTCGTTAGAATCTGGACTCTCCTACGTTCCCTTCCTTCGTTAGTAATTTCTCCTAGCAGTCCGAGGCTGCACGGTCTTGTCTAAGAGATAAAGGATCAGGGGAGAAAAAGAAAGTTGTTCAGAGCACTGGCTTTTAACTTTTTTAACCGTAACCACGAAGAGATAGGTTTTACTTCCTGACTCAGCACAGGCACACACATGCGAACTGAACCCAGACTTCCTCCCCTGCTCACTGATCCTTGTGCAGTGCACTGGGGCATTTTCTGTGTCGGTTTAATCTCCCCAAATTCTGGCTGTGCCCCACCCCATGAAGCCAATTTCACAAACCGTTGTGAGTAACGACCCAAGTTGGAAAAAACCTTGGTTTCTCAGCTTTTTTTTTCATTAATGCTCTCCTACGGAGCCTGTTCTAGACATTTTCTTTCCTAATCGCCACTCTTTGTGAAATTCTGATAACAGATATACTGTATATCTGTGCTTTATATATAAAAAAGTAAGGGGCTTTTTGCCCTCCAAGTTTTGCCCCCATGGGGGCAATGTTACCCCTGTTGAGAATGCATTAGAGACATCTTACCAACTCATTTTCTGGGCCTTTACACACCATCCCATCAGCCAATGAGCCTGTATCAATCCCATTCTACAGATGAGTAAGGCAAGGCCGAGAGGTTACATGAATGGCTGTGGACGGAAATGGCTGATAAGTAGATTGGGAATCCAGAGACCCACTGGGATCCTAGCTCGGCTGTTTAATTACCCGAAGGTCGCTTCCCCGCACGGACAATGGTGGGATTGGTCCAAAGAAGTGTTTTCTGTGTGTTGTGGTTTTCTTCCCTGTTTGACCTAATAACAAACATTCACACAGCACTGACTCACGTCAGTCACAAATCAACGCCCTTTACGTGTATGAACTAAGGTAACCCTCACAGGAACCTGAGAGGGAGGTGCCATGATTGCTTCCCGTTATGGACGCGGGAACTGAGGCACCCAGAGGTGGTGTGGTGCCCAGTCACACAGGTGGTACATGGCAGAGCTGGCATTTGAGCCTAGAAGCCAGATTTCCAGGTACTTGCTTTTAACCATGTACTTAAAGGGAAGCTTTTATCACTCTAGAGATTAGAAAGCCATTATCCCTCGGTTCAAATGGACTGTAACAAAACATTAATAAGGTGAAGAAACTGCTCTAACATTCTAGCTCGATACTATCGCCTGCTCCAATCTGAGCGGGAGGCCTGCTCGCTGGTAAACAAAAGGCCAGATAAGCCTGGACAGAGAGGTGCGGAAGGGCGCCTGGCAGCTCACCAGGCTCCTCCTGGAGGAGGCAGAAGTGCTGAAAGCGAATTGGAAAGAGCAGCTTTCCCGTGTGCATGTGCGCGTTCCTGCTGATCTGTGTCCCCCCCTCAAATAAACCCAAGACGGGGTGCACTCCACACCCCGCGATCCCTTATCTGGGCGGTCCAGGGGTGTCCCAACACCCCCGGGGGAGGGGCACGAGGCCGGGCACGGGGTGCAGCCACCTGCTTCCGAAGGCAGCACCCACAGGGGGCAGCGTGGGGTGGCACTCAGGACCCCAGTGCCACGCTGGTGCGGGCTCACATGGCCTAGGCCCACCTTCCCGCACAGCCCAGCTCCCCGGGCGGGCCTCTGACCCCCACGCTGTCCCCTCAGACCTGTCACACCATCCACCCTGGGCCCAGGTTTACCGTTTCCTGCTGCTTCAGGCTCCTGGGTCACAGGCTGCCTCGTCCATCCTCTCTGTAGCTGGGCGCAGCCGGCCCAGCCCCGCCGAGGTGTGAGGTGTGACAGGGAAGGCTGTGAATAAGTAACCAACAAGCAGCCCCAAGTGGCCTGTGTCCCACCTGATACCCAGGGAGGGGTCCGATTCCCCGGCGGCGCTCCGGGGAGCGTCCTGGGCCGCGCCGGCACCTGCATTATTTATGCTTTAATGGGACCGGGCCCAGGGTAGGTGCCGCTCCAAACCAGCCCAGTCCGCCCTCTAGCTGTGCAACAGGACAAGCTGAGGGGCACGGCAGGTGAGTCAGAGTCAGAAAGCTACGTGTCCAGGCCCCTTTTTTGTCTCGTTGATTGTGTGGCCTTGGCCGAGTGTCAGGCCTCTCTGAGCCTCCGTCGCACACACGTCCCACTGCCCGGGCTCAGATACTGCGGCTGCCACTCGCCAGCCAGGAGAGCTGCGCGCCTGATCTAACGCCTCTGCGCCCTTGGGCTTCTCGTCCACAAAGTGGGACAAGAGCAATGCCTCTCTGTAGGGCTGCGGGGATGGTTGAGTGTGACATTAAGGGTTGTCATTGTGCCGGGCCAGCGTGGCTCAGTGGTTGAGTGTCGACCTATGAACCAGGAGGTCACAGCTCAATTCACAGTCAGAGCACATGCCCCGGTTGCAGGCTCGATCCCAGTGTCGGGTGTGCAGGAGGCAGCGGATCAATGATTCTCTCACCATTGATGTTTCTATCTCTCTCTCCCCCTCCCTTCCTCTCTGAAATCAGTAAGAATATATTTTTTAAGAGTTGTCATTGTTATATATTTTTTGATATTTTTTATTGATTTTTTTACAGGGAGGAAGGGAGAGAGATAGAGAGTTAGAAACATAGATGAGAGAAACATCGATCAGCTGCCTCCTGCTGACACCCCCTATTGGGGATGTGCCTGCAACCAAGGTACATGCCCTTGACCGGAATCGAACCTGGGACCCTTCAGTCCGCAGGCCCACGCTCTATCCACTGAACCCAACTGGTTAGGGCTGTTATATTTTTAAATGAGCCTGTGTTCTATGCCAGATACTCTGCCTGCATTTCCTTTCACGGTCACAGTGAGCCCTGACGGTCTCCGTGCAATCCCTGATGCGGAAGAGATTAGGCACCCTGGACACTGGTATGGGCTGCAGTGTCCGGGCTCACGGCTGCCGGTCTCCGTGCAATCCCTGATGAGGAAGAGATTAGGCACCCTGGACACTGGTATGGGCCGCAGTGTCCGGGCTCACGGCTGCCGGTCTCCGTGCAATCCCTGACGGGAAGAGATTAGGCACCCTGGACACTGGTATGGGCTGCAGTGTCCGGGCTCACGGCTGCCGGTCTCCGTGCAATCCCTGACGGGAAGAGATTAGGCTCAGTGACCTCGGTGGACTTGCCCAAGGTCGCACAGATGCACAGAATTGAAACCTAGGTCCTCCCACTTCTAAAATCCCTTCTCAACTGTGTCAGAATTCTTTCCAGCTAGATTCTAGAAAATGAAAAAAAAAGAAAGAAGGAAAAAAAAAAAGGCGTGCGCCACCCGGGTGTACTGTCAGCATTAAATAAAACGAAGTCTGCGGAGAGGCCTGTGCTGACGCTGGCTCAGCTCAGCCCAGCTCAGCTTATCATCCCCCGGGGCCATTTCCCAAGCACAGGACTCCGTTCTCGTAATGAGGAGGCTGCTGAACCTCCTCTCAGACTCTGGGAGGCAATGTTGTCTGATGCCCACAGAGGGGCTGGCGGCGTGAGATCCAATCAGAGCTGCCAGGTTCCCTTGGCACAGCCAAGCCCAGGCCTGCCAGGCTTCTTGCATCCCTGCTTCTTCTGCGTCTCAGGGCTCCCACCCACCCCACGATTGGGAGGACATACCCCTTTCTCGCTTTCCCAGGGGCAGTGCCAAACCACCCATGATGACAGCTGACATCTCCAGCTTTGAACTGTAGGTAGAGGGAGCACGGATGGTTAGCCAACTATTGCGAAGCCTGTTTCTTCCGGCCGCCAACTAATGGTGTGGTGTGGGAAGGAGTGGAGCCCTGGCAAAGCGGGGTGCATGCATCACCCCTGCTATTGGCTTGGCACTGTCCGCCCTCCTGCATAATGCATGAGCCCATGGGAGGAACAGAATACCGGCAGCCGTGAGCCCGGACACCGCAGCCCATACAAGTGTCCAGGGTGCCTGCCGAGGCTCACATCTCGGCGTTGGCAGGAGCTGAGGCAGAGGAGGGAGTATGTGTTACCTGAGGCCTTTCTGGGGCTGGCCTCCACTTGGGCCTCGGGATCCTGCAAAGAAGATAGGGGCCGACGAGAAGACAGCCTGGAGAAGGCAATTTGGCCCCGGCCGGCATGGCTCAGTGGTGGAGCGTAGACCTATGAACCAGGAGGTCACGGTTCAATTCCAGGTCAGGGCACAGGCCTGGGTTGCAGACTCAGTCCCCAGTGTGGGGCGTGCAGGAGGCAGCCGAACAATGATTCTCTCTCATCATTGATGATTCTATCTCTTTCTCCCTCTCGCTTCCTCTCTGAAATCAATAAAAAATATATCTATTTTTTAAAAGAAGGCAACCTGACCCTGCCTCAGAATCAATGATGGTGACATTGGGACAGCGAGACTCCAGTTTTCTGCGCTTGAAGCCCCCTCTAAGGGGGTCAGGGTGGCATCAAGGGGCACCTCTGTGTGGTTGAAGATGGGATTTGGGACTGAGGGCCAGGAACCCTGGCCATTTCCATGGCTGCCTCCTGGTGTAGGCAAGCCCCAGGGCAGCAGCGGGGATGAGGTACATCTGGATGGAGAACATGGGCACAAGCGGACATATGGCAATGTGCTTTCAGGGGAGATTGCAAGCCTGTGTGCAGAAGCAAAACGTTCAGGAATGAAGGCAGGAGGTCTGAGTGCCTCGGCTCCCCGACAGCCACAGGGACTCGGGCAGCTGGATAACAACACTTCATGGGTGGCTGCAGTTGGATTCCATCCATTCACAGAATCAGGCATTGCTCACTGGAGACCCCCAAGACCAGGCCAAGTGCTAGGGCTTGGGACATGGAGACAAATCAGACCCAGGTGCTCACAGTGTAACTGGGGAGCCAGGCACCGGGGTGGAGGATTCAAATACCTTGTGGTAAAGTGATAGGTATGTATATGGTGCCCAACGCGGCCACCGCTGCCTGAGGTTGGCAGGAAGACCTCCGTGGGGCAAAATGGAACTGAAGCTTGAAGGATGAAGAAGAAGTGCAGCAGAGGGGGAACGGGAAGGGGGCGGTTCTAGCAGAGGGAACAGCATCTGCAAAGGCGTGGAGCTGCGAGGCCCTGGGCACTGGCTCAGGCGCCCTGAACAGATCCTGTGATGGAACCTTGAAGGAACTGATGGGGCACAAAACAGTCTTATTTGTTTCCATATTATCTGATCCCCTCTCCCAGGAGGAGTGTAAGCAACACGAGGGGAGGGAGCCTGCTGCCTTGTCCGCTGCTGGAGACCCAGAGCCTAGAGCGGCCTTGGCCCCAGCGGGGTGTGTGTGGGAATGAATCAGCCAGAGAGGCAGGACCCAGACTGGAAGGTGTTGACAGTCAGCAGAAGCATTTGGGCCTTATTCTGCAGTCAGTCGGGAGCCTGCCCAGGTTTAAAAATAGAAACGGAACAAGATCTGCTGAGGGTGGAAGGAAATCACTTTGACAATGATGTGAGGGCTGAAGAAATCAGATTACTAGGTCTTTTTAAAAATATATATATATTATTATTATGGATTTCAGAGAGGAAGGGAGAGGGAGAGAGAGATAGAAACATCAATGATGAGAGAGAATACTCGATCGGCTGCCTCCTGCACGCCCCACACTGGGGATCCAGCCTGCAACCCGGGCATGCGCCCCGACAGGGAATCGAACCGTGACCTCCTGGCTCATAGGTGGATGCTCAGCCACTGAGCCACGCCACCTGAGCAGATGATGGAGTCTGAAATTAGGGGACTGTCGATAAAAACGGGTGGGGTCAGGTTGAAAAATATTGAGAATAATTCCAGACAATTAACAAGTCGCTTTGATTTTTACAGTGTCCCTGTGAGGTAGGTGGCTCCCCCTTTACAGAGGAGGAATGGACTCGGTGGGCCCAGTGACTCGACCAAAGTCACACAGCAAGTTGGTGTTGTGTGTGTGTGTGTGTGTGTGTGAGGAGGGGGTGGGGGGGTGGGGAGGGGGGGGATCTTTCTTTGCTAGCGGCTCAGGACCCAGCATGTGACGGGGATCGGTCCTGGCCGGGTAGATGGCGGTTCCATCCCGGGTCAGGGCACCCGCAAGAACCAACCAATAAATGGGCATGAATAAGTGAAACAACAAATCTCTCATCTCAATCTCTCTCTTTCTCATCAATTAAAAAAAAAAAAGAGCTACTAGTCTCAGAAAATCAGCGGCAGAAGCGAAGCGAGAAGAAGAAATTTTGGGTCTCGGCAGCCGCCGTAGAAGCAGCGCGCGGTTTCCATGGCGACAGTAGGAAGCCCGGGAGGTTTGCGGGCTGTGCAGCCCCCGCGGCCCTTTGTGCCCAACGCGGCGCGGAATCCGTGAACGGTCCGCGGCGCCGAGGGTGCAGGTGACGCGGGTGGTGGACGCGGGGGGGGGTGGGGGGGGGCTGGGGTGCAGGGACAGCAGAGGGGTGTGGCCGGGTCGGGCTGGGGCCTGAGCGGGACGTGCCGCCCCGAGTCCCATCGCCACTGTCCGGACCCGGGACCCCCGCTGGGCCCGTTTCCCCGACCGGGGGGCGGGAGGAAGGGCGGGGCACCCGGGCCAGCGGCCCCTCTCGGCCTCTGAGCCCGGGGCGCTCTCTCCTCTGCAGCTCCTGCCTGGCGCGCTGTCCTGCCCCATGGACGTGAGTCCCAGGCCCCCGATCCCCGCAGCGCCCTAAACTCCCCCAGACGTGCCTGCCTGCGGGCGGACTGCAGAGGGGGCTCTGCACCCCAGTAACCCTCCCGCTCAGGACGAGAGCGTTCAAAGGAATGCCGGGGAGGGGGACCCCCAGCAGGGCCCTTCCCGCTCTTCCAGGCCAGAGGAAGTTTGCCGAGTGATCAAGGAGAAAGGCGTCGAGGCGGAGGGAACAGTGGGTAGAGACCTGGGGTGAGAGAGAGGAGAGGGCACCTGGGGGCTGCCGGGCCTTCAGTGTGGCTGGGGTGCAGGGAGGGAAGGCGGGTGGGTGGGGCTAGGCCCGGGCTTTTGTCTCTGAGATGAGTGAGGACTAAGTCGCTGAGAGCCATCAATGGGTTGTAAGGAAGGGAGGAACACGCAAGGACAACTGCTGTGGGAAGGGGCAGCGCTGCAGATTGGAAGACAGTCGGGGGCAGTGATGTTGGCTGAGGGCTGGTAAAGCATCCCAGACAACAGGTCCATTGGGAGAGACGTTCTGAGAGGAAGCTCAGTCGGTCTGGGAGAAGCCTAGCGTGACCACAAGCCCTGTATGGTGCTGAAATGGGGATGACAGGGGAAAAGGGGGTTTGGGGGACAAGAATGTGTAGTCCTGTCGACTCACCCCGCCATCTGGTGGCTGTTCCTCCCCCCTTTCCAGCCACCTCAGTGTCCCCCTGGTATTTCTGTGTTCCTGCAGCCTCCCCCACCTCCTTGTCACCCCTTCCTCCTGTACTCATCCAGGCCTCCTCTAGCCCTTGGAATCCCACCCCGGCTCCCGTCAGCAGTCCTTCCCTGCTGCTCCCCATCCCCGCCATCGTCTTCATCGCTGTGGGCATCTATTTGTTGCTGCTAGGCCTAGTGCTGCTGACGAGGCACTGCCTGCTGGTGAGGAGCCTCTGGGGGCCGAAGGGTGGGCTCTGGAAGAGGAACCCGGTTAGCCTGTGCCCTCGTCTGCAGGCCCTCACTCTGAGGCTCCTCTGCCATTCCGTCCCCCATCTATCCCTTCCCTGGGACCAGAGTTCCTCCTCTGCTGTCTCCTGCGGAATCTTCTCTTGTCCCTCTCCCCAAAACCGTATCTTGGCTACCCTTCCCCGCCACCTGGTCCGGATCCTGAGCCCTGCCATTTCCTAGGCCCAAGGCTGCTGCACCGACTGCAGCTCCCCCTGCAGGAAGCAAGGTGCCTCCAGGCCCCAGGACTGTTGCTGGACCTGTGCAGAAGCCTGCGACTTCCCTCTGCCCAGCCCAGCTCACTACCTGGATGCCTGCTGCCCCCAGCCCACTGAAGCTGTGAGTTCTCACACTGTCCCCGAACCCCTTGAGCCGGAGCTAGGCACCATCTGTACATTGATTTTTGTTGTTCTTGTTCAACATTTATTATTCAGCACAATTCCAGCACCGGGTCGGGTGGAAACAGCCAAAAACAACATAAACAGCCCTGACCGGTTTGGCTCAGTGAATAGAGCATCGGCCTGCGGAATGAAAGGTCCCGGGTTCGTTTCCGGTCAAGGGCATGTACCTTAGTTGCGGGCACATCCTCAGTAGGAGATGTGCAGGAGGCAGCTGATCGATGTTTCTCTCTCATCGATGTTTCTAACTCTATCCCTCTCCCTTCCTCTCTGTAAAAAAATCAATAAAATATAAACAACAACAACAACATAAATAATATACCAGATAATTTCTAATGATGAAACCTGCTTGGAAAAAAGAAAACAGGCCCTAGCCGGTTTGGCTCAGTGGCTACAGCTTCAGTCTGTGAACCGAAGGGTCCTGAGTTCGATTCCAGTCAAGGGCACATGCCCGGGTTGTGGGCTCAATCCCCTGTGCGGTGCGTGCAGGAGGCAGCCGCTGATCAATGATTCTCTCCCATCATTGATGTTTCTCTCTCTCTCTCTCTCTCTCTCTCTCTCCCTCTCTCCCTCTCCCTTCCACTCTGAAATCAATAAAATATAAAAAAGAAAAGGAAAACAGGGTGTCAGCTGGAGATAGGTGATCGGTGTAACATGTAGAGCATACAATCACCTCTGAAAGTGGTAGTTGAAAGAAAAAACAACCTCTCACAGAGCTCATTCTGTTCACTGAGTGAATACTATGCTCCATTATTATTTTCTCAACAACCCTGGGAGCTGGGTATTTTATAAAACCTGCATATATTTTTTTCTGGTCACAAAAAGCACTGATTACAAAGTGTGCATGTTGTAACACATAGAAAATATAAGGTACTTGATAAACCAACTCTCTAACTAAGGTTGCTGTTTTGTGTGACCCTCATATACAGTACTAACATACAGTACTGTCACTGCTGTATTTTACTAGGATTTGGTAAAAATGGGTCATACCACATATATCATCACAACTGCTACTTACTCTTTTAAAATATATATATTTTTATTGATTTCAGAGAGGAAGGGAGAGGGAGAGAGATATAGAAACATCAATGACGAGAGAGAATCATTGATTGGCTGCCTGCAACCCTGGCATGTGCCCTGACCGGAATCGAACTGTGACTTCCTAGTTCATAGGTCAATGCTCAACCATTGAACCACACCGGCAATTTACCCTTTTTAACTTAACATCACACCTCGGTCACCAATCTGTGCCTGTGCACGTAGGTAGGTAGGTATTTGTGCCCCCCCTTTGCAGGGGAAACGTTGGCTTAGGGAAGTTTAGCCACTTCCCCAACATCCCACAGCAGAGTCTGGCCTGGCAAGTTGTTCCACAGTGTGTTAGAGTCCGCAGGACGAAGCCTGGCGTGCAGGGGACAGGCCATTTTTGCACTCGTGGGTTTAAAGATGTTCAGTGTAAGTGAACACCTTCCTAGGCAGTAATTATTTTGGGCTCAGAGATTTAGACAATAAGCTCCTACCCTTGAAGTGGTGACCTTCCTTAAGAGGGAAAAGTGTGGCTAGAAGACCAAGCAGATTCATAACTTGGACGGACTGTAGTTGGTGCATTGAAGTCTCTGTCCTTCAGTTTCCTTAGGAACAGTAACAATCACAGATATTACCAAGTTCTCGCCTACTTCACAGCTGTTCAAACTGCAGCTTACCGAAGCTTGAGTGACTGAGCCAGGGCAGAAACCTAGGTTTCCGTTACCAAGTATCCAATTCATTCATTATTTATTCACTTAACCAAAGATTTATGGAGTTGTTGTTGAGACCCTGTGCTGGGCCCTGAGGGCTCAGTGGAAACAGGGTAGACACGGTCCCAGCCCTCACAGGGCTTACATTCTGGTGAAGGCCAGAGAGAAATAAATAGGCAACTATAATAGCGTGTGAGAAACTCATACAGTGCAGTGGTTGGTTCTCAGCCCTGTCTGTGATCAGAAGCAGGCATCAGAAAGGTCTGGGATTGGATTGATTGGAGTTTGTGATTTTTTTTTTTAATACATATTTTATTGACTTAGGAAGGGAGAGGGAGAGAGAGAGATAGAAACATCAATGATGAGAGAAACTCATTGATCGGCTGCTTCCTGCATGCCCCCAACTTGGGATCGAGCCTGCAACCCGGGCATGTGCCCTGTGACCGGGAATCGAACCATGATCTCCTGGTTCATAGGTCAACGCTCAACCACTGAGCCACACCAGCTGGGCAGAGTTTGTGAATTTTTAACAAGTTCTCACACGATCCTGCCCCACCCACCAGGGGAAAGAGCTGCCGTGACAAGAGCAGCTCCCTTTACGGAGTGCCCACTAAGCATCAGGCGTGCTTCGTTCTTTCTGCTGATTCCTCACGATGACCTTAAGAAGTGGGCTCAGAGACGAGGAACCTGAGGCTCAAAACGTGAATTCGCCAGGCCTGGGCCTGAACTAGACTCCAGGCTGAGCCTGGGCTCTAACCAGTAAAGGTGGCTGGTCTTCACAGCATCAAAGCAAAAGATATCCAAGTGGAAAACTCGGGGCCTAGAGAAACACGAGGGTTAACAGTCTTGTGGAGCTCTGGTTTAATGTACTTAAACAGTAGATTCCTTCCAGAAGTCACCTGGCTGCCTGGGAGAGTTGAGAAATCCATTAGCCAGTTTTTAATGACTAGATCCAATGGACAGAGCCAAGAAATGCTTTTAATACCCTCTTCTCTGAAGTGAGGGCAGGGGAGCTTCTCTCAGCCACCAATTTTGTGCACAGAATGACAGCAGGGTCCTCCAAAATCCCACAGAGCTGACTTCATCTCCAGACTTGGACTCCCCAGACACACCCCAAAGCACACCCTCACCAAACACAGCAAAACCACTTTGCTCTCTGTCCCTTCCACCATGACACTTCTAGCCTCCTCCTTGGGAGCCAATTCTAGTGGCAGTAGCTCCAGCCCAATTCAGCCCCCTCTACCTGGAGACACTAGGTCCCTTCCCCTCACAGGAGCCCCTAGTGACATCTGATAGTACCAGTCATCCGGCACCGCACCCCGAAACCTCAGCTGTTCAAAAGGTCATTCCCCTATTCCTGGCCTGGCCCAGTGTCTGATCTGTGCAACTGTGACTGTCACTAGCTCTGTCTTAGGACTCAAGATGCCAATTTTCTGTCACACACCCTGGGCGTGTGCTGCCCCAGCCAGTTGGCCTGACTCCGCTTAATGCCTGAAGCAGCCTCCGATCATCTCTGCCCCAGGACAGGAGGGGAGTCGGCTGGAGTCGGCTGCTCCCCCTTCCTGTCTCTAGGACAGGCTGTTCTTCTCCCCAAGAGGCAGACCTTCTGTTTCCCGGGAAACTGAGAAGCCTCTTCTTTCTCCGTTGCCTACAGAGGGAGAAATTATGTGCTTTGGTTTATCCATTCATCCCACAGTCATCGCTGAGCATGAGTCCCCATGCCAGCTCCGTGGAGACGTGCGATGAACAGTCCCTGTCCTTGCACACCCACAGAGAAGCTGGTGTTCCCGACCTGGGAGGCAGTGGGTCGAGGGGAGTCTAAGGACGGGGAGCAGGCAGGCCAGGTGCATCCCAGCAGCATCCCCCAGATGCATTCCTTTGGGCAATCCCTCCCCTCTCTGAACCTCCATTTCCTCTTTTGTAAAGAGGCTCCTCTACTCAAGGTTCTGACAATTAGGAGATATAACTTTTTTGAGACATTAAACCATTTAAATATGCAAATTGCCATTATTAAAGATTTTAAAACTCATTCATGAATGCAGTCTGCCTTGCACAGAGTAGGTGCTCAGAGATGAGGAGATCTTGCAGTTTGGTCTCATGCCAGGAAGAAATCCACAAAACCAACAAGTTATTTTCATCAGGGACAGAAAATGTGTGTGTGCTTTCCCTGTCTACTGACTTTCAATTGCCCTGGGCCACAGAATGTAGAACCATCACTGAGCTGAACACTGGGACACCCGAACGCTAGCATGGGACCAGGCCAGTAGCTCTCCGGTCCTGTCTCCTCGCCTACAAAATGGGGAGAACGAGAGGACCCCCTGAATAGTTTCTCCCAGCTCCTGAACTCAGCTGCTTGGAACATTGCCTCCTTGCAGATTTCTCAACAGCACGGATTTGATTTGTGCCCAGGGATGGTGGATGGTACTCTCTGTTCCACTGGGCAAATGGACTTTCCGGGCCTGTTCCCTTCTCCCCTGAGGGACACAGCCTCAGGCTCCGGTCCCCCTTCCTCCTGCCCACCTCCTCACTCCCTTCTCCTCTCCCTCAGGGCTGGGCCCCGCGCTGCCCTCGCTGCTGCCCGCTCTGCGACTGTGCCTGTGCGTGCCAGCTGCCTGACTGCCAGAGCCTCAACTGCCTCTGCTTCGAGATCAAGCTCCGATGAGGACCCAAGTCCCTGCCCTCGGGGGAGTGGGCAGCCCCCAGGGCCCACGTGCCCTCTTCCCTGAGGGGCCTCCGGCCACTGGGACCACGGGTGGGCTGCCTGGCTCACTGGCCTGGGAACCAGCAGTGGAGAACTTGGCTCTCAACAGAGCAAGACGTGGGGAGCCACTGGCCGGCTAGACTGCAGTTCCCGCACAGGGAACACGAAAGAGGGGGAGCCCCGCAGGTGCCGGCCCTCCTCCCCCCTCCCCAGTAAACGATGCTAACCCCGGGTGGAACTTGGACCTAAGTGTCAGGATACAGGGTACCTGGCGTGCCCAGTCCATGGGCTCTTGGTTGTTTTGGGGTGTGGGTCTAGCTAGCACCTGCAGCTGCACCCCCTCTAAAGAAATGGGCTCCAAGAGAATCCTAGCCGCTCCCATCCGAGCCCAGGAGGGGGAGGGGGTCAGAGGAGGAGGCAGGAAAGGCCACGTGATCGGAGTCCCCTTTCCCCTTCTCCCCACAGATCCCCGCCCGGAGATTTATTTCCCTTTTGAGGGCCTGAGACTGGATTTCCAAGGAAGAAATTCCCTCTGAGTTACGGGTGAGTGGGCAGGGGCCCTCCCCAGGCCTTAAAATAGGGCAGGCCCAGCTCGCTCCCCACTTCGCGCACTCGGGGCCCCACGCCGGTCTGAATGTCAGGAGCTTCAGGTTTCCCTAAATATAGGTCCCTGCCCGTGGATCCGGGGAGGAAAGGGCAGGGGTCAGTGGAGAAGGTTGGGGACACTGGCGGGGGGAGGGCAGGGGCTGCTTTATAACCCAGCCCGGTGCCGCCTGGCTCACTCGCTGCTGACCAGGCTCTGCCCGCTGCTCCGGCCTCCAGGTGGGCGCCAGCGGGAAGGCGCTGGGTGGGGCCGGGCTGGAGGGAAGACCTAGGACGGGGCGCGGGATGTGTCTGGGAGGCTGATCGGCGTGCGACACATTTTATTCTGAGACGTCAGTCCACGGGACGAGTGTCCCGGGCGCTCAGCTTGCGAGGGCCCGAGCGCAGCCGGCCCCTTCCTCGCGGCCCCGCGGCCTCTGCAGCCAGCGCGCACCATGGGGCGTGTCGCCCCGCACCGCTGCCGCCTCGCCTCCCCCCGGCAGCCCGCGGCCTCCTCGTCCTCCGCCGCGGCCACTTGCACCCGGGCCAGCGAGCGCGGAGGGGCGGCCCGGGGCCTCGGAGCAGCCGGCGGGCGTGGCCGCCAGACCCCGAGCTCGGCCTCCAGGGACGGTCGCCACCCGCACCCGCCGCACCGCGCAGGCCGGAAGCTGGGGTTGGGCCGGGGAGGGAAGCGGAGCTCGTGTCTTCCCGGCTCCTCCACCCGCGCCCCCGCCCCCTGCCCCCCGCCCCCCCCCCCCAAGCCACAGCCCCTTCGGGGCCCCTAACCAGCTGAGTCACGGCGCCCAGAGCGCGCCAGGCGGGGGGAGAGGGAGGGGGAGGGACCGGGCCGGCGGGATGTGGCCCGAGTCACGTCCGAGGAGGATGGGGGGCGGGGGGGATGTCGTGTTCTCGCCGCCCGCGAGCCGCCTCCGGGCTTCGCCTTTGGGGGCGGCCGCTCCCTGTGACTCGCCTGCCATTGGGCGCCGGGGCCCCTGCAGCCCCGGCAAAAGGAAAAACGCAGCGGAGGGCGGAGCGGTGCCCTTATAAGGCCGGCGCCGCCTCCCGGGCCGCCCACTCGCGAGCTAAATAGCCGGCGTTCCTCTTGGAATGCGCCGCAGAACAGGCTGGTAGTGACGACCTCCGCGTTCGCTCCCGCCTCGCCCGCCCGCCGCCCGCCGCCGCGACACCGCCACGCCCGCCCCCCCTGTGCCAGGTGAGCGCGCCTCGCCACGTGCGAAGGTCTGAGGCCAGGGCGAGGGGGCCTGGGGTCGGGCGGAGCCCCCCGCCCCGGGTCCCGGCATCTCCTCCATCATCACCCCCGCACACACACGCGACTCGCAGCCCGCACTCCCCAGCCGCTCCAGCTGGCGCTCGCCGGCTTCACTGCGCAATGCGGGCTCCGCGCGCTGAGTCATGGCGGGGAGGAAGCAGGGCGAGGTGAAGGGCCGGTCCCCCTCCCTGTTCCTGCCGGGACCCCTAGTGCAAAGGATCATGGCCCCTTTGCCTCTGCAAGGAGCCTGCGAGGCAGCGAGGGTTAGGGGCCAGGCCGTGTACTGCTTCAGGTGCCCTAAGGCGGGTGGGGGCCCTGCCCGGGGGGCACAGGCGCCCCTGGCGAGGAGGGCAACCCTTGGCAGCGCCTCTTGCCCTATTAACACCTTCCCTGTCTTTTCTTATCGGGTGACCTTGATTCTGAGCCTGGAACAGCTGCAGCCCGGCGAGCAGACAGGAGCGCTTTTCAGGGGAAGGGGTGGGGCGCTTGCCTCTCCTCCGCACGCTTACCCTGCTTGAGCAGTGAGATGGGCAAAACTATCCCTTTCCTCCGCCTCGGGCCGGGCTTCCTCTGCTGCCCTTTCCTGCCTTCTGATTCCCTCCTACACCCTTCTCCATACCCTTTTCCTCATGCCCTCCCACCCCACTCTGGGGGGAGAAGCCTGACCTTGGGATGTCCTTGAGGCCTTGGTGCCAGTCCCCGCTCTGGGATCTTGGATGGATCGGAAGGAACGCCCCTATGGCAGTCAGCTCTGGGTTCTAACCTCAGATCTGACCCTTGGGTTGCTGTATGACTTGAACACAGACCTTCCTCTGGGTCCTTCCAGATGAGGGGGTGGGCCCCCTGCCTTATGCAGACCTCTAAATTCCAAAAGACTGCGGTTCGATTTTGCTTCTAGGCAAGGTGACCCCATGGCAAAGCGCAAGCCAGAAGGGTCCAACTTCTACACGAGCCATCTGTCCATGGCTCTGGCCTATTCCTTTGGCCCAGATGCCAGTATGCAACCCCACCCTCAGCTGGGCAACACCCAGCAACACAGAGAGTTAGGAAAGGTACAGGAGGCAGGCCTAGTATAGGGAAGTCGGGTGTAGGGGAGAGCTGGGGAAGTACCCCAAGACCTGCTGGGTGTGGGAAGGGGAGGTAGGGAACTTGGCCCTGGCAAGGGGCTCTGTTCATTGGGAGACCCAGCTAACCCATGCTCCCCCATGTGTCTCCTCTGCTCAGGCACTGACTGGCACCATGCCCTACCAATACCCAGCGCTGACCCCGGAGCAAAAGAAGGAGCTAAGTGACATTGCTCACCGCATCGTGGCTCCGGGCAAGGGCATCCTGGCTGCAGATGAGTCCACTGGTGCGATCAGGACACAGTGGGAGGAGGGCCCAGGCGTGGGGGTGACAGGCTGATCCCCCTGTGACCGTGGGCGATTCCTTTCCAGGGAGCATTGCCAAGCGGCTGCAGTCCATTGGCACTGAGAACACCGAGGAGAACCGGCGCTTCTACCGCCAGCTGCTGCTGACTGCCGACGACCGAGTGAATCCCTGCATCGGGGGTGTCATCCTCTTCCATGAGACGCTCTATCAGAAGACAGATGATGGGCGTCCCTTCCCCCAAGTCATCAAATCCAAGGGTGGTGTTGTGGGCATCAAGGTGAGGAGGCTGGGCCTCGGAATGTGAGATCCGAAATGGTCTGGGGAAAAGCCTCATTTGCTTCTAGACACCTTGCCTAGAAGCAAAATCGAAAAGTCATCCAAAGTCATAGGCTGGCGGGGTGAACGTTGGGCTGGGAGCCTGGAGACTTGGGGTGGAGTCTACCCCAGACCGGAGGTGAGGAAAGCTAGAAACTGCCCTGCTTGGTATTTTTAATCCTCGAAGTTCTAAGAGCAAGTCATTACCCATTATTATACAGATGAAAACCAGAAGCTCAAGGCAGTGGTGTGTTTTGCTCACAGGGTTAGCAAGTAGTAGGTTCCCAGGCTGTCTGTCGAATAATAACCCCCCGTATCCCGCCTCAGGATCAGATACGGTAGCCAAGTGGGAACATTTGAAGCCCAGGAGGTGTCACGTGAGGTTAGGTGACGGAGGCTCTAGAGAAGAAGAAGGTAGTAGAGATTGCTTACTTGCCTTATAGTGTTGTCCTACCCCAACAGGTAGACAAGGGCGTGGTACCCCTGGCAGGAACAAATGGTGAAACTACGACCCAAGGTGAGAACTGTTTGGCTCCTTGCCTTGCTGACCAACCCACCCAGGTTGGTGCCCCTCTAAGAGCCCAGGATGAGTGGGAGACACTTGCCCCCTCCTCTGCCAGGCTTTGACTTCTCGTCCCCTTTCCAGGGCTGGATGGGCTGTCTGAGCGCTGTGCCCAGTACAAGAAAGACGGAGCTGACTTTGCCAAGTGGCGCTGTGTGCTGAAGATTGGGGAACACACCCCCTCAGCCCTTGCCATCATGGAAAATGCCAACGTTCTGGCCCGTTATGCCAGCATCTGCCAGCAGGTGGGCCTGCACATCCCCAACAGGCCAGCTTCCATCTCATTTGATTCCAGAGTGTCATCTAGCCTGCCACCCATCTGCCAGGATGGCTGCCTCCCCCAAGGCAGCTGCTCCGGATCCTCACCAGTCATCAGGCTTGAGCCTGTGGAGGACAGTGGAGGGCTTGTGTGGGTTGATCTGAGGAGATCCTGGCTCCTACATCCTGCAAAGCAGAGGGCTTTGAAGCCATGAGTCTCTGTCTTCGTGGAGCTAAGACCTTGGCCAGTGGTTGTGGAGGGCTGTAGGTAGAGCTGAGGCCTCCAGGAGGTCTCATAGCTACTCTGTCCCTCACCCCACAGAATGGCATCGTGCCCATCGTGGAGCCTGAGATCCTCCCCGATGGCGACCATGACTTGAAGCGCTGTCAGTATGTAACTGAAAAGGTAGGTTGCTTCCTGCCTGGGCAGGGTGGTGGGTTGGCAGCTGGGCCGAGGGCCTTGGGGCTGACTCCTGTCCCCCCACTCCGCCCCACCCCACTTTGGTCCTGCCCTACCCTAGGTGCTGGCTGCTGTCTACAAGGCTCTGAGTGACCACCACATCTACCTGGAAGGCACCTTGCTGAAGCCCAATATGGTCACCCCAGGCCATGCCTGTACCCAGAAATTTTCTAACGAGGAGATTGCCATGGCAACTGTCACTGCGCTGCGCCGCACAGTGCCGCCCGCTGTCCCTGGTGAGACCCACACTCTCATCTTGCCCTCTGGGAGGTAGACAAAACGGTATCCACAATCTTTATACCTGTTGGTCTGGTTTCCAGGTCAGCTGCTGGGAACTCCTAGCAGTCCCCTGGGTCTCGGACTACAACCCCTCTCCCCATTTCACCTTTGTTTTACAGGGATCACCTTCCTATCTGGAGGTCAGAGTGAGGAGGAGGCATCCATCAACCTCAATGCTATCAACAAGTGCCCCCTGCTGAAGCCATGGGCTTTGACCTTCTCCTATGGCCGGGCCCTGCAGGCCTCTGCTCTGAAGGCCTGGGGTGGCAAGAAGGAGAACCTGAAGACTGCCCAGGAGGAATACATCAAGCGAGCGCTGGTAGGATGGAGCAGCAGGTGGGCAGAGTGCCGGGGTGGATGGGATTCTCAACACAAACCTTACTCTGGCTCCTCTCCCCTCTTAGGCCAACAGCCTCGCCTGCCAAGGAAAGTACACCCCAAGCGGCCAGACTGGGGCTGCAGCCAGCCAGTCCCTCTTCATCTCTAACCATGCCTACTAAGCAGAGGTGATCTAAGGCTGCCCCTCGAACACTCCAGGCCCCGCCCCCTCCCACACTCACTCTTGAAGAGGCCTCATCCCGGGCTCCAGGCTGCTCTTTCCCAGCACTTTTGCCTCCCTTGTGACATTGGTTGCGTGGTGTTGTCTGTGTATGCCAACTCCAATGCCCTTTCCAGCCCACTGCCAATAAACAACTATTTAAGGGGGAGTTTCTTGTCCATGTTTGTAGCGTTGGGGTCAGGGGAGTGTCTGGGGAGGTGGCCGAGTCCAGAAGAAAGAGCTCTTGTTTTATGTTCTTCCTTCCTGGGTAGGAAAATGGTGAAGGGATGGGGTAAGACTTTCCTGTTTCATTTTATAGTTGCCCAGGGTTTCAAGAGGAGAGCTTGTGAAATTTTCTTCAACCATCAGAGGCTCTTCCCCCTTCCACTAGCAGCATCAGATAAGGCTCACAGTCGGGGAGTGTGTGTAACTGCTGGTTGTAGGAGGCTGCAGGCTCAGCCGCTTAGGCCTAGACCTCAAGGGTGCAGAAGGCCCTGTGACAAAAACAGCCACAGACAACAGCTGAGATTTCCTGAGTCTCTGAGCCAGGCAACATGAAAACGTTCTGTATGAGTAGATGTTTTTCCCAGTCAAGCTTCAGGCTTTATTGCTGGAGATCACACTCTTTCTTGGTGGAAACAAGAATATTAATGCAGCCTGGCGAGTGTGGTTCAGTGGTTGTGGGTTGACCCGTGAACCAAGAGGTCCTCGGTTCGATTCCCACTCAGGGCACTTGCCCGGGTTGTGAGTTCGATCCCCAGGGGGGATATGCAGGAGGCAGCCGGTCGATGATGTTTTTCTCTTGATGTTTCTGTCTGTCTCTAAAAAATCAATAAAACATACTTTCTTTTTTTTAACGAATATTAATGCAGCCCTGCAGGTGTGGGCCCAGCTAGGTTTCAGAGGTGGAGTGTGGATTTAGAAACCAGGAGGTCATGTTTTGATTGCAGGCTCGAACTCCCTAGGGGCATGCGAGAGGCAGTGGATCAATGATTCTCATCATTGGTGTTTCTCTCACCCTGTCCCTCTCTGAAATCAATAAAAAGATATTTAAAAAAAAGAATATTAATGCATATTTCCTTAATCTACACTGTTGAGTCTGTCAGTCTTACCATTTTAATAGGAAATGGGATTAAACTGGCTACTTAGTCTTCTTGGGCTGTGGAACCCCTTGAAGAATCTGGAATCCTCTCCAACACCAACAATGTGCAGAGACAGAACTCGGGTTCCAGGTTAAGAATGAAGCCTCCAGCAGCTAGCTGCTGCATTCCATGGAGCCAGAACAAGGGCCCTGCACTTACCCCTGTCATGCTGTTGCAGAAAACGGGGAAAAAAATCAAGCAACACTTAGAGTTTGGAATTACACATTTTTTTAAATCACCGGTGGGCTTAGAGAAAAATAAATTCAAATTCTAAGCAGACCTACAAGCAGAACTTTCCTTTTTATTAAAGAGCCAGCCCTATGTGTGCTTAGTGGTTATCTCGCTGGAAGCTGTGGCCTTGAAAACAACACAATGATATCCAATTAAAAAATACATCTAGCCAAAACCCATTTGGCTCAGTGGATAGAGCATCGGCCTGCGGACTGAAGGGTCCCGGGTTCGAGTCCGGTCAAGGGCATGTACCTTGGTTGTGGGCATATCCCCAGTGGGAGGTGTGCAGGAGGCAGCTGATCAATGTTTCTCATCGATGTTTCTATCTCCCTTCCTCTCTGTAAAAAGTCAATAAAATATATTAAAAATAAATAAATAAATAAATAAATAAATAAATAAAACATCTGGTATGGCTTGGGAGTATGGGCGTGTCTAGTGTCTGGCCTACAAGGCCAGACAGCTAAGTTTATCTTCCTTATTATTCAAGCAGCCTAGAAAGCAAAGTTATATTTTTAGAATAAGAGGCTGTCTAAAACAGAATTTCAAACAGTAGTTTTACAAAATAGGGGTTAGCCTTCTCTGCCTCGGACCCTCCCCCAATCACCCAGGCTGGGTGCAGCAGTAAATACACCAGATATTCTCAACTGTTGAAGGTCCTAGTCATAACCAGGGACCTAGTATTCCTGCCACTTCTCAGATTTTCTGATATGGACCCTTTCCTGTCTGAGCTTCCTTCTAGAGGAAAAAAAAAAATCTTGGTCTTCTGATCTCTCTGGACCTACTAAATCCATGTAGTAATAGATATAGAACTGATTAACCCTAGGACCTTCTAGGAGTTTAAGAACTTGGCCCTTTCCTTCTCTGTACATTTCTATATGTTGCCGACATACAAAATCAACACTCTCCCACAGCCCCTGCAAACTCTGGCCCTCATTCTGTGCCTACGGTCAACCCTGAAACACCTGAAATAAAGCAAATGAAAACTGAAGGTCATGGAAGACGGTGAAAAGGACATTCCAAAAGGGAGCACCTCCGTACAAGACTCGTTTAAGGACTAGTTGCTTCCTCTGCCTGCAGGAACAGAGACTAGGGGAGCAGAGGAACGCGAATACCACTGCAGGGAGCTTTGGGCTTCTTATGACTGAACTCTGCAAAGTGTGATTGATGGGTGGAAGCTAAATCAGAACACAGCTGTTCTGGGTTCAAATTTCAACCTTGACTCAAACCCCAATTCTTAGCTATGCAAATGTGAACAAGTTACTTAACCTCTCTAAGCTCGTTTCCTCCTTTAAAAAGAAAAGGGATAAAATGTGAAGACGACAGAAAGCAACGGAGGGGTGTCGAGGGGACCCCGCAATCAGAGGCCATGCGGACCGGCACAGGCGTGGCGAACTTTGTGCCTCTAACGGGGAGGTCTTCCCGGCAGAGTCCCCCGTGGCCGCGGGAGGCGGTCGGGCTGAGGCTGCCTCGCCCACCGGGCAGCATTCGGGGCGCCCGGTGCCAGGGCGGGCGGCCGGGGGGGAGCCAGGCGAGTCCATCCTCGGGCTGTCATGGCGGAGGCCGACCAACACAGGCCAACAACACGTGTATCCACGTCCCTGGCGGAGCCGGCCGGGCCTCGGCCTCCCCAACTGAGCCGGGGGCGACCCGGCCCCGAGATCGCACCCCACGGCCACAGTGACTTCCGCCCGAGGCTCACTTCCGGGTCCCGGCTCCCCTCGGCCCCGGCCCGGAGGTGGGGGCGGGGGCGCGGCGCGGGGCAGGGCGTGTATGACGTCACATCCGACGCGCGGCGGAACTCGCCTCCTTTGCTTCCGCGGAGGGGCCGGAAGTAGAAGCGGCGGCGGCGGCGGCCCGGAGCGGAGGGAAGGAGGGTGAAGGCGGGGAGCCCCGGAGCCGGAGCCGGAGCCGAAGTCACAGCGGCGGTAAGAGCCAGGGACCCCCTAGACTACCGGCCCCCGCGGGGCCAGCCGGGGCGGTGGGCCGTGAGGGGGGCGGGCCAGCCTCGGAATCGAGTCCCCCCCCCCCCCCCCAGCGGACCCCCGAGGGACCTTCTCACCCGCTCGCTTCGCCTCTCCCAGGAGAGCCCTGTGCGGCGCGGAGGGGCGGCGGCCCCGGCTCGGACCCGCCGGGGTGGGCCATGGCGGAGATCAGCGACCTGGACCGGCAGATCGAGCAGCTGCGGCGCTGCGAGCTCATCAAGGAGAGCGAAGTCAAGGCCCTGTGCGCCAAGGCCCGGTGAGCCCCGGCGCGGGAGGCCCGCGGCCCCGGCCTGGAAACGCTCCCGGAGGAGAGCGGACGGAGGCCTGGGCCCGAGCAGCCCGCGGGGACGGCAGGCCTGGACCGAGACTTGGAGTGCGGGGGGATGTGTTCAGTGAGGCGGCGAGTGACAGAAAGTACGGGGGACGCGCAGGGAAGCGCCCCTACTATGTGCCGGGGGGACTGACCTTTGCGGGTAGGCCTTGCAGAGGAAGAGGACACGCAGGAACGTCAGCAAGAACCGAAGTGCAAGGCAGGGACGCTAAAGACCCTGGTTTCTAACACAGAGCCCAGCCACAACCCCGGAGGGTGGGCATGGTGCCCCCCTTTGACAGACAGATGAGGGCTCTCCTGTTCAGAGCCAGCCCAGCGAGGGCGGGAGGGAGCCTGAGCCAGTGCTCGGGTCCTGTTCTTTTCAGGCCACGACGCGAGGTGGAGTGAGTGGGGTCCTCTCGTGTGCAGGCTGGGAGCCTGAGACATGGCGGCAAATAGGTCAGCGTAGAATTCAGCGTGAATTCGTGGCACGAGGGAGGCCCGGCTTCGAGCTCTGTGGGAGCAGGAACGCGTAGTGATTAAAATCCCGGGCTCCGGGAGGTCATGGCTGTAGGTTGGAATCTGAGCTTTGCCACTTACTGTCTGTGCTGGTGGTCCCTGAGGTCTCCCGAACGCTTTGTTGTTTTTCATCTGTAAGTTGGGCATCATAGTACTGAATAAGATGGCTGGAAGAGTCCGTAAGTTGGTGCTTGGGGTGAAGTTAGCAGAGTGCTTTGGTGCAGCGTGAGTGCTCAGCAATCCTTAGGTGTCACTGCTGTCACTGTGTAGGGAGATGGCAGTGCTGGTACGGACTGAAGTCATCAGGGAACTTCTAACAGAAAGTGGCCTTGAAAGAGGGAAATAATTAGGGTAGCGGATGGGAGCAGGGCCAGGGAGGGCGGCCGTCCCAGCAGGATGAGAGGAAAGATTGGAGGTCCTGAGGCGTGTGGGCAGCCGTGAGGAGACCAGTTACCTGCCTCCTCTGAGGTGCTGTGTGACTGGCTTCCGCCAAGCTGGAGACTTGTGAGAAAAGAGCCAGCCTGGCCGGGGTGGCTGAGTGACAGCATCGACCTATGAACCAGGAGGTCACGTTTTGATTCCTGGGTGGGGAACATGCCTGGGTTGAGGACTTGATCCCCAGAAGGGGATGTGCAGGAGGCAGCCAGTCAATGATTCTTTCTCTTCATTGATGTTTATATCTCCCTCTCCCTCCTCCTCTGAAATTAATAAAAATCTATTTAAAACAGAGAGAGAAAAGAGCAGAATTACCCTACATTTACTGAATAGCAGAAGCACTATTAGCCTGGCTTTGTACTGGCAAAGAATTTATATCCATTTCCTCCCCACCACAATCTTGTGAGGTTGGAATTGTTTGCTCCATTTTACAGAACGGAGGCTGTGACTCCTAGAGGCATAGTGACTCGACTAAAGATCACCCAGAGAGAGGGGGGCAGAGCTGGGTGCCGAACTTGTGGCTCTTTGCTTGGCTCCCTCCCACCCCAGACACTCTAGCCCCCAGACAGGGCCTGTGTGGGTTTGGTGAACAGGCAAGGCCCCTTTTTAAATGCTTGTTTGTGGCTCTTCCATGTTTTGTCTGCTTCCTCTGTCTTGATGGCATTTTTAGGAACTTAAAACCAATTGCTGCCTGGCACCATTCTTTTTCCCATATGTCTTATCTGCCCCCGTAGGACCTGGATCAATTTGGTGGTGGTGATAGCTAAAGCTTGGGAAGCATGGTGGAGTTTCCAGAATAACAGAGAAGTTATATATTCAGTCACCATTGTGTTTGGCAGCAGCCCTCTGGAATAGGAGGGCAGGAGTGAGTATTTGAGAAGAGAAATGAGTCTTAGAGGAGATAATGTCTTACCCACAGCCTGACTGATGGTTGGAGGGGAGGTTGATTTTGCATTCAGATCTTTTACTGCTCTCCATGCTCATGGGCAGCCAGGCAGAGACAGTTAGACTATGAGAGGCTACAGAGGACGGAGGGGTGGGAGGTTGTGTCCAGCTGAGATTGAGCCGGAGCTAGGAGGAGGTACTAGAGAGGCTCGAGTTGGCCGCCATTATCTCAGGCCCAGTGTGAAGGAGGCGAATTCTAGCACCTGGCCATGGCTTCCTGGGGGCCCACCAGTGACCCAGGCCAAGGCTGGTAGTGTCGAGAGCTTTGGCTTGCTCAGAGGGTATACAGACTGGACCCTGGGAATTACAGAGGCCTGAAGTGTGTGAGCTGACTTGCTCTTATTAAAAAGTCAGCATATTCGAAGAGCAGGGATTTTGCGTCAGGTGGTCTTCAGTACGAATCCCATCGCTGAACAGTATGACCCCGGTCAAGTGACTTGACCTCTCCAAGTATTTGAAATCATCATGAAACTCAAATGAGAGTCTTCATATCCAGAGACAGGCCCTGGCACTTGGTGAGCACTTAGAAAGGCAGTGTTAGCTGTGGACGTAAAGCTGAGCAGGTGCGAGCCCTGAGAGGGCTGGTGATGTGCTGCTGGTGACAGAGATGGGGTCAGAGGCGGGGTCTCCATTCCACACCATGCTGGGGCCCTACTGGCAGGCACTGCGGTGAAGTTTTGACCCCGAGTCCGGGAGAGGCTGGCATAAATTCTCAGGAAGTTGGGCTCCTGGGTTCCAATTGAGACACCAGCTTTGTGACCTTGATCCTGCCCCTTTTTTTCTGTGAGCCTCGGTTTTTTACCTGCCGGATGGGGAGGAAAAGAAGCTCCCCCAGTCAGTTGAAAAGGTTGTTATCAGCAATTGATGAGGAATGATGTTCAACACAAGATGCAGAACAGGTTGGAGATCCTGGTTGCTGCAGGGCCCCCAGGCTACAGCCAGGGCCTTCCTCCCATTCCTAGAAAGCAAAGCACACCTCCTTGGAGCTGCCTTTGTCATGCGGCGTGCCCTGAGGGGTCTATAGGAACCGAGTCCAGGAGACCGGCAGAGTCAGGGCTGAGCCAGGCCTGGGCCACATCAGAGTGGCTTGATGAGAGCGCACAGACCCTAGAGTCAGGTTGCTTTGGTTCAAGTCCCACCTGTATGACTTCAACCATTTTCTTCATCTGAGAAGTGGGAGTCATCACAGTGCCTGCCTTTGATTGCATGTGTCATCCATGCAAAGCTCATACTAGAGGCCTGGCGTATGGTGTTAACTGGAATGTTCACCGCTGCTATTACCATCAAGGATGAAATCTGGAAATTGTACTAAAATCGGGTGTCTGAACCTGACAGTGGTTTTAGGTCATGCTCACTCACTTATGTCAGACGCATTGCAAGGAAAGATGACAGAATGAAGTCCTCACTTCCTCTAACTAAATAATGAAAAAAAGCAACAACGTATCACTTTGAAGATCCCTTTGATGACGGCCTGCCCAGGGCGAGCCCCTTGTGCCTTTAGACAGCCTGGGAGAAGGCCCCTGTGGGGTGGAGAGGAGCTGCAGGAGCTCCGCCAGGGCACAGCCTCGGAGCACTCGAGCGGAGCGGGCAGGGCAGGGAGCAGAGGGCTCTGCAGAGATGTGTTTGCTGGGAGTGCGGGCGCGTGAGAGGAAGCGGTGGAGGGGGAGGGTTGGGGGGTCAGGGCTGGGAAAGTCACAGCCTACCGGGGAAAGGCGTTGAACGCTAGAACAAGAGTTTGGGCTTTGGCTTGCCGGCAGTGGGGGAACCACGGGAGGGGATTGAGCAGTGAGGGCTGTGGTCAGCCTGTCCTGGGGAACTTGCGCACCTCACTCCTGCCCTGTAGAGTTCAAGGACTGCCGCATACCCCCCCACCTCCCCCCCCCCAAAAAAAAAAAAAAAAGATCGGGAATTGGCCTGGCCTGGCTGTGGTGACCCTGTTCTTCTGTCTCCAGGGAGATCCTGGTAGAGGAGAGCAACGTGCAGAGGGTGGACTCGCCAGTCACAGTGAGTACCCTCCGTCCCCCCCGAAGCCAGCGTGGTTTGGAGGCATGTAGACATTCGCTGTAGCCTTGTGGGCTCCCTCCTCCCTGGGAGCCCCATCTTCAAGGGCCCCTCGCTGTAAGAAATGGAAGTTGTGGGAAGGGGCTTTTGACTTGTTGGAGAGAGACTCTGGGCCAGGGCAGAAGGACCCTCCGTTTGGTAAGTGATTCTACTCCACGTTTCTACATGTTCTTCATTGTCAGGACTTCATTCTGGGCACCTTGAGGGGAGCAGGGAAAGCAGGGGCCAGGTCCTCCCAGAGCTTCAGGTCTGAAAAGACCTGGCTCTAGCTCTTGCCCAGAGAATAGCTGGCATTCACTGTGGGACGGAGGGGGTTGCAGACCAGGCTAACGGGCGGGACAGTAGGTTTTGGGCCGAGAAGCAGGGGCTTAGCTAAGAGTGACCGTTGGGAGATGTCCCCTGGGAGCAGAGGCTTTCCGATGGCGAGTTCCCACACACCTCTCCCTTCCCAGGTATGCGGTGACATCCATGGACAATTCTATGACCTCAAGGAGCTGTTCAGAGTGAGTGTGGGGCAGCACTGGGGAAGGTGACCTGGAGGGTGACTGGAAGGCCCCTTTGAGAGGGAAAGCTTGAATTTGGTGAGTGGAGTGGGGGCAAGTGGCCTCTAGTTAGGTGGGCCCTTTGTGAAAGAAGGGCTTCAACGTGACTGAGTAGGGGACAGTTTAGGACCTTCTCCCTCCCCCCAGGTGGGTGGCGACGTCCCTGAGACCAACTACCTCTTCATGGGGGACTTTGTGGATCGTGGTTTCTACAGCGTTGAAACGTTCCTCCTGCTGCTGGCACTTAAGGTGGGGACTGCTGTCTTCTGGAGCCCAAACCTGGGCCACCTCAGGCCTGACCTGTCTGCATCCTTTCCGCCCTCCTCTCCTGCTCCATCCACCCCCAACTCTGAGCTGTGCTGCTGGTGATGACATTCTGCTTGGCAAGGGTGGTCACAGAAGCTTTCCTTGACTTGGGGGCACCTGATTGGGCCCCTGGAGGATGAGGTCAGAGGGGTGGCATTGTAGGGGAGGGAATAGAGGCTCAGTCTGTTCAGAAAATGACAAGGAGTTGAGTTCAACTGGATACAGCATCCACTGGTGGGAGAGAGGTTGTAAGGGGCCAGGTGACAAAGCGCCTTGAATGTCTTGCTAGTCTTGGCCCTGGTCTCTATCTGGGAGGTGAAAGAAGAACCTGTAGGTGTGTAGTTGATGGGGTGCCGGCGGGGGGGGGGGGGGTGTATTTTCTGAAGGAGGGCTGGGAGCCTGTGAGGTGGGTGCAACACCATTCAGGCAAGAGATGGCATGCATCTGGGCCAGGGTGGTGATGAGGATGGAGTGGGGCTGACAGATGTGAGGAGATGTAGGAGGGAGAGAGAGAGCCTGGACCCCAGCCCTAGCTTGGTGGTTACTTTCAGGTTCGCTATCCTGATCGAATCACCCTGATCCGGGGCAACCACGAGAGCCGTCAGATCACACAGGTCTATGGCTTCTATGACGAGTGCCTGCGTAAATATGGCTCGGTGACCGTGTGGCGCTACTGCACTGAGATCTTTGACTACCTCAGCCTGTCAGCCATCATTGATGGCAAGGTAGGCTGCCCAGGGCTCCGTGGGGGTGGGGGTGGGAGAGGTGGGAGAGGCACTGGGCCTCAGCCTCCCTTCCCTCCTGTCTTGCTCTCCCCTGTAGATCTTCTGCGTGCACGGGGGCCTCTCCCCCTCCATCCAGACCCTTGACCAGATCCGGACGATTGACCGAAAGCAGGAGGTGCCTCATGATGGTCCCATGTGTGACCTGCTCTGGTCTGACCCTGAAGGTGAGGGCAGGTGGGGCCGGGCAGCCAGGCTTCAGCCTTAGTTTGCTGAGACACTGAGTGCTTTGGTTAAAGCAAGTGCCTTGAAAGGACACTGAGACCAGGTACGTTGGGGAAGAGTAGAGCGGGCTGGTCTTCACTGGCGTCTGTCCTTGACCTGCAGACTGGCTGGCGCCCTCAGAGCAGGGGCATGGGGAGCTGGGTGCTTTGAGCTTGGGCGGAATTAGGGTCTGTGTATCAGGGCCTTGTTTAGGACAAAATCATTGGCTCCCTGCCTGCGAAGGGGCTTTTGCAGAGGTCAAATGCTTACAATGATCGGCCCCTGAGAACCCCTCATGTGGGGAGCTCCTGAGCTAATACGGAGCAGGGCTGAGGCTGAAAGCCTAGGTACCAGTCCAGGGCTCCTTCTGCTATAAGACAGTCTCCACCCTCCCCCTGCCGTGCCCGAATGCCCTGTTCCTGCTCCCAGACGAGCTGTGGCAGCCCTGGCTCACTCCTGTATGCGGCAGCGTGGTTCTTAGAAGCACCTCCTTTCACTCCCTGTGTACCTAGTTGGACAGTAACGTGCATGGCCACTCCGATTGAGGTGACTCCAACTATCAGGAAAGTCTCGTCATTGGAGCTTACCTGCTTCAACATTTGCAGAACCCCCAGAACCCCCCAGAACCCCCAGAACACAACCAGGCCCTGTCCTCTTGCCCCACGGGCCTGATTCGGGGAGGGGGCAGGATTTCTCCTTCGAAGGGCAGTGGGCAGTCAGATGCCTTGAGGACACCTCTCCCCATCTCTGCCTTCATTTGCCTCAGACACAACAGGCTGGGGTGTGAGCCCCCGTGGGGCTGGCTACCTATTTGGCAGTGACGTGGTGGCTCAGTTCAATGCAGCCAACGACATTGACATGATCTGCCGTGCCCACCAACTGGTGATGGAAGGTTACAAGTGGCACTTCAATGAGACTGTGCTCACCGTGTGGTCGGCACCCAACTACTGCTACCGGTGAGCTGCCTGGGTCAGGGGTCACGGTGGGGGTGGGATCTAGGCTGACACACGCTAACTGCCGCCCTCGCCCTCCGACTTGCAGCTGTGGGAATGTGGCAGCCATCTTGGAGCTGGATGAGCATCTCCAGAAAGATTTTATCATCTTTGAGGCTGCTCCCCAAGAGACGCGGGGCATCCCCTCCAAGAAGCCTGTGGCCGACTACTTCCTGTGACCCCTTTGTCCCCTGCCCCCCACCCCCCTCCAGTTCCTCTGGCCCTTGGACCACTGTGACTCTACCCTCTTCTCCAGATGGAGGCTGGGCATGGGGGGCTGTCCCCAGCTCTGCTCTCCCTCAAAGAGGGCACTTCGAGGGTGAGGACTTTCTCTGGAGAGGCTCGGAGCCTGAGCTCCATGCTCCTCCTTTCTCCCCACCTGAACCATGAAGTTTCCAATAATTTTTGTTTTTCTTTTTTTCATTTTTTTTGGTTTGTTTTTAGATAAAAATTTTGAGAAAAAGAAAAAATTCTAATAGAAGAACTATGGTCTTTGGATTTGTGTCAGACTTGATTGGGGATGAGTAGTGCTGCTGCCTGGGACCTGGGATGGACCCCACCGGAAAGGTGAGGCGCAGGCCAGCTCACCTGCCCAGAGCCTCCTGATCCATCCACTGACAGTGACCGCTCCTGAGCGCGAGGTAGAGGCCGGCCCTCAGAGACGGCCTGTTTAATTCTCAGAACAGTGAGTGTCAGGACATTGCTTCCCCCGTTTTCTTGAAGAGGAACCAGGCCCAGAGCAAGTGGATTTACACACACAAGATCAAGCAGCTGGAAATGGCAAGTCTAGATCAGGGGCCGGGGTCTCCCCACAAAACCTTTGCTCACCCAGTCCCTCCCAGGGCCAAACACCATTAGCCCAATGTTTCCGGAGCACGGATGTCTTTTGAGTTTTATTAACAAAAATACTCTGGTGTGGCTCGCACTGGGGCAAGGAGGTAATGACTAGCTGAGCCCAAGGGTGAAGCCAGGAGTTGGTGGTGCTGGTCCAAGGCCCCATTTGGCCAGGCAGAACCTCCCTCTCTTCGCACAGAGGTGAGAGCCTGGAAGGGGAAGCTGGCCCCAGCTGGACTCCCAGCAGCTTAGCCAGAGCTTTGAAGCCAGAGGGGGGTGGGAATGAAGTCAAAGTGTGAAGTGGGGTGGAGGAGGCCCAAGGCAGCCATTTGGTGTGGGGGATGGGGTCAGTGGAAGTGAGGGGGCTACAGCCTGGGGGAAGGGAACTGGAAATCTGTAATGGAAGACTGAGGGAGGCAGAGGGGCCTGGCAGTGGCTCAGTACATTGGTTTGGACCCCATATCCAGATAGGCCCCAGGGTAAGGTAAGGGCAAGGGGCCTCCTTGGAGGAAATGTGAGGCAAAGGGTGCTGGGGGTGCAGCCGCTGGGTATCCTGAGCTTCCTGGCCCAGACTGCAGCTCTAGGAATGCAGCTGAGTAGGGGGCTGGGCGCCCCGAGTCTGGAGCCTGAGGGAAGCTGGGGTTCCTGAAGTGGAAAAAGGTGTCAGAACATTGGAGAGGGACCCCCAGACTGGAACAGCCCAGTCTGTGCCCTGGTCCCACTCACCTGGTTGGAAGGTGACTGGGAGCCCCATGGAAAGCTGCAGGGTGCAGAAGGTAGGCCTCGGCACTGGAGCCACCACACAGAGGAGCTGGGGCAGGGGCAGCTTCCCTGGGCGCGGGGGCCTGTTCTGGATCTGACTCACGAACATCCCCGCCCAGGGTGGAGTCACAGGGACCACCTGGTGCATCTCGGGAGACAGAAGAACCAGGTTGGGCGAAGGGAGATCAGCACCTCAGGCCTGGCCCCATCACCATGGGGCCAGTACTCACCTCCACTCCCATAGGCCTCTGTGGCTATTGGCTCTGGGCCCCGCAGTTTCCTCTTAACACGGGCATCTCGCTCCCTGGGAAAGACAGTGATGATGGTGGTGATGATATCACTTACCAGGTGCTAGACATTCACCCTACCAGGTTTCATACTATACCCATTTTTTCAGATGAAGGAACTAAAGGCCAGAGAATTAAATAACTAGAAAGTAGTAAAGCTGGGACTTACTCCCCACTTAGAACTTTCCAGTGGTTTCCTATTGCATTTAGAATAAATGGAAACTTCTTCCCAAGCTACGAGGCTCATCCCACCTTGCTCTGGCCATCCTCACTAGCTGCCTTTCAGTCTTCTCTTCTGTCCCCTATTCACCTGCTTAACTCATCCTTGTCTCCATTCAGGCATAACTTCCTCAAGGAGGTCGTCTGACCACCCGTAGCACAACATGCCCTCCCTGGTAACATTTGTAATAGTTACACTGTTACATTTGTTAGGGTAATCTTGATTAATGTCTGTCTCTTCTGCCTTGAAGGCAAGGACCAGTTCAGGGGGCTGTCCTCAGAATAAAAGCCAAAGTCCTAACTAACCCTTTACTGTTTAACATAATCTGTCTCCACCTCTCGCCATTCACGGGTGTGTTCCCACCTCAGGGCCCTTGCACATGCTGGTTCCACGCTCAGCATGCTGTTCCCACATATCCACATGGTTCCCTCCCACGTTTCTGTCTAGTCTTTTCTCAAAGGTCTCTTCTCAGTGAGGCCTTTCCAGGCCTCTTATCTAATAAATACCTCACTGCAATTCTTCCTTGCTTGCTTTTGTCTTTAGAACGTACCCCTAACATATATCATCACTGTTCTTGTTTAGTTGTCTACTTTGCCCACCAGTGTATTAGTTCCATGAGGACAGGGCTTTCATTTGTCCTCTTTACTGATGCTTCTCCAGTGCCTAGCACTGTGCCTGGCACATAAGTGCTAAATGAGTATTTGTTGAATCAATGAATGAATAAATGTTTTTATTTATCATTAAATGTCTATTAATTCCCCACTATGTGCCAAGCACATAGTGGGGAATTAATAGACATTTGGTAAATGAATGAGTGAATGAATGAACGGTGCCCACCTCTTACAGTTTCTGCCATTCTCCCGGAAACCTTTGGCAAAGGGGTTGGCTGCAATCTTCAGTTGTGTGATCTGGGGGCACATATCCAGAGTCAAAGCTCCTGCAGCTGAGGCAGGGTACCACCACCCACCCCCCTCAAGCAGGGTCACTCACCCGTGGGTTCTGGTAGGCTGTCACAGAGATGAACATGGTCTCAGGGAAGCGAAAGGAGGCAACGCCCCCCCAATGTTGGCTGCAAAGCTGTGCGGCCCGCACTAGGTGTACGCGGGGCTGATACTTGTGCATGGAGTGCAAGATCAGCTGGGAGGGAAGAAACAGAAGTGACCCCTAGCCCTGGGTTCCAACCCCAACCCCCAGCCTGGGGTCCCAGCCTGGGCCTCACGTGGCCATGAGGGTCCAGTGTGCTGTTGGTGAGCTTGACCCGATGGAAAGAGACAGGCTGCCGCATCCAGTGGGCACCAGTAGCAGGGGAGTCAGGGTGAATGTAGACACGGTCAGGCAGGCGGGGCTCGGCTTTGCCGCTGGGCTCCCAGCGCCGTCCCTGCCAACGGTAGCGAGCTCCGTCCACTGGCACCACATCCAGAAGGAACAGGTAGCGGGCCTCAGGGTCCAGGCCAGTGACTGACACTCGACAAGCAGGGAACATGCGTCTGGATGGGAAAGAAGACAGGAGTGCCTTGAGCTACCCAGCAGTCACAGGCAGGCACAGTGCTGACAAGGGGGCAGAGCCACCAGCTCAGAGTTTTGTCAGGGAACACTCGAGCTGGAGTTAGAACTGAGGAGAGGGCCTGGAAGCTTGTTCCATCCCATTTTATAGATAGGAAACAAGAAACAGGTTAGGTGATCAGATCGGATCAGAGTCACAAAGGTTGAAGCAGAGCTCGCAATCCTGACTCTGGGCCCTTCAAACTCGATTTGCAGAAGCAGGGGGGGTGTCACACTTTTCTCCTGGAAATCTTGCCAGGAGCCTCTTCGCTCTCCACCCTGAGGATCTCACCCGATCTCCAGCACCATAATCTACAGCACTGGACAAACTTGCTTCAGGGAAGAAAGAAAGAAAGAAAGAAAGAAAAAGCCCTGGCTGGTGTGGCTCAGTGTTTGGAGTGTTGGCCCTTGCACCAAAAGGTCTCAGGTTTGATTCCTGGTCAAGGGCATGTACTCAGGTTGCAGGTTCAATCCCCAGCCCCGATGAGGATGCATGTGGGAGGCAGCAACCATTGATGTTTCTCCCTCCCCCTTCCACTCTCTAAAAATCAATGGGAAAAATGTCCTCTGGTGAGGATTAGCCAAACACACACACACATCCCAACCCTGCTTTCAATGGAGAAGATACCATGCCAGGGCCCGAGTTCCTGGCCTAGATAAAGAGCTCCACACTGACCATATCCCTGCCTCCAAGGTGACCCCGGATCTAGTCATGTGCTGACAAACCTTAATGCTAACCCTGATCCTAGCCAGACTTCCCTGACGCTGGTCACTGGCTGGCCCTTGACTCTAGTTATAGTCTGAAGCCCAACTCCAGCCATAGACTGACCCCTTGATCTAGGCCACATACTAAGCTATAATCCAGCCAGACTTTCTGGACAGGACCCAGACTGACCTATGACTCTTCCTTAGGTTGGTCCCTAAACCAGCCACAGGCCTTTGCCACAACATGTCCGTGATCAGTCACTGAGTAACCCCTGGCCCAGACCACAATCACATTCTGAACGTCGGCAGAGCTCTGGCCCCCCTAGAAACCCTCAAACTAGCCCCATCACCAGGAACTCTGCCTTTCCCAGAGACCCCCCACCAGGAACACACTGGGTCCTCTGACCCTGGCCCAGCCCCTCACCTCCCAGCTTTGGTGATGATCATCTCTGTTCCCACAGAATTGAACTCTTTCCACAGCTCCTGGTTCTCCAGGCTCAGGCTGACTCCAGGGAGTGAGTGAAGGGCCTCTGGGGCTGGAGGAGACGGCTCAGTGCCCAGGGCTGGGGGCAGAGGGGGAAGAGGTGGGGGAGCCGCCAGGGTGCGGGGAGCAGCCTCAATCCCGGAGAGGAAGCAATCCAGTTTGGGAGTGTCCAAATCTGGAGATGGGGGGAGAATGAGGAGCCAGCCCAGGTCCACAGCAACCCTCAGTCCCTACAGAGGAGCTCCTCCCAAAGCTCACCGGGGTAGCGGTAACCCTCTGCCAGGGCAGGCGGGAAGCTGGAATCGGTCACTGGCTGGGGGGGCCCAAGGCGGTAGCCGGTCCCCAGGGAGGGGTACAATTCTCTTGGGTGATACATGGAGTAGTCCTGTCTGGCCTCAGGTCTGGCTGCCTAGAGTCCCCTGGTGCTGGGAGATGCCCCCTTTATAGCTCACAGCTCAGCCCCTTCCAGACCCAGGATCACAGCCCCTCCCTCTTTGGGGCCCTGGAGTTGGGCTGGGGTGGAGACCCCTGGGGCCTGGAAGGGGTACAAGAGGGGGCCGGATACCTGGGCACCCTCCCCCGCAGGCTTCATTAGCCTCGACCCCCTGCCCCTCATTACATAATTAACTCCTCGGCCTGATTGATCCCCGGCACTTGGACAGGGACGCAGTTTGGCGCTTCCGGCCAGCTGGTCCCCGTTCCCACGGGGGGAGCCCCAGCTAGGGCTAAGCTACTGAGAGGGCGGGGCCTGCACCCTGGGATGGAGCCTGGAGTCCTGGGGCAGACCTTGGCGGCTCAGACTCCTAGCAGGTGACCCCCACCACCCTCACTGGGAGGATGGGGCTTGGAGGGAACGAGCCGGCTGGAGGGATGGAGCCTGAGCATATTGTTACGCAGGGCACTGGAGTCCGCAGCCGAGGGCCGAACCCTGGAGTCCTTCCTGGTTTTCATTCTCCACCTTCATTCAAGTCTCAAAAGTTTACAGGTCTCCACAGCTCTACAGCCCCCAACCGGCTGCTGCCTGGGTTTTTCAGAAGGTCCCGTGCTGGGGAGCCCTGGGAACTACACTTCCCAGCAGACCCAGCGCCAACTTAGCCGCAGAGAAGATCGAGAGATGCCGCGGGGGCCGCTGGGTGGTGGCAAAACGCTAAGGTTGAGAAGACGATCAACCGAGATCAAGGTCTAGGGAGCCAGGGTGGGCTCTGGAATCCCGGGCAGTGAGACCTGTCCCGGGTCCTAGAGAAGATGGCTGAGGCCAGGCCGCAGGAGCGCAGACTCCCACCTTTAGCCGGTGCCTACCTACCTGCTGCCCCACTGGGGCTCAGATGGGAACAGGTCTATAGAGGCAGGATTCTGCACTTGAGTTCCCCCTTCCCGATTCCACATAAGCCTGGGGCTGTCTCCGCTTCATTGTTTTATTATATACAAACGCTACAGAACTAGGGGAGGGGACACGCGTGCGGTAAGAGGCGCCCAGTGGGAGGAGTTCACAGGGCAGACGCTGCACTGGGCTAAGAGAACAGCACACAGGGCCATATCGATAGGGTAGGCGGGGCGGGAAGAGATTAAAAAATGAGATCCAAGCCAGCCAGATCGCAGGGAGGTGGGGGTGGTGGTGTCCCACCTTCTGATCTCCCCCCAAGGTCACAGTGCATGCAATAAAATATATGTACAGGAGCCGAGTCCTTCCTCTGCAGGGCTCTGCGGGTCCAGAGCTCCCTTCCGGCAGGGAAGGGAAGCCAGTGGCGCCCCCTGGCGGCCAGGCCGGGCTGGAGCCACATGAGGCAAGAGTGGGGGTCAGTCCCAGCCGTTGTCTTTGATCATGTGGTTGAGTTCAATGATGTACTTCCCCTCTTTGTACTTCTGGCTGCTCTCGAAGGCCTGTTCCTAAAAGGAGGGGAGAGCCTGTCATCCCTGGAGCAAGGGCCTTACCAGCAGGCATAGAGGTTGGGGCATGGATATGACTGGCCCTATTTCATAGCTGAGGAAGCGGTCACCCAGAGAAGCCAAGCCATCTGCCCACAGACACAGAGCTGGTACGTGGCAGGGTCGAGTTTCTCACTAGTGGGATAGACAGAACTCCCTGAATAGTGGGCACTTTTTAAAGCGCTAATGTTGGCTCCAACAATGAGGATATGTAAGTGTCTACAAGACCCAGGGGTTACAAACTGGTAGCCTGAGTGCCAGTGTTGGCCTACACGTGTGTTTGTTGGCCAGCAGGGAATTTAATAGAAATAACTGAATTACTAACATAGAGGCAGGCTGTGCTGCCTCCAATCTATGTTGCCCCTTTTTCAGATCCCCAGTATCTGCTTGGCCCTGCAAGCACTTGAGATTTTGACCTCTACACTGGCCACCTCTTTGTTTTACAAAGTTCCAGGGAGGCCAAGCCACCTGCACAGGTACACAAGGCAAATCTGTGGCAGGGCCAGGGGTGAACTCTGGTCAGGGCTGCCTGTCTGCCTCTGCCTGGGGCATCCACATCACCGAGGCCCCACAGCTCCAAGCAGCTGCAGTTTCCCAAGAGCATCTGCTGCTGCTCATCTAATCTGATCTCCATAACAGTCTTGGGTGCCAAGTGGTGGCTTTATCCTCCACTGCCAGGTAAGGAAATGCAACTCGGAGCAGTGAAATCAGACCCTGGACAGCAGCAGTAGTAAGGAGGGCAGTGGAAAAGGAGGCACATGGACCCAAGCTCTGTGCTGCTGTGGGGTCTTGGGCAACCTCTCTGACCCTCTGAATGGTAATAGAAGCTGGGGTCAAGGGTTTGGAGTTAAAAACAAAACGAAGTAGGATTCTGGTCCCTATTATGTTACTTGCTGGATAAGTGACCTTGGGCAAGTTACCTAACATCTCTGGGCTTCCTTCTTTTGTAAAGTGAAGAGAAAGTAGACTCTACCTACAGGATTGTTGTAATTATTGTTGTGATGCACATAACAATAAGCATTTTTGGCAATAAATGGTAATTCTGATTATATCATCCTCTCTAAAAATGGGGTGCTTGTGCCTGTGAGGAGATGGATGGGTTAAGAGAAGAAAAAAAAAAGCTTTTGTCTGATGTCAGAGATGAAAACATGGTCAGGGGATGAAAAGACTGTTTGACTTTTCATCCCCTGACCATGTGTGAGCTGGGCCCATAACACTCTGCAAGATTATCCGATGGCTGCTTGTGATGTGAGGTCATGCCAAAAGCTAGCTTGGGGTCAGAGGTCACTGACTCACATATTTCCAGCCCAAAGTGGTCTTGCAGTTCTCGCAGTGGATATCAGCGACAGCATGAAGGCCTGTCAGCAGCACCCGCTCCTCGGCTGGCCCGCAGCCCACGTTCACCCTGTGGGGACATAGGGGCAGTCCCAGGGAGGGCCCCGCCATCACAAAGCCCAACTCTAGCTTGTAGCCAACTGTGTCTGTCCTTAGCTTCTTGCCTGAACCAGAGGGCTTTGGGAGTCTCAGCATGGTGCCATGGGTCACAGGTCACAACAGAGGTCAGGAAAAGAAAGACAGGAGGCCAAATACTCACACAGAATTGAAGAGGTAGGCACGCCCCTGACTGCCCTGGAAGGACTGAAGGATGGAAGGGAGAGAAGAGGGGGTCAGGGTTATTGGTGGGGAGCTGCCAAGCGGCCCTCAAGCCTCCCATTCCAGCCCCAGCTATGATCCGGTTACCTTGGAGATGAGGTCGTCGTGGTTGGCCAGGTGGGCACGGCAGTGGGCACAGCTATACCTCCGGTGACAATCATCCAAGTAGGCCTGAAACGTCTTGGGTTTTGAAATCCGCACCATGGCGGGGGCCAGGGGCAGTGGCCCCACGCGGGGAGCGGCCCACGGAGAGCAGAGGGAGCCCAGCGCCTGTTGGGGAGGGAGTGAGTGTATGGTCAGACCCCAGCCACACACAAGCAGGCACGCCCAGGGCCACGGGGACTCTCTGTGTCACACTTGGCTGCTGTCTCCTCTCCCCAGAGCCAGCAGCCTCTCCAGGGGCCAGAACTGGCTCAGTTTTGACTCACTGAAGAGGCCTCTAGTTGCATCATTGGGGAAACTGAGGCTAGGAGGAGCCCAAGATGAGTCACCCACCCGCTTTCAGCCTCACCCCAGCTGACCTGGCAACTGAAACTGGAGGAAGGGGCTCTAGAGTGGATGAGCTGTCAGCTCTGTTTAGGGGAGCGGGAAGGGGCTGGGAATGGGATGGTCTTTAGGACCTCAGCTGAACTGCGGGGGGCGGAGCTGGGGGGCGACTGCAAGTCCCACACAGGGAGCTCACCTGGGGGAAAGGTCCCGCACCCGGAGGAGGCTGGGGCCTCCCCGAGGTTGGAGGGTCACCGAGGGGGGTGGAGCTCTTACCTGGGGACGCCGAACCTCGTCTATGCCGAGGGGCTCTTACCTGCATCGCGGAGCCTTACCTGAGACCCGGGGCTCACCTGGGGCGCGGGGTGGGGGGCGGGCGCCGGGGAAGGGGACAGTCCTCGCTGGCGGGGCGGGGCGCGGGGCGACGCGCAGCCCTGAGGATGCGGGCCTCACCTCGCCTGGGCGCGCGGGAGCCCGGTCCGCCGGGGTGGCTGGCCTGGGAGTGGGGGGCCCTGGTGGGCGCCGTCCCCCACCCCGGCCCGGTTCCCAGTCGCCGCGACTTGTTTACACCGAGACCAGCTGCTGCCGCCGCTGCGGCGGGAGGGGGAGGGGGCCAGCCCCTGGGCCCCGCGGCGCCGCGGCCAATCGGCGCGCAGCATGCAAATGAGGGGGCGCGTCACACCGCGGCCAGCGCAGGCCGGGCTACCCTGCCCCCGCTCCGGCTCGGCCGCCCGGAAATGCGGCTGCCGCCCGCAGTCCACTCGCCGCCCAGCGGCCCGGCCCGGCTCGGCCCAGCCGCCCCTCGGGCCTCCCGCGGTTCTTGAAGGGGCACGTGTCTGAGGTACCTGACCTGCGCGGGGTTCGGAGGGGCACGGTGTCTGGATGCACGCCCCCGGGGACAGAATAGTCATAATGGTCTGCGTCGCCCACCGCCCGGCCCACCCTCCATCCCCGCTGCAGCTTCTGCTGCTGTTCGCGTTCTGCCGAGGCTGCCCGCCCGCAGGAGGCGGAGGTGGCTTCTCGCTGTGGTCCAGCCCGCGGTCTGGGCCATTGCACCGGGGACAGCCGCGGAATGCAGGAGCTAAGGGCGTGGTCGGTTAGACCCGGGACAGCGCCTGGGAACCAGCGAGCCCGGCTGAGCATCACCTCCTCCAGGTGGCGGCTCCTCCGATGCCCGTCCTGCAGGCGGAGTTGGGGTCCGCTGTGGGCTCCCCTGCCCGTTCTCACCTGAGTGTTGACACACGTGGGCCATGCTAACCTTGTCGTGTTCCCTGCACGGGGCCCCGGGGCCCGCCCGGGCCTAGAGTCGTCCACAAGCTTGTAAAAGCCGGTTTCGTAAATGAGTGACAGACCTACCGGCTGGAGAGGGCTGGGGAGCTGGGAGCTTCTGGAGCAGGAAGCCTGGGCGTGGAAGCTGGCGTGGGAGGCAGCGGGTGGTGCTGAGGACCCGCAGTCCGCCATGCCCACCTGTGCAGCCAGGTGAGGAGGCTCGGGGGTCAGCCAAGGCCCTCGCTGTGGGCCTGGCGCTCTTAGTGGCCTCAGGAGAATGGACCCATTATCTGTGGCTCTGAAGGGACATTCCTGAGGAGAGTGGAGGCCAGGCTGGCACAGGGTGTGGCATTACTCTGGGTCTGGAATGTGGTTGAACCAGTGGGTCAGGCTAGTTCCGGACCGGACTCCCGCCTTAGGCTGCCATCTTTAGAGTTTTCTAGCATCTCTGACACCCGGACACCCTCTGCCCGCTAAAAAGAATGCAAAAAGGCTTGACTAAAAATAAAATATTTATTGGGAAAGAGAAACATTGTTGAGGGCAAGGGCCTCAGGCTTAGGAGACGGGGGCCGCTGCTCTGTGGTTGTCCAGGTAGCGCCTCAGGGCTGTGGGGTAATCAGTCATGACGCCAGTGGCCCCCAGACTGTAGGCCACTTCAAAATCCGACTCTTCATTAAGGCACCAAAATACCACCTGAGCGGGAGAGAGGCATCGTTTCCAAGCAGCTTGACCTGGGACTCCCCGTTGCACCCAGCTGGCCAGAGCTCTCTGTGGAGGCCTCCCCGCAGCGGCAGGCTGGGGAGCTGATTGTGCAGTTTTCAGAAATTTTTCAACTTGGTTTTGGACACACCCATTATTAAATACCAAACTGCATAAACTTGCAATTCCGTAAACCATATTAAAAACAAAGGCAATAAAATCTGAAAACTCATCACTTCCTCATACTTCCATTTTACTATCCCTATGCCCTGGAGATGATTTATGTCTGTCCAATGTGTCCGGTGGAAATACTCTGCAAGGATGTGCTACCTCGCCTCTCTTCCCAGCTCCGTCCAGTGACTTCATACTGGTAGCCTGAAATCGGCCGAGGCAGTATATACGCCACGGAAAGCCAGTGGTGGACTGTTTGCCAGCGGGCCAGCGCCGCTGGCCTGCCCGCACCTGCCGCTGCTCTCCCTGCCCTGACTCCTGAGTCCTCTCCTGTGGGCACCGACATAGGTGGGACCGGGATCTGTGCCCTGCGCAGGCCAGTGGACCTCTGGGTTTCCTAATGAGACAGCTGAGCGTTCAGGTCCAGCCTCCTAGAGCTGAGGTGAAGCCCCCAGGAGTGGGAGGGCTCATCCTCACTTATCCTCGTCCCATCAGTGGCTGGTCTGTGAGTAAGCTCTCCCATCCATCCCCACTGTTACCCCTGGAGCCCAAATCCTGTCCGTGGCAGCATCAGCCTCCTCATGAGACGGCTTCCACCGTGGCCCCCACAGTCACTTCGCCAAACGGATGACCCTCACTCAACAGATCTCAACTGGATCACGGCTCTTCCCTCAAAAGCTTCCCCTCCCTTTGGGCAGAAGCCCAGGCTCCTTACGGAGGCCCTCGGCTGCCTTCTCCAGCCCCCCTGGTGCTGCCTCCTTTGGGCTGCCGCGGCGGGAGCCCTCTCTGCTTCTCAGACTGCCAGCCTCTAGCTCCTCTGGGCCTCCCCACAGGAGCCTCCCGCCTGAGTGCTCCCCCTTGTCCGCCCCCGGAGCCAGCGCCTCACTTCTCCCAGAGGCCTTCTCTGACCCCACAGGCCACCGCACTTGCCTTTCCTGTCCACGAGCTGCCCCTGTGCTGGTGATGGCCTGCTTCCTTGCGCTCCTCTGCCCCGTAAACTCCCTGCTCAGTACCATAGTGCCCATAGTGCCCGGCATATATGCTCAACCAAGGTTTGCTAATTAAATGACCTGGTCAAAGCTGAAGCTTGGGCGCAGGAGGAGGTGGGCAGGCTCCTGTTTCTCTTCTGTCTTTGCCCAGCCCCTCCTCAGAGGTCAGGACAGTTCAGTACATCACCATAATGGCTAGCATTTATCAGGCCCTTGCTAAGTACCAGTGACATACCCAGAAGAGCTAACTCTGTCATTATCCCCATTTACAGTGAAGAAACCAGGCTCGGAAGGTGACCTGCCCAAGCCGCCAGCCAGCCGGGCGGCAGCAGCAGAGCTGTGGCGGGAACGCTGTGCCAGCCCCGCCGGGAACTGAGGCGGCGAAGCCTCACCTGCACTCCCCGCTGCTCCAGGTGTTGGATCAGACTTTTCCTCATGATGAGCCTGGTGGGGAGGGGGTGGCAAAGGTCAAGATGAGGGGGACTGAGGAGAAGGGCGGAGGCAGGCCTCTTTGGGGACACTCCACCCAGCCGTCTCGCCCACCTCACCATTTAGTAACCGCGGCTGTCAGCTTGTTCAGCCCAGAGCAGGAGAATGGGAAGTAGGTCCTGCGGAGAAGGGGTGTCGTGGTCAGTCCATGGGTCTCCCTGTCACGGGGGTGGATGTGATCCCTGACCAGTGAACCTGCCCCCCGCTAAAAGAACCTTTGCAGCCCTGGCTAGTTTGGCTCAGTGGATAGAGTCTGTGGACTGAAGGGTCCCGGGTTCAATTCCGGTCAAGAGCTCGATCCCCAGTAGGGGGTGTTCAGGAGGCAGCTGATCAGTGATTCTCTCTCATCATCGATGTTTCTCTCTCTCTCTCCCTCTCTGAAATAAATTTTTTCTTTTTTTTTTTTAATATTTTATTGATTTTTTACAGAGAGGAAGGGAGAGAGATAAAGAGTTAGAAACATCGATCAGCTGCCTCCTGCACATCTCCTACTGGGGATATGCCCGCAACCCAGGCACATGCCCTTGACCGGAATCGAACCCGGGACCCTTCAGTCCGCAGGCCGACGCTCTATCCACTGAGCCAAACCGGTTTCGGCTCTGAAATAAATTTTAAAAAAATTTTAAAAAAGAACGTTTGCAGTTGCCCGGGCAAAGAATTCACCCTTTGTTCAGTGAGATCCTACTCCTGTATCCTTGACTCCATGCTTTGAGGGTGTGCCCACCCCTCACTGTTTCTCAGAAGCGGAAACTCAGTCTTGGAGAGTTTGATTAACTTGCCCGAGGTCACGTGCAAGTCTGTGGTGGGGCCAGGGCGGAAACCTAGCTAGATTCCCAAGCTGGACACAGTCTGGAGGTCCTCCCGGTTGGGCCTGACCAGCTTCTGAGAACAGTCAGCGTTTAATGGGTCGGCTACTTGCCCCTGCTTGCCCCACTCCAGGGGAGACTTCAGAGCCCCTCCACAGTGTCCCAGGGCAGGCTTGGGAGTCAGGCCCAGGGCAAGCCAGGCCCCGGACTTCTAGCCGTATCACCTCCAGCAAGTTACAGAAGCTCTGAGCCTCCGATTCTCCATGTTCTGTGGGCCACGATTCCTATAACTCCTGGGGGTGCTGCCAAGTAAAGCTCAACTGACGAAAGGATGTGGAAACACTAAATCCTGCATAAACATTCTATACACAGAGTTCTGTAGAATAATGATGTCTTTGTTGCAAAGGGTTGTGGGGGCTGGCTGGGCCTTCTCATGACCGCAGAAAGCGCTGGGCCACCACAGCCGATTCTCTGAGCAGGTGGGGGGGAGGGGGCGGCCGAGAGCTGGCGACGTATCCACATTCCTCATACTTTACCCAGATGTTACTTTGTTAATCCTTGTTTCCCCGCAGGAAAACACTGGCTTTTCCTTTGGGGCATCAGAGTGATGCTACAATTAACATGCGTCTCCCTGTACGCTGAGGGCCTTGCCCCACCCACACTGGTCTTTATTACTAGTGTTCCTGCACCTGGAAGAGTCGGCAGTCAATAAATACTAGGTGGCCGAAACCGGTTTGGCTCAGTGGATAGAGCGTCGGCCTGCAGACTGAAAGGTCCCAGGTTCGATTCCGGTCAAGGGCATGTGCCTGGGTTGCGGGCACGTCCCCAGTAGGAGATGTGCAGGGGGCGGCTGATCGATGTTTCTCTCATCGATGTTTCTAACTCTCTCTATCTCTCTCCCATCCTCTCTGTAAAAAATCAATAAAATATATTTAAAAATAAAAATAAAAAATAAATAAATACTAGGTGGATGAATGGATGAGTAAATGAACCTTTTGTTCCAAAACTCTATCCACACCTACATACCAGTACATTTGCACTGAGTTTCAGAGGGTTCATGGTCCTCTTAGTATCCATGAATGCTGGGTGAGAGCCCCTGCCTTCACAGTGCTGTGGGGTTATCCTGAACGTGGCTGGGGACCCTACAAAATGGGGCTTGAGATGGGGGGGTGGGGTTTCTAAGGACAGAAGCGGCTGGAAGCCTGGGGGAGGGTGGAGAAGGGCGATGGGGAGCTGTAGGTACCTATTGATGATGGTGGGCAGGAAGCACAACAGGAACCTCTCAGGGATAGGGACGAAGGGCAGCAGCCCCAGGTAATAGAGCAGCAACAGCCGGATGACTCGGCATCTGGAGAAGGAGAGCGGCATCTCGGGGTTCTGGGAGGCAATGGGGGGGTGAGAGGAGTCAGTCTGCTGCTGGGGGAGCAGAGAGGCTTGGGCTGCAGGGGAAACAGCTTTGGGTCATTCAGGAAACCCTACTATCTGCAGGATCAAAGCCACATCTTGGCCCCGCTCTCAAGGTCTGAATGCACCCTCCCTGTTCCCAGCAGCATGACTTGACTCGGCTCACATACTTCCGCCACCACCTCACCTCTCCAGATCCCCCAGAACCCCCGGGCCCCGCCAGCCTAGGCCCCCAGGTTGGGCAGGGCTCCAGCGCCTGGGAGGAGGGGCTGCAGGAGCAGGGAGGGAAGGGGCCTCACAGCAGCCTTGCACGTCTTCATGATTGAGCTCTTCTCCGAGGCCCAGATGGTGATTTCGTTGCGGTCAAAGTGCCTCACCAGGCTGGCTATCTGGAGGGAGGAGGAAGGAGATGAAAGGGAGTCGGGCCTCTCCCCAGGCCGGCCCGGCCCTCCCCACCGTGCCCACGGCACTACCTTGTGAATGAGCTTCTCGTTTTCCTCTTTGACCTCCACACTCATGGGCATGCGAGGGAACCTCTGGAAAACATCCTCCAGGCGCACCATGTGCCTGTCTGACCCACGTGCAAAGTGGCCTGGGGGGTTATGGGCAGAGAGCAGAGGAGGGCGGGCGGTGGGAGTGGGAACCCAGGGGAAGAGGGGCAAGTTCCGGAGCAGAAGAGAGGGCAGAGGTGGAGGCCATGGCCCCTCAGCTGGCCCAGCCCAGGGCTCACCCCCATGCTCTTACCTGGTGAGAAGTAAACCTCCAGCTCCTCCTTGTAGAGGGGCAGCTCCTGGGGAGGCAGGGGCATGTCACCAGGAGGCTCAGTGGGGGCTCTCTGGGTCTGGGGGGGCTAGGGCAAGGCCCACCTCAAAGTCCAGGCTGCCCACATCCTTGTTCACGCCTGACTGGCGGGACAGGTTCTCGTCGTGGGAAACCACCACCACACCGTCCCGGGTCAGCTGACAGTCCAGCTCCAGGAGGTCTGCGCGCTGGGCCATGGCGCTAAGGGAGCGAAAGTCAGTGGGCCGTGGGGCACAGGGTGGTGGGGAGGTTCAGGGTAGCGGGGGGCAATTTAAAGCGGGATATGCAGCCGGCGCGATGCCTCCCGGGGCTCCAGTCACCCAGACTAGGAAGTGCATGGCACCCCTTGGCTTCATGCCGCGCGCAGCTGGCATGACCTCACAGCTCGGCTGGGCGGGCGCACTCACTTCTCCATGGCCTCCATGGTGTTCTCCAGCCTCTCTCCAGACCCTGTGTGGGGCAGCGCGGTGGGTCCCTGGGGCTGGGCCCTTCCTCCCCCCGGCCCCTGCCTCATCACCCCGTCAGCCCAGGTGGGCAGCCTCCTTTCCTCCTTCCACATCCTGCCCTGTCACCTGCTCTCCTCCTGCCTCGGTCTGCCATCTTTCTAACATCTGGCCCCTTAGACCTACCCCTCTCTGCTGTCCACCCTGGCATGTGTCTTGCTCTCCCTATTCCACCCTCAGTAGCCTACAACCCCCACCCCCCAGCTCACCTCCCCGGTGGGCCCCCAGGCGGGGCCGGAAGGCCGGAACCCTAGGTGTGTGCAGCAGGCGAGGCCGGCGCAGGAAGAAGATGGAGAGCACGGCATAGCTGCCCAGGGCGGGCAGGGCATAGTACAGCACAGAGCTCATGGCCGCTGCCTCCCGGGCTCCGGCTGCCGCCAGCTCAGCTGTCGCCGGTGAACTGTGTTGCCTTGCCGATTGCCTGGCTGATGTAGGCTGATTCCACCACTGGTCACCACCACGCCCCTGGGACCTGCTCAGCCTGCTGCTGGCCCAGCGCCAGGCTGCAGGGCTCAGCTGGGGATGGAGTACAGGCGGGAGGCAAGGCCAAGCAGCTCTGGCCCTCACACCGCAGACCCTCCGCAGACGGCAGCGCCCCTCTCTGCTTGACAACACTGGGGGAGTCAGGTTCCCCCGCACGTCTGCTATAACCTCCCCCTTGACCGCTTGTGCATGTGGCCAGGGGCTACCATCCCCTCCATTCTAGAAAATCCAGGGGTGTGTAGGTGCCGGCATCACCCCCGAATCACCCCAGCCAGTTAGGAAGACATCAGAGAGGGGAGAGGACAGTGACAGAGAGGAAAAGTGACCCCACTCTGTCCAGGAGGTGGAGCTTCTCACACTCCCGTCTTCAACCCTGGCCAGCGGGGGAGCCAGAGGTGCCAGGGCCGGTAAAGCCACAGCTGGAGGCCGCTGGGCTGGAGGTCAGTCTTAGAGCAGCCATGGCGAGGGGCACGGCATCGGCAAACACAGACAGAGCCAAGGGCCATCATATACACATCTCTATATTTATATATTAGATACAGGCACAGGTGGGCAGGGGCCCCGGGCTCTCCACGCCCCCACCTCCACTTCTGCTCACCCACACACAGAAGCAGCAGGAGTTAGATGTGGCAGCTTAGGGGGAGGGGGCTTAGGCAGGGCCCAGCTCCTCAAGGATACTAGCCCTTGAGCCTTAGGAATGTTCCTTGAGGGGAAATGGGTGGGGTTTGAATGAGGTGAGTGGGGCACGGCTGGCCCTGAGTCCCAACTCAGTGTGCCCTAGCCCCGGCCGTCCCTCAAGAGGTCACAGGGCAGCCAGGGCCCTTCGATTCCAGAACCACCAGAGACTGGGACAGCTGGGGGAGAGGAAGGCAGAGCAGCTGAGGGGAATCTGCTTTGGGGCCACCTGAGCCACAGGTCCTAGGAGGGGGGAGGGAGGGGGCCTGGGCCTGCCTGAAGCCGGAGGCCCGAGCAAAGCGAGGGAAGATGGCCAGGCCTGCCCTGTCCCCGACCTGGGCTGCCGGGGTCCGGGCTGGGCACAGTGTCCATTTTCTAACAGTCCAGCAGGGGAGGGGCAGACAGGAGGCAGGGCCTAAACAAAAAGGCAGGCAGGAAAGGAACCATTAGCACCAGGAGAGCACCTGCCGGAGCTCTGACCTCAACCCTTTTTGTTTCATCCCTACAGTTGAGTGAGATGTGCCTGTTTCCTCATAATGGGGACAACCTTAGTACCTGTCTCACGGCACTGCTGCAAGGGTGAAATGAGCTCATACACAGAAACATCTAGAACAATGCCTAGTGCTCTGTGTTTGCTCTCATTATCAGGACTGTCCCCAGGAAATGGAGCTGCAGAAGGGAAGTGTCTTGCACAATATCACACAGCTTTTACTACGTGTCAGACCTGGGGTTTGAGCACAGGTGTGTCTGCCCGCCCTCTATCAGGCTCCAGCTGGCAGAAAGACCGGAGGTGAGGGAGGGAAGAGGGGTGTGGGTCAGAGTCCCCCAAAGGTGTGTGAACTGCTGACCGGGGCACCAGGTGTGAGAAAGGGTGGTATCTGGGTCAGGCTGAGAGCTGCTAGCTCCTCCCAAAGCAATTGCGGCCCCACCTGCCATACTGGGAGGGGCAAAACCTGGCTCCGGTCCTCAGATGGGTGAGAGGGGCCCGCAGTGACCTCTCGGGCTGGGGGCAGCAGGGTGTTGACAGATGGGAGCCATTTGGGGCTGGGGGAAGGAGGGACATGACGACTGGCAGGCCACAGGTCTATGGTGTGGGCAGTCTCTGGCCCTTCTGTTGCGACCACAGACATGGATCATGGGCATGAGCTTTGACTGTACAGGATGTTTGGTACCCTGGTCTCAGAGTGAATCAGCGCGTGGGCGGTGGGGCGCACTCACCCAGCCCCGGGGAGCGGAGGCATCTGTTCAGGTTAGGTGGCCTCCAGCACCCCAGGCTGGAAGCGGGCTGTCTCCTGGAATATGAGCTCCTTCAGCCGCTCCTTGGGCAGATCATCCAGCTCCATGTCAAAGGTGAAAGGTTCCTCGGCCACTGGCTAGGGTGGCAAAGATGTGAGGCTCAGGCCAGACCCTGAGGGAGGCCTACCCACCCACTGACCCGCCAGGCTGCTCCTGGTGGCTGACCCACCTCATCCGTTGGGTCGTAGTACTGCTCCAGGTAGGGGTGAGCCAGGGCTTCTTCTACTGTGATCCGTTTATTAGGGTTAAAGGTCAACATCCGGTCCAGCAGGTCAAGGGCTAAGGAAGGGCAGGAATCAGGGGTCAAAGCGAAGGCTCGGGAAGTTCCCAGAAGTACTGTTTTGCTTCTCTGTGCCCAGGGGGCCTGTCTACTCAGGCAGCTGCTGGGCTTGCACCCAGCCTTCATCCCCCGTCAGCCCCCGTGTCGCTCTTACCTTTGGAGTCTGACTTGGGGAAGAGCTTGGCCCAGGCCACCTTGGTCTTGGAAGGCAGAGACTGCAGGTAGTTCCGGGCCTTCATGTTGATGATACAATTCAGGTCCTCTTGGGATGGGGAACCCAGGATGCCTATGGGTAGGGCAGGTGACTTGGTGAGAGATCCTCTCTCCCTTCTGGGAACAGAAGGAGCCAAGAACAGGAGCTCCCACAACCCATCCCATGCCCTGACAGTTATCTCCAGCCAATACTATGATGATGAAGCCAGGGGTCTGGACGCGGGCAGCCCTCAGTTCAGAGCTCAGCTCCAGCACTTCCTAAGTGTGGGCTGCAGCCTTGCTTTTCCCATGTGCCAGCGGAGAGCATCTATATCACTGAAATACTGTGAGGTGCTGCAGGGGCTCCAAATGTGGTGGGACTCCTGATCCGACTCCCACAGACTCACCGACCCTGACCCCAAAGAAATCTCACTTCCAACAGACTAATCTCCCCCGCAGCTGGCCAGGCCCCCTCACCCAGAATGTGGTTGAGCTGGTCCAGGTAGTGCTTGCCAGGGAAGATGGGCCGGTTGGAGAGCATTTCAGCCAGAATGCAGCCCACAGACCAGATATCGATGGACTTGGTGTAGCCCTTGGGGGGGGGGGGGGGAGAGAAAGTGGTGGGTCCCGGGGCCAGCCTCAACGGGTCCCTGTTTTCTGGGCCAAGCCACCACCCCAACCGAGATTCAATGCTGCAGGAGGCAGAGAGCAGAGCCTGGGAAGAGCTAGTGCTTAGCTTCTTTCCAGACCCCAAGGACCAGAGTAATGTGACCCCGCCCAGGGGGTCCCTGCCTGGCTCCAGGGCTTCCCGGGACCTGGCCCCTTCCCTTTGGGGGTGGGTGGCCCCCTACCTTGGAGTTCAGCATGATCTCTGGGGCCCGGTACCAGCGCGTGGCCACGTATTCTGTCAGGAAGCCAGTGTGGTCATGCTCGGGGTCGGCGATCCGGGCCAGGCCAAAATCGCAGATCTGGAATCCAACCGGGGCTGCTAAGCTTGGCGCTCAAGGCCTCCCCGCCCAAGCACTCATTTCGCCATGCCCCTGCCCATGCGTTCCCCTGGCTGGCAGTGCCCTCCTACTCCGGGGGCTAGGAGTCAAATGGAAGCCCCAGACCCCGGCGGGAGAAGGGAACAGGCACCCAGTCCCAACCTTAAGGTCGCAGGTGGTGTTGATGAGCAGGTTGGAGGGCTTTAAATCCCGGTGAAGCACGTTAGCTGAGTGGATATACTTGAGGCCCCGCAGGATCTGGTAGAGGAAGTAGCAGACGTGGTCGTTGCTCAGCTGCTGGCTTTTGAGCAACTTGTACAGGTCTGTCTCCATCAGGTCCTGCACAATGTAGCTGAGGATGTGTATCGGAGACCCCACAGGTGGGGGCAGCGGGAGGCACTTGGTTAAGAAGAACAGGCTCTGGTGACCAGGCTTTGCATGCCCTCCAGCTGGCGCCCCTCAGACTCAACAGATCTGCCAACCCCTAGTCAAGCTGGGCAAGGCCCAGGCTCTCAGCCTCTGCTGCATCTCAGCTGGTGACCTGAGCAAAAGCACTTCAGTTCTGCAGGGCAGGAGAACTCCAGCGAAGAGCAGCAGCTCTGGGGTTAACCTGCTGGTGTCTGAAATCCCCACCCCCTGCTCATTGGTTTTATCACCTCACCCTGTCTGCACCTCTATTTCCTCGTCTGAAAAGTAGGAAAAAGAATGGTTCTTTCGAGAGTGGTTGTGACGATGAGATGAGATGACCCATGTAAAGAAGCCAGCCCAGTGCCTGGCACGCTGTAAGTGTTCAGCAACATGAACTCGTGTTGCTATTATAAATGCCTGAGCCACATGAGAGGGTTAAATGAGATAATGTATGCATACCATCTGGCATGCAATAAATGTTTGCTTAAAAATAAATGCCTACCTTATGGGAATGGTTTGTGCAAGACAAATGAGGAGGCACTCCCAACAGCACGCTCCTGTTCAAAGAGTGTTTGGCCGTGCATCAGGAGAGAGAGGAGTAAATGTCCTCAGATAATTTAAGATGACACTTGCATGCATGCATACATACATACACATGTCTCTTGGCTTGTCTCTACAAGAATAAGGGCTGTCTTCTAGAATCAGCCCCACAGGGCCTTCTGAGAACATGCGGGCCAACCCTGTTTTATAGATGAAGATGTTGAAGGTCACAGGGCAAGCTGGGAGTGAGCGTGGAGGTTTCCTGCCCGCAGTTTGTGGTGGGGGCCTGCAGACGCTGCGGTGCCAATCCCCATGCTTGGGTGGAGAACTGGGACTGACTGGGGGTGGGTGGAGTGGGCGAGAGGTGACGGTATTAGACGCTGCTAACAACAGAGGCAGGCAGGAAGTGGACAGCAAACTAGGAAAGTGATATGGGGGGAGGGCAACAAAGGCCAGGCTGTCCCTCCCTGGGCAAGGTGCAAGGCCACAGGTGACTGGGTGGGGCTCCCAGCAGGAAATCCTGGAGAAAGGACAGGGTTTCTTTTGGGGGAGGGGCAGAGGCAGCAACTGAAGGCTTTCTGAGCCTCAATCTCCTCATCTACGAAAGGGAGCCGAGACCTGTCTCATCGGGCAGGTGGGAGGCAGAATTCGAAATGTGAAAGCCCTGGGCAGGCACAGCGCCTGACGCATAGTAGGCCCGCAGAAAGGGACAGCTTTCTTCTTGCCTCCCAGGCTGAGGACCCAGAGGGGGAAGAACCGTCTGTTAAACAAGAACTGGCTGTGGGCAGAGGCTGGGTCCTGTCACAATATTGGACAAATCAGGAGACAAAGCCCCATAGAGGCCATCTTGCCCAGACCCCACAGAGGCACAGCAGAGAGAGCAGCCGTGCCCCAGGCCACACTGCCTGGCTGCAGCAGGCAGGATTCGCCCGAGGCTGCCCAGCCCTCTGACCTCCTGTGGCCTCTTTTCCCCTAGGTTTCTCTCACTGGGCTAGTTCTGGAGGGTGACAGGGCAGAAGGAAACAGAAAGAAACCCAATGTTCTCCCAGCCCAGCTCTGAGGCCGCCTGGGCAGCCAGCTGGCCAAGGTGAAGGATACACGTCCCTCATGGCATCCAGGGTAGGTGCCCGAAGAATGTCGCGGATGCTGATGACATTCTCGTGGCGGAAGCGCAGCAAGATCTGGATTTCCCGCAGCGTGCGCTGGCAGTAGGTCTGGTGCTCGAAGGGGCTGATTTTCTTGATGGCCACGCGGGTCTTGCGGACGTGGTCGTAAGCTGAGCTGAGAGGGCCAGAGAGGTGGTGTTGGTGTGGTCCTACAGAGGGGGAGGCCAGGCCGGCTGGCCCCACCCAGGCCGTGGCCGGGAAGGGAGGGAGCCGGAGAGGGCTCTGGCCAAGTCGTAAACAATGCTGGTTCCTTCCTGCTGCGAAGGCCTGCGCTCTCCAGGGAGAAAGCTGGGGACCAGCCAGGCAGCCCTTCGGTGACTTCACAAAGAGAGGAAGAGCGGCCGCTCAGACTTCCCCTCTCTGCAGCCCGCTCGCTTCCAGCGGCCCTGCCCCGCCCCGTGATGGGCTCCCGCAGCCCGGACAGGTCGGGGGCTGGCAGACGAGTGCAGGGCACACAGTGAGGCAAATACCGGGGAAGGAGGGAGTCACGGGGGCTGGAGGGAGGGATGAGGCAGGCAGGGCTGTCAGGGCAGCAGAGCTGTTGCCCATGAACAAAGCCCAGGGCACACCGTGGGGAGGGGAGAACGCACAGCGCCCCCCCCCCCGAAGTTGCGGGAGGCGCTCCCGGCCCGGCCCAGCCCAGCCCAGCCCAGCACTGCCCAGCCCCGTGCGCTGCTCGGCTCTCCCGAACCCCTCGCCGGCCTCCCCGGGGGCACCCCAGGCATGCCCCCCAGAGGAGGGTCCTCACTCCCTCTCCACGAAGGGCAGCACCGTCCCAGACCCCATTCTCCCCACCGCACCCCCGTGCACAGGGCCCCGGGCGCCGCAGCTCCCCCACACCCAGATCGCCTCCCTTCACCGCGGAGAGGTCGGTTCAGGCTCCAGCCCCTCCTGGGCGCACGCAGAGGTCCTCTCCCCGGGCGCTCCCAGCCCGGCCGACCCCCGCCCCTCGGGGCGCTCGGACCTCCAGGCGCGGAGAGCACCCGGCACCCGGGCCCTCCCGGCCCGCAGCCCCCGCCCCGCCGCTGCCCCGCCAGGCGCCCCTGCCCGACGCCCCTCACCTGACCATGCCGTACGCGCCCTCGCCGATGTACTGCAGCTGCGAGTAGCGCGGGCCCACGTCGAACGGCTGCCCCTTCACCACCTCCACGTCCCCCGCGACCCCCGGGCCGACCCCCTCGGCTCCCCGGGGCTCCCCGCCCCCGCCCCCCTGAGCCGCCGCCGCCGCCATCTCCACTCCTCCTCCCGCCGCCCGCCTCTCCCCGCGCCCCGCCCGCCTCTCCCCGCGCCCCGCCCGCCTCTCCCCGCGCCCCGCCCGCCTCTCCCCGCGCCCCGCCCGCCTCTCCCCGCGCCCCGCCCGGGCCCCGCCCCTTCCCGCCGCCTTGTCACCCGCGGAGCCGCGCGCAGGCCGGTCCCCGCGCGTCCCCGACCCGCGCGGCCCCGCGGCCGTCACGTGGCCCCGCGGGCGCGCGCGGCGTTCCCACGGCTGGTGCCCGGCCTCCCGCGCCGCGGTCGCGGTCCCGGCTGCGGGGCTCCCAGCGCTCCCGCCTCCCGCCTCCCGCCTCCCGCAGGACGGCCCGCCCCGCCCGCCTTTCGCGCACCCAGCGGGGCGGCCGGGAGGCTGCCCGCGGCGGGGACTGGGTTTGCTGGAAACACACCCGGAGGCTTTTCTCAAAAACAGCAAAATAGGCAACATTGCTGTTGTCCCTGGAGTTTGCAAAACTGAAATCCTGTCAAGATGGCTTTTGATTGAATGTATCGGGGCGCCATTGGTTAAAATCATATAGACCATTCTATAATATACATCAGCTGTAGATAGTGCTGTGTGTTCACACCCCAAGGCTCCTTCCATCACCTTTTACCCCCAATCCTCTCTTCTACCCCATACCCTCTTCTGCCTCCCGCAGCCTCCGTAAGACCGTCATCTTTTGATTCTATGCTAGACTTTATAGTTTGCACACGTATTTGATCGCTTCAGTTTCTTCGGACAACTCCACAATCTGGGGGTCACCTTATGGTTTGAGCTGGACGAGTGGGGCCATGCCTGTCTTGTTCCCCGGTTTTGCAGATGGGGGACCTGGGAGTTGGGGAGCTGAGGCTCAACAGGATATCTTCTGGCACAGAGGCAGGCAGGGCTCTTTTTAATTCCATTCTGTCTCCCAGAGTCACAGACTGTCAACAGTGAAGACCCTTCACTTCGCAGGGAAGACGGGAGCTGGTGTGCTCGCTTTGGCAGCACATATACTAAAATTGGAACGATACAGAGAAAATTAGCATGGCCCCTGCACAAGGATGACATGCAAATTTGGGAAGTGTTCCATATTAAAAGAAAAAAAAGAGAAAAAAAAAGATGGGAGCTGGAAGCTTCAGAAAAACACATTTGCTGGCCTTCAGTCAGTAATCGCTTTGTTTCTTTCTTCCGAAAAAGCTGGGAGGAGGCCCTTATACGTATTATAGATCAAGAGACAAAGTGGGCCAGTAACTATGATTCTGAAATTGCCCATAATTGGGTCTGTGACCGGGCACTCCAGTTCAGATTAATGAGACCAAGTTGCTGGCTCCCAATAGCCCACAAGTCAGGGAAGGTTCAACAGGTGCTAATGAGATCAGTGCTTCAAAAAGTTATTCATTTGATAAGCTGTTGAACGGCGCTGTGTGCAGAGCTCCGAGCTGGGTGCTCTGGCTGATGGAAGGTTACGGTGCAGTGTTAATTCGCGGTTAAGAGCCAGAGCTCTCTGGAGCCGGATTGCGCAGGTTAGAACCCCACCTTTGCCATTTACTCACTGTGTTACCCTGGGTGGATTATCCACTGGCCTCTCTACTCGTGGAGTTTACCTCTAATTATTGAAAAGATGCACCTACATAAATCGATTTAATACAAGATACATGGATGTGGTATAGGTGTGTGAGCCGGGGCTGGGTGAGGTCACTCTAGAGAAGGGAGGAGGGAGTGAGGGAGGAGGTGGCACTGGGGCCATTGAAGAAGAAGTCGGGTTTCGGAAGGTCGGGGCAGAGGAAAGGCATCAAGAAGAAGGAGCCGCGTGAGTCGAGGCCTAGAGGCAGGGGCACGATTGTCCGGTGTGGTGCAGTGGGAGGGATTAAGGGGAGTTCAGGCGGGCAGGTGGGTTGAGGCCAGATTGAGGAAGGCCTTGGATTCGGGCCAGTTTAGATGTTACTCAGGAAGCAGGAAAAGCCTTCGGGGGACTTTTGCTCGACCATTTTGCAACGTCAGGAGAATACAGTGACTCAGAGAAACGCCGTGGATTTCAGCATGGAGCCATGTTTCCTGAATGGGAGTGAGTGTCCTGCCTCGGGCAAAGCTGGTCTATCCGGAGGGGTGCCTGCCACCTCATGCTGTGTCTTACTCTCCCTCAAAGGCGTGTGACTGAGACTCCCCTCTCGTGGCCGAGGCTGGTACTTCCTTGGAGACTGGAGTGGGATTTCTCTATTTATAGATTCATATTCAACTTATAAATATAGACTGAACATCTATTCTGTGCTAGGCGCTGTCATGTACTTTATCTCCTACCGTTCTCACAGCAACCACATGAAGTGGATAGTATGAACATTTAACGGGGAAAAGCAGAGCGTACTGAGCTATGGAGTTGGAAGAACCTGAAAGAATCATTTTCTCTGTCACGTGGTTCATCCTCTCACAGCTCACTGCACTGCTTGAGTTTTTCGAACAGCTGCCACTTGGCTTACCTCTGTCCTCTTAGATCGACCTGGACTAAGTATTAGATCAGTTCTTATCTGTTTGTGATGTCAAGGTCACAGGGGGAGGCCAGTGGGTAACTTGCCCAGGGTAACACCCATTCCCATTTCGTCAGCACCAACTGAGAAAGCAGCAACTGTGCAGGAATAGGGGTCAGAACACATTTAACAATTTCTTAAGTTTTAATTACCGACCATTTTTTTCAACCCCAAACCCTCTGTTACAGAAGTACCTTGAGACACTTCTTCCTATACTAGAGATTAGCTGTGACCAGACATGTCCCCTCTGGCAAAGGCTTTCTTCAGCTGCTACCTTCTCTGAAATCTCTGTGGTTAGCTCTGCCTGCCGCCCCGGGGCCCCTTCCCTGGGCTGTCCTCACCAGCCTTTTTTCTCCTGTGGATGAAAAGGGACCACATACTGAACCTGACAAGCTCAGGGAAGGCCTGCGTGTGGGTCTTGCAAACTCGGAGACCTAAAGTAACCACAAAGGATGGTCTGAAATGAAAACTCTTTAACTAAAAGCTGTTTATGGCAGGTAGTCATGTCCTAGGCTAGACTCTACCCCTGCAAAGGTCATCTTCACCTTAACTAAGCCTGTCTATTGTCTTTTGCATCTACAATAACATTCCTCTGGAATGTCTAGACCCCTTTTTCTAGACTCCTCAGGGCACAACCAGTGCACCAAGGCAGAGAGCTCTCACTGTTATTGTTGCCGTGTTAGTTATTGACTGTTAACTATCCTGTACCCACCCATGTAAAAGAAATATGTGCCTATCATTTTACTTTTTATACAGTCCCAGAGGTTCCCCCTCCTCGATTTCTCCCACCTCCCTAACCTATCACTAATGGATTTCATGTTCCACATACGTCTCTTCTGATTGTAATCTCTCTCTATAAAAGCCTAAGTGACCATTACAACCGGAAGACCAGAACGACCGGTCGACCGGTCACTATGACGTGCACTGACCACCAGGAGGCAGACACTCAACGCAGGAGCTGCCCCCTGGTGGTCAGTGCGCTCCCGCAGCAGGAACGCCACTCAGCCAGAAGCCAGCTCCCGGTTGGCAGCTGTGGGAGCCGTGCCCGCCCCGCCTGGGGCTCCTCCCTGGCCGCCTGCCCCTTCGGCACTGCTACATCCCTGGCGGGGGGAGGGGGGGGATGCCCCCCGAGGGGTCCCAGATTGTGAGAGGGCGCAGGCCAGGCTGAGGGACCCCACCTGTGCATGAATCTGTGCACCGGGCCTCTAGTGTATAAATTAAGGTGCAAAACTACCATTATCTCAGTCTGATGATATTCTGCTTCCCAGCAACTGTGGACAGTTTGGCTCAAATAAACTCATAAAAATTCTCCGTAGGTTTGAATGTTTCTTACATCGACACCCCACAGTGTCTCCTTTAGTTACATCATATTCCTGCTGTGACAACTTGTTCCTGTACGTAAACTCTCTAACCTCAGCCATTGCCTTTCTGCCGCCGGCCCGTTCGGTTCCTTGTTTGCGGAACAGCGCCACCTGGAGGCTATTCGACGTGTAAGCTTCAGCATGTCCAATGGACACGCCCTTTTACCCCCAAACCCATTTCTCTTCCAGACTCTCCATCCTTTTCTTTTCTTTTTTTTTTAAAAATATATTTTATTGATTTTTTTACAGAGAGGAAGGGAGAGGGATAGAGAGTTAGAAACATCAATGAGAGAGAAACATCGATCAGCCGCCTCCTGCACACCTCCCACTGGGGATGTGCCCGCAACCAAGGTACATGCCCTTAGCCGGAATCGAACCCGGGACCCTTCAGTCCACAGGCCAACGCTCTATCCACTGAGCCAAACCGGCCAGGGCCAGACTCTCCTTCCTTTAGTGCGGCTACCACTCTCTCAGAGTTGAACCATTATTTTACTATTTTTTCATCTCTCTATATCTAACCATCTCCTCACCATTTTATTACCATAGTATTTCCCAAAGCCATCCTCTCTACTGTTGATCAAGCCCTAAATTTCATATTTTAATTTTATTTTAAAAGATATTTTCAGAATTTACCCAGAAGTTGCAAAAACAGTTCAAAGAATTTCAATATACCCTTCATCAGCACTCTAAATGTTAACATTTAAAATAAACATAGTACGCCAAAACCGGTTTGGCTCAGTGGATAGAGCATCGGCCTGCGGACTGAAAGGTCCCAGGTTCGATTCCGGTCAAGGGCATGTACCTGGGTTGTGGGCACATCCCCAGTAGGAGGTGTGCTGGAGGCAGCTGATCGATGTTTCTCTCTCATCGATGTTTCTAACTCTCTATCTCTCTCCCTTCCTCTCTGTAAAAAATCAATAAAATATATTAAAAAAATAAAATAAAATAAAATAAACATAGTACAATTATTAAAATCAGAATGTTAACAGGCATAGAGTTAATCTATAGCTCTTTTTCAAATTTTGCAAATTGTTCCTCTAATCTGTTCATCTCTGTCCACCCCCTCCCCCCCCGCCCCGCCCCCGCCAGCCGTATAACTAAAATCCCAGATGTGACTCCCGTTGGTCATTGGTTCTGTTTGGATCCTGTACAAATCCCTGAACCAATCACTGTGGAATTGGGGGTTCACTTATCTCTACCTGTGTGACATGAACTGGGCTGGGGGAAGGATGCCTGTCCCAATGAAAACTGGGGAGCTCTCCACAGAAAGCGCTGAGCAGACAAAACAGCAGTACCCATTTCAAAGGTTCTGTTTAGAAATTCTAAATTTCCCATTAACTACCAAGTGGAGTCCAAATTCCTTTACCAACATCCAAGGCCCTACCTACTTGGATCCATATCTATATTTTCTGGCTCATTTTATTTATTTATTTTTGTTAAAACATGTTATTGATTTTCAGATAGGGAGGATGGGGGGGGGGGGGAGAGAGAGAGAGAGAGAGAGCGTGCTGCCTCCTGCATGCTTCCTACTAGGGATCGAGCCACAACCTGGGCATGCACCCTGGCCAGAACTGGACCATGACCTCCTAGTTCAGAGATCAATGCTCAAATGCTGAGCCACACCAGCCGGGCCAGCCTTTTTTTTTTTTTTTTTTAATAAGCATTCCTCAACTTGCTGCAAGACTTTGGTTAATTTACAGAGTTTTAAAAAAGTTGATTCTTTTTTTTTTTAATTGCTTTTATTTAGGAGCGAATTTTCATAGGTCCTCCCTTTCCTATTTATGCTGATATCATCCAAATCAACATTTAATTAATATTGATGTTCAAACATCAGTTCACCCACCGAATTCCACTGCTGTGCTCAGGTCTCTTTATATGATCTGCAAAGATGTCCTGAAAGATTGTGCTTCTTGCTTGAAACCAAGCAGAAAGCAAGTAAAGTTCTAAAAGTTCCCCCATCTTACAATGTTGTAACTTCACTGTAACACTGTGAAAAGGGGAAATGAGGTTTATTTAGCTTGAGCAGTTCTCACTCTTCCTGCTACTCGGCGCTCACAAGTTATCTGAAGAATCTAGAATCTAAAATCTTGTCAGAGTGACTAATACCGAAGCCATTGGTGAATAGTTTTATAATTTCCATTTTAAATTTTCTTGCAAGTCAGAATGCTCGCCCCAGTGCTTCTCCTGCTTTCTAAAACTTCTCCAAGTTCGTCTACAATAGTTCCCAAGCCATTTCTCCAGTTCCCTGCCGCACCTTGGCAGATGGACTGCACCCAAAATTTGGGGCCTTCAACCAATTTCAACTGAGTTGTGTTCTCTTATCTTCCTTCACTTCGCTGGGGCCTCCCTTTCCGTCTAACTACACGCTTAGACCATTGTAATCTCCAGCATCATTCTCTCTGTAGCAGGCAAACCAAACGAGAGTTGAGAGGTTCTCCTTTCTCTGGGTCATCTGTTAATATTACACCATCTGTGCTCTGCAAGGGGCCCGCTTCTTCCTTCTTTTCTCCCACTCTAGCTGTACACGCCCTTTCTGATGCCTAGAGCATGTTTCGCAACCTCGGTTCCACCCGAGTCACAGCCATCCGACATGTTCTTATGGGCTCCCACAAGCCTTCTGTGTTTGTCCCTGAGCAGGTAGCTCTTCTTCCGTTCTCTGTCAGAGAGTGTGCCCTGCGGCCACCTCAGTTCCTTGAAATGCTCCTCCCATTGCTTGTCAGGATCTAAAAGGGATGAAGGAGTGACTGGTTTTTGTTTGGATATTCTTTTTTTCTTTTTTTTAAAATATATTTTATTGATTTTTCACAGAGAGGAAGGGAGAGGGATAGAGAGTTAGAAACATCGATGAGAGAGAAACATCGACCAGCTGCCTCCTCACACCCCTCACCAGGGATGTGCCCACAACCAAGGTACATGCCCTTGACCGGAATCGAACCTGGGACCCTTCAGTCCACAGGCCGACGCTCTATCCACTGAGCCAAACCGGTCAGGGCTGGATATTCTTGAAACAATAATTAAAACTACACATATTAGTTTAGTATTGGAACATACAGAGCCATATATTTAATACATGCACGGAGGTAATTGTTCATTCATTTAGCATCCAATAATTAATTTATGCATTAATTTACCACCCAATGATTAATTTAGCATTGTCATGGTCATAGGAATTTGGAAAAGGCATATCAGGAAAAGCTATACTGTGTTCCAGCTGAGGGTGGAACTGTGGGGGCCGGGGGACTTCATTTATGTGACTGCCACCTGGGCTGGGCTGGCTGAAGAACAGGCTCACCCATACTGTCTCCAGGAGTCCTCACCAGCACAGTGATGGCAGGGTAGTTGCACTTCTTACCTGGGAGTTCCAGACTCCAGGAGCGCGTGTGCCAGTGAGAAGGTGCAATTGCATGGCCTTTAAGGACCCTTCCTTGGAAGCCACAGAGCATCGCGTCCACCGCTCTATTTATTGAACCATTACAGCCAGCCCAGATTAGGGGAGTGGACAGAGACCCCAACTCTTTTTAAAAAATATATATTTTTATTGATTTCAGAGAGAAAGGGAGAGGGAGAGAGAGAGAGAGCAACATTAATGATGAGAGAGAATCATTGATCAGGGGCCTCCTGCACGCCCCACACTGGGAATCAAGCCTGCAACCCGGGCATGTGCCCTGACTGGGAATCGAACCGTGACCTCCTGGTTCATAGGTTGACACTTCTGGGCCATGCTGGCTGGGCTAGATCCATCTCTAGGGGGCGGAGTGTCAGAGAATGCATGGCTCAGAAGAACTGTTCAGCCAACCCACAGAAAGATAAGCTTCATCAAATGGTTATTGTTTTAAGTCATTAAAATCGTTTGTGGCCATATTTTAAAACTGCCTCAGTTTTATAAATAATTTTCTATAAAGGTGAAGTATATGTCCCTGGCTGGAAGGTTGCCAAACCAGTGATCAGAAATATTTATTTTCAACAAATTTCTTCTTTAGATCCGTTAAAATATGTTGGCATAAAAACAAAACATATGCTTCTTATAAAAATACACACATATAGCCCTAGCCGGTTTGCCTCTGTGGATAGAGTGTCAGCCTGCGGATTGAAGGGTCCCGAGTTCAAATCCGATCAAGGGCCCATGCCTGGGTTGCGGGCTCGATCCCCAGTGCGGGGTGTGCAGGAGGCAGCCGATCAATGATTCTCTCTCATCATTGGTGTTTCTCTCTCTCTCTCCCTCTCCCTTCCTCTCTGAAATCAATAAAAAATATATTTAAAAAATATGCACATACAGAAAGTAGGAGAGTTCTCCACCTCAATTATCTATTTATTTATTTTCCAAAGTTGCATATGCACATGTTTAGAAAGTCTATGAGGCTTATTGTGAAAAGCTGGGGTTCCCATACTTTCCTGTTCCCCAGGGGCACTACGTTCAACACCTTGAGCTAATTATCTGGTATCCCCCCATATATCTAAGTGGCATGCGCATATTGCCGCTTCTTGAGTTTTGGGATTTAGGCATTAACTATCATTGTGCTAGTCAGGGCTTTAACGCTCACCTTCCAGACATTCCTCCCTTATCCCCATGTTACTCTATCATACACAAATGTGGCTACATAGATATTCAGGGTTTACATCACTGCAACTATGTACACACTATTCATCCTGACCATGTGGTTACAATGACTGCTTCTCCCGCACCTCTTGTTTCCCCTCTCTCCCACACCGAGTTAATAGTGTCCAGTTCTTGCTGTTTTATTTGTTTGCTTTATATGTATAACATGAATTCAAGCCTAGACTCTGCCTTGAGGTTTAAATATCTCATTACATTCAAACACATTAGATTCTCCGATGGCTTCATTTCTTAGAGACACACCTCTCTGCAGCTTCTGACCTGCCTGCACCTGGAGTGGCTGTTCCCCCGGCTGCAGAGCGGTCTCCTGGGCTCCCTTCACCGCCCACTGGGACTTCCTTCACATCTTCCTTCCTCCCTCCCTCCCTCTTTCCCTCCCCTCAACCCTCCATCCCTCCATCCCTCCCATCATCACTTCCTTCCTTCTTTTTGCTGCAAAAAGCTTTGTTGCTTCCATTTGGTCCAATGCTGGGGAGAGGGCGCCCGGGTTAAAAGGATGCCCAGTGGTTTCCGGGAGCGGCTCCGGCCGAAGGCAGACGCCAGGGGAGGCAGAGGGGCCCTCAAAGGCCTCGGCTCCAAAGGCCCCTAGTCGCGCTGGGGCCCGTGGGCCTGTGGAGGTGAGTCAGGTGCTGTCACATCCTCCTCCAGGAAGTCACAGAGCAGAGGGCGGAGGAAATTATGGGGACCCCAGCTTTTCATAAAAAGCCTCACACAGATCCCCCAAGGGCCTGGTTCCGGTTGGCTCTTCTCCATGGCCGTGGCGGCTTCCACGGCACCCTGAGGTTTGCCCACTGATCTGGGGAAGGCTCCAGCAGGGCCTGGAAGAGAGTGCGGCCACTGCGCTGGTTTTGCATCTTTAGGAGACACGGGGTGCCCTTGTGCTTCTCCTCGCCCAGCTCGCCAAGAAGCATCCCCCGCCCTCCAGAGCCACACTGTTTAAGGCAGGTGTAGGCGGTCACAGGTGCAGGGGGACTAGGCTGTGGCCGGCAGCCTCCCCCTCGATGGAACAATTCTGGTGAGTTTGGGAGCGCATGGCTGTTCAGCAATGATCAGCAATGAATTAAGATCAAAAACGGTGTTGGCTGATCTTGGAGGCTGAGGATGTTTGAAGTGGGTCTGGAGGTGGTGACTGGAAAAGAGGTTGGAGGCGGGTCAGAAGCTGGAAGGAGGGGTGTCCCTGTGTCTGTTCCATGCAAACACTGTTGAAACAAGAGCCAGATCCGGGGACTGCCACGGGCAGTTCACCTCTTTCTTGAGTCGATGCCTAGTTTCCTGGATTCCGTGTCTTTCTTGCTTTAGCCCTGGCTTTGGTTGGTATGTTCTCTAGAACCTTGATAGGTAAGGGTGCATCTTTGAGCGTTTGCTAGTGGGAAAATGTCTATTTTACTTTCACACGTTATCGTTGGATAGAGAATCAAGGTGGAAAGCTACATGTCCGCGGTGTTTTTTTTTTTTTTTTTTTTAATATATTTTATTGAGTTTTTACAGAGAGGAAAGGAGAGAGATAGAGAGTTAGAAACATCGATGAGAGAGAAACATCGACCAGCTGCCTCCTGCACACTCCCCACTGGGGATGTGCCCGCAACCCAGGTACATGCCCTTGACCGGAATCGAACCTGGGACCTTTCAGCCCGCAGGCCGACGCTCTATCCACTGAGCCAAACCGGTTTCGGCATGTCCTCGGTGTTTTGGATGCACAGCTGTCCCTCCGGCTCCGTTGTCAGCACTGGGGACCCAGTTCCAAGCTGGTTTACGACGGTCAGAAAACCTCTCGTCTCTGGGAGCAGGCGGGCTCTTCCCTGGCCCCGTGCTCTAAAAGTCTTGGTCTGCACCCGTTTCATCCACTGTGTTGGGCCCCATCAATCTGCGAAGACACCCCCCAAGTGTTTTTTCTCTTTTACTGTAGAATGTGTATGAAAAGAACTATCACCTCGGTCAAGAAATGAAAGATGGCCAGCTTCCCAGAGCCCAACCCCATCCCAGGCTGGTCCCTGCTCCGAGGTCACGACCATTTTGACCGCCGTGGTCACCATCTTCTGGACTTTCTTTGTAGTTTTCTCCCAGGTGTAAACCTCTAAGCCACCCCGTTGGGTTCTGCCAGCTTAGTAGGACTTTATAAAAATGGACGGCATCACAGTCACCACCGTCACCATTTCTAGGTGCACAGTTCAGTGTTAAGCATACTCACATGTGGTGTAACCCGCCTCCAGAACTCCTTCCATCTTCCCCAACTGAAACTCTGCGCCCAGTAAACAACAGCTCCCAACCCCGTCCCCCAGCCCCTGGCAACCACCATTCTCCCGTCTGTCTCTATGAACTCGACTTTTCTAGATTCCTCATATAAGTGGACTCATACAGTATTTGTCTTTTTGTGACTAACTTCTCTGAGCACAATGTCCTCAAGAGTCATCCATATTTTGGGATTATATCAGGATTTCTTTCCCTCCCTTTTTTTTTGTTAATCCTCATGCAAGGATATTCTTTTCTGTTGGTTTTTAGAGACAATGGAAGGGAGGGAGGGAAGGAAGAAGGGAGAGAGAGGGAGAGAGAGAGAAGCATTGATGTGAAAGAGGCATATTGATTGGTTGCCTCCCACAGGTGCCCTGACCTGGGCCAGGAATCGAACCTGCAACCCTTTGGTCCATGGGCCGGTGCTCTAACCACTGAGCCATGCTGGCCAGGGTAAATTTCTTTCCTTTTTAAGGCAGAATAATATGCTATTATTTCATTATTTACTCATGCACCTGGCCACTGTCTTTTCGATAGTAGATGTTTTCCTCAAATACCTGGAGCAGCGTGGGCGTCCGCTCACACCTCAGCTGGGCCCTTACACGGCTGACCGCGCTCTGCACTGTGGGAGGCCTGTGCTGTGCAGTCACGCAGGGAGACCCCGCTGGCCACATCCTCCTCCAGGACGTGTTCTCCAGGAAGTTCTCCAGGGAATAGGAAGTTATGGGGAACCCCAGCTTTTCATAATAAGCCTCACACAGATCCCCAAAGGGCCTGATTCAGGTTGGTTCTTAGGTTGGCCAGATTCTCTAGAGACGGTTCTGCCAGTCTCCTGCCCGAAGGTGCCAACTTCTGTGTCTGTGGCTTTTGTGAGGAAAATCTGTTGACTTCTCGTTTTTCCCACTGCCAGCTCAAGGTCTGCCTTTCTCAGTTCCAGCAAAATCACTTACCACGTGTCCGTTACCACCTGTCTTTTTTGTTGTTGTTGTTAATCCTCAACTAACGATATTTTTTCCATTGATTTTTAGAGGGAGGGAGGGGGAGACGGGGGGGGGGGGGAGAGAGAGAGAGAGAGAGAGAGAGAGAGAGAGAGAGAGAGAGGTGAGAGAGACACATCAATTGGTTGCCTCCTGCACGGAGATCAAATCTGCAACCCAGGTACATGCCCTTGACCAAGAATCGCACCAATTCGCAGGGCAATGCTCTAACCACTGAGAAACACCGGCTAGGGCTAGGACTAGTGCCTGCCTTTAAAATGTTTTTCCCTAATGATCTTCTCTCCCTTCTCATTATTCTTGTGGGTTTGTGGCATTTGAAAAACCTTCTTACTGCCATTTTATTATCGTTTTGGTGGGAACCGAGTTAAATACATGTGTGTAACCTACCATCTTGAATATGAAGAGTTCCAATTTTTAAAATTAAACCTTTTCTTGATGTATAGAATACAGACATTAATTTGCTTGTGACTAAATTTTCTGATTCCTAATAAATTGTTCTGAAGTTCAGAAGAGAAAGGAGTGGCTTCATGAAAAAATTGGGACTTTGGGAGCATGGGCTGCTTGGGTAGGTAAAAGGGAGTGAGGAGAAACACCAAAGCAGGAGCCAGTGAACGAAGGGGTCAAGGGTAAGAGTGTGTGGAGAGGAATATGGAGGCAGGGTACAGAGGAACCCCGAGGGCTGGGACAAGAAGACTGGACTTCCTGTTAGAAGAGAGTATTTTAGCATGTGTCTCAGCTTCAAAGTGTGGCAGGAAAACATTCACACATTTGAATGTTGATGAAGACATTTCCAAATATAGATAAGATGTGATAATTTGTACTGTCTCCCGATGATATTCCCGATGGGTGCTAGTACATCATATGATTGCACCACTTATAGTTTGGGTGAAAAAGTACAAGTTCAGGATGTCAGGATTGTGCTCGAGGCCTGCGCATCCCAAGTGGATATTATGGGAAAGAAGTGTCTTGTCAAGGGCTCAGCAAGCGCTGGAGACATGAATGTGAAACTCACTTAGCAACACCGGCAGCCCCCTTAGTTTACACGGTAGATCTAAGACAGCGTTATCCATGTACTGGTTGATGGAAAGGAGGAGATCGGCGAGAGAAAGTATAAATCCTGAAAGATTCGTACAGAAAAAGTTAGCTCTGGCCCGCCTGGCTCCACGGTTAGAGTGTTGGCCCGGGCACCGCGGGATCGTGGGTTCGATTCCGGTCAAGGGCATGTGCGGAAGCCAACCAATTGATGTGGCTCTTTCACATCAATGTTTCTCTCTCTCTCCTCTCGACCCCTCCCCCACCCTCCCACTCTCTCTAAAATCAGTGGGGAAAATCCTGCAGTGAGGATTAACCAAAAAAAAAAAAGTTAATCATTTCCCCACTAACACTCCATTTCATTGCCCCGAGGTAACCAATGTCAGCCACTTGATGTGCATTCCTGCCCACCTGGTAAAGAACATCCTAGACGTGGCACTCTCAGAGAGCCTAAAAAAGTTCTGGGGAATGTAAACATTCAAAGGAAATGAGCCTGAAAACAATAATAAGAAGGGACAGCCACCCTGGCTGCTGTGGCTCAGTTGGTTGGAGCATCTTCCCATACACGGAAAAGTTGCACGTTCAATTCCCAGTCACAGCACATACCTCTGTTGCAGGTTCAATACCCAAGAAGGCAGCCATGCAATGTTTCTCCCATCCCCCCTCTCTAAAAATCGATAAGCATGCTCTTGGGTGAGGACTGAAAAAAAACAAACAAACGGGCAGCCAATGGTCTGCACTCAGGCCTGAGAAATCTTTTCAGGGTGATGTAAATGGTCCAAATTAGATTATGGTAACCGTTTCACAACTCCTTAAATTTACTAAAAGTCATCAAATTGTGCACATAAAATGAGCGAATGTGAATTATACCTCAATAAAGCCATTTAAAAATGTTTTTTTACTAGAGGCCAGATGCATGAAATTCTTGCAAGGCTCTTGGCCCTTGCAGCTGTGGCAGCTTGCCTGAGCCCTCACAGCCCTGGCTTCGTCCAGAAGGTTGTCCAGAAGGACGTCCGGAAGATTGTTTGGCTGTCCGGTCTAATTAGCATATTGCGCTTTTATTTTTATAGATTGATTTCAGAGAGGGAGGGAGAGGGAGAGAGAGATAGAAACATCAGTGAAGAGAGAGAATTAATAGGCTGCCTCCTGCACGCCCCCTACTGGGGATCGAGCCCACAAACCAGGCATGTGCTTGAACAGGGAATTGAACCATGACCTCCTGACACTCAACCACTGAGCTGCACCGGCTGGGTCAATAAACCTTAAGAAAGAAAAAAAGCAGCCAGGGCGCTAAGGACAGCCAGGTGCTGGGCCGAGCATGGCTGGGAGAGGCAGACGCTGCCCTGTGAAGCCACCTGGCCCCTTGGGAATGTCCACTCCTAATCCCTGGAACCTGTCACTACGTCACCTTACCCAGACGAGAGGACTCTGTAGATGCAGTTAAGTTTACAGACCCTAAACTAGGGAGATCATCCCTCTTCTTCATGGAGCCCAACTCAGTCACATAAGCCTTTAAGAGCAGAGAACTTCTCAGGCTGGACGCAAGGGAGGCGGGCAGAAGGGGAAGCCAGAGATCTGAGTCCCTGCTGGCTCTGGATGTGGGGGCCGTGGTCTGGCACCGTGCGAGGCCTCGGGAGCCCAGGGTGGCCCCAGTGGACAGCAGTGAGGACATGGGACTCAGTCCTACCCACAACCACAAGGAGCTGGTTCCTGCCAACAACCTGAGCAGTGGATTCTTCGGTCTCCTGTTAGAATCCAGGGGCGGGCACCCGGATGCCCATGAATCAGAGCAGGGAAACCAAGTGAGCCAGCCTGGACTCTGAGCTACAACTGTGTCTCCAAGTCTGTAGCACCTTGTTGGGGCAGCAATAGAAAACGAGTATAATACCTAACCATGACTCTGATGCCAGCCCCTGCTACAAACCTTTCAATGACTTTTTATTGTCTAAAACCAGATAGAGTTTAAACTCCTTAATGTAGCACGTATGGCCCTCCTGGCCCAACCCTGACTCACTCGTTAGCTGGAGGGCTACGTGCCCGTCTGCACACCGGCCACCTCTCGCCCCTTCCTCTCCCTAGTGTGCCTTTCTCGTTCTTTTGAACTAAGGTCAGGCATCACCTGTTCCAGGAAGACTCTCCTGTCTCTGCTCCATCGCACCCTCTGGCTAATTCCATCGTTACAATACAGCAGCATAATTATAAGAATATCGTGTATAATTACAATTACAAAGTATTGCAATGAACCGTTTATGTGCGCCCACTCCCTTCTAAGGCCGCAACTTCCTTGAGGGCAGGAACAAGTCTTATTCATCTTTGCTTCCCCAGCGGGTGCTCAATGAATAGTATTTACACATCCCATTTGGAAGAAAAAGTTTTGGTAACGAATGAAGAACCTCATTCACCTACAGATTAGATTCTGAAGGGTCGTTCACATGTCTGCTCATTTGTAAGAAAGTAAGGGGGTGGAGGGGGGTGGGGCGGGGGAGGGGTAGGCTTGCCACAGGACTGTGCATTAGTTCTCAAGCCCGAAATCAAGCGCCTCTTAACCTCCTTGCAAATACTGTTGTTATCATAACACTGCTGCTGACACCCCCTTCCTCCATAGCTCAGTGTCAGAGCTGCTAGCAAACAGCCAGGCCCACACGTGCCTCCTGGTTACCCACTTGGGTGTGGTCCGTGTCAGAAGGGCCTTGAGTGTGATCCTACCAGAGGCAGGGGACTGAGTTTCACATGGTACCTCACTGAGCTCACTCAGCCTGCCAGTTTTCCTCACTGATACCAAGCGAATAGGCGCGGGAAGCATGTGCCCATCTGTTTTCCTCTTCTCTTGATGATTAATGTCAAGGACACTTTTTTGCAGGTTGCATAATTATCTCTCTGTTCTTCCGAAAGGTTTCTATTGGGGGGAAATGCGTCTCATAGACACATGACCACTCACCATTTCCTTATGACTTACAATTATTTATTGTTAATATCACACTTTCTAAGTAGTATACTTTTTTTTTTTTAAATCCTCACCCAAGGATATTTTTCCATTGATTTTTAGAGAGAGTGGAAGAGAGAGGGGACGACAGAGAGAAATATCGATGTGAGAGAAATGCATCAGTGGGTTGCCTTCTGCATGCGCCCTGACCAGGCCTGGGCCAGGGGAGGAGCCTGCTACTGATGTACGTGCCCTTGACTGGAATCGAACCCGGGACCCTTCGGTCCACAGGCCGACACTCTATCCACTGGGCCAAACCAGCCAGGGCTCTAACTAGTACTCTTAACACTGATAAGGGGATGGCGGGTTAACAATGTCGTAAAACACCTTAAACCAAACCCAGGAAACACACAAAAGATGAAGGGGGAATGCTAACGCTGAGCAATGCTGAAGCGATCGCACACAACCACGTCATTCCATCAGGCGGAGTTGGCGTTGGCAAAAGCTTTTCTTTCCTATAAAGGTTTATAAATTGAACAAGTAGAGAAAATTGTGTTTCGCCTTGAAATTGAAATTGTGTTGTAATATTGAATCGCACACATTTAGAGGCAAAAGTTCAAAATGTCCACCATTAACTTCCACAGATTGTTGAGAATGAGGACCCGGGAACTGACACGTATTTAGCTTTCTAGATTTTGTTAATCCTCTCCCGAGGATATTTCTTCCATTAAGTTTTTTTTTTTTTTTTTTTTTTTTGAGAGAATGGAAGGGAGGGGGAGAGATAGAAAGAGAGAAACATCGATGTGAGAGAGACACATATATGGGCCTTCATGCACATGACCCGACGGGGGCTGGGGACTGAGCCTGCAACACAAAATATTACATTTAGTATCTGTGAAATATTAGCAAAGTTCTAAGAATGTTTAGGTCTAGAAACTGCCATAAATACTGTTTTTGTTGTCTTAACTTAAGCTTGTTTTTTAACTTCTGCAGAAGAATAATAGAAAAATATATTGGCTATCTCAAAAGCTAAAAGCTGTACTACCACCTTCTCACAGTTTGAAATTTTGAATGGGAAACATCATAAATTTCATTGTAAATCAGGTTCATCTGAGATAATTAACAAGTAAAATTAATGAAGTATCATTAAACTCCTATACTAATCATGATTAACAATTTCTCATAATTATTAAAATACTAGGGAGAACCAAGATGGCGGCATAGGTTAACGCCGGAGTTTGCTGCTTTGAACAACTACTTCAAAAGTGAAACCAAAAAACGGAAGGGACATCACCCAGAACCACAGGAACGCTGGCTGAGTGGAAGTCCTACAACTAGGAGGAAAGAGAAACGCATTCGGACACTCAGAGGAGGCGCAGTGCTGAAGTCAAATTCTGAGGTGTGGAGTGCGCGGAGCGGGCTGGCGGCGGAGGGCGCGGTTGGCGTTTTCAATCGGGAGGGAGTCGCAGACTCTGAGCTCCAGATCTGGGCGAGTCTTTAGGGACCCAGACTCAAACGGGAGAAGCAGGACTGTCTGGCTTCGGTCAGAGCGAGTGCAGCTTTCTCTCCGAGGTTTGCAGCCATTGCTGGGACTCAGAGAGGCAGAGCCCCTGGGGACAGGACTGAGAGCCGCCATAACTGCTCTCTCTGGCCCACCCTATTGATCCTGTGCGACCCGCCCCGCCCAAGCCCTGCACAGAGGCATTTGCCGGATAGCCTCAGGCAAAGGCTAGATTAGCACCTCCCTAGAGGACAGAAGTTCTCTCACTGCTGACACAGCTGATTCTCATAGCCACTTGGCCTGGAGGTCAAACCCTCCCTGGTATTAGCTACAACAATCAAGGTTTAACTATAAGACTGCGCACAAAGACCACTAGGGGGTGCACCAAGGAAGCATAACAAAATGCGGAGACAAAGAAACAGGACAAAATTGTCAATGGAAGATATAGAGTTCAGAACCACACTTTTAAGGTCTCTCAAGAACTGTTTAGAAGCCGCCGATAAACTTAATGAGATCTACAAGAAAACTAATGAGACCCTCGATCGTATATTGGGGAACCACCTAGAAATTAAACATACACGGACTGAAATAACGAATATTATACAGACTCCCGACAGCAGACCAGAGGAGCGCAAGAATCAAGTCAATGATTTGAAATGCGAGGAAGCAAAAAACACCCAACCGGAAAAGCAAAATGAAAAAAGAATCCAAAAATGCGAGGATAGTGTAAGGAGCCTCTGGGACAGCTTCAAGCGAACCAACATCACAATTATAGGGGTGCCAGAAGATGAGAGAGAGCAAGATATTGAAAACCTATTTGAAGAAATAATGACAGAAAACTTCCCCTACCTGGTGAAAGAAATGGACTTACAGGTCCAAGAAGCGCGGAGAACCCCAAACAAAAGGAATCCAAAGAGGACCACACCAAGACACATCATAATTAAAATGCCAAGAGCAAAAGACAAAGAGAAAATCTTAAAAACAGCAAGAGAAAGAAACTCAGTTACCTACAAGGGAATACCCATACGACTGTCAGCTGATTTCTCAACAGAAACTTTGCAGGCCAGAAGGGAGTGGCAAGAAATATTCAAAGTGATGAATACCAAGAACCTACAACCAAGATTACTTTATCCAGCAAAGCTATCATTCAGAATTGAAGGTCAGATAAAGTGCTTCACAGATAAGGAAAAGCTAAAGGAGTTCATCACCACCAAACCAGGATTATATGAAATGCTGAAAGGTATCCTTTAAGAAGAGTAAGAGGAAGAAAAAGGTAAAGATGCAAATTATGAACAACAAATATGCATCTATCAACAAGTGAATCTAAGAATCAAGTGAATAAATAATCTGATGAACAGAATGAACTGTTGATTATAATAGAATCAGGGACATAGAAAGGGAATGGACTGACTATTCTTGGGGGGGAAAGGGGTGTGGGAGATGCAGGAAGAGACTGGACAAAAATCGTGCACCTATGGATGAGGACAGTGGGTGGGGAGTGAGGGCGGAGGGTGGGGTGGGAACTGGGAGGAGGGGAGTTATGGGGGAAAAAAAAGAGGAACAAATGTAATAATCTGAACAATAAAGATTTAATTAAAAGGAAAAAAAAAAATACTAGAGGCCCGGTGCATGAATGCATCAGTGGGGTCCCTTGGCCTGGCTTGCAGGGATTGGGACAAAACTGGCTCTCCGACATCCCCTGAGGGGTCCTGGAGTGTGAGAGGGAGGTTCTTGGGTGATGCACCCCGGAGTCAGGCTCCCTCCTCTCTGGTTCCAGGTGCATCACCCAATAACCTTAGCTACCAAGTCACCGCAGCTTGGCAGCTCCTGCATTGGACGTCTGCCCCCTGGTGGTTATTGCGCATCATAGCTACAGGTCGAATGGTTAGGCTGTCGAATGGTTATATATATGGAAATATAGATATTTCACAATTCTTGTAAAAACATGTTTATATTTTAGAAGGGTAATAAAATAAGTTGACAGTAGGATAACCCTTAACTCTTTTCATTGAATGGTAGAAAAATAGAACACTTAGTTCCTTAAAATTAAGATCAGAGCAAGGCCATATATAATCTTTAAAAAACAACAGCTCAGCCAGTGTGGCTCAGTGGTTGAACATTGACCTATGAACCAGCAGGCCATGGTTCGACTCCAGGTCAGGGCACATGCCCAGATTGCAGGCTTGGTTTCCAGTGTGGGGTGAGTAGGAGGCACCCAATTAATGATTCTCTTTCATCATTGATGTTTCTATCCCTCTCTCCCTCTCCCTTCCTCTCTAAAATCAATAAAAATATATGCTTTAAAAAAATAAAGTGTTCAGTTTAGTCATTTGGTCCTTGGTATATTCACAAAGTTGTGCATCAATCACCACAATCTAATTCCAGAACATTCTTATCACCCAAAGAAATCCTCCCACTCATTAGCAGCCATTCCCCTGCCCTCTCCACACCCCAAGTCCCTGGAAATCACTAATATAATTTTCATTTCTAGGGATTTGCCTATCCTGAATAGGCCACATGTAAAGTTTTCGTTTAATCTGATTAATTTCTAAATTCAATTTTGCAGCCAGCTTTTCTTGTTAGAAGAGTGAAAAAAAAAATCAAAACATAGTATCTGATCCCCCAAAAGTTATTTTAAGTTCAAGTGATTTACTTCAGCTCCCATTTATCTTTTTTTTTCAGCTTTCATTTAATTAAAGCCAATTTCTTTTAAAAAAATCTTTATTGTTGAGATTATTACAGATGTCCCTCTTTTTTAACCTCCAATGCCCCCCTCCGCCCGGTTCCCAACCCGCCCCAGGCCTTTGCCACCCTATTGTCTGTGTCCATAGGTAATACATATATGCATATAAGATCTTTATTTTTTATTTATTTATTTATTTATTTATTTATTTATTTATTTATTTAAAATATATTTTATTGACTTTTTACAGAGAGAGGAAGGGAGAGAGATAGTTAGAAACATCGATGAGAGAGAAACATCGATCAGCTGCCTCCTGCACATCTCCCACTGTGGATGTGCACGCAACCCAGATACATGCCCTTGACCGGAATCGAACCCAAGACCCTTCAGTCCGCAGGCCGACGCTCTAGCCACTGAGCCAAACCGGTTTCGGCTATTTTTTATTTTTAAAAAAATATTTTTATTGATTTCAGAGAGGAAGGGAGAGGAAGAGAGAGAGAGAGAAACATCAGTGATGAGAGGGAATCATTGATTGGCTACTTCCTGCATGCCCCCTACTGGGGACCAAGCCAGCAACCTGGGCATGTGCCCTTGACCAGAATCGAAGCTGGGACCCTTGAGTCTGTAGGCTGACGCTCTAGCCACTGAACCAAACCATCTAGGGCAGCCGTGGGCAAACTACGGCCCGCGGGCCGGATCCGGCCCGTTTGGAATGAATAAAACTAAAAAAAAAAAAAGACTGTACCCTTTCATGTAATGATGTTTACTTTGAATTTCTATTAGTTCACACAAACACTCCATCCATGCTTTTGTTCCGGCCCTCCGGTCCAGTTTAAGAGCCCATTGTGGCCCTCGAGTCAAAAGGTTTGCCCACCCCTGGTCTAGGGCAATGGTTGGCAAACTACGGCTCTCGAGCCACATGTGGCTCTTTGGCCCTTTGAGTGTGGCCACAAAGTTTCAATCGCACTGTACGTGCGCGCCCGCATGTGGTATTTTGTGGAAGAGCCACACTCAAGGGGTCCCAGTTTGCCGACCCCTGGGCTAGGGTAAGATCTTTGTTTAATCTCTTTCTGTCCCCCCATCCCCTTTCCGTTTGAGAATTGTCAGTCTGTTCCATTTCGATGCCTCTGATTCTCTTTTATATACCAGTTTATTCTGTTCATTAGATTTCTTATTCATTTATTTTGATTTTTAGATTCAACTGTTGATAGGTATGTATTTGTTGCCATTTTGCTGTTCATATTTTTAACCTTTTTCTTCTTCTTCCTCTTCTTGAAGAATACCCTTCAACATTTTATATAATACTGGTTTGGCGGTAATGAACTCCTTTAGCTTTTTCTTATCTGTGAAGCTCTTTATCTAACCTTCAATTCTGAATGATAGCTTTGCTGGGTAGAGTAATCTTGGTTGTAGGTCCTTACTATTCATCACTTTGAATATTTCTTGCCACTCCCTTCTGGCTTGCATAGTTTCTTTTGAGAAATCAGCTCACAGTCGTATGAGTATTCCCTTGTGGGTAACTAACTGCTTTTTTCTTGCTGCTTTTAAGATTCGCTCCTCGTTTTTAGCCCTCGGCATTTTAATTATGATGTGTCTTGGTGTGGTCCTCTTTGGGTTCCTCTTGTTTGGGACTCTCTGTACTTCCTGGACTTGTAAGTCTATTTCTTTCACTAGTTAGGGGAAGTTTTCTGTCATTATTTCTTCAAGTCGGTTTTCAAGATCTTGCTCTCTCTCTCTTCTTTTGGCACCCCCATATTGTGAATGTTGGCATGCTTGAAGTTGTTCCAGAGGCTCCTTACACTGTCTTAATATTTTTGGATTCTTTTTTCTTTTTGCTCTTCTGGTTGGGTGTTTTTTGCTTCCTCATATTTCAAATCACTGATTTGATTCTCAGAATCTTCTACTCTACTGTTGAATCTCTGTATATTATTCTTTATTTTAGTCAGTGTATGCTTAATTTCTGACTGATCCTTTTCAATTTTTTTTGGAGGTTTCTAGAAGATTCTTGAGTAACCTTATAACTGTGGTTTTGAACTCTATATCCAGCAGTTTGCTTTCCTCCATTTCTTTCATTTGTGACATGCTTCTTTGTCTCTGCATTTTGGCTGCTTCCCTGTGAGTGTTTCTATGTATTGGGTAGAGCTGCTATGTCTCCTTGAGCTGGTAGAGTGGCCTTGTGTAGTAGGTGTTCTATAGGACACAGTGGCTCAGCCTCCCCAGTCACTTGAGCTGGGAGATCTAGATGTGCCCCTTTGTGAGCTGTGAGCACAGTCTTGTTGTAGTTGAGACTTGATTGCTGTTGGTGTCACTGGGAGGAATTGACCGCCAGGCCAATTGGCTGTGAGGACCAGCTGTGACTACAATGGAAGAGCTGCTGCACAGGAGACACCGTCCCCCTCCCCCTGCATGGAGCAGGACTTGCTTCAGTGAGGCTTTGGTGCTCACTGAGTCTGCCCCTTGAGTGTGTCACTTGTGGATGTGTAGACTTGTAATCTGGTATGGTCTGACACTGACCACTGGGTACACTGGCTCTTGTGTCTCCAGGGAGGTGCAAAGTTAGCCACTGCCTGGGACCACCCAGCAGGAGCTACAGAGAGATCTTCAGATTTCTCCCCTTTGTATCGGGGTTGGAAGTGCCCAGATGAGGCCCAGCTATGAAGCAAGGCAGGCGGGTGCTGGTGACGGGTCTTGGGCCTTTTATTGATAGGTTTGGGACTCCCTGACCCAGCTGTAGCTTGTTTGAGAGATTTTAGCTTGAGCAAGGACAGGCCATTCATATGCAAAAGCAGCTGCACACAGCTTGGATGGGGTTATACATTGGATTAGGTGGGATCTTAGGGAATCACCAGGGTGGAGCAAACAGAAATGGCTGCCATTCAGCCCTATGACTGGGGAGGTCCCAATGAGCACCTCTGTCTGGGAGAAAGCTGCCCCCGAGTTCCTGCTTTGATGCCAGACAATCCAGTTCCTCCTTGTATGAGTCTGTGTCCCCCAGGGCCTCACCGTGGGGGTGGAGCTCAGAGAAAGTGTGACCTTGTAAGTTCACTTCGTGGTGCCAGCCTTTTAAGAGGAACAGCTGTGTCTCCAGCAAACTCTGTGTCACTGAGTCCCAATTTACACTGGTTTTTATAGCCTGTAGTTCTTACTGCTTGTAGGGACTTCTTTTCCAAGCTCTGAGACACTGGGTTGGGGGTCAGATATGGGGCTGGGACCCCAAAGCCAATTTCTTATTATACACCTTGGGGACATTACAACCAATGTTATAGAAATAAAAAGGATTATAAAAGAATATTTTAAACAATTATATGCCAGTAAATTGGATAACTTAAAAGGAATGGAAATAAAACATTAGAAAAATAAAAACTACCAAATTTCAAGAAGAAATAGAAAATTAGAATAACAAGTAAAGAAATCGAATTTGTAATAAAAAACTTTCCACAAAGAAAAACTCAAGCCCTGATGGCTTCACAGTGACTATTACCAAATATATTTTTATTTATTTATTTACTAGACGCTCGGTGCACAAAAACTTGTGCACTGGGGGGGAGGGGTGTCCCTCAGCCCGGCTTATGCCCTCTTGCAGTCTGGGACCCCTCAGAGGATGTCCACCTGCTGGCTTAGGCCCACTCCCTGGGGGATCGGGCCCAAGCTGGCAGTCAGACATCCTTCTGGCAGCCCGGCAGCCCTCTGGGGATGTCCACTTACCAGTGGGGAGCAGACCTAAGCTGCAGTCGGACATCCTTAGTGCTGATGAGGAGGCAAGTGAAGCTCCCACCACCACCTCTGTGCTGGCAGCCATGAGCCTGGCTTGTGGCTGAGCAGAGCTCCCCCTGTGGGAGCACACTGACCACCAAGGGACAACTCCTGCATTGAGCATCTGCCCCCTGGTGGTCAGTGTGTGTCATAGTGACCAGTCATTCCCAGTCATTCTGCTGTTAGGGTGAATTTGCATATTACCCTTTTATTATATAGGATAGAGGCCTGGTGCACAGGTGGAGGCCGGCTGGTTTGCCCTGAAGGGTGTCCCGAATCAGGGTGGGGGTCCTGCTGGGGTGCCTGGCCAGCCTGGATGAGGGGCTGATGGGTATTTTCAGCTGGTCACATCCCCTCCAGGGTGGGGGTCCCCACTGGGGTGCCTGGCCAGCCTGGGTGAGGGGCTGATGGCTGTTTGCAGGCTGGTCAACCTCCCCCCCGCAGTGGGAACCCTCACCCTATGGAGGTTTGGCCAGCCTGGTTGAGGGGCTAGTGGCTGTTTTCAGGCTGGCCACACCCCCTTTAGGGTGGGGGGGCCCATTGGGGAGCCTGGCCAGTCTGGGTGAGGGCCTGAGGGCCATTTTCAGGCTGGCCAAGACCCCCGGCAACAGAAGCTCCCAGCTTCTCCTTTTTTTCTTTTTTTTTTTAGTTCTGAGACTTATTTACCTTCTATAATTGAAACTTTGTAGCCTTGAGTGGAGCTCAGAGCAGGCCAGAGCGGGCGGGAAGCTTGGCTTCCTCCATCACTGGGGTAACCAAGCCTCCTGCTCGCTCCAGCTCCGTGGCTGCTGGTCACCATCTTCGTTGGGTTAATTTGCATATAGTCGTTCTGATTGGCTGGTGGGCGTGGCTTAAGGCATAGTGAAGGTATGGTCAATTTGCATGTTTTTCTTTTATTAGTGTAGATTTATTTATTTATTTTCTAAAGAGTTTTTAGATTTTTAAAATTATTTTTATTATTATTTTTTAAATATATTTTACTGTTTTTTTTTTACAGAGAGGAAGGGAGAGGGATAGAGAGTTAGAAACATTGATGAGAGAGAAACATCGATCAGCTGCCTCCTGCACACTCCCCACTGAGTATGTGCCCGCAACTAAGGTACATGCCCTTGACTGGAATTAAACCTGAGACCCCTGAGTCCACAGGCCGATGCTCTATCCACTGAGCCAAACCGGTTAGGGCAATTTTTAACATATACATTTTTTTATTTCAGAGGAGAAGGCAGAAGGAGAGAGAGCAACATCAAAGATGAGAGAGAGCCATTGATTGGCAGCCTCCTGCACACCCCCTCACCAGGGGCCAAGCCTGAAACCCAGGCATGTGCCCTGACAGAGAATCGAACCATGATCTTCTGGTTCATAGGTTGGTACTCAATCACTGAGCCACACTGGCTGGGCTGTGACCAAATACTTAAAGAAGAATGAGTGCCAGTTCTGCATAAACTCTTCTATGAAATAGAAGAGGAGGGAACACTTGCCAACTCTTTCTATGAGGCTAGCATTACTGTGATACCAAAACTAGACAAAGACATTACAAGGAAAACAACTATAGATAAATATCTATTGTGAATTTAGAGGCAAAAAATCCCAAGAAATATTAGCAAACAGAATTCAGCAACTATAAAAAGGACAATAGACCATGACCAAGTGAGAGAACTCAGGAATGCAAGGTTGGTTTAACATTTAAAAATAAACTAATGTAATAAATCATATTATTTAGAATAAAGAAAACACACACAATAATCTTAATATATGCAGAAAAACCCTTTGACAAAATCTAAAGTCTTTTCATTATAAAAACATGCAACAAACTAGACATAGAAGGGAACCTCCTCTACCTCCTAAATGGTATATGTGAAAAACCCACAACTAACATCACACTAAATGGTGAAAGTTTTTGCAGGATCAGGAATAAGGCAAGGAGGTCTACTCTTGCTACTTCTATTTGACATTGTACTAGAGATTCTGGCTAGGAAAATTGGGCAATAAAATGAAATAAAAGGCATCCAGACTGGAAGTAAGAAGCAAAACTATCTCTATTCATAGATGACATGATCTTTGATATAGAAAACTAGAGGCCCTGTGCATGAAATTCATGCATTTGGGAGCGGGGGTTCCCTCAGCCCGGCCTGTGCCCTCACAGTCCAGGACCCCTCACTCCTTACCTCCTGCCTGCTCGCTGTTCCTTAACACTTGCCTTGCTGCTTCTTAGCGCTGCTATGGAGGCAGGAGAGGCTCCCACCACCACCACTGCGCTCACCAGCTGTGAGCCTGGCTTCTGGCTGAGCGGCACTCCCCCTGTGGGAGTGCACTGACCACCAGGGAGCAGTTCCTGTGTTGCGTGTCTGCCCCCTGGTGGTCAGTGCACATCATAGCAACTGGTTGTTCTGCCATTTGGTCCATTTGCATATTAGGGTTTTATTATATAGGATCCTAAGGTATCCACTAAAAAAATGGAACAATATCACTAATATCAGGGAAATGCAAGTCAAAACCACAATGAGGAATCACCTCACACCTGTTAGAATGGTCATGATTTTTTTAAAAAGCAAAAAATAAAAAGTGTTGGTGAGGATGCAGAGAATTAGAACCCTGTGCACTGTTGGAAGGTAAAATGGTGCAGCCACTCTGAAAACGGTATGGAAGTTCCTAAAAAAATTAAAAGTATAATTTTGCAACCTGACTTCTGGGTATTTATGCAAAAGAACTGAAATCAGGATCTTGCAGAGATATTTGCACATCCGTGTCCATTGCAGCATTATTCACAATAGCCAACCTGAATGGTCATCGAGGGATGAATGAGTCAAGAAAAGGTGGGCTGCTCTGCCTGTGCAGCAGCAACTCTCAGTGCTTCACCAATAAACTCTCTCTCACTTTAAACTCTTTTTGTTGCTGTTAATCCTCACCCGAACCCTACAACTTAAAGAATTAGAAAGAGGAAGACAAGAGCCCTAGCCGGTTTGGCTCAGTGGATAGAGCGTCAGCCTGCGGACTGAAAGGTCCCAGGTTCGATTCCGGTCAAAGGCATGTGCCTGGGTTGCGGGCACATCCCCAGTGGGGAGTGTGCAGGAGGCAGCTGATAGATGTTTCTCTCTCATCGATGTTTCTAACTCTCCCTCTCCTTTCCTCTCTGTAAAAAAATCAATAAAGTATATTAAAAAAAAAAAAAGACAAGAAAAGCCCAGAGTAAGTAGAAGGAAGGAAATAATAAAGACCAGAGCAGATATAAATGACATAGAGACTAAACAAACAAAGAAACAAACAAAACAATACAAAAGAGGACCAGAGGATGTATTTTTTTCATTTATTTTTAGAAAGAGTGGAGGGGAGAGAGGGAGGGAGAGAGGAAGAGGAAGAGAGAGAGAGAGAAAGACATTGAAGTGTGAGAGACACATCAATTGGTTGCTTCCTGCACGACCCCCACTGGAATGGGGAATGAACCTGCACCCAAGTATGTGCCTTTGAATAGAACCTGGGACTCTGGTGCCTGGGGCAATGCTCTAACCATTGATCCACACCAGCCAGGGCTCTTTTAAAAAAATATTTTTTATTGATTTTTAGAGAGAGAGAAAAGGAGAGGGAGAGAGAGAGAGAAATATCTATGTGGGCAAAACATCAATTGTTTGCCTCCTGCACATCACCCACCAGGGATTGAGCTGAAACTCAAGCAGCATGTATCCTGACCAGGAATCAAACCTGCAACCTTTTGGTGCATGGAACCACACCCAACTAACTGAGCTATATCGGCTAAGGCTCACGTTAAACTCTTAAACAAGAAAAAAAAAAAGAAAATGTGGTATATTATTCAGCCATAAAAAGAAAAAAATTCTGTTACATGCTACAGCATGGGTGAGCTTTGAGGACATATGCTAAGTGAAATAAGCCAGTGACAGAAGAGTAAATACTGCATGGTTCCACTATATGAGATATCTAAAGTAGTCAGATTCATAGAAACAAAAATTAGAATGGTGATTGCTGAGGGCTGGGAGAGAAGAAAATGGGGAAGTTGCTGCTATTCAATGGTTATAGAGTTTCAGTTATGCAAGATGAAAAAGTTCTAGAGATCTGCTGTACAACACTGCTGATAGCTAATAATACTGTACTGTACACTTAAAATTGTTGAGAGTAGATCTTGTGTTTTTTCTATAATAAAAAATTGGAACTAATTAATAAGTTTAGCAAAGTTGCAGGATATAAGGTCAATATGCAAAATTCCATTAAAATATCACTTGCAATGAAGAGTCTAAAAGAAAATTAAGAAAACAATTCAGCCCTAACCGGTTTGGCTCAGTGGATAGAGCGTCAGCCTGCGGACTCAAGGGTCCCAGGTTCGATTCTGGTCAAGGGCATGTCCTTGGTTGCGGGCACATCCCCAGTAGGGTGTGTGCAGGAGGCAGCTGGTCGATGTTTCTCTCTCATCGATGTTTCTGATTCTCTATCCCTCTCCCTTCCTCTCTGTAAAAAAATCAATAAAATATATTTAAAAAAATAAAAATCATCATTCTCCAAAAAAAAGAAAAAAGAAAACAATTCAGCCCTAGTTGGTTTGTCTCAGTGACAGAGCATCAGCCTGCAGACTGAAAGGTCCCGGGTTCGATTCCAGTCAAGGGCACATGCCTGGGTTATGGCTTGATCCCCAGTAGGGGGCATGCAGGAGGCAGCCAATCAATGATTCTCTCTCATCATTGATGCTTCTATCTCTCTCTCCATCTCCCTTCCTCTCTCTAAAAATCAATAAAAAAGAAAAACAATTCAATTTATAATAGCATTGAAAAGAATGAAACACTTAAGAGTAAATTTAACAAAAGATGTACAAAACATACACTCTGCAAACTTCAAATTATTGTTAAAAAGGTTCTAAATAGGAGGAGCAACAAGGAACCATGGCAGTTATGGTTGCTGTTTTCTTACTAGGGAGGGAAAAGTTGACGCACTTCCTGATGTTGCTGTTTGCTTCCCAACCCCCGGAACTCGCAGGTAACTGGCAGTGAGGACCTACCCATCCCAATGGAAAATCCTTATCAGGAGCCTCTTTAAAAAATGTATCTTGTGTAGAAAACATGTAGGTTTTAAGAATGTACAGCTTTTGTCCCAGTTTCTCTCTCCATTTTCTGGATGCTTTCATGGTGGGCACATTACAGGTGTTTGTGGGAAGAAATAAAAAGAAGTTACAAAATGAGTAAGAGAGTTCAAATGATAGGATTTATGCCAGTTACATGCAAGGTTCCTGCATATCTCAAAGATATGGGAGTAAATGATATGACATTATCAATGAACGTATCCTATATAATAAAAGGTTAATATGCAAATCGACCAAACGGTGGCATGATCGGTCGCTATGATGCACACCGACCACCAGGGGGCAGACGTTCAACACAGGAGCTTCCTCCTGGTGGTCAGTGTGCTCCCACAGGGGGAGTGCTGCTCAGCCAGAAGTCAGGCTCACAGCTGGCAAGCGCAGCGGCAGTGGGGCCCACTTCCATGGCAGCGCTAAGGATCCCTCAGGGGATGTCCGACTGCTGGCTTAGGCCCACTGGGTCTCTGGTTTTACAATAAAAAATAAAGAAGGTCTAAATAGATGGAAAGACACTCCATGTTAATGGATCAAAAGACATAAAATTGTTAAATTGTTCTACAAACTAAACACACTCTCTATCAGAATCCCAATGGCTTTTTTGTAGAAATTGACAAGAGTATCCTAAAATTTATATGGAAACTCAAGGGTACCAGAATAGTCAAAACAATCTTGAAAAATACAAAGTTGGAAGACTCACACTTCCTAATTTCAAAACTTACTACCAAGTTCCAGCATGGTACTGGCATAAGGATTGACATATAGAGCAATGGAGTAGACTCTAGAGTCCACAGATGGTCAATTGCTTTTTTTTCTCTTTCAGCTATTTTTAAAATTTCTTTTTAATATTTTAATTTAAATTTTTTACTAATCTATATTTATATATAGACTTATTTATTTCAGAGAGGAAGGGAGAAGGAGAGATAGAAACAGCAGTGATGAGAGAGAATCATTGATCGGCTTTCTCATGCAGGGGACTGAGCCCACAGCCCTGGGCATGTGCTCTGACCAGGAATCAAACTGTGACCTCCTGGCTCATAGGCCGACACTCAACCACTGAGCCACGCTGGCCAGGCCAGCCATTTCTTTTAATTTAGTTTGTGCTGAATGCAAATCAATGCCATAACATGAGAGGTTACTATGAAACAAAACCTAAATACACAAACACAATACCCAATCCAAAATAGGTGTACAGCATTCAGGTATAAAACAAAAGGAAATGGCCATTCACACACACAGTAGCTTGAGATCTGTTGACTATGATGCTCATGTATAGTTTTCTAAAGATGGAACTGAAAGTGGGCCAAGAGTCTGAATTGAACAGATATTCCTTCAAAGAAAAAATGCAAATGACCAATTAGCACATGCAAAAATCCTCAACGTCATTAGTCACTAGGGAAACGCCGGTAAAAAGCTCAGTGAGAGCCTGGCTGGTGTTGCTCAGTGGTTGTGCCTTGTATTAAGATGTTGCCAGTTTGATTCCCGGTCAGGGCACATGCCTGGGTTGCCAACTCGATCCTCAGGGGGAGGGGGTGCAGGAGGCAGCTAATTGATGTTTCTATGTCTTTTTCCCTCTCCCTTCCTCTCTCTCTAAAATAAATAAAAACTTAAAAAAAAAGAAAAGCATAGTGAGATTCATTTCACACCCACCAGGGTGGCTATTAAAAAAGAGGTAACAACACATTTTGGAAGGAAGCAATCACCAGTGTATCTTTTTTTTTTTTTTTAATGAACAAGGAACTCTTTACCTGGAGCCTCCTCCTCACCCCCAATGACTACTTCTGATCTCATTGGCCAGTTTGAGGCAAGGGACCATTTCTGACTCAGTCACTGGCACAAGCAACGGGATTTTCATGATTGGGTTAGACCAGGGGTTCTCAACCTGTGGGTCACGACCCCTTTGGGGGTCAAACGACCCTTTCACAGGGGTCGCCTAAGACCATCAGAAAACACATATGTAATTACATATTGTTTCTGTGATGAATCACTATGCTTTCATTATGTTCAATTTGTAACAATGAAAATACATCCTGCATATCTGATATTTACATTACGATTCATAACAGTAGCAAAATTACAGTAATGAAGTAACAACGAAAATAATTTTATGGTTGGGGGTCACCACAGCATGAGGAACTGAATGAAAGGGTCGTGGCATTAGGAGGGTTGGACAAATGATTTGGAGTGCAGTGGAGGTTAGGTAGGCCTCACCACTGCGGACTTCTGAAGGAATTTCTAGTTCCTATTAGAGTAGAGAAGAGATGATGATCAGGCAGAAACAACAGAGGTCGACTGCACCATCAGCAACGGCGGGAGTGTGGTGAGAAAGCGCTCCCTTGGATCCCGCGGACGCTGCTGCCATCTTACTGGGTGATTCCAGAGGTCACTTCACTCACTCTTTGGTCCTCAGCTTCTTCGAATGAAATGTTCCCTCGAGCTTTGAAATACGTGATGATATATATTGCCGTGTAGTAAAGGAAAATGGCTCACATGCTTTTCTGTGACTCAGATAAGGACTTAGAAACAATGTTTGTACCTACCATTCAACTCTTATTTATGTACTTTATGCACTTTAAGACTCCTGTGCCATCAGAGACACAGGTGGTTCAGTGCCAATGGCTGCCGAAGTCAGGCAGGTTAGTCTGTGTTTCTGTCTACCCTGATTTGACTTTGGGGAACCGTAGTGGCCATGATATTTGCCTCTCAGCATCCATTCTAAGGCCTCGTCTTAGGCCAAGTAGTTTGTTTTGTTCTTGTTAATCGTCACCCGAGGATACTTTTCCATTGATTTTTAGAGAGAGTGGAAGGGAGAGGGAAAGACAGAAAGAAATATCGATGTGAGAGAAGCCCGGGCCGGAGAGGAGCCTGTGACCGAAGTACATGCCCTTGACTAGAATCAAACCCGGAACCCTTTGGTCCGAAGACCTTCACTCTAGCCACTGAGCCAAACCGGCCAGGGCAGTCCAAGTAGTTTGGATACGGTTGACTCCAGCCTCCCAACTTGAGGAATGGCCACTTGACCGAAGCTCGGCCACTCAGTCTATTCCATCCCTCTGGCCACAGGTATGGTTCGAGGATGGACAGGTGACCCCCGCTGGCCCAGTGAGAGTCAGCTCGCGGTTTTTGCTGGGAAAGAGGAGCTCTTTTTCCTCGGGTTGCCCATCTGGAAAGGCTGTGAACCTGGAGTTCTGGTGGTCACCTTTGACACAGTGGCGAGAACCTGCCCAAGAATGAAACACGGAAAGACGAAATAGAATCGTGGTGATCTTGACAGCATCATGTGAGCATCTGGATCCAGTCCGTGGACTTGTCAGATATATAAGCCACTAAATTCATTTTGCCTCCACTGGTTTAACTGTTTCTGTAACTTGCAACCCAGAAATACCTGACTAATAAAGACAATTTTCTTGCTTATAGCTTGGATTAAATGCTCTGATGCTGTATAAATATGCGAGTAAAATCTGGATATAGATAAAAGGATATGGGTTCAGAAACAGCCACATACAAAGTGAAAAAAGTTACAGTTATTTTACTCAAGAGCTACTGCATCCCCTTTCCTTTCCCCGATTGGTTTACCATAAGGAAGGAAACAGGACACCCCTTTCCCCGATTGGTTTACCATAAGGAAGGAAGCAGGACACCGTGTGTGTATTTGAAAACACCTACAGACTTGGTGTCTAGTTATTTTGTGTCGAAGCTTCAGTTGAGTGTGAAAAAGAGACAGGGGTGTTGTCTCCATCCTGGTAACATGGCACGGTGGGGTTCGGAGCCAGGGTTTTGTTCAGACTGTCTGGCTGTGTCACCGGGTCCTGGTTTCATCGCCCATAGAAAGAGGGAGCTGGGTTAAGAGCCCTGCTAGCACTGATGTCCCCGAGGGAGGCTGCAGGAGGGAGCAGTATCATTTGGAGAGACCTAGCTGGGGCTGACAAGACTTTGGGATAAAGTTCTCCCTGCGGTCATGTGTGGTGAGCTTGGTGTGTCAGCCCCAAAATGGAAGTTGATCCGTGGGGAGTCTAGTGTTCTGAAAATGCAGCACAGTGGGAATAAATCAAGCTGAGGCCTTCTTTGCTGAATGTCCTTTGCTTTACATGCATTATCAGTTCTGCTTTTCAGGTCAGTCAGACAGGCCTCTGAGACTACCCAGCAGCTGTTCATCTCACCGTGGCTCTGAGAGCTGGGCAAGCCTGGGGCCGACCTGGCTTCATGCGCAACGAGGTCACGGAGCTCAACCAGGTCATCAACTCAGTCTCCGCTCTCTCTGCCCATTCCTCACTCCCACTGGTTTTCCTTGACTTCGTTCTCAGGAAGGTTTTCCCCACATAGGGACAGAAATGGCTCCCGAAAGAAAACACGCATGGATTGGCCCTGCTTTCAACCTGGACCAGCTGTGCTGGACAGGCACAAGCCCCAGGCCAGTGATGGCCAACCTTCTGAGCTCGGCGTGTCAGCATTTTGAAAAACCCTAACTTAACTCTGGTGCCGTGTCACACATAGAAATTTTTTGATATTTGCAACCATAGTAAAAGACATATTTTTGATATTTATTTTATATATTTAAATGACATTTAACAAAGAAAAATCAACCAAAAAAAATGAGTTCGCGTGTCACCTCTGACACGCGTGTCATAGGTTCGCCATCGCTGTCCTAGACCCACCAATGCCGTTCATGGAGTTTGGATTTTATTCTGAGGAATAAAGGAGGAATCTTGAAATGGGGCTGACGTGGTCAGATCTGTGCATTAGGGAGGAGCCTGGCTGAGGGACAGGGATTGGGGCAGTGGAGGAGACAAGCTGGGGAGACTGGTTAGCAGGGTGTGGGATCATTCTGGGCAGAAGTAGGAGGAGCTGGAAGAAGGTAAGGCTGTGGGGACAGAGGATGCAGGAGCCAGGAAAGAAAGTGGTGAAGGCAGAACGTATAAGAGTTGGTGGGTGCTTAGCAGTGTTGGTGGAAAGGAAGAAGTATTTATGTTTATTGAACACCAAGTGCTGGGCCCTGTGCTGGGGACATTAAACTCCGTCTGTGGAGGAGCTGGACTGTAAACAATTACCCTCCAGGGCGCTGATTCCCGGATAGAGGGGTGCAGCACGGGCCACCGGCACCGGGAGAAAAGAAACCATCTAAGGACTGGCTGTGGGGGAGGGGGTGTCAGGGGAGACTTCACAGACAAGGAAATGTTGACCTGGATCTTAAAGGATAAGTAGCGGGTGCAAGAGTGTGGTAGCAAAAAAGGGGTAAGAAATTTTGAGCCTGTGCTGAGGGTAAACAACGGAGTCCAAAAAATTGTTGATCAGAAAAACAACATCCAAACCAATGACATATTTAGTTTTGCTCATATAACATTTTTAGAAACTTTTAAATTAGTTGCAACATTGAAAGATCTGGAACTTTCATATAAAAAATCCATATTTGTAACATCTTGGAAAACCAGGTTTAGCTACACAAGGCCCACATTCCCGCGTGACCACCAAATGCAGTTCCCGTTATAATTCATCTGCCCACATCAACTACTCGTGTACCTGCCTCGTCCCGTGAGATGATAATGAGAGATAATGGAGCGGTTGTCCATTTAAGTCCCTGTTTCAGAGCAGCTTTCTCCACATCAGGTGGCCGGAACACCCACCTCTCCCCTTCCCCTGTACACATCCGAGGGCTCAGCCTCTGCGCCAGAGGAGTGAGGGCGCATGGTGCGCTGAGGAAGGGGCAGCAAGGCCGGACGGGTGGCTGGGGGAGGATCATCAGGGGCTTTGCACACCGTGCCGCGGGAGTTTCAACTTCCTCCTACGGGTGCTGGTCGGGTTTTGTAAGGTCGCCCTAGGAAGACCAGAGGGCGACTCTAGAGACGCCATAAAAGATGAACGAGAGGAAGGTCGGGGAGCCAGTGGTCCAAGCAACACAGCTCAGGCAGTGCTGGTGGGCATGGAGAGGAAGGGAGAGATTCCAGGTCAAGACTTCCTTCTCTGTGAGGCCCTCCCGAGGGGCTAAAGGGACATGCAGGTCGAGCCATATAGTTGGCAGTCAGAACGAGGGAGGAATGGGAGCAGATCTGGGCCGCAGTTCAGAGTAGGGTCGTCAAAATGTGTAGTTAAAGCTGGGATGCGGGTGGGATGGTGTGGGGAGTCTGGGTGGAGTCCTGGGGAGCGCCCCGCACAAAGCGTGTGAAGCAGAGAGAGGACGCTCAGCAGGGAATCGAGAGCGAGCGAGCTGCAGAGCAAAGAAGAGGAACAGGGGCCCAGATGCCGAAGGAAAGAATGGCTCCGGAGGGAGAGTAGGCAGTAGCCTCAGATTATCCCGAAAACGTGCTCTTCCGGGTACTGTTCAGGCGGTGATGGGTGGCCTTGTGGGGGCAAGTCTGCGTGGAGAGGAAGGAGCAGAGGCCAGACTCATGTAGGTGGAAGCGTAAGGAGGAAACGAGGAAGTGGAGGGCGTGTAAACAGCTCTTTCAAGAAACGATTGTGAACGGCAGGAGTGCGAGAGGGAAGTGGTTTGAGGTTGCCACACTGAGGGAGGTTCTCCCAAAACAAAGGGGGCTGAAGCTTGCTTTTATTTTTATTTTATTTTATTATTTATTTATTTATTATTTTTTATATGAAGGCAATTACATATGTGTCCTTATCCCACCATAACCACCCCCCCCCCCCGACCTCCCCAACTCATGGCCTCAGCCCCCTGTTGTCTGTGCCCATTAGTTAGGCTTGAAGCTTGCTTTCATATACAGAAGAGAGAGGGTCTGTGCCGAGGAGAAGCTGGCAGTACAGGTAAAGGGCACGTGACGGAGCGCGCTCACTGAGGAGGTGGGAAGGGATGGGTCCAAGGAGGAGGAAAGGGCGATGGGCCCAAGGAGAACACCTCCTCTGTGATGAAAGTGAATGGCTGTTTAGAGGGGATGCTATTGCTGGTGGGAGGAGAGGGGTTGAAAGCGTTCTCATCTCTTTTCTCCATAAAATAGAAGCCATGATCATCTCATAAAGGTGAGGAAGGCAGCCCGAGGTAGATGGCTAGTGAGCAGTGGCTCATATGATTGACTGAGGCCTGAGCCTGGGGACATGGCTTCCTCGGTGCCTCCTGCTTAAGCCTGAGTGTGGGTCAGGGCGAGCCTGCAGTTGGACGGAAGATCACAGCTGAGAGGAGGCCTGTAACCTCTTGCACTGAGACGCTAACACCTCTTTACTTAGAGACTTGTGTGGGCTGCTCCTTACCTATGGGAGCAAACTCCTTCAGAAGACACAGGCTGCCGAGCCGTTTGCTCAGTGGTTAGAGTGTTGCCCTGAGGACTTGAAGGGTCTCGGGTTTGATTCTGGTCACTTACCTCGGATGCAGGTTTGATCCCCCGGCCTCTGGTTGGGCACCTGCATGAGGCAACCAATCAATGTTTCTCTCTCTGTCTCTCCCCCTCCCTTTCCTTCTCTCTATAAAAAAAAGAAAAAAAAGAAAGAAAAAAGGAAGACACAGGCTGAGGCCTCTCATGATCTGCCTCCTGCTGGTCTTCCAGCTCGATCCCTTCCTCCTTCATGCCAAGCACTTGAGGCTCCAGTCGTGGTCTTTATCTGAATTGCTTCTCTCCCTTTCCCCTCCCTTCTCTGCTTGGCAAACTCCTATTCAAGACGCAGTTTACATGTAACATCACCCATCCAGTCCACTAACATCTATGGACTGTCTACGAGGCTTCAGCCCCCGTTCGCCCTCCTGCCTCCGCTGCTCTCCACCTTTGTGCACACCTCGGCTTCAAGAGGTCACCTGGACCCCCGAATGGACTGAAGAGGCAGGCAGACTTGTATTTGAACCTGGGGTAGGTTGTTTTTCTCCTCTGAGCCTCGATGTTGCTGTCTGTGAAAAGGGACGATAAAATGCCTCGTAGGGCTTTTAAGATTCTTTAGTGATCGAATGTTAGTGCAGCACCGAGGGGCTAGGACTCTGGGTTGTAAGTGACAATCTTAATTTTTAAAATCTCCTTTTAGCCTTAACCGGTTTGGCTCAGTGGATAGAGCATCAGCCTGCGGAGTGAAGGGTCCCAGGTTCGATTCCGGGCAAGGGCATGTAGTGGCGGGCACATCCCCAGTGGGGGGTGTGCAGGAGGCAGCTGATCGATGTTTCTCTCTCATAGATGTTTCTAACGCTATCCCTCTCCCTTCCTCTCTGTAAAAAATCAATAAAATATATATATTTTAAAAATCTCCTTTTACAGTTGATTTGTTTAAATAAGAATCCAAAGAAGGTTTACACCTCACAGTTGGTTGATATATTTGTTAAACTCTTTTAATATCTCCCCCTTTTTTCTCTTAATGCCATTTATTTGTTGACGCTAGGTCATTTGTCCTATGACATTTCCCACATTCTAGATTTAGCTAATTGCTTCCTTGTGGTATTATTTAACCTGTCCTTCTATCTTCCTTATTCACTATAAACCAGTAGTTAGATCTGGAGGCTTGGTTACATTCAAGATGATGCTTATGATAGTGATTCTGGTAATAACACTAAAAGGTACTATTGCATGCTTATTGCATCATTTTATCAGAGGCACATAATGTCAGGTTGTCCTACTTTTGGTGATGTTAAGACTGACCACTGGATTCTTTTTTTTAGGCAATCATGGAAATTTGCACATGACTTGGGTATTAGATGATGTGAAGAAATCATCACTAATTTTTAAAGGTATATTTGTCTATTACATAATGGTATTGTGCGTAGGTGAAATAAAAATTCCTATCGGACATGCAGTAACATAGATGAATCTCAAAACATTATACTAGTGAAAAAAGCCCGTCAGTGGCGGCGGCAGGATTTGAATCCACCCCTTGACATTCATGTTCTGGGACCTCTGCTCAGGCTGCCCCTCGGCCTGCAAGACCTTCTGCCGTCAGGCCTGTTGGCTCTTTCTCGTCCTTGCAGCTCCTGGTCCAATACCCTGTACACAGCAATAGTGATAACAGGAACATTTAGTAAGCACTTGCCCGCTCCACATGGGACGCATAAGGCTTCCTGTCCCCGTGATCTCATGAGGTGAGTATTACTCTGTTATAGAGGCCCAGAGAGGTTAGGCAACCTGCCCAAGGTCACTCAGCAGGGGTGACAGTGGGAGTCAGACTCATGAAGCCTCTGATGCGGGAGCAGGCCTTCCTTGCCCTCGGGACGTGGCCTCTGAGGCCAAGGATGGGACCAGGCCCCCTTCCTCCGAGTCCGAAGTCCAGGCTTCTGCCCGCCTGGCTCCCTTGGGGCTAGTTGCTCCTCTCCTTCCAGTAGCCTGAGCGCCCCCTGGGCAGGAGCGGCTCTTCACCGGTTAGCCCTGCACAAGGAGGGGCTCCTGTGCCAAATTATTTCATTTGCCCCCCCCCCCCCCGCCCCCCGGCAGGCAGAGCAGAGTGCTCGTCCACGGAGACATGCGGCTCCTGCAGGGCCACCCGTTTGTAAGCGCAGGAGCCTGGACAAGCCCGGCCGCCGGCGCAGGTGGGCGCGGGGCCCCCCTCCTCGGCCGGGCTCCGCCGGTCCCCGCGGCGGGGCGGCGGGGTGGCGTGGGGCCCGCACACAGGGAGGGCCGGCGAGGCGGCCGGGAGAAGGCTGGAGGGGCGGAAGGAGCGGAGTGTGTGCGCATTTTGACATTAAAAAGTGCGGATGAGCTTGTCAGGCTGGGAGCTGGCAGCGACGGGCGCGGCGGGCGCGGCGGGCGGGGCGGCGCTCGCGGAGGGAGGGCCGGTCCTGCCGGAGCTCCGCCCAAAGGGGCGCTGCCACCCTAAGGAGGCGGGCGGCCGGCTTCTCATTCATTGTCTTGACAAGAGCATCCTCGGCGGGCCGTCTCCGGCTCCCCAGCGCTTCCTCCTCCCTCTCGCCCGCCTCCGCCGGGGAGGTCTCCGCAGCAGGTAAGCCTGCGGGCCTGGCCCGGGAGGGGCTGGGCATCGCGGTCCCGGCCACCTGTGGGGCGGCGGGCGCCTGGCACCGCCGCTGTGGGGGCGGACGGACTGGGCGCTGGCGCTGAGATGGGGACCGAGCCCTGCGGGAGGGACGCGCCTGCGGGCGTGGGTGCGCGTGGGAGGGTCCATCTGTGGGCCCCGGAGCTCCGCGGGGAGGCGAGGGCGAGGGGCCACGGCGGCCGAGATGAACGTGGGGGGTCAGGACACGTGGGGGGCCCCGGCTCTCCCCAGAAAGGGAGCCTTTGGGTGGGGTGGGGGCAGGGTGGGGTGAGCGAGCAGCTGCTCTGAGCTGGGAGACAGGAAGGGGTTGCGAGCAAAACAAGAAAAGACCAAGTTCCCCTTTCCGCGGTTTCTGGGCCTGGTACCTGCGGTGGGGGAGGAGGCAGGGTGGGGCGATGGCTTCCTGTCCTCCGACCTCCGGTTTGGGGGTTCCTGCTCCCCAAACCCAGGCTTCTCACCTGGACTGACCCCTGCCCCAGCCTGCTTCTCACACCCTCAGACACGCTGCGCACTACAGCCTCCGGGGAGGCACGGGGTGGGCGAGGGTGCTGAGCCGCAGAGAAGGACCAGGCCCAGAGTGGGGCACCTGGAGAAGCTGGGGAGCAGCTAGAGGCCCTCCCAGCAGGCAGCACGGCCCCCATCCTCCCCAGGAACCCCATTCTGGTACCTGGGGAGCCAGAGGCGGTCCCCTCCGCTTCACTTGCTCTCTGCCCAGCCAACGGGGGAAACCATCCCAGCTGGACCTCAGAGAAGTCGGCCGCCTCTCCCTTCTTGTGTGGAGTTCCAGTGTGCGTGTGTGTGCGTGTGCGTGTGTGTTTGGAGGGGTGCGGGGGAGATGGCACCGGGGCACCTGCTGAAGTGGAGGCGAGAGGCAGAGGAGTGGGAGGAGGAGAAACCCAGACACAGGCCATCTGCCCATTTGTGGTGCCCAGAGGCCTGCTGGGGAAGCCATCCTGACACTGGAGAGCGGAGAGCTGGCTCCTGGGCAGGCCCCTGTGCCTGTCCCTCCGTTGTCCACGCTGTGCCAGGAGGCGAGGAGGCTCCCCCTGTGGGTGTGAGGGGCGTGCGGGCTGGATGCTGAGGCTGAGAGAAACCCTCTCCACACTGTCTGCGCTGGAGCCCCCCGTGTGAGCCATGGGAGAGCGGCTCTGTCCATCAGCCAGTCCCTGACAAAGCGCAGTAGGTGCTGCCCCCAGCCGGCTCTGCTGCAAGGCCCTGGCTCGGGGCTGCAGAAGCAAGAGCCGAGGGGTGTGGAGAAGGTGGGCCTTGCAGGTTAGCTGGGAGAGGGGTGCAGAAGCTGGGAGTGCGAGGGTAGCAGGATGTCAGTTACCCAGAGCCAGGGCGGGGAGTCCCGGATGTTGCTGCTGGGGAAGTTAGCTGCGACCTTAAATGTCAGGCTGAGGGGTTCCTGGGGGAGACAGGGACTGTAGGTCACAGTTGGCCTGAAGGGAGAAAAGTTCTGAACCTCTGTCTCCCCCCGCCCCCCGTCTCCTGCCTCCCCTAGAATGAGCCGCCAGGTGGTCCGCTCCAGCAAGTTCCGCCACGTGTTTGGACAACCGGCCAAGGCCGACCAGTGCTATGAGGATGTACGCGTGTCACAGACCACCTGGGACAGTGGCTTCTGCGCTGTCAACCCCAAGTTTGTGGCCCTGATCTGTGAAGCCAGCGGGGGAGGGGCCTTCTTGGTGCTACCCCTGGGCAAGGTGAGCATCTGGCCATCCAGTGGCCCCCTGAGTGGTCCTGATTAGGTGACTGTCACCAAGCTTCCCTGGGCCACAGTGTTGTCATCAGTAAAACTGAGCTGGGCTAAATGAGCTTTAAGCTTTTGCCAGCTCTTAAATGGAAATTGAGCCCTGGCTGGTTTGGCTCAGTGGATAGAACGTCGGCCTGTGGACTGAAGGGTCCCAAGTTGGATTCCAGTCAAGGGCACATGCCCGAGTTGGGGCTCAGTCCCAGTAGGGGGTGTGCAGAAAGCAGCCAATCAATGGTTCTCTCTCATCATTGATGTTTTTCCCTCTCCCTTCCTCTCTGAAATCAATAAAAATATATTTTAAAAAAGGAATGGAAATTAAGTCTCAGAGCATGAGAAGGATCAGACAGTGAGTCCTGAGACAGGGTCTCCCAAGTCTCAGCCTGGGGCCTTCTCCCCCAGGAGCACAGAGACGGATGGGCTGGGGTCTGGGCAGGCCCAGCAGTGCTCTTAGAGTTGGGGGCACTCCACGTCTGGGCCTGTCAGAGCCCTTGGGGACCCAGCAAGTTCAGGCCCCAGCCCCCGGGCAGGGATGATATAGAGGGCCCTCTCCTGTCCCCCGCCCTGCTGTCTGCTGACCCCGACTCCCAGCACACTGCTGTGCTCTACCGGGTGATGCAGGAAGGGGAGATGGGCCCTAAGTTGTTACCAAAAAAGGGCCGATGGAAGCAAAGAGAAGAGGAAGTGGTTGTCAGGGTGAGAGCCGGGCCTGCTCTTCACGCAGGAAGCCCTTCTGCACAGCTGTCCCCGGAAGTGGCCATTTCCAAACCTCTGCTCCTGTCTGGGGGCCGTTATGACTTCCCGGTCCCTCTCCTAGAAGGGCCCATGCCCACAGCCCCACCATTCTCACACACTTGCCTGGGGAACGCTCAGCCCAATGCAATGGACGCCCTCTTCCCCACCCCTGTCCCCGGCCTTGGCCTGTGTGCCTGGAAGCCTCACTCAGGGATGTGGGGTGGGGGCGGGGGCCCTCAGGGCACAAATGAGAAACTGAGATAGAGGTGGAGGAATCTGCCAGGATCTGACAGCAGGCAGGACCAGCCCCACACCCCAAACTGTGCTTCCTGTGGCCCTGCGGGCCGGCCCTTCTGAGTTGCCCTGACAACTCTGGCCTCTGGCAAACAGGGGACCAACTCCTGCCGCCCTTGGCCTGCTCCGCCTCCCGGGCTCCTGCGGCCTTGCCCTCTGTGCCTCTCGGAAGGGCTGTGGGGAGGTTGGATTGGGCTTGGAGGGCAAAAGCACCTCCCTGACGCCCTGCTGTGCCCTCTAGACTGGACGCGTGGACAAGAATGTGCCCACGGTCTGTGGCCACACAGCCCCCGTGCTGGACATCGCCTGGTGCCCGCACAATGACAACGTCATTGCCAGTGGCTCAGAAGATTGCACAGTCATGGTGAGTGGTGGTGGGGTTACCGGTGAGGAGGGGGCCCCAGGACAGGATCTGACATGTGGAGTGCCCGACTCACGTGCCCCTTCTCTGCAGGTATGGGAGATCCCCGATGGGGGCCTGGTGCTGCCCATGCGGGAGCCTGTCGTCACCCTGGAGGGCCACACCAAGCGCGTGGGCATCATTGCCTGGCACCCCACAGCCCAGAATGTGCTGCTCAGTGCAGGTGCCTGGGGGGAGGGGCGGGGGGTCTGGCCTCTGACAGCGAGGGGGCGGCTCATGGCTCTGACACAGGGGGCATTGCCCAGGTTGTGACAACGTGATCCTGGTGTGGGACGTGGGCACCGGGGCGGCAGTGCTGACGCTGGGCGCGGATGTGCACCCGGACACCATCTACAGCGTGGACTGGAGCCGGGACGGCGCCCTCATCTGCACCTCGTGCCGCGACAAGCGCGTGCGCCTCATCGAGCCCCGCAAAGGCACTGTCGTAGCTGTGAGTTGCAATGAACTGTGTGACCCTTGACCCAGGGACCTTCACCCCTCCTACCCACCACAGCCGGGGTGCTAGATGCGGTCCTCTCTTGCCCCTGCCTGGCCGACCACATCCCTTCCCTCCCAGGAGAAGGACCGTCCTCACGAGGGGACCCGGCCGGTGCGAGCCGTGTTCGTGTCGGACGGGAAGATCCTGACCACGGGCTTCAGCCGCATGAGCGAGCGGCAGGTGGCGCTGTGGGACACGGTGAGCGCAGAGGATCTGGAGGCTTAGTCCCGGCCTTGCCCAGCCCACGCCCTATGTCCACGGCCCGTTTACCCGCCTGCGCTGGGGGTTTCCACTGGCTGGTCTGTAAGGGTCACCCCCACCCGGTGACTGCCCAGTGAAGGGCTCCGCCCGGGGCCCGACGTGGCCCAGCTCATTGTTCTCTCCCACCCGTCTCCACAGAAGCAGCTGGAGGAGCCGCTGTCCCTGCAGGAGCTGGACACGAGCAGCGGCGTCCTGCTGCCCTTCTTTGACCCCGACACCAACATCGTCTACCTCTGTGGCAAGGTGGCCCAGTGGGGCGGGGGCAGGGGAGGGCGGTGGGCAGAGGGCCGGGAAGGAGCACGGCGGCAGGCCCCTGTCGGTGCTGATCTCCCCTCGTACCCTCCACCCGCAGGGTGACAGCTCCATCCGGTACTTCGAGATCACTTCCGAGGCCCCGTTCCTGCACTATCTCTCCATGTTCAGCTCCAAGGAGTCCCAGCGTGGCATGGGCTACATGCCCAAACGCGGCCTGGAGGTGAACAAGTGTGAGATCGCCAGGTGACTGTTCCCTGACCCTGACCTGAGCATGCTCCTTGGGCAGCGCTGATCTCAGGCTGACCTTCAGTCTCAGCCCCGCTGTGCTGCGGGCGCTGCTCACCTTCCTGTTTCCACAGGTTCTACAAGCTGCATGAGCGCAAGTGTGAGCCCATCGCCATGACAGTGCCTAGAAAGGTGATGCCATACCCTCCCTGGGCTCTGGGCCGGGTACACCTTGCAGAGCTGCAGGGTGGTGGTGTGGCCTAAGCACGCTCTTAACCAGCCTTGGTCTTGCCCACAGTCGGACCTGTTCCAGGAGGACCTGTATCCGCCCACTGCAGGGCCTGACGCTGCCCTCACGGCCGAGGAGTGGCTGGGGGGTCGGGATGCTGGGCCCCTCCTCATTTCCCTCAAGGATGGCTACGTGCCCTCAAAGAGCCGGGAGCTGAGGGTCAACCGGGGCCTGGACACTGGGCGCAGGAAGACAGCACCAGAGGCCAGTGGCACTCCAAGCTCGGTGAGAGGCGGATGGGAGGCTGGAGCCAGGGTGGGAAGACAGGGTAGGGAGGGGCTGCCAGTGGGTAATCCTGAGGCCTCAGAATGCAGCTTTCAGGCTTGTAGGCCTGCAGCTCTCTGGGCAGCAACTGGCTGAGAGACAGAGGGCCCAAGCTCTGGGGCTCTCGGCCAGGGTAAGGGGAGTCCAGGGTGGAGCGGGCCTAACACAGCGCTGGGTCCTCCAGGACGTCGTGTCCCGGCTGGAGGAGGAGGTGAGGAAGCTCCAGGCCACGGTGCAGGAGCTCCAGAAGCGCCTGGATAGGCTGGAGGAGACAGTCCTGGCCAAGTAGAGACTCCGGGGCCTTCAGCTGGGGCCCACCGCGTCGCCTCCCCCGCCCCCCCTTTCCTCCCACTCCTTAGGCCACAGTGGCAGATAAAATAAAATGGCTTTATTTTCTGGTACCTCTCAGACTCTGATGACTGTGCGCCTGAGTGCTGAGTCTGAACTCCCCCCTCAGAAGCCTTGATGGGATTGGCCCATGGCAGGGGCTGAGGGATGCTTCCAAATGCTCTGGAGTAAACCACAGGTCTGGTGGGGGGAGCAGCCCATTCTGGTGTGGTTTGGGGGTGTTTTGCAGCTGGCAGGTGTGAGCTACTCAAGGCCCTAGCCCGGGGCTTCAGTAACTCCCACGTTTACCCCAAAGCTGCCTTTTCTAGTTAACCACATCAGGTTACATGTAACGCACTAACAACACTGTTGCTTGTGGGGAAATGAAACAACTAGCTCCTACAGGACCTCTTTCAAACTGTAGGCCCGAGGGGTCCTTTTGTAAGGAGAAAGCTTAGAACTAAAGCCCAGGCCCAACCCTAGTTTACAGGCGAGGAAACTGAGGCACCGAGTAGTTGAAGGGCAGGTCCTGAGTCATGACTTGTCTCCCCGCCTAGTTTGGAGCCTTCCTGTGCAGGGCTGCTGCCTCTCGAGCCCTTACTGTGGGTCTCGCCTGGGCCTGGCCTGTGAGGCAGGGACCTGAATAACCTGTCAGGCTCCATCAAGTGGGGGCTTGGGAGTGGGTTTGACACCCACCTTAGCAGGTGACCCCTGAGTTGGGACACAGGCTATGAGGAGTAGGTGTCCTGGCCACAGCAGTTTGGTTCATACCACACAGGGGCAGTGAGGACTCGGTGCCCATCTGCTGCCCCTTCTCCCTCTTCAGCATGCCAGAGAAAACCACCTGGGCAGAGCGGTGAGGCAGCCGTAAGATTGTCCCTGTCTGCCCATTTTGGTCTCACCCTCTAAGCAAGCCGTTACTCTGGGCAAGTTACTTCTTTCCAATAAAATGGGGAGGGATCCCACAACCCTGTGAACACAGTGGTGGACCCAATCAGGGGTGTGACAGAATCCAGAAATCTGAACTCTGGGCCTATGGAAGGTGAGGTGCCTTCTCTGAGCCTCTCCTGTACAGTGGGGACAGGCCCTTCTGAATGGCTTGTCACTAGCTGTCCTCCTGGCCCAGGAGAATTGAAAAACAGCCCAGGAAAGAATCTGGGAGCCCAGAAGGTTTCACCTGGCATCACCCCGACTTCCAGGTTTCCAACCCATTCTCCAGAACAAGAGGAGATGGGGGTGGAGGAGGAGGGGAGATAATTTAGGGGCCAAGACACTGGCCTTGAAAACACAGGGGAACAGAGTGGGTGGAATGGCTGACATCTGTAATCCATACTCCCAAAGAGCCCTGGCCCCACTAGGTCTCAGGGACTTCACGTGCAAGGCCTTACCAATCCTGGTACTTGTGTTCAAGCTGATACGAGAGGCATCACCTGTCCCTATTTTGTGGCTCTGGTTGGCTTTATTTTCCTGTTCTACCCCTATTCATATCCTCTGCCCACACCTCCATTCTTGAAAACGACATGGTGCCTGGCCAGTGTGGCTCAGTGGCTGAGTGTTGACCTACGAACCAGGAGGTCACGGTTTGATTCCCAGTCAGGGCACATGTCCAGGTTGTGGGCTCGATCCCCAGTGGGGGGAGGGGACGTGTAGGAGGCAATGGATCAATGATTCTTTCTCATTATTGATGTTTCTCTCTCCCTTCCTCTCTAAAATCAATAAAAATATTAAAGAAAACAGAAAACCACATGGTCCTCTCAAGGGGGTGTGGCCACACCAAGCCCAGGGCTAAAAGGTCATTGGACCTTCTCCAGCGAGTCAGAAAACATCAGCATCCCAGCTGCTGAAGAGCCCTTGCTGGGGTACCATGTCCCTGTGGGAACCTGCAGGGGACGTGTGGAATCCTCGATTATGCTTATGACATGGGGTGATGTTGGTGAGAGGGAAAGGTTAAATTGGCCAGCACCCTGAAACTCCGAGCACTTTCTCATCTGTGCATTTTTGTTGTTAATCTTCACCCAAGGATTTTTTTGTCATTGATTAGAGAGTGGAAGGGCTCGGGAGAGGGAAGAAAGGGACATAGATGTAGGAGAAACACATTAATTAGTTGCCTCCTGAACCCAGACCGAGGTGGGGATCAAACCTGCAACCCAGGTACATGCCCTTGATCGGGAATTGAACCCAGGACCCACTGGTTTGCAGGCCCATGCTCTAACCATCGAACCACACGAGCCAGGGCTCATCTGTGCATCTTGAAGGCTGGCAGAGGGCAGGAACACCCAGCAATGGTCCACAAATAGGTGGTTGGTTAGTAGGACTCTTCGAAAAATTAAAGAAAAGGCCTGGGAGGCCTGTCCCGAAAGGGATTTCAAGGACTGAACTTTCACTTCATAAGTGGGGACACAGAGGCCTTTGGGCGGAGAGGGACCTGCCCAAGTTAAAACAATGAGGAGACAGCGAAGAGTGCCAGGGCAGGGAGAAGCCAGGCTCTAGACCAGACAGCCCCAGTGCCCCTCCCACACACAACACAGCGACACAGAAGCTGGCCCTGATTCCTAATTTAATGGCTGTGCAGGTGCTGGTCTCTTACTTCTGCCGCTCACGGGCCCACTGCTCTGGGGTCAGGGTTTTCTGCTCAAAGGCATGGATGTGCGGGAGCTCTTCTGCTAGACACGCGTTCACCAGCCTGCGGGAGAGACGTGGTTCGGAAACCCAGAGCCTAAGTCGGTCCTCGCAGCTGGGGTGACCCAGGAGGCTGGAGGTGTCCCCAGGTTGTGGCGCCCAGGGCCTGGGACAGGAGCGGTAGGGGGCCCAAGCCTCAATACCCCCAGCGGGGCCGAGAAGGCGAGGTCCTTGGGGCTGTAGCCCACAGGGCGGGGCCGCACTGCCGGGGCAGGGAGTTGGTTGCGGGGTTCCGGGGGCCGTGGGGCCGGGACAGCGCTGAGCGAGGGGTGCCCGGGCCTCGGGCCTCACCGGTGTCTCTGGAGCAGCGGCTTCCCCTCGAACTTGGCCGACACCACCAGGACCCGGAAGCTGGACGCGCAACGGTTGGGAGTCGTGTCCTCCACCTCCTACGGGGCAGAACCATGGGGATGGGGCCAGGCCGCCCACCCACAAGCCTTCTGCCCTCGCCGGGCAGGTCCGGGCCGCGCAGCTCACCACGTGCTCTGCCTGCAGGTCCCGCCGCAGCTTCTCCCGCAGGTGCTCGGCGCTGAGTTCCATGGCGGCCGGCGTGGGCGGCCCGGCGCGGGCAGAACCCCCGATCCCACGCGGGTCGCGCTGCTTCCACCCTCACTGCTGCCACTTCTGCTGAGGCCTCTACTTCCGCCCTTACTGAGGCGCCGAAGCCCAGCACTTCCGCCCTCACGGAAACCCAGTTTCCAACCGCCCGCGTTCCGCGCCTGCCGCCCGCCAGCCAATCAGAGCCTGCGCACGGCCGGGCTCCGCCCCCGCCGACGCTCATTGGTGCCGCCGCCCGAGGTTCGGCGGCGGGTTTGGACTCCGGGCTCCAGCCAGGAGAGGGTGCCCGAACCCGCGCTGCTGCAGCCGCCACCAAGGGCTTTCCCCAGACTAGTGTATCGCGGCCCTGGCAGCCCAACCCTCCCCGACTCAGAGGCCACAGCAACCAACCCCCACGTCCTGATGGGCCCCGAGGGGGGCGCGGCGAGGCCCGGGTGCTTCTTGGGCGTCTACCTGCTCTATTGCCTGAACCCTCGGCACCGGGGCCGCGTCTACGTGGGGTTCACCGTCAACCCGGCTCGTCGGGTGCAGCAGCACAACGGAGGCCGCAGAAAAGGCGGGGCCTGGCGGACCAGCGGGCGCGGGCCCTGGTAAGAGGGGTGGCCACGCAAGAGGAGGGCTTCGGGGAGGCGGCGGGCCCGGGCAGAGTCAGTGACAGGGGGCGGGGCCGGCGTGGCGCTGAGAACCGGGCCTTGGGGCGGCTGGTGAGGTGGGTGGCCCGTCTCCGGGGCGGGGCCTGCGGGGAGGAGGAGCCTGTGGGACTAGGATGTTAGGAAGGGGACTGATGGTTTAGGCGTGGCCCCGCGACAGGGGTTGGTGAGCCGGGCTGGGATGGAAGCTAGAACCTGGGAAGGCAGTTAAGCCCCTGTGACCGGGGGCGGAGCCGAGGAGGCCGGTGTGAGGGGCGGCCTCTAAGGAGGGCAGCGCCTCGTGGACGAGGCTTGACGCCCGCGGTGAGGGCTCCACTCCTTGGCAGGACTGAAGGCGACCCGTGGCGAGGGGATTGGGCTTGGCACGGGTGGAGCGGGGGTGGGGCGGGGGCCGGGGCTTTTCACGGGCCACGGCCTCGTTCTCTTCCCCAGGGAGATGGTGCTCATAGTGCACGGCTTCCCTTCCGCCGTGGCCGCCCTTCGGGTAAGGAAGGAGACGGGGTGGCAGGAAGATGGGCTGGGGCGCGGGGCCCTCCCGGGGCGGCCCTGAAGTCCTCCCTCCCTCCCTCCCGCCCGCAGTTCGAGTGGGCCTGGCAGCACCCGCAGGCCTCGCGCCGCCTGGCGCACGTGGCACCACGCCTGCGCAGCGAGGCCGCCTTCGCGTTCCACCTGCGGGTGCTGGCGCACATGCTGCGCGCGCCGCCCTGGGCGCGCCTCCCGCTCACCCTGCGCTGGCTGCGCGCCGACTTCCGCCAGGACCTCTGCCCGCCACCCCCGCCTCACGTGCCGGTAGCCTTCGGGCCTCCGCCGCCGCGGATGCTGGCCCCCAAGCGTCCGGCCCGTCCCTTTGCTGACACCGAGCCCGAGCCGCACCAGGACGCGGAGGCCCCCTGCACCCTGTGCGCGCGCGCGCTTCAGGTGAGAGGCTCACCTGGGCTCCAGATTGGGGCAGGTCTGGAGTTCAGACGACTGAGGACCAGGCTGTGTACTGGAGGATGGCGCCGCCCACCGACAGCCTCTGCCCGCCTTGCTTCCATCTCTAAAATGGGGACCATAGTACTTGCGGCCATTCCTGCCCGGACCTTTGCCTTTCTTTCACGGGAAAGTTCCTCCCTAGACCTTCGGTCTTGATGAAATGCCACCTCTTTTCCGTGAGGTCTTCCTTGGCTCTCTCTCAAAGTGCAACTTTCTCGGTACTGCTTTCCTTTTTAAAAAACATGTTTGTATTGATTTTAGAGAGGAAGGGAGAGGGAGAAACATTCCTAGGCTGCTTCCTGCACGCCCCCTAGTGGGAATCAACCTGGTAACCCAGGCATGTGCCATGACCAGAGTCCAAACAGCAGCCTCTGGGTGCAGGGACAATGCTCAACCAACTGAGTCACACCGTCAGGGCTCCTTTTTTTTTTTTTTTTTTTTTTTTAAAGGCTTAACACTTATTGTCTAACATCATGTACAGTTGACTTGAACAATATGAGGAGTAGGGGTGCTGAACCCATGCAGTCAAAAAGCCACATATACCTTATTACTTCCCCCAACAGCCCCGCTTCGGTATCCATTGGGGATTGTTTCCAGGACCTTCCCACCTCCTTGGATTTTCAAGTCTCATATAAAATGGTATAGCACAGTGCAAACAGCCAGCCCTCTGCATCTGTGGATTCCCAGCCCTGGACCAAAAATACTGTTTTGTAATCTGTGTTTGGTTGCATCTGCAGATGCAAAACCCAGGGATATGGAGGGCCCACTGTTTATTGGGGGAAAAAATCTGTGTGTAAATGGACCACCCCGTTCAAACCTGTGTTCTTCAGGGGTCAACTATTATTTTATTTTATTATCAGTCTCACCCCCCTCACCCCCATACTACACTCCACAAGGGTGGTTCTTATTTAGTACTGTAGAAGGGTGTGATACAGAGCAGGTGGCAAATAAATATTTAGTATATTAACTGAGATGACAGGTCTGACTTTCACTCACATTAAATGTAAGTAAACTGCATACCTTACATGTCGCTAAATTAGGGGAATACTTATACCGTTCGAACATCACAGAGTGCACGTACGCACACCTAGATGGTGTAGCCTACTACACATCTAGGCTATTTGCTAGACGTACGTCACCTATGTGGGTCCTTGACCAAATCGTTGACTCGGCACGTGACTGTACTTGCCACTCAGAGATTAGCCACGGAGATCACGTAGCCTGTAAGGAACTCTAGGTCTAGCTGCAGTGGCCGTGCTGTTGTAGAATCACTAATACTCAGAGAGAACTGGCCAGCTTAGTCCCTGTGAGCAAGCATTAGAACTCCTCCACACCTGTGTCCTCATCTACAATATACAGATAGGAGTAGTATGTGCCTCATAGGTGATGTAAAGCCCCTGGAACAGTGTCTGGTCCATAGAAATTCTTTGAGTGTTAGTGACATCACTACTCCCTTTTCTCCCTTCCCTGCCTGCCCCCTGGGACAGGATGAAGAAGGCCCCCTGTGTTGCCCCCACCCTGGCTGCTCCCTAAGGGCCCACATGACCTGCCTGGCAGACGAGTTCCTGCAGGAGGAGCCCGGGCAGCTTCTGCCCCTAGAGGGCCGATGCCCTGGGTGAGTCCAGCATCCCTCCCCCAGCCCGGGTTACCTCTGTGAAGGCACTGCCTAGGCCCAGGGCATCTGAGTCCTCATCTTGGCACCCAGGGCCTAGGCTGAAGGAGGCTTGTGATCTGACTGTCTCCTACCAACTGCACCCCTCGGTAGCTGCAAGAACTCACTGCTGTGGGGAGACCTGATCCGGCTGTGCCGGATGGGCTCCGAGGAGGAAGAGGAGAACTTGGAATCAGAAGAGGTGAGAGGTGTTTTGGACCCTGCTCCAGCCTATCCCCTGGGCTGCCTCTGACCACCCTTTTTGTCTCCACAGGAACACTGGACAGACATGCTGGAGATCTGACCGTCAGCACCCCCAGCCCTCCACCCATTCCTTACCCGTGCCTCTGCCTTCGGGTCTGGGCAGTTTTTACTTGAGTACAATAAAAAGTCTGAGTTAAGGGCATCTTCCAGTATTTGCTGGGGTGTGTGTGGAGTTAGGGGGCAAAGGCCCTGCCAGTCACTGGGGCCCGAGGAGATGAGAGGCTGGGGGAGGGGCCACTGACCCCAGATGGACCAGCCTCTCCTCTGCTGGAGGCCCTTCTGCCTCAGCTTTCCCCTGGCCTGCCTCTGAGATCACAGTTCCTTTTGATTTAAAAAATATATATGTATTTCTATTGATTTCAGAGAAGGAAGGGAGAAAGAGAAATAGCAATGATGAGAGAGAATCATTGATGGGCTGCCTCCTGCAGGGCCCCTAGTGGGGATTGAGCCCACAACCCAGGCATGTGCCCTGACTGGGAATCGAACCCTGACCTGGTTCTTGGGTCATCGCTCAACCACTGAGCCACACCTGCTGGGCTGAGGTCACATTCTTGATGGCCTGGAGACTCACACCCTGACTCATAGCTCACCCGCCTCCAGTGCCCAGATGGACTTTGGACTTTAATCCAAACAGTAAGGACAAAGGACAAGCCCCCTTCTAACCCAGGGGAGGAAAAGCACCTTCTGGGGGCTGTTCTCCCACCACCCAAGTGAGGTCCCACGGGAACCGTGGAATGGGGTCACTCCCAGGGTTATGAGCCTCCAGTGTTCTTGCTCTTTCCCATCCTATGCTGCCTCAAGGAGAGCCTGCTGAGCAGTGCCCTGCCCCAAGCCCCGTCACCCACCCACCCACCCACATCACTCCAGCCTGGGCTGCCTGGGGCTTGTGGGCTGCCCCTGACCTGAACCTTTGGTCCTCAGACTGGCCTGGGGCCACCTTTCCCGTCCACTCCTCTGTCCTCTGGAGATCGAGTTTATTAGAAAAAGCTGTTGGCTCCTGCAGAGCTGGAGTTTGGAGTACAAGCCAGAAGCTGGGATTACAGCTCAAAAAACCAAAATATTAGGCCCTTTGGTGTTGCTTCTGTCTTTTATTTTCTGCACACTAAACCCACATCTTGGGTTTCAGGCCAGTCTAATCTTGGCTTCAGCGGGGGTGCTAATGAGGGGAGCAGAGAGGGGCCCTCCCACCCCAAACCCCATCTCAAACCCCACCCATTCCTGCAAGACAGCCAAGGCCCAGTGGTGGCTCCAAATCCCTCCCAGTTTGGACTTATAAAACCTGCAGCTCTCTGCAGTTCTGCACTCACCTATGTGACGGCACAACAGAGCCACAAGGCCAAGGTCTGGAGAGGTCAGGTGAGTGCTAGCATGGGGTGGGCTGGGCCAGACCTCCCACACTCTGCACTGTTCGCTCTCACTGCTTGATCTCTCCATTCCTGCCTCTACTGACCCTGCCCTTTCCCCATGGAAATCCCAGCTCATTCTGATACCATCTCCAGTCTGGCCTGAAACCCGTCCCTCTTCTCTCTTCCCTCTTTTGCTGAGGCATGCTTTGCTCATCACACCAGAATGGCTCCCAAAAGAAGCTGTTGCTCAATTGGCTGTGTGTGCCAGGACAGCACAGCCAAGGGTTCGGTGAGCCTGAAAGGGGGGGGGGGGCAGCAAAGGATTAAAGAAAAGACAGACAAAGAGAATAAGCTGGGTCTAGGTGGATCTTATGTGCCTGGCTGAGGCCACATAGAGAGATCCAGGTAGCCAGAGGTAAACAAGGTAGTGGTCTCCATAGTTATAATGTTCTTGTGAGTTTCACTTGTTTTGACAGCACTTGCTACACTTCCTGCAGCCCATTAGCCACCCAGATAGGATCTAGAGAGCATCATAAAGTCAAGCTTAATTATGCTAAGAGGGCTGTGCCCTCTAAGCTGGGACTTGTTTGTGGCTTTGCTAACAGGTCAGTCTGAGGCTTAACTCTATAGCCGCTTCCTACATCTCACTCTTACTTATTTTTAAGCTACTATAATGAAAAACATAAACATCAAGAACAAAACTCTGGCTATTAAAACAATAACAAAACAATGCCAATGCAAAACCCAAACTACAGACATGTTAACATTTTAAAACTTAAACATCAAGAACAAAGCCCTGGCTATTAACAAAATAATGCCAGTGCAGCACAGCAATAATAGAGAAATCAAACTACAGTAACATTTTTCTACTAAATGAAAGTTTCTTTTGTTGATTTACTCAGAGTCCTTGGACTTGGCTGTGCAAGACTGGGAGCTAACGAATGCCAACAAAGCCAGAAACATGGTTAAGGGAGTAGCTTCCACTTCTTGCTTTTCTACCATCTGCTGGGCCTCAGTCCTTAACTTCTTCAGCTGACCCCATGTTGGCACCTCGATCCCTTGCATAGTCTTCGTCATCTTCCTTTTCTGTATTGCTGTCATTGGGGCAACTCTCAGTCTTTTGAACGATGGGACAAGGAGCTTCTCTGGGTCCATTGTGGTGACGCATGTAATGCTCTGGTCCCAAATTGGCTGCACTGCTCCTTCTGGAAGATATAAAACACAACCTCTTCCCCACAGCATTACTAGATCTGGTAAAACTCTTGTCTGGTTTGTGTATCCTTCCACCAGGCTAACCCAGCAGCGGCTATTGTACAGGAGGCCCAATGCCTTTCGGCCGCTGTACAACTCTCTGCATTGTAATTCAAAAAATTTAACACTAACATTCTTCTCCCCGTTTTTTTGTTTTTATAGTTGCATTTTAAGAGTAGGATTGGCTCTTTCTGCTATTGCCTGAGTCCTGATCTATCACCCCAGGAAGAACTTGCCAATCCTGTGCTTCCCGGGGTGGCATGGTGAAGGCTTACTGAGCCGGCTGGAAAGGCTGCAGTGGGGTTAAGGATAAGACCCCTACTGTTTGGTGGGGCCGGGGCTGGCCCTGCTTAAAGTTTCCCTGCCTAGGGGGTGATTGAGTTATCAACATCCGTCTTGGAGCGGCATTCATTTGCCCAATGCTTTCTTTTCCTGCATCTTGGACATAGTCCAGGCTGCTTGTTTTCACTCCCTGTAGCCTGTTGACTTCCATTTCTAGCATTACAGTTTTTAGCAAAATGCCCTAGTTTGCCATAGTTAAAGCATCCCCCTTTCCTTTTCTGCTGACCAGCGAGTAACATCTCCTTTAATGAGGCAGCTCCTTGAACGTAGGCTGGTCCAATGTCGGCACCAACACGAATAAAATACTTCCACAATAAGTAGTCTCCAGGTGAGAGACAAGCCTTTGCAACAATGTTAAGCCTCTGGTAACCTTCCACTCTCCGTCTCGGTTCCCCTGCCACATTCATCCATTCCCTTTCAGGAGTGGGCTCTAGGTAGTCCCGAATCAGGGACCACAGACTGAAAGTAGAAAGAGGAATTTTCCCGAACCTTCAACTATATAATGATCTCTAAGTTGTTTTCCTGCCTTCTCCCATTTCTCTACATTTACCTTTCCTTCCCCAGGAAACCATGGGCAGGTTTTACTTAGAAAATCCAACAAATCGAAAAGCTGTTGATACCTCACAGAACAGCCCCTTGCTTGGAGCATAACCTTAAGCATGGATACGTATAAATCCTTTTCCTGTGATCCTGAATTTCCCATGTTTGACACCTAGTTATTACTAAACTTCGCTCCTTACTTTCCTTCTTGTTTTCTGCACGTGCTTCACTGGAGCGTCCTTTCACCTGACAAATATAGTTCCCCTGAACTCAGGCCCCACGTTGGGCGCCACGTGTGCTGGGCCAGCGCGGCCAAGGGTTCGGTGAGCCTGAGGCGGGGCGGCTAGGGATTAAAGAAAAGACAGACAAGGAGAATAAGCTGGGTCTAGTGGCTCTCCTGTGTCCGGCTGAGGCCACACAGAGATCCAGCCGCAGGCTGAGCCTTCATTCTACAGCCAGGGGAAAACTAGTTGGTGTTCTGCATGGTTACAATGTTCCTGTGAGTTTCACTTGTTCTGGCAACACTTGCTCCAAGTCCTGCCGCCCATTACCCAGATAGGATCTAGGGAGCATCATAAGGTCAAGCTTAATTATGCTAAGAGGGCTGTGCCCTCTAAGCTGGGACTTGTTTGTGGGTTTGTCAACAGGTCAGTCCAAGGCTTAACCCTTTAGCCGTGCCCTACAGCTGTGTTTCTCTCTGAGCCAAGATGGAGAGTGGTTGAGCAAGTTGGGTCACAGGCCCAGCTGGCTTTGGGGAGGTTTCTGTACGTGAGGGCTGAGGGAGCTCAAGGAGGGAAGGATGGGGAGGAGCCCACTGGGATCAGATCCAGAGCTGCAGCAGCAAGTACTGAAAGGAAACACTTGGCAGGCCCCAGAGTAGGAGTTTTCTCAGGTGCACACTGGAATCTCCTGGTCAGCTTCCAAAACCCAGGAACCTGGGTCCCACCAGAGCAATTTAATTAACTTGGGGTGTGGCCCAGGCACTGGGATTTTAAAATAAATATTTTTAAAATTGATTTTAGAGCGAGGACAGAGAGGGAGAGATAGAGGCATCAATGATGAGAGAATCATTGGTTGACTGACTCTTGCACGCCGCTTACTGGGGATTGAGCTGGCAACCCAGGCATGTACCTTGACGGGTAATGGAACCTTGACCTCCTGGTTCATGGATAGATGCTCAACCAGTGAGCCACTCTAGCTGGGCAGGCATTGGGATTTTTAAAAGTTCTGCGGGTAAATCCAAGGTGCCTCCAGAGTTGTGGCCCCACTGTGTTAGGCCCGGCCGGAATCCAGCCCAGCACTCACTGGCTCTGAGTGTAGGCAAGTTGCTCAGCCTGTTTCCTTACCTTAAAGCAATTAAACAGAAGACATTGTTGTGATGTTGTTAAGGGAGGTTGGCCCCACTCCGGCCCTGACTCGGCAGCATGGAGCTGGTCCAGGACACCTCCCGCCCGCCACTGAAGTATGTGAAGGGGGTGCCTCTCATCAAGTACTTTGCAGAGGCAATTGGGCCACTGCAGAGCTTACAACCCAGGCCCGATGACCTACTCATCAGCACCTACCCCAAATCTGGTAGGTGATGAGGACCACCCACCCTCTCCTGGGCTGCAGTCCCCACCTCGGGCCAGCAGGGGTGTGCCCTCAGCCCCGCTTACCTCCCATTTTCCTCTCCAGGCACCACCTGGGTGAGTGAGATCCTGGACATGATCTACCAGGATGGCGACTTGGAGAAGTGTCAGAGGGCTTCCATCTTAACCCGGGTACCCTTCCTTGAGTTCAAGGGTCCAGGGTGTCCCACAGGTGTGTGGTGGGGTGCTGGAGGCCAGTGAGGTGGAGGGAGGGAGGACCTGGGCTCCAGCTCACTGGACCTTTCCTATCCATGGCTTAGGTATGGAGGTTCTGAAAGATACACCAGCCCCACGGCTCCTCAAGACACACTTGCCCCTGGCTCTGCTCCCACAGGCCCTGCTGGACCAGAAGGTCAAGGTGAGTGGCAATGGAAGCTAGAGAAAAAGGCAGCTGGGGTCAACCCAGCTTTGGCCCCATCTTCTAGGAAGGTTTTCTCACTTCCTCAAGCCTGGTCGCATCTTAAACGGGGAGAAGTCCTCAACCTCATGCTCCGGAGGGTCAGATGGCCAGTGACAGCGAGACTTCCCAGGCCTCGGTGCTCACAGGCCTGTGGAGGAGGGCGGAGGGAATTCTGCACGCCTTGTTCCAAATCGGAACAGTGGCCCTGAGAAGACTGGATGAGCATAAAATACAGTTCCTGGAACCAGCCAGGACTCTGGCATCAGAGCAGGCTTCAAATCCCAGCTCAGTCACACGCAAGGCAGCCTCTAAGCCTGTTTCCCTCTTGGCCAGACCAAGGGAGAACCTCCCTTGCAGGGAGGCTGTGAGGGTGGGATGTGATGCTTAAAGAACCTCTAGTGCAGGGGTGGGCAAACTTTTTGACTCGAGGGCCACAATGGATTCTTAAACTGGACTGGAGGGCCCGAATAAAAGCATGGATGGAGTGTTTGTGTGAACTAATATAAATTCAAAGTAAACATCATTGCATAGCCCTGACTGGTTTGGCTCAGTGGATAGAGCGTCGGCCTGCGGACTGAAGGGTCCCAGGTTCGATTCTGGTCAAGGGCATGTACCTTGGTTGCGGGCACATCCCCAGTCGGGGGTGTGCAGGAGGCAGCTGGTCGATGTTTCTCTCTCATTGATGTTTCTAACTCTCTCTATCCCTCTCCCTTCCTCTCTGTAAAAAATCAATAAAATATAAAAACAAAAAAACAAAAAACAAAAACAAGAAAAAAAACATCATTACATAAAAGGGTACGGTCTTTTTTTTTTTAGTTTTATTCATTTCAAACGGGCCGGATCAGGCCCACGGGCCGTAGTTTGCCCACGGCTGCTCTAGTGCCTGCTGTGCTGTGCGGTGACGGTGCGGTGCGGGCTGGGGTGTCTTCTGCCTCTCCAGGTGATCTACGTTGCCCGGAATGCCAAGGATGTGGCCGTCTCCTATTACCACTTTTACCGTATGTCCAAGCTGTACCCTGAGCCTGGCACCTGGGAGAGCTTCCTGGAGAAGTTCATGGCTGGGGAAGGTGGGCCTGACTCTGGAGGAAGGAGGGGGTGAGCTGAGGGGCAGCCAGCTGGAACGAATACCAACCTCTGTCCGTGCCCCCTGCCCTTTCCCCAGTGTCCTATGGGTCCTGGTACCAGCACGTGCGGGAGTGGTGGGAGCTGAGGCGCACACACCCTGTTCTCTACCTCTTCTATGAGGACATGCAGGAGGTGAGACCCCGCTACCACGTCCCTGCACAGGGGCGAGTCCCAAGACCTTCTAAGCCCTGCTTCCCTATGGCAGACCCTACCTGGGTCCTAGGCCCACCTCACCTTCCCTGCTCCTTGGGCAGCACACTCCGTACAGCTCTTATCTCCTAGCGCCTGAGTCAGTGCCAAGTGCAGTCACTGATCACCCATTTACTGCTACTGCGTCTCCCTGGGCCCAGCAAGGACAGAGGGCTGTCCGTGCCCTCACCCTAAGGAGCCAGATACAGCTTCTTAACAGATCACAGGGCAGAAGGCAATTAATTTTGCCCCAGGAGTGCCAGAGTACAAAGGACCAGAGTCCCGGAGCAGGGTCGGAAGTGGCCATGACGGTAGGGTGGGGCCTCCCTTTGGTTTGTTCAACGCACAACCCAAGCCTCCACTGAAGAGCCACCCCCTGCTGCTCCAGGACCCCAAAAGGGAGATTCGGAAGATTCTGGAGTTCGTGGGCCGCTCCCTGTCAGAGGAGACCGTGGATCACATTGTGCGGCACACATCGTTCAAGGAGATGAAGAAGAACCCCATGGCTAACTACAGCACCATACCCGTGGAGCTCATGGACCACAACATTTCCGCCTTCATGAGGAAAGGTGAGTGCCCACCAGGAGGGGCGCTGGGGAGGGAGGGCGGGAGCAGCGGCTAGAGCTGGCCCTGGGCCACTTGGGGCCTCTGCTTTGGCCAGGACCTCTAGCCTCCCTCCTTCCAACCCCGCCTCCCTCCCCAGGCATCACGGGGGACTGGAAAACCATGTTCACTGTGGCCCAGAATGAGCGCTTTGATGCCCACTACGCTGAGAAGATGGCAGGCTGCGACCTCAAGTTCCACACAGAGCTGTGAGTGGTGTTCATGGGACCGCTCCCCAGGGAGTGTGTGCGAGTGGCCCGACAGGGGCCTCAAGAATAAAGTACAGCTTGTGTTGCATGGAGTGTGCCTGTTGGAAGAAAAGCAGACCTGAGCTGAGAGAGAGAGTAACTGCCCGCGGGGACCAAATGAGGCCCCAGTTCCCCAACTTGCCCTCTGTGGGGAGGGGTAAGAACCCAGGAGACATGGCAAAGGGGAAGAACATTTATTTCTTCACATAATGTCTTGTAGCATGCCCCCGTGAGGCGGCAGGAGACTGCCAGACTGCATCACTTTTTCTTGGGCTCCTTACAAGCCACCACGTACCTCTGGGCCACATTGAGGGGAGGGGAGTAACCATCTGCATAGGAAGTGTCTTCAAACAGGACCGAATAGTCATCCTGGGGCTGCGGCAGGAGGCAGACAGGAGGCGCTGGTCAGAAAGCCCCAGGCCAGCGCCCCCCTCGCCCCAAACCTAGACCGACAGGCACCTGTGGTGTGTGGGCTCCTAGCTTTTCCCGTCTCATCTTCACTCAAGAAGTCTAGATGTTTGAACCTGCTCCCTGCTACAGAGCTCCTCAGCCACCAAGGGCCAAGGACGGGGGTGAATAGCAAGGGAAAGGACTCGCTAGCTACACAGGCGGCCACACGGAAGGGGCCCTTAGGTTAAGGGGAGCAAGGACAACTCAGAGGGCAGCAGGCAGGGGTCCTGGAGGAACAGGGGAGACTAGCCTTTAAACTGCCATCAGTGATGGGTGATTAGAGTGCAGGGTCGGGGGTGAAGGCTGGCCCTGAGCAAGGCTTCCATCTCGGGGCTCAGGCTCCCCACCTCAATGCGAAAGCGAGGCTAGACTAGAGGACACACCGGGGCTTTCTAAGGCTCCGCAGGGCGCCGGCACTGCCTGGAGGACAGGCTGGAGGGGTTACAGCTCAGGACCCTGCCAGCTCAAAGAGGCTACAAGGACAAGAGGGAAGGTAACGGACCCCATGACCTGTCTGGTCAGCGGGGTGGTCCTTGTGTCCTGGACGATCTCCCCCGGGGGCTGCCTTACCCATTGGGGGGGTGTGTGGATCAGGGCACGGTAGAAGCAGGTGGTCTGGGGATACAGGGCCAGCACGAGCTGCTCCTTCTGGAATAAGGCTTCGGGGTCCGTCTCAGGGTTGGCCTTCCACTGGGGCAGTGGGATGATGCGCCGCCGGCTCAGGGTGTGTCTCCTGGAGGGGCGCTTAGGTCAACCCATGGCAGGTGGGGGGCTCTTTCCCAGCAGCAGGGCTGTCCCCAGGCTTCCCTCGCCCCGCCCTGGCCAGCACACTCACTCTTTGCCTTCCTCATCAATGTCATTGACCTCATACCTGCGGGCAAACGAAAGGAGAGCAGTGGATGCAGGGCGGTGCACACCAGGTGGGGACTGGGGAGGAGGGCGAGGAGGGAAGTAGCCCAAGGAGCTGGCTCTTCACGTGTCCCAGGTCCCACAGGGCTGGGCGTGTCCACTCACTTGTTGGTGGCATGGCTGTAACTGACCACCTCAGCCAGGATCCACTGCTCATCCCCATCCATGGCCTTGACCCGGGCAGCCACCTTGTCTCCAGGTTTGGCCACGTAGTCCCCAGAGGCCGGAATGGCCCCGCAGAGTGGGGGCGGCCTGCGGAGGGGATAACGTGTCAGTCCCAGCCCCTCCCCTGCCAGCCCCCCTCCCTGGGCCTGCCCTCACTTGTCACCAGGCTTCCCGATCCACAGCGGCAGGGTCATGGCCGACTGCTGCAGCAGCGTCATCAGCACCCCCCGGCGCATGGTCTTGCGTGGGGGCTCCGAGTCATTGTACAGGCCCGCGATCTTGGCCGCTGTGGGAAGGAAGTGAGCCCCTGAGGCACCAGGGATAGGGTGCCTGCCCCTGGCTCCCCACCTCTCCTCGAGTTGGCACCAAGGGTCCAGTGTGCTCCCCGGCCCGCCACTGGAGGCTCCTGCTGAGAGACCACCAGGCCACACTCACCTGGCCAGACGGGTTAGTGGATACGGTTTGGGAAAGAACAGAAGAGCCAAAAGGGGGATTCTGAGGCGCTGGGCGTGTCTCTTATCTGGGTGCCGGTTACACCCACTTGTTCAGTTAGTGAACATTTTATTGCGCTGGGGGTATACTTACATGTATTTTCTATTAATATGTTATAATTAAGCAAAAAGTTCAAAGAGCTATCAAATGTGGACAGAGCCCTTACCTCCTCGGGCATGGCTCAATACACCCAGTCAACTTCAACCCAACTGGCAGTGTGACAATTTCATGGGCGAGGAGTCTGCCCCTGGGTACATTGGACGGGCGAGAGAGAGGTGGGACCGCAGTCTGAAGCGATATGGAAGCCAGCACCCTGTGTAAGCCCCTCTGAAAGGCTGGCTCCAGGACATCCCGCTGTGGCTCTCAAATAACAGCCAGGTTCTCGCCTCAGCAAGAAATGGGCCTGCGGGTAGCAGGTGACTGCCCCAGGCAGTAGAGGATGGAAGCCAGAGGCATTGGGGCCAATCAGCCAGTGTGCGGAGGGAGAGCGGGAGGCCTTGTCTCTGACCCGTGGAGGTCAGACCCGGGGACTGACCTCCATGCCCTTCCCAGTCCGACGCTCAAACATGATTGTTTTGCTGTAGGAGAGCCTAGGTCAGAGGTCGGCAAACTCATTAGTCAACAGAGCTAAACATCAACAGTACAACGATTGAAATTTCTTTTGAGAGCCAAATTTTTTAAAGTTAAACTATGTAGGTAGGTACATTGTTATTGACTTAATTAGGGTATTCCTAAGGCTTAGGAAGAGCCACACTCAAGGGGCCAAAGAGCCGCATGTGGCTCGCGAGCCGCAGTTTGTGACCACTGGCCTAGGCCAAGAGCCAGGGGGTGGTATAGCAGCAAATGATTAACTCAGCAAGCCTGGGGTTTCAAACCCTGCACATTCCAAAAAAGGTTTGGCCTTTGACCAACTTCTGAGAGAGACCCTCTAAACCCTTGGACTATCTTGCCTCAAAAGAGTATCTTTATTTTCCTGTGTCAGGGTGGAAGGAGAAAGGAGTGACGGCTATTGGATATGGGGTAAAATGTTCTGAAGTTGGTCATGGTGATGGTTGCACGGCTCGTTGAATAGACTAAAAACAAATGAATTGTAACTTTAAATGGGTGAACTGTAAGGCATGTGAATTAATATCTCACACGATGGATAATCCAACAGGAACGGTAGTCCTGCCCTCCTCTCACCTTCATGACATCATCTTGGGTCCTGCCCCTCCAATCTCTCTGAACACAACCCCACCCGCCGCTCCACAGCTTGGCATCACAGCCCATGTTCCCCTGTAGGAATGGAGGGCTGTGGCCTGTTACCTGCGTTTGTTTGATCAGCTGATGGAGCTCGGTGAGAAGTTCTGCGATGCGGGAATCAGCCGACACGAGGGCCATGGTACATACGGCGCCTGGGGCGGAGGGGGAACAGAAGAGAACCTTGTTAGTGTTGTTATGGGTTAAACTACTGCTCCCTCAAAAAGGATATGTTGCCTGGCCAGCGTGGCTCAGTGGTTGAGTGTTGACCTGTGAACCAGGAGACCACAGTTCAATTCCCGGCAAGGGCACATGCCTCTGTTGCAGGCTCCATCCCCAGCAGGTGGGGAGAGAGGGGTGCAGGAGGCAACTGATCAATGATTCTTTCTCATCATTGATATTTCTCTCCCTCTCTGAAATCAATAAAAATATTACGTAAAAAAACCCCCAAAAAACACATGGTCCTCTCAAGGGGATCTGGCCACACCAAGCCCAGGGCTAAAGGGTTATTGGACGTTCTCCTATGGGCCAGAAAACATCAGCATTCCAGCTGCTGGGGTACCATGTCCCTGTGGGAACCTGCAGGGGAAGTGTGGAATCCTCTATTATGCTTATGACATGGGGTGATGTTGGTGAGAGGGAAAGGTTAAATTGGCCAGCACCCTGAAACTCCAAGCACTTTCTCATCTGTGCATTTTTGTTGTTAATCTTCACCCAAGGATTTTTTGTCATTGATTTTTAGAGAGTGGAAGGGCTTGGGGGGGGGGGGGGGCGCATAGATGTAAGAGAAACACATCAATTAGTTGCCTCCTGAACCCAGACCGGGGTGGGGATCAAACCTGCAACCCAGGTACATGCCCTTGATCGGGAATTGAACCCAGGACCCACTGGTTTGCAGGCCCATGCTCTAACCATGGAACCACACCAGCCAGGGCTCATCTGTGCATCTTGAAGGCTGGCAGAGGGCAGGAACACCCAGCAATTGTCCACAAATAGGTGGCTGGTTAGTAGGACTCTTCGAAGCATTACAGAAAAGGCCTGGGAGGCCTGTCCCGAAAGGGATTTCAAGGACTGAACTTTCACTTCATAAGTGGGGACACAGAGGCCTTTGGGCGGAGAGGGACCTGCCCAAGTTAAAACAATGAGGAGACAGCGAAGAGTGCCAGGGCAGGGAGAAGCCAGGCTCTAGACCAGACAGCCCCAGTGCCCCTCCCACACACAACACAGCGACACAGAAGCTGGCCCTGATTCATAATTTAATGGCTGTGCAGGTGCCGGTCTCTTACTTCTGCCGCTCACGGGCCCACTGCTCTGGGGTCAGGGTTTTCTGCTCAAAGGCATGGATGTGCGGGAGCTCTTCTGCTAGACACGCGTTCACCAGCCTGCGGGAGAGACGCTGTTCGGAAACCCAGAGCCTGAGTCGGTCCTCGCAGCTGGGGTGACCCAGGAGGCTGGAGGTGTCCCCAGGTTGTGGCGCCCAGGGCCTGGGACAGGAGCGGTAGAGGGCCCAAGCCTCAATACCCCCAGCGGGGCCGAGAAGGGGAGGTCCTTGGGGCTGTAGCCCACAGGGCGGGGCCGCACTGCCGGGCCAGGGAGTGGGGTTGCGGGGTCCCGGGGGCCGTGGGGCCGGGAGCGCGCTGAGCGAGGGGTGCCCGGGCCTCGGGCCTCACCGGTGTCTCTGGAGCAGCGGCTTCCCCTCGAACTTGGCCGACACCACCAGGACCCGGAAGCTGGACGCGCAACGGTTGGGAGTCGTGTCCTCCACCTCCTACCGGGCAGAACCATGGGGATGGGGCCAGGCCGCCCCCCCACAAGCCTCTGCCCTCGCCGGGCAGGTCCGGGCCGCGCAGCTCACCACGTGCTCTGCCTGCAGGTCCCGCCGCAGCTTCTCCCGCAGGTGCTCGGCGCTGAGTTCCATGGCGGCCGGCGTGGGCGGCCCGGCGCGGGCAGAACCCCCGATCCACGCGGGTCGCGCTGCTTCCACCCTCACTGCTGCCACTTCTGCTGAGGCCTCTACTTCCGCCCTTACTGAGGCGCCGAAGCCCAGCACTTCCGCCCTCACGGAAACCCAGTTTCCAACCGCCCGCGTTCCGCGCCTGCCGCCCGCCAGCCAATCAGAGCCTGCGCACGGCCGGGCTCCGCCCCCGCCGACGCTCATTGGTGCCGCCGCCCGAGGTTCGGCGGCGGGTTTGGACTCCGGGCTCCAGCCAGGAGAGGGTGCCCGAACCCGCGCTGCTGCAGCCGCCACCAAGGGCTTTCCCCAGACTAGTGTATCGCGGCCCTGGCAGCCCAACCCTCCCCGACTCAGAGGCCACAGCAACCAACCCCCACGTCCTGATGGGCCCCGAGGGGGGCGCGGCGAGGCCCGGGTGCTTCTTGGGCGTCTACCTGCTCTATTGCCTGAACCCTCGGCACCGGGGCCGCGTCTACGTGGGGTTCACCGTCAACCCGGCTCGTCGGGTGCAGCAGCACAACGGAGGCCGCAGAAAAGGCGGGGCCTGGCGGACCAGCGGGCGCGGGCCCTGGTAAGAGGGGTGGCCACGCAAGAGGAGGGCTTCGGGGAGGCGGCGGGCCCGGGCAGAGTCAGTGACAGGGGGCGGGGCCGGCGTGGCGCTGAGAACCGGGCCTTGGGGCGGCTGGTGAGGTGGGTGGGCCGTCTCCGGGGCGGGGCCTGCGGGGAGGAGGAGCCTGTGGGACTAGGATGTTAGGAAGGGGACTGATGGTTTAGGCGTGGCCCCGCGACAGGGGTTGGTGAGCCGGGCTGGGATGGAAGCTAGAACCTGGGAAGGCAGTTAAGCCCCTGTGACCGGGGGCGGAGCCGAGGAGGCCGGTGCGAGGGGCGGCCTCTAAGGAGGGCAGCGCCTCGTGGACGAGGCTTGACGCCCGCGGTGAGGGCTCCACTCTCTGGCAGGACTGAAGGCGACCCGTGGCGCGGGGATTGGGCTTGACACGGGTGGAGCGGGGGTGGGGTGGGGGCCGGGGCTTTTCACGGGCCACGGCCTCGTTCTCTTCCCCAGGGAGATGGTGCTCATAGTGCACGGCTTCCCTTCCGCCGTGGCCGCCCTTCGGGTAAGGAAGGAGACGGGGTGGCAGGAAGATGGGCTGGGGCGCGGGGCCCTCCCGGGGCGGCCCTGAAGTCCTCCCTCCCTCCCTCCCGCCCGCAGTTCGAGTGGGCCTGGCAGCACCCGCAGGCCTCGCGCCGCCTGGCGCACGTGGCACCACGCCTGCGCAGCGAGGCCGCCTTCGCGTTCCACCTGCGGGTGCTGGCGCACATGCTGCGCGCGCCGCCCTGGGCGCGCCTCCCGCTCACCCTGCGCTGGCTGCGCGCCGACTTCCGCCAGGACCTCTGCCCGCCACCCCCGCCTCACGTGCCGGTAGCCTTCGGGCCTCCGCCGCCGCGGATGCTGGCCCCCAAGCGTCCGGCCCGTCCCTTTGCTGACACCGAGCCCGAGCCGCACCAGGACGCGGAGGCCCCCTGCACCCTGTGCGCGCGCGCGCTTCAGGTGAGAGGCTCACCTGGGCTCCAGATTGGGGCAGGTCTGGAGTTCAGACGACTGAGGACCAGGCTGTGTACTGGAGGATGGCGCCGCCCACCGACAGCCTCTGCCCGCCTTGCTTCCATCTCTAAAATGGGGACCATAGTGCTTGCGGCCATTCCTGCCCGGACCTTTGCCTTTCTTTCACGGGAAAGTTCCTCCCTAGACCTTCGGTCTTGATGAAATGCCACCTCTTTTCCGTGAGGTCTTCCTTGGCTCTCTCTCAAAGTGCAACTTTCTCGGTACTGCTTTCCTTTTTAAAAAACATGTTTGTATTGATTTTAGAGAGGGAGAGGGAGAAACATTCCTAGGCTGCTTCCTGCACGCCCCCTAGTGGGAATCAACCTGGTAACCCAGGCATGTGCCATGACCAGAGTCCAAACAGCAGCCTCTGGGTGCAGGGACAATGCTCAACCAACCGAGTCACACCGTCAGGGCTCCTTTTTTTTTTTTTTTTTTTAAAGGCTTAACACTTATTGTCTAACATCATGTACAGTTGACTTGAACAATATGAGGATTAGGGGTGCTGAACCCATGCAGTCAAAAAGCCACATATACCTTATTACTTCCCCCAACAGCCCCGCTTCCGTATCCATTGGGGATTGTTTCCAGGACCTTCCCACCTCCTTGGATTTTCAAGTCTCATATAAAATGGTATAGCACAGTGCAAACAGCCAGCCCTCTGCATCTGTGGATTCCCAGCCCTGGACCAAAAATACTGTTTTGTAATCTGTGTTTGGTTGCATCTGCAGATGCAAAACCCAGGGATATGGAGGGCCCACTGTGTATTGGGGGAAAAAATCTGTGTGTAAATGGACCACCCAGTTCTAACCTGTGTTCTTCAGGGGTCAACTATTATTTTATTTTATTACCAGTCTCACACCCCCCACCCCCATACTACACTCCAGAAGGGTGGTTCTTATTTAGTACTGTAGAAGGGTGTGATACAGAGCAGGTGGCAAATAAATATTTAGTATATTAACTGAGATGACAGGTCTGACTTTCACTCACATTAAATGTAAGTAAACTGCATACCTTACATGCCGCTAAATTAGGGGAATACTTTTACCGTTTGAACATCACAGAGTGCACGTACGCACACCTAGATGGTGTAGCCTACTACACATCTAGGCTATTTGCTAGACGTCCGTCACCTATGTGGGTCCTTGACCATATCTTTGACTCGGCACGTGACTGTACTTGCCACTCAGAGATTAGCCACGGAGATCACGTAGCCTGTAAGGAACTCTAGGTCTAGCTGCAGTGGCCGCGCTGTTGTAGAATCACTGCTAATACTCAGAGAGAACTGGCCAGTTTAGTCCCTGTGAGCAAGCATTAGAACTCCTCCACACCTGTGTCCTATCTACAGTATACAGATAGGAGTAGTATGTGCCTTATAGGTGATGTAAAGCCCCTGGAACAGTGTCTGGTCCATGGAAATTCTTTGAGTGTTAGTGACATCACTACTCCCCATTTTCTCCCTTCCCTGCCTGCCCCCTCGGACAGGATGAAGAAGGCCCCCTGTGTTGCCCCCACCCTGGCTGCTCCCTAAGGGCCCACATGACCTGCCTGGCAGACGAGTTCCTGCAGGAGGAGCCCGGGCAGCTTCTGCCCCTAGAGGGCGGATGCCCTGGGTGAGTCCAGCATCCCTCCCCCAGCCCGGGTTACCTCTGTGAAGGCACTGCCTAGGCCCAGGGCATCTGAGTCCTCATCTTGGCAGCCAGGGCCTAGGCTGAAGGAGGCTTGTGATCTGACTGTCTCCTACCAACTGCACCCCTCGGTAGCTGCAAGAACTCACTGCTGTGGGGAGACCTGATCCGGCTGTGCCGGATGGGCTCCGAGGAGGAAGAGGAGAACTTGGAATTAGAAGAGGTGAGAGGTGTTTTGGACCCTGCCCCAGCCTATTCCCTGGGCTGCCTCTGACCACCCTTCTTGTCTCCACAGGAACACTGGACAGACATGCTGGAGATCTGACCGTCAGCACCCCCAGCCCTCCACCCATTCCTTACCCATGACACTGCCTTCGGGTCTGGGCAGTTTTTACTTGAGTACAATAAAAAGTCTGAGTTAAGGGCATCATCCGGTATTTGCTGGGGTGTGTGTGGAGTTAGGGGTCAAAGGCCCTGCCAGTCACTGGGGCCCGAGGAGAAAAGAGGATGGGGGAGGGGCCACTGTCCCCAGATGGACCAGCCTCTCCTCTGCTGGAGGCCCTTCTGCCTCAGCTTTCCCCTGGCCTGCCTCTGAGATCATAGTTCCTTTTGATTTTTTAAAAAATACATTTGTATAGATTTCAGAGAAGGAAGGGAAAGCGAGAAACAGCAATGATGAGAGAGAATCATTGATGAGCTTCCTCCTGCAGGGCCCCTAGTGGGGATTGAGCCCACAACCCAGGCATGTGCCCTGACTGGGAATGAACCCTGACCTGGTTCTTGGGTCGATGCTCAACCACTGAGCCACACCTGCTGGGCTGAGGTCATCATCTTGATGGCCTGGAGACTCACACCCTGACTCAGAGCTCACCCGCCTCCAGTGCCCAGATGGACTTTGGACTTTAATCCAAACAGTAAGGACAAAGGACAAGCCCCCTTCTAACCCAGGGGAGGAAAAGCACCTTCTGGGGGCTGTTCTCCCACCACCCAAGTGAGGTCCCACGGGAACCGTGGAATGGGGTCACTCCCAGGGTTATGAGCCTCCAGTGTTCTTGCTCTTTCCCATCCTATGCTGCCTCAAGGAGAGCCTGCTGAGCAGTGCCCTGCCCAAGCCCCGTCACCCACCCACCCACCCACATCACTCCAGCCTGGGCTGCCTGGGGCCTGTGGGCTGCCCCTGACCTGAACCTTTGGTCCTCAGACTGGCCTGGGGCCACCTTTCCCGTCCACTCCTCTGTCCTCTGGAGATCGCGTTTATTAGAAAAAGCTGTTGGCTCCTGCAGAGCTGGAGTTTGGAGTACAAGCCAGAAGCCGGGATTACAGCTCAGAAAAAAAAAAAAAAGCTATTAGGCCCTTTGGTGTTGCTTCTGTCCTTTATTTTCTACACACTGAACCCACATCTTGGGTTTTCAAGCCAGTCTAATCTTGGCTTCACGGGGGGGGGGGGGGGGGTGCTAATGAGGGTAGCAGAGAGGGGCCCTCCCACCCCAAACCCCACCCATTCCTGCAAGACAGCCAAGGCCCAGTGCTGGCTCCAAATCCCTCCCACTTTGGACTTATAAAACTTGCAGTTCTCTGCAGTTCTGCACTCACCTACGTGACGGCACAACAGAGCCACAAGGCCAAGGTCTGGAGAGGTCAGGTGAGTGCTAGCATGGGGTGGGCTGGGCCAGACCCCCCGCACTCTGCACTGTTTGCTCCCTTGCTCCCACTGCTTGACTCTCCATTCCCGCCTCTTCTGACCCTGCCCTTTCCCCTGAATCCCAGCTCAATCTGACCCTGCCCTTTCCCCTGAATCCCAGCTCAATCTGACCCTGCCCTTTCGCCATGGAAATCCCATCTCAGTCCGATACCATCTACAGTCTGGCCTGGAACCCAATCCTCTTTCCATTTTCACTGGGGCATGTTTTGCTCATCACACCAGAATGGCTCCCAAAACAAGCTCAGTTGCTCATTTGTCTGTTTCTCCCTGAGCCAAGATGGAGTGTGGTTGAGCAAGTTGGGTCACAGGCCCAGCTGTCTTTGGGGAGGTTTCTGTATGTGAGGGCTGAGGGAGCTCAAGGAGGGAAGGATGGGGAGGAGCCCACTGGGATCAGATCCAGAGCTGCAGCAGCAAGTACTGAAAGGAAACACTTGGCAGGCCCCAGAGTAGGAGTTCTCTCAAGTGCACACTGGAATCTCCTGGTCAGCTTCCAGAACCCAGGTACCTGGGTCCCACCAGAGCAATGTCATTGCCTTGGGGTGTGGCCCAGGCACTGGGATTTTAAAATAAATTATTTTTTAAATTGATTTTAGAGCGAGGACAGAGAGGGAGAGAGAGAAACATCAATGATGAGAGAATCACTGACTGCCTCCTGCATGCCCCCTATTGTGGATCGAGCTGGCAAGCCAGGGATGTGCCTTGATGGGTAATGGAACCTTGTCCTCCAGGTTCATGGGTAGATGCTCAACCAGTGAGCCACTCTAGCTGGGCAGGCATTGGGATTTTTAAAAGTTCTGCGGGTAAATCCAAGGTGCCTCCAGAGTTGTGGCCCCACTGTGTTAGACCCGGCCGGAATCCAGCCCAGCACTCACTGGCTCTGAGTGTAGGCAAGTTGCTCAGCCTGTTTCCTTACCTTAAAGCAATTAAACAGAAGACATTGTTGTGATGTTGTTAAGGGAGGTTGGCCCCACTCCGGCCCTGACTCGGCAGCATGGAGCTGGTCCAGGACACCTCCCGCCCGCCACTGAAGTATGTGAAGGGGGTACCTCTCATCAAGTACTTTGCAGAGGCAATTGGGCCACTGCAGAGCTTACAACCCAGGCCCGATGACCTACTCATCAGCACCTACCCCAAATCTGGTAGGTGATGAGGACCACCCACCCTCTCCTGGGCTGCAGTCCCCACCTCGGGCCAGCAGGGGTGTGCCCTCAGCCCCGCTTACCTCCCATTTTCCTCTCCAGGCACCACCTGGGTGAGTGAGATTCTGGACATGATCTACCAGGATGGCGACTTGGAGAAGTGTCAGAGGGCTCCCATCTTAACCCGGGTGCCCTTCCTTGAGTTCAAGGGTCCAGGGTGTCCCACAGGTGTGTGGTGGGGTGCTGGAGGCCCGTGAGGTGGAGGGAGGGAGGACCCGGGCTCCAGCTCACTGGACCTTTCCTATCCATGGCTTAGGTATGGAGGTTCTGAAAGATACACCAGCCCCACGGCTCCTCAAGACACACTTGCCCCTGGCTCTGCTCCCACAGGCCCTGCTGGACCAGAAGGTCAAGGTGAGTGGCAATGGAAGCTAGAGAAAAAGGCAGCTGGGGCCAACCCAGCTTTGGCCCCATCTTCTAGGAAGGTCTCATCTTAAACGGGGAGAAGTCCTCAACCTCATGCTCCGGAGGGTCAGATGGCCAGTGACAGCGAGACTTCCCAGGCCTCGGTGCTCACAGGCCTGTGGAGGAGGGCGGAGGGAATTCTGCACGCCTTGTTCCAAATCGGTACAGTGGCCCTGAGAAGACTGGATGAGCATAAAATACAGTTCCTGGAACCAGCCAGGACTCTGGCATCAGAGCAGGCTTCAAATCCCAGCTCAGTCACACGCAAGGCAGCCTCTAAGCCTGTTTCCCTCTTGGCCAGACCAAGGGAGAACCTCCCTTGCAGGGAGGCTGTGAGGGTGGGATGTGATGCTTAAAGAACCTCTAGTGCCTGTTGTGCTGTGCGGTGACGGTGCGGTGCGGGCTGGGGTGTCTTCTGCCTCTCCAGGTGATCTACGTTGCCCGGAACGCCAAGGATGTGGCCGTCTCCTATTACCACTTTTACCGCATGGCCAAGGTGCACCCTGAGCCCAGCACCTGGGAGAGCTTCCTGGAGAAGTTCATGGCTGGGGAAGGTGGGCCTGACTCTGGAGGAAGGAGGGGGTGAGCTGAGGGGCAGCCAGCTGGAACGAATACCAACCTCTGTCCGTGCCCCCTGCCCTTTCCCCAGTGTCCTATGGGTCCTGGTACCAGCACGTGCGGGAGTGGTGGGAGCTGAGGCGCACCCACCCTGTTCTCTACCTCTTCTACGAGGACATGCAGGAGGTGAGACCCCGCTACCACGTCCCTGCACAGGGGCGAGTCCCAAGACCTTCTAAGCCGCGCTTCCCTATGGCAGACCCTACCTGGGTCCTAGGCCCACCTCACCTTCCCTGCTCCTTGGGCAGCACACTCCGTACAGCTCTTATCTCCTAGCGCCTGAGTCAGTGCCAAGTGCGGTCACTGATCACCCATTTACTGCTACTGCGTCTCCCTGGGCCCAGCAAGGACAGAGGGCTGTCCGTGCCCTCACCCTAAGGAGCCAGATACAGCTTCTTAACAGATCACAGGGCAGAAGGCAATTAATTTTGCCCCAGGAGTGCCAGAGTACAAAGGACCAGAGTCCCGGAGCAGGGTCGGAAGTGGCCATGACGTTAGGGTGGGGCCTCCCTTTTGTTTGTTCAACGCACAACCCAAGCCTCCACTGAAGAGCCCCCCTGCTGCTCCAGGACCCCAAAAGGGAGATTCGGAAGATTCTGGAGTTCGTGGGCCGCTCCCTGTCAGAGGAGACCGTGGATCACATTGTGCGGCACACGTCGTTCAAGGAGATGAAGAAGAACCCCATGGCTAACTACAGCACCATACCCGTGGAGCTCATGGACCACAACATTTCCGCCTTCATGAGGAAAGGTGAGTGCCCACCAGGAGGGGCGCTGGGGAGGGAGGGCGGGAGCAGCGGCTAGAGCTGGCCCTGGGCCACTTGGGGCCTCTGCTTTGGCCAGGACCTCTAGCCTCCCTCCTTCCAACCCCGCCTCCCTCCCCAGGCATCACGGGGGACTGGAAAACCATGTTCACTGTGGCCCAGAATGAGCGCTTTGATGCCCACTACGCTGAGAAGATGGCAGGCTGCGACCTCAAGTTCCACACAGAGCTGTGAGTGGTGTTCATGGGACCGCTCCCCAGGGAGTGTGTGCGAGTGGCCCGACAGGGGCCTCAAGAATAAAGTACAGCTTGTGTTGCATGGAGTGTGCCTGTTGGAAGAAAAGCAGACCTGAGCTGAGAGAGAGAGTAACTGCCCGCGGGGACCAAATGAGGCCCCAGTTCCCCAACTTGCCCTCTGTGGGGAGGGGTAAGAACCCAGGAGACATGGCAAAGGGGAAGAACATTTATTTCTTCACATAATGTTTTGTTGCATGCCCCCGTGAGGCGGCAGGAGACTGCCAGACTGCATCACTTTTTCTTGGGCTCCTTACAAGCCACCACGTACCTCTGGGCCACATTGAGGGGAGGGGAGTAACCATCTGCATAGGAAGTGTCTTCAAACAGGACCGAATAGTCATCCTGGGGCTGCGGCAGGAGGCAGACAGGAGGCGCTGGTCAGAAAGCCCCAGGCCAGCGCCCCCCTCGCCCCAAACCTAGACCGACAGGCACCTGTGGTGTGTGGGCTCCTAGCTTTTCCCGTCTCATCTTCACTCAAGAAGTCTAGATGTTTGAACCTGCTCCCTGCTACAGAGCTCCTCAGCCACCAAGGGCCAAGGACGGGGGTGAATAGCAAGGGAAAGGACTCGCTAGCTACACAGGCGGCCTCACGGAAGGGGCCCTTAGGTTAAGGGGAGCAAGGACAACTCAGAGGGCAGCAGGCAGGGGTCCTGGAGGAACAGGGGAGACTAGCCTTTAAACTGCCATCAGTGATGGGTGATTAGAGTGCAGGGGTCGGGGGTGAAGGCTGGCCCTGAGCAAGGCTTCCATCTCGGGGCTCAGGCTCCCCACCTCAATGCGAAAGCGAGGCTAGACTAGAGGACACACCGGGGCTTTCTAAGGCTCCGCAGGGCGCCGGCACCGCCTGGAGGACTGGCTGGAGGGGTTACAGCTCAGGACCCTGCCAGCTCAAAGAGGCTACAAGGACAAGAGGGAAGGTAACGGACCCCATGACCTGTCTGGTCAGCGGGGTGGTCCTTGTGTCCTGGACGATCTCCCCCGGGGGCTGCCTTACCCGTTGGGGGGGTGTGTGGATCAGGGCACGGTAGAAGCAGGTGGTCTGGGGATACAGGGCCAGCACGAGCTGCTCCTTCTGGAATAAGGCTTCGGGGTCCGTCTCAGGGTTGGCCTTCCACTGGGGCAGTGGGATGATGCGCCGCCGGCTCAGGGTGTGTCTCCTGGAGGGGCGCTTAGGTCAACCCATGGCAGGTGGGGGGCTCTTTCCCAGCAGCAGGGCTGTCCCCAGGCTTCCCTCGCCCCGCCCTGGCCAGCACACTCACTCTTTGCCTTCCTCATCAATGTCATCGACCTCATACCTGCGGGCGAAGGAAAGGAGAGCAGTGGATGCAGGGCGGTGCACACCAGGTGGGGACTGGGGAGGAGGGCGAGGAGGGAAGTAGCCCAAGGAGCTGGCTCTTCACGTGTCCCAGTTCCCACAGGGCTGGGCGTGTCCACTCACTTGTTGGTGGCATGGCTGTAACTGACCACCTCGGCCAGGATCCACTGCTCATCCCCATCCACGGCCTTGACCCGGGCAGCCACCTTGTCTCCAGGTTTGGCCACGTAGTCCCCAGAGGCCGGAATGGCCCCGCAGAGTGGGGGCGGCCTGCGGAGGGGATAGCGTGTCAGTCCCAGCCCCTCCCCTGCCAGCCCCCCTCCCTGGGCCTGCCCTCACTTGTCACCAGGCTTCCCGATCCACAGCGGCAGGGTCATGGCCGACTGCTGCAGCAGCGTCATCAGCACCCCCCGGCGCATGGTCTTGCGCGGGGGCTCCGAGTCATTGTACAGGCCCGCGATCTTGGCCGCTGTGGGAAGGAAGTGAGCCCCTGAGGCACCAGGGAAAGGGTGCCTGCCCCTGGCTCCCCACCTCTCCTCGAGTTGGCACCAAGGGTCCAGTGTGCTCCCCGGCCCGCCACTGGAGGCTCCTGCTGAGAGACCACCAGGCCACACTCACCTGGCCAGACGGGTTAGTGGACACGGTTTGGGAAAGAACAGAAGAGCCAAAAGGGGGATTCTGAGGCGCTGGGCGTGTCTCTTATCTGGGTGCCGGTTACACCCACTTGTTCAGTTAGTGAACATTTTATTGCGCTGGGGGTACACTTACATGTATTTTCTATTAATATGTTATAATTAAGCAAAAAGTTCAAAGAGCTATCAAATGTGGACAGAGCCCTTACCTCCTCGGGCATGGCTCAACACACCCAGTCAACTTCAACCCAACTGGCAGTGTGACAATTTCATGGGCGAGGAGTCTGCCCCTGGGTACATTGGACGGGCGAGAGAGAGGTGGGACCGCAGTCTGAAGCGATATGGAAGCCAGCACCCTGTGTAAGCCCCTCTGAAAGGCTGGCTCCAGGACATCCCGCTGTGGCTCTCAAATAACAGCCAGGTTCTCGCCTCAGCAAGAAATGGGCCTGCGGGTAGCAGGTGACTGCCCCAGGCAGTAGAGGATGGAAGCCAGAGGGATTGGGGCCAATCAGCCAGTGTGCGGAGGGAGAGCGGGAGGCCTTGTCTCTGACCCATGGAGGTCAGACCCGGGGACTGGCCTCCATGCCCTTCCCAGTCCCAGGCTGTCGTGGTGCACCTCCCTGTCATAGCCCACACTAGGCTGAGGTTACAGGCTCCCCGGCAGGAAGACATGACTGCTGCTCCCAGGAACCCTCACTCAACCTGGTGAAGGAACACCCAACTAACTTGTCTCTAACTCACCGATCCGCCTCTCTTCCAACAGAGACTTGATTTCCGCAATCTTATCGAGGGCTTTCCGGAGGATGCTGAGGGTGGGAGGAGGGAAAGAGGAGGTCTGGATGAGGCACTATGCATGGACTTCCTCTTCTGGTCAAGAACACTGGCAAACCTTGTGAAAACTATGAACCCCACATAGGTGGCTTTAGTCTTAAAAGCATACAAAAGCTGGTAAGACCGCCCGACCAGTGTGGCTCAGTGGTCGAGCATCGACCTATGAACCAGGAGATCATGTTCGATTCCCAGTCAGGGCACATGCTTGGTTTGCAGGCCCCATCCATGGTTAGGGGGCATGCAGGAGGCAGTCGATCAATAATTCTCATAATTGATGTTTCTGTCTCTCTCTCCCTTTCCTCTCTTTAAAAATCAATAAGAAAACATTGAAGAATAAGGACTTTGGGATTAAATTTGGGCTCCCCCACTCACTAGTTGTGTCTTTTGGCAGATTACACAACCCTTTGGCATTTCAGTTTCCTCATGTGTTAAATGGGGTAATCCCATTTTAGAGTTGCTCTGAGGGTTAAATGAGGTAAATATAGAAAGTGTTGTAACAGCACCTGGCACAGAGTAAGGCCACATAGAGCTGGTATTGTTACTGTTACTACCACCACAATAGAGAATGCACTTCCCAATGTGAGGAATGGCCAAGAGCTTGTAAAACACTAGTCTTAGGCACTTTATATGCATTATCTCATTTATGTTGACAATTCTATAGGTAGTTATTATTCCTATTTTAATGATGGAGCAACTGAGTCCCAGCTGAAGTGACTGCCCAAGGTCACGTGAGAGGCAAATGGCAGTGCTGGGACCTGACCCCTGCCCTGCTGCTAGGGAGGGGGGAGCAGTTTAGAAGTGGGTTCTAGGGAAGGTGGCCCTAAGGGAGAGGCTCCTCCATGCCAGGAGGTTCCTGCAGCCCAGCACCTGGGCGAGGCAGGGGGGCGATGGCAGGCAGTGGCTGGTACTCACTTGCACTCGGCCTCTGCGTCGGCTTTGGCGGTTGTATAGAGGCCCCGCAGCTTTGTCCGGTAATAGGGAGAGACTGCAGGTAAGCACAGGGAGACAGGAGTGGGCGGGGGGCAGCTGGCAGCCGTGTGGCTCTGCTTCCAGTGTATCGGAACCAGGCCTTGGGGGGCATGAGCTCCGCTGGCTCAGAATGCTCCCCGAGGCACCTGCACCCCATGCACAGCGCGCTCACTTCTCCATACGGTACAAATGCCATCACTGCACGCAAGGGAGGACTTCTCAGCACATGGAGAGCAGAAAGCAGTCTCAAGCTGCTCAGAGCCGGAAAGCCCAAGGCCAGGAGCCTGGCCAACTGGGGGCCTCGGTGCACCCTGGGAGGGAAGCTCCCTAGAAAACACCAGCTAACCGGGGTGCTTGTGCCGTTTAAGGTGTTTCCCTAGATGCAGCCTCATTTCACTGGCTTCTAGTCCCTAGAGTTGGGGGATTTTAAGGTTCCTTAGGGCTAGGCAGTCTGGTGTCTGTCTCCTAGGTCACCGTAGGCCCCCAGCGTAAGGGAAAACTGTCCCTCTGGCCTAAGGAGCAGCTCATCTTGGATGACTGCAGATACACGCAAAAGCTTTTGAAACGACAGCAATCTTGGCCCACATCTGCTTCTCATCCCCTTTCTCTCCAGAGCCCAGCTACTCACTCTTGTTCTCTGTCTGCATCCGCTCGTGGGTCTTCTGGATGTTCACTAAGTTGTGCTCACTCCGCGAACGCTCTTCCTGCAAAGGGGAGGTCAGCAGGACAGGAGCGAGGCCCCCCATCCCGCTGGGGCACCCTGCACCCAGGCCACAGGCCCATCCACATGGCCTTCATTTACTAGATCTGAATTCAGGACCAGTTTAAAGACCTCCCTCCCCCACTAATGCGAAAGCATTACAAAAGGCATTCAAGTGAAATCATAAACTAGATTTACGGCTCTCCATCAGAAAAGACAAACTGACCTACAGCTTCAATACAATCCCCAACAAAATTCCAGCTGGTAGAGTTTGACAATCTTATTCTAAAATTCATATGGAAATTCAAGTAACCTAGAATGGCCGAACAATTTTGAAAGAGGAAAACAAAAACATTGGAGGACTCACATTTCCTGATTTCCAATCTTATGACAAAGCTACAGCCGTCAAATGCTGTGATGCTGGCATATAGAACACTGCACTAGAATTGAGAGTCCAGAAATTAACACATCTGTGATCAGTTCACCTGGGAGAGGGGATGGGGAAGGATGCTGGTACAAGGCTTCCCCACATCAGTGGGCTGGGACCACAGCTGCAACTGAGGGTGCCAGAAGCATGGATGATTCTTAGTCAGAAGCCCACGTACTTGGCAACATGGCGTTAATGGTGAATGCAGCTCACGAGTCTAAACAGCCCACTCGTTCTGTACTATATAACCCCACCCTACTAAATGGGAATGACCAAGGAGAGGTGGGGAGGAGACAGGACACGACACCTGCTAGACTAGCATTGCTGCCTGCGATCTGGACCGGCACTGCGGCTGAACCCAACTAACATCCTTCCAGGGGTGGAAAAGTTTGGGTAAAAAGCAATGACAAATGGAGAGAAGGAGAAATAGTAGCTGAGGATAAAAGAGTGGGCTACACAGTGTTGTAAATTCAATCTTATTTTAATGCCTCACGATAGACTCAGTGAGAGAATACTATTGGCTCAGTTACGCCAGATGCCAAAAGGGTGAAGCCATCTATTTGCCAGGAACACCCCTGCTTTTAGAATCTGATGAAGTCCAACGGGAGCCTGCAATCCTGAGGGGCCTCTCCCTGAGAGACATTCTGGTTATATAATCTGACGATAAACTGGACTAATTGCTGAAAACTGAAAGGAATTCTAGCAATTCTATTCTTTAGCTCTAAAATTTATGAACTACTTTTAGAGCCGTTTTAGGTTTACAGAAAAATTGAGCAGATAGTAAAGATTTCCCGTATGCTTGCTTTCCCCTGCAGTTTCACCCTATGAACCTCTTGCATTAGTGAGGTCCACTTGTTACAGTTAATTAACCAAAACTGATCATTATTAACTAAAGCCTATAGATTACATTAATATTCATTTCCTGTGTTGTACATTCCATGGGTTTCGACAAGTGCATAGGTCATGAACTCACCAGTAGGGTAACATACAGAACAGCTTCACCTCCCTAAAAATCCCGTGCTCCCCCTACTCACCCCTCCCTCCTCCAAGCCCCGTGTCTTTTTGCTCCCTCACTTTGCCTCTTCGGGAATGGCAGCTGGCAGTCGTACAGCCCGTGACCTTTCAGACGGGGTTCTTTCACTAGGACTCTGTGTGCCAGGGTCTTCTGACTTAGTTTTCAGGTTCCAGCCACTACAGAGGGTACCACTTGGGCAGGAATTTCTAGGAACTGCTCCATCTTGAAGCAGTGCTGAGAAAGGGACAAGGGACCCAATGGTCAGTGCAACCTGCTGTGCACAGATACACAGCACCCTCTTTTTGTGAATGAAAAGCTATGAAAAAGCATAGGGGACAATGGGTCTCCCTAGATTAAAGCACGAGGCACCACATGCTGGGTCCAAATTCCCCTGGGGAACAGCCCCACCCCACGCCAGGACGCTTCTGAAAGGCTGTATGAGAAACTCAGGCTATGTGACATCCAGGTGTGACGGCTTCGCATCTAACCCAACACCTTTGGGCACAAACATGTACCCTAACTGCACCCAGGCCGCCAGCCCAGTGGCCACAAAATGCACAGCGGAGTAAGCAACACTGGCCCACGCTAGAAAAGGGTGTGCGCTGTGGGACAAGCTAAATGCACTTTTAGTGAGAAGCATCATTCAGGGGAAAAGATGTGTGACTCTGAAAAAGACTGAAGTGAGTTCTCTTTCCAGAGGAAGGGAGGGACGAGAGTGAGCCTGGAAGGATGACAAAGCTTTAGTGAATGGTTTCGGCCAGCTCCACACACAATGCTGGATGATTCCAGGACCCATCTGCTGCTGGTAAGGGGCTCGCACCCTGACCCACCAGGCCTCCTGACTATTTTAATCCAGATGGAAGCTACTGTAGCCTCGGGGCACAGGCTCACCACACTGCCTGCTGAGCCCCAAGGGGCATGCTATGGCATGCTCTGACCTCCACGCCTCCTCCGGAAGCCCTCTAGGGCACATGTCAGTTATATCAATGTACCGTGACTATCCCGACCCAAAAATTGACCAAAATAAGGCATATCCCAAAGTACAGCTAGCAGAGCTGGGACTTGTACTCTGAGTACCACCTGTCCTCCCCTTATGAGGGAGGTGGGCCGTGGGGTATGAGAGCACACACAGGAAACCAGGCTCAGTACAAGCCTCTGAGCTGAGACGCGGTGACTGGCCTTATCCCCAGAAATAACAGAAGCAGGGCCACTGTAATAAAGCCTGCCCATAACAACATCTGGTAAACAGGCAGGGCCAATTCCGTTGGGAAGACATAACGAAGAGCCTGTGACTTTACTGACTTGTTCCATAAGGAGACCAAGTTTTACGTGACCATACTTTGCTGTTGTGTAACACAGGGCATTGCTGGTAACACGTAAATACGGGTTATGATAACACTGATATGGATGACCAGCTGAACCGGGAGACTGAGCGAAAGCCTCAGTGGATTACTCATGGAAAATGAGGGGCCTGAGGAAGAACTAAATTTCGCTAACCATCAGCCGATTTCTGTGCTAAGTATTTCTACACGAATTTATCATAATATACAGGTAGTGGTAGGTGAAGGGGAAAATGCATAATCAAATTAGTTCAACAAGAAGAAAATGGATGCATCCTAGCCGGTTTGGCTCAGTGGATAGAGCGTGGGCCTGTGGACTGAAGAGTTCTGGGTTCAAATTTGGCCAAGGGCACATGTCCAGGTTGCGGGCTCGATCCTCCGTAGGAGGCATGTAGGAGGCAGCCGATTAACATTCTCTCTCATCATTGATGTTTCTAGCTCTCTCTCCCTTTCCCTTCCTCTCTGAAATCAATAATATATATATATATATATATATATATATATATATATGTATAGAAAATGGATGCAATGGCTCTAAGTATAGATTAGTTATTTCTCTAAGTTTCTCTCTACCTCTGCAGGCTGCTCCATGCTGCTATTATTGCTGTATCTCTGATATAAATGCTACTAAAAACAGATGCTCAAACATGATTGTTTTGCTGTAGGAGAGGCGCTAGGCCAAAGGCCAGGGGGTGGTGTATGCAGCAAATCATTAACTCAGCAAGCCCGGGTTTTCAAACGCTGCACATTCCAAAAAAGGTTTGGCTTTTGACCAACTTCTGAGAGAGACCCTCTAAACCAGTGGTTCTCAACCTGTGGGTCGTGACCCCTTTGGGGGTCGCCTAAGACCATCGGAAAACACATATATAATTACATATTGTTTTTGTGATTTATCACTAAGCTTTAATTATGTTCAATTTGTAACAATAAAATTGGGGGTCACCACAACATGAGGAACTGTATTAAAGGGTCGCGGCATTAGGAAGGTTGAGAACCATTGCTCTAAACCCTTAGACTATCTTGCCTCATAAGAGTATCTTTATTTTCCTGGGTCAGGGTGGAAGGAGAAAGGAGTGATGGCTATTGGATATGGGGTAAAATGTTCTGAAGTTGGTCATGGTGATGGTTGCACGGCTCGTTGAATAGACTAAAAACAAATGAATTATAACTTTAAATGGGTGAACTGTAAGGCATGTGAATTAATATCTCACACGATGGATAATTCAACAGGAATGGTAGTCCTGCCCTCCTCTCACCTTCATGACATCATCTTGGGTCCTCCCCTCCAATCTCTCTGAACACAACCCCACCCGCCGCTCCACAGCTCGGCATCACAGCCCATGTTCCCCTGTAGGAATGGAGGGCTGTGGCCTGTTACCTGCGTTTGTTTGATCAGCTGATGGAGCTCGGTGAGAAGTTCTGCGATGCGGGAATCAGCCGACACGAGGGCCATGGTACATACGGCGCCTGGGGCGGAGGGGGAACAGAAGAGAACCTTGTTAGTGTTGTTATGGGTTAAACTACTGCTCCATCAAAAAGGATATATTGCCTGGCTGGTGTGGCTCACTGGTTGAGTATTGACCTATGAACCAGGAGACCACAGTTCAATTCCCGGCAAGGGCACATGCCCGAGTTGCAGGCTTGATCCCCAGTGTGGGGTGTGCAGGAAGCAGCCAGTGAATGATTCTCTCTCCCTCATCATTGATGTTTCTGTCTCTCTTTCCTTCTCCCTCATCGATGATATTTCTATCTCTCCCTCTCCCTTCCTCTGTGAAATCAATCTCTCTCTCTCCCTCTCCCTCTCTCTCTCTCTCTCTCCATATATATATATATATATATTAGACCGAACAGCAGAACAACCGGAACAATCCAACAACTGGTTGCTATGATGTGCACTGACCACCAGGTGGCATGTGCAGAACATGGCAGGTGTTGGCCATGGTTGGGGGGTCAGCCAGACCAAGGTGGGGTGCCGTTTGCTGTCATTGGGGCGAGCCTCTGGTGGTTACTGAAAATTCTTTGCTCCCGCGTGCTGTGATCCCGCCCAGCGCTCGCACCTGCTGCTGGTGCTGGCCCCCCTCGCACCCAATGCCAGTGCCCAGCACTTGTTCTGATCACTTGGCACTATCAGTGGGTGTGAGCAGTGGCTCCCGGCCCCAATTGCCCCTGAGGGCTTCTCAACTTCCCCCTGCTCCTGAGGGGCGATCGGGGCAGCAACCTCCCTTGCATCCGCTGTTGGCGCTGGCCCCAATTACTCCATGCCATCAGCGCGTGGGAGCAGCAATGGGAGCGGGGCTTCTGGCAGACAGAGGGCTGGGGGCCATGGTGGGAGGGGCCGGGCGGGGGCACGGAGGGTGGGCTGAGACCCACTCCTGTGTCTACCACAGCCTCATGGCCCACAATTCCTTTCATGGTGCATGAATTCGTGCACTGGAACCCTAGTCCTATGTAATAAAGATGTAATATACAAATGGTCGTTACATAATGACCAACCGCGTAATGACCGGATCATGGATTAGCAGGAGGTTGGGGTAGCGAGCTACAAGCAGGTGGCAGAGAGCTACAGGAGGGGGCAGGGCAGCAAGCTATGAGGGGAGGGGCGGCGGGGAGCAGAGGGAGTTACAGGGAGGCGGCAGCGAACTACTGGCACACGGATTCATGCGCAGGGCTACTAGTATATATATAAAAGATATGTTGAGGAGAAACCAATATGGCGGCATAGGTAAACACCAGAGATTGCTGCCTCGCACAACCACTTCAAAAATACAACTAAAAGACGGAACGGACATCATCCAGAACCACAGGAAAGCTGGCTGAGGGGAAATTCTACAACTAGAAGGAAAGAGAAAAGCATACCAAGACTCAGAGGAGGTGCGGTGCTGAAGTAAATACAAAGGTGTGGAGGTGCATGTGGAGAGGGCTGGCGGCTGAGGACATGGTTGTCTTTTTCAATCTGGAGGGAGTCTCAAGCTCTAAGCTCCAGTTCCGGGCGAGTCTCTGGGGACCCAGACTCATATGGGGAGAAACTGGACTGTCTGGCATCAGTTGGAACTCGAGGGCAGCTTTCTCTCTGAGGCACTCGCAGGGATTGCCAGGGCCTCTGAGGGCAGGACTGAGAGCAGCCATACTGCTTGCTCTGCCCGCCCTGTTGATCCCCTGGGTGTCCGCCTGGCCCAAGCCGTGCATGGAGGCTTTTGCATATGAAAGGCCCAGCCCTTTGTAATCTAAAAATTACTTAACAAATTGCAGCTGCTCCAAGGCCCCAGGCAACTTGCATTGCTTTACAGCTGGCTTCTGCTGGATAGCCTCAGGCAGAGGCTAGATTAGCACCTCCTTAGATCCAAGAGCCAGTGTACCCAGTGGTCAGAGGGGGACCATCCAATTACAGCTCCTCAGATCCAAAAGGGTCACACTCAGGGGGCAGACTCAGTGAGCACCAAAGCCCCATTGAAGCAAGTCTTGCCCCATAAGGGTGTCTTCAGCACAGAAGTTCTCCCACCGTAGACAAAGCTGATTCTCACAGCCAATTGGCCTGGAGGTCAATCCCTCCCAGTGTTACCTACAACAATCAAGGCTTAACTACAACAAGACGGTGCACAAAGCCCACAAGGGGTGCACCAAGAGTGTCCACCTCAGGTAATTGGGGAGGCTGAGCCACTGGGCCCTAAAGGACACTTAGCACTGAAAGCCACTCTATCGACACAGCGAAGCATAAAAAATGCCGAGACAAAGAAACAGGACACAAATGACAGAAATGGAGGAAAGCAAACTACTGCATATAGAGTTCAAAACCACACTTTTAAGGTTTTTCAAGAATTTTCTAGAAACCGCCGATAAACTTAATGAGACCCTCAAGAAATCTAGTGAGACCCTCGATGTTGTGATAAAGGACCAACTAGAAATTAAGCATACACTGACTGAAATAAAGACTATTATACAGACTCCCAACAGCAGACCAGAGGATCGCAAGAATCAAGTCAAAGATTTGAAATACGAAGAAGCAAAAAACACCCAACCGAAAAAGCAAAATGAAAAAAGAATCCAAAAATACGAAGATAGTGTAAGGAGCCTCTGGGACAGCTTCAAGCGTATCAACATCCGAATTATAGGGGTGCCAGAAGAAGAAGAGAGAGCAAGATATTGAAAACCTATTTGAAGAAATAATGAGAGAAAACTTCCCCTACCTGGTGAAAGAAATAGACTTACAAGTCCTAGAAGCGCAGAGAACCCCAAACAAAAGGAACCCAAAGAGGACCACACCAAGACACATCATCATTAAAATGCCAAGAGCAAAAGACAAAGAGAGAATCTTAAAAGCAGCAAGAGAAAGACAGTCAGTTACCTACAAGGGAGTACCCATACGACTGTCAGCTGATTTCTCAACAGAAACTATGTAGGCCAGAAGGGAGTGGCAAGAAATATTCAAAGTGATGAATAGCAAGAACCTACAACCAAGATTACTTTATCCAGCAAAGCTATCATTCAGAACTGAAGGTCAGATAAAGAGCTTCACAGATAAGGAAAAGCTAAAGGGGTTCATCACCACTAAACCAGTATTATATGAAATGCTGAAAGGTATCTCTTAAGAAGAGGAAGAAGAAGAAAAAAGTAAAGATACAAATTATGAACAACAAATACACATCCATCAACAAGTGAATCTAAAAATCAAGTGAATAAATAATCTGATGATCAGAATAAACTGGTGATTATAATAGAATCAGGGGCATAGAAAGGGAGTGGACTGACTATTCGTGGGGGGGAAAGCGGTGTGGGGGTGTGGGAAGAGAATGGACAAAAATCGTGCACCTATGGATAAGGACAGTGGTGGGGGGGTGAGGGCGGTGGGTGGGAGGGGAACCAGGTGGAGGGGAACTATGGGGGAAAAAAAGAGGAACAACTGTAATAATCTGAACAATAAAGATTTAATTAAAAAAAGAAAAAGATATGTTGAAGACCTAATCCCCGATACCTGTGAATGTGACCTTACTTAGCAATAGGGTCTTTGTAGGTGTAATTAAGATGTACGTTAAGATCAAGTCATACTAGAGTAGAAGTGGGCCCTTAATCCAACATGACTGGTGTCCTTATAAGAAGAGAAGAAACAGAGACAGACACACACCGCCCGGGAGAGAGACACACACCGAGAAGGCGGCCATGTGACAGAGGCAGAGACTGGATTTAGGCAGCTGCAAACCAAGGATTACTGCCTAGGACTGTTGGCCACCACTAGATGCTGGGAGAGAGACAAGGAACAGATTGTCCTGAGCACCCAAGAAGAAACCCACCTGTGATTTTGGAACCAAGCCAACCTCTGGATTTTGGAATTCTAGAACTGTGAGAGAATACATTCCTGTTGTGTTAAGCCACCCAGCCGGTGATAATATGTTACGGCAGCCCTAGGAAACGAATGCAGTGGCAGGTAACCCTGAAATTGTATCCTAAGCCAATGATGTTTGTATTCAATATGTTGAGCTAAGTTATAAGGAGTACTTATTTTTTTCCCTTACTGATTAAGATATTACAAATGTGTCCTTATTCCCTATTCTCCCCCATCCCCCTACTCATGCCCTCATCCCCTGGTGTCTGTGTCCATTGGTTATGCTTATATGCATGAATACAAGTCCTTTGGTTGATCTCTCCCCCTTAGCCCCACCCTCCCCTGCCTTCCCTCTGAGGTTTGAGCATCTGATAGATGCTTCTCTGTCTCTAGATCTATTTTTGATCATCGATTTATATTGTTCATTATAATCCACAAATACTGAGTCACTTCCAAAAGCAGCAGCCTAAGCCCCCCAGCTCTGCTGACAAATGATTTAAGTATTCTGGTCTCCATTTAAAAAATTCTGAAAAAGGGGGATTCAAATAAGATTTTATATGAAGACAATTTCCATGTCATAAAACACTGTTACTTTTTTTTTTACGACAGAGGGAAGAGAAATCAACTACTAAAAACATCTGACTTAAGGAAAGACAAATGTATTGATGAAAATAAAATGCACTAAAAGGTAATTAGAAAGAGAATAAAAGACAATAAAAGGTAACAAAAAGAATAAGTTATCATACCCACAAAGATCAGATTCACACTGAGTAGAGTAATAAATTGTAAACTCCATGTACTTAGTCACATCTTCTTAAAAAATCTCTGCTTCTGTTTATTAAAAAAGTAATATTCACACTAGGAACAAAGAGGAATCCCCAGCTCCGGTCCCCTCTGTGAATGTGACCTTACTTAGCAATAGGGTCTTTGTAGGTGTAATTAAGGCACCTGAGAGAGGGCGTCTATGAACAGCCACAGCTAACATCACACTGAGTGTGAAAGACTGAATGCTTCCCCCAGAGCAGGAACAAGCCAAACTTGTTCTGCAGGTTCCAGCTAGGGCAAATAGGCAGTACGATGAAATAAAACAGTCCAGATTGGAAGGGAACAGGTAAAACTATCTCTATCTGCAGAGGACATGACCTTGTAATAGAAAATCCTATCCCACTACATCCACTAAACAATGTCAGAACTAGTAACAAGGTGAGATAGCAAGGCTGCAGGCCCACGAAGAGGCTTCCATCTGTCTCTGCCCAGCTCCGTCAGTCACCTCTCATCATTGTCTGCCTCACATTTTACACCCAGCAATACTGAGCTGTCCCTCTTTTGAACACAGGCCTGTACTTTCTTACCTCCGTGCCTGCGTCCATGCTGTTCCTTCGATCTGGGATGTCCTTCCCACAACCAGACCATCCCTAATCCTCTGATTTGGTGACTTATTCTCTAAGGCAGGGGTGGGCAAACTTTTTGACTCGAGGGCCACAATGGGTTCTTAAACTGGACCGGAGGGCCGGAACAAAAGCATGGATGGAGTGTTTGTGTGAACTAATATAAATTCAAAGTAAACATCATTACATAAAAGGGTACAGTCTTTTTTTTTTTAGTTTTATTCATTTCAAACGGGCTGGATCCGGCCCGCAGGCTGTAGTTTGCCCATGTCACCTACTCCACTAATCCTAGTCTGGGCCAAATTACCTTCTCTGCGTTCCCATAATAGCCTGAGCATCTCTCTACCACTGTGCCTACCAAGTCATATTAAAATTCTCTTTGTATTTGCCTCCTCCCCTAGCCTGTCCAATCTCTGGGGACAAGGGTCACTTTATCTTCTGTACCTAGCACAGAGCTGGCACACAGAACCCATCATCCTTCCTTTTACTCCCATCCATTCCTCAACCCATCACAGCCTGGCTCTCCCTCAGTCCTCGGGGATCTCCTGCCAGCTCCTGGGACTTCCCACTGCACTGAACACCTGACCACACGCTGCTTCCCCAAACCCTGCTCTTTGGGTTTCCAGGCCTCCAATCTCCCCTATTTCTCTAATCACCTTCACAGCCTTCCTGCTGCCCTCCTCCAGCCCAGTGTAAGATCACCCTGGGATCCTCTTCCATTCTCTAAGCACGAGCATGCTCACTGGCTTCCAGCCCCCACATTCTGAAACTTCCAGGTCAGTATCTACAGCCCTGCCCTCTCTCCAGGCTCCAACTCAGCTGCCACCCGAATAGTTCTACCAAGAGGTCCCCTCAGACGCCTCACTCTTCCTGTCTGGTACTGCTCTGCCTTCCAGATGTGGGTTAAAGACATCCATCCCTGTCCAGCCAGCTTCCCACTCTGGAAATCCTAGAGTCATTGATTCCTCCTTCTTGTTCATCTCCAGCCACCAGTCTCTGTGGTCAGTCTGCATTCAAATTCTATTTGCCCCAGAAATTAATCTCAAACCCAGCCCCTCTCTTCCATACCCGCCACTGTCTCAGTTTAGGTTCTCATCATATCATCACAATATCATCCCATCTCTGTCTCATTGTGGCTGGACACAAAGCCTGGTTCTCTAAAGGGGAAAAATCTTTGAGTAGATAATATATGTACATAGTAAAAAATAGTCACACAACTCAAGAAGTACAATGCCTCCCACCCCTAGAGGCAATCACTATTGTTTTTTGGGTATTTTATTTCTCCAGTGATACTACATATATACACAAGGTGAAACGTGTGTATTTCTTTTTAAAAATATATATATTTTATTGATTTTTTACAGAGAGGACGGGAGAGGGATAGAGAGTTTGCCCTCGACCGGAATCGAACCTGGGACCTTTCAGTCCACAGGCAGATGCTCCATCCACTGAGCCAAACCAGTTAGGGCGAAAAGTGTGTATTTCTTAAAACCTTTTATAAATGGTGGTTGCTGAGACAGACACACGAGATGAGGCTGAAATGTTCAGCAAACCAAGATGAAAAAGCTGACCACGTGGTCTGGAGGGGAAGGAGGTCATACACCAAACCAGGCAGGGCCTAACCTACAACCGGCAGTCTCTGTGGTCAGTCTGCATTCAAATTCTATTTGCCCCAGAAATTAATCTCAAACCCAGCCCCTCTCTTCCATACCCGCCACTGTCTCAGTTTAGGTTCTCATCATATCATCACAATATGGGGAATGAGGCCATTCCCCATATTGGCCTCAGAGCTGGGAAAGGAGGCCCCTCCAACACCCAGGCCCTCCACCAATCATCCGCCTCCGCACACATATAAACGGTGACTTGTGACTTAAAATGCTTCCATGTCATCTCATTTCTACCCACGGGAGAGAAGTTGGAAGTCCTGAGAGGAGCGCAGGACTCCGGAGGGTCACTGGGCCTGCTGGGAAGGGCCTTGCCTCGGCGAACCACCTAGTTTATGATTTTACAACAAACTACTGCTACCTCCAGATCTGGTCAGTTATGAACTTGGATTTTCTCACAAAACACACTCTAAGCAGAGGCTCACTACGATGAGAATGCCATGCCTACTGGTGCAGAGCAAGTAGGAACGAGGTACCGGGTCTGGAACTACACCCGACCTTATGTGCACCTGACGGAGGCCACGCAGATCCCGGCTGCTGCTAGCAGAGTCCAGGGTTCCAGGGGATCTTATCACTGTTCTTGAACCATGAGACTGGCAAGTCTTGCCTGGTTCCAGGCATCACAGACGCAGCGTCAGTGCTCTGAACTTTTTGGCTCCTACACTCTCTCGTCTTTCCAGTGACTTAGAAGGCCACACCATCCAGTTCTACCCACAGAGGGAAGCACTATTCTGGTATTTTTAAACATAACTGAACTCAGACTCCCAGTGTCTTCCCTGGTAGGTATCAGTTGAAATCTGTACAGCGCTGTCTGAATTAGCTGAGCTGCTTGGAGTATGCCCCAGGCTTGCCTAGTTCAGAAGTCTGGCAGATTTTTTAAAAGAACAGTTTAATTTCGATATAATTCACTCTTTTAAAGTGTTTGATTTAGTGTTGTGTGTTTTTTAGTATATTCACAAAATTGGGTAACCATCACCACTATCTTAGGATATTTTCATCTCCCCAATAAGAAACTTTTACCCACCAGCAGTCACTCCCCATTCCCTCCTCCCCCCAGTCATTGGAAACCATTATTCTATTTCTGTCTTTATGGATCTGTCCATTTTGGACAGTTCATATAACAGAATCATACACTGTGCAGCCTTTTATGACTGGCTTCTTTTTCTTAGCATGATGTTTTCATGGTTCCTCCATGTTGCAGAATGTATCAGTACTTCATTTCTTTTATGGCTGAATAACATTCCATTGTATGGATAGACCTCATTTTGTTCATCTATTCATCAGCTGATGGACACTTGGGTAAAACTACTTTTTGTCGTCGTTTTGTTTTTACTTTTTACTGAAATTTACTGGGGTGACACTGGTCAACAAGATTATACAGGTTTCAGGTGCACATTCTACAACACATCATCTGTACACTGTATTGTGTGTTTACCACCCCAAAACACTACTTTTTAAAATATTTTTTTAATATATTTTTTATTGATTAAGATATTACATATGTGTCCTTATCCCCACGTTACCCCCTACCCCCCCCCCCCCGCTCATGCCCTCACCCCTCCCACCCCCCCGTTGTCCGTGTCCATTGGTTAGGCCTATATGCTTGAATATAAGTCCTTTGGTTGATCTTTCCCCCTTACCCCCACCCTACCTTCCCTCCAAGGCCCGACAGTCCAATCAATGCCTCTCCATCTCTGGATCAGTCCTTGTTCGTCAGTTTATGTTGTTCATTATATTCCACAAATGAGTGAGATCATGTGGTATTTATTTACTCTCCAGTTCCATCCATGCTGTGGCAAATGGTAAGAGTTCCTTTTTCTTCTTCCTCTTCTTAAAGAATACCTTTCAGCATTTCATATAATGCTGGTTTGGTGGTGATGAACTCCTTTAGCTTTTTCTTATCTGTGAAGCTCTTTATCTGACCTTCTATTCTGAATGATAGCTTTGCTGGATAAAGTATCTTGGTTGTAGGTTCTTGCTATTCATCACTTTGAATATTTCTTGCCACTCTCTTCTGGCCTGCATGGTTTCTGTTGAGAAATCAGCTGACAGTTGTATGGGTACTCCCTTGTAGGTAACTGACTGTCTTTCTCTTGCTGCTTTTAAGATTCTCTCTTTGTCTTTTGCTCTTGGCATTTTAATGATGATGTGTCTTGGTGTGGTCCTCTTTGGGTTCCTTTTGTTTGGGGTTCTCTGCGCTTCTAGGACTTGTAAGTCTATTTCTTTCACCAGGTAGGGGAAGTTTTCTCTCATTATTTCTTCAAATAGGTTTTCAATATCTTGCCCTCTCTCTTCTTCTGGCACCCGTATAATTCGGATGTTGGTACGCTTGAAGTTGTCCCAGAGGCTCCTTACACTATCTTCATATTTTTGGAATCTTTTTTTTTTCTTTTTCGGTTGGGTATTTTTTGTTTCTTTGTATTTCAAATCTTTGACTTGATTCTTGGGATCCTCTTGTCTGCTGTTGGATCTCTGTATATTATTCTTTATTTCAGTCAGTGCATGCTTAATTTCTAGTTGGTCTTTTTTCATATCCTCCAGGGTCTCACTAAATTTATCGGCGGTTTCCATAAAATTCTTGAAAAACCTTATAAACGTGGTTTTGAACTCTCTATCCAGTCGTTTGCTTTCCTCCATTTTTGTCATTTGTGACCTGTTTCTTTGTCTCCGCATTTTTTATGCTTCCGTGTTGGTAGAGTGGTTTTGTGTGCTAGGTGTCCTGTAGGGCCCAGTGGCTCAGCCTCCCCAGTTACCTGAGGTGGACACTCTTGGTGCACCCCCTTGTGGGTTTTGTGCACAGTCTTGTTGTAGTTAAGCCTTGATTGTTGTAGGATCACTGGGAGGAATTGACCTCCAGGCCAATTGGCAGTGAGAATCAGCTGTGTCTGCAGTGGGAGAACTTCTGGGCTGAAGACACCCTTCTGGAGCAAGACTTCCTTCAGTGGGGCTTTGGTGCTCACTAAGACTGCCCCCTGAGTGTGTCCCTTATGGATCTGAGGAGTTGTAATCTGGATGGTCCCCCTCTGACCACTGGGTACACTGGCTCTTGGATCTAAGGAGGTGCTAATTTAGCCTCGGCCTGAGGTTACCCGGCAGGAGCTACGAAGAGAACTGCAGATTCCCCTTCCTTTTTTGGAGTTTTGAGGTGCCCTGATGAGGCCCAGCTATGAAGCAATGCAAGCTGCTGTGGGGCCTTGGGCCCTCTCTTGGAAGTTCTGGGTCTGTCTGGCCCAGCTGCAATTTGTTAGGTAATTTTCAGGTTGCAAAGGGCCGGGGCATTCATATTGAAAAGGCTCTGCCGCAGCCTGGGTGGGGCGGGGTCTCAGGGAATCAAAGGGTGGAGTAAGCAGCTCTGGCGGATCCTCAGCCCTGCCCTAAGGGGCCACGTGTCTCAGTGTCCCGGTAATTGCTGCAAGCACCTCTGAGGGAAAGCCGCCCTCAAGTTCAGAGTTCTGCCTGCTGCCAGACAGTCCAGTTTCTCCCTGTATGAGTCCTGGGTCCCCAGAGACTTCCCGGAACCGGAGTTCAGAGCAGTCGGGAGCTTGTGACTCCCTCCCGAATCAAAAAGACAGCTGCGTTCTCAGGTGCCAGCCCCTTTCCGCGCGCACGAGCCTCCGTACCTCTGCACTTTACTTCCGCAGCTCCTCTGGCTCTCAGTGTGCTTTTCTTTCCTTCTAGTTGTAGAATTTCCACTCAGCCAGCCTTCCTGTAGTTCTGGATGATGTCCGTTTTGTCTTTTCGTTGTATTTTTGAAGTTGTTGTGGGAGGCAGCAATTTCCCGGTATTTACCTATGCCGCCATCTTAGTTTCTCTAAAATATTTTTTTTAATTGATTTTATAGAAAGAGGGAGAGGGAGAGAGAGAAAAACAACAACAACAACAACACATTGATGTGAGAGAGAAACATTTATCAGTGCTTTCTGTACGCACTGCACCCCAACTGGGGACAGAACCTGCAATCTGGGCTTGTGCTCTGACCAGAAATCGAACTGGTGACCTGTCACTGCACAGGACAATGCTCAACCAAGTGAACCGCACCAGCCAGGGCTCAAAAAACTATTTTTATATAAAGATTTGGAAATCCTTCTCTTGGCTATCTTCTTCCCAAGATGCACTTTTATCATCATGCCCACAAGGCATTAAATACGACGACAAACAAATAGGAAACTCACCAGTGTCATTCCTTTCTTCTGGGTACCAATTCCTGTCCAATTACTGTCTGCTTCTGGTTACTCCCCAGGACCTTCAAATAGGTTTTCTTCTTCTTCCAATATCTTGTGAAGAGTGTAATATCATTATTTGCAAGAAAGCTGGCCTAATACCATCACAGTAGCAACCTCTGAGTGTCTTGCCTGGGACCTTTTCTATAATTTCCTTTGGGAAACTCTCTCTCTCACCTTGGCTCCAAGGATGAGAATCCTGCCTGGGCCAATGAAAATATGATATTCTCCCTGACCACCATGACTGGTTCAGGAAGAAAGCTGTGACCCAAGTCTGGACAAAAATCAATTTCAGATCATTTGCTGGAGCTATGTGCAAAGAGATACTGCCTTTCAGTTGTTGGTTAAGAGAGTAGCAGGGATGCCTGGAACTGATGAGGCTTTTGCCTGCCTGAGAGAGAAACCAACATGGAGGAAAGCAGAGTGGAGACAGAAAACACTGGTGACATAGTTTAGTTGTCTGGATCTAGCTGTGCCTGAAGCTGGTACACCCAGGCCTCTTCAGTTAAGAGTCAATAAGCTTGCCCTGACCGGTTTGGCTCAGTGGATAGAGCATCGGCCTGTGGACTCAAAGATCCCAGGTTTGATTCCGGTCAAGGGCATGTACCTTGGTTGCGGGCACATCCCCAGTAGGAGGTGTGCAGGAGGCAGCTGATCGATGTTTCTCTCTCATCGATGTTTCTAACTCTCTATCCCTCTCCCTTTCTGTCTGTAAAAAAATCAATAAAATATATATTAAAAAAAAAAGTCAATAAGCTTACTGGAGCTTACACAAGTGATTCTCATTTAAACCTTATAGCAATCCTATACCCTTTTCCCCCTGGGCTAGTGTTTGGGTTAGCTTTTTCTTACCTGCAACTGAGAAGTTTGACCACACTAAGTGTACCTACGAGGTAACACTTAGGTACAAAGGTTGCAGGAAGGAAGCATATAACTGCTAAACGTCCAGCATAAAACAACACTCTGGCCCTCAACCAGCAGTCAAGGCCTCATACAAATCCAAACATCCTATACGTAAACCACTCTAAAATTAATCCCATAGGGCGTAAGACAATACAAGCTTTGTTCTGAATCAAAGGGAAGAAAGGTATCTAAAACACTACCCTCAGACCCCATACCCTCAACCCAGCCACTATCAATAAGAATTTGCATTCATTAATTGGCTTTTTTTAAAGTTAAGGAGAGAATAACATTCCCCCACTTTGGACCGTCTGTAATGGAGTTTACACAGGTGATTCTCATTTAAACCTTATAGCAATCCTATAGCACACTCTCTTTCTCTCTAGGGCAGCGGTTCTCAACCTGTGGGTCTCGACCCCTTTGGCGGTTGAACGACCCTTTTACAGGGGTCGCCTAAGACCATCCTGCATATCAGATATTTACATTATGATTCACAACAGTAGCAACATTACAGTTATGAAGTAGCAACAAAAATAATTTTATGGTTGGGTCACAACATGAGGAACTGTATTTAAAGGGCCAGAAGGTTGAGAACCACTGATCTAGGGAAACTGAAGTTCAGATCGGTTAAGTTATACTAGGTCACTCAGTCAGGAAATACTGGTTATTAAGCTGGGATTCCAAGGCTGAGAACTCTAAAATCTATGCTCTTCCTTCCAATTCTGTTTTGTCACAACTTCACATATTTAATAGCAAAAGAGATCATGGAAACAGAAGCAGCTGCCACTGTAAACTACCAATCATCGGTTCGATTATTATGATTACACTGATGGTGATTTACTGTGGCATCTGAAAAAAAAACAGTAGAAAATTAATAACAGCTATTCCTTATTGAGTACCTACCATGTGCTAAGCACGGTTATGTAGATTATCCTATTTAACCCTCCTAACAATCCTGCAAAGAAAGTACTAGTCATTGAGTACTGTGGAGATGTAAGTGACTTTATCCAGGTCATGCAAGTAGGAAGTGGCAGAAGTGGGATTTAAACCCAGATTTGTCTGACTCTAAACCTAAGCCTTATAGGCTCAAACAGCCCTTATTATCATCAACACCCAACTCACCAAACTACCTTCCACTCCAGGGATATAGTGACCACAAATCCTGAAGTGACCGAAATTAAATATGTTTTTCCAATGCAGACAATTCATCAAAAATCTAAATGAGCCCTAACAGGTTTTGCTCAGTGGATAGAGCGTCGGCCTGTGGACTGAAGGGTCCCGGGTTCGATTCCGGTCAAGGGCACGTATCTTGGTTGCGGGCACATCCCCAGTAGGAGATGTGCAGGAGGCAGCTGATCGATATTTCTCTCTCATCGATGTTTCTAACTCTCTATCCCTCTCCCTTCCTCTCTGTAAAAAAAAAAAAAAATCAATAAAATATAAAACAACAAAAAACCTTTGTATACAAATTTAGAAATAAGAAAGAGAAAAAGAAAAAGAAAAAAAAAGGCTTGCCACTTACTATGTCTCTGCTTCTAGCTCCAGAAAGTTGGTCACTAAAAACTCTGGACTGTGATGGACCCACCCACTGAGAACAGGGTGCCTTGGGGTTGGGCTAGGTATTTATTAAGTGGACTGTGGTTTATTAAACACTTCCAAGACATTGCTTCGTATCCTGGACAGCACTTCTCAATCAGATCTACCTGTCCTATGACCCTACCCTACAATACCCACACCAAACAATTCCAGCGCCCCCACCCCCAGCCAGCACAGACTTCCACACTTCCGTTACGCCTGCCCGGACAGTTATGCTTCCCTGAAAGCCCTTAATTCTTCCCCTTCTTCGCCGCTGGATCTCGAAAATGTACTCATCATTCAGGGTTCAAATCAAAAGGCAGCAACATTAACAGTTTACAGCAGTACTGGCCAACCCTTTCCACACCATGGCGCACAGAGAACATGGTAATATTTGTATGGCGTACTGGGGTAGAGAACAAAGCAGCTCACAGCCAGAAATGACTGGCAGGGGGATCTGGCTGCCCCAGGCCCCTCTCGTATGCCCCAACACCAAGCGCAATCAAACGTCCAAGCACCACACGCAAACTTTCATTCTTGTTATTGTCACACATACACAGAAAGACTAACCATTTCACTTACTTGTCTCTCCTGCCGAACCATGAGCTCTCAGCAGAATGGGATGCAATTTTGTTCACTTTCTATTCCCAGGAACAAACACAGGGTCTGGCAGCTACTAAGTCCTCAGAAACAGATTGCTGAACTGAATCCTGGCAACCTCTTAAAACGGTCTTTCAAGTGATAAGCAGCAGCAATTCTGAAGCTGGGCTATTCAGGATCTTCTTCCCGATTGCAGAAAATAGTAGTTGCTACCAACATACTCTAAGAGGGATTGTCTACTTCCCACCTATGGAGACGAGGTACTTCCCTTTTATACATTCACTAGAGGCCCGGTGCACAAAATTTGTGCACTCGGGAGTGGAGGGTCCCTCAGCCAGGACTGCGAACCTTCGGGGGATGTCCGACTGGGGTGGGCCTATGCCGGCAGTCGGACATCCTTATGCTGCCGTGGAGGCGGGAGAGGCTCCCGTCACCACCGCTACTCTCGCCAGCTGTGAGCCCAGCTCAGGGCTTCTGGCTGAGCGGTGCTCCTCCTGTGGGAGCGCACTGACCACCAGGGGGAAGCTCCTGCATTGAGCCCCCTGGTGGTCAGTGTGCGTCATAGCGCTGTTCGGTCGATTTGCATATTAGCCTTTTATTATATAGGATTCATTTACCAATATTTATCAAGCACCTACTCTGTGCCAGGCCTGTGGGCTATAGAACAGTGAGAGAGACAAACAGTCCAGAAAGAAGCACAGACATTCAACAAATAGTTCCATATACGTCTCTGTAGGTGAAATAAATGTTCTAAAAAGGACATCTACAACAGAGTACAGTTAAGTAGATAAATCTCAATAATGACAGAGAATATCAGAGAACTGAAAACACAATTTTCAGGCAGAAAGAACCAACCAAGTGCCAAAGAGACTATCTACCATCCAATACCCAGTCGTGAACTTTCAAAGCCTCAAGGATAACTATGTGCTGGCAGGTTGATGGAGGAGGAGAGAGGAGATGCAAAAGGCACCAAGGATATAACTCAAGGTGTTTGGCCTGGGGAACCGGAAGAAAGGGAAGACGGGGGAAGGTGAAGGGCAAAACCCAAAATTTCAGATATTTAAGAGGTGCCCCGTGAGAGCTGAAGAAAAACCTGGAGTCCAGGGTGGAGCTCTGGGTTTGAAGACAGACACCTGAGAGTTGTCACAACAGGTGGCATTTATATTTAAAGCCTCGAAAACGGGTAACTGCTCGGAAGTGAAAGCAGGGGAGAGATTAGGAGGAGGCCTTGGCAAGCATTACAGCAAGAGGGCGACCATCAGCAGGAGGCCAGAGCGCCGAGGCCAAGGAGGCCAAGGACGGGAACGTCCCCCTCACCAAATGCAGAAGGTGTTTCACGAGGGGGCGGTGATCAGCTGCATCAACTACTGCGCGGGGCTGGGACCCAGCGCGCTTGGGGGCCTCTGGATGGCTGGTGGCCTCGGGAAAGAGCGGTTTCAGCGGAGCGGACCGGGCCTGACGGGGGCGCTGCTAGTGAGTCAAGACTGAAGTTGTGGCTGCAAACGGAGGCAATTGAGGGAAGGCAACTGGAGGTATATGGTGGGGGAAGGAGGTTGTTTTGTTAGGAGGGGCGCGTCTTGAGAATATAATAAAACCGCCCGAGCTCGGAGCCCACCTCAGCACTCGCCTTCTCGCCCCTGGGCGGAGGACCCCACCTTTGCGGCCTCCGCACCAAACTCCGCCCACTGCGGCTTCCCATCTTCGCGGGACCTGCTGCGCACGCGCAGACCCCGAGGACCCGCGTGGGGGCCCCTCTCCCTCCCGAGCCCCGCCTCCTCAGGGAGACCAGGCGCGTGCGCACGGTCTCTCGGGAGCTGCCTCAGCGAGGCCGGGAAATGGGGAGGCAGTGGGAGGACCCCAGCTCTACGTTCCCGCCACTCTCCCCGGGTCTCAGATAGAGTCCCAGCCCCACCTACCGGTCCACGGGCGGGACAAGCACGCGCGCTGGAAACTGCGAGGGCGGGTGTAGGCGCGTTCCTCGAATGCTTTTCAAAGTCTGTAGGTAATAACTCGCTTGCGTTCGAAGATTCGCGGCACCTCGAGAACCACTCTTGTACCCTTTTAAGAGCCGAGTCGCAACACGGAGGACCCCTTTACGCGTGCGCCGTCCATTTTATGTGACGTGCCGCGCTGCCCCTTGGGAAATGTAGTTTTTATTTACCCATTCCCGACTCTTCCGCTCAACCTCATTTTAACAAACTGGGGTCCTTGCGTGTTTTCAGCATCCTTTCCCATTCTCCAAAGCCTCTGTAAAAGAATAATTAAAAATAAAAAACATTAATAAAGAAAATTGTTGAGGGGGAGCAGTGGGTATATGAGAACTCTTGTTTTCTGCCTCAATGTTGCTGAGGACAAAAAAGTCTAATTTTTAAAAAATAATTTTAAAAACAAGCAAGTTTGGCTGGTCCGAGTGCAGTGGTGTCTTACAACTAAAAACAAGCAAGTCTGTAGACACAGATATCGAGTCTTTAGGGAATCTTTGCAGGAACATATTAAGGATGTGAGCAAACATTTACCTGTAATGGTTTACATGCTAGTATTTTATAATTTCTTACATAACCCCTACCAAAGTTTATTACATATTTATCTGTTTGAATATTTGGTACTCTGGCCAACTCAGTGAGGTGAGGATCATTGGTTTTGTTCATCTATGTATTTCCAGCACCCAGTATAGTGTCTGGCACATAATAGGCCAGGGGTGGGCAAACTTTTTGACTCGAGGGCCACAATGGGTTCTTAAACTGGACCGGAGGGCCGGAACAAAAGCATGGATGGAGTGTTTGTGTGAACTAATATAAATTCAAAGTAAACATCATTACATAAAAGGGTATGGTCTTTTTTTTTATTTTTTTATTTCAAACGGGCCGGATCCGGCCTGTGGGCCGTAGTTTGCCCATGGCTGTAATAGGCCCTCAATATTTTTGTATTCATTAGAAGAATCTCAGACTTCAACACAAACTGTTTCTGCCCAAAACTTCATGCATCATTTTCATCTACCAGCTTTTTTTATGTTTCCCCGTGGTGTCTATCTCAATGGATGACTTGACCTTTTACCCAGTCTCAGCCCTATATCCTGCATTGTAGAGACTTATGCCAGCAGGGATTTCACAAAGTTTGCATTTGTAAAGGTCTCAGGAGCCATTTCTCCTGCACATCAAATATGGACCTTAGTTGCTCCACAGAGATATTTGGGATTCAGTAATTTGTTTGAATTTATCTCTTACAATGTTTCTACAACAAACCTGTTTTACTTGATTACTTTTTAAAAAGATATAACGTCTTTTATTTATTTTATTTTTTAAAATATGTTTTAAAAATTGACTTTATAGAGAGAGGCAGGGACAGGGATAGAAAGAAACATCGATGAGAGGGGAACATCGATTGGCTGCCTCCCACATGCCCCACACTGGGGATTGAGCCCGAAACCCAGGCATGTGCCCTGACCAGCAATCAAACCAGGGACTTCTTGGTTCATGGGTCAAGACTCAACCACTGGGCAACACCGGCTGGGCTTGATTAATTTTTAAAAAGTGTTTTTTTAGAGTGTCGTCCACATGTAAGGGATAACTCTGTCTTCCCCTTCCTATCCACGTTCCTCAAAAAGAATTGTGGGTCCTCACTTCATTTTTTCACCTCCCACTTGGCAACAATAGCCCGATCCAGCACCTGGAAGTTCTCCTTGACACCACCCTCTCCCTTTCCTTACATATTCGATCCATCACTAAGTGTCTGCAATATAAAAATAAGAACAGTTCGCATTTGTTGGGCACCTCCTCTGTATCAGGCACTGTTGAAATGCGTTACATGTATTCATTGGTATAACATAGTCAATCCACTTTTCATCTCCACCACATCCACCCTAGTCCAAGGTGCCTCCACGCTGTCCTGAACAACTGCGAAAGCTCCTTATTTTTTAAAATCCTGGACGCAGAGTTTGAATTACTCATTTCTCACTGTAGCACACTATCATCAGGGCTCTGCAAGGCCTCTCTCCTGTTTTATGTATTTACAGCCTTTTATCTCTTTTCTCCACTCCTGTCACCTTCCCCAATGGTGTATGGGAGTGTCTTTGGAAAACATGTGTGGTGTTTAGTGTGAGTGTATTTTTAACTTACCTAAATGGTATTGTGCTATAAACCTCACTCTATTTCTTACTCTTTCTACTCAGCGCTATGCTTTTAAGACCTGTTCTTATTGCTATGTATATACTTAGACTGTTACTTAGAACAACTGTGCAGTATTTCATAGTGGACATCCACATTTTAGTCATTCACATTTAGGGTGATGGACCTGCCACAGTGAACACCTCATGCATTTGGGGCCTGTGTGGGTATTTGGGGGGATGTATATCCACTAATAGGTCTGAATAATAGCCCCTTACATTTTCTCTCCTCATCCATTCTGGCTAGAGAAATCTTCTTAACATGGAGTGTGTTCATGTTCTGGCACCCCTGCCTCCTGCTCCAACCCCTCCTCTTCCAATCCGTTTCAGCCTTCTCAGTCTTCTTCGGGTCTCACACCTGCCATGTCCCCCTACATGGCCTCCGCAAAGGCTGCCGGGAGCACATTTCCCTCCCCTTTCCCTCCATATGTCCTTCTGACCTTCAGATCTCCCTGACTAGGCCAAACCCCTCCGTTATAGTCACTCAAAGCAAGTGTGGATTTCCTGCAATTGTCACAATTATTTTACATTTGTGACATAATTTGATTCATGTCTGTCCTAGCCCTCATCCCCTACATTGCAAGCTGCATGAAGGCTAGGCTCATATCTGTTTATGTGCATCATTGTATCTTTAGTACTTAGCCTAGTGCCTGGCGAATAATATATTTCTTAGATGGAAGAGTAAATGAGGAAGTAATCTCTGCCCCAGGAGGGCTATTGAGGGGGCAGCATCTTGGTCAGGTGACTGCTATAGAATTTGGTTTGCAGTTCAGCAGGACAAGAAATTCCGTTTTGTCAGCAGTCTCTCAGGATGCAACTCACAAGAGACCAAGGCAGTGGTTCTCAACCTTCCTAATGCCGCGACCCTTTAATACAGTTCCTCATGTTGTGGTGACCCCCAATTTCATTGTTACAAATTGAACATAATGAAAGCACAGTGATTAATCACAAAACAATATGTAATTATAGATGTGTTTTCCGATGGTCTTAGGCGACCCCTGTGAAAGGGTCGTTCGACCCCCAAGGGGGTCGTGACCCACAGGTTGAGAACCGCTGGACCAAGGTATAAACCAGGGGTCTGCTGAGTCATATGTGGAGCTGACAAGAACTCCCTTTGCCTGGGCAGCACAGTTCCGTCCTGTGAGGGCCACAGCACAGCAAAGACATCTGGGACTTCCTGGACTATTCTTTTTTTTTTTTTAAATCCTCACCAGAGAGGGAGGGGGAGAAACAGCGATGTGTGAGAGACCCATCTATTGGCTGCCTCCTGCACGTGCCCTGACCCAGGCGGGGGAGGAGCCTGCAACCGAGGCACATGCCCTTGACCGAAATTGAACCTGGGACCCTTCAGTCTGCAGCCTGACGCTCTATCCACTGAGCCAAACAGGCTAGGGCTTCCTTGTCTATTCTTAAGTTTTAATGTTTCACATCATCTCATCTGAAATGCTTTTCCAAAGAGCCTTGAAAAGTCACAGTGAACTTCACTGCAGGTCTCTTGAGGATAGGAGGAGGGGGTTACATTGAATAACTTCCTAATGATCCCTTTACAAGTCCCTCCCTTCACAGAGTTCCATTGCTGAGGGCAGCACTCACACCACTTCCTCCTCTTTGCTTTCTCGGCCTTCAGAATTGGCTTTACAGGTAACGCCAGCTAGCCATCTCTCAGCTTGTCCCTATTCATGTGCACCCGTCATCCACTTGGGGAAAATGAAGACTGCTCTCTTTTAGGATCTGACCTCCCATGGAAGGCAGGTGGGGGAAATTGTAACTATTTACATTTAATGGTATTTGTCCCCAACACATACAACAGAAGCCATATCAGAAGGCGGTATAGTATGCTTGGAACCCAGTGGAGGAAGGGGATGAAATAAATTAACCCTTAAAAATTTCCTTTCGCCCTGACTGGTTTGGCTCATTGGATAGAGCTTCGGCCTGCGGACTGAAAGGTCCCAGGTTCGATTCCAGTCAAGGGCGTGTACCTTGGTTGCCGGCACATCCCCAGTAGGAGGTGTGCAGGAGGCAGCTGATTGGTGTTTCTAACTCTCTCTCTCCCTTCCTCTCTGTAAAAAATGAATAAAATATATTTTTTTAAAAATTGCCTTTCCCCACCACTTCTAATATAGGTGTACACTGTGAAAAAGTCAAACACCGCAGAGATCTAAAATCTATAATGGAGGACGTAAAAGTTCTCTACAACCCCAGTCTAGGATATAACCAGTATTGTCCACTCCACGGATGTGTAGGGAGAGTTGAGTACACATCCCATTGCTCTCCCCTCCACCTGTGCCCCACTCTCCCACCACCTACTCAACCTGCAAGAAGCTGGTCATCCCTGGCAAGAGATTAGTTGAATAGATTTTCCTCTGTAAGGAGGGAGTGATGTTTCAGACTGAATAAGCCACCAAGCAGTACTCCAAGATCACCCTGATGAATCCCATGGATCCTCTTGACATTCCTTAGGAAGCCACCTTTGAAGACCAGTCCTCCATAGGGGCCCCCAAGAGCACATCACCATCCAGGTGTGGTCTACTGAAAGTCAACTGAAACACATGGAACCTTGGCATTTATACGGTCAAGAGTTGTCCAGGGACCGAACCTGGCTGGAGAACCTGGCTAGAGAACCTGGCTAGGCTGCTGATCAACTGAACGCTGTCTCCGTGTCATTCCTTCTTCGCTGACTCCATCCACACCTTTGGGAACCCCTGGACCTGCTGGAGTTGGACCCCGACAACTCCTTTCTGCTGGTGAACACCTCGGAGTAAGCATCGTTGGAAATCCCCCTTTTGTAGTCATCATGTCTAAGTCTGAGTCTCCCAAAGAGCCAGAGCAGCTGCGGAAGCTCTTCATCGGAGGTTTGAACTTTGAAACAACCAATGAGAGTCTGAGGAGCCATTTTGAGCAATGGGGAACGCTCAGGGACTGTGTGGTGATGAGAGATCCAAACACCAAGCGCTCCAGAGGCTTTGGGTTTGTCACCTATGCCACTGTGGAGCAGGTGGATGCAGCCATGAGCGCGAGGCCACACAAGGTGGACGGAAGAGTGGTGGAACCAAAGAGGGCTGTCTCCAGAGAAGATTCTCAAAGACCTGGTGCCCACTTAACTGTGAAAAAGATTTTTGTCAGTGGTATTAAAGAAGACACTGAAGAACATCACCTAAGAGATTATTTTGAACAGTATGGGAAAATAGAAGTGATTGAAATCGTGGCTGACCGAGGCAGTGGCAAAAAGAGAGGCTTTGCTTTTATAACCTTTGATGACCATGACTCTGTGGACAAGATTGTCATTCAGAAATACCATACTGTGAATGGCCACAACTGTGAAGTAAGGAAAGCTCTATCTAAGCAAGAGATGGCTAGTGCTTCGTCCAGCCAAAGAGGTCGAAGTGGTTCTGGAAACTTCAGAGGTGGTCGTGGAGGTGGTTTTGGTGGAAACGACAACTTTGGTTGTGGAGGAAACTTCAGTGGTCGAGGTGGCTTTGGTGGCAGCCCTGGTGGCGGTGTATATGGTGGCAGTGGGGATGGCTATAATGGATTTGGTAATGATGGAAGCAATTTTGGAGGTGGTGGAAGCTACAATGATTTCGGCAATTACAACAATCAATCTTCAAATTTTGGGCCTATGAAAGGAGGAAACTTTGGAGGCAGAAGCTCTGGCCCTTATGGTGGTGGAGGTCAATGCTTTGCCAAACCACGAAACCAAGGTGGCTATGGCGGTTCCAGCAGCAGCAGTAGCTATGGCAGTGGCAGAAGGTTTTAATTACTGCCAGGAAACAAAGCTTAGCAGGAGAGGAGAGCCAGAGAAGTGACAGGGAAGCTACAGGTTACAACAGATTTGTGAACTCAGCCAAGCACAGTCGTGGCAGGGCCTAGCTGCTACAAAGAAGACATGTTTTAGACAATACTCATGTGAATGGGGAAAAAAATTCGAGGACTGTATTTGTGACTAATTGTATAACAGATTATTTTAGTTTCTGTTCTGTGGAAAGTGGAAAGCATTCCAACCAAGGGTTTTAATGTAGATTTTTCATTTTGGACCCATGCTGTTGATTTGTAATTGTAATAGTCTGATCATGATGCTGAATAAATGTGTCTTTAAAAAAAAAAAAAAAAAAGAGTTGTCCAGGAAACCTTCATCAAAAATTAGTGAGATGCCAAAACCGGTTTGGCTCAGTGGATAGAGCGTCGGCTTGCGGACTGAAAGGTCCCAGGTTCGATTCCGGTCAAGGGCATGTACCTGGGTTGCGGGCACATCCCCAGTAGGAGATGTGCAGGAGGCAGCTGATCGATGTTTCTCTCTCATTGACGTTTCTCTCTATCTCCCTTCCTCTCTGTAAAAAATCAATAAAACATATTTAAAAAAAAATTAGTGAGAAAAAAAGTGAAGGGATTAAGCAAAAATAACACACACACACACACACACACACACACACACACAACTCATAGACACAGACAACAGTATGGTGATTACCAGAGGAAAAGAGGGGTGGGGGCAGGTAGAAGAAGGTAAAGAGGGGATAAATGGTGTTGGAAGGAGACTTGATTTGGGGGTGGTGAACACACAGTACAGTAAAAAAAAAAAAAGATGTATTATAGAACTGTACACCTGAAACCTATGTAATTTTATCAACCAATATCACTCAATAGATTCAATAAAAATTTTAAAAAATTAGTGAGATATTGCAGACCCATTTCTTTTTTACATACAGCAGGACATTAACAACCTCTCCATGTTTACTTCACTGAGCACATGCCAGACTGCCCAGCAGAGAAGGTGAGCGAGACTGCTCTTGGTGAGCCTGCAAACACAGAAGTGACAGCATTGGACATCACATGTCAGTAGCATGAGCTGGAGACAGATTTGAGACTTGAGGACATGAGACTCTTAATTGATATATGTGCTGAGCCATCTCGTACTGGTCTATAGACCTAGAGAGACAGGTAATATTTTAATAATAGCACTGACCAGAGGGACAGGAGACTATGGCCCGAAATCCAGGACCAGAATTCCTGTGTCCTCCAACTGTTTTGGTTAACTAAATGCACGATTCTTTCCCCCACTGTAGCCTTCCTGGAACACTGTTCTGTGACCTCCTGGTCTATCTGACTTCTGCTCATCCTTCCTAGGTCAGATCACACATGACCTTCTCTGGGAGTTGCTCACGAACCTGGATTAGGTGCACCCTGCAACTTAAACACGCACTATCATCCACTAGCCTGTCAATGAGCCCTTGAGTACATGTACCATGTTCTACTAACTTTCATATCCCAGCATCAAGCAAATGTCTGCCTTATGCTTGTCTCTGGGATATGAAGTGAGCCAGTCTCAATCTACAGTCCCACCTGCCCATCCAATAAGCTATTTGAGAGAGAATTGGACTCTTTGCCATTATTAGCCCCAGTTTCTCCTTTATATTGTCCCAAATATCTGGAGGTACAATGGAGAGGAAAGGTGGGAAATTCACCGTGCACAAAGCCCGTGCCAGCTTTGGAGTCACGACCATAAGTGGACGAGGAACGTTTTGATTCTGCCAGGTTATAATGGGGCAAAACTTGAGTAAAAGGCAAAAACATCATTGTAAATTTTTAGCGTGCACTCTCAAGGATAAAGGAATTAAGGTGTCAAAAGGTACTCTCTTAAATCAGGCTCGAGGAAAATGAGTGCCCTTGTCATCTTTAACTATGTGGGTTCTTATTTGAACTGCATTATGCCCACTTCGTATTGAGGATCAAAAGTGTGTAACACCTAAGGCCCTGGATCCTCCGCCTCTGGTGTGGGAAGGCTCACCAGCTAGAGAAAATGGGCCTAACAGTCCTTTCACAAAAGGACTCTAATGCTTTGTAGAGTAGATGGCCATGGCTAGGTTGAAACCTTCGTCATGGGTGGTAACAGGTATACAAATGATGTCAGGATGTCTCACTCCTTTACTCTCCTTTCTATATTGACCTCATTCCTTTCCTTTATTTTTCTTTCTGGCTAATGACTCCTTTTTTTTTTTTTAATGTTTATGTTGTTTTTTGTTAATCTTCACTTGAGGGTATTTTTTCCATTGATATTTTATTTGTTTGTTTGTTTGTTTTTGCAGGAAGCCAGAAAAGAACTTTTTTAAAAAAGTACAAAACACATTTCCAGGGACAACAGAGCCCCAGGGTCCCAAAGGCACTGCCAGTCGACTTTAGCAGAAGCATCCAACCTGGGAAACAGTGAAAAGGGAACCTTGATCAACCTGAGAAGTCAACCGAAGACCCTGCTTCCAGAAGCCACCCGAACCTCTGACCCTGACCTGTGGTACCCCCTGAGTCAGTGGGTTTCTAGACCAGCCTGGCTGAGAGCCAGTTCAAATACAGTCCGGGACAGTGTGCATTTTTAAGCAACCAAACCACCATGCATTTAAATTACCACAGTGATATTTTAAAATTAGATGTCTAAGACTGACAATGTAAGAACTATGACAGGGCAGAGAGACACAAAGGATGTTACTAACCAAAGGCTGTCTAGGGCATTCTTTTTCCTTCAAACAAGGAGAAATTATTTTAGAGGTACACACATGCGGGAAGCCATCCTGCCGATACTACCAAGGAACACGGAAGGCCGATGGACCTTGGCTGTTAGCAGGGCTAATGCTAAGCACCATTGTTCTGTTGAGATAGTGGTGGCTCGAAGCAATTTCCTGACTTACGAGTCTCAAAGTAAATGTTTACTGGACCTTACTGATCTTTACTGATCGTTATTGACCTTGGAGACGGTCTGCCTGCTACCTGTTTGCTGTGCTTTACTGAGGGCAAGATGTGTATCTAAAATTAAATAAAAAGCGGATAAAGCCAGGGTTTGGTGTGCCTCTCCAAGAAAGAGGTCTCCACCTGCCCCCTCCCATGCCTTCTAAATTCATATTTCTTGTCTAGTGTTTTCATTTGTGCGTCAGCCCCTCCTTCAGATCCTGAACCCAAGCTATGCAGGTTGCAGCATTCTGGCGCCATGAACAGGAATCTGAAGGAGAAGATTCATCTGAGTGAAAAACGAAGTGAAAAAAGAAAAATGGAAATTCACGGGAAGGTGGGAAATTCACCGTGCACAAAGCCCGTGCCAGCTTTGGAGTCGCGACCATAAGTGGACGAGGAACGTTTTGATTCTGCCAGGTTATAATGGGGCAAAACTCGAGTAAAAGGCAAAAACATCATTGTAAATTTTTAGCGTGCACTCTCAAGGATAAAGGAATTAAGGTGTCAAAAGGTACTCTCTTAAATCAGGCTCGAGGAAAACGAGTGCCCTTGTCATCTTTAACTATGTGGGTTCTTATTTGAACTGCATTATGCCCACTTCGTATTGAGGATCAAAGTTTGTAACACCTAAGGCCCCGGATCCTTCGCCTCTGGTGTGGGCAGGCTCACCAGCTAGAGAAAATGGGCCTAACAGTCCTTTCACAAAAGGACTCTAATGCTTTGTATGAAAATTACCATATGATGCCTTGGTGTGCTAGGGGGAGGAAATGAGACATGAAAAAAATTACTGAATGTGTTGGGGGGAGGTACTGCGGAATGGAAAGGTTACCGATTGTGTTAGGGTCAGGAACCGTGACATAGAAATATTACTAATTGTCTTAAGAAACAAGCCGAAACCGGTTTGGCTCAGTGGATAGAGCGTCGGCTTGCGGACTGAAAGGTCCCAGGTTCGATTCCGGTCAAGGGCATGTACCTGGGTTGCAGGCATATCCCCAGTAGGAGATGTGCAGGAGGCAGCTGATCGATGTTTCTCTCTCATCGATGTTTCTAACTCTCTATCTCTCTCCCTTCCTCTCTGTAAAAAATCAATAAAATATATTAAAAAGAAAAAAAAAAGAAAAAAAAGAAACAAAGTGTTATGATATGCTCCAGACAGGTATGACCCTGTTTTCCTACTGAACTTTTACCCTGCCAGTTAATGCTTTGTAGTTCTCACCAATAAAAAGCCTTGCGGGACTCTTGGTCTGCACTACAAGCTGCGAGACTCCCAGACGGGGAGGGACGCACTGTAGTCAGCTGGCCAGCTTAATAAAGGCTCTTAAATTTAAATTCTGTGTCGGTGGTCTATCTCACTGATTGAACCCATAACACTTGGGACTGGCAGCTTTTAGCTAAAACAACTTTAGATGCCAGTCAGTGCTATGGAGAGCAGAACAGGATAATATCTGTGAACAACAGGCTGAGATCTAGGCTGCATCTGGCTGTAAGTTCCAGGCAATGTAAAACATCTGAAAGATCCATGAAAAGAACTCTGATTTATTAAGTCTTGTCTGTGTGTTATTCGAGCTTGTCTGTTGATTGTTGTTTTATCTGTCTTTTCATTTGGTTTAATGTGTTTACTGTTAGTCTATTAAGCATGTCTTTAATTTATTTTAATAGAAAAGAAACAGTAGATGGCCAGGCCATTGCTAAATGTCCCCAGAGCAAACAGAATGTGTGGGTGGGGAGAAAGAATATGAGCGTACACGTGTCCGATAACACAGGTCCTAGGAAAATTCCCTAGACCAGTGGTCAGCAAACTGCGGCCCCTTGAGTGTGGCTCTTCCACAAAATACCACATGCGGGCGCACACGTACAGTGTGATTGAAACTTTGTGGCCACACTCAAGGGGCCAAAAAGCTGCATGTGGCTCGCGAGCCACAGTTTGCCAACCACTGGTCTAGACAAAGGAAGGTAACTAAAGAAGGCCCCAGCCCATTAATTACTAGGTCTCTTAGTGATCCTGTAAAATAGATGCCCGCTCTCGGGAGCGTTCTTAAAAGTCTCATTTTCGCCATGTTTTTATTTCCTAGTCCGTCATTTGAAATTTGGATAGATGAGACATTTCTCACCATTTAGGGATGTGTCTGGGATTTCTGTACCCATGAAGAGAAAAAGGCTAGCTTAAGAGAAGGCGCACCCCGCCTGATTTTGGGTGGCCTCTTGGCCTAAGCCCCATCTCTTCACGGATGCTATGGAATAAAAAGATGGCAAAAATGACACAAGGAAAATATACAGGCTGTGTTTGGGCAACGAGATTAGTGTTCCCATCATAATGGGCAATTCTTGAATATAATGAACCACATTCCAAGGCTGCCTCACAGGTCCTGGGGGCACTCCTGTTTTTATAAAGAAAAATAAGATAAAACAATACTTTGACATTAAAGCCACTGAAAGTCAGTAAGTTATCTGTTACAGAATTTGCCAAAAAAAAAAATGCCTTGGATAAAAATAATAATTGTTATGCCCAGATTTCAAGATCCCCAATAGACCACACCAGGGAGCCAGCCATGTCCGATGCAAAAGCAAAGAGTCTTTATTCAAACTAGTTCGGCTACCCAACCACACTCACTGACGCAACAGCAAGCCAAGTGGCAGAGAGGGAGAACTCTGTGTGGAGAGAGGTTTTATAGGGGGGTTGGAGTAAGGGGAGGAGAAAGGACTGTGGGCCCTGCCGATTGGCCAGGCGCAAGTCGGTGTCTTGTTACAGAGGATGTGGTCATATCTATGGCGACTTCCCTTGATTGTCATTGGTTAGTTTAAAGAAGTCCTGGGTGTGGCTAACAGAGGCTTGGACTTCCGGGAAGAAGCCTTGCCAAGCACATGGCCAAGGTAAAATGGAGGGCGTAGCCCTTACCCTGGAGCAGGATGGAGGGCGTAGTCCTCACCCTTTCAATAATTGGCTTTAAAAATCTCAAAGTTGTTAAAACACAAATAAATAGATGTAACTAAAGTGAAGGATTTGTAATAAAGCTTTTCAGTAATAACTATAAATATATTAATAATGAAAGTCTAGTCACTCAGGAGGAGACTGACTGTATTCTCTGTTAGAGGAAAGGACCAGTCACCCTTCTCCCTGTAAAGGCAGAAAAGCCACAGCAGTTAGGTGTTATCTCTAAGGAAGACTGTAGCAGCTTAAGTCCAAGCGGCTAGAGGCCTGCTCCCTCCTCCCCCTGCCTTTTCTCCAGCCTCATATGCCTATACATAATTTTTCAAAGTCCTTGGTAACTTAAAGGCTTTAGAACATTGATGGATTAAATGATAAACACCTACATATTCCAACAAGTTTTAAGTTCACCTGGTTTTACCTTTTATTACAGAAAATCTAAAAATATATTTCTTAAAGGTGAGAATGTTCATAAATGTCAATCTAAGAAATGCTGGCTGTTTACTTTTAATTATCATTGGAAAATTAAGGTTTAAATATTGTATGGTTTTAATAGGAGAAGGCAGGACATACATTTTAAAAGAAAAAGAAGAAAAAGGTCTGTGCAAGTTGCTGAAGGTATATACAAGTTGATGACAGAAAGAAAACTAGAGTAGAAATACTTAATGGAAGGTCTAAGGCATGGTTATGCATTTTTGAAGGACATGGAAAGGTTTGAAGGCTAATTTGAAAGTGTGAAATTTGTGAAGGTTGCATATGTGCTGAGAAGGAAAAGAGAAATATTGAAAGAGAGAAATGAGTTCTAAAGGTAACTATTTGCCAGAGTTGTTAAAGGGTCATGAAATCTCAGGGAAGTTTAAACTGCCGGGGTTCTTATTCTGGCATCAAGAAGGGTTCAGGAAATCTGGGAGAAGGCTGTGCGTAGATTAAATAGTAGCCCAGAGAAGAAATATAATTTTGAAAGGCATTTGGGGGTCAGAGGAGCCTAGTTTAAAGGAAACTAAGATCTCCTTAGTCTCAGGACCCCATGCTTTTTATTAACACAAATTGTCCTGAGGCAAGGCAGAGAGATATACACTTCAAAGGGTCAGGGTTTCATATACAGAGTCCATTGTCAGATTGGGGAGTTAGCCTAATGCTGTTCAGGTGTTTGGCTAGTAGGAGGCAACAACATGTAGATTAAGATGCCCTGAGCTGTCTGGCAGCAAACAATCAGTTTAATGTTTCCTATTCCGGTTTGGGGAAATGCCATCAGCCATTCCCAGATTCAGCCCTGCTGTCATGCTGGAATTGGCTTCTGGAATAAACAAAGGCTAGACCACTACCCTTACCTCCCCTGCCAAGGACAGAGTAAATGGTTAATACAGAAAGGGAGGGCAGGACAAGGGTGCTGAATACATCTTAAGCAAAACCAGAATATTCAGCAGTGGAATTTTGCAGTGGAATTTTAAGACAGGAGCATACATAATGCCTCAGACTGGCACCCAGCCTGCTCTTCAGATTGGCTGGGGGGTGGGGTGGCATCTGTACTTCATGGGTCAAATGTATAAGTTGGCTTACTTTACTTTTTCAATAAAGGTGCATACTTTAATTACTTAATAAGTTAGCTTTTCATAATATAATCAAGGTCTCATATAAACTCATTTATATGAAAAGCCAATATTTTATGAGCAATTGGTTCTAGTAAAGTCCGAAGTAAAATTTGCATACATATGCAAATAAGCACTAGCCAAAAAGAATATTGTTTAGAAGTAAATTTAAGCTTAATTAAAAGGAGAAATTTTAAAATCTCTTCTTCTAATATTTACAAAGTAAACTAAAAGTTATTATTCAAGCATTAAATCTCCCCATTAATGAGACACCATAAGTAAAAAGAATGTTACTTTTACTTGAGATGTATGCATTGCAGTATTGATCAGCATGTTTCTCTCCTCCGTTTTTCTGAAAGGCAACCAAGTTGGTTGCTATTTAAAAGCGAAAGTTTTTAAAAGAAACTCCCTAAATGTGGCTTAGAGATTGTGCTGGGAAAAAAATGCAGAGGGAAATGCCTTTCTAATATCTAGGAACTGTAATTGAAAACCAATGTATTAGGCCTCAAAAGGTGAAAATAGGAAAGGATTGCCTTAAAACCTTAAATGACTTTCAAAAATTATTAGGGGACATTAATTGGTTAAGACCTTATCTAAAAATCTCTATGGGAGAAATGACAAATTTATTCAATATACTTAAGGGTGACTCTAATCTTTCCTCACCCTGAACATTAACAGATGAAGCTAGGAAGGAGTTACTAAGAATTGAGCAGGCAATTTCTTCAGCCCAAGTAGCACAGGTACAGCCTGAATTGCCTTTATTAGGACAGATTAATCCTACTGCAAATAGTCTCACTGGAGACATCTTTCAAAATAAAAACTCTCCTATTATTGAGTGGGTCCACCTAGGGCATCAATCCTCTAAAACTGTAGTTACATATATAGAACTCATGGCTCAATTAATATCTCAACTCAGAAAGCACTGCAAGCAGCTTGGAAGAGAAGAACCCCAATGCATCTATCTTTCCCTCACTGGAAAGCAGTTAGAAATGTTATTTCAGACTGATTTGAACTAGCAAATTGGACTAAGTGGATATTCAGGGGAACTTAGTTGTCACCTACTAAAAAACAAATTACTACAATTTTTATATTACACCCCTATTATTATACCAAAAAAATACTAGGCAGGAACCTATTCCTGGAGCATTAACTGTTTTTACTGATGGTTCATCTAATGGTAAAGCTGCTTATCATGCAATGAATTCAGACTGAGTCATCCAGACCAGTCACACTTCTGTGCAAAGAATTGAATTGGAAGCTATCAAGGCTGCATTGCAGGATTTCCAAGAGCCTCTTAATATTATTTCTGATTCTGCCTATGCTGCTGGCCTGGTAAATAGAATTGAGACTGCTCGATTAAAATGGCTCAGTGACCGAAGTCTATTTATACTGTTTAAACAGGTACAGCAAATTGTACAGCAAAGACAATACCCTTTTATATTACTCATATCAGGGCTCATACCACACTGCCTGGTCCTTTAACAAAAGGAAATGCATATGCCGATCAATTGGTTGCTTTATTAAAACAGGCCACAGAATCTCATCAGCTTTTACATCAGCCTGCCAAAATGTTGTCTAAACAATTCTCAATCACTTGGACAGCAGGCAAAACAGATTATCAAGGAATGTCCCACTGGCATGTTACATCTGCCTCAAGGGCCTAATACAGGAATTAACCCTCAAGGATTGATAAGGGACCATATCTGGCAAATGGATGTAACACACTATACTCCTGTTGGACGCTTTGGGGCATTGCATGTCTCTGTAGACACTTTTTCAAAGGTCCTATGGGCCACTGCATCTACAGGGGAAATGAAAAAACAGGCCATTAATCATTGCCTAGCTGCTTTTGCCATCATGGGAATTCCAAAAATTATAAAAACTGATAATAGACCTGCTGTCATTTCCAGCAATTTTGTACAAAATGGAAAAGTCAGCACATTATGGGAATACCAAACAATTCCCAAGGACAGACAATTATAGAACACCAACATCAGTGGCTAAAATCCCAACTTGAAAAATAAAAAGGGGGAATAGTGGTGAAATCTCCTATAAGTAGACTACACCAAGCCTTAATTATTTTAAATTTTTTCACTTGTAACGCTTATGGCAAGACACCTATGGAATTACACTGGTGTCAGAATAAGCCAAAGGAAAATGGTTTGGTTAAATGGAAAGATCCCAAGTCTGGTTTATGGAAGGGTCCCGACCCCTTGTTAACATTTGGTCGAGGATATGCTTGTGTATTTCCAGAAAACTCCTCCAAGCCCATGTGGATTCCTGCAAGGAATATTAAACTTTAACATGGATCTGAGAGAGGAACTGACCAGACTAATGAGGACCTTGCACCTGGAACCTCATCCTGTACTTGCCGTTGCAGACAATCACTACTCCAGCCACAGATAACAGTAGCCCCAAGCAACATGCTGAAGATAAGGAGTGGGAGGAGAACAAGACAGACGACAGACAGTCCGAGATGTCCTGGGGGATGGTGAAGAAGATGGTCCAGAAAGCTGAGCGAATTTGTGAGGAGACCAAAACCCCAAGAACACTAGAGAACGTTTTCCTTGGCATGCTAGCAGCCATCAGTTGTGTAACACTACCAGGGGCAGATGGGAAAGTATATTGGACTTGTGTTCCTGACCCTCCATGGATAAGACCCCTTACTTGGGCTGATCCCCCACCTAGTATAGTCATCAATAATACCAAGCACCTTGGTCATCCAGGGGGACCACAGGTGAGACAGGGACGTATCTGGGTGAAATATAATTACACGGGTGTCGCCACCCAGCTTCCCTTTTGTATGACACAGAATCCAACTACTGCTCCTTTGTGTGTAGAATTAAAGAGAGGTTTCTGGCTAGCATGGACACCAAAGGAGAGGGAAGCAAAAGCCCAAATACATGTCCTGTCACTCACTACTTGCTTCTGGGAGTAATGGAACATTACTAAGACTTCCCCCCACTAAGCCATTATGTAAAAAGTTTTATGAATGGCACCTCACTGAGGGAGAAATTAATTGACAAGACTGTTATAGTGATCACCCCACCAGCACCAAACTTAATGACAGTTTTTCCTTTGTGGATTGGAGCCCCTACAGGTCTGCGTATAGTAACAATCACACCCTAAAATGGGAGGGGACCGCATCCTATCTATATGTTGAAGCTGATCACTCCATCTCATGGTATGGAGGAGGATTTGTTGGATCTCAATTACAACATGATAATTGGCTCCTACAAAACACGCAATGGAAATTAGCTGCTGCACTTGCACCTATAAAATGGTATAGTTTTATTTTATTTTTTAAATATATTTTATTGATTTTTTACAGAGAGGAAGGGAGAGGGATAGAGAGTTAGGAACATCGATGAGAGAGAAACACCGATCAGCTGCCTCCTGCACACCTCCTACTGGGGATGTGCCCAAAACCAAGGTACATGCCCTTGACCAGAATCGAACCTGGGACCTTTCAGTCCGCAGACTGGCGCTCTATCCACTGAGCCAAACCGGCCAGGGCTACAATGGTATAGTTTTAACTATAGCTTAAATAATTCCATTCGTATCTTATTGGAAACTCCCAATAAGACTGTGTTTGCCACCGCTTGTGTTTTTGATCCTTTTGTACTCCTCTCAGGCCCCATCCAGATGCGCCTTAATGCAACAAGCCACCTGTATGAGGTGTCATGCACAGGCTGCACACTATCCCATTGTATTAATTCTGCATTCCAAAAAGATTCCCTCATGGTTTTAAAACAACCTGCATTCACTTGGGTTCCTACTAACCTAACCGAGCCTTGGGCATCTCATCAAACCTACCAACTGTTACCTGACCTGGTAAAAATCTTAAAATGACAAAAAAGATTTCTTGGAATGTTAATTGCAGGACTCTTTGCTCTAGTATTGTTACTTCTGTGGGCATTGCTGCTTCATCCATGGTACAAACTGTTCAAAATTCTCAGTTTGTACAACAAGTTAAGGAAAATGTGACTAAGATCTTGTCTATACAAAAAAGAATTGACATCCAGTTTGAGATAGAATTATCGGCACTAAAATCTACAGTTTTATGGATGGGTGATAAAATCCACAGTTTAGAGCAAAGAATGTCCTTACAGTGTCATTATAATTTTTCCCAGATTTGTGTTACCCCCGTTCCCTATCACAGTACCGTACACCCTCGGGAATCAATAAAAAAATCACCTCCTTGGTGCTTGGGGTAAAGGTAACACAACCCTTGATATTTTAGAATTACAACAGCACATTGTACAATTATCCCAGGCAAACTTACAAACTAGTTTCTTAGATGCCTGGTTAGCAATTCAAAAAGGACATGAAAGAATTTAATCCCTTTCACTGGATCTCCTTACATTTGCCTCTTAGAATAACGCGCTATTGCCTGTCTCATTCTTGTTCTTATATGTTTACTAGGGGCCCGGTGCACGAAATTCGTGCACTGGGTGTGTGTGTGGGGGGAGAGTGTCCCTCAGCCCAGCCTGCCCCCTCTCACATACTGGGAGCCCTCAGGCGTTGACCCCCATCACCCTCCGATCGCCTGATCGGCCCCTTGCCCAGGCCTGACGCCTCTGCCAGAGGTGTCAGGCTTGGACAGGGGACCCCCATCTCCTCCCGATCACTGGCTCTGGCCCCCGCCCAGGCCTGAGGCCTCTGGCCCAGGAATCATGCCTGGGCAGGGGACCCCCATCTCCCTCTGATCGCATGCTCCACCCCCCGCCCAAGCCTGACGCCTCTGACCCAGGCTTCAGGCCTGGGCAAGGGGACCATCATATCCCCCCAATCCCCGGCTCTGCCCCCCGCCCAGGCCTGATGCCTCGGCCAGAGGAGTTGACCCTCATCACCCTCCGATCCCCAATCACCGGATCGGCCCCTTGACCAGGCCTGAGGCCTCTGGCAGAGGTGTCAGGCCTGGGCAGGGGACCCCCAGCTCCCCGCGGTTGCAGGCTCGGCCCCTGCCCAGGCCTAATGCCTCTGGCCTAGGCATCTGGCCCAGGCAGCGGGGACCTGCAGTGGCAGCGGGGGGCGCCGCGATCGTGGGCTTCGCTTTAGGCCCAGGCAAGGGACCCCTAGCTCCTGGGACTGCCAGCTTCGACCGTGCCCAGCTCCCATCGCTGGCTCCACCCCTACTTCCTGCTATCACTGGCCAGGGCGGCAAAGGCACCTGATTCTCCGATCATGGCTGAGGGGCAGGGCAAAGGCAGCCCCAGGGCCGCCTTTGCCCTGACCCCCAGCTCTTAGCTCCCCCCTGGGTTTCCGATCACTGTCAGTGGCAGGGGGCTTCTTCCTGCTTTCCCTTTCGCCTCCCTGCATTGTGCCTACATATGCAAATTAGCCGCCATCTTGTTGGCAGTTAACTGCCAATCTTAGTTGGCAGTTAAGTGCCAATCTTAGTTGGCAGTTAATTTGCATAGAGCCCTGATTAGCCAATGAAAACGGTATTGCCGTACGCCAATTACCATTTTTCTCTTTTATTAGTGTAGATGTCTAGTTTGCAGATGTGGAATGAAGAGTCTTAAAAGGACTCAAGCCCTACAGACGGCATGCACTTTTCAAGATTTATTAAGAAAACAAAATGGGGGAGGTGCAGGAAGCCATCCACTGCCGATACTGTCATGAGAGTGCACCAAGGAACGCGGAAGGCCGATGGACCTTGGCTGTTAGCAGGGCTAATGCTAAGCATCATTGTTCTGTTGAGATTGTGGTGGCTCGAAGCAATTTCCTGACTTACGAGTCTCAAAGTAAATGTTTACTGGACCTTACTGATCTTTACTGATCTTTATTGATCTTAGAGACAGTCTGTCTGCTACCTGTTTGCCATGCTTTACTGAGGGCAAGATGTGTATCTAAAACTGAATAAAAAGTGGATAAGGCCAGGGTTTGGTGTGCCTCTCCAAGAGAGAGGTCTCCACCTGGCCCCCCACGCCTTCTAAATTCTTATTTCTTGTCTAGTGTTTTCATTTGTGCGTCGGCCCCTCCTTCGGATACTTAACCCTAGCCGTGTAGGTTGCGGCACACACATATATTTTTTCCCTGATATTCAAAATCCCTTTAAACAAAAACAGAAAAAGGAAAGAAAAGGAGCCACAAACATGCATATACTTCTGCTAGGGGCTGACCAGCTCCAAGGACTTTCACTTTGAACGTTCACACAGCCATTCCCAACATAAGGCCAGAACCTGACCAAACCCAAAAGTCCAAAGGGTTAGACATCTGGAAGCCACAGATCCAGGAGAGCAGGATGCCAGCTCTCCTTACTGCACAGATGGGTATCCTTCTTGAGGTTCTTCATAACTCCTGATCTCTTTTACTTTTGTCAACAGTTGCTTTCAAGTAAATATTTTTTAAGTCACGGCAGAAGCCCTCTTGCAGAGGAAGAAAGGGTAACAGTTTAAAGTGGTGTCCAGAGGATGGGAGAGGTGATTCTCCTGCAGTGACATTCTTTTTTTTTTCTTTTTAATTAATAAATCTTTATTGTTCAGATTATTACAGATGTTCCCCTCCCCCCCTCACCCCATAGCTCCCCTCCACCTGGTACCCACCCCAACCCATGCCCTTACCCCCTGCCACTGTCCTCATCCATAGGTGTAAGATTTTTTTCCAATTTTTATTTTTACTGTTTTTATTGTTTTATTGCTAAAGTATTACAAAGAGTATTACATATGTCTCCTTTTTTTCCAGCCCTTAACAATCCCCTGCCCTCCCCTACCCCTCAGTGTCTTATGTCCATTGGTTATGCTTATATGCATGCATACAAGTCCTTCGGTTGATCACTTACCCCACCCCCTCCCACCCCCAACCCTCCCCGGCCTTCCACTGTAGTTTGACAGTCTGTTCAATGCTGCTCTGCCTCTGTATCTATTTTTGTTCATAAGTTTATAATGGTCTTTATTATCCATAAATGAGTGAGATCATGTGGTATTTTTCCTTCATTGACTGGCTTATTTCACTTAGCATAATGTTCTCCAGTTCCATCCATGCTGTTGCAAATGGTAAGAATTCCTTCTTTTTTACAGCAGCATAGTATTCCATCGTGTAGATGTACCACTGTTTTCTAATCCATTCATCTGCTGATGGGCACTTAGACAGTTTCCAGATCTTAGCTATGGTGAATTGTGCTGCTATGAACATAGGGGTGCATATATTCTTTCTGATTGGTGTTTCTGTTTTCTTGGGATATATTCCTAGAAGTGGGATCACAGGGTCAAATGGGAGTTCCATTTTTAGTTTTTTGAGGAAACTCCATACTGTCTTCCATAGTGGCTGCACCAGTCTGCATTCCCACCAGCAGTGCACAAGTGTTCCTTTTTCTCCACATCCTCTCCAGCACTTGTCGTTTGTTGATTTGTTGATGATAGCCATTCTGACAGGTGTGAGATGGTACCTCATTGTTGTTTTGATTTGCATCTCTCAAATGATTAGTGGCTTTGAGCATATTTTCATATGTCTCTTGGCTTTCTGAATGTCCTCTTTTGAAAAGTGTCTATTTAGGTCCTTTGCCCATTTTTTTGATTGGATTGTTTATCTTCCTTTTGTTAAGTTGTATGAGTTCCCTATAAATGTTGGAGATTAAACCCTTATCGGTGATAACATTGGCAAATATGTTCTCCCATGCAGTGGGCTTTTTTGTTGTTTTGTTGATGGTTTCTTTTGCTGTGCAGAAGCTTTTTATTTTGATGTAGTCCCATTTGTTTATTTTCTCATTAGTTTCCAATGCCCTAGGAGCTGTATAGGTGAAGAAATTTCTTCGGCATATGTCTGAGATTTTGTTGCCTTTGGATTCTTCTAGTATTTTTATGGTTTCCCATCATATATTTAAGTTCTTTATCCATTTTGAGTTTATTTTTGTGTATGGTGTGAGTTGGTGGTCTAGTTTCATTTTTTTGCATGTATCTGTCCAATTTTCCCAACACCATTTATTGAAGAGACTATCTTGACTCCATTGTATGTTCTTGCCTCCTTTGTCAAATATTAATTGAGCATATTGGTTCGGGTCGATTTCTGGGTTCTCTATTCTATTCGATTGATCTATATGTCTGTTCTTGTGCCAGTACCAAGCAGTTTTGAGAACAGTGGCTTTGTAATACAGCTTGATATCTGGTATTGAGATCCCACCTACTTTGTTCTTTCTCAGGATCTCTGCAGCTATTAGGGGTCTTTTTTTATTCCAGATGAATTTTTGGAGAGTTCATTCTAGGTCTGTGAAATATGTCATTGGTATTTTAATGGGAAGTGTGTTGAATTTATAGATTGCTTTGGGTAGTATGGACATTTTAATGATGTTGATTCTACTAATCCAAGAACATGGAATGTTCTTCCATCTGTTAATGTCTTCCTCTATCTCTTTTTTCAACGTCCTGTAGTTTTCTGAGTAGAGGTCTTTTACCTCTTTAGTTAAGTTTATTCCTAGGTATCTTAATTTTTTTTGGTGCGATGGTAAATGGGATTGTTTTTTTAGTCTCTCTTTCTGTAAGTTCACTATTGGTGTATAAAAAGGCCAAGATTTCTTGGCATTAATTTTGTATTCTGCTACATTGCCGAATTCATTTATTAAGTCTAATAGTTTTTTGATGGAGTCTTTAGGGTTTTTTATGTATAATATCATGTCATCTGCAAATAAGGACAGTTTTACTTCTTCTTTTCCAACTTGGATGCCTTTTATTTCTTCTTCTTGTCTAATTGAAATGGCTAATACTTCCAGAACTATGTCGAACAGGAATGGTGAGAATGGGCATCCCTGTCTTGTTCCTGTTCTTAGGGGAAATGGTGTTAGTTTTTGTCCATTGAGTATGATGTTGGCTGTGGGCCTGTCATATATGGCTTTTATTATGTTGAGGTATGATCCTTCTACTCCCGCCTTGCTGAGAGTTTTTATCAAAAATGGGTGTTGGATTTTGTCAAAAGTTTTTTCTGCATCAATTGATATGACCATGTGTTTTTTTTCTTTCAATTTGTTTATGTGATGTATCACGTTTATTGATTTGTGGATATGGTACCATTCTTGCATCCCTGGGATAAATCCTACTTGGTCATGGTGTATGACCTTTCTGATGTACTGCTGGATCCAATTTGCTAAGATTTTGTTGAGGATTTTGGCATCTATGTTCATGAGCAATATTGGCCTGTAATTCTCTTTCATTGTGTTGTCTTTACCTGGTTTTGGTATTAGGGTGATGCTGGCTTCATAGAATGAGCTTGGAAGTGTTCCTTCCTCTTGAATTTTTTGTAGTAGTCTGAGGAGGATAGGTTTTAGTCCTTCCTTGAATGTTTGGTAAAACTCCCCTGTGAAGCCGTCTGGTCCTGGGCTTTTGTTTGCTGGAAGCTTTTTGATGACTGCTTCAGTTTCTTCCATAGTTATTGGCTTGTTGAGATTGTTTTTTTAAAATATATTTTATTGATTTTTTACAGAGAGGAAGGGAGAGAGATAGAGAGTCAGAAACATCGATGAGAGAGGAACATCGATCAGCTGCCTCCTACACATCTCCCACCGGGGATGTGCCTGCAACCAAGGTACATGCCCTTGACCGGAATCGAACCTGGGACCCTTCAGTCCACAGGCCGACGCTCTATCGACTGAGCCAAACCGGTTTCGGCGGCTTGTTGAGATTTTAAGATTCTTCCTAATTGAGTTTTGGAATGTTGTATTTTTCTAGGAATATGTCCATTTCCTCCAGGTTGTCTAATTTGTTGGAGTAGAGTTGTTCATAGGATTTTTAAACAATCATTTGTATTTCTGTGGGGTCTGTTGTTATTTTGCCTCTATCATTTCTGATTTTGTTTATTTGGTTCCTCTCTCTTTGCTTCTTGGTGAGCCTGGCTAGAGGTTTGTCAATCTTGTTTATCCTTTCAAAGAACCAGCTCTTGGTTTCATTGATTTTCTGTATTGTTTTTTTGGTCTCTATGTCATTTATTTCTGCTCTAATCTTTATTATCTCCTTCCTTCTGTTCATCTGGGCTTTTCTTGTTGCTCTCTTTCTAGTTCTTTGAGATGTAGAGTTAGATGATTTACTACCATTTTTTCTTGTTTTTTGAGATAGGCCTGTAGAGCTATAAACTTCCCTCTCAGGACTGCTTTCATTGTGTCCCATAGGTTTTGGATTGTTGTGTTTTCATTGTCATTAGTTTCCAGGATGTTTTTAATTTCTTCTTTGATCTCATTGGTAACCCAATCAATATTTAATAACATGCTATTCAGCTTCCAAATGTTTGAGTATTTTGGGTTGTTTTTATTGTGGTTTATTTCTAATATTATGCCATTGTGATCTGAGAAGATGCTTAGTATGATTTTAATCTTCTTGAATTTGGGGAGACTTTGTTTGTGACCCAATATGTGGTCTATTTTTGAAAATGTCCCATGAGCACTTGAGAAGAATGTATATTCCATGGCTTTGGGGTGAAATGTTCTGAAGATGTCAATTAAGTCCATCTGATCTAGTCAGTCATTTAGGATTGCTGTTTCTTTGCTGAGTTTTTGTCTAGTGGATTTATCCAGTGATGTCAGTGGTGTATTAAAGTCCCCTACTATGATTGTATTGTTGTCGATCTCTCCTTTGATATCTTCCAGGAGTTTTTTTTATGTATTTGGGTGCTCCTGCATTGGGTGCATATATGTTTACCAGGGTTATATCTTCTTGTTGTATTGATCCCTTTAGTATTATGAAGTGGCCTTCCTTATCTCTTGTTATGGCCTTCACTTTGAGGTCTATTTTGTCCGATATAAGTATTGCTACCCCAGCTTTCTTTTCCTTTCCATTTGCCTGAAAGATATTTTTCCATCCTTTCACTTTCAGTCTGTGTGAGTCCCTTCTAATGAGGTGGGTTTCTTGTAGACAGCAAATGTATGGGTCATGTTTTTTTATCCATTCAGCCACTCGATGTCTTTTGTTTGGAGCATTTAGTCCGTTTACGTTTAAAGTTATTATTGAAAGGTACTTATTTGTAGCCATTTCTTTTTTTGTGTGTGTGGCTGCTTTCTTTCTGAGCTTTTTATTATTTTTATACCAGTCCCTTTAGCATTCCTTGCATTGCTGGCTTGGTGGTGATAAACTCCCTTAGCCTTTTTTTGTCTGTGAAGCTTCTTATTTCCCCTTCAAGTTTGAATGATAGTCTTGCTGGATAGAGTATTCTTGGATTCAGTCCTTTGCTTTGCATCACTTTGTAAATTTCCGTCCATTCTTTTCTGGCCTGATGTGTTTCTATTGAGAAATCATTTGATAATCTAATGGGAGATCCCTTGTATGTAACTTTCCGTCTCTCTCTTGCAGCCTGTAAGATTCTCTCTTTGTCCTGAACATTTGCCATGGTAATTATGATGTGTCTTGGTGTGGGTCTTTTCGGGTTCACCTTGTTTGGGACTCTCTGGGCTTGTGTGACTTTTTTCTTCCCCACCTCAGGGAAGTTTTCTGATATTATTTCTTCGAATAGGTTTTCTAATCCTTGTTCCTCTTTCTGTTGTTCTGGCACCCCTATTATTCGTATGTTGTTTTGTTTCATGTTGTCCCATAGCTCCCTTAGGCTTTCCTCCTGTCTTTTAATTTTTTTTCTCCAATTGCAGTTCAGTTTGGGTGTGCTTTCCTTACCTGTCTTCTAATTCACTAATTCGGTCCTCCACTTCTCCTAGTCTACTGTTGAAACTTTCAATGGTGTTTTTTATTGCAGCTATATCACTCTTCATTTCTTCTTGGTTCTTATATAAGTTGTTGATTTTTTTCATCCGTTTCTTCTTGATTCTTGCATAAGTTGTTGATTTTTTCCTCCATCCGGTTTATGCACTCTAGGACCCTTAATCTGAATTCTTTTTCTGTCATGCTGCATGCCTCTGTTTCACTTAGCTGCTTATCTGGCGAGTCCTCCTTTTCTTTCCTTTGGGGGTTTCTTTGTCTACCCATGTTTGATCTCACCGACATATCTAGCTGTTGAGTCATTCAGTGACTGCTCCTTGGGTGGCAGTGGCCCCTCGGGCTGCAGTTGCTCCTCAGGCAGTTGTGGTAGCAGCTGCTCTTCTGTTGGCAGCAGCTCCTCTGGTGGGTGCTGTTCACAGCTGTGGTGGCTCCTCTGGCTGGTGGGGGGAGGCTTCAAACACAGCTGCTGTTCCTCAGACAGAGGGTGTGGTGATCAGGAGGCTGCTGTTCCTTGGATGGGGGCGGGCTACACACCCCCATAGGTGTAAGATTTTTGTCCAATCTCTTCCTGCACTCCCCACACCCCCTTCCCCCCAAGAATTGTCAGTTCACTTCCTTTCTATGCCCCTGCTTCTATTATATTCGCCAGTTTATTCTGACTTAATTTTTAGGTTCACTTGTTGATAGGTATTTATTTGTTGTCACTTTATTGTTCATAGGTTTTATCTTTACCTTTTTCTTCTTCTTCCTGTTTCTCTCCTGTGGTGACATTCTGAGCAGACGTTATAAATAATGTTTTTTTTGGCTTCAACACCGTGGACAGGACAGCTTCCAGATCCTTCCCACCCAGGCACAGCTGGCCAACTTTCCACAGGATGCCAACACACCGGGAAACAGGTTTGACCTGGTTTTGGTGTCGAATATTGTGGAGTCTTCATCCTCATCATTCTCTTCATTCAGGGGGGCCATTTCCACGCTCTCAGCGGGGTGGTGATGATGTCATACTTGAGGGTCATCTTCCACCTCTTTCTGGACCTGAAGACGCCCAGCAGCAGGCAGGCGATGAGGCAGCGGTGTAGGCGCACGATCACGGCCACCTTCAGGGTGGCAGGTCATGGAGCAGGCTGGAGATGCGGGTCACCGGGGCATCGCGGCTGCTGTTGGAGCTGCTGCCGCCGCCTCCCCAGACCCCGTTCCGTGGTGTTCACAGGCCAGGAGCCGGCTGGTGGGTTCTCGGGCTGCGGCACCGGGGCGACCTGGGCACGGAATCCGGGGGCAGCGGGCGTGGCCAGGAGCACGAGCAGCAGTGACAGCTGTGGCGCGTGGCGTGCATGGTGCAGGTGGGTGGGGTAGGGTGCGCAGCTGTGCCCTGCACCGGCGCGAGGGCCTGCACCCGAGACTCCCGCTTCCATTGATTTTTTAGAGAAGGTGGGAGGGAGGGTGCGAGACAGAGACAGAGAAACATGGATGTGAGAGAGACACATTGATTTGTTGCCTACTGCATGCGCCCCAAGAGAGGGGACTGGGATTGAACCTGAAACCCAGGTAGGTGCTCTTGGCCAGAATCAAGCCCACAACCCTTTCCAGTGGTTCTCAACCTTCTGGCCCTTTAAATACAGTTCCTCATGTTGTGACCCAACCATAAAATTATTTTTGTTGCTACTTCATAACTGTAATGTTGCTACTGTTATGAATCATAATGTAAATATCGGATATGCAGGATGGTCTTAGGCGACCCCTGTGAAAGGGTCATTCAACCGTCAAAGGGGTCGCGACCCACAGGTTGAGAACCTCTGCTTAGTCCCTGGGCCAATGCTCTAACCACTAAGCAAACTGGCTAGGGCTGCTCTTACTCTTTTTTTTTTTTGTAATCCTCACGTGAGGACATGCTTCTCATTGATTCTAGAGAGAGAGAAAGGACGAGTGAGAGAGAAACATTGATAGGTTGCCTCCCACACTCACCTTGACCAGGTCATTGAACCTGAAACCTAGGTGTGTGCCCTGATTGGGAATTGAACCTGCTGCGATCCTTCAGGGTGCACAGGATGACACTCCAACCAACTGAGCCACACTGGCTAGGGCTTGCCTACTCTTTTTAATAAACATTAATTGAAAGAAGGAACCAAAGAAAAGGCACAGAATCAAGGCAGCAACTTTTGATAGAGGGAGGGACTTGAACACATGTGACAAATATTGCTTTTCTCCTACTGTTATGCACTGAATTGTACCACCCACATTCAATATACTGAAGCCCTAAGCCTAAGACCTCAAAATGTAACAGTGTCTGGAGACAGGGCCTTAAAGAGGTGATAAAGTTAAAATAGGCTATTACTGTGGGCTCTGAACCAATCTGACTAGTGTATCCTTCTAAGACGAGATGAGGTCATATAGAGAGACACCAGGGGTGCAAGCACAGAGAGACAGCCATGTGAAGAGGCAAGCAAAGAGAAAACTAGCCCTGTCAGCACCTTCACCTTGGACTTCCAGCTTTCAGAACTGTGAGAAAATAAGTTTGTGTTTTTTAAGCTGCCCAGTCATGGTGTTACGTTATAAAGACCCTAGTAGACAAATACAGTACACTCACCCACTGGCTGTTCCTCACCACTTCCTGATTTTGTTCAGAATCAGAGTGAGTTCATCACTAGGACAGGAATTATGATGTGATCAAGGCAATCCTTTTCCATTTCTCTTCAATTAAGTCAATTAGAAAGTTCCCATTTGCTACTTCTACATCTTCTATTCTTATCATGGTAGAGAATAGTTGTTATTCAGCAAATTTTCACGCTCTACTCACCCGCCCGCCCCCTACCCTACTCAAGGTAGGAATATAGTTCTTCACTCCATGAGGTTGAGCTTGGTCCTTACTTTGCTTTGGCCAATAGAATGTTAATAAGAATGACACAAACAGAGGTTTTACAGGTACTTCTGTGCTTTGGCTTGGTTTTTTGTGCTTCTGCCATTCATCATGAGAAGAATATGCTCTGGAGAGTTGCTGGTCCCAGAATGAAAGGCTCAGAGAGTAGACATAACCCCAACCCATATCCTGAAGCTGAGCCTCCCAGACAGCCTGCAGGTGTGTGAGAAAGAAGCCTGTGTTGGTTTAAGCCACTGAGGCGTGAACATTGTTTGTTATGCAACATCATTATAACAAAAAGGAACTTACAAAAGCTCAATTCTCCTTTTTAACAAAAAGACCAAGACCAGCCTCAAATACTTGTCAGGCAACCATATCCAAATGAGATTTTAAAACGATAACAATTAGAACTTTCATTGTATGCATTTTTAGTTTTTTTTTTTTAATCTGTTGTTGGCAATTAAAATTAATTTTTAAATTATAGTAGTGGTACAGTTTCCTTTGGATGATTAATATATTTTGTTTTTTAATTTAATATTTCAGGGAATCAATGTAAAGACAAATACTGAGTAAATAAGACTATAGGCAACAGTTGGTTATAGAAAAAAAAATAAAGAAAAGAAAATGAAGGCGAGGCATAGATGACTGAAATTTGAGGAACACTAGAGTAAGAATGGGACAAAATTACAGAAGAGAATGGAAGGGATGGGGCCAAAATGTAAACCCAAAAGAAAAGGCAAGTAGTGTCATTTTTACCTAAAAGGAAATAGTCAAGGATGGAAGAGAAAGAAAGCTGACTTTTGGAGTTGAAGGCTATGAGTTTTAGTTCCAGTTCTGTTACTCCAGAAGAGTGTCCTTGTAAGAGTGAGGAATTGTCACCTCACCGCCATTATGTTGGCATTGTTTCTGTAAATGCTGACTCTGACTGATATGGAGCTTGTAGATAGACAACATGTTTACATGTATAAGAGTCCTAGGAACTAACTTCAGAAGACACAGACTCCTCCCAGTTCCAGGAGATTTGCTGACCTTCAACCATTGAACCAGGATGATATAGACCCAGGATGACAAAGACCAGGATGACACAGCAGACCATCACTTGACCAGTTTCAAGGTCTTTATCAGAGTAGACTGTGCTGGCTAGAACATGGAGAACTTTTCAACCTTCTCTCCTTGATTTCTTTGTTCTGCTTTTCCTCTCCCTCCTTATAAAAACCTCTGCCTGCACTGAGGTAGGAAGATGGGCTTTGGGTAAGAGTCCCCCACCTTCTCAGGTAGCCAACACTTGAATAAACCTCTTTCCTTTTTCACCATCAGCTGTCTTAAGAGTTTGGCTTTCATGGCAGCAGGCAGCCCAGCCTTGGTTTTGGTTACACCCTGCTGACTCTGAGCCTCAGTTTCCTCATCTGGGAAATGAGTGTGATCCAACATCATCATTACTGAGACTTTGGGTTCTTGTCTCCTGATAGAAAAGAATTTAGACCAGGGACACTGATAAAAGCAAAGGCAGATTTATTGAGGCTTTGCAGAGGGCAAAACCACTGTGCCCCAAATGTGGGGCTTAAGGGTTTTTATTCCTTGGGAATACAGAAGGTTCTGGAGTTAACCAGTCAGGGTGTAGGTTGGCTGGCTTTTTCTTTTTTTAGGAATGCTTGGGTCCCACTGAAGTCCTGGTACGAGTTAGTAAAGCAAAACATTTTGGGATTGTGCAAGACTTATTATGGGATGCAGAAAGGGACTTTCCCAACAGGTATTTTGAGTTTGTCTCTGGAGTTTTTGGCTCTGCTTTAAATCTGAAAAACAGACTTAAAAGAAGCTAGGCTAGTTCTAGGACCATCGTTTTATAGCTGCCTGCTGACAAACTGCCATAGTTCTCAGGGCTTGACTCAATGGAGCAATTTTTGGAAACATTTTATTCTACCTGCCTTGTCATTTCAGAGATTCATAGAGATTCTGCCTGTGGAAGCAGCTCTCAGGGTTCAGGTAGACAACTAGGAAGAGATTAATGTTTGACAGGCATGAGTGTGAAGGCCAGAGATGGGGCTAAAAGAATGAATGCTTCGCCCTAGCTGGTTTGGCTCAGTGGAAAGAGGGTACGCAAAACCAAGGCCTACGTACTGAAGGGTTCTGCGTTCGATCCTGGTCAAGTTGCAGGCTTGATCCCCGACCTTGGCTGGGGCCTGTGCAAAGGCAACCAATCAATGTGTCTTTCTCACATCTGTGTCTCTCTCTTTCTGTCACTCTCCCTTCCACTCTCTCTAAAAAAATCAATGGAAAGATATCCTCAGGTGAGGATTAACAAAACAACAAAAAAAGAATGAATGTTTCACCTTGACCAGTGTGGCTTAGTTGGTTGGGCATTGTCTTGTGCACGGAAGGGTTGCCGGTTCAATTCTGGGTTAGGGCACATGCCCCGGTTGTAGGCTTGATATTTCCCTCTCATGTCAATGTTTCTTTTTTTCTCTCTCTCTCTCCCTTCCTTTCTCTATAAAAATCAATAAAAAATCTATATATATATATAAAAGGCTAATATGCAAAGTGTCCCCTCAGGAGTTCAACTGGGAGACCAGGAGTTCAGTCACTCGCTATGATGTACACTGACCACTAGGGGGTTGCGCAGAGTGAAGGAAGGCCCCAGCCAGTAGTTGGAAGGCCTCGATTGGCCTTGATCGCTGGCCAGGCCTAGGGACCATACCCGTGCCTGAATTTCATGCACCAGGCCTCTAGTGTTATTAAAAAGAAAAGAAAAGAGAAGAAAAGGAAGGAAAGGAAAAGAAAAGAAAAGAAAAGAAAAAAGAAAAGAAAAGAAAAGAAAAGGATGAATGCTGCCTTAGCAATCAGAGATGCAGTCAGGGTGCACACAGAAAACTGGCAAACTGGCTGCATGAACTCTGAGCAGAAATAACCTTGGATTTAATTTTAGGTACCTTTTACTAAAACTTCAGTCTACAAAGAGAGCCAGCCTGACAATAGAAGGAGAGAGACAGAAGGGAGGAGTGAGCAGAAAAGGATCATTTCCTCAAAATGAAACCGGACAACCGATGGTTCTAGGCTGCTTGTCACTACTTGAGCCTTAAGCAGAGAAAGGGTTGAATCATGTATGAGTATTTATTTCAATAATGCTGGCAGTATTGATATGGAATTTTTGGACTGGAACCCGGATTCTTTGTCTGCTGGAGTCGAAGAATAAATCCACAGACAGAGGGTAGTACACTGATAACCAAGATCAACAACAATTAATATAAATGTGAGAAGTCCTGGCAGAAGGCTGAATTTGGGCTCTTTGATATTCACAGAGTGAATATTTGGATTTTATTACCTACTGCTGACTCAATGGCCTAAAGCACGCCCCCCCCCCCAACCTGATAATTTTACTGTTCACTAAACATTACCATTGATATGTCTGTTTGCATTCCTAAAAGTCAATTGTGTATTCTAGTAAATAAAAGCAGATGGGAACTGAGACTCAGTGGAACTTGACTTCTACAGTTAAGCTTTCTCTGGCTCCACCATAATTTCAAAATTATATTTCTTGTCTTGTGTTTTAATTTGTACATCAGCTCTTTCTCCAAGCCTTTGAACCCAAAAGCCATGCTGGCCATGGCGTTTCACAGTAGTATAGCAAAGGTGGAGATTTTTTGAAGAACAAGTACAGACTCCCACGTGGGGAGAGGGGAAGAGTCCCACAGAATGGACTCCCACGTGGAGAGGGGGAAAGGGTCCCTCCGACTTTCTGTTTCCATGGTTTTTAAAGGCTGTAGTTCCTGTGTCCTGATATCCCCTCTGGTCAATATTCCCTTTTGATTTGGTTACTATAGTGACTCCTGAGGCCCTCCTCACTCATTGTCCTCCTATTCCTTCTGGGCTTTCTTCCTTATTTATTTTGTAAATATAGACCTTCTTTGGCTACTTCCAGTTTCCTTGTCTTATGGAAATATACCTGTTGCTGCTCCCTTGTCTTATGGAAATGTAACTGCACCCGGTTTCCTTGTGTTATGGAAATGTACCTTCTCCCAGTCTGTAGCCCTATGTTTTTTTCCATGGACCCCAATTCTAAAAATTCCCTATGTTCCTGCCTATTGTTATAATGTACTCCGTGAATCACAGAAGGACGCCTCAGGAAGTTGAATTAAAGAGTCACATTTATTGCAAATCCAGGACTATGAGAGGGCATTTCGCTCTCCCAAATCTCATAGTGCCTTCTCCAGCCCCGACATCAGATTTATGTAGGCAAAGATCACAAAGGTATTGATTATATCCCAGGGTTTGGAATGAGGAACCTGGTTTGCAAAAAGCAGTTTACAGAAGCAGACTTAAGCATGTTAGCTAAATTATAGTTTTTGGTCTCCGGCACTGAGTTGACAGAAACACATTATCTAGAGCCCTGGGGTCTTGGGGCCACTGAGTTGACAGGAACACATTGTCTGGAGCCACTGGGTCTTGGGACCACTGAGTCAATGGAAACACGTTATCTGGAGACACTGAGGCAATTTAAGATAATTGTGCTGTCCTAGTTCCCAGGTACGGAAGAATGTGCTTTGATAACCAGTAAGATCACAATCAATGGGATAGCATACATAAGTTCAGAAAATCAAAATAACTTTTCCATTGTTAAACAAAGCAAATAAGTACAGATGCCAAACTGCAGGGTTAAAGTTAAACTATAGTTTCTACTTGAGATGATTGTTACCACACTTCACTATGTTCCCCTAAAATTCCTGTTTCAGTATGAGAGAGCAGTAGGTCATCCACACAGATCTGCTCTACCCCTCCCCATAAGCCAGCTGCTTATATTGGGTAGAAGGACAAAGATTACATGGGAAAGTAAGAATGACAGTCATGGGAAAGTCAAGGAATAATGGTTACAGGTTACAGGCAATGTGGGCCTGGGAGGTGGCAGTGGGGAAGTGCCTCTGGGCACCTGCAGGAGCAGAGTACAGGCAATAGGGGTTGGGGTCCCAAAGGGCAGGCAAAGGCAGGCCCCCGGGATGAGCATGACAGGCAGTTCTCAGAAAAGCAGGATGGGCTGCAGTCTGATGTTAACTCTCATGTGCCAGGGTGTACAACTCTCACCAGGTCAGAATGTGCTTTCTCTGATCAGAACAATCACGGTTAACAGAGCATGATTAATATTTCTTATAATTATTGCTAGTCCCCACTATTCCGTTCCTGCCCCTAACAAAAAGAGCAGGGACATTTATAGAAACTAGTGTTGTATTGGGCAAATCAGCAAGCTGGACAAGACTTGCTGATTAACTAACTTAATCAGCCAGTTAGTTAGGAGTCATCTTTATTGTATGCAGGTTCAGAGCAGATTACCTCTGTCAAATTCTGAACAAACACAAGAGGGAGTATTTCCTTTTTATATCCTTCTAGTTCTTTGTGTAAGTTATTTTTGTAGATAGCGTGTAACCTTGAGTACATATGCTATCTCTACAGACACCTGTAACTTTGAGTATCATATTTATACAGGCACCTGGTATCAATATCAGCATATCAGTTTAGATGGCTAGCTTGCAAGGTCAGACAATTAAGTTTATCTTTTCTATTCAAGCAAAAAACAAAGTTATTTTACAGTCTAAAAATAACAGAGTTGACCTACAGAATAAGAGACTAAGAATAACAGAGTAGCTCAAACAGCAGTTTTTCCAAAGGAGGGACCACTATGCTTCACTGGGACCAGCTGTTCGATGGACTTGTTACCAAGCAAGGGCTCGCTGTCTGATGTGCATAAAAGCCAATACCATGGCACCAGCTTTTGAGAAAAGAAAAAAGCTTTATTGTGAAGTTCATGAGCAAGGAGTTCAGTCTCCCCGATCCAGGTTTTGGGGCATGGGCTTGAGGGGTCGGCACGGGGACCGCCTGGACAGTGGCCTCTGAAAGTGTTCTGGTATTCAGGTCCTGATCATGTCCGGTCCTTTGGCTCCATGGGTGGGGGATGGTGGATGGAGATAGGGGATGAGAGGTAGGGGAATGGGTAAAGGTGGAAATCTGGTTCGATGAGTAATTTGCAACATTTTTTTCCTCTGCCGCCTGACTTGCAGTTTTGTTCTATTGTCTCTGAGAAAACAACTCAGTATCTTGTAAGAAACAGAATAGGACCATCAGAACTGGCTCTGTGGTTAGAGTCATGACTTTTTTGGTTATTCTTTTCTACCCACTGATGAATACCATCCCATCTCCCACCATCCTTCAAGGTCTCAGTACTCAAAAAAAGAAGAGGGTCCCGCCCAGCTGGTGTGGTTTGGTGGTTGAGCCATCTATGAGCCAGGTCAGGGTTCAATTCCCAGTTGGGGCACATGCCCGGTTGTGGGCTCGATTCCCAGTAAGGGTATGCCAGAGGCAGCTGATCAATGATTCTCTCTCATCATTGATGTTATCTCTTTTCCTCTCTCCCTTCCTCTCCGAAATCAATAAAATATATATATATTTTAAAGAAGAAGAGGGTTCTAGGACACAAGAAACAGAGACCCTTGGGACTTTGAGCTGAATAAAAAGCCCACCCTGCAATTGGTTTGGGAGGTTCAGACCCCCAGAAAGCTGCACGGATAACGTGCAAGAATGTGATATCTGAAACCTGTAATGCAGAAAGGGCCCTACAGAGGGCCCCATCCTGAAAGAACCTTTGTTGTTTCCTTTTATCATTTACACGTTATTCACTGTTGCAAATGAATAATACCAAAGATGTCCTGAAAACTGTTAAAGGATATTCACTACAAGTTACCCCCACTGCAATCACAGTTCTCCTCCCTAGAGGTAAATAATTCCATGCTCCCCTCCCCAAATCCTTTCAAAGAGACCTAGAGGGTATCTGAAGAGAGCCAAATGGTAGAGAGCTTAGTTGGTTTTCTCCTTCCTTACTCAGGTTGTGTTAAAATTTGCACCCCATTGGAGCTCCCTCTGGACGCCACTTATAAAAGAACTCACTGTCCCTCAGTGTTGGGGTCCAACCCCAGCAGGTCCAGGGGTCCCCAAAGGTGTGGATGGAGTTGGCAAAGAAGGAAGGACACAGAGACAGTGTTCAGTTGATCAGCAGCCTAGCCAGGATCTCCAGCCAAGTTCTGTCTAGGTTCTCCAGCCAGGTTCTGTCGCCAGGTTCTGTTTTTTATTGTCTTGTTACATCTGTATTTATACCAGTTGATTTTAATCCTGTCAATTTCTATTCCAAAGGTTAGGGCGTTTCTTATCTCCATTCCAGGGAGTAAAGATTATGTAGTTTAAGTGTGATTGTTCGTAATTAAAGTGATTAACTACCCGCCTGGCACTCAGTTAAGGGATTTTATTCCCTCCCTAACTTCAGGGAAAAATCCCTACCTGGGGAAACAACCTTTCTCGGAGAGGTGACCTTGGTTAAAACACATAGCGCCAAGAAGGGAAGCAAACATATTAATAACAGTATGCCATATACGCCAGGTCCCCCGAGTCATATGCTGTGCAGATGTTTCTTCCCTGCAGCAACTGTGTCAAGCAGCAAGGATGGACTGGCTTCCGGCACCTCAGGTCCTCTCTTCATCTTCCCAGCAGTGTGGGTGGGACAGGAAAAGCCTCGGGAAGCTCCATCACTGTGGTCCTGGCTTGGGCTAATGGATCAGTACTTCAGTCAACATTATCCTGGACGCCGGGTACAATCCTGGTGTTCAGCAGCTGGTCCTCCTGCCTGGTCACTGTCACTGGAGAGGTAAAAGCCCAGGGACACCAAGGCTGGCTCTAGAACCAACTGAGGAATAGTGAAGGTACATGGCATGAAGCCAGATCTCAACTTGAACAATCTCAGAATTTTCTAAAAATGACATTTCCCTCAGTGTTCTGGGTTGTATAAGAAGTAGTGAGTTCCCTGTCTTGTTTGCATCAGATTATCTGATTTCCAAGTTCTCCCTTTCCTTCTAGAGATGGCACCAGGCAAAGATTGAGCTTTTTGGGCCCAGCAAAACCTGATAAGTGATCCCCAACCCTCCCACAAGATTCCAAGGCACAAGGAACCAAAAGGGATATAAAGCTCAGCTGCCTGTGGATAATAGCTGGTAGATGGTGCGAAATCCTTGCATTCATTTATTCAACAATGCCAGGAACCAATTCCAGCATGTCATAGTATCAAGAGTTTCATCAAAAGGTTGATGAAACTTGGGGACTCAACAGAGCTGAGTCACACATATAGTCACCTGTTGGAAATGGCTAAAGGCATTTCCCAAACCTGAATAGGAAACTGATTGTGGCTGCCAGACAGTTAAAGGGCGTCTTAATCTACATGTTATTGCTTCCTATTGGCCAAATACCTGAACAGTTGTAGGCTATCCCCCAAACTGACTGCTTCTGTACCCTTTGAAACCTTACCCTTTGAGGTGTATTATCTCCACCTTGCCTTAGGACAAATTGTGTTAATAAAAGCAAGGGTCCTAGACAAGGAGGAAGTCTTCAGTTCCTTTAGCTGAAGGTCCTCTGACCCCCAATGCCTTTCAAAATGATATCTTGTCTCCGGACTCTTTATTAGTCTCTGGATTCCTATGTCATCTATGTGCAGCCTTTTCCAGATTCCTGAATCCTTCTTGATGCTGGGACATGAACCCCGGCACAACAACTAGAGGCCCGGTGCACAAAATTCATATACAGGTAGAGTCCCTAGGCCAGGCTGGCGATCAGGGCCGATCAGGTTCCCCACTTCCCTGCCTCCCTGCCTTCTCCTTCCCTCACTCCCTCATCACCCTGCCACCGCCGCTGGTCGCAAGCCATGTTCCACGCCACTCCTTGGTGGTCAGCTCACCAGGTCATAGCGAGCGATCAAACTCCCGTTCTCCTGGTCGAACTCCTGAGGAGACACTTTGCATATTAGCCTTTTATATCTATAGATTAGTAGTTAAGTGATTCCTAGGACTGGTATTGTCTCACCCAGATAGAATATATATATATATACTTTGTTATTTTAATGGGTCCTTTGCCCACTTTTTTTTTTAATGAACAATTTTATTTTATTTCTTTTTTCATTTTGATTTTTTAAAAATTTTGTTTTATTGCTTAAAGTATTACAAAGAGTTTTACATTTGTCTCCTTTTTTCCCCCTTGACCTTCCCCAAGCCTCCCCTACCCCCAGTGTCATGTGTCCATTGGTTATGCTTATATGCATGCATACAAGTTCTTCAGTTGATCTCTTACCAACCACCCCCCCACCAGCAGCTCTGACTTGTGTCAGGGGTAGGGCGTGTGCCAGGTGATAACTCTATCTGTTCATGGAGAGCAGAGCCTGCACTGGCCCGGAGGCTCTGACCATGCTGGAGGGCGGAGTCTGTGGTGTGCTTGGCAGTAGTAGCGTGTACTCTAGGTCTCACCAAGGGGTCCAGGTGTCAAGTCAGGCGGGGCCTGTGGCTGAAGAAGTGGGCTTGGTGGGAGAGTCACACAATCCAAGATTCACCGAGAATCCAGGTGCTGAGTCGCATGTCTGGCCCCTGTCTTCTTGACCCCAACACTGATGTTACAGTTCCACACAGGAGATCCACTGAGATCCAGAGAGGATCCCATGGACTTTTCTTCCTGTCTCCATTCTCTTCTCAAAAGCGATAGATGACTGCTTTTTCTGCTTGAATGACAGGTTTTATTTTGTACTTTGATATTTTGGTGTTTAACCTTTAATAGCCCTGCCTTCTCTTTCACTCGTTCCATGAAATAAAAGGCTGTCTGAGCTAAAAGTTCATCATTAATGAATCACTCAAGAAGAACAAGACCCACGCTCAGAGCGAAGTTTCCCTCAGCCACCACAGGGATGTTCTAGGTGTTTCCAGCAATCTTTGCTGGTGACTTTGAACAGTGGTATTTCTCTCCTGGTTCAATGGAGGCTGGGAGGTAAAATGTAATGGGAAAGTTGGGCCAGAACAGTGGAGATGTGCCTACCCCCCAACAACATGCCCAACAACACCCCCAAATGGCTCTAGAAGAGAACTAATAGTTCAAGCCACTGCCTGTGACAGTATCCACTCACATCTGTATGCCTGGGCCAGGTGCTTCCCAGGCATTACCTCATTCAGTCCTTTCAGAGAGCCCAGAGGACACAGCTGAGCAGAAACCCCCACACCTCCATTTTTCCGACCAGAAGACCAAGGTTAGAATAGCAAATGGCCTGCACATGGGCCGTCTTATAAGTGGCTGAGCCAGAATATAAGTTCAAGACTTTGGGATTCCAAAGACCCTGCATTTTGCTAGTACAACAACATTATACTTCAAATCCCAAACTAATACAAACAATCAACATTGATTATGCCAAGCACTGTGCTATATGCTTCCACAAATTATTCCATCTAATCAGAACCTCAACAAAACAACCATACCCTGGCTGGGTAGCTCAGTTGGTTAAAATGTCATTCAGACACGCCAAGGTTGTGGGTTTGATCCCTGGTCTGGGCACATACAAGAAGCAATCAATAAATGCATAAATAAATGGAACAAAAAATCTTTCTTAATCTCTCTCTCTCTCTCTCTCTCTCTCTCTCTCTCTCTCTCTTTCTCTCTTTCATCAATAAAAATACACATAGAAGATTAGGTGTCACTATTGTCACCCCTATTTTATGAATAAGGAAACCAAAGCTTTAGAGAAAGGAGTCAGTGAAGGTCAAAGAAATGGTAAATGGCAGACCTGAGGCTTCAACTTACATCTTTCTGCCTCCAGAGCACTGGCTTTAACTACTAGGCAACACTGCCATTTGCCTCTCATTTAAGTGAAAACATTGGAGGGACAGGGCTGGGAAAGGGGAGCCAGTGAGCCTCAGGGAACAGTGAGAGTGCTGCATTTGACTTTCACACTGCACGTCATCCTACAAGAATTGGAGGTGACTTCATATGTTTTGTTTTTCTTTTTTAATTTCTCTTTATTGTTGAAAGTATTATAGATGTCCCTCCCTTTTCTGCCCATTGACCCCCTCCACCCTGCTCCCACCCATATGGTTTGTCTTTCTAACGATTGTCTCTCTACACAGGCCTGTGATTGCCCTCAGCCCTATCCTACCTGAGTAGCTTCTTCCTTTCGAATCATCCAATTCCTGCCAAGTTTTCCACCCCATGTGTGGCCAGGGGCTAAATTTGGTTATGTGCACACTCCCGGAAACTGCTAACCAGAGAGGACTACACATGCAAACTTCTCTTTTCTGTGACAATCCAAGACCTGACCCAACTGTCTCCTAAACAACCCCCAATTCCAGGTAAGACAGGCAAATGAGAGGTGAATGGCAGCTTCTGTATGTGTGTGTGTGTGTGTGTTGTGTGTGTGTCTGGGGGCAATAAGTATATACAGAGTCCTGAACTGAAAATCTGAAAGCCCAACTATAGGTTGGCTGGCCTTTGGTAAGTGTCCTAACCTCTCTGATACTTCATTTGCTTAACTGAAAATGAAGGTGGTGATATCCAGTAGGGGATCCATGGGGATATGCACAGGCCCTGCCTAGCACAGTGGCTGGTACATAGCAGGTGATCAATGTAATGTTAGACAGCTGTGCATGGGTTGGAGCGTGCAGAGGGGACTAAAAAAGACCCAGAAGGTGAATACCTGGAATAAGACTGCACTATGCAGTAGTGGGTTCACATTATATAAAGGTTGTGGCTCTCATTTTCTAAAAAATTTTCCTACCTAACAGGGGGCTCAGCTTTAGAATTTGCTGGTTGCTACAGGGCACCTCCACATTTATTGAGCCCTTACCCTTATTAGACACAGTGTCTATTGCACTTGGATCATCACTGGCAAAGAGATTTTTGTAGATTATTTTACTAATCCTGTGGGCAGCTGGGTGGTAGGTATTGTTACTGTGCCCTCAAGTTCAGAGACACAAATAGTGGCCAAAATCACTCAGTTGGTAGGCAGTGGAACCAAACCTGGCTGTGTAACTCTAAGATCCCCTGGGACACACTAAGTCTGTTTTCTGATAAAATAAATAGTTTTTTCAGGCTAAAGTCTCATGAAATCAGAGCTTTGTTGCTGGATCTCAAGGCACTGTGGGCCTAGGCATAGAGTAGTGGGCCGAGCCACCTCTCAAAACCCAGTGCCAAATTGAACTTAAAGTATTTCAAATGATTGTATTATATATTATAATTATAATTATATATTATATATTATAGATTATACTAGTAGCCCGGTGCACAAAAATTTGTGCACTTGGGCGGGGGGCGGGCCCTCAGTTATTAAACATTTATCAGCACAACACTGACCACATTGGTGGTGGTGGTGGTCTTGTCAGAATGTGTTATATTATGCAGATGAAAACCTATTTAAACACTCAACCACTGGGCCATGTCAGCGAGACTCACATGATTGTTCTTTAAAACTATTTTATAGGATGTGCTTAGATCAGTAATTTTCAATCATTTTTATCCCATGGCACACATAAACTAATTGCTATAACTCTGTTTCCGGGGCTGACTAGCAGACCCTGGGTGACGGATGAATGATTACTCTGACACATGATTGCTGTGAAAGAGAAGGCTAAGGGACTGCCTGGCTATAGGAACCAGACAGCCCCATTCGCCTGCCTCCTTAGGCTTTTATTGCAACAAGGGTGAACTAAAATTAACTATTAGATACTATCAGCAGGGTAAGTATCCTTGAGAAGGCACATGCATCTGTAGTGTCCTTTAAGCAAGGGCATGTAAAGAATAAACATAAAGATTCCAGCAAAACACCGTGTTTAGAAAAGTCAAGGCAGGGTCTGCCGCCTTTGGCAAGGTCCCCCTAGAGGCCTCTGACCTTTTGGAGAATCCTCCTGACAGACTTCCCAACCAAGTCCCGTGCTTCCTCACATTCTGTGGCCACACCAAAAAATATGTTATATTTTTTGCCACTCTGACCAAAAATAGCTATTATTTTTATTCATCCACACTGGTTGGCTATTGTTGTGTTGGCTGTTGTCATTTTTTAAAATTGAGACTCTAAGACAGTGGTCAGCAAACTGCATCTCTCGAGCCAAATGTGGCTTTTTAGCCCCTTGAGTGTGGCTCTTCCTAAGCCTTAGGGGTACCCTAATTAAGATAATAAGAATGTACCTACCTATATAGTTTACGTTTAAAAAATTTGGCTCTCAAAAGTAATTCCAATCGTTGTACTGTTGATATTTGGCTCTGTTGACTAATCAGTTTGCTGACCACTGGGTTAGAGCATTGGCCTGCACATGGAAGGGCCCCGGGTTCAATTCCTGGTCAGGGCACGTACCTGGGTTGCAGGTTCCATCCTGTGCCCCAGTTGCATGCAGAAGGCAACCAATCCATGTATGTCTCTCACATCAAGGTTTCTCTCTCTCTCTTCCTCTCTCCTTTCTCTCTCTCTCTCTCTCTCTCTCTCTCTCTCTCTCTCTCTCTCTCTCTCCTCTCCCTTTCCCCTTTCCACTCTCTCTGAAAAACAATGGAAAAATATCCTCAGGTGAGGATAAACTAATTAACTAAATAGAAAAGGTCTCCTTGGGTGAGGACTAACAACAACAACCAAAGGTTCTTCCTCTGAATAGAGCCTGATTCTGAGGATTAATTAATTTTTTTGTTGTTTCACTGCCTTTGGTTTAAGAGGTGTTTAGAACTGTCCTTGGGTATTTTAAGGGATCTTCTGAAGTCCTGTGTATGAAAATAGCCACGGGGTCTGGTATTCTTGCTCTAAACCAGTTGGTGCTGGTGGAGGGGGTACATGTTGGAAATAATAGCAGGGGAAATGGTCTTCTTGGACCAGCTCTGCTACTAAACTTGCTTTGCAACCTGGAGAAATTCCTCTCAGGGTGTTGGCTTAGATCCTGGTTTTTAAGCTCAAATGTCAACAGAAGCTGAGTAGTAAGTGCAGAAACAAGGAGGTGTGGTAAAGTAAAGAGTGGTGGGAACCCTGCAAAGTTGGAGAACGTCCCATTTAAATAAAACAGAAACCTAATCCATTTTTTCTCAGTGGTTAGAGCGCCAGCCTTCAGACTGAAGGGTTGTTGGGAGCTGGGGAGGGGGGAAAGGAGAGGCAACCAATCGAGGTGTCTCTCTCACATCGATGTTTTTCTTTCCCCGTCTCTCTCCCTCCCTTCCCCTCTCTCTAAAAATCAATGGGAAAAATATCCTCGGGTGAGGGTTTACAACAAACAAACAAACAAACAAACAAAAAACACCAAAAAATGGAGCAGATAATTTTTTCTCCAAAGGAAATGTGTTTGAGGGCCAGGTCTGGATCAGCTGATACCTCAGGGCCTTTCTTCCCCAAAGGTGCTCAGACAAAACAAAAGATAGTACTGTTAGTTGACAGGCACTAAAAAGGAAGGGGCTTATTGTAGCTCATGTGGCCTAAGGACCATGTTGACAAGCAAACTCTAAGGGGTGAGCTTCTCCTGTGTCTGTACTCTTTTCCGCAGACAGTAATCCAATCACATATTTAGCTATGGTTTTCCTACTGGGAATGCAGAGCAGGGCTCTGGGGGCAGCATCACAACTAATGGAGGTTAGGTTATTATGGGTCAAAAGGACCTGAGCCAGCCAGCATGGCTCAGTGGTTGAGCATCGACCTATGACCCGGAGCTCATGGTTCAATTCCCAGGTTGCGGGCTCGATTCCCAGTGGGGGGTGTGCAGGAGGCAGCCGATCAGTGATTCTCTCTCATCATTGATGTTTCTATCTCTCTCCCCCTCTCCCTTCCTCTCTGAAATCAATCAAAATATAGTTTTAAAAAGGACCTGAAAGTAAGCTGAGTCAAGTTTTATTGGTCTATTCTGGGGGTCTCTGGTCAAGCAGTAGCATCTGACTGCTGAAACCAGGGGAGGGGCTTCCCTGTTTGCAGTGATGACGTGCTTGAAGCTCCAAGCTGTTTGTGAGGCCACCTTCCCTCAGTCAACATTCTCATGGAAAGATAATTCTAGCTTAAGCCATTTTTCACACTCAAACTTCAAGAAGGACCCTAAGAAAACAGGGTTTTGCTTCTGTAACCAGACAAACAATGGGTTCTTGCTGTCTGTCACTACTCAAGCCAATTAAGCAGAGACAGGCTTGAATCATATATGAGCATTTATTTCAAAACTAGAGGCCTGGTGCATGAAATCTGTGCACAGGTAGGGTACCTAGGCCTGGCTGGCCATTAGGGTTTAACAGGTTCCCTGTCTCCCAGCCTCCTCCTCCCCTCGCTTCCTCAGCACCCCACCACCACCACTGGTTGCCTGCCATGTCCCTGCCTTCCTGCCTCCTCAACAGTTGGGTTCTCCCCTCCACTCCCCCGCACCTCTCCACCTCCCCACCTCCTCCTTTCCTTGCTCCCTCAGTGTCCCACCACTGCTGCCACTGGTCACCCACCATGTTCCACACTGCCCCCTGGTGGTCAGCGCACCTCATAGTGAGTGATCGAACTCTTGGTCGAACACCTGAGGGGACACTTTGCATATTAGCCTTTTATATATATAGATTGCAGGCAATATGGGAGAACAGCAGGTCGTCCACAAAAGTCTGCTCTGCCCCCCACCATAAGCCAGCTGTTTATATCAGTAGAAGTACAAAGGAAAGTAGGCAAAAGGGCAAATGGGCAGTTTACAGATATGCAAAAGGGCTGGGGGCCTTCAAATGGCTTAGTGATGTGTAAGGGCTGGGGTTACAGGGGGAAATAGCCCAAGGGTGGGCCAGATGGGCAGTTATCAGGTAAGCAGGCAGGAGATTTGCAAAGGCCTGCAGGGATGCAAAAGGGCTGGCTGTCGATTCAGAGTTTCTGCAGCAAAGTTAATCTTTCCGTTTCCAGGTGAGCTCCCAGGTCCTGAGTGCAGCTGCCAGCCAGGTTAGAATGTGCCTTCTTTAATCAGAATAGAACAATCACGGTCAACAGAGCAGGATTAATATTTCTTACAATACTAGCAGGTTCCCCAACATTCTATTTCTGCCCCTCTCCCTCCCATTTTAAGGGCATTTGTTGGGAGCTGGAGTGGCAAAGCCGTTTCAGTGCCCACACGCTGTCCTGGGAGGGCCCTGAGGCTAGACCCCAGTCCAGGAGGGAAGGTGCTGTGGTATTAGCCTCACCGGCCCTGAGTATGGTTGTGTATATTTGTCAATATCCTCACAGTCTCAAGTGACTGAAACCTAGTCTCAGGCCGGAAAACTCTTTGGCTCACAGAATCCGGGAAAGGATATTAACCAGAAAGGAGTGGAGACGCAGACGGGCCTGAGGAACACTATGAACCAGCAACTGGAAGGTGTTCAAGGTCCTCTCAGCCCCTCTGTCCCCGCATCTGCACATCGGTTTTCTTCTCTCGTAGAGCAGTCGTCTCACATGACAGGAATCATAACCCCGACAGGTTCTCAGATGCGCACTTCCTGGCCTCCCCCAAAGAGCGAGTGCCTTTACACCCTTCGGTAATACACACACACACACAACACATTTGAGAAAGGGATTGTGGGTAGCTCAGTCTGGATTAAAAAATCGTAAGGATGATTGCTCAACCCTGGACCAATGAACTTAGGACATGGGCTGCTATCATCTAAAAATATAACAGCTTTGCCCTAACTGGTTTGGCTCAGTGGATACAGGACCGGCCTTCGGACTGAAAGGTCCCAGGTTCAATTCTGGTCAAGGGCATGTACCTTGGTTGCGGGCACATACTCAGTAGGAGGTGTGCAGAAGGCAGCTCATCGATGTTTCTCTCCCATCGATGTTTCTAACTCTCTATCCCTCTCCCTTCCTCTCTGTAAAAAATCAATAAAATATATTAAAAAAATATATAACAGCTTTCGTAAGAACTGCACAGTTGGGCTTGGCAGGAAGAGAGGTCTTAGAGCCTGGCTAGCATGGAGAGCAGGACTTTCAAATGGTGAGTTTCCCACAAAGGGGCTGGTCCCATGGCTGCCAACCTGAGCTTAACTCCCAGGGGCTGAGACAGAAGGAGAAGACCCTCAGGCAGGTGTACCAATCTCATCTAGTAGCTATAATCCCTCCCCACCATGCTCTGCCTGTGGTTCCTGAGCTGGGAAGAGAAATACTAAATCCCCAGTCACTAAGTTGTGCCTCCAAATACTGGTCAGCTGAAACAGAACTGCAGCCATGAACCAGAATGTGCCTCGTCTTGTGGAGGAAAGTCCTGCTCCAGGACTGACCTATTAGCCATCTGTTCCCGAAGCAGGTGGTGACCGAGAAGCCCGTGCCTGCTTCCTGAGGACTGCTCCGCCATGCAGTGGCTGATGAGGCTCCGGGTCCTTTGGGGCACCCACAAATCCTGCCACGCCTTCCACCTGGCCCCTCGGACCTTGCGCTTCCAGTCTGTATCAGCAACTGGCGCCCCGAGATGGAATGACCATGATAGACCTGAGAAATTTAACTTTGCCAGTGATGTCCTGGACTACTGGACTCAAATGGAGAAGGTGAGGAGGCGCCTGTGATGGGGGGAGGCTAGGTGCGATCTCTCTGGCTTTTCTTGCTCCTCAGAGGCTGAAGGGCACAGACCCGATTCAGCCGATACAGGCAGACCTCACCGTAGCAGTGTCATGGGAGAAGCTTATGTTTTGGGGTTCAATTCTCAATTCTCACCCTGGCCACTTCCGCACTTCTCTGAGCCTCAGTCGTTCTATCTGTGAAATGGGGACAATCTCACTTAAGAAACAAGCTGGTAAAAGTATCTGGTACAGAGTCAGATAATTGTGACCAAATGCAAAGTTCTAACTACAAGGTCAGCAACTTGATGGTAATGTGAATTCTGGCCTTCCACTAATGCGACTGTGAGCCTAACTGGGATTCAGCTCATCAAACTGGGCCTCAACTTCAGACTGCACTCAGAGGGTGGGGACAGGCCCCCTGCTGGTGCCCCTGAGAACCTGTCACCTAGAGCTCAGTCAGCCGTCCTCCTGTGGGGAGAGGAAGGCCACTGCAGGCCTCGCCACCAACTCCTACTTGGGTGTGGCATTGGGGTCTGTCCAGAGAAACCAGTCCCTGCAGCCTCTAGAGTTACAGGTCTCTTCAGAAGAAACCAAGTGCTTGAAACCAAAAGGGGAGCCGTGATGTCTACCCCAGGGGCTGGGGTGGACAATGGGTGGTGTTCCAGCTACTAAGTCCCAGCTGGTGATGTTCACAGTGTGAAAGGTTACCCAACATTATCTTTGTACAAAGAGAGAATCCACCTGCAATGCAGTCAGAGAGTTGATGGAATGTTTAAGTTTCCCATGAATTTAACATATGCATTCATGTGTTAGTGTTCAGGGCTTATCTGCCTTTCACGGGGCTTCTTCTCCCTCTTTCTTTTTCCTTTCTCTGAGTTTCCATAAGAACTCCCAGGAAAATAGAGCTTGGTTATGAGGAGCACTTTTATGACCCACGTTTCCCAGATGAGAAAACGGAGGATCCGAGTTTTACATTACCGACAGAAATTACATGCCTAAGTGGAGGAGCAGAATTTGGGTCCAGGTTGTCTAGTTCTAAAATATATATTTTTAAACCTGGCCCCATGATCTCAAGACCCCAAATCTTTGCCTTCAGACTATAAATTGACTTCCATTACTGTCCAGACCAAAAATCTGATGGAGACCTTGTGGACCATGAGATGGGCTGGAGAGGGAGGAGGCAGAGAGGAGGAAAGGGGCCCAGCACTTCATTTTCGCATTTATCTTCATAAAATTCTCATTCATTAGTTCACACATCCACCCATGGAGATAACCACCAAGTACATAGGATTCCCCATGGAATACCTGTTCTTGTTGGGTTTTATATCATTGTTATCAGTCCCTGTCAATTCCTCCGTATCTCCCACTGTCCCCCCAGCACCCTCATTCCATTCATTTTCATTCTCACAGCTCTTCTGATCTGTTTCCACTATTCCAATTGCCTTAACCATGATCAGTGTCTCTCCAGGGATGTGTGGTGTCTGACACCTAGAAGTTTCTCAATAAACGTTTGTGGAGTAAATTAATTTGAAACCTGCCGTACAATCTACAGATCTTGGTGCTGCTCCCATTAAAGACTCTGCAGAGGGCACACCACTGGGGTCCACTCTGCTCCCTGAACCTCCTTTAAAACTTAACAGTCTTGAGTTAGAAATCCAACATTTTTATGTGCCCTCTTCTTTTTATTTTAAACTAGAGGCTCAATGCATGAAATTTGTGCAAGAGAGTAGGCCTTCCTTTCCCCGGCTGTCGGCACTGATTCCCTCTGGCACAGGGGACCCGGGCTGGCTTCCCTCCAGCCTCAGCTTTGTCCCGAAGGATGTCCACAAGGAAGTCTGGTCTAATTAGCATATTACCCTTTTATTATTATAGATATGTTTTCATGATTTCAGAGAGGAAGGGAGAGATAGGGAGAGATAGATAGAAACATCAATGATGAGGGATAATCACTAATTGTCTGCCTCCTGCACACCCCAGACTTGGGATCAAGCCAGCAACCTGGACATGTTCCCTAACCAGAAATTGAACCGTGACCTCCTGATTCATAGGTTGATGCTCAACCACTGAGCCACACCAGCTGAGCAATGTGTGTGTGTGTGTGTGTGTGTGTATGTGTGTGTGTGTGTTTGATTTCCAGGAATCAAGTCCAATGAAAGCATGCATAAGGGGAACAAAAAAATTGATGTTTCTCTCTCTGTCACTTCCTCTCTCTCTAAACCAATCAATAAATGAAAACATTTTTAAATACTAAAGCTAACCTTTTCTACAAGCAATAAACTTATGCATGGGGGAGTTTTGTTTGTTTTATTGTGACTTGGATGCCTTTATTTATTTTTTATCTTTTATTTTTTAATCCTCACCCAAGGATAGTTTTTCCATTGAATTTTTAGAGAAAGGGAGGGGAAGGGTGGAAGGCATTGGGAGAGAGAGAGAGAGAGAGAGAGAGAGAGAGAGAGAGAGAGAGAGAGAGAGAAACATGGATGTGAGAGAGACACTTTAGTTGGTGGCCTCCTGCAGGTGCCCTGACAGGGGCCAGTGATGAATCTGCAACCAAACTACATGCCTTTGTCTGGGAATCAAACTTGTGACCCTTTGTTCCAAGGGCCAATGCTCTAATCGCTGAGGCAAACCAGCCAGAGCTTTATTTTTTCAATCATTTTAAAAATCTTTCAATTACAATTGACATACAATGTTATATTCATAAGTTATATAAATGTCTACTCATTAGGTTGTACACCTGAAACTGAGTTCTAGACGACTCTTATCACCGCAGAAGCTTTCTTTTGTCAGGTCTCAGTCAATCCCCTCCCGCCTCACCCTGGGCCCCAGGCAACCAGTGACCTGCTCTTGCACCCTTTTGTGTCTGGTTTCTTTTACTCAGTGTAATGTTTTTGTGGATTAGTTGCTTGTGTCCTTTTTTCTTTTTCTTTTTTTGTTAGTCCTCACCAGAAGATATTTTTTCATTGTTTTTGTTTGTTTGTTTGCTTGTTTGCTTTAGAGAGGGAGTGGGAGGAGGGAGGGAGAAAAGAGAAGGAGAAAGAGAGATGAACATGAACATGTAAGAGACACATCCATTAGTTGGTATCCGGCCGGGATCGAACCTGCAACCTGGTACTTGCCCTTAACCAGGAATCAAACCCAAAACCCTTTGGAGCAAGGGCAGACACTCTAGCCGCACTGGCCGGGGCTGTTCATTTCTTTCTACTGCTCAGTTACTTACTCAGTGTTTTATCTGTTAAAACTATTTCTCAATATCCCTTGGTTTCAGATCTCACCCCTTAAAACTTTAAGTTTCAAATCCAGTTTAAGGGTTTTATTTTATCCTCTCAAAAACAGCTTCATGTCAATATCACATTATCAAATTAATCTTTAGCACAAAAATACATAACTACTAAAATGATATCTTCTTCAAGGCACAGGAGTTAGGATCCAACACAGTCAGAATTCTGAGCAACAGTTGTTTTCTACTTGATATACCAGCTTTTCCATCATTTTTAAAATCCTGCAGAAATCTTGTGTACTGTACCAGACTCCCTGTATAAGCAGTGCACAACTTTTCATCAATACTTGTTAATATTTTTTATCCTGTTGGTCAAGAATTTTTTTCACAGCACTGATTCTTTTTATAGCTGTAAAGACACACATGTATATGCACATATATTAATCTTATCTCAGATGAGCTACATTCTTTGGTTCCAATCATCTGAGTGGATCATGTTTGTGCATCTTGGGGTGGGGGTGGGGGGCAGGAATTGCTGGAAAATATACACTAAACCATTTTCAGTGCTAACATTCAGGGAGTAAAAATGTGATGAGAAATTTGAAGAAATCCTTTTGTTTATAAGAACCTTTTCTGCTCATAAGTTTCTGTATTGCCTGAATTTTTACTCTGAACATGTTTTGTTTGGGGAATAAAATAATATTTTTTTAAAAACCATGTTTATTATAAAACACTTGGGGAAAAGAAGACAGTTGAGTTAAACAAGAAAATTGTCCATAAATATTTAAAACATTTACATATGGGCACATATGTGTGCCTTGTTTACCATGATATCCTTTTGGTCTAAGAACAGTGCCTAAGAAATAATAAGATCTAACTAATATTGAATGAATAAGTGAATAATTATTATTATGCCAGAGGCCTGGTACATGAAATTCATGCACGGGGTGGTGTCCCTCAGCCCGGCCTGCAACCTCTCCAATCTGGGACCCCTTGGGGAATGTCTGACTGCCAGGTTAGGCCCAATCCCTGTGGGATCAGGCATAAACCCAGCAGTCGGACATCCCTCTCACACTCTGGAACTGCTGGCTCCTAACCGCTCGCCTGCCTGCCAGCCTGATCACCTCCTTACCGCTCCCCTGCTGGCCTGATTGACGCCTAACTGCTCCCCTGCTGGCCTGATTGCCCCCAACTACCCTCCCCTGCAGGCCTGGTCACCCCAACTGCCCTCCCCTGGAGGCCTGGTTGCCCCCAATTGTGTTCGCTTGCTGGCCCGATCACCTCCAACTGCTCTCCCCTGCCGGCCATCTTGTGTTGGCATCTTGTGATGTTGCACGTGAGGCCACTTAGGCTTTTATTATATAGGATTTGAATTATAATGTAAATATGGTTTTGCTTATATAAGTTGATATTATATTGTTAGCATTTTATTGTAAAAAATCTGAATTTTAAAATTTGTTTTATTAATTCTACTAGAGACACGGTGCATGACATCCGTGCACTGGGGCGGGGGCGGGGGGTGTCCCTCAGCCTGGCCTGCACCTTCTCACAGCCTGGGACCCCTCGGGGGATGTACCTCATCTGGCGGTCAGACATCCCTCTCGCAGTCTGGGACCCTTCGCTCCTTACTGCCCACCTGCAGCAGAAGTGGGATAGGCTCCCGCCACCACCACTGCGTTGGCCAGCTGTGTGCCCGGCTTCTGGCTGAGCAGCACTCTCTCTGTGGGAGCACACTGACCACCAGAGGCAGCTCCTGTGTTGAGCATCTGCCCCTTGGTGGTCAGTACATGTCATAGCAACCAGTCTTTCTGCTGTTTGGTCAATTTGCATATTAGCCTTTTATTATATAGGATAATTTTGTAGACAGCAAATAGTTATATCCTGCCAATCTTTGTTTTTGGGAAATGGAGTTTGCTTACATTTAAAGTAATTACTGATAATGAAAGACTTATTGCTGCCATTTTGTTCATTGTTTCCTTGGTATCATACCTTTTTATTTTTGACCTTCATTTCCACTTTTAAAGCTTTCTTTTGTGTTTGGTTGGTGTTTTGTGTGTGTGTGGTTTTTTTGTAGTGATATGTTTTGATTCTCTTCTCATTTCTGTCTGTGTATATACTATGAATTGCATATCTATATATATAAAAGGCTAATATACTAAGTGTCTGACCATTCGACCATTCAACCAGTAGCTATGCCATGCATTGACCATCAGGGGGCAGATGCACAAAGCACAGGCATGGAAACATGGAACAGACTGATGAATCTCAGAGGGAATGGGGAGGTTGGAGGGTGGGAAGAGATTAAACACACATCTTATATGCATACTAGAGGCCTGGTGCACAGATTCATGCTCCGGTGGGGTCCCTCGGCCTAGCCTGCGGGGATTGGGCCGAAACCCACAGTCTCACATCTCCTGAGGGGTCCCGAATTGTGAGAGGGTGCAGGCCAGACCGAGGGACCCCACTGAGACACTATCCGTGCACCGGGGCTCTAGTATTACATATAATGTCTTAAAGTTATAACAATATATTTTAAACTAATAAGAACTTAACTTTAATTGCTTATAAAAACCCTATTTCTTGATAAATTTAAGAAATAATAAAGATATATAAAGAAAGTAAAAAAGTAAAGACTTGCTTCCACAACATACAAAGGTCTCAAACTCAATAAAAAGGAAACAACACACTTGAAAAATTGGGAAAAGATCTGAACAGTTTACTTGAGGGACTCACAGTTAGCAAAGAAGTACAAAAAGGTACTCAACATTACTTGTTATTAGGGAATCTATAAATAAATAAACAAATTCCTTTCCAGCCACATCTCAACCCCCACTGAAGGTTGCCAACAAGTTTCAGTCTTTTCCTTCTGTCCCAGAGGAGCTGAGACTCCAGCAACAGCTCCTCCCAACCCTGGGGCACCACATCAGAGAAGGGGGGTGCAAAAGTGAGCAGAACATCACAACATGCCCTGCCGTTCTGAGTGTGGCTTTAGCTGTTTGGGCATTTGTTGGTTGCTGCAGATCCTTGACTGTTTCAAGAACCCCAACAAAGCCATTTTAGTCTGTTTCCTTGATGTTTCTCTGAAGGAATAGGGCCTGGACCTTCCCAGTCTGCTTCTTCCAAATTTCACCATTAAAGGGCACTTAATTTTAAAAATTGATTTCTCCAAATATTCAGAACCTAAATTAGCCTCTTTAATGTGTAGCAATTATAATAATAGTCATATTTATTTAGCATCTACTGTGCCAGGCACTGTTATGTACACTTTACTCATTAAATAACTCATTTAGACTTTATGACCTGTTAGGTAATATTGTCCCCACTTTGTAGATGAGAATGCTGGGGTACACAGAGGAATGCACTGTCTACATATGGAACTAAGACACATGGGGATGGAGCTTTAAGTCTTCACTTGGAGACATGAAACTATTCATGGTTTTATGTGACTTGAGAGGAGGTGGCTACAGTAGACCAGAAGAAGGTTGCTGGATCACACTCTAACTTTTCTGGACTCTTTAAATGATTTAAAATGGGGTCTTAGGCCCTGAGCTATGTTCCCACTGGAATGTGACTGTGACAGTGAATTGGGGAAATAAGTGCCTTTTTCCTCTGAAGCAGGAAGTAACACATGGTGTGTGATCTTGACCAGGAAGGCAAGAGAGGCCCCAACCCAGCCCTGTGGTGGGTGAACGGCCAAGGAGACAAGTGAAGTGGAGTTTCCGAGAGCTGACAGACTTCACCTGCCGCGCAGCCAACGTCTTCACGCAGACCTGTGGCCTGCAGCAGGGAGACCGTCTCGCCTTGATTCTGCCCCGAGTGCCTGAGTGGTGGCTGGTGGCCGTGGGCTGCATCCGAACAGGTCAGTGACTCAGAGACCTGTAGACACCTTAGGGATGTCCTGGAGCCAACTGGTCCTGGAACACTAGGTGCTTCCTCTTCCCTACATTCTTTCTTCTTCACAGTCTTTCTCTTTCTCAGACTCCATCACATATTTTACCCCTTATCCCCCACTCTCTCCCTCACCCTCACATACACTCAAACACAATGTCTCTCTCTCTCTCTCTCTCTCACACACACACACACACACACACACACACACACACACACACTTTCTCTTCCACAGTCTCAGACGTTATTCCTTTTTTGAAATTCATCAATTGCAAACCTTTTGCCATATTGGAGCCCCCCCTGAGTTAGTAAAGAGTCAGTTGCAGACATTGTGACACCCATAAATACCATATAAATACCCATAAACCCTGGATCCCAGACATTGCCTTCACCATCACCAGAGCAGACTTATCAAACAAGAAGTCTGACATTGGTACAATATGTGTTACCTGATAGCTAACCATAGTCAACAGTCCCCAATTGCCTTAACCATGTCCCTGACAGCCATTTCTTTCTTTAAGTCCAAAATCCAATTGAGGATCATGCATTGCATTTAGTTGTCATGTCTTCTCAGTCTCCTTTAATCTAGAAGGGCTCTCTAGCCTTTTCTGCATGGCGATGACATTTTGAAGTGTCTAAGCCAGTTGCTTTGCAGGAGGTGCACACAAATTGGTATTTCTGACTCTTGCTTCATGATTGTATTCATCTTAAAACATCTTAGCAGGAGTGCTGGGAGGACAGTGTGTCTTTGTTGGTGCATCACAGGAGGGGTCTCTGCAGTGTTTTGTCTTCCATCAGTGATGCTGTTAATCTCAATAGAAGGGTGGTATTCATTTTGTCAGGGCACCTTTTCTCTTCCTGATTGGTAAGCAGTCTGTGGGGTAACACGTATGAGACCAGTGACTATCCTGCTCCCCCACTGTCTTTCACCCCGTGGTTTGAGTATCCCCTGATGATTCTTGACTGAGTTAAATATTATTATGGTGGTTTTACATGAGGATTTTCTGTTTATATCACCCCTCTACATTCTTTAGGTAACATTCTTCTGTAGATATTTTCCTTTCCCTTTTAATTGCTTATCTATCTATCTATCTATCTATCTACCTATCTATCTAATTTATAATTACAATAGGACTCATGGATTTTTTAAATTACTTCAGTTGAACCACATGTTCACACAACAGTCTGTTCATGCTCTTGCTTATATATTCCTCTCTCTTTTTTTTCCTCATAAAATAGTTGATTAATCCATCTAGTTCCTGTGGAATCAAATATTAATAGCAACAGCAGAGGGAGCATGAAGAAGCCATGTCACCTGTAGAGCTAAGAGATGGCCCATGAGAAACCCAATATGTGAGCTGAACCCTTTGGGAAAAGCATAGCTAAAGAGGAGTAGAAGCAGAGAAAGGGAATTCCAAGAACGGGCTTAGCACATGCAAAGGCTTAGAGTCAGGAGTTGCCTATGTGAATGGCCATTTTGAAATACAGAATAGAGGTGTGGGAGAGAAAGGTGGAGCGTGGGCAGCGTCTTCAGAGTCAGAATGGGGAGCGTGCTGTTTTCCTGGAGAGAGGACACAGGTGTTAGTGAAGAGAAGTGAAGGTGAACGTGGTGGGCAGGCAGGCTAAATGGCCATCTCAGAAGCGATTAAAGAAAACTGAGTTTATTTAAGGAAAAAGAAGTTGGGGGTGGGATATCCAAAGGGAAGGGCTGCACAGCCAGGGGCCAAGGAGCTGAAGGTGCACCGAGGAGCTGCATTTTCATCCTGATGTGCAGTCATGGGCGGGAATCTCTTGTTGTCAGTGGGTTTGGGGGCTGAGCTGGTGGGCTTGGAATGGGGATGGAATGCAGGTGTGTGATCAGGGGGCTTCAGGACAGTTCCAGTTCCTTACATGGACTGATTCCTGGTGTCCAGCAAGCATTTCCTGGTCTTTGTTCTCCTGTGGCGGGAAGCTTCCAAATGGCTGTCAAGGGTTGTATTGCCTTCTAGTCCTAACAACAGGAAATGCTGGAGGAACATCGATGCTCTGGGGAACTTACACAGGTAATAACACAGAAGTTCAAGGCAAGGCATTTGGTGTGGAGATTAGAATCCAGTGGGTGCACACAGATACTTGAACTAATTGTTGGTGACAGCAGAAGGGAGGGAAGGTAGGAAAGTTCCAGGGACAATGTGGTTAATTTGGATGTGAGGGATGAAGGAAAGAAGGTGAAAGGGTGAGGGCTACGCCCTCCATCTTGAATCCTCCATTTTTGGGCAGCAGCCTTAGCCATGTACTCGGCAAGGAGCTTCTTCCCAGAAGCCCGAGCCTCTGCTAGCCACACCTAGGATTTCTTTAAACTAACCAATAATAATCAAAGGAAGTGCGCGCCATAGATACGACCACATCCTGTGAAACAAGACACCAACTTGCGCCCGGCCAATCAGCAGGGCCCACAGTCCTCTCCCCTCCCCTTACTCCAACCCCCCTATAAAACCTCTCTCCACACAGAGCTCTCTCTCTCTCTGCCGCTTGCCGCTGCATCAGTGAGTGTGGGCAGGGAGCCGAGCTAGCTCGAATAAAGACTCTTTGCTTTGGCATTGGACTCAGCTGGCTCCCTGGTGGTCTTTTGGGGATCCTGAAATCTGGGCATAACAAAGGGATTCCCAATGACACAGGGATGAGAGAAGAGGGCGGGAGCAGAAAAGCAGGGACTGGGATAAAGCTATTCTTGATTTCAGAGACTCTGTCCTCCTTTCATCTGTGCTCCCAGGTCCCATGTAAACTCTTGCAAAGTAGGATCCACCTGTCTACTGGCTGCACCCATCTAGAGTAGACAGGATAGGGAAAGCGTTTCAAGTTTTAATGTGCATGGGAATCACTGGAGGTCCTGCCAAAATGCAGTTTCTGGCCCTGACCCCTTGGCTCAGTGGTTGTGTATTGACCTATGAACCAGGAGGTCATGGTTCAATTCCCGGTTGGGGCACATGCCCAGGTTGCAGACCTGATCCCCAGTGTGAGGGTGTGCAGCAGGCAGCTGATCAATGATTCTCTCTGATGACTGATGTTTCTATCTCTCTCTCCCTCTCCCTTCCTCTCTGAAATCAATGAAAATGTATTTTAAAATTTTAAAAACTGCAGGTTCAGCCGAAACCGGTTTGGCTCGGTGGATAAAGCGTCGGCTTGCGGACTGAAGGGTCCCGGGTTCGATTCCGGTCAGGGGCATGTGCCTGGGTTGCGGGCACATCCCCAGTAGGGAGTGTGCAGGAGGCGGCTGATCGATGTTTCTCTCTCATCGATGTTTCTAAACTCTCTATCTCTCTCCCTTCCTCTCTGTAAAAAATCAATAAAATATATTTTAAAAAAAATGCAGGTTCAGATTTGGTAGGTTTGGTGTGACGCAGTGGTGCTGACACTGCAGGTCTTTGCTTAGCAAGGGGTTAGGGGATTTCTATGCAGATAAGTCAGGCCTGAAGCCCATGGTTGTAAAACAGGAAATGAAAGAAATAATTTCTTTCTCATCCCCAGGGATTATCTTCATGCCAGGGACAACCCAGATGAAGGCCAAGGACATTCTCTACCGACTAAAGCAGTCCAATGCCCAGAGCATCGTGACCACAGATGCCCTTGCCCCGGAGGTGGACTCTGTGGCTTCTGAGTGTCCCGCTCTGAAAACCAAGCTCCTGGTGTCTGACCACAGCCGTGAGGGGTGGCTGGACTTCCGATCTCTGATTCAGTGAGTTTCGGGTCTGATGGAGGTGCTCTCTGAGGAACGGTGGGAGAAGGCCCTCCGCACCCAAGCGCTGTAGACAGACAGCTGGTGGTAGGAAGCTCACCAGGCCTGGCTCCAGAAACCTCTTCCCAGCTGTGTCCCTGACCTGCTGTGTGACCCTGGGCTACTTCCTGCCCCTCTCTTAGCCAAGGTTGCTTCATCTGTAATATCAGGACATTGCGCTTCTGGGATGTGAATCACCCCTGGGATGTGAAAGGAGGTGTAACCTCAGAGAATTACTGTGTTTCAAGCTTTTTGTAGGTGGGAATTGAAAAGATTATTCACACATAAATATAAACACATATATATGAATAATTTGAATGAGAAGTTAAATTTGATCTTAAAGGTGAAAGTTGAGACTGCAGGAAAAAAATGAGGCTGTGACTGGCAGAGGGTTTTGGGGGCAAAAATCTCCCAGGGTCAGGGTGCCCTTAGAAAGTTAGGAAAATGCCTGGAGGTCAGAAAGACCCTCCATCTCCAATCCTTTAATTCTGTGAGCCTTCATGCATTTTTTACACAGTCGACCTAAGAAACACCCATAACAGTAGAAATTTTTATGAGTTTCTTTGAGTCAAACTGACAACATATGCTGGGAAGCAACATCTGAAATGCTCTGGAGGAAAACCGTTTTTGTAGCTTCTTTCATGCATTTGAAATTCAAGAGGTGACACAAGAAAGATTACAGGAAGGTGGGAGAAAGCCAGGTGGGGATGGGATGACAGGATAGTTAAGATTATGTGTCTCTTGAGGGGTAACACCCCCTACAAGGGATATCACTTTCCGTATTTCAAGGACGTATTATCCAACCTGTACGAGAACAATGGACAGGCTTGCTTAAGGCAAAGATAAACCTTTCACCAGAGAAGTTATGTGTCAGGGGCCTGACTCCTTGCCATGTCCTGCCCGGTCAGGAATTTATGATCAGATCACCTGTGAGGTTAGTTCCAAGAGCCTCCTGTTCCACCCACAACTCAAACCTTGCTGGGTTTCTTTTCTTTGTCTCTTTTATTTTTCTGAGGTAACATTGGTTTATAACATGTAAGTTGCACTGGGTTTGTTTTCTTGAAGTAACCCTTCTATTTTTAAAGTAAAATGTTATTCAACCCCAAAAGGCAAACACAGTGAAGTCACACCTTGTATTGGATTCTAAGGTCCGAGAGTTGGGGCTCTCCCTCCAGGGAGCAGGCCCTCACCTTCCCCTGGCGCTATCTTTGCCTTTCTCTCTCCTCAACTCCAAGGACCTTTCTTCTGCCCCAAACTTGTTTCCTGAGCCAGTGCAGCCCAGCTGGCTCAGTGGAACTAACCTCTCAGGTGATCTGATCATAAAATCCTGACCAGGCAGGGCATGGCAGGGAGTCAGGCCTCTGACACATAACTTCTCTGGTGAAAGGTTTATCTTTGCCGTAAGCAAGCCTGTCCATTTTTCTTGTGCATGGAGACCAGTCCTTCCTCTGGTGTTGCAAAACCCCGGTTTCTGCACTGGCCAGGTACTCAGTTGGTTAGAGTGCAAAGGTTGTGGGTTTGATCCCTGTTCAGGGCACATACAAGAATCCACCAATGAATGCATACATTAGTGGAACAGTAAATCCATGTTTCTCTCTGTGTGTGTCTGTGTAGCTCTCTCTCCCTCTCTCTCTCTCCCTTCCTCTCTCTAAAATCTATACAAGCAAACCAGGTTTCTGACTTTGAGCCTCATGTTGTGTTGTTTGCTGACCCTGAGGGTGGAGCCAGGAGACCTGACTTCTCTCCTTTTCTGTTCAATCCCTTTGTAGATCAGCATCCCCAGATCACACCTGTATTAAGTCAAAGACCACGGACCCAATGGTCATCTTCTTTACCAGCGGCACCACCGGCTTCCCCAAGATGGCAAAACACAGCCATGGACTTTCCTTGAGACACTCCTTCCCTTCATGGTAAGAAAGAGGGCAGCAACTTAGAGGCTGGGTCACAGTCTGGGGCAAGGGGTGTGTGTGTGTGTGTGTGTGTGTGTGTGTGTGTGTGTGTGTGTTGGGAAAGGTGCTCTAAGTAGAACCGAGTCCATCCTGCTTCTCCCTTCTGCTCTCTTTAGTTCAGACCACTGAGGGTCTCCCAGGCGAAGGTCTGGACTTCTAAGCGTGTGTTGACAGAAGCCTCCCAGTGACAAGGGAGTCCTGCCTGAGCACCTTCACAGGTGTGGAGGGAACGTGGGTGGAGGCAGCAGGCATTCTGCAGGCTGCACAAATGGCAAACCATGTGTCTTTGTCACTGGTTCCAGGTTTGCTGGGAGGAGGACAGAAAGTTCTAGCTATGTGAAGTGTACAGATACAAAGGTGGAGTTTCCCAGTCATGAACCATTAAGAGGAAGTAATATCTGGAACCAAGCCACTGCCTTTCACCTAAAATAAATAATTGTAGATGCTGAAGACATAGCTTTGAGTTAACCATGTAATCAATTTTAAACTAAACATCTTTTCCCTCCTACTTCCTCCTCCCCAAGGAGTAATATTCAGACCAGACAAAGTTCTGTGGGGAAGTATGGGCCTTGGTTGGCAAGTCTGTAAGGAGGAATTTGAAAAGGTCAGGAGCCTCTGGGGGGACCTTGCCAAAGATGGCAGCCCCTGCCTTGACTTTCCAAAAGAGGCCAATCCCCTGGGTGTTTTTCTGGAATCTCTATGTTTAGTCTTTAAGACCCGACCTTGAAGAAGCAGGTGCTTTCTCAAGGATATTTACCCTGCTGATTGTATCTAGAGGTTAAATTTAGTTCAAGCCATTGTTACAATAAAAGGCTAACAGGGCAGGCTGTTTTGGTTCCTAAAGCCAAACAAGCCCCTTAGCCTTCTCTTTCACAAACACATGTGTCAAAGTAATCTGTTCATTCGTCTCTCAGAATCTACTGCTCAGCCCCGGCAAAGTTCTATGCATGTTGTACCTTATTAAGCAGAGCAGGGGGCAGAGAAGGTGTCTTGTGGACACTGGGTATCTGTGCTGATGATATCACTTGATCAGCAAAACCCTGGAGGAATGGGGGTGGAAAGAAGGGGAAAGTTTTCTGTGTAGTTAGAATAACACAAGCAAAGGCAAAAAGATATAAAAGGTAGTGTTCATAGCCCAGCTGGCATGGATCAGTGATTTAGCATCGGCCTATGAACCAGGAGGTCATGGCTCAATGGCAGGTCAGGGCACATGCCCAGGATGTGGGATCCATCCATGGTGTGGGGCACACAGGAGGCAGTCAATCAATGATTCTCTTCACCATTGATGTTTCTATCTCTCTTTCCCAGTCTCTTCCTCTCTGAAATCAATTAAAATATATATTTTTAAAAGTAGCACTCATAGAACTACAGAGATTTGAGAGGAGCTGTTGCTGCAGGTGTCCAGGAGGCACAGATGAGAGGATCTGAGCAATTGAGTAGGGCCCAGAGCACTCAGGGTCATGGGCTTTGGTGCAGAGATTGAGCTTATTGGGAAAACAATAAGCTTATTGGTGTATTGAAAGGTTGTTAACAAGGGAGAGACCCAATCCAATTTGTATTTTGAAAAGATCACTGTCCTACAGGGTGAAGAATGGCTTGGAAAAAGAATAGATTTAGAAAGACCTGTTAAAGGGTCTTAGAATAATTTAGGTGCAAGATGGTGGTGGCTTGGGCAAGGTGCTGGGGACACGAAGGAAGTTAAGATTTCTAAAAATTTAGGAGATAAAATGGGAGGGTGTGCTAGCTAATGTGGGAGGTAAGAGGGGCTGGAGAGTCAAGGTGGACTCCCAGGTTTTGAGCTTGGGCAGTAATGACATTCACTGAAACACAGAGAGCACTGGAGAAGAATTAGTCCCGGGAGGCAGGAGAGATTAGGATGCTCTGGGTTTGAGATGACCGAGAGACATCCCAGGAGAGATGCTCAGTGGGCAGTTGGGTCTGAAGCTCAGAACAGAGGTCCCTAGCGTGTAATTTCCTGTGGGTGTGCCACAGCCCTCAGAGAGATGGGAACAGGGAGTGTGAATGGCTCTCCAGGCCCCTCCCTACTAATAGATGAGCTCTTCAAAGCCATAGCTCCTGATGGGAGAGTTGAGTTTTTCTCAAGGAGTTATGCACACAGAGGTCCCTCAGAAGCAGTAGGTGTAAGGTGGAGAAATGCTTCAGACCTAGCTGAGTAACCACGGGATTACATTTTCTGTCTCTCTATCTACCAAGTGTTTCTGTTGTGTGTGTGTTTTTAAATATTAAATGTATATTGTTCAAAGTATTACATATGTTCCCTTTTCCCCCATTCCCTCCTTCTAGCGCACCCCACCCCCTGTTTTTTTTATTGTTATTATTTTGTAGTTAATTCTCACATGAGGATATTTGTTTTTCATTGATTTTTAGAAAGTGTGGGGGGGGGGGAGACAGAGAGAGAGAGAAACATTGATGTAAGAGAGACACATCAATTGGTTTCCTCCCATACGCACCCCAACCAGGGCTGCCTGCAACTGAGGCACATGCCCTTGACCAGAACCAAACCCAAGACCCTTCAGTCCAATGTTCTAAACACTGAGTCAAACTGGCTCGGGCTGTTTCTGTTATGTTTTGATGCTGTTCTCAGAAGGGCCCCTCCCTTATTATACCCGATCGCTGCCACCATTGTCCAAAACTGTGCCAATAACAGATGTGAATCCTGAAAAAGAGCAACAGACTTCATCCCAGTATTCCCAGCTTTAAGGATCATTATGATTGGACCAGTTTAAGTGTCATGTGACCAGGAAATCTGATTGGGGTGCCTTTGGGACTGGGGTGGGAGTGAGTCCTGAGCCCCACACAAACCACATGACTTGAGAGTGAGACGGGTGGCTCGCTGTCTGAGAACCAGATTCCCGAGCCCTCAGTCACATCCTCCTGTGGTTACAAAGCTGAGGCCACTGCATTTTGGAGTCAGCAGGAAATTACTGCAGCTGAAGGCCTCTGATGTCCTGTGGTGCCTGTCAGATCCAGGCTGGATTATGGCTGCCGTGGGGACCCTGTTTGAACCATGGACAGCAGGGTCTACTGTCTTCATCCACCATCTGCCCCAGTTTGACACTAAGGTCATTGTGGAGGTAAGAGGACTAATTTCTCAGTGTCAACAAACTCCCAGAGAAACTCATATTTCAGGTTCAAAAGCTGGCCCCTGCTGAGAAGAGTGTATGTAACAAAGAAGCCCATTAGGGTGATAGAACCTGAGCTCTGGGGTCTCAAATGTGAGACATTGAATCAGTCAGTGAGTCTCTCAGAATACACATTTTGAGAAATTAAAGCAACCAGAACAATCTCAGTTCTCCTGGCTCCTCCAGGGCCAGGTAGCTGGTGTGTGCGTGTGAATTTATTGAAGTGTTTCAAATCAGAGCCCTTGGAATAGGATGGTTCTAGCTCCTTTTCACACCTTTAACATTGTTAGGGGTAACCTTCGCTCTCTGAGCTTAGTCTCCTCACCTGTACGATGGGAGTTTTAATAATCACTACCTCGTAAAATTGTTGGGAATAATGAGACGATACAGGCAAAGTATAGAAAGTGCTTAGCCCTGAGGCCTGCACCTGAAAACATTCAGGAACTGGTAGCAGTTGCTGTTATTGTTATGAGCACATCATGGTGACAATTGAAGTTGCCTCCATAAACCCTTTCAAATGACTGTCCTGCTTCTGAACATGCTGTTTGTGTCTCCACTCACTACACCCTTGCTTTCCTTCCGAAGACCTGCCTCTTCCTCTCCACCACTCAAGTCCCAGCCCCTCCCCTCACCACTGTGGGGCCTGTTCTTCTCCAGGCCCTTCCATTGGAGCCCCTCACTGCTCATCTTTAATCCATTATACCCTTTCTTCTGTATTATCAGTCTCTCACTTCTCATCAACTCTAGTCCCTCAGTCCATAAACACATTCATGTTAAATATATAGATACTGGAGGAATTAACAAATGAATAAATAGGCTCTCTTAGAAGGGAGATCAGCATTCAAATGGTAATAATTGGCCAGTATTTTGTTGTTGTTGTTTATGGCCAGTATTTTTCATCTTAACTATAAATATAAAATTTTTCTCTGTTCACCTTGTAGACACTCTTTAAATACCCCATCACCCAGTACATTACTGCGCCCTGCGTATTTCGAATGATTCTGCAGGAGAATTTTGGCAGGTATGTAGAAGTGGCCTGTTGTAATCACAATCTTTGGGTAGGATTTTAAGGATTCTATTTCACTGTGGTCTTGTTGTTGGTGTGGAACAGTCTCTTCCATGGGGTTGGGAGGAAAGAATGACAAAGAATCACACCCAGGAGTTTGCGATGTGGCAACGTGGTTTATTTGTTAGGTAACATCAATAGAGTTCTCCTCCCGGCTTCCCAATGCCCCATCTCTCTGGGCCCTGCCCTGGAACAAGTGCCATCTCGTCTTCAACAGCCAACGCAAAGGCCAATGCCCGGAGTTTCTGCTTCATGATCCTTCCGCCTGGACGTCTCCCCCGGCCCAGCTGGCCTCCAGACCTGCATGGTCCTCTGCTCCTGGGCGGGAGGGGACAGGAACAAATTGGGCCACTGGGGTCCCAGGCAAGAGAGAGAGCCAGCATTACCCCCCTCCCCCGCCCCCGCCCCCCGGGTCTCAACCAGGAGCTTTTTCAAAACAACCCACTAACTTCCCAAGATTCCAGGGCCATGCACTGGGCCCACCCCTAGCCAACGATCTTTCCCAGGTTAGACTGAGAGCCTCTGTGGTCCCACACCTCCCCCTGCGCCATTTTGACTTTACTGGGAAGTTCCTGATCTCCCCCATCCCCCTCCCACACACAATCCCAACCCAGAGGGGGGAGGGAGGGGTGTTAATCCCCTTGGGGGGACTGGGCTGCCATTTCTTGGGTATGAAACTGGAGCTTCCTGGTGAAGCAAACAGGCCTCTGCTTCCCAGCTGCCTGTGCTCCACATTGTCAGCCTCTCCCCTGGCTCTGTTTCTTTCAATCACCAGCCAAGGATGGTAACAGTCTGACTGTTTTAACTCTGGATCTTTGAGAGCGAGTGTGTGTGTGTGTGTGTGTGTGTGTGTGAGAGAGAGAGAGAGAGAGAGAGAGAGAGAGAGAGAGAGAGAGAGAGAGAGAGAGAGAAACTCTGGTGGTGATAATTATCCGCCAGTCTAATTAGTTTATTAAGCAGGACTCAGATCCAAATGAAAAGTTTTCATTTTTAAACTTTTTTATGAGAAATAACAAACATAAGACATAAATTTGTAGATTCAGAAACTGTTGAAAATTAAACCAATATGTAACCACTCATTCAAGTCACAATAAGAGAACATCACCAGCCCCCAGTGACCTACTCAGACCTCTCCAACTCCCTACAGGAACTCACTATCTTGCCTTTTATGGTGTTCACTCATTTGTGTGTTGTTTCTTTTTTTTTTCCCCCCCTTGTAGTTTACCTCCTATGGAAATATTCTGAAACAAATGAGTCTATTTTACTTGCTTGTGCGCTTTGTAATCATATTATTCTGTAATGTTCAGCTTATTTTTACAACATTATATTTCTAAGATGTGCCCATGTTGCATCATGTTGCTGTAGCTAATTTTTATTGCTATATAATATCCCATTTTATAAAAAGTCCACATTTTCTTCCATCCGCTCTACCACTAATGGACATCTGGGTGGTTTTCATTCGAGGGCTGCTGATGATTGACACTGTTCTTGCACATTCACCTTGTGCACATCAGCACTCTTTTGTGTGGGGTCTTTCTAGGAGAAATTGCTGAGTCACACTGACACCGCATCCTACCACCTATTTTCCAAAGTATCCCATCATCCTGTGCGCCCACTAGCAGGGAGGCAGGATTCCCTTGTTCCACATCTTTGGCAACATTTGTTCTTGTCAGTCTTTAATTTTTACCAATCTGATGCATGTAGTGTCATTTTGCTGTAGTTTTATTTTGTATTTCTCTGTGTTTACAGATTAATTTTGAGCTAAAGTGCAATCTTGTCTTTGAACGTAATGGACACTTATGTATTTTTAGGGACTCTAAAATGGAAATGGCAGCTTCAAAAATCAGACCTAATAACTTTTAGACAAGAGTTAAAATGTCAAAGAGTTGAACAAGTACCCTTATGAAGCTAACTCTGAAATACAACTTGCTTTTATTCACAAAGCCTCCATCCCAGCATGCCCTTGGAGTCTGCCTCGATCTGTATTTCAAAGCTCATATGACAGCCACTTTGTGCGACATTCCTCAGATGACGAACTTGGTCAAAACCCAGTAAAAATCCAATCAGGGCATCACTAATGACTCCACTGGAGACTCTGCTAATTTTACCTACTTTGGAGAAAGCTCCAGATGAGTGAGGAAGACACCCCTAATGAAACCAGCCCCCTGTCCACCATTCCTGACTCTGTGTCCAGGAGAGGAGTTGTTGGGGGGGGGCGGGCGGGGGAGAGGAGCCAGAGATTTGCCACTTCCCTCATCGCCAAGAACTGGTCCAGCTGAGCCTGCTGATGCTCAGACCTTAGTCACTTCTCCGCATTTCCTTCAGGGAGTCCATTATGACTGGGTGACTGTTTCTGTATTATTCCTGGAATTTCCCTGAGGAAAATGGAGGGGAAATAACGTACAGCACACGGCGTGCCTAGTACAGGATATGCCTGCCACAGGCTCACAGCAGACTTTCCTGTTGTCTCCAAAATGCCTTCTTAAAGGGCTGCTCCCTGTGACCCCTGTCCTGCTCCCACACTCAGCCCAATCTTCCTTGATGACCGGAGCAATTGATTGACAGTCCCTAACTTGCATTCTCCCCTCGGGAACACAAAAGCCCTTCAGTTCACATAACCCATCTCCCCCAAGGCAGGAAGTGCAGCCCAATAACCATCCCTGTGTGTTCCCAAAGTCCTAGCCTTTACGCCTCATGGTTTATAAAACATCACTCTTTCCACATAGAAGCTTCCCTCAGACGAGGCCTCAATGTCCAAAATGAGTTGGATCCTTAACTGAACCCATAGCCTTATCACCACCACCATCATCACCCCTCCCCCTCCCCGCCTGAAGAACAGTTCATAGGGACTGACAGACAGGAAGTGAATGACGTCCACCCGGAAGGCAAGTAAGGAAGTGAGGAAGCAGAAAGGAGGATGGGCTGCTAACTCCTGGGCCTGGGTAGGAGCGTCCAGGGCCTGCTCTGAAGCTCTGTGGACACCTTGTCTCCCCCAAACCTCAGGTTCCCCACTCTGGAGCATTGCTCTACTGGCGGAGAGGCCGTGCTGCCCGAGGAGCAAGAGAAGTGGAGACAACGGACAGGCCTTCTGCTCTACCAGCTCTACGGACAGTCGGAAACGGTAGGTGGACGGGCCCCTCTGGGCCATGCAGCCCAGCAAAGAAGCTGAATCTGCCAGAGCATGTGCACAGGTCCCACTGTGCGCACAGCCAGCAGAGTGCACCTCTGGAGTTCCGGGCTGATTGGCCCCAAATGTTTGCAGAGAGAGGATTCACACACAGTCTTTGACTTGTCAAGACCTCAGTGTGCTGACGACTATTGGAGAAAACCTCCCAAAGGGGTCTGAGGACAGGGGCTGGGTCCCTGGGATCAGGGGAGCTGGGAGGAGTGATGGCAATGGAGGCGCCTCCTGCCTCACGGAGGCCCCGCCTGCGAGTCCTGCCCACATCACCTCCCTCCCTAAGCAGCAGCCACAGGGCCAGGCAGGAGCTGGGCCCGGAATCTCACCTCGGGGTGTATGAGGGCAGCACACAGGTTTGATTGTGGGGCTGGAGCAGGAGCGGAAGAGGGAGCAGAGGCTTCACACACACACACACACACACACACACACACACACACACACGCACACACGCGTACACACTGTGACCCCCAAGGGTGTCACTGAGCACGCAGTGGGCAGGGCTTCAGTGGTAGGAAGGGGGGCTGCCTCTCTCCCAAAGCTTCCTCAACCCCCTGATGCTGACACAGCCTTTCTCCTGTTAACGTAAAAAAAAACATTGAAACCTGTAAAGAATTTTTGTGAGTTTATTTGAGCCAAACTGTCGACATATGCCGGGAAGCAGAACCTCAACGAATTGAGATAGTGCTCCGGAGAATGGCAGGGTTACATCCGTATATATACATGACATTCATTGGTGACACATTTAAGGCGGTGGGATTAAGCGAAGTGGGGGAAACCTCTGTGATAAGATAAAAAGTAAAATGATGGACACATCCTTAGGTGGGTGCAGGAACAATTAACATGACAAATGAAAGAATCTCCTGCATCTGTCCTGGGCCCAGCACACCTGGCCGTGCCCCAGAGGCTCCAGATACAGGGAAATCACACGTTACCCAGACATTTCAAGGGTGTGTTATCATAGATGCAAAAAGACAGACAGGCTCAGTTACGGTAAAGGTTGACCTTGTCAGTGAAGATATCGGCTTAGGACGTAACTGCCCACCATAACTGCTTTTAGTTAAGGTTTAATTTCAGACCATCCTTTGTGGTTACTTTAGGTCTACGAGTTTGCAAAACTGCCATGCAGTCCTCCCCTGAGCTTGTCAGGTCAGGATGTGGCCCCTTTCGTCAACACTCCCCTCCTCCCACTATCCTGTCAGCTCAAAAAGTCACTCCTCTCAGGACCTGTAGGGCAGGCTCTTTGGTCCTAATTCACCTATTTGTCTGACGGTGTGTTGTTGTTTTTTTGCAAAGAAGAAGTTTTATTTTAGTCAGTTAAGTGGTCTGCTTCCAGCCTGAGAAATGTGAGGGCTCGAGGCCTGACCTTGCATGGCTCCCAGTTCACTTTTGGACAAAGAGAAGCACACGCTACACCCATAACCCCAGTCCCTTTCCTTGAAGCCACAGAATACTCCCTCCTCGCTGCCCGGAGCCTCATTTCCCAAAGCCCTTGCAACCTGCTGGCTCACCTGTGGGTGATTCCGAGTCCTGAAGTGTGAGCAGCAGCTTGGAGAGGGAGGCCTTCCTCTCCCAGGAGCTCAGGTGTCAGTTCCTCTGAGCATCGCCCATGGCAGCTTCAAGCCCATGGGCACAGGTGGGACCACCAGAAGCTGGGCTTCCCAGTGTCCAAAATGGGAACAGAATGCACACCCTGTGGGTGGTGTCGAGGGGAGGGGAAGGGGTGTGTTCCCACCCCCCCCCCCCGGGCTATGCCCAGCCTGCACATCCCCCAGGGCCAGCCCACTGTCCTCACTGATGTGGGGGGTCGTGCGCCAGGTGTCAGGGGTGCAGAGCCCAAGGGGCCGTCTCCATGCTCAGATGCTTGTTTTCTATGGAGGGAAACACCCCCAAAAGTCAGTATAATGCCCTGTTGGCGACAACAGAAATGAGGGGAAAGTACCACCGAAGGAGGATCGCCCAGGCCTTCTCCTGGGGCCTGAGTCTGTCTGGTTGCCCTGAGGAGCCAGGTGAGCTCATGGGTGTGGCCTGTGCAGCTTCCCGCCCCACGGGCTCTGAGAGGGGGTGCAGGCCCAGCCCCTCTGACAGAGGAGACCCAGGGCATCACCTCATCTTCTGACTGTGAAGGCTTCGCTCTAGGACAGATGTAGCTTCAGAGAACCAGGAAGGAGGCAGAGGTCACCAGGAGGGCATTGGGGTGGGAGTGGTGGCAGAGGAGCAGCCTAAGTGATTTCAGCACAGCCCCGAGGGCAGATGGGGCAGGGATCCTGTCAGCTGCAGTCTTGAGTAAGTGTTGGTCAAATGGACAGAAGCCTGGCGTGCAGTCGGCACTCCCCCACCCACAACCCGTCCACAGCCCTGAGCTCAGCCCTTTGCTCCTTTCTTGGCCTCCCCCACGGGACCCTGTGGCCGAGGATGCAGAGCAGGGGTCCTCAAACTACGGCCCGCGGGCCACATGCAAATACAAATATTGTATTTGTTCCCGTTTTGTTTTTTTACTTCAAAATAAGATATGTGCAGTGTGCATAGGAATTTGTTCATAGTTTTTTTTTAAACTATAGTCCGGCCCTCCAACGGTCTGAGGTTTTAAACAAGTGAACTTGCGTCTTCTTTAAAAAGTTTGAGGACCCCTGATGCAGAGCTTCCAGCTCCCCACAGGCTCTGTGAGCAGGGGTGCTGTGTACGGTTCTAGCTGCTCTGTGATCCACCTGCACCCTTTGACCACGGGTATTCTCTTCCTTTTGTGCACAGGGATTGAGTTGCGGCACTCCCCGGGGATCACAGGTCAAGCCCGGTTCCATGGGGAAAGCCATCCCACCCTTCGACGTCCAGGTTTGGTGCTAAAGGCGGGGCCAGGGAGCACTGAGGGCTCAGCTGGGATCAGACCCCGTGTGACACCAGGCGGCAGAAGCAGCCGTGCCCCCTGCCCGCGGTGTCCTTCCTCCTCTCCTCCTACTTCCCTCTGATTTCCTGGGAGGTTTCAGTACTCCCAGCCGAGGCCGCACACAGCCGTGGCACACGGGACCTGGAGGAGCGCCGGCAGCTCTGTCCACCCGCCGGGCTTTGAGCTTGTCCTGACCCTGTTTTGTAGCTTGAAGACACATGCGACGTCCACGTACCAGGAAACAAACACTCCCATGACTTGCTGATTTCAAAGACTTGACAGCTTCCTCCTGTTTTCTGCCAGGGACCTCCCCATGGTCCCCACTGGTGTCACACGCATAGGCCAGGCAGAGCTTGGGTGGGCAGGAGTGCTGGGAGCCCTGCAGGGGGACTCACACACCTCTTGCTCCAGGTCATCGACGACGAGGGCAACATCCTGCCGCCCAACACTGAGGGCAACCTTGGCATCAGGATCAAGCCCACCAAGCCCATTGGCCTGTTCATGTTGTATGAGGTGAGGGCGCCCCGCCTTTCACTCCCTGGCCTGAGCACCCCTGCAGCGAGAAGGGAGGGGGCTCAACTCTGCATCCTGAGACTCCTCCCATCTCCGTTATGTGCCCCAGTTCAGTGAAGCCAGGTCTAGTTCCCCCAAAGCTCACAGCCTTTCCCCTCCTAACCCATGTGACTGATGGGGTAGGGAAGCCTGGCTTCAGGATCGTCGAACTTGGGGCTGATGATTAAGAATGCCGGCTTCGGCTGGGTTCACATGCTACCATCCGATTTACCAACAGGGTGTGAACAAACCTTGTCACTGTCCGGAACCTCCTGAGGCCTCCCCTCCCCCACTTCTCAGACACACCACCTGCAGACCGTAGGAGTCATGCGTTTCCCCATGACAAATAAACGGCAGATCTAAGATTCAAACCCATGTCTTTCAGCCCCAAAGCCTAATGGGAAATCCAGGGATTACAGAACCTGTGATGGGCTCTAAGGAAACTGCCCCGATAACCCCTAGCCCTCCCAGGGTAGTAGAGGCCACTCAGGAAATTCTCAGCTTCCAAGATGGGCCCTGGAAGGGTGGGCACACCTGAAATTGATCTCAGATTCCACCTCCTTTCTCCCAAAGAACAGCCATCAGAGGTTCTCTCTCTTGGAGTCACTGTTGTCATCACTCTGGCCTCCAGGGGGCATTGCTCCTCATGTGATACTATCAACCAACAGTAAAAAAACGCTGGCTAAACCATTCTTCGATTTTGTTTATCTTTTCAAAGAACCAGCTCTTGGTTTCATTGATTTTTGTATTGTTTTTTTTTTTATCTCAATTTCATCAACTTCTGCTCTAATCTTTATTATTTCCTTCCTTCTACTTACTCTGGGCTTTTCTTGTTGTCCACTTTGTAGTTCTTTAAATTGGAGGGTTAAATAATTTATTGCTAATTTTTCTTGTATTTTGAGTTGCGCCTGTAGTGCTATGAACTTCCCTTGATTTTAATCCTATCAATCTCTATTCCAAAGGTTAGGGCATTTCTTATCTCCATTCCAGGGAGTAAAGACTATGTAGGTTAAGTGTGATTGTTCATAGTTAAAGTGATTAACTACCCGCCTGGCACTTAGTTAAGGGATTTTATTCCCTCCCTAACTTCAGGGAAAAATCCCTACCTGGGGAAACAACCTTTCTTGGAGAGGTGACCTTGGTTAAAACACATAGCGCCAAGAAGGGAAGCAAACATATTAAGAACAGTATGCCATATACGCCAGGTCCCTTGAAACATATGCTGTGCAGATGTTTCATCCCTGCAGTGACTGTGTCAAGCAGCAAGGATGGACCGGCTTCCCGCACAAGGGCACATGCCTGGATTTCGGGCTCATTCCCCAGTAGGGGGTGTGCAGGAGGCAGCCAATCAATGATTCTCTCTCATCATTGATGTTTCTATCTCTCTCTCCTTCTCCCTTCATCTCTGAAATCAATAAAGAAATATATATATATATTTTAATATATATTTCTTTTATTGAATTAAGAGAGGAAGGGAGAGGGAGGAAGAGATAGAAATATCAATGATGAGAGAGAATCATTGATTGGCTGCCTCCTGCACACCCCCTACTGGGGAATGAGCCCGCAACCCAGGCATGTGCCCTTAGCCGGAATCGAAACCCAGGACCCTTCAGTCTGCAGGCTGACGCTCTATCCACTGAGCCAAACCGGCCAGGGCAGAAATATATTTTTTAAAAAGAAAGGCAGGCCTCAAGTCCATGGCCATGTTAGACAATCTCTTCAGCATGCTTCTACAGAGTTATAACATGACCGACTACACGTGTCATTGCAGAAGCCAAAAGCTGGAGAGTCACCTCAATCCCTCTTTCCTTCATTTCCTCTATCCAACCATCAGTACTAGTAAGTCCTCCTGATGGTGTCTCGAAATGCCGCCCCACACCGGCCACTTCTCCGTCATCATTGTGTCAAGATTGCCCAAGCCACCATCCCAGCTTAGGCCATCCAGCATCCTCCTCACTTCGAAAGCCCTTCTCACAGAACTGTCAGCGAGCTCTCTACAATACAAACCTGGTCATGTCACTTCCGAATTACCTCTTTCCCATGATATTTTATTTCAAAATTAAGTAACCAAGGGCATCAGCCACTTAACTGAATAGTGAATCATGTCTCTTTTCTCTTAAAATCCTCTCAAGACACCTCATCACACTTTATGCAAAATCCAAACTCCTTATGATGGCCAAAAAGTGTCTCCTTTGGGCTTTGTCTCCTGGCTGTGTCTCTGGCCACAGACTCATCTTCCTCATTCACTGATCGGCCACCCCAGCCTCGATCTAGTCCTTGGAAAGCTCAGCCTCCAGTCTGTGTACTTGCTGCTCCTCCTGCCTGGAACACTTCTCCCATGGTCTTCGCATGGCTGGCTCCTTCTCCTCCTTCAGGTCTCAAAATGTCACTTCCTAATAGGGTATCTTTAGCCCCCCCCCCTACCCCCCGCCCAGTCACACTGCTCTATATTATCCTGCTCTATTTTCTTCTGGACACCTATTACTATTTGGGATTCTCTTGATAATTTGATTGATGTTTTTGTCTGCAGTCTTCTGCCTCCCTCTCATGGGAATATACAATTGAGAGCAGTAACTTTGATTGACATGTCCAAAGCTATATCCATACCTGGAGGGTGCCCATTATATGTCTATTGCATGAATGAATGCTCCGTAGGTTTGTCATAGGTTAAGAAAGTTAATGGGTGTAACGTGTTCAGGTTGATAGGAGAGGGCTGCACAGTTACTCAGAGAACTGGGCTGATAGATTCTCTGCCATATATTGATGTTACCACCTTCACACGTGGTTTCCAGGACTAGTGAGTCAGGAAAGAGAGTGTCGAGACTCAGACCTGGCCTGAAATGCCCTAGACCAGTGAGTTGTGACACCTCCAACCCCAGTTGTAGAGAGCTCATGGCATTTCACGGACCAAAACTGGACCTCAGTGGGCTCATTCTCACGGCAAGAGAGGCTTGGCAATGAAAGAAACGTGTGCACGCAGTCTTCAGAGAGTTCTACATCTCTACCATGTGTGCGCAGAGCTCAAGAGATTTATCTCAGTGCTGCGGCCGATGCAACGCTGTGAGCACACTCCAGCAAACAGGCTTCCTTGGCACACCAGGAAGTGGCAACGCCCGCCTGACAAATCTCCAAGAGCCACCTACTCTTAGCCCCGACCCTCACGCCCCTTGGATAACATAGCAAGCGTGTCCCTATTGCATTGGCTGCTTACCCCTTTATATATGGCTGTGCTTCCCCAATAAACTTAGATCTGTGTCTCTGAACCTGGTCTCCCGTGTCGTGCATGCAAACGCCCCAGCGCGTTGGGCTTCGTCGTCCTCACCCCCAAGGGACCCCCTGTTCCAACCATATACCCATTGTCAAAGGTGAGAAAACGAGGCACCAAAGGACAAGAAACCTTCTCAATGTCTCAGAGCTGGCAACTGGCAACTGGCTGAAACCCAGGCTGCCTGGCCCCTGTCTCCTTGACCTCAACACTGTTGTTAAGTTCCCCACAGGAGACCCACTGAGACCCAGAGAGGATCCCATGGGCTTCTCTTCCTGTCTCCATTCTCTTCTCAAAAGTGATGAGTGCCTGCTTTTTCTGCTTGAATGACAGGGGGGGGGAGGGGTTTTGTACTTTGATAGTTTTGGTGTTTAACCTTTACTAGCCCTGCCCTCTCTTTCACTCCTTCCATGACATAAAAGCCTGCCTGAGAAAAAAGTTCATCATTAATGAATCACTCAGGAAGAACAAGACCCACGCTCAGAGCGAGGTTTCCCTCAGCCACGGCAGGGGTGTTCTAGGTGTTTTCAGCAATCTTTGCTGGTGACTTTGAACAGTGGTATTTCTCTCCTGGTTCAATGGAGGTTGGGAGGTAAAATGCAATGGGAAAGTGGGGCCAGAACAGTGGAGATGTGCCTACCCCCTAACAACACGCCCAACAACACCCCCAAATGGCTCTAGAAGAGAACTAACAGTTCAATCCATTACCTGTGACAGTATCCACTCACATCTGCATGCCTGGGCCAGGTGCTTCCCAGGCATTACCTCATGCAGCCCTTTCAGGGAGCCCAGGGGCACATCTGAGCAGCAGCCCTTACACCTCCATTTCTCAGACCAGAAGAGCAAGGTTGGAATAGCAAATGGCCTGCACATGGGCCATATTATAAGCGGCTGAGCCAGAATTTTAGCTGTGGGATTCCAAAGACCCTGCATTTTGCTAGTACAACAACATTATACTTCAAATCCCAAACTAATACAAACAACCAACATTGATTATGCCAATCACTGTGCTATATGCTTCCACAAATTATTCCATCTAATCAGAACCACAACAAAACAACCATACCCTGACTGGGTAGCTCAGTTGGTTAGAGTGTCATCCAGACCCACCAAGGTTGTGGATTCGATGCCCAGTCTGGGCACATACGAGAAGCACTCAATAAATGCATAAATAAAAGGAACAACAATCTCTCTCTCTCTCTCTCTCTCTCTCTCTCTCTCTCTCTCTCTCTCATTAATTAAAAAACACATAAGAGATTAGGTGTGCCCAGGGGACACATCTGAGCAGCAACTTCTCTGATACTTCATTTCCTGAACTGCAAAATGAAGGTGGTGATATTGAGTAGGGGATCCATGGGGATATGCACAGGCCCTGCCTAGCACAGTGGCTGGCACATAGCAGGTGATCAATGTAATGTTAGACAGCTGTGCATGGGGTGGAGCGTGCAGAGGGGACTAAAAAAGACCCAGAGGGTGAATACCTGGAATAAGACTGCACCATGCAGTAGTGGGTTCACATTATATAAAAAGTGTGGCTTTCTTTTTCTAAAAAATTTCCATACCTAACAGGGGGGTCGGCTTTAGAATTTGCTGGGTGCTTTATTGAGGCCTTACCCTTATTAGACACAGTACTGGCAAAGGGATTTTTGTAGATTATTTTACTAATCCTGTGGGCAGCTGGGTGGTAGGTATTGTTACTGTGCCCTCAAGTTCAGAGACACAAATAGTGGCCAAAACCACTCAGCTGGTAGGCAGTGGAATGAAACCTGACTGTGCAACTCTGAGATCCCCTGGGACACACTAAGTCTGTTATCTGATAAAAGAAATATTTTTTCAGGCTAAAGTCTCATGAGATCAGAGCTCTGTTGCTGGATCTCAGGGCACTGTGGGTCTAGGCATAGAGTAGTGGGCCGAGCCCCCTCTCAAAACCCAGTGCCAAACTGAAGTACACCTTAGAGCATTTCAAAAGATTTCAGAGAGGAAGGGAGAGGGAAAGAGAGATAGGAACATTAATGAGAGAAAGTCATTGATTGGCTGCTCCCGCACACCCACACTGAGGATTCAGCCTGCAACCTGGCCATGTGCCCTGACCTGGAATCAAACCTCAAACTCCTGGCTCATAGGTCGACACTCAACCACTGAGCCATGCCAGCCAGGTTCAAATCATTGTTCTTTAAAACTATTTTGTAGGATGTCCTTAGGCCAGTGATTTTTCATCATTTTTATCACATAGCACACATCAACTAATTACTACAATCGGGGGAACACCAAAAAGTATACTATATTTTTTTCCAATCAGACCAAAACTTGGTATAATTTTTATTCATCTACACTGGCTGGCTATTGTTGTGTTGGCTGTTGCCATTTTTTAAAATTGACACTCTAAGGGAAAAGAGGTCAGTTCCACTGACTAAATAGTCAGGTATTGCATGTTTTAAAAATTCTTGTGGTACACAGGGTGAAAATCACTGCCTTAGATTATAAAGCCCAAGAGGGTAAGAACTCTTGCAGCCGCCGAAACCGGTTTGGCTCAGTGGATAGAGCGTCGGCTTGCGGACTGAAAGGTCCCAGGTTCGATTCCGGTCAAGGGCATGTACCTGGGTTGCGGGCACCTCCCCAGTGGGAGATGTGCAGGAGGCAGCTGATCGATGTTTCTCTCTCATCGATGTTTCTAACTCTCTATCTCTCTCCCTTCCTCTCTGTAAAAAATCAATAAAATATATTTAAAAAAAAACACAAAAAAACTCTTGCAGCCTAAATAACCTCTGATTTCTAAAACCATGTGTGGCACAGAATATTTGATGAGTGGAAAATATATTTATCTGTAATTCAGACATTTTGTAGGCACACTGTATCTTCTCTCCCCAATTTTCATCTTTTAGTTTTGTAAATTATGGCAGAAAGGGAAAATCTAACATTTTATTGAGTTCCAATGCCAGGCATTGTGAGGAATATGTACACATATACATATAATATACATATACATATACACATACATATACACATACATCTTTGCATATACATATACTGTATTTTTCCATGCATGAGACACCTCCATGTATAAGATGCCCCCATTTTCCAACCCAAAATTAAGAAATCAAAATTTTAAACATAAAACAGAACACATTTTTACTTAGTAATTACTGCAGGTAATGTTTACATACCAGTACTATGGTATTATGCAGCATATAACTTTATTCAGCCTCTGTTGCATCACTGCTCCCTTCTTCATCACTATTAGTTCCAGACATATCAATATCTCCAACTTCTGTCTTCTGAGTCACTGCCTATATATGTGAGATCATCCTCATAAACTCGTGGCATTTTCTGAGCTAACTTTGTTCATGTTCTCATGGCCAGCTCCTCTCTCCTCCTGAAATTGAAGCACCATTTTGCCTTTCCTGTAAAATCAAAACAATGTTCATTTCGCTTGCAAACAATTTTGCCTGACATTGAATAAGCTTGGTTGACACACATAAGCCACTCTGGTCCTACTCCATAACCTAAGTCTTAAGCCTCTGCTCCAAGTTTGCCCATTTTGCTGGTTTTCCTCTTAAGGCCTTCTCCTGTTTTGGCATCTTAAGGAGTTGTTCTTCCTGTTTTCTCTACTGGCTGATCATACACTCAGTGGGAGGAGGTCCAAACTGTCTCTCTTCTGCTCTGTTTCCATGCTGTTTTGCACAGCTGATTACATTCAGTTTGAATTTTGCAGAGTAAGACAATCCCTTACCGGTATGTATCTTTAATTCTTTGACATCCTCATAGGTTTAGAATGCTCTGATAATGTTGCATCTGCACACTCTCTACCTCTACCTCCAATTATGGCATCAGCTGTCATCAGTAACAATAAGGCTCATGATTGGAGGAAGCCTGTTTGACAAGGTATGGGCAGCAGCTCCCTCCTTGGCTGACTTCCATGTAAAAGATGCCCTCGATTTTCAGTCTAATGATTTTACGAAAAAATAGCGTCTTATACACGGAAAAATGCAGTACAGAGATATAGACACAGTGTCTGGTCACAGCCCCTCTGCTAAGGGCTGGACCTCCGTGGACGCAGGAATTGGAAGAAGACATGAGTCGCCGCAGGCATATAGGAGAGACTTTATTGCAGACAAAGTAGCCATTGCTAACACAGGACCTATCAGACCACTGAGCCATGCCAGCCACGTTCTTCAATGTAGTCCCGCAAAGCAGCCGCACACTGGCTGGTCAGCAACACATTCTTACACCAACTCAGAAAAGAGAGGCTTCTTGCCAAATGGTGACGTTCATTACAGAAGATAATGGTGCACCTGCACAGTGCGTTCAGTAAAACTACCGTGTCGTTGCCTTTGCACATACATATAGCAAATTAGCCTCAAACACCCAGCGTAGTCTAGTCACGGACCCACTCACAGATACAAATGTGGTTATAAATATCACTATAGTACTTCATAGTGAGACATATCAATATCAACATGGATATAGATGTAAATACAGCTATCGATGTAGTTATAGGTATAGCTATGATAAAGCTACAGATAGTGACAGCAGATATTGGCATAATTATAGATATAGCTATTGACAGTTATAAAGACAGATATACATGAAGATAGAGATGGACATGTAAATATAGATTTCTCCATGTTTAGCCTTCTTAACCTATTAATGCAGAAGCTGGACGCTGTGCTGTCTGCTCAGCAACGTATCCCTGTTCCTTCTCATTAGACGCTAATCCCAAAGCTCAAGCAGCCATCTTTTCTGAAGCCTGACTGTTCATTGAGTTTCCTCCGAGAGAGTGTTTGTTAGCAGAAACCCCCATGCCTGGATTATTCACCTGTGCTGAGTCTGTGCTCACATGCTTCACACAGGAAGTCATTCATTCACTACTCCAGGTGTTGCTAATATTTCCATATTTTAGAGCAGTTGTTCTCAACCTTGGCTGCACATTAGAATCACCTGGGAATCTTTTTAAAATCCTGATTTCTGGGCCCCATCCTCCGGAAATTCTGTTTCTTTGTTACTAATGTTGTGGCCCCACCCCATAACAAAGAAACAGAATTTCTGGAGGATGAGCCCAGAAATCAGGATTTTAAAAAGATTCCCAGGTGATTCTAATGTGCAGCCAAGGTTGAGAGCCACTGTTTTAGAGGGAGGTTAAGAAAATTGCCCAGAGCTGTGTAGGTGAGGAGTGCAGCGACTGGGTTTGAACCTGTGCCGATTGGCTCCCAAGGGCACCCTGTCAGCTCCCTCAGTCCTCCCAGCTGGGTGCTTGAGGTGCTTGGCCCCCTCACATGATCAAGATTAAATCAGAATTTCAAACACATTTACAGGATACGATAACGCCAAAGTCATTTCTTTGTTATTTGATTAAGAGAAGTGATTGGATAGCTAGGGCTGCTACAACAAAGTAAGACGGCCTCGGGGGCTTAAACGTCTGGAATTTATTGCTCACAGATCAGGAGGCAAGAAGTCTGAGATCAAGGTCAACAGGGGGGTCTCTTCTTGGGCTTAGCTCTGGGCGTGAAGTTGTCCATCTTCATGTTCACACCACGTTCTCCCTCTATGTGTCTGTGTCCCGATCTCTTCTTATAAGGACCTCAGTTATATCAGATTAGGGTCCACCTAGTGACTTAATTACCTCTTTAAAGATTCTTCCTCCAGCCCTGGCTGGTTTGCTCAGTGGTTAGAGTGTCAGAGCGAGTGCCTTTACACCCTTCGGTAACAAGCACATACAAACACATTAGAGAAAGGGATTGTGGGTAGCTCAGTCTGGATTAAAAATTGGTAAGGGATGATTGCTCAACCCTGGACCAATGAACTTTGAACAGGGCCTGGAATCATCTAAAAATATAACAGGTTCCATGAGAACGGCACATTGGGCTCTGCAGGAACAGAGGTCTTAGAGCCTGGCTAGCATGGAGAGCAGGACTTTCAAATGGTGAGTTTCCCACAAAGGGGCTGGTCCCATGGCTGCCAACCTGAGCTTAACTCCCAGGGGCTGAGAGAGAAGGAGAAGACCCTCAGGCAGGTGTACCAATCTCATCTAGTAGCTACAATCCCTCCCCACCATGCTCTGCCTGTGGTTCCTGAGCTGGGAAGAGAAATCCTAAATCCCCAGTCTCTAAGTTGTGCCTCCAAATACTGGTCAGCTGAAACAGAACTGCAGCCATGAACCAGAATGTGCCTCGTCTTGTGGAGGAAAGTCCTGCTCCAGGACTGACCTATTAGCCATCTGTTCCTGAAGCAGGTGGTGACCGAGAAGCCCGTGCCTGCTTCCTGAGGACTGCTCCGCCATGCAGTGGCTGATGAGGCTCCCGGTCCTTTGGGGCACCCACAAATCCTGCCACGCCTTCCACCTGGCCCCTCGGACCTTGCGCTTCCAGTCTGTATCAGCAACTGGTACCCCGAGATGGAATGACCATGATAGACCTGAGAAATTTAACTTTGCCAGTGATGTCCTGGACTACTGGACTCAAATGGAGAAGGTGAGGAGGCGCCTGTGATGGGGCGGGGGGAGGGGATAGGTTGATCTCTCTGGCTTATCTTGCTCCTCAGAGTCTGAAGGGCACAGACCCGATGCAGCCGATACCGGCAGACCTCACCTTACCAGTGTCATGGGAAAAGCTTATGTTTTCGGGTTCAATTCTCAATTCTCACCCGGCCCACTTCCACACTTCTCTGAGCCTCAGTGGTTTTATCTGTGAAATGGGGATAATCTCACTTAAGAAATAATACATCAGGTAAAAGTATCTGGTAAACAGTAAGATAATTGTGACCAAATGCAAAGTTCTAACTACAAGGTCAGCAACTTGATGGTAATGTGAATTCTGACCTTCCACTAATGGGACTGTGAGCCTAACTGGGATTCAGCTCATCAAACTGGGGCTCAACTTCAGGCTGCACTCAGAGGATGGGGACAGGCCCCCTGCTGGTGCCCCTGCGCACCTGTCACCTAGAGCTCAGTCAGCCGTCCCTCTGTGGGGAGAGGAAGGCCACTGCAGGCCTCGCCACCAACTCCTACTTGGGTGTGGCATTGGGGTCTGTCCAGAGAAACCAGTCCCTGCAGCCTCTAGAGTTACAGGTCTCTTCAGAAGAAACCAAGCACTTGAAACCAAAAGGGGAGCCGTGATGTCAACCACAGGGGCTGGGGTGGACAATGGGTGGTGTTCCAGCTACTAAGTCCCAGCTGATGATGATCACAGTGTGAAGAGGTACCCAACATTATCTCTGTACAAAGAGAGAATTCACTTGCAATGCAGTCAGAGATAGAATTTTAAGTTTCCCATGAATTTAACATATGCATTCACGTGTTAGTGTTCAAGGCTTATATGCCTTTCATGGGGCTTCTTCTCCCTCTTTCTTTTTCCTTTCTCTGAGTTTCCATAAGAACTCCCAGGAAAATAGAGCCTTGGTTATGAGGAGCACTTTTATTATCCACACTAGAAGCTGGTGCATGAAAATTCATGCACTGGGGGGGTGGGAGGGTTCCCTCAACCCAGATGCCCCCTCTCACAGTCCAGGAGCTCACAGGTGCGGGAGGCAACCCAGTGATCAGGGGAAGGCAACGCCCCATCACACCTCTGCTGCTGCCACTGCTGGCAGTGCAAGCCTTGGCTGGCCCTGGTTACCTGAGCCTAGGGCAGCCCTGGGAAGCTGGGCAGCTGCCATCCAAGGCTTGGCTGCACCTTGGGCCAGTCCTAGGCAGCTGGGGGGCTGAGGGGACTGGGCGCCACTATCTTGTGGCTGTGGGCACAGCCATCTTTGAGGGCATTGCAGTCAGTTAGCATATTCCCTCCATATTGGCTGTGGGCAACACAATCTTTGAGGGCATGACTGTCAAGTAGCATCTTCCTTATTGGATCTGGGCACCACCATCTTTGACAGCAGGACAGTCAATTAGCATATTCCCTCCTTATTGACTGTGGGTGCCTTCATCTTTGCAACAGCGTGAGGGTCAATTAACATATTCCTTCTTTATTAGATAGGATTTCCCAGATGAGAAAACGGAGGATCCGAGTTTTACATTACCTACAGAAATTACATGCCTAAGTTGAGGAGCAGAATTTGGGTCCAGGTTGCCTAGTTCTAAAATAATTTTTTAAAACGTGGTCTCATGATCTGATGACACTGAATCTTTTCCTTCAGACTACGAATTTACTTCCATTACTGTCCAAACCAAAAATCTGATGAAGACCTTTTGGACCGTGAGATGGGCGGGAGAGGGAGGAGTAGAGAGAAGGAATTGAGCCCAGCACTTCATTTTCCCATTTATCTTCATAAAGTTCTTATTCATTAGTTCACGCATCCACCCATGGAGATTACCACCAAGTAAATAGGATTCCCCATGGAATACCTGTTCTTGTTGGGTTTTATATCATTGTTATCAGTCACTGTCAATTCCTCCGTATCTCCCACTGTCCCCCCAGCACCCTCATTCCATTCATTTTCATTCTCACAGCTCTTCTGATCTGTCTGTTTCACTTTTCCAATTGCCTTAAGCATGATCAGTGTCTCTCTAGGGATGTGGGGTGTCTGACAAGTTTCTCAACAAACGTTTGTGGAGTAAATTAATTTGAAACCTGCCTTACAATCTACAGATCTTGGTGCTGCTCCTATTAAAGACTCTGCAGATGGCACACCACTGGGGTCCACTCTGCTCCCTGAACCTCCCTGAAAACTTAACAGTCTTGAGTTAGAAATCCAACATTTTTATGTGCCCTCTCCTGAGTGTGTTGTGTGAGTGTGTGTGTGTGTGTGTGTGTGTGTGTGTGTGTGTGTGTGTGTGTGTTGGCAAAGAATTCATTATAAAACAAAAGAAAGTGCTTTGTGGCTCTGGCTGGGTAGCTCAGTTGGTTAGAGCATCGTCCCAACCTACCACAGTTGTGGGTTTGATTTCTGATCAGGGCCCACACAAGAATAAACCAATGAATGCATAAATAAATGGAAGAACAAATGTTTCTCTCTCTCATTTCCTCTCTCTTTAAAATGAATCAATAAACAAAAATTTAAAAGAATATGAAACAAACCTTTTCTACCTGCAGTAAACTCACATGTGTGAAGGTTTTGTTTGTTTTATTGTGACTTGGATGTTTTTATTTATCCTCACCCAAGGATATTTTTTCCCATTGATTTTTTAGAGAGAGGGGAAGGGAGTAACAGGAAGAGGAGAAAGAGAGAAACATTGATGTGAGAGAGAGACACATCAATTAGTTGCCCTGTCAGGGTCTGGGAATGAACCTACAGCTGAGGTACATGCCCTTGGCTGGAAATCTAACTCCAGACCCTTCGGCCCACAGGCCTACGTTCTAACAACTTAGCCAAACTTGTCAGGGCTTTATTTTTTATCATTAAAAATTGTTTTCAATTACAATTGACATACAATGTTATATTTATAAGTTATATAAATGTCTAATCATTAGGTTGTACACCTGAAACTGAGTTCTAGACTATTCCTATTACCCCAAAAGCTTTCTTTTGACCTCCTCAGCCAATCCTCTCCCACCCTCACCCTGAGCCCCAGGCAACCACTGACCTGCTCTTGCACCCTTTTGTGTCTGGTTTCTTTTACTCAGCATAATGTTTTTGTGGATTAGTTGTTTGTTTCTTTCTTTTTTTTGTTTTCTTTCTTTTTTTTTTTGTAATTCTCACCAGAGGATATTTTTTCTATTAAATTTTTTTATTTTTATTTTATTTTTTATTTTTTATTTATTTATTTTTTTAGAGAGAGTGGGAGGGGGAGGGAGAAAGGAGAGGGAGAAAGTGAGACAAACATGGATATGTGAGAGACACATCCATTAGTTGGTATCCGGCCGGGATCAAACCTGCAACCCTGGTACTTGCCCTTAACCAGGAATCGAACACGAAACCCTTTGGAGCAAGGGCAGACACTCTAACCACACTGTCCGGTGCTGTTCATTTCTTTCTACTGCTCAGTTACTTACTTGGTGTTTTATCTGTTAAAACTATTTCTCAATATCCCTTGGTTTCAGATCTCACCCCTTAAAACTTTAAGTTTCAAATCCAGTTTAAGGGTTGTATTTTATCCTCTCAAAAACAGCTTCATGTCAACATCACATTATCAAATTAATCCTTAGCACAAAAATATATGACTACTAAAGTTATATCTTCTTCAAGGTGCAGGAGTTAGGATCTAACACAGACTGAATTCTGAGCAACAATTGTTTTCTACTTGATATACTAGCTTTTCCATCATTTTTAAAATCCTGCAGAAATCTTGTGTACTGTACTAGGCTCCCTGTATGTAAGCAGTGCACAACTTGTCATCAATACTTGTTAATACTCTTTAACCTGTTGGGCAAGAATATTTTTCACAGCACTGATTTTTTTAAAGCTGTACGACACACATGTATATGTGTAGGGAGCGGCTCTAGGGTCAAGCCTCGGGCTGACCTGTGGCAGGGCCACAAACAAGTCCCAGCCTGGGGGGCAGAGCTCTCCTAGCATAATTAAGCCTGACCTTGTAGCCCTCCCTAATTCCTTCCTAAGTAGCTAGTGGGCTGTGGGAGGTGCAGCAGGTGTTGCCAAAACAAGAACATTTGTATACATGTTAATCTACCCTTGTTTTAATCAGACTATAAAATAAAGCATTGGTTTGCAGGCTGGGTCTTTTGTTTCCTCATCCAGGCATGGGAGATCCACAGAGCCCCAGCTGTATTCTTTTGTCTGTCTTTTCTTCAATCCTTCACTGCCCCTCCTCAGGTTCACTGTTGGCCATGCTGGAGCAGCACATATATGCACATATATTAATCTTATCTCAGATGAGCTACATTCTTTGGTTCCAATCATCTGAGTCAAAGGATCATGTTTGCGCATCTGTGTGTGTGTGGGGGGGGGGGGGGTGGAGGGAATTGCGGGAAAAATATACACTAAACCATTTTCAGTGCTAACATTCAGGGAGTAAAAATGTGATGAGAAATTTGAAGAAATCTTTTTGTTTATAAGAACCTTTCTGCTCATAAGTTTCTGTATTGCCTAAATCCTTGTGGTCTAAGAACAGGGCCTAAGAAATAATAAGATCTAACTAATATTGAATGAATAAGTGAATAATTATTTTTAAATTTGAATTATAATGTAAATATGGTTTTGCTTATAGAAATTGATGTATTGTTAGCATTTTATTGCAAAAAATGGTTTTATTAATTCTATAATTTTGTAGACAGCATATAGTTAGATCCTGCCAATCTTTGTCTTTGATTGGGAAATTTAGTTCTCTTACATTTAAAGTAATTACTGACATGGAAGGAATTAGTACTGCCATTTTGTTAATTGTTTTCTTGATATCATAGCTTTTATTTTTGTTCCTCATTTCCTCTTTTGCAGCTTTCTTTTGTGTTTTGTAGATTTTTTTGTAGTGATATGTTTTGATTCTCTTCTCATTTCCTTCTATGTATATTCTGTGAATTGTGTATATTACATATAACGTCTTAAAGTCATAGAAATCTATTTTAATCTAATAACAACTTATCTTCAATTGCTTATAAAAACCATATTCCTAGATAAATTTGAATAATCCTATCTAATAAAGAGGGAATATGCTAATTGACCCTCATGCAGTCACAAAGATGGTGGCGCCCACAGCCAATAAGGAAGGAATATGCTAATTGACTGCCACACCTTCAAAGATGGTGATGCCCACAGCCACAAGATGGTGGTGCCAGTCCCCTCAGCCATGTCGGGGCGGCAGGAGTGTGGCAAGGCCAGGCCTGCCTCTGGAGTCCCCCAGTCCCCTCAGCCCCCCAGCCACCCAGGGCCAGCTCGAGGCACAGACAAGCCTCAGATGGTGGCTGCCCAGCCACTCAGGGCCGCCCGAGGCTCAGGTAATCAGAGCCAGCCTAGGTTTGTGCTGCCAGCAGTGGCAGAAGCAGAGGTTTGATAAGGTGTTGCCTTCCCCTGATCGCCGGGTTGCCTCCCGCTCCTGAGGGCTCCCAGACTGTGAGAGGGGGAAGGACAGGCTGAGGGACACCCCACCAGTGAATGAATTTTCATGCACTGGGCCTCTAGTAATAATAATAATTATAAAGATATATAAAGAAAAGGAAAAAAAAGACATATCCAAAATATACAAAGGACTCAAACTCAACAATAAAAAAGAAACAACCCACTTAGAAAATTGGCAAGAGATTCTGAACAGACATCTCATTTTAGAGTCACACTGACAGCAAACAAGCATACAAAAAGATACTCAACATTACTTTTTATTAGGGAATTTATAAATAAATGAATAAATAAATAAGTAAATTCCTTTCCAGCTACATCTCACTCTCACTGAATATTGCAAATTAATTTCACTCTTTTCCTTCTGTCCCAAAAAGGGGCTTGGAACCTGGCAACACGTCCTCCCAACCCTGGGGCACCACATCAGAGAAGGGGGGTGAAAAAGTGAGCACATCCCCAGTAGGGGGCATGCAGGAGGCAGCTGATTGATATTTCTCTCTCATCGCTGTTCCTAACTCTCTATCCCTCTCCCTTCCTCTCTGTAAAAAATCAATAAAATATATATTTTTTAAAAAGTGAACACAAACGTCACATGCCCTGCTTTCTGAGTGTGGCTTTAGCTGTTTGGGCATTTGTTGGTTGCTGCAGATCCTTGACTGTTTTAAGAGCCCCAACAAAGCCATTTTAGTCTGTTTACTTGATGTTTCCCTAAAGAAATAGGGGTCTGGACCTTCCCAGTCTGCTTCTTATGAATTTCACCTTTAGATGTCACTTAATTTTAAAAGTTAATTCCACAAAATATTCAGAGCCTAAATAAGCCTCTTCTATTGTGTAGCAATTATGATAATAGTCATATTTATTGAGCACCTACTGTTATGTATACTTTGCTCATTAAATAACTCATTTAGACTTCAGGACCTTCTAGGTAATATTGCCCCCGCTTCCTAGATGAGAATGCTGGGGCACAAAGAGGAACACACTGTCTGCATGGAATTAAGACACGTGGGATGGAGCTTTAAGTCTTCAATAGGAGACATGAAACTACTCATGGTTTTATATGACTTGAGAGGAGGTGGCTACAGTAGACCAGAAGAAGTTGGCTAGATCACACCCTAACTTTTCTTGGCACTTTAAATGATTTAAAATGAGGTCTTAGGCCCTAGCTGGTTTGGCTCAGTGCATAGAGTGTCGGCCTATGGACCAAAGGGTCCCAGGTTCGAGTCCGGTCAAAGACACATGCCTCGATTGCAGGGTCTTCCCTGGCCCAGGCACTGGTCAGGGCCCATACAGGAGGCAAGCAATCTATGTGTTTCTCACATCGATATTTTTCTCTGTCTTTCCTCCCTATTCCACTCTCTCTAAAAGTCAATGGGTCTTTCCCTCCCTCTTCCACTCTCTCTAAAAATCAATGGAAAAATATCCTCGAGTGAGGTTTAAAAATAATAATAATAATAAATAAAATAAAATGGGGTCTCGGTTCCTGAGCTATGCTCACACTGGAATGTGACTGTGACAGTGGATTGGGGAAATAAGTTCCTTTTTCCTCTGAAGCAGGAAGTAACACATGGTGTGTGATCTTGACCAGGAAGGCAAGAGAGGCCCCAACCCAGCCCTGTGGTGGGTGAACGGCCAAGGAGACGAAGTGAAGTGGAGTTTCCGAGAGCTGACAGACTTCACCTGCCGCGCAGCCAACGTCTTCACGTGGACCTGTGGCCTGCAGCAGGGAGACCGTCTCGCCTTGATTCTGCCCCGAGTGCCTGAGTGGTGGCTGGTGGCCGTGGGCTGCATCCGAACAGGTCAGTGACTCAGAGACCCGTAGACACCTTAGGGATGTCCTGGAGCCAACTGGTCCTGGAACACTAGGTACTTCCTCTTCCCTACATTCTTTCTTCTTCACAGTCTTTCTCTTTCTCAGACTCCCTCACATATTTTACCTTTTATCCCTCACTTTCTCCCTCACACTCACTTTTGCTCAAACGCAATGTCTTTCTTTCTCTCTCTCTCTCTCTCTCTCTCTCTCTCTCTCTCTCTCTCTCTCACACACACACACACACACACTTTCTCTTGCACAGTCTCAGACATTATTACTTTTTTGAAATTCATCAACTGTGAACCTTTTACCATATTGGAGCCCCCACTGAGTTAGTAAAGAATCAGTTGCAGACATTGTGACACCCCTAAATACCATGTAAATACCCATAAACCCTGGGTCACAGACATTGCCTTCACCATCACCAGAGCAGGCTTATCAAACAAGAAGTCTGACATTGGTACAATATGTGTTACCTGATAGCGATCCATAGTCAACAGTCCCCAACTGCCTTCACCATGTCCCTGACAGCCACTTCTTTCTTTAAGTCCAAAATCCAATTGAGGATCATGCATTGCATTTAGTTGTCATGTCTTCTCAGTCCCCTTTAATCTGGAAGGGCTCTCTAGCCTTTTCTGCACGGCGATGACATTTTGAAGTGACTAAGCCAGTTGCTTTGCAGGATGTGCACCCCAGTTGGTATTTCTGACTCTTGCTTCATGATTATATTCATCTTAAAACATCTTAGCAGGAGTGCTGGGAGGACAGTGTATCTTTGTCGGTGCATCACCTGAGGGGTCTCTGCAGTTGTTTTCTCTTCCATCAGTGATACTGTTAATCTCATTGGAAGGGTGGTATTCAGCTTTGTCAGGGCACCTTTTCTCTTCCTGACTCGTAAGCAGTCTGTGGGGTAACACGTATGAGACTAGTGTCTATCCTGCTCCCCCCTGTCTTTCACCCCGTGGTTTGAGTATCCCCTGATGATTCTTGACTGAGTTGAATATTATTATGGTGGTTTTACATGAGGATTTTCTGTTTATATCACCCCTCTACATTCATTAGTTAGCATTCTTCTGGAGATATTTCCCTTTCTCTTTTAATTGCTTATCTATCTATCTATCTATCTATCTATCTAATTTAGAATCAGAATGGGACTCATGGATTTTTTTTAATCACTTCAGCTAAATCACATGTTTACACAACAGTCTGTTCATGCTCTTGCTTATATATTCCCTCTCTTTTTTCCTCATATAATAGTGGATTAATCCATCTAGTTCCTGTGGAATCAAACGTTGATAGCAACAATAGAGGGAGCATAAGAAAGCCATGTCACCTGTAGAGCTAAGAGATGGCCCATGAGAAACCCAAGACGTGAGCTGAGCCCTCTGGGAAAAGCATAGCTAAAGAGGAGTAGAAGCAGAGAAAGGGAATTCCAAGAACGGGCTTAGCACATGCTAAGGCTTAGAGTCAGGAGTTGCCTATGTGAATGGCCATTTTGAAATAGAGAATAGAGGTGTGGGAGAGAAAGATGGAGCGTGGACAACGTCTTCAGAGTCAGAATGAGGAGCGTGCTGTTTTCCTGGAGAGAGGACACAGGTGTTAGTGAAGAGAAGTGAAGGTGAACGTGGTGGGCAGGCAGGCTAAATGTCCATCTCAGAAGTGATTAAAGAAAACTGGGTTTATTTAAGGAAAGGAGGGTGGGGGTGGGATATCCAAAGGGAAGTGCTGCACAGCCAGGAGCCAAGGGGCTGGTGGGCACCCAGGAGCAGGATCTTCATCTTTATGTACAATCACGGGTGGGAATCTCTTGTGGTCAGTGGGTTTGGGGGCTGAGCTGGTGGGCTTGGAATGGGGTTGGAATGCAGGTGTGGGATCAGGGGGCTTCAGGACAATTCCAGTTCCTTACATGGCCCGATTCCTGGTGTCCAGCAAGCTTTTCCTGGTCTTGGTTCTCTTCTGGTGGGAAGCTTCCAAATGGCTGACAAGGGTTGTATTGCCTTCTAGTCCTAACAACAGGAAATGTGAGGGGAATGTTGATGCTCTGGGGAACTTACCCAGGTAATAACACAGAAGTTTAAGGCAAGGCGTCTGGTGGGGAGATTAGAATCCAATAGGTGCACACAAATATTTGAAATAATTGTTGGTGACAGCAGATGCGAGGGAAGATAGGAAGGTACAAGGGACAATGTGGTTAATTTGGATGTGAGGGATGAAGGAAAGAAGGGATTCCCAATGACACAGGGATGAGAGAAGGTGGTGGGAGCAGAAAAGCGGGGGCTGGGATGCAGCTCTTCCTGATGTCAGAGACTCTGTCCTCCTTGTATCTGTGCTCCCAGGTCCCATGTAAACTCTTGCAAAGTAGGACCCACCTGTCTACTGGCTGCACCCAGCTAGAGTAGACAGGTTTAGGGCAGGCGTTTCAAGTTTTAATGTGCGTGGGCATCACTTGGAGGTCCTGTTAAAATGCAGGATGTGGCCATGCAGCTTGGCTCAGTGGTTGCGCATTGACCTGTGAACCAGGAGGTCATGGTTCAATTCCCAGTTGGGGCATGTGCCTGGGGTTGTAGACTCGATCCCCAGTGTGGGGGTGTGCAGCAGGCAGCCGATCAATGATTATTTCTCATTACTGATGTTTCTATCTCTCTCCCTCTCCCTTCCTATCTGAAATCAATAAAAATGTATTTTAAATAAAAATTTTTAAAAATGCAGGTTCTTATTCAGTAGGTTTGGAGTGTGGCTTGGTGGTGCTGATACTGCAGGTCTTTTTTAAAAATATATTTCATTGATTTTTTACGGAGAGGAAGGGATGGGGGTAGAGAGTTAGAAACATTGATCAGCTGCCTCCTGCAGACCCCCTACTGGGGATGTGCCCGAAACTAAGGTACATGCCCTTGACCAGAATCGAACCTGGAGCCCTTCAGTCCACAGGCCGACACTCTCTACACTGAGCCAAACCAATCAGGGCGATACTGTGGGCCTTGCATACCAAGAGGTTAGGGGATTTCTATGCAGATAAGCCAGACCTGAAGCCCATGGTGGTGAAAGAGGAAATGAAACAGATAATTTCTTTCTCATCCCCAGGGATTATCTTCATGCCAGGGACAACCCAGATGAAGGCCAAGGACATTCTCTACCGACTAAAGCAGTCCAATGCCCAGAGCATCGTGACCACAGATGCCCTTGCCCCGGAGGTGGACTCTGTGGCTTCTGAGTGTCCTGCTCTGAAAACCAAGCTCCTGGTGTCTGACCACAGCCGTGAGGGGTGGCTGGACTTCCGATCTCTGATTCAGTGAGTTTCGGGTCTGATGGAGGTGCTCTCTGAGGAACGGTGGGAGAAGGCCCTCCGCACCCAAGTGCTGTAGACAGACAGCTGGTGGTAGGAAGCTCACCAGGCCTGGCTCCAGAAACCTCTTCCCAGCTGTGTCCCTGACCTGCTGTGTGACCCTGGGCTACTTCCTGCCCCTCTCTTAGCCAAGGTTGCTTCATCTGTAATATCAGGACATTGCACTTCTATGCTTCTCTCATGGTCCCCTCAGCTCAGCCTGCATCCTCTTAAATCTGGGACCCCTCAGGGGAATGTCCGACTGCCGGTTTAGGCCTGGGATCAGGCCCGGCAGTTGGACATCCCTCATAATCCGGGACCGCTGGCTCCTAACTGCTTACCTGCCTGCCTCCCTGATTGCCCCCAATTGCCCCCTCTGCCAGCCTAATAACCCCTAACCACCTCTGCCTGCCAGCCTGATCGCCCCCAACTGCCCCCCTCCCAACTCCCACGGCCTGGTCGCCCCTAACTGCCCCTCCTGATGACCTGGTCACCCCCAACTGACCACCATGCCAGCCTGGTGGCCCCTAACTGCCCCCTCCCGCCGACCTGGTCACACCTTACTTCCCCCCATGCTGGCCTGGTCACCCCAAATGTCCCTCTCTGCTGGCCTGGTCACCCCAACTGCCCCCCCCCCATGGCCTGGTTGCCCCTAACTGTCCCCCTGCCTGCCTGGTCGCCCATTACTGGCCCCCGTGCTGGCCTGCTCACCCCCAACTGCCCCTCTCTGACAGCCTGGTTGCCCCTAACTGACCACACCCCCGTCGGCCTGGTCATTCCCAACTGCCTCCTGCTGCCGGCCTGGTTGCCCCTCACTGCCTCCCCTGGAAGCCTGGTCGCCCCAAATACCCCGCTGCCAACATGGTCGTCCACATAGCCTGCTGTTCAGTCGTTTGGTCATCCCTCACTAACCCCCCTGCTGGCCTTGTCGTCCCACTCAGCCTGCTGTTTGGTTGTAACTGTTAAAGTGATGGCATCCTGGACAATTTTCATATTCCTCTATTATTAGTATAGATAAGTTGCACTGGGTTTGTTTTCTTGAAGTAACCCTTCTCGTTTTAAAGTAAAATGTTATTCAACCCCAAAAGGCAAACACAGTGAAGTCACACCTTCTGGTGGACTATAAGGTCTGAGAGTTGGGGCTCTCCCTCCAGGGAGCACACCCTGGCCTTCCCCTGGTGCTACCTTTGCCTTTCTCTCTCCTCAACTCCAAGGGCCTTTTTTCTGCCCCAAACTTGTGTCCTGAGCCAGTGCAGCCCAGCTGGCTCACTTCTACTACCTCTGTGGCTTTCTAGATAAACTTCCTTTTATAATTTGAATAAACAAATAAAGTCAGAGAGTTCAAAAAACAAACTTAAATAAATAATACTGTTGCCTGGCCCACATGGCTCAGTGGCTGAGCGTTGACCTATAAACCAGGAGGTCGAGGTTCCATTCCTAGTCAGGCCACATGCTCAGGTTGCAGGCTCCAAGCAAGGTGGGTGGGGGGCGGGGGGGCATGTGGGAGGCTGCCAATCAATGATTCTCTCTCATCATTGTTGTTTCTACCTCTCTCTACCTCTTCCTTCCTCTCAGAAATCAATAAAACGTATTTTAAAAAATAATACTGTTGAAAAATCCTTTAAATTGCCCATCGTCATGATGGTACCATTTCTCAGCAAGAGCCACTGTTCCCTCCAGCATTTGGGCGATCTTCAGTTTCTTTGAACAACAGAGGAACCCCACAAACCCAATCATCGCAGGCCCTGGAGACTGTGTAGAAGCTCCCAGGAATCAAGGCCCACTGATTCTATCTTCTTTCACTCTCCCTTGCTTTCTCCACTCCTCTCCCCCCGCTCACCCTGCCTCTTATCACCAAGGTTATGGAGTGAAATTCCTGTAAACTTAGTTTGTGTGAAAGGAAGCTTAGCAGTGTGAGTATGAGGACAGTCTATGCATCACACCGGGTTTGAACCCTGGCTCTGCCAGTTGTTGGCTGTATGTCTTCAGGCAAGTTACCTAACCTCTCAGAGCCTCAGTTTCCTCATCCACAAAGAGAGCATGACAAGTTGGGCATAGTAACCTCCTAGGATTGCTTGGGTAAGAGGACTGACATTTCTTCATTTAAAAAACGGGCTGTGTTTTCCCCATTTTTAAAAAGAAGAAATGTCAGTCCTCTTACCTAAGTCACCCATAAACTCTGTTAGATGCTTCAGACCTGGAGACCAGTTCTTCCTCCAGTGTTGCAAAACCCCAGTTTCTGCCTGGGCCGGGTACTCAGTTGGTTAGAGTGCCAAGGTTGTGGGTTTGATCCCGTCAGGGCACATACAAGAATCCACCAATGAAAGCACAAATAAGTGGAACAGAAAATCCATGTTTGTCTCTCTCTCTCTCTGTCTGTCTGTCTGTCTCTCCCTCTCCCTTCCTCTCTCTAAAATCTATACAAGCAAACCAGTTTTCTGACTTTGAGCCTCATGTTGTGTCGTTTGCTGACCCTGAGGGTGGACCCAGGAGACCTGACTTCTCTCCTTTTCTGTCCAATCCCTTTGTAGATCAGCATCCCCAGATCACACCTGTATTAAGTCAAAGACCACGGACCCAATGGTCATCTTCTTTACCAGCGGCACCACCGGCTTCCCCAAGATGGCAAAACACAGCCATGGACTTTCCTTGCGACACTCCTTCCCTTCAAGGTAGGAAAGAGGGCAGCAACTTAGAGGCTGGGTCACAGTCTGGGGCAAGGGGTGTGTGTGTGTGTGTGTGTGTGTGTGTGTGTGTGTGTGTGTGTGTTGGGAAAGGTGCTCTAAGTAGGACCGAGTCTATCCTGCTTCTCCCTTCTGCTCTCTTTGGTTCAGACCACTGAGGGTCTCCCAGGCGAAGGTCTGGACTTCTAAGCGTGTGTTGACAGAAGCCTCCCAGTGACAAGGGGGTCCTGCCTGAGCACCTTCACAGGTGTGGAGGGAACGTGGGTGGAGGCAGCAGGCATTCTGCAAGCTCCACAAATGACAAGCCATGTGTCTTTGTCAATGGTTCCATCCAGGTTTGCTGGGAGGGGGACAGAAAGTTCTAGTTATGTAAAGTGAACAGATACAGAGGTGGAGTTTCCCATCATGAGCCATTTGGGAGAAGTAATACCTGGAACCAGGCCACTGCCTTTAACCTAAAATAAATAATTGTAGAGGCTGAAGACATAGCTTTGGGTTAATCATTTAATCAATATTAAACCAATCTTCTCCCTCCTACTTTTTCCTCTCCACCTAGTTCTATATAATTTGTACCTTATTAACCAGACCAGAGGGCAGAGAAGGTGTCTTGTGGACACTGGGTATCTGTGCTGACAATAACACTATACCAAAAAAAATCCTGAAGGCATGGGGTGGAGAGAAGGGGGGGTTCTGTGTAGTCAGAACAACACAAGCAAACGCACAAAGATATAACAAGTAGCACTCATAGAACTACAGAGATTTGAGAGCAGCTGCTGCTCAGGGTGTCAGGGAGGCACAGATGGGAGGAGCTGAGAGAGTGAGTGGGGTCAGAGCACACAGGGTCATGGGGACTTTGGTGAAGAGACTGAGCTTATTGGGAAAACAGTGGGTGGTATTGAAAGGTTGTTAACAAGGGAGAGAACTAATCCAATTTGTATTTTGAAAAGATCACTGTGGCTGCAGGGTGGAGATCGGCTTAGAAAAAAAGAATAGATTTAGAAAGACCTGTTAGAGGGTCTTAGAATAATTTAGGTGCAAGATGGTGGTGGCTTGGACAAGGTGCTGGGGACACGAAGGACGTTAAGAAGTCTGAGATTTTAGGAGCTAGAATGGGAGGGTGTGCTGGCTAATGTGGGAAGGAGGAGGGGCTGGAGAGTCAAGGTGGACTCCCAGGTTTTGAGTTTGCACAGTAATGACATTCACTGAAACACAGAGAGCACTGGAGAAGAATTAGTCCCGGGAGGCAGGAGAGATTAGGATGCTCTGGGTTGGAGATGCCCGAGAGACATCCCAGGAGAGATGCTCAGTGGGCAGTTGGGTCTGAAGCTCAGAACAGAGGTCCCTAGCGTGTAATTTCCTGCGGGTGTGCCACAGCCCTCAGAGAGATGGGAACAGGGAGTGTGAATGGCTCTCCAGGGCCCTCCCTACTAATAGATGAGCTCTTCAAAGCCACAGTTCCTCATGGGAGAGTTGAGTTTTTCTCAAGGAGTTATGCACACAGAGGTCCCTCAGAAGCAGTAAGAATAAGGTGGAGAAATGCTTCAGACCTAGCTGAGTAGCCACTGGATTCAATTATCCATCTACCAGCTGTTTCTGTTATTTTATTTTTTGTTAATCCTCACCTGAGGATATTTTTCCCCCATTGATTATTATTACTTTTTATTATATTTTTAATGAATGACTGTGCAGGACTCAAACTTGCACTTTTTAAAATTATATTTAATTGGTTTCAGAGAGGAAGGGAGAGGGGAAAAAGAGATAGAAACATCAATGATTAGAGATGGTGCCCACAACCCGGGCATGTGCCTTGAGTGGGAATGCAACTGTGGTTACAAAGCTGAGGCCACTGTATTTTGGAGTCAGCAGGAAATTACTGCAGCTGAAGGCCTCTGATGTCTTCTGGTGCCTGTCAGATCCAGGCTGGATATTGGCTGTCATGGGGGCCGTTTTTGAACCATGGACAGCAGGGTCTACAGTCTTCATCCACCATCTGTCCCAGTTTGACCCTAAGGTCATTGTGGAGGTAAGAGGACTAATCTCTCAGTGTCAACAAACTCCTGGAGAAACCCATATTTCAGGCTCAAAAGCCGGCCCCTGCTGAGAAGAGTGTATGTAACAAAGAAGCCCATTAGTGTGATAGAACCTGGGCTCTGGGGTCTCAAATGTGAGGCACTGAATCAGTCAGTGAGTCTCCCAGAATACACATTTTAAGAAATTAAAGCAACCAGAACAATCTCAGGTCTCCTAGCTCCTCCAGGGCTGGGTAGCTGGTATGTGCATGTGAATTTATTGAAGTGTTTAAAACCAGAGCCCTTGGAATAGGATGGTCCCTTTTCACACCTTTAACATTGTTAGGGGTAACCTTAGCTCTCTGACTCAGTCTCCTCACCTGTACGATGGGAGTTTTAATAATTACTACCTCATAAAATTGTTGGGAATATTGAGGTGATACAGGCAAAGTATATAAAGTGCTTAGCCCTGAGGCCTGCACCTGAAAACACTCAGGAACTGATAACAGTTGCTATTATTGTCATGAGCACATCCTGAATAAATGTGCTCTCCTAGAAGGGAAATCAGAATTAAAATGGTAATAATTTAAAAAATAGAGTTACCACCACCAACAGCAAAAGAATGGTAATAATTGGCCAGTGTTTTTCATCTTAACTATAAATATAAAATTTTCTCTTCTCACTTTTTAGACACTCTTTAAATACCCCATCACCCAGTGCATTGCTGCGCCCTCTGTATATCGAATGATTCTGCAGCAGAATTTTGGCAGGTATGTAGACATAGCTTGTTGTAATCACAATCTTTGGGTAGGATTTTAAGGAGTCTATTTCACAGTGGTCTTGTTGTTGGTGGGGAACAGGCTCTTCCACGGGGTTGGGAGGAAAGAATCCCAAGGATCCACAGACAGGAGACTGCGATGTGGCAACGTGGTTTATTTGTTAGGTAACATCAATAGAGTTCTCCTCCCGGCTTCCCAATGCCCCATCTCTCTGGGCCTGGGCCTGGAAAGAGTCCAGTCTCCTCTTCAACAGCCAACGCAAAGGCCAATGCCCGGAGTTTCTGCTTCATGATCCTTCGGCCTGGAAGTCTCCCCCGGCCCAGCTGGCCTCCAGACCTGCATGGTCCTCTGCTCCTGGGCGGGAGGGGACAGGAACAAATTGGGCCACTGGGGTCCCAGGCAAAAGAGAGAGCCAGCATTACCCCCCCCCCCCGCCGGGTCTCAACCAGGAGCTTTTTCAAAACAACCCACTAACTTCCCAAGATTCCAGGGCCATGCACTGGGCCCAACCCTAGCCTAGGATCTTTCCCAGGTTAGACTGACAGCCTCTGTGGTCCCACACCTCCCCCTGCGCCATTTTGACTTTACTGGGAAGTTCCTGACCTCCCCCATCCCCCTCCCACACACAATCCCAACCCAGAGGGGAGAGGAAGGGGTGTTAATCCCCTTGGGGGGACTGTGCTGCCATTTCTTGGGTGTGAAACTGGAGCTTCCTGGTGAAGCAAACAGGCCTCTGCTTCCCAGCTGCCTGTGCTCCACACTGTCAGCCTCTCCCCTGGCTCTGTTTCTTTCAATCACCAGCCAAGGATGGTAACAGTCTGACTGTTTTAACTCTGGATCTTTGAGGACAGTGAGAGCTAGTGTATGTGTGTGTGTGAAATGCTGGTAGCGATAATTATCAGCCAGTCTAATAAATTAATTAAGCAGGACTCAGATCCAAATGAAACAGTGAACCTTGCATCATTGTGACCTTTTTTCTTTTTTAAACTTTTTAATTGTGAAATAACAAGCACACAGAAAAATACATAAGACATAAATTTGTAGATTAAGAAATTGTTGAAAATTAAACTAATATGTAACCACTCATTCAAGACACAGTAAGAGAACATCACCAGCCCCCAGTGACCTACTCAGACCTCTCCAACTCCCTACAGGAACTCACTGTCTTGACTTTTACGGTGTTCAGTCATTTGTGTGTGTTTTTCTTTTTTTCCCCTTGTGGTTTACCTCCTAAGGAAATATTAGTCTCTTTTACTTGCTTGTGAGCTTTGTAATCATATTATTCTGTAATGTCTGGCTTCTTTTTACAAATAATATTTCTAAGATGTGCCCATGTTGCATCATGTTGCTGTAGCTAACTTTTATTGCTATATAATATCTCATTTTATAAAAAGTCCATATTTTCTTCATTCTGTTCTACCACTAATGGACATCTGGATGGTTTTCATTCGAGGGCTGCTGATGACTAACACTGTTCTTGCACATTCACCCTGTGCACATCAGCACTCATTTGTGTGGGGTCTTTCTAGGAGAAATTGCTGAGTCACAGTGACACCGCATCCTACCACCCATTTTCCAAAGTATCCCATCATCCTGTGCGCCCACTAGCAGGGAAGCAGGATTCCCTCATTTGTTCTTGTCAGAGTCTTTAATTTTTACCAATCTGATGGATGTAGTGTTATTTTGCTGTAGTTTTATTTTTGTATTTCCCCATGTTTGTAGATTAATTTTGAGCTAATCTTGTCTTTGAATCTAATGGGCACTTATGTATAAATTTTTTTTAACTTGTGGACATTTTATTCATTTATTTATTTATTTTTTATTGCTTAAAGTATTACAAAGAGTATTACATATGTTTCTTTCCACCACCACCACCCCCTTCACATTCTCCCGGAGTCCCCTACCTCTCCCCCCGCCCCCCCCCCCACTGTCTTGTGTCCATTGGTTATGCTTATATGCATGCATACAAGTCCTTCAGTTGATCTCTTACCACCCCCCACTCCCGCCCCCAAACCCTCCCCGGCCTTCCCGCTGTAGTTTGACAGTCTGTTCGATGCTGCTCTGCCTCTGTATCTATTTTTATTCATCAGTTTATAATGGTCTTTATTGTCCATAAATGAGTGAGATCATGTGGTATTTTTCTTTCATTGACTGCCTTATTTCACTTAGCATAATGCTCTCTAGTTCCATCCATGCTATTGCAAATGGTAAGAATTCCTTTTTTACAGCAGCATAGTATTCCATCGTGTAGATGTACCACAGTTTTCTAATCCATTCATCTGCTGAGGGGCATTTAGGCTGTTTCCAGATCTTCGCTATGGTAAATTGTGCTGCTATGAACATAGGGATGCATATATCCTTTCTGATTGGTGTTTCTGGTTTCTTGGGACATATTCCTAGAAGTGGGATCACAGGGTCAAATGGGAGTTCCATTTTTAACTTTTTGAGGAAACTCCCTACTGTCTTCCATAGTGGCTGCACCAGTCTGCATTCCCACCAGCAGTGCATGAGTGTTCCCTTTTCTCCGCATCCTCTCCAGCACTTGCCATTTGTTGATTTGTTGATGATAGCCAGTCTGACAGGTGTGAGATGGTACTTCATTGTTGTTTTGATTTGCATCTCTCAGATGATTAGTGACTTTGAGCATGTTTTCATATGTCTCTTGGCTTTCTGAATGTCCTCTTTTGAAAAGTGTCTATTTAGGTCCTTTGCCCATTTTTTGATTGGATTGTTTACCTTCCTTTTGTTAAGTTGTATGAGTTTCCTATAAATATTGGAGATTAAACTTATGTATATTTTAAAGACTCTAAAATGGAAATTGCTGCTTCAAAAACAAGACCTAATAAGTTTTAGGCATGGATTTAAAATTTCAAGGAGTTGAACAACTACACTATGAAGCTAACTCTGAAATACAACTTGCTTTTATTCACATAGCCTCCATCCCAGCATGCCCTTGGAGTCTGCCTCTATCTGTATTTCAAACCTCATATGACAGCCACTTTTTGCAACATTCCTCAGATGATAAACTTGGTCCAAACCCAGTAAAAATTCAATCAGGGCATCACTAATTACAACAGTGGGGACTCTGCCAATTTCACCTACTTTGGAGAAAGCTCCAGATGAGTGAAGAAGACACCCCTAATGAAACCAGCCCCCTGTCCACCACTCCTGACTCTGAGTAACAGGAGAGGTGTGTGTGTGTGTGGGGGGGGGGGGGGCGGTGTTTGGTCAGTTGTCTGCTCTGAAGCTCTGTGGACACCTTGTCTCCCCCAAGCCTCAGGTTCCCCACTCTGGAGCATTGCACTACTGGCGGGGAGGCCATGCTGCCCGAGGAGCAAGAGAAGTGGAGACAACGGACGGGCCTTCTGGTCCACCAGGTCTACGGACAGTCGGAAACGGTAGGTGGACGGGCCCCTCTGGCCCACGCAGCCCAGCAGAGGAGCTGAATCTGCCAGATCCTGTGCACAGGCCCCACTGTGCGCACAGCCAGCAGAGGGTGGCTCTGGAGTTCCAGGCTGATTGGCCCCAAATGTTTGCAGAGAGAGGATTCACACACAGTCTTTGCCTTGTCAAGACCTCAGTGTGCTGACGACTATTGGAGAAAATCTTCCAAAGGGTCTGAGGACAGGGGCTGGGTTCCTGGGATCAGGGGAGCCAGGAGGAGCAATGGCAATGGAGGCGCCTCCTGCCTCACGGAGGCCCTGCCTGAGAGTGCTGCCCACGTCACCCTCCCTCCCTAAGCAGCAGCCACAGGGCCAGGCAGGAGCTGGGCCCAGAAGCTCACCTCTGGGTGTATGAGGGCAGCACACAGGTTTGATTGTGGGGCAGGAGCAGGAGGGGAGGAGGGAGCACAGGCATCACACACACACACACACACACACACACACACACGCGGATGCACGCACACGCACACACACACGCACGCATGCATGCACGCACACATGTACACACACGTGCACGCACACTCGCACACGCACGCACACACGCGCCCGCACACGCGCACGCACACACTGTCACCCCCAAGGTGTCACTGAGCACGCAGTGGGCAGGCCGTGGAGTCTGCTGTGCTGGCATCTTCAACCCCCTGATGCTGACACAGCCACACTCCCCGCCTCCCACTATCCCCTCAGCTCACAGAGTCACCCCCTCTCAGGACCTGTAGGGCAGGCTCTTTTGGTCCTAATTCACTTATTTGTCTGACGGTCTGTTGTTGTTTTTTTAAAAAAAATATTTTATTTTAGTTAGTTAAGTGGTCTGATTCCAGGCCTGAGAAATGTGAGGGCTCAAGGCCTGACCTTGCATGGCTCCCAGTTCACTTTTGAACAGAGAAGCACACGCTACACCCATAACCCCAGTCCCTTTGCTCGAAGCCACAGGATACTCCCTCCTCGCTGCCCGGAGCCTCATTTCCCAAAGCCCTTGCAACCTGCTGGCTCACCTGTGGGCGATTCCGTGTCCTGAAGTGTGAGCAGCAGCTTGGAGAGGGAGGCCTTCCTCTCCCAGGAGCTCAGGGGTCAGTTCCTCTGAGCATCGCCCATGGCAGCTTCAAGCCCATGGGCACAGGTGGGACCACCAGAAGCTGGGCTTCCCAGTGTCCAAAATGGGAACAGAATGCTGACCCTGCGGGTGGTGGCGAGGGGAGGAAAAGGGTGTGTTCGCCCCCAGGCTGTGCCCAGCCTGCACATCCCCCAGGGCCAGCACACTGTCCTCACTGATGTGGGGGGTCGTGGGCCAGGTGTCAGGGGTGCAGAGCCCAAGGGGCCGTCTCCATGCTCAGACGCTTGTTATCTATGGAGGGAAACACCCACAAAAGTCAGTATAATGCCCTGTTGGCGACAACAGAAATGTGGGGAAAGTACCACCGAAGAAGGGTCGCCCAAGCCTGCTCCTGGGGCCTGAGTCTGGCTGGTTGCCCTGAGGAGCCAGGTGAGCTCATGGGTACGGCCTTTTCCGCCCCACAAGCTCTGAGAGGGGGTGCAGGCCCGGCCCCTCTGACAGAGGAAACCCAGGGCATCACCGCATCTTCTGACTGTGAAGGCTTCGCTCTAGGACAGATGTAGCTTCAGAGAACCAGGAAGGAGGCAGAGGTCACCAGGAGGGCAATGGGGTGGGAGTGGTGGCAGAGGAGCAGCCTAAGTGATTTCAGCACAGCCCCGAGGGCAGATGGGGCAGGGATCCTGTCAGCTGCAGTCTTGAGTAAGTGTTGGTCAAATGGACAGAAGCCTGGCGTGCAGTGGGCACTCCACCACCCACAACCCGCCCACAGCCCTGAGCTCAGCCCTTTGCTCCTTTCTTGGCCTCCCCCACGGGACCCTGTGGCCCAGGATGCAGAGCTTCCAGCTCCCCACAGGCTCTATGAGCAGCGACCCATGACCTCTGCGAGCAGGTGTGCTGCGTACGGTTCTTGCTGCTCTGTGATCCACCTGCACCCTTTGACCACGGGTATTCTCTTCCTTTTGTGCACAGGGATTGAGTTGCGGCACTCCCCGGGGATCACCGGTCAAGCCCGGTTCCATGGGGAAAGCCATCCCACCCTTCGACGTCCAGGTTTGGTGCTAAAGGCGGGGCCAGGGAGCACTGAGGGCTCAGCTGGGATCAGACCCCGTGTGACACCAGGCGGCAGAAGCAGCCGTGCCCCCTGCCCGCAGTGTCCTTCCTCCTCTCCTCCTACTTCCCTCTGATTTCCTGGGAGGTTTCAGTACTGTGGGCACCAGTGCAGCTCACCGTGCCAGCCGAGGCCGCACACAGCCGTGGCACACGGGACCTGGAGGAGCGCCGGCAGCTCTGTCCACCCGCCGGGCTTTGAGCTTGTCCTGACCCTGTTTTGTAGCTTGAAGACACATGCGACGTCCACGTACCAGGAAACAAACACACCCATGACTTGCTGATTTCAAAGACTTGACAGCTTCCTCCTGTTTTCTGCCAGGGACCTCCCCATGGTCCCCACTGGTGTCACACGCATAGGCCAGGCAGAGCTTGGGTGGGCAGGAGTGCTGGGAGCCCTGCAGGGGGACTCACACACCTCTTGCTCCAGATCATCGACGACGAGGGCAACATCCTGCCGCCCAACACTGAGGGCAACCTTGGCATCAGGATCAAGCCCACCAAGCCCATCGGCCTGTTCATGTTGTATGAGGTGAGGGCGCCCTGCCTGCCACTCCCTGTCCCTGGCACCCCTGCAGTGAGAAGGGAGGGGACTCAACTCTGCATCCTGAGACTCCCCCATCTCTGTTATGTGCCCCAGTTCAGTGAAGCCAGGTCCAGTTCCCCCAAAACTCACAGCCTTTCCCCTCCTAACCCATGTGACTGATGGGGTAGGGCAGTGGTCGGCAAACTCATTAGTCAACAGAGCCAAATATCAACAGTACAATGATTGAAATTTCTTTTGAGAGCCAAATTTTTAAAACTTAAACTATATAGGTAGGTACATTGTTAATAACTTAATTAGGATACTCCTAAGGCTTAGGAAGAGCCACACTCAAGGGGACATAGAGCCGCATGTGGCTCGTGAGCCGCAGTTTGCCGACCACGGGGGTAGGTAAGCCTGGCTTCGGGATCATCGGACTTGGGGCTGATGATTAAGAATGCCAGCTTCGTGCCCTAGCTGGTTTGGCTCAGTGGATAGAGCATTGGCCTGCAGACTCAAGGGTCCCGTGTTCGATTCCAGTCAGGGACATGTACCTTGGTTGCGGGCACATCCCCAGTGGGGAGCGTGCAGGAGGCAGCTGGTCGATGTTTCTCTCTCATCGATGTTTCTAACTCTATCCCTCTCCCTTCTTCTCTTTAAAAAAATCAATAAAATATATTTTTTAAAAATAAAAATAAAAAAGAATGCCAGCTTCGGCTGGGTTCACATCCTACAACCAGTTTACCATCAGGGTGTAAACAAACCTAGTCACTGTCCGGAGCCTCCTGAGGCCTCCCCTCCCCCACTTCTCAGAGAAAACCACCTGCAGACCGTAGGAGTCATGCGTTTCCCCATGACAAATAAACGGCAGATCTAAGATTCAAACCCATGTCTTTCAGCACCAAAGCCTAATGGGAAATCCAGGGATTACAGAACCTGTGATGGGCTCTAAGGAAACTGACCCGATAACCCCTAGCCCTCCCAGGGTAGTAGAGGCCACTCAGAGGAAATTCTCAGCTTCCAAGATGGGCCATGGAAAGGTGGGCACACCTGAAATTGATCTCAGATTCCACCTCCTTTCTCCCAAAGAACAGCCATCAGAGGTTCTCTCTCTTGGAGTCACTGTTGTCATCACTCTGGCCTCCAGGGGGCATTGCTCCTCATGTGATACTATCAACCAACAGTAAAAAACACTGGTTAAACCATTCATCAATTTTCTTTATCCTTTCAAAGAACCAGCTCTTGGTTTCATTGATTTTTTTGTATTGTGTTTTTAGTCTCTATGTTATTTATTTCTGCTCTAATCTTTATTATTTCCTTCCTTCTACTTACTCGGGCTTTTCTTGTTGTCCTCTTTCTAGTTCTTTAAGTTGGAGGGTTAAATAGTTTATTGCTGATTTTTCTTGTTTTTTGAGGTATGCCTGTAGTGCTATGAACTTCTCTCTCAGGACTGCTTTTGCTGTGTCTCAGAGATTTTGGGTTGTTGTGTGTTCATTTTCATTTGTTTCCAGGAAGGTTTTTTTAAATTTATTTCTTGATGTTGTTGGTAACCCATTCTTTGTTTAATAACATGCTATTTAGCCTCCATGTGTTTCAATGTTTTGGGGTGTTTTTACTGTATTTGATTTCTAATTTCATTCCCCTGTGATATGAGAAGTTGCTTGATATGATTTCTAGCTTCTTGAACTTATAGAGATTTGTTTTGTGTCCTAACATGTGGTCTATCTTTGTGAATGATCCATGTGCATTTGAGAAGAATGTATATTCTGCTGCTTTGGGGTGAAATGTTCTATAAATGTCAATTAAATTCATCTGATCCAGTGTGTCCTTTAGAGTCACTGTTTCCTTGTCACGTTTTTGTCTGGAAGATCTATCCAGTGAAGTCAGCAGGGTGTTAAAGTCCCCTGCTATGACTGCATTGTTGTCTATCTCTTTGTTAAAGTCCTCTAGCAGTTTTTGGAATATATTTAGGTGCTCCTGTATTGGGTGTGTATATGTTTACCAGGGTTCTATCCTCTTGTTGGATCCATCCCTTTAGTATTGTGTAGTGATCTTGGTTGTCTTTTGTGATGGCCTTCATTTTGAAGTCTATTTTATCAGATATGAGTATTGCTACTCCAGCTTTTTTTTACCCTTTCCATTTGCATGGAAAACTTTTTTCCATTCCTTCACTCTCATCCTGTGTATGTCTTTTGTTCTGAGATGGGACTCTTATAAGCAGTATATAGTTAGCTCATATTTTTGTATCCATTCAGTTATCCTATCCCTTTTGATTAGACCATTTAATCGATTTATATTTAGGGTTATTGATAGGTATTTATTTATTGCCATTTTAATTCTCTGTGTGTAGGTTTCTCTCTGTTTCTCTTTCTCAATACAGCAGTCCTTATAGCAGCGGTTCTCAACCTGTGGGTCGCGACCCCTTTGGCGGTCGAACGACCCTTTCACAGGAGTTGCCTAAGACCATTCTGCATATCAGATATTTACATTATGATTCATAACAGTAGCAACATTACAGTTATGAAGTAGCAACGAAAATAATTTTATGGTTGGGTCACACCATGAGGCACTGTATTTAAACGGCCAGAAGGTTGAGAACCACTGCCCTATTGCTGGCTTGGTGGTGATGTACTCCTCTGGCTTTTTTTTTTTTCTTTTGTCTGGGAAGCTCTTTATTTGACCGTCTATTTTGAATGATAGCCTTGCTGCATATAGTAATCTTGGTTTCAGATCCTTGCTTTCCATTACCTTGAGTACTTCACGCCATTCCCTTCTGGCCTATAGATTTTCTGATGAGAAGTCAGGTGTCAGCCTTATGGGAGCTCTTTTGTAGGTAACAGTTTGCTTTCCTCTTGCTGCGTATAAGATTCTCTCAGTCTTGCCCTGGCTGGCTTTGCTCAGTGGATAGAGCGTCAGCCTGTGGACTGAAGGGTCCCAGGTTTGATTCCGGTCAAGGGGCACATGCCCGGGCTGTGGGCTCAATCCCCCGTGGGGGGCTTGCAGGCGGCAGCCCATCAATGATTCTCTCTCATCATTGATGTTTCTATCTCTCTCTCCCTCTCCCTTCCTCTCTGAAACCAGTAAAAATATATACTTTTTAATATATTTTATTGATTTTTTCCAGAGAGGAAGGGAGAGGGATAGAGAGTTAGAAACATCCATGAGAGAGGAACATGGATCAGCTGGCTCCTGCACACCCCCTACTGGGGATGTGCCCGCAACCAAGGTACATGCCCTTGACCAGAATCGAACCTGGGACTCTTAAGTCCATAGTCCGACGCTCTAGCCACTGAGCAAAACTGGTCAGGGCAAAAAATATATATATGTGTATTTTTTTTTAAAAAAAGATTCTCTCAGTCTTTAATTTTTGGCATTTTAATTAAGATGTGTCGGGGCATGGGCCTGTTTGGGATCTTCTTGCTTGGGGTTCTCTGTGCCTCCTGAACCTGTGTGACTTTTTCCTCCACCAAGTTATAGAGAAGTTTTCCACCATTATTTCATCAAACATAGACCAGTTGGCTCCTGCACACCCCCTACTAGGGACTGAGCCCACAAACTGTGCATGTGCCCTGACCAGGAAGTGAACTGGCAACCTTTTGATACATGGGATGATGCTCAGTCAACTGAGCCACACTGTCCAGTGCCACAAGCTTTCTTTGAGGATGAGATGAGATAGCACTTAGGGAAGAAAATTCATTTAGCAAATGTTTATTGACACCTTCCATCTGTTCAGCTACTGTATTATATTCATATCAATTGTCAGTGTGTTCTGTGCATTAATTGACCAGTAGCATGCATTGAGTGTTTGCATGTAAAGCAAATAGACTCAGAGAAATTACAGAAGTTGCACAGGTGCCTGGTGGCATGAGAAGCAGGATTCAAACGCAGATCTGAGCCCCAGGTTGCAGCTCAACATCTCTAACCTCACTGCCTTCAATAAGAGCGACGTTCTCTTTGCAGAATGACCCAGTGAAGACAGCCAAAGTGGAGTGTGGGGACTTTTACAACACTGGGGACAAAGTAATTATTGACGAAGAGGGCTACATCTGGTTCCTGGGGAGGGATGATGACATCATCAACGCCTCTGGGTAGGTGTGGCTGACCTGGGGCCTGGCAGCTCTAGGTTGCTTCACCATTCCTCCATGCACTGGGGATGGGACCCTCAGCCTATTCCTGTTGCAGCCATGTCTACAGGGCCCTGGCCCGGGGTATCTGTGCATCTCCCCCAACATCAAAATAAAGGTCAAGAAGACCTGGAAGTGCAACCACAGTAGACACTGTGCAATTTAAAGAGGGGATATAGGGTTGGGAAGGGAGGCCTTATTTGAGCCCCTTTTTGTCCCCATTGGTTGGGGGAAATTATTCTCTGTGTTCCTCTAATGGGACACATGTCACAGAACAACAACAACAGCAGCTAAGCTTATGGAGTACTTACTGTGTGAAAGTACACTCCTCTGTGCTTTGCCTAACCCAGTAGATGCCATTATTGTGCCTATTTTATAGATGAGAACAACGAGTCACTGACCAGTGAACTAAGTTGCTTAAAGTTTCCAAGGTTGTGCAGGGAGAAGCCCAGACCTGAACCGACGTAGTGTGGCCCCCAATCTGTTGTCACTGCCATGTAGGTGACGTAGGGAGAAAAAGTGACACAGTAACATCTTCCCTTGGATGCATCAGGGAAATTAAGTTGCTTTACTTTTTAAATTTCTAAGAGATGCTGATGTAGTGAGACAGAATTTACCCAAACGTTTAAGACCAAGTCTGAGGCTCCCAAGAGTACAGTAAGAGTCCTGCTGGGAAGCTCCTGGTGGCAGCTCACAGCCCCAGGAGGACAGCCTTCCACCCCCACCCGCCCACCAGAGGCCGTGAGGGGAGACCTGGGAGCATCTGAGCCTGGAATGCCCAGGTCTCCACATCCTGGTCCCACTGCGGAGCCTTTTCACAGGCCTCTGGCTCTCGTGATAATTGCCCTCTGTGCCCAGGGGAGCTGTGACTCCCAAACATGGGATTGGATGCCTGAGTCACTCCAGCCCTGGCATCTGCTCAGACCCAGAGCAGGAACCCTTGGTCCCCCAGGTACCGCATTGGGCCGGCAGAGGTGGAGAGCGCCCTGGCTGAGCATCCGGCGGTGGCTGAGTCAGCTGTGGTGAGCAGCCCGGACCCGATCCGAGGGCAGGTGAGGAGCAGGACAGGAGGTCATGGGGTCTGCGTGTGGGCCCTGGAAGGCTGGTGCAGGGGAAACTTCCAGAGCAGTTGGTATGCGTGGCACACTTACACCATGTGGGCATCAGGAGGCACTGTGGCATCATCTGTGACATCCTGACTAGATACTGGTTGAGCTGGCTCATTTAGCCCTCACAACAACCTACTGAGTTAGAGACTCTTCGTTATTATACCATTTTAATAGACAAAGGGACACGATAAAGAAGTTAAATAAGTTGCCTGGTGGAGCCAGGATGGAAATCTGAGCACTCTGTTTCCAATGCATTCATTGGGTTTATTGAGCACCTACTCTGTACAAGGCCCCGTTCAATTAAATGGGGACATAAATAACAATATAAAAGCAATAAGTTCAGCCCAGCCTGTGTGGCTCAGTGCTTGAGTGTTGACCCAGGAACCAGGTTTGATTCCTGTCTAGACACATGCCCTGGTGCAGGCTAGATCCCCAGTAAGGGGCCTGCAGAAGGCAGCAGGGTGATGATTCTCTCTCATCATTGATGTTCCTATCTCCCCCCTCCTTTCCTCTCTGAAATCAATACAAACGTATTTTTTAAAAAAATAATCAACTAGTACTTAAAAAAGAAAAACAATAAGACCAATAAGTTACCAAAATTATTAAATGCCCACAAGGTTCCAGGCACAGAACTGTACATACGTTAGTGGTCAAAATGATGATGAAAACAATGATGCGGGGGGAATAATGAAGTTACACTGGGTGCGTGTCTTATGTGTATCAGCTCATGGAATCTGAACACCAGGCCACCGTGTCCAGCTCCATGGGATGAGCCTGTACTCTGCGCAGGTCACAGAGAAGGAGTTTGAGGTTAAGTAATTTTGCAAGGGAAAGAGGAGAAATTGGAAGTGTTTGGGTTTGAACCTGGCCCTGTCCGTTTCCAAAGGCTCAGGTGTCAGCTTGCGTTGCCATTCACTGCATTAACACTTACTTTTAAACCAGGCAACTGGGTGGCACTCGCCCTGAGCCCGGCTCTGGTTCTGCGTTGCAGGTGGTGAAGGCCTTCATTGTCCTGACCCCACCGTTTCTGTCCCGTGACCCGGACCAGCTCGCCAAGGAGCTGCAGGAGCACGTGAAGGCAGTGACAGCCCCGTACAAGTACCCGAGGAAGGTGAGTGGGCCGATGCTCGAGCCCTCCTGAGCTCTGCTGCCCCAAGTCTGGTCGGGTGGCCGGGAGACGCTGAAACCGCACATAGAAGGAGCATTTTTCTCTGCAGAAGAAGCAATTCGGCGTAGGGGTGGATGCAACCAACTGAATGGGATGGAACCTCTATTCTGGGTCGGACCCCAAAACGTGCTGCACATTACCTTGAGGGCAAAAAAATCAGACCACTGCCCAAAGCTATCCAAGGAGGCTATTTAACATCCTTCAAAATTTGAAAAAGTCATCCAAATCAGCCACTTTCTAACTATTCCTAAGCATGATTCATACTAAGAAATACATTCGATACTGTCAGTTAATACTTATGTACACAACAAATGAGTGTTAACAAAATTATATTTATCCTTAGAACATGCAGTCCATTCTTTTTTTAGATACAAAATAATTAGCCCTTTACATGCAATAAATTAATATTTCAAGGAAGATGATTTTAAATATATTAATGTTATATGCAATAAACAACATTTCAAGAAACATAATTTTAAATATAATATATTACGTGCAAAAAACATTAATATTTCAAGAGAAAAAAGATTTTAAATATAATATTACCAAAACTGTGCTAACATAGTATAATATCACAAAAGTTATAGGCAATATTAAAAATCTGCAAATAACAGGATTACTTCTATTATCTTCTAAAATATTTTTTTTCTCTGGCTCTATTTTTCCCCCTTTATTGAATAAGATATTACAAATGTGTCCTTATCCCCCCAATGTCCTCTCATCCCCCCAATCCTGCCCTCACCCTCACCCCCTGTTGTCCACATCCATCACTTAAGCCTATATGCATGCATACAAGTCCGTTGGTTGATCTTTCCCCATGAGCCCCACCCTCCCCTGCTTCCCCTCTGAGTTTTGAGCATCTGGTCGATGCTTCTCTGTCTCTACATCTGTTTTTCTTCATCAGTTTGTGTGGGTCATTATAATCCACAAATGAGTGAGAGCGTGTGATATTTATCTTTCTCTGACTGGCTTATTTCACTTAGCATAATGCTCTCCAGCTCCATCCATGCTGTTGCAAATGGTAGGAGTTCTTTCCTTTTAACAGCTGCATAGTATTACATTGTGTAGATGTGCCACAGTTTTCTAATCCATTCATCTGCTGATGGGTACTTAGGCTGATTCCAAATCTTAGCTATTGTAAATTGTGCTGCTATGAACATAGGGATGCATAAATCCTTTCTGATTGGTGTTTCTGGTTTCTTGGGATATATTCCTAGAAGTGGGATCACTGGGTCAAATGGAAGTTCCATTTTTTGAGGAAATTCCATACTGTTCTCCACAGTGGCTGCACCAGTTTGCATTCCCACCAACAGTGAATCAGGGTTCCTTTTTCTCCACATCCTCGCCAGCATTTGTCATTTGTTGATTTGTTGATTGCCATTCTGACAGGTGTGAGATGGTACCTCATTGTCGTTTGATTTGCATCTCTCAGATGATTAGTGACTTTGAGCATGTTTTCATGTCTCTCAGCCTTATGTATGCCCTCTTTCAAAAAGTGTCTATTTAGGTCCTTTGCCCATTTTTTGATTGGGTTGTTTATCTTCTTTTTGTTAAGTTGTATGAGTTCCCTATAAATGTTGGAGATTAAACCTTTATCGGAGATATCATTGGCAAATATGTTCTCCCAGGCAGTGGGTTTTCTTGTTGTTTTGTTGATGGTTTCTTTTGCTGTGCAGAAGCTTTTTATTTTGATGTAGTCCCATTTGTTTATTTTTCCCTTTAGTTTCCAATGCCCTAGGAGCTGTGTCAGTGAAGAAATTCCTTCGGCATATGTCTGAGATTTTGCTACCTGTGGATTCCTCTAATAATCTTATGGTTTCCCGTCTTACATTTAAGTCCTTTATCCATTTTGAGTTTATTTTTGTGTATGGTGTAGTTGGTGGTCTATTTTCATTTTTTTGCATGTGTCTGACCAAATTTCCCAGCACCATTTATTGAAAAGACTGTCTTGACTCCATTGTATGTTCTTGCCTCCTTTGTCAAATATTAATTGAGCATATTGGTTTGGGCCGATTTCTGGGCTCTCTCTTCTATTCCATTGATCTATATGTCTGTTCTTGTGCCAGTACCAGGCAGTTTTGAGAACAGTGGCTTTGTAATACAGCTTGATATCTGGTATTGAGATCCCTCCTGCTTTGTTCTTCTTTCTCAGAATCGCAGAGCTATTCGGGGTTTGGTTTTTTTGTTTGTTTTTTATTCCAGATGAATTTTTGGAGTGTTCTTTCTAGATCTGTGAAATATGCCATTGGTATTTTAATGGGGAGTGCATTGAATCTATAGATTGCTTTGGGTAGTATGGACATTTTGATTATGTTGATTCTACCAATCCATGAACACGGTATGTTCTTCCATCTGTTTATTTCTTCCTATATCTCTTTTTTCAATGTCCTGTAGTTTTCTGAGTAGAAGTCTTTTACCTCCTTGGTTAAGTTTATTCCTAGGTATCTTAATTTTTTTGGTGTGATGATAAATGGGATTTTTTAAAAATTTCTCTTTCTGTAAGTTCACTATTGGCGTATAAAAATGCCATAGATTTCTTGGCATTAATTTTGTATCCTGCTACATTGCCGGTTTCATTTATTACATCTAATAATTTTTTGATGGAGTCTTTAGGGTTTTCTAAGTACAGTATCATGTCATCTGTGAATAATGACAATTTTACTTCTTCTTTTCCAATTTGGATGCCTTTTATTTCTTCTTCTTGTCTGATTGCTTTGGCTAGCACTTCCAGTACTATGTTGAACAGGAGTGGTGAAAGTGGGCATCCCTGTCTTGTTCCTGTTCTTAAGGGAAATGGTTTTTGTTTTTGCCCATTGAGTATGATGTTGGCTGTAGGTTTGTCATATAAGGCTTTTATTATGCTGAGGTATGATCCCTCTATTCCCACTTTGCTGAGCGTTTTTATCAGAAAAGGGTGTTGGACTTTGTCAAATGCCTTTTCTGCATCAATCGATATGATTATGCGATTTTTGTCTCTCAACTTATTTATGTGATGTATCACGTTTATTGATTTGTGGATATTATACCAGCCTTGCATTCCTGGAATAAATCCCACTTGGTCATGGTGTATGATCTTTCTAATGTAATGCTGGATCCGGTTTGTTAGAATTTTGTTGAGGATTTTAGCACCTATGTTCATCAGGGATATTGGCCTGTAATTCTCTTTCTTTGTGGTGTCTTTATCTGGCTTTGGGATTAGGGTAATGCTGGCTTCATAGAAAGAGCTTGGAAGTGTGCCTTCCTCTTGAATTTTTTTGAATATTCTGAGAAGGATTGGCTTTAGCTCTTCTTTGAATGTTCGGTAAAACTCCCCTGTGAAGCCATCTGGTCCAGAGCTTTTGTTTGCTGGAAGCTTTTTGATTACTGTTTCAATTTCATCAGTAGTTATTGGCCTTTTCAGGTTTTTTGATTCTTCCTGATTGAGTTTTGGAAACTTGTATTTTTCTAGGAATGTGTCCATTTCGTCAAGGTTGTCCAGTTTATTGGAGTAGAGTTGTTCATAGTATTTTTTGACAATCCTTTGTCTATCAGTAGGGTCAGTTGTTACTTCACCTCTTTCATTTCTGATTTTGTTTATTTGGGTCCTCTCTCTTTGTTTCTTGGTGAGCCTGGCTAGAGGTTCATCAATCTTGTTTATCCTTTCAAAGAACCAGCTCTTGGTTTCATTGATCTTTTGTATTGTTGTGTTTTTTTTGGTCTCTATGTTGTTTATTTCTGCTCTGATCTTTATTATTTCCTTCCTTCTGGATACTGTGGGCTTTTCTTGTTGCTCTCTTTCTAACTCTTTGAGTTGTAGGGTCAGATCATTTATTGCCAGTTTTTCTTGTTTGTTGAGATAGGCCTGTAGAGCTATGAACTTCCCTCTCAGCACTGCTTTCATTGTGTCCCATAGATTTTGGATTGTTGTGTTTTCATTGTCATTTGTTTCCAGGATGCTTTTTATTTCTTCTTTGATCTCTCTGCTAACCCAGTCATTGCTTAATAGCATGCTATTTAGCCTCCAAGTGTTGGATTTTTTTCAATGTTTTTATTGTAGTTGATTTCTAATTTTATGCCATTGTGATCCGAGAAGATGCTTGTTATGATTTCTATTCTCTTGAATTTGAAGAGACTTTGCCTGTGTCCTAATATATGGTCTATCTTTGAAAATGTCCCATGTGCACTGGAGAAGAATGTATATTCTGTAGCTTTGGGGTGAAATATTCTGAAGATGTTAATTAAGTCCCTCTGATCTAGTGAGTCATTTAGGATTGCTGTTTCTTTGCTGATTGTTTGTCTAGAGGATTTATCCAGTGGTGTCAGAGGGTTATTAAGGTCCCTGCTATGACTGTATTGCTATCGATCTCTCCTTGATATCTTCCAGAAGTTTTATGTATTTGGGTGCTCCTGTATTGGGTGCATATATGTTTACCAGAGTTATATCTTCTGGTTGAATTGCTCCCTTTAGTATTAGGTAGTGGTCTTCCTTATCTCTTGTTATGGCCTTTACTTTGAGGTCAATTTTGTCAGATAAAAGTATCACAACCCCAGCTTTTTTTCTCTTTTCCATTTGCCTGAAAATTTTTTTTCCATCCCTTCACTCTCAGTCTGTGTGAATCCTTTGTTCTGAGGTGAGTCTCTTGCAGACAGCAAATACATGGGTTATGTTTTCTTATCCATTCAGCTACCCTGTGTCTTCTGATTGGAGCATTTAATCCATTTACATTTAATGTTATTATTGAAAAGTACTTGTTTGTGGTCATTTTTATTCTTAATGTTTGTGTTTCTTCTTGTCTTTCTGTTTCTTTTTTTTACAGCAGTCCCTTTAGCATTTTTTTGCATTGCTGGTTTGGTGGTAATAAACTCTCTTAGCCCTTTTTTGTCTGTGAAGCTCCTGAGTCCACCTTCAATTTTGAATGATAGCCTTGCTGGGTATAGTATTCTTGGATTCATTCACTTGCTTTGCATCACTTTGTATATTTCATTCCATTCCCTTCTTGCCTGGTGTGTTTCTGTTGAGAAGTCAGCTGATATTCTAATAGGAGATCTCTTGTAGGTAACTTTCTGTCTCTCTCTGGCAGCCTTTAGGATTCTTACTTTGTCGTTGGTGTTTGCCAATTTAATTATGATGTGTCGTGATGTTGGTCTTTTGGGGTTCATCTTGTTTGACACTCTATGTGTTTCTTGGACTTGTGTAGTTTTTTTCTTGCCAGTATCAGGAAAGTTTTCTGTCATTATTTCTTCAAACAGATTTTCTATTCCTTGCTTCTCCTCCTCTCCTTCTGGTACCCCTATTAAGCGAATGTTGTTTCGTTTTACATTGTCCCAAAGCTCCCTTAGGCTCTCCTCTTGCTTTTTAAGGTTTTTTTTCCAGTTGCTCCTGTGTTTGTGTGTTTTTTCCTACCTTGTCTTCTAATTCGCTGATGCGGTCCTCAGCCTCTTCTAGTCTGCTGTTTAAGCCTTCCATTGTGTTCTTTATTGCAGCCATGTCATTCTTCATTTCCTCTTGGTTCCTTTTCATGTTGGTGACATTCTCATTCAGCTCCTTATAATTCTCATTGAGTTGTGTGTATTTGTTATCCAGCCATTTGAGCATCCTTATAACCATTACTCTGAATTCTTTCTCTGATAAGTTAGTAGCCTCAATTTCATTTAACTCCCTTTCTGCTGATCCTCTTTTTCTTTCCTTTGTGGATTGCTTTTTTGTCTTCCCATGTTTTGCTGTAATGTTTTAAATTATAGCTTCGATTGCTTTGCTACCCAGTTTCTTTAGGGTGTGGTGTTACTGGTGTGACCTCTCAGGTCTCCTGGGGTTGGTAGTCTAGTGTAGCTCCCTACTTGGGCTATTTGGGTTCTCTTGATGTAGGCCAGCTAGCTGGAAAGGCGCAACTGAGGTGTCTAGAGGTCAGCAGCCATGGAGGGGGTGTTCCAGTTTTTGCTGTCTTATGCCCTTGGTTGAAATCACGCGTGCCCCGCGGGACTCACAGTGGCACCCAGGAACCGTCTATTGGGGTGGTGGGGCTCAGGAAGCCTGCATTCTGGCAAAGCGTGACAGTGGTGTCCAGAGTTCTATAGTTGTGGGGTGGGTAGACTCAGCTTTTGCTGCTGCCTCCGTGGTTGGATACACAGGATTCCAGCGGCAGCTCTCAGAGGCACCTGTGGTGTGTTTGCCAGCAGGGTGTGCTGACACACTCTGAAGGGCCCTGGCACTGAAGCCACTGGATTGCAGTGTCTGTGGGCAAGTATCCCAGAAGAGGGAATTCAGCATTTCTACAGCCCAGCAGTGCACCCCTGTTTGCTTAAATGCAGGACCAGCAGGGCTTGCAGTGGGGCCCCAGGGCTGCCTGTGGAACGGTGGTCTTGGGAGACCTGCACGCTGGAAAAGCATGCAACTGTAGTGTCCAGAGTTCTGCGGCTGTGGGTGGGGAAACTCAGATTTTGCTGATGCACCTGTGGTGGACAGGCTTGCGTTCCCCGTGGCGGCACACTGGAGCACCCGCAGTGAGTTTGCTAGCGCAGGCGCACTGAAGCACTCTGAGGGTGAATTCAGAATGTCTACTGCCCAGGGGAGTGCGACCCTATTAGTCCAAGATCGGGCCCAGCAGAGGCTCACCGCGGCTTCCCCAAAGTGCCCCCTGCATAGATGGGCTGAGGGGGAGTGAGGACCTGGGGCGGTGCAGTTCGCCGGCGCTGAACTCTGATCCACTCCGAGGGGCCCTGGCCCTTAAGTTGCGCAGCTGGGTGTGTGGGCAGTTATTCAGGCAGAGGGAATTCAGATTTCTACTGGGGGGCAGTGCGCCTGTGTCCGTACAAAATCACACCCAGCTGAGGCTCCCAGTGACTCCTAAGAGGAGTCTGTGGAGTGGTGTGCCTCGGAGACCTGCGCTGGAGACGAGCGAACACGCCATGTCGGAGGTCTGCCGCTGGGGAGGGGGAGGCTGCACTTACTGCTGCGGCGGCGCGGTGCTCCTCAGCGGTGGAGGTCCGAGGGTCCGTGAGTCTGTGGGTGTGTCTGCAGGATTTTGGCTGGAGTGGCTGCCGGGTCGCGGGCAGTGTCCAAGGCCTGTCTGGGTGGTGGTGCTGCTGAGTTCCTGGAAGAGGCCGCTCTCCCCTTTAAGATGGTGTGGGCTCCGTGCTGGAGTCCCGCAGTCCGGGGAGAGCCACAGCGGTGGTAGTCTCTCGCTGACCCAGAGAGCTCGGTCTGACAGCCTCCCTGCTCCTGCCGGATTTAACTGTCCCTCACTCACTCACTCACACACACACACCACACACATCCACACACTCTCCATTCATCCCCTCACTCGCTCACTTCCTATCCCTCACCTCCGTCCTGCCAGCCACCATCTTCTTGTCTCTGGCTCTATTTTTGTTCATCAGTTTATGTTGTTCATTATATTCCACAAATGAGTGAGATCATGTGATATTTATCTTTCTCCAACTGCCTTATTTTAATTAGCATAATGGTCTCCAGTTCCATCCATGCTGTTGCAAATGGTAAGAGTTTCTTCTTTTTACAGCAGCATAGCATTCCATTGTGTAGATGTGCCACTGTTTTATAATCCACTCATCTGCTGATGGGCACTTAGGCTGTTTCCAGATCTTAGCTATTGTAAATTGTGCTGCTATGAACATAGGGGTGCATACATCCTTTCTGATGGGTATTTCTGATTTCTTGGGATATATATCCTAGAAGTAGGATTACTGGGTCAAATGGGAGTTCCATTTTTAATTTTTGGAGGAAACTCTATACTATTTTCCATGGTGGCTGCACCCGTCTGCATTCCCACCAGCAGTGCACGAGTGTTCCTTTTCTCCATATCCTCCTCAGCACTTGTCGTTTGTTGATTTGTTGATGATAGCTATTCTGACAGGTGTGAGATGGTACCTCATTGTCATTTTGATTTGCATCTGTTGGGTGATTAGTGACTTTGAGCACGTTTTCATAAGTCTCTTGGCCATCTGTATGTCCTTTTGAAATTGTCTATTTAGGTCCTTTGCCCACTTTTTGATTGGATTGTTTATCTTCCTTTTGTTAAGTTGTATGAGCTTCCTGTAAATGTTGGAGATTAAACACTTATCTGAGATAACATTGGCAAAAATGTTTTCCCATGCAGTGGGCTCTCTTGTTTTGTTGATGGTTTCTTTTGCTGTGCAGAAGCTTTTTATTTTTATGTAGTCCCATTTGTTTATTTTCTCCTTAGTTTCCATTGCCCTATGAGCTGTATTGGTAAAGATATTACTACAACATAGGTCTGAAATTTTGCTGCCTATGGATTCTTCTAAGATTTTTATGGTTTCCCGTCTTACATTTAACTCCTTTATCCATTTTGAGTTTATTTTTGTGTATGCTGGAAGTTGGTGGTCTAGTCTCTTTCTTTCTTTCTTTCTTTTCTTTTTCTTTTTTTCTTTTTTTTTTTGCATGAATTGTTCCAGTGATTGCAAAACCATTTATTTAAAAGACTATCTTGACTCCATTGTATGCTCTTGCCTCCATTGTCAAATAATAATTGAGCATAATAGCTTGGGTTGATTTCTGGGTTCTCTGTTTGGTCCCATTGGATTATATGTCTGTTCTTGTGCCAGTACCAGGCAGTTTTGAGAACAGTGACTTTGGATATTTGGTATTGTGATCCCTCCAACTTTGTTCTTCTTTCTCAGGATTGTTGAGGCCATTCAGGGTCTTTTTTTAATTCCATATAAAGTTTTGGAGAGTTTGTTCTAGGTCTGTGAAATATTCTATTGGTATCTTACTGGGGATTGCATGGAATCTATAGATTTCTTTGGGTAGTATGGACATTTTAATGATGTTGATTCTATGAATCCATGAAGATGGTATATTCTTCCATTTGTTTATGTCTTCCTCTATCTCTTTTTTCAACATCCTATAGTTTTCTGAGTACAGGTATTCTACCTCATTAGTTAAGTTTATTTCTAGGCATCTTAATTTTTTTATTGCAATGGTAAATGGAATTGTTATTTTTAGTTCCTCTTTCTGTGAGTTCATTATCCTATATAATAAAAGGCCAATATGCAAATTGACTGAATGGCAAAATGACCGGTCGCTATGACATCCACTGACCACCAGGGGGCATACGCTCAACACAGGAGCACCACTCAGCCTGAAGCTGGGTTCATGGCTGGCAAGTGCAGCGGCATCTCCCACCTCCACAGTAGTGCTAAGGATGTCTGACTGCCTGCCAGCTTAGGCCTGCTCTCCATGGTGAGACATAACCCATCAGTCGGAAATCCCCCAAGGCTTCCTGGACTGTGAGATAGCCCAGGTCAGGCTGAGGGACACCCTTTAGTGCACGAATTTTGTGCACTGGGCCTATTGTTGGTGTATATAAACGCCATAGATTTCTAGGTGTTAACTTTGTATCCTGCTACATTGCCGAATTCATTTAAGTGGAGTAGTTTTTTGATGGAGTCTTTAGGGTTTTCTATGTAAAATATCATATCATATGCAAATAATAACAGTTTTACTTCTTTTCCAATTTGGAAACCTTTTATTTCTTTTCTTGTCTGATGACTATGGCTAGCACTTCCAGTACTATGTCAAACAGGAGTGGTGAAAGTGGGCATCCCTGTCTTGTTCCTGTTCTTAGGAGAAATGGTTTTAGTTTTTGCCCATTGAGTATGCTGTTTGTTGTTGGTTTGTCATATATGCCTTTATCATGTTGAGATATTCTCCCTCTATTCCCACCTTGCTGAGAGTTTTTATAAAAAAAACTAGAAGCCTAGTGCACGAAATTCATGCACTGTGGTGGTGGGGTCCCTCAGCTCAGCCTGCCCCCTCTCACAGTCCAGGAACACTCATGTGGAGGCTTATGTGGAGCGGGCCTAAGCCACAGCCTGGCTTCCCTCTGCAGGAGGTGACCAGGATAATCAGGGGAAGGCGCCTTCCCCAACACCCCGCTGCTGCTGCCACTGATGGCCACCGCAGCTGCCAAGGTGTTTTCATCAAACAGGACTCCAGCCCCTTCACCACGAAAAAATGACAACTTTCTTTAGGCATTTTCAAGATGTGTCTTTCATAGGATATGACCTTTCTTTCTTTCTTTCTTTCTTTCTTTCTTTCTTTCTTTCTTTCTTTCTTTCTTCCTTCCTTCCTTCCTTCCTTCCTTCCTTTCTTTCTTTCTTTCTTTCTTTCTTTCTTTCTTTCTTTCTTTCTTTCTTTCTTCCTTTCTTTCTCCTCACCTGAGGATATGTTTCCATTGATTTTTAGAGAGTGGGAAGAGAGAGGGAAAGACAGAGAGAAACATCAATGTGAGAGAGACACTTTGATTGGTTGCTTCCTGCATGAGCCCTGACCTGGGTCCTGGCCAGGGAGGAGCCTGCAACCTAGGTACATGCCCTTGATCAAAATTGAACCCGGACTCTGTGGTCCACAGTCAGAGGCTCTATACCCTGAGCCAAACTGGCTAGGGCAGGATATGACATTTCTTAGCCCCTCCAGGAGTGGACCCCTGTTTTTCCTTCAGGAATGAGGTGGAAAAACCCTAGATCACCTTCTTGGATTCTTATTACCCAAGTTACCAAGACCACTGCGAGTGGCGGCGTACAGGGAGCTTAGCCAATGAGCTGTCAGAAAGGGTGCTTCCTCTGCAGCTCCTGCACAGAGGACCCCCCCAGCAGGCGAGCCACACCGCAGCAGCTCGGAGCACACCCCCACCTGGTGTGTGTCCGCTGGGTTGGGGGCATGCTCCGAGCCGTAGAGGCTTGTAGCAGGTGCCCCCTGTGTTTTGTCTCTGCTCTGGCCCTCTCCTAGCCCCAGCCTCCCCACAGCCACTGGGGCTGGGGGCGGCACGCAGTTTCCTCCCGCCCATCTGCACACGCAGCTCCTCCTGAGATGGTCATGATGTAGCCTTCTCTTGAGCTGGTCATGACGCCTTAGGCATCCTGGATAATTTGCATATTACCTCTCTCTATATATATATATAGAGATAGCTAGATAGATAGATAGGCATTGGATTTCTGTCAAATGCTTTTTCTGCATCTATTCATATGATCATGTTATATTTGTCTTTCAGTTTGTTTATATGATGTATCACATTTATTGATTTGCCAATATTATACCAGCCTTGCAACCCTGGGATAAATCCCACTTGATCATGGTGTATGATCTTTTTAATTATTGCTGGATGCGATTTGCTAATATTTTGTTGAGGATTTTAGCATCTATGTTTATCAGGAATATTGGCCTGTAATTCGCTTTCTTTTAGTATCTTTATCTGGTTTTAGAATTAGGATAATGTAGGCCTCATAAAAGGAGTTTGAAAGTGTTCCTTCCTCTTGGATTTTCTAAAATAGTTTGAGGAGTATAGGTGTTAGCTGTTCTTTGAATGTTGGTAAAACTCCCTTGTAAAGCCATCTGGACCTGGGCTTTTGTTTGGTGGGAGTATTTTTATTACTGCTTCAATTTCATCAGTTGTTATTGGCCTATAAGAGTTTTTTGAATCTTCCTGATTTCGTTTTGGGAGATTGTATTTTTCTAGGAATTTGTCTATTTCATCCACATTGTCCAGCTTTTTGGCATATAGTTGTTCATGGTATTTTCTTACAATCCTTTGTATTTCTGTGGTGTCAGTGGTTACTTCTCCACATTTGTTTCTGATTTTTTTTGTTTGGGTCCTCTCTCCTTGTTTCTTGATGAGTCTGGCTAATGGTTTATCAATTTTGTTTATCCTTTTAAAGAACCAGCTCTTGGTTTCATTGGTTTTTTTGTATTTTTTTTTAGTATCTATGTTATTTACTTTTGCTCTAATATTTATTATTTCCTTTCTTCTACTTTCTCTGGGCTCTTGTTGTTGTTCTTTTTCTAGTTAAGTTGAATGGTTAAATATTTTATTGTTTATTTTTCTTGTTTTTTGAGGTATGCCTGCAGTGCTATGAACTTCTCTCTCAGGACTGCTTTTGCTGTGTCCCAGAGATTTGGGGTTGTTGTGTGTTCATTTTCATTTGTTTCCAGGAAGGTTTTTTTTTTTTTTAAATTTCTTGATGTCATTGATAACCAATTCTTTGTTTAATAACATGCTATTTAGCCTCCATGTGTTTGAATGTTTTGGGGCGTTTTTATTGTAGTTGATTTCTAATTTCATTATACTGTGATATGAGAAGATGCTTGATAGGATTTTAATTTTCTTGAACTTGTAGAGACTTGTTTTGTGTCCTATCATGTGGTCTATCTTTGTGAATGATCCATGTGCACTTGAGAAGAATGTATATTCTGCTGCATTGGGTTGAAATGTTCTATAAATGTCAATTAAATCCATCTGATCCAGTGTGTTCTTTAGAGTCTGTTTCCTTGTTAAGTTTCTGTCTGGAAGATCTATCCGGTGAAGCAGGTGGGTGTTAAAGTACCCTGCTATGACTGTATTGTTGTAGATCTCTATATTAAAGTACTCTGGAAATTATATATATATAATTTTGTTTACCTATATTGGGTGCATTGATATTTACCAGGCTTCTATCCTCTTGTTGGATCCATCCCTTTAGTATTAAGTAGTGATCTTTGCTGTCTCTTGTGATGGCCTTCGTTTTGAAGTCTATTTTTTCAGATATGAGTATTACTACTCCAGCTTTTTATTCTTTTCCACTTGCATGGAAAGTTTTTTTCCATTCCTTCACTCTCATTCTGTATGTGCCTTTTGTTTTGAGATGGGTCTCTTGGAGACAGTATAAAGTTGGGTCATGTTTATGTATCCATTCAGCTACCCTACGCCTTTTAAAAAATAAATATATTTTTTGTTGATTTCAGAGAGGAAGGGAGAGGGAGAGAGAGATAGAAACGTCAATGATGAAAGAGAATCATTGATCAGCTGCCTCCTGCACGCCCACCACTGGGGATTGAGCCTGCAACCCAGGCATATGGCCGAACTGGGAATCAAACCGTGACCTCCTGGTTCATTGGTGGATGCTCAACTACTAAGCCATGCCAGCCAGGCCCCTACACCTTTTGATTGAAGCATTTATTCCATTTACATTTAGGGTTATTATTGATTGGTAATTATTTATTGCCATTTTAATTCTGTGTGGCTAGGTTTCTCTCTCTTTTTCTTCTTCTCATTACAGCAATACCTTTAGTATTTCTTGTAATGCTGGTTTGGGGATGATGTACTCCTTTAGTCTTTTTTTTATTTTTATTTTTATTTTTTTGGTCTGGGAAGCTCTTTATTTGACCATCTATTTTGAATGATAGCCTTGCTGGATATAGTAATCTTGGTCTCAAATCCTTGCTTTCCATTACCTTGAGCACTTCATGCCATTCCCGTTTGTCCTATAAAGTTTCTGATGAGAAATCAGGTGTCAGTCTTGTGGGAACTCCTTTGTAGGTAACAGTTTTCTTTTCTCTTGCTGCCTTTAAGATTCTCTCTTGGTCTTTAATTTTTGACATTTTAATGATGATGTGTCTGGCCGTGGCCTGTTTGGATTCTTTTTGTTTGTGGATCTCTGTGCGTCCTGAACTTGTATGATTTTTCTTTTACCAGGTTAGGGAAGTTTTCTGCCATTATTTCTTCAAAAACCTTCTCTACTTCCTCAAAAAACTAAAAATGGAACTCCCATTTGACCCTGTGATCCCACTTCTAGGAATATATCCCAAGAAATCAGAAACACCAATCAGAAAGGATATATGCACCCATATGTTCATAGCAGCACAATTCACCATAGCTAAGATCTGGAAACAGCCCAAGTGCCCATCAGTAGATGAATGGATTAGAAAACTGTGGTACATCTACATGATTGAATACTATGCTGCTCTAAAAAAGAAGGAACTCGGGCGGAGAAAATGGCGGAGGTATAAACGGATGTGTCCTGTGCCTTGTCCTGGAGCAGATAAGGGTGAGCAGCTGAAATGGGTAACATACAGCCCGAATAGGCAGAGGATTTTCAGCTGAGAGACTGTCTGAAGCTGGGAAAGACCAAGAACTCCCAGAAAAAAAAGGACGGTTGGAGACTGCAGCTGAAACATCTCTCAGTGTGGCAGCTCAGCAGCGGAGACTGCGCCATCTTGGGTAGCTGTTGCTGGCATACAGAGATCAGCTTCTAACCTGGAAACAGGGGATCTCAAGCAGCGTGACTGCGTGAACTCAGACGAGCACTGCTTCTTCTCATGGAAAGCAGAGAGAGAACTACATAACCACACACCTGGAGAAGAGAGATCATGGTGAAACAAAAAACCAACTCACATATGAAAGAAAAACAGGCATCATCAGAAAAGGAAGTAAACGAAATGGAGGCAATGGAGGCAAGCAACCTGTCAGAGAAAGAATTCAGAGAAATGGCCATAAGGTGGATGAAAAAAATGGAAGACAAATTCAACAATATATGTAGGAACCAAGAGGAAATGAAGAAGAACCAAGAGGAAATGAAGAGAAACCAAGAAGAAATGAAAAATGACATCACTGCTATAAAGAACTCAATAGAAAGCATCAACAGTAGACTAGAAGAAGCAGAGGACCGCATCAGTGAGCTAGAAGACAAGGTAGGAAAAAATACCCAAACAGAACAGCTTCTAGAAAAAAAAAATTAAAAAGCAGGAGAAGAGCCTAAGAGAACTCTGGGACACCGCTAAACGGCATGGATGGAGCTGGAGAGCATTATGCTAAGTGAAATAAGCCAGTCAGAGAAAGATAAATACAACATGATCTCACTCATTTGTGGATTATAGAGAACAACATAGACTGATGAAAAGGGACAGACCCAAAGACTGAGAAACAGCGATCAGGCTATCAATCCCCAGAAGGAAAGTAGGGGAGGGCAGAGGTAAGGGGAAGAGATCAACCGAAGGACTTGTATACATGTATATAAGCCAAACCAATGGACATGGACAACAGGGGGATGGGAGTATGAGTGTGCGGGGCGGGGGGGGGGGGGAAGGTTAGGGGTTAATGGGGGGGATGAGGACACATTTGTAATACGTTAACTAATAATAAAAAAGAAGGAACTCTTACCATTTGCAACGGCATGGATGGAACTGGAGAGCATTATGCTAAGTGAAATAAGCCAGTCAATGAAGGAAAAATACCACATGATCTCACTCATTCATGGATAATAAAGACCATTATAAACTTATGAACAAAAATAGATACAGAGGCAGACCTGCCTCAGACTGTCAAGCTACAGCGGGAAGGCCAGGGAGGTAAGGGGGGCAGAAGGGGAAGTGGGTAAGAGATCAACTGAAGGACTTATATGCATGCATATAAGCATAACGAATGGACATAGACACTGGGGGGTAGGGGAGGCCAGGGGATTTTCAAGGGTGGGGGAAAAAAGGAGACATATGTAATACCCTTTATAATACTTTAAGCAATTAAAAAAAAACCTTCTCTATGCCTTTCTCCCTTTATGCCTCTTCTGGCACACCTGTTATTCTAATATTGTTATGTTTTGTGTTCTCCCACAGCTCCCTTAAGCTGTCCTCCTGTTTTTTTAATGGTTTTTCTTTTTGGTTCTGTGATTGAGTGTCTTGTAATTCACTGATTTGATCTTAAGCTTCCCCTAATCTTCTGTGTATTCCTTCCAATGTGTTCTTTATTTGTGTTATGTCATTCTTTATCTCAGACTGTTCTTTTTTTATAGTTACTATATATTTTTCATGCTGTTGAGCTTTTTTTTTTTTTACCATAATTACTCTGAACTCTAATTCAGATAAATTTCTCATCTCTGCTTCATTTATCTCTTCTTCTGAAGAATTCTCTAGGTCTTTCATTTGAGGGTTGTTTCTTTGTCTCCTCATTTTGGTTGTCTGTTTGGATTTGTGACTATGTATGAGTTAGACCAGGGGTCCTCAAACTTTCTAAACAGGGGGCCAGTTCACTGTCCCTCAGACCATTGGAGGGCCAGACTATAGTTTAAAAAAAAACTATGAACAAATTCCTATGCACACTGCACATATCTTATTTTGAAGTAAAAAAACAAAACGGAAACAAATACAATATTTGTATTTGCATGTGGCCCGCGAGCCATAGTTTGAGGAACCTTGAGTTAGACCCTCCACACCTCTCAATCTCTAGTGCAGGACAGTGTTAAAGGCTGTTTCTGACTAATTCGATCAGGCAAAGACTCAAAGCCTCCAAAGGCTGCCTCTACCTACAGACAGATAGGATTCCAACTTGAATTGCCCCCAGGTGATTGTCCTCAGGTGTGGCAAGAGTTTTATCAACATGGTGGGGCAGTCGCTTCTGCCTGGTGGCTAATTGTTACTTTAAATCTCTTAAGTGGCCTCAGAGAAAGGTGTTTGCCAATAAGGTATATCAGCTGTCTCCCCCCAGGCAAGGCAAATGTCTATGTGGGGAAGATGTCCCCTTGAGGGAATGAACCAGCCCAGGAAACTTGGGGTGTCTGCCTTCTGAGCTCTATTCCCTGAGTCCCCGGTCCTGGGTTCTGCTCTCACAGCTCCAGTTCACTTCACCTTCCCTCTGCCAGAGCACAAGGTGGGTGGCTCCACAGCAAATTTAGTGTGTTGGCTCTTTAAGGGGGTGCCTTAATTTTCAGCTGTTACTCCCTGGCAGACAGCACTCCACTGCTTTTCACAGCCAGATGTTATGTGGGTACCCTCCTCAGTTAGGATCTCTCTGCTGGGAAGCCCAGCTTGTGGAAGATACCCCAGAGTTCTCAGTGGCACCCCCACAGCTCAGATATCTCTCCGATACCAACAGTTAACATTTCTTACATTGTCTGAATGTTTATAATCAGTGCATATTGTAAAGCTGTGTTGTTGTTACTGAATATTTACTTCATGTGCCAGGCCCTGGATTCAATGCTTCATGTGCATTATTATTTCATTTCATCCTCTCCGCAGCCTGAGATGGTCTAACCATGTATTTTACGGAGTTGAAATTGAGGCTCAGAGAATAGGGTTAATACAGGCAGAGCTGGACCTCCAACCCTGTGTCTCCAACAGCAGCAGCGTTCTTGCTTTTAATGTCAGGCTCTGCTGCCTCCTAGAGATAGAACAGGGAATGAGTACCAGTTAGGACCGTTTTTTGGCCATGCCCCATCTAAGCATCTCTAAAATCATGAGGCTCCCCTTGTGACATATAATTCTTATTATTCAAAAAGTGAACTCCTATTCACGTGGAGGAAGCCTAAAAGGCCATTAACTTGTCTAAACAAGCTTCCAAAGAACATGGCATCCATGAAAGAGAAAAATAAAAGAACAAAAGGACAGTTGAAGTACTGAGGAAGAAATCACTAAGAAATTGTTAAAAAATAATAATAATATGAAGTGATGTGAAAAAATAGCAACTGAAGTTTTAAAACATAATGGAGAACTGAAATGCATAACTATGACACAATATATATTTATATATTGTATATGAGGCCCCTAGAACCGTAAGAAATGGAAAAAATTCACTGTTGATAACTCATTCTCCAATTGCTCTCCTTAAAAATCAAATTGACCCCCTGGGGGGCATATGCTCCATGTTGGAAACCATGTTATTGTAACAAAGAACCCCACAGCCACATGCCCACCCTGAGCAGCCACCACGCAGGGACCTGCCTGGTGCTGTCAGAGATGGGCAGAGAGGGTGGCCAGGCTCAGAGGTTCCGACTCTCCTGTGAGAGGTGGCGCACTTCACTCCCCCACATTTCATTGGTCAGAGCACGTCACAGGGCTGCAGCCAGCTTCAGGGGGTCAGGAGGAGGACCTGACATACTTGGCCCCCACCATTGAGGCCTCCGCCTGCTACAGCCTCTTTGGGGTCCATACAGGGTGAAGGGAGGAGTGGGGACTGGTAGGAAGTGACAGCAGGACTCAGGATGGTTTGCTTTCTCCTCACCCAGGTGGAGTTTGTCCCTGAGCTGCCCAAAACCATCACTGGCAAGATCAAAAGGAGTGAACTTCGGGAAAAGGAGTCTAGTCAGATGCAACGGCAGTAAATTCAGCATCCCTTCTGAGTGTGACCTTGGGCACACCCTGGCTGCCTCGGTGCCCCCACATCGCGGGGCGAGGGGGGATGTTGAGGGCTGATGGGGAAGGGCCAAGGAGGGCCAGCATTCCTGCATTTCTGTCCTTTTAAGTGAACATTAGTCACTACCCTGCCTCATCCATTACTTTGGATGCCCAGGCGGGCGCTCAGATTGGGGCTGAAGATAATAAAGTGCTGACATCGACATCAGGGGGATCCTGCGTTGTGCCTTCATCATGTACATGAACCTGTGCTGAATGCGGTCCCTCCTTGCTCTCCCCCCTCCCCCTGGAGAGAGCACAGGCCTGATTCTCACTCCTGTTGCCTCCCGCACACACCCAAGTGTTCCCAGGTGGCCCTGCACGTCCAGTCGGTGACCAGGGCCCAGAGTTCCCGGAGTGATGCTCTGAGCAGCCCAGGCACCTGCCTCAGCTGGGTCCCAGCCTAGGCCCGGTGTGGGCAAGGGAGTGACCAGCTCTCCAGGGACCGGGTTCCACAGGACTCTCCCAGCTTCTCCAGAGGTGCCCCGTCCCTCATTCCTAGGAGGGGCCAGGGGCCTAGAGGTCTTAACCCTCAGCTTTTCCCCATGTGCACCAGCCCACGCATTCCTTCCCAGGGATCCAGGGTCTTCCAGCCCTTCTCCCAGGGCCAGAGTCCTCCCTAAAAACTCCCCTCCAGACATTTTCAGTTCTTTCTGCCATCAGAATCTGCCCCCCCGCCCCCATCCCTCAACCTGGGCATGGGGTTCTATGAACTAACCCTTCATTTCATCCATCCTTCAGATGAGACCCCCAGGGGCACATCGCAGGCTGGGAGCAGCAGGGGCAGAAGGGGCTCAGCCTGGGGGTGGGTAGAAGCACATATTGTCTCCTTTTCCCTCACTCCTGGGAGTCACTCTTAGGGAGATCGCCTCTAAAGCCCTTTGCCAGGAGGCACAGACACACAAATTTACAGCGAAATGTACCGATACTGATACCGCTTGTGGGTGATGTAGTCCTTTAGCCTTTTTTTTTTTTTTTTTTGGTCTGGGAAGCTCTTTATTTAAGCATCTATTTTGAATGATAGCATTGCTGGACATAGTGATCTTGGTCTCAGTTCCTTGCCTTCCATTACCTTGAGTACTTCATGCCATTTTTGTCTGGCCTGTAGAGTTTCTGATGAGAAATCAGCCTTATGGGAACTTCTTTGTAGGTAACAGTTTTCTTTTCTCTTGCTGCCTTTAAGAGGTCTTTAATATTTGGCATTTTAATTATGATGTGTCTGGTCATGGGCCTGTTTGGGTTATTCTTGCTTGGTGATCTCTGTGCCTCCTGGACTTGTGTGGCTTTTTCCTTTACCAGGTTAGGGAAGTTTTCTGCGATTATCTAACATGTTCTCTGTCCCTTCCTCATTTCTGCCTCTTTTGGCACACCTACTATGTGAAAATTGTTACATGTTATGTTGTCCCACTATTCTCTTAAGCTGTCCTCCTGTTTTTTAATTGTTTTTCTTTTTGGTTCTCTGATTGAGGGATTTTTTTTTCAACTCTGTCTTCTAATTCACTATTCCATCCTCAGCATTCCCTAATCTGCTGTGTATTCCTTCCAATGTGGTATCTGTTTGTGCTATGTCATTCTCTATTTCTGTTTTCAGAGTCAGAGTTAGTATATCTTTGTTTTTCATGCTGCTGAGCTTCTTTACCATCATTACCCTGAACTGTTTCAGATAAATATCTTATCTGTGCTTCATTTATCTCTTCTCAAAAGAGAAATCTTTTGAAGAATTCTCTTGTTCTTTCTTTTGGGGGTGGTTTCTTTGTCTCCTCATTTTGACTGTGTGTCTGGATTTGTGACTGTGTATTAAATAGATCTGCTATGTCTCAATTTCTAGTGCACAACAGTGTCAAACACTGTTTCTGACTAATTAGATCAGGCAAAGACTTAAAGCCTCCAGGGTCTGCCTCTGCCTGCAGACTGAAAGGATTCTGACTTTACTTGCCCTCAGGCTGTCGTCCTCAGGTGTGGCAAGAGTTTTTTTTCAACAGGTTGGGGCAGATGCTTCTACCTGGAGGCTAACTGTTATTTTTAGCCTCTTAAGTGGCCTCAGGAACTCAGCACTGTGGGGCAAGGTGTTTTCCAATAGGGTGGGTCAACTGTTTTCCCCCCAGGCAAAGGCTGCTGTACAGCAAATGTTTGTGTGGGAAAGATGTCCTCTGCTGCATAGGGGACTGAATCAGCACAGGAAACCATGGTGTCTGCCTTCTGAGCTCCAATCCCAGAGCCCCCAATCCTGGCTTCTTCTCCCACAGCTCCAGTCCACTCTGCCCCCACTCTGCCTGAGCACAAAGTGGGTGACTCCACAGGGAATTTTGTGTGTTGGGCTTTTAAAAAGGTACCTGAATTTCCAGCATGTTTACCTGGTAGACAACAACCCCAGTGCTTTTCACACAGATGTTATGTGGGTACCCTTCTCAGTTCTGGTGCTCTTTACTGGGGAGCCCAGCTTGGGGATTAGACCCCTGGCTTCTCAATGGCAAATCAGCTGAGATATCTCTCGGGAACTCCAGTTGCTGTATGTGGATGCCCAGCCAGCCCTTCCCCCCTCTGCCCTTCCTACCAGTCTTTATGCAGTCTCCACTTTTTGTCCTCCATTATCAGGGTTCGCTCTAGCACAGTGGTTCTCAACCTTCAGGCCCTTTAAACACAGTTCTTCATGTTGTGTCCCAACCATAAAATTATTTTCGTTGCTACTTCGTAACTGTAATGTTGCTACTGTTATGAATCATAATGTAAATATCTGATATGCAGGATGGTCTTAGATGACCCCTGTGAAAGGGTCATTCGACCCCTAAAGGGATCGCAAACCACAGGTTGAGATCCTCTGCATCTAGCGAGTCTTCCATAGATTATTAAGGCAGGTTTTCTGTATTTTATTTCTACTAGGTGTAGCAGTTAATAATGGTAGATTTTTTAATAAAAAAAAAAACACCATGATAATTTTAAGAGAAACATCAAAAGTGCTGTATTCAAAGTAATGTCCATTGCTACCTACACATATCCCCATCTTTCAGGTAATTTGTAGATATCATCCCAATAGAACTTTTCTTGTTTTGAGGAAAAACATTCAGAGACCCACTTTTCCAGTTCTTCGTATGTTTTGAAGTGCTGCTCAGAAAGTGTGTGTGCCATCAATCAGAAGAAGTGGTAATCTAAAGGAGCAAGGTCTGCTCAATTCAGCGGGTGGGTTAATACTTCCCAGGCAAGATCTTTTAACATGTCTTTAACTGGTTTTGAAGTGTGTGATGGTGCGTCATCATGAAACAAAATTACTTTGCTGTGTCTTCTGGAACATTCTGGTCATTTCACAATCAAAGTGTGGTTCAAATGGATTATTTATTGTCGGTAGCGATCAGTACTAATGGTTTCACCTGGTTTTAGAAGCTCATAATACACCACACCTTCCTGATCCCACCAAACACAGAGCATTGTCTTTTTTCCAAAGAGATTTGGCCTTGCAGTTGATACTGATGGTTAAACTGGATCAACCTGTGATTTTGTGTGTTTGGGATTCTCAAAATACATCCACTTTTCATCACCAGTCACAATTCCATGCAAAAAAGACCTTCTTCTCGCCACTGCAGCAACATTGTACTGATGACTTTTCGGTTTTCCATTTGTCTTTCGTTCAGTTGATGTGGCACCCATTTTCCTTCCTTTAATATTTTTCCCATTGCTTGTAAATGATTGGAAATTGTTTGCTGAGCAGTGTTTAATCTTTCTGCAAGTTGTTTTTGAGTTTGACGCGCACCTTCACCCAATAATGCTTGTCATTGTTGGTCTTCAAACTTTGACGGTTGACATGGACGTTCTTTGTCTTTCACATCAAAATCATCACTTTTAAAGCATTTAAACCAGCGCTCACCAGTATCTTGGGATGGAGCATGTTCGCCATAAACTTCTCAAAGTATTCAGCAGCACTTTTCTTCAAAATAAATTAATGAATTATAACTTCTTGCAAGTGCTCTTTTTTTTGGCACAAAATTCAACATTTTTAAGCATGAAAATATCTATGATGTTAACACCTTCAGAAAATTTGACATATGAAGTTCTGAAGCTTGTTGTCAATACAATAAAATAGCATACATATCAAATTGCATATATATCCCCATATGTGTAACTCCATCTATTGAAAAAAATCTGTTAAACCTAGTAATTAACCAGTACACCTAGTAATTCCAGTTTGTTACTGGGAGGGTGTCTGTGCAGCATCCACTTACTCTGCCCCCATTTTTAATCTCCTCTGATTCAATAATTGTAATTTCCAAATAATATTTATGTTATACTAGAGGCCCGATGAATGAAATTCATGCAAGGATCTTGGTCCTTGTATCCCCAGCTGCCTCAGCTGGCCCTTGCAGCTCCTCACAACCTCAGCCAACCCTCACAGCCCCTGGCAACCTCAGCTGTTTGCCTCGACCCTCGCAGCCCCAGCTTCATCTGAACATAGTCTGGAAGGTCGTCTGGAAGGATGTCCAGATGGTTGTTAGGCTGTCCAGTCTAATTAGAATATAATGTTTTTATTATTATTATAGATGACATATAAATGGTTTGTTACAGTGCCTTTAACATAATCAATTTTCAATAAATTTGAGTCAATATTTTTTATTCATGAGAAATTTGAGTCTCAATTAATTCATTTCTTTAATGAAAAGAAATACAAGGTACTAATCCTATATAATAAAAAGCTAATATGCTAATTAGACAGGATGGCAGAACAACCTTCCAGAACAACCAGTGGGCGGGGCCACGGGGCCATGAGGCAACCAGGGCCATGAAGGCTGAGGTAGCCAGGGCCTGGAAGGCTGAGGCAGTACCTTTGGACAAATTTTGTGCATCACGCCTCTAGTCCTATCTAATAAAGAGGGTATATGCAAATTATCTGTCATGCTGTCACAAAATGGCTGTGCCCACAGCACAGGCGGGGATCCTGTAACACAAGATGGCTGCCCCCACAGTGGAGGCTGAGTTCCAGTAACGAGCCTTAAGGAGCAATCAGCAGGGCACTAAGGCTGGGCCCCCCCCCCCAACTCCTCCGCCTGGTGGGACTTGACAGGGGACCTCAGGTTGTGCCCCCCGGCCCAGGCCAGGGGACCTCATGCTGTGCCCCCCACCCTGGCACTTGAGGCCATGCCCCCAACCCAGCGGGGCTTGACGGGTGGGGCTGGCCAGGTCTTGATCTAGCCCAATGAAGGTTGGGCCGGCCAGTTCTGGATCTCAGGTGATTTCAAAGCGCACGTGGGTGGACAGGGACTTGACTCTGGTTCCTGTGGCATGGACCAGACTCTGACAGGAGGAAGATTTTCATATACATTTTACTAATTTTCTTTCATCTCTGACACTTCTATTATAAAGAAAGGGCAAATAGCAAAATTAAAATATTTTCTCTAATTAATTCCCTTTAAAAGTGAATGAATTTCATGCACCAGGTCACTAGTATATGTATAAATGTGGTTATGTTTATGAGTTCCTTTAGGCAAGAGGTCCTAAAGGAGTAATTATATCTTCTCTCTTCCCACTATCCTTCCACTCTAACAGTACTACCACTACTACTATTCTTACTTTGTGCCAGGAATTGTTCCAAGCAGTCTGCATGTATTATCTCCTTTAATTCTCATATCAATTCTGTCAGGTAGGTGTTATTATTCTTATTTTCAGGTGAGGAAATTGAAGCACAGCATTGCAATACCTTTCTCAGGATCTGTGTGATATGGTAACTGGTAAACAGAATCTCAGCTTTGCCTATTTGGCACTGGAGTCTGTTTTAAAAACAACAACAGCTGCCATTTGAAAAGCACTTTCCATTGCTCCATATGCTGGCCACTTTGAGTGTCTTGCAAACATTATCTCAAATGACTTCCTCTCCGAGACACAAGTCTATGCAATATTGGATCTATTAAATGGTTGGGGAAGGCATTGGTGAATTCCGATGGCTTGGCCAAACATAAACCCAACCCAGTTTGTGTAGTGTCATAAATTCCAGAGTCAAATTTTTTTTCCCTTCCAGAGCAGATAGGGTTGATCAGATAATGTAAAGAGAGTGGGAGTCCCTCTCACCCAGTAGCCAGTTTCTCAGTTGAGCAGCTCATATCTATTGTTTTTGATAAAAGAAGCCAGAAATCAGAGATGGAGACATCTGGCAAGTAGGATAGAAGCAGAATATTGTCAGGAGACCTGGGCATGGCTGACTGCCTTAAAGAAAGGCAGCCCTCAAGTCCTTGGCCATGTTAGACAATCTCTTCAGCATGCTTCTACAGAGGTATAACATGACCGACTACACGTGTCATTGCAGAAGCCAAAAGCTGGAGAGTCACCTCAATCCCTCTTTTCTTCATTTCCTCTATCCAACCATCAGTACTAGTAAGTCCTCCTGATGGTGTCTCGAAATGCCGCCCCACACCCGCGACTTCTCCGTCATCATTGTGTCAAGCTTGCCCAAGCCACCATCCCAGCTTAGGCCATCCAGCATCCTCCTCACTTCAAAAGCCCTTCTCACAGAACTGCCAGCAAGCTCTCTACAATACAAACCTGGTCATGTCACTTCCGAATTACCTCTTTCCCATGCTAATTTATTTCAAAATAAAGGACATCAGCCACTTAACCAAGGACATCAGCCACTTAATTGAATAGTGAATCATGTCTCTTTTCTCTTAAAATCCTCTCAAGACACCCCATCACACTTCACACAGAACCCAAACTCCTTATGATGCCCAAAAAGAGTCTCCTTTGTGCTCTGTCTCCTGCCTGTGTCTCTGACCCCAAACTCATCTTCCTCACTCACTAATCGGCCACCCCAGCCTCGATCTATTCCTTGGAAAGCTCAACCTCCTGCCTGTGTATTTGCTGCTCCTCCTGCCTGGAACACTTTTTCCATCGTCTTTGCATGGCTGGCATCTTCTCCTCCTTCAGGTCTCAAAATGTCACTTCCTTAGAAAGGATATCCTTCGTCACCCCCCCCCCCCGCACCCCAGCCATGTCACACTGCTATATTATCTTGTTCTATTTTCTTCTGGACACCTATTACCATTGGGATTCTCTTGTTAATTCAATTGATTTTTTAAAAATAAATCTTTATTGTTCAGATTATTATAGCTGTTCCTCTTTTTTTCCCCCCCATAGCTCCACTACACCCGGTTCCCACCCCACTCCATGCCCTTACCGCCCCCCCACAATGTCCTCGTCCATAGGTGTAAGATTTTTGTCCAGTCTCTTCCCGCACCCCCCAAACCCCCTTCCCTCTGAGAATTTTCAGTTCACTCCCTTTCTATGCCCCTGATTCTATTATATTCACCAGTTTATTCTGTTCATCAGATTTTTTATTCACTTGATTTTTAGATTCACTTGTTGATAGACATGTACTTGTCGTCACTTTGTTGTTCATAATTTTTATCTTTATATTTTTCTTCTTCTTCCTCTTCTTAAAGAATACCCTTCAGCATTTCATATAATACTGGTTTGGCAGTGATGAACTCCTTTAGCTTTTTCTTATCTGTGAAGATCTTTATCTGATCTACAATTCTAAATTATAGCTTTGCTGGGTAGAATAATCTTGGTCTTTGCTATTCATCACTTTGAATATTTCTTGCCACTCCCTTCTGGCCTGCATCATTTCTGTTGAAAAATCAGCTGACAGTCATATGAGTGCTCCCTTGTAGGTAACCCACTGTTTTTCTCTTGCTGCTTTTAAGATTCTCTCTTTGTCTTTTGCCCTTGACATTTTAATTATGATGTGCCTTGGTGTGGTCCTCTATAGATTCCTCATGTGTGGGGTTCTCTGTGCTTCCTGGACTTATAAGTCTATTTCTTTCACCAAGTAGGGGAAGTTTTCTGTCATTATTTCTTCAAATAGGTTTTCAAGATCTTGCTCTCTCTCTTCTTCTGGCACCCCCATAATATGGATGTTGGTACACTTGAAGTTGTCCCAGAGGCTCCTTACACTATCTTCATATTTTTTCATTCTTTTTTCTTTTTTCTTTTTTCTTTTCTGTTTGGGTGTTTTTTGCTGCTTTGTATTTCAAATCTTTTGCTTGATTCTTGGGAACCTCTGGTTTGCTGTTGAATCTCTGTATAGTATTGTTTATTTCAGTCAGTGTATGCTTAATTTCTAATTGGTCTTTTTTCATATCCTTGAGGGTCTCACTAAACTTCTCGGAGCTTTCTAGAAGATTCTTGAGTAACCTTACAACCGTGGGTTTGAACTCTATATCCAGTAGTTTGCTTTCCTCCATTTCTTTCGTTTGTGACCTGTCTTTGTCTCTGCATTTTGACTGCTTCCCTGTGGTGATAGAGTGGCTTTGTGTGCTAGGTGTCCTGTAGGGCCCAGTGGCTCAGCCTCCCTACTTACCTGAGGTGGACACTCTTGGTGCACTCCTTTGTGGACTGTGTACACATCTTGTTATAGTTAAGCCTTAATTTCTGTTGGTATCACTGGAAGGAATTGACCTCCAGACCAATTGTCTGCGAGGACCAGCTGTGTCTACAATGGGAGAACTGCTGTGCTGGAGACACTCTTATGGAGCAGGACATGTTTCAGTGGGGCTTTGGTGCTCACTGAGTCTGCCCCCTGAGGGCGTCGCTTATGGATCTGAAGAGTTGTACTCTGTTATGGTCTCACGCTGACCACTGGGTACACTGGTGCTTGGATCTCCAAGGAGGTGCAGAGTCAGCCACTGCCTGAGGCCACCCAGTAGGAGCTACAGAGAGATCTGCAGATACCTCCTCTTTGTTTGGGGTTTGGAGGTGCCCAGATGAGGCCCAGCTGTGAAGCAATGCAGGCTGTGGTAAAGCCTTACGCCTTCTGTTGGAAGCTCTGAAGCTCTCTGACCCAGCTGCAGTTTATTAGGTTTTAGGTTGCAAGAGGGACAGGCCATTCATATGCAAAAGCCTCTTCGCCCAGCTTGGGTGGGGTTGTAAATTGGGTGGGGCGGGGTCTCATGACATCACCAGGTGGAGCAACCAGCAATGGCTGCTAGTCAGTCCCACCTCAGAATGGTTCCCAAGTCTCTGTGTCCCACAGCCCCATGCAGGAACAATGATCCCTGCAAGCACCTCTGCCAGAAAGCCACCCTCGCGTTCCTGTCCCGATGCCAGACAGTCCAGTTTCTCTCCGTATGAGTCTGGTTCCCCAGAGTCTTGCCCAGAACTGGAGTTTAGAGCAATTGGGAGCTTGTATGTCCCTCCCGATTGAAAAAGACAACAGCGTACCCAGTTGCCAGCCCATTTCTGTGCACGCCTCTACCTCCGCACTCCACACCTTCGCATCTCCTACCAGCTTCAATGTGCTTTTCTCTGTCCTTCTCTTTGTAGAACTTCCACTCAGCAGCCTTCCTGTGGTTCTGGATGATATCTGTTTGAAATTGTCTTTTAGTTGTAGTTTTGATGTGGTTGTGCAAGGCAGCAAGTACATGTGTGTAGCTATGCTGCCATCTTGGTTCTTCCCCCAGCAACAGATTCTTATACCAACTCAGACAAAAAGAGACCTTTTGCCAAATAGTGAGATTCGTTACATAAGATAATGGTGCACCTGCACAGTGCGTAAAGTAAAACTACTGTGTCGTTGCCTCTGCACATACATATAGCAAATTAGCCTCAAACATCCGGCGTAGTCACAGACCCACTCACAGATACAAATGTAGTTATAAATATCACTATAGTACTTCATAGTGAGACATATCAATATCAACATGGATATAGATGTAAATACAGCTATCGATGTAGTTATAGGTATAGATATGATAAAGCTACAGATAGTGACAGCAGATATTGGCATAATTATAGATATATCATATATCATATAATATAGCTATATTATAAAGACAGATATACATGAAGATAGAGATGGACATGTACGTATAGATTTCTCCATGTTTAGCCTTCTTAACCTATTAATGCAGAAGCTGGACACTGTGCTGTCTGCTCAGCAACGTATTCCTGTTCCTTCTCATTAGACACTAATCCCTAATCTCAAGCAGCCACCCTCTTTTGAAGCCTGACTGTTCAATGAGTTTCCTCAGAGAGAGTGTTTGTTAGCAGAAACCCCCATGCCTGGATTATTCACCTGTGCTGAGTCTGTGCTCACATGCTTCACACAGGAAGTCATTCACTCACTACTCCAGGTGTTGCTAATATTTCCATATTTTAGAGGGAGGTTAAGAAAATTGCCCAAAGCTGTGTAGGTGAGGAGTGCAGGGGCTGGGTTTGAACCTGTGCCGATCGGCTTCTAAGGGCACTCTCTCAGCTCCCACAGTCCTCCCAGCTGGGTGCTTGCAGCGCTTAGCCCACTCACATGATCAAGATTAAATCAGAATTTCAAACACATTTACAGGATAAGATAATGCCAAAGTCATTTCTTTGTTATTTATTTAACAGAAGTGTATTGGATAGCTAGGTTTGCTATAACAAAGTACAACAGCCTGAGGGGCTTACACCTCGGGAATTTATTTCTCACAGTTCAGGAGGCAAGAAGTCTGAGATCAAGGTCAACAGGGGGGTCTCTTCTTGGGCTTAGCTCTGGGCTTGAAGTTGTCCGTCTTCATGTTCACACCACATTCTCCCTCTATGTGTCTGTGTCCCAATCTCTTCTTATAAGGACGTCAGTTATATCGTATTAGGGTCCACCTAGTGATCTCATTTTAACTTAATTACCTCTTTAAAGATTCTTCCTCCAGCCCTGGCTGGCTGGGTCAGTGGTTAGAGTGTTAGAGAGAGTGCCTCAGTAAGAAGCACACACACACATTCGAGAAAGGGATTGTGGGTACCTCAGTGGATTAAAAAATCGTAAGGATGATTTCTCAACCCTGAACTTTGCACAGGGGTTGGGATCATCTATAAATATAACAGGTTCCATGAGAACGGCACAGTTGAGCTCTGCAGGAAGAGAGGTCTTAGAGCCAGGCTAGTATGGAGAGCAGGACTTTCAAATGGTGAGTTTCCCACAAAGGGGCTGGTCCCATGGCTGCCAACCTGAGCTTAGCTCCCAGGGGGTGAGAGAGAAGGAGAAGACCCTCAGGAAGGTGTACCAATCTCATCTAGTAGCTATAATCCCTCCCCCGCCCCCCCCTCCCCCGCCCCCCATCATTCTCTGCCTGTGGTTCCTGAGCTGGGAAGAGAAATCCTAAATCCTCAGTCACTAAGTTGTGCCTCCAAATACTGGTCAGCTGAAACAGAACTGCAGCCATGAACCAGAATGTGCCTCGTCTTGTGGAGGAAAGTCCTGCTCCACGACTGACCTATTAGCCATCTGTTCCCGAAGCAGGTGGTGGCTGAGAAGTCCGTGCCTGCTTCCTGAGGACTGCTCCGCCATGCAGTGGCTGATGAGGCTCCGGGTCCTTTGGGGCACCCACAAATACTGACACACCTTCCACCCTGTCCCGAGGCACTTGCACTCCCAGTCTGTATCAGCAACTGGCGCCCCGAGATGGAATGACCATGATAGACCTGAGAAATTTAACTTTGCCAGTGATGTCCTGGACTACTGGACTCAAATGGAGAAGGTGAGGAGGCGCCTGTGATGGGGGGTGGGGGGGTGGGGGGGGGATAGGTTGATCTCTCTGGCGTATCTTGCTCCTCAGAGGCTGAAGGGCACAGACCCGATGCAGCCGATACAGGCCGACCTCACCTTACCAGTGTCATTGGAAAAGCTTATGTTTTGGGGTTCATTTCTCACCCTGGCCACTTCCGCACTTCTCTGAGCCTCAGTGGTTCTATCTGTGAAACGGTGACAATCTCATTAAGAAACATCACAGCAGGTAAAAATATCGGGTACACAGTCAGATAATTGTGACCAAATGCAAAGTTCTAACTTGATGGTAATGTGAATTCTGACCTTCCACTAATGGGACTGTGAGCCTAACTGGGAATCAGCTCATCAGACTGGGGCTCAACTTCAGGCTGCACTCAGAGGATGGGGACAGGCCCCCTGCTGGTGCCCCTGCGCACCTGACACCTAGAGCTCAGTCAGCCGTCCCCCTGTGGGGAGAGGAAGGCCACTGCAGGCCTCGCCACCAACTCCTACTTGGGTGTGGCATTGGGGTCTGTCCAGAGAAACCAGTCCCTGCAGCCTCTAGAGTTACAGGTCTCTTCAGAAGAAACCAAGTGCTTGAAACCAAAAGGGGAGCCGTGATGTCTACCCCAGGGGCTGGGGTGGACAGTGGGTGGTGTCCCAGCTACTAAGTCCCAGCTGGTGATGTTCACAGTGTGAAAAGTTACCCAACATTATCTTTGTACAAAGAGAGAATCCACCTGCAATGCAGTCAGAGAGTTGATGTCAGAGAGTTTTGTTTTGTTTGTTTTTTTAAATATATTTCATTGATTTTTTACAGCGAGGAAGGGAGAGGGATAGAGAGTTAGAAACATCGATGAGAGAGGAAGATCAATCAGCTGCCTCTTGCACACCCCCCACTGGGAATATGCCCGCAACCCAGGTACATGCCCTTGACTGGAATCAAACCCGGGACCCTTCGGTCCACAGGTCGACACTATCCAGTGAGCCAAACCAGTCAGGGCAATGTCAGAGAGTTTAAGTTTCCCATGAATTTAACATATGCGTTCACGTGTTAGTGTTCAGGGCTTATATGCCTTTCACGGGGCTTCTTCTCCCTCTTTCTTTTTCCTTTCTCTGAGTTTCCATAAGAACTCCCAGGAAAATAGAGCCTTGGTTATGAGGAGCACTTTTATGACCCACGTTTCCCAGATGAGAAAACGGAGGATCCGAGTTTTACATTACCGACAGAAATTACATGCCTAAGTGGAGGAGCAGAATTTGGGTCCAGGTTGTCTAGTTCTAAAATATATCTTTTTAAACCTGGTCCCATGATCTGAAGATGCCAAATATTTGCCTTCAGACTATAAATTGACTTCCATTACTGTCCAGACCAAAAATCTGATGGAGACCTTGTGGACCATGAGATGGGCTGGAGAGGAGGAAAGGGGCCCAGCACTTCATTTTCTCATTTATCTTCATAAAATTCTCATTCATTAGTTCACACATCCACCCATGGAGATAACCACCAAGTACATAGGATTCCCCATGGAATACCTGTTTTTGTTGGGTTTTATATCATTGTTATCAGTCACTGTCAATTCCTCCGTATCTCCCACTGTCCCCCCAGCACCCTCATTCCATTCATTTTCATTCTCACAGCTCTTCTGATCTGTTTCCACTATTCCAATTGCCTTAACCATGATCAGTGTCTCTCCAGGGATGTGTGGTGTCTGACACCTAGAAGTTTCTCAATAAACGTTTGTGGAGTAAATTAATTTGAAACCTGCCGTACAATCTACAGATCTTGGTGCTGCTCCCATTAAAGACTCTGCAGAGGGCACACCACTGGGGTCCACTCTGCTCCCTGAACCTCCTTTAAAACTTAACAGTCTTGAGTTAGAAATCCAACATTTTTATGTGCCCTCTTCTTTTTATTTTAAACTAGAGGCTCAATGCATGAAATTTGTGCAAGAGAGTAGGCCTTCCTTTCCCCGGCTGTCGGCACTGATTCCCTCTGGCACAGGGGACCCGGGCTGGCTTCCCTCCAGCCTCAGCTTTGTCCCGAAGGATGTCCACAAGGAAGTCTGGTCTAATTAGCATATTACCCTTTTATTATTATAGATATGTTTTCATGATTTCAGAGAGGAAGGGAGAGATAGGGAGAGATAGATAGAAACATCAATGATGAGGGATAATCACTAATTGTCTGCCTCCTGCACACCCCAGACTTGGGATCAAGCCAGCAACCTGGACATGTTCCCTAACCAGAAATTGAACCATGACCTCCTGATTCATAGGTTGATGCTCAACCACTGAGCCACACCAGCTGAGCAATGTGTGTGTGTGTGTGTGTGTGTGTATGTGTGTGTGTGTGTTTGATTTCCAGGAATCAAGTCCAATGAAAGCATGCATAAGGGGAACAAAAAAATTGATGTTTCTCTCTCTGTCACTTCCTCTCTCTCTAAACCAATCAATAAATGAAAACATTTTTAAATACTGAAGCTAACCTTTTCTACAAGCAATAAACTTATGCATGGGGGAGTTTTGTTTGTTTTATTGTGACTTGGATGTCTTTATTTATTTTTTATCTTTTATTTTTTAATCCTCACCCAAGGATAGTTTTTCCATTGAATTTTTAGAGAAAGGGAGGGGAAGGGTGGAAGGCATTGGGAGAGAGAGAGAGAGAGAGAAACATGGATGTGAGAGAGACACTTTGGTTGGTGGCCTCCTGCAGGTGCCCTGACAGGGGCCAGCGATGAATCTGCAACCAAACTACATGCCTTTGTCTGGGAATCAAACTTGTGACCCTTTGTTCCAAGGGCCAATGCTCTAATCGCTGAGGCAAACCAGCCAGAGCTTTATTTTTTCAATCATTTTAAAAATCTTTCAATTACAATTGACATACAATGTTATATTCATAAGTTATATAAATGTCTACTCATTAGGTTGTACACCTGAAACTGAGTTCTAGACGACTCTTATCACCGCAGAAGCTTTCTTTTGTCAGGTCTCAGTCAATCCCCTCCCGCCCCACCCTGGGCCCCAGGCAACCAGTGACCTGCTCTTGCACCCTTTTGTGTCTGGTTTCTTTTACTCAGTGTAATGTTTTTGTGGATTACTTGCTTGTGTCCTTTTTTCTTTTTCTTTTTTTGTTAGTCCTCACCAGAAGATATTTTTTCATTGTTTTTGTTTGTTTATTTGCTTGTTTGCTTTAGAGAGGGAGTGGGAGGAGGGAGGGAGAAAAGAGAAGGAGAAAGAGAGATGAACATGGACATGTGAGAGACACATCCATTAGTTGGTATCCGGCCGGGATCGAACCTGCAACCTGGTACTTGCCCTTAACCAGGAATCAAACCCAAAACCCTTTGGAGCAAGGGCAGACACTCTAGCCGCACTGGCCGGGGCTGTTCATTTCTTTCTACTGCTCAGTTACTTACTCAGTGTTTTATCTGTTAAAACTATTTCTCAATATCCCTTGGTTTCAGATCTCACCCCTTAAAACTTTAAGTTTCAAATCCAGTTTAAGGGTTGTATTTTATCCTCTCAAAAACAGCTTCATGTCAATATCACATTATCAAATTAATCTTTAGCACAAAAATACATAACTACTAAAATGATATCTTCTTCAAGGCACAGGAGTTAGGATCCAACACAGTCAGAATTCTGAGCAACAGTTGTTTTCTACTTGATATACCAGCTTTTCCATCATTTTTAAAATCCTGCAGAAATCTTGTGTACTGTACCAGACTCCCTGTATAAGCAGTGCACAACTTTTCATCAATACTTGTTAATATTTTTTATCCTGTTGGTCAAGAATTTTTTTCACAGCACTGATTCTTTTTATAGCTGTAAAGACACACATGTATATGCACATATATTAATCTTATCTCAGATGAGCTACATTCTTTGGTTCCAATCATCTGAGTCAAAGGATCATGTTTGTGCATCTTGGAGGGGGGGGGAATTGCTGGAAAATATACACTAAACCATTTTCAGTGCTAACATTCAGGGAGTAAAAATGTGATGAGAAATTTGAAGAAATCCTTTTGTTTATAAGAACCTTTTCTGCTCATAAGTTTCTGTATTGCCTGAATTTTTACTCTGAACATGTTTTGTTTGGGGAATAAAATAATATTTTTTTAAAAACCATGTTTATTATAAAACACTTGGGGAAAAGAAGACAGTTGAGTTAAACAAGAAAATTGTCCATAAATATTTAAAACATTTACATATGGGCACATATGTGTGCCTTGTTTACCATGATATCCTTTTGGTCTAAGAACAGTGCCTAAGAAATAATAAGATCTAACTAATATTGAATGAATAAGTGAATAATTATTATTATGCCAGAGGCCTGGTACATGAAATTCATGCACGGGGTGGTGTCCCTCAGCCCGGCCTGCAACCTCTCCAATCTGGGACCCCTTGGGGAATGTCTGACTGCCGGGTTAGGCCCAATCCCTGTGGGATCAGGCATAAACCCAGCAGTCGGACATCCCTCTCACACTCTGGAACTGCTGGCTCCTAACCGCTCACCTGCCTGCCAGCCTGATCGCCTCCTTACCGCTCCCCTGCTGGCCTGAGTGACGCCTAACTTCTCCCCTGCTGGCCTGATTGCCCCCAACTACCCTCCCCTGCAGGCCTGGTCACCCCAACTGCCCTCCCCTGGAGGCCTGGTTGCCCCCAATTGTGTTCGCTTGCTGGCCCGATCACCTCCAACTGCTCTCCCCTGCCGGCCATCTTGTGTTGGCATCTTGTGATGTTGCACGTGAGGCCACTTAGGCTTTTATTATATAGGATTTGAATTATAATGTAAATATGGTTTTGCTTATATAAGTTGATATTATATTGTTAGCATTTTATTGTAAAAAATCTGAATTTTAAAATTTGTTTTATTAATTCTACTAGAGACACGGTGCATGACATTCGTGCACTGGGGCGGGGGGCGTGGTGTCCCTCAGCCTGGCCTGCACCTTCTCACAGCCTGGGACCCCTCGGGGGATGTACCTCATCTGGCGGTCAGACATCCCTCTCGCAGTCTGGGACCCTTCGCTCCTTACTGCCCACCTGCAGCAGAAGTGGGAAAGGCTCCAGCCACCACCACTGCGTTGGCCAGCTGTGTGCCCGGCTTCTGGCTGAGCAGCACTCTCTCTGTGGGAGCACACTGACCACCAGAGGCAGCTCCTGTGTTGAGCATCTGCCCCCTGGTGGTCAGTACATGTCATAGCAACCAATCTTTCTGCTGTTTGGTCAATTTGCATATTAGCCTTTTATTATATAGGATAATTTTGTAGACAGCAAATAGTTATATCCTGCCAATCTTTGTTTTTGGGAAATGGAGTTTGCTTACATTTAAAGTAATTACTGATAATGAAAGACTTATTGCTGCCATTTTGTTCATTGTTTCCTTGGTATCATACCTTTTTATTTTTGACCTTCATTTCCACTTTTAAAGCTTTCTTTTGTGTTTGGTTGGTGTTTTGTGTGTGTGTGGTTTTTTTGTAGTGATATGTTTTGATTCTCTTCTCATTTCTGTCTGTGTATATACTATGAATTGCATATCTATATATATAAAAGGCTAATATACTAAGTGTCTGACCATTCGACCATTCAACCAGTAGCTATGCCATGCATTGACCATCAGGGGGCAGATGCACAAAGCACAGGCATGGAAACATGGAACAGACTGATGAATCTCAGAGGGAATGGGGAGGTTGGAGGGTGGGAAGAGATTAAACAAACATCTTATATGCATACTAGAGGCCTGGTGCACAGGTTCATGCTCCGGTGGGGTCCCTCGGCCTAGCCTGCGGGGATTGGGCCGAAACCCACAGTCTCACATCTCCCGAGGGGTCCCGAATTGTGAGAGGGTGCAGGCCAGACCGAGGGACCCCACTGAGACACTATCCGTGCACCAGGGCTCTAGTATTACATATAATGTCTTAAAGTTATAACAATATATTTTAAACTAATAAGAACTTAACTTTAATTGCTTATAAAAAACCTATTTCTTGATAAATTTAAGAAATAATAAAGATATATAAAGAAAGTAAAAAAGTAAAGACTTGCTTCCACAACATACAAAGGTCTCAAACTCAATAAAAAGGAAACAACACACTTGAAAAATTGGGAAAAGATCTGAACAGTTTACTTGAGGGACTCACAGTTAGCAAAGAAGTACGAAAAGGTCCTCAACATGACTTGTTATTAGGGAATCTATACATAAACAAACAAATTCCTTTCCAGCCACATCTTAACCCCCACTGAATGTTGCCAACAAGTTTCAGTCTTTTCCTTCTGTCCCAGAGGAGCTGAGACTCCAGCAACACCTCCTCCCAACCCTGGGGCACCACATCAGAGAAGGGGGGTGCAAAAGTGAGCAGAACATCACAACATGCCCTGCCGTTCTGAGTGTGGCTTTAGCTGTTTGGGCATTTGTTGGTTGCTGCAGATCCTTGACTGTTTCAAGAACCCCAACAAAGCCATTTTAGTCTGTTTCCTTGATGTTTCTCTGAAGGAATAGGGCCTGGACCTTCCCAGTCTGCTTCTTCCAAATTTCACCATTAAAGGGCACTTAATTTTAAAAATTGATTTCCCCAAATATTCAGAACCTAAATTAGCCTCTTTAATGTGTAGCAATTATAATAATAGTCATATTTATTGAGCACCTACTGTGCCAGGCACTGTTATGTACACTTTACTCATTAAATAACTCATTTAGACTTTATGACCTGTTAGGTAATATTGTCCCCACTTTGTAGATGAGAATGCTGGGGTACACAGAGGAATGCACTGTCTACATGGAACTAAGACACATGGAGATGGAGCTTTAAGTCTTCACTTGGAGACATGAAACTATTCATGGTTTTATGTGACTTGAGAGGAGGTGGCTACAGTAGACCAGAAGAAGGTGGCTGGATCACACTCCGCCCCTAACTTTTCTGGACTCTTTAAATGATTTAAAATGGGGTCTTAGGCCCTGAGCTATGCTCCCACTGGAATGTGACTATGACAGTGGATTGGGGAAATAAGTGGCTTTTTCCTCTGAAGCAGGAAGTAACACATGGTGTGTGATCTTGACCAGGAAGGCAAGAGAGGCCCCAACCCAGCCCTGTGGTGGGTGAACGGCCAAGGAGACGAAGTGAAGTGGAGTTTCCGAGAGCTGACAGACTTCACCTGCCGCACAGCCAACGTCTTCACGCAGACCTGTGGCCTGCAGCAGGGAGACCGTCTCGCCTTGATTCTGCCTCGAGTGCCTGAGTGGTGGCTGGTGGCCGTGGGCTGCATCCGAACAGGTCAGTGACTCAGAGAGACCCGTAGAGACCTTAGGGATGTCCTGGAGCCAACTGGTCCTGGAACACTAGGTACTTCCTCTTCCCTACATTCTTTCTTCTTCACAGTCTTTCTCTTTCTCAGACTCCCTCACATATTTTACCTTTTATCCCTCACTTTCTCCCTCACACTCACTTTTGCTCAAACGCAATGTCTTTCTTTCTCTCTCTCTCTCTCTCTCTCTCTCTCTCTCTCTCTCTCTCTCTCACACACACACACACACACACACACTTTCTCTTGAACAGTCTCAGACGTTATTACTTTTTTGAAATTCATCAACTGTTAACCTTTGCCATATTGGAGCCCCCCACTGAGTTAGTAAAGAGTCAGTTGCACTCACTGTGACACCCATAAATACCATGTAAATACCCATAAACCCTGGATCCCAGACATTTCCTTCACCATCACCAGAGCAGGCTTATCAAACAAGAAGTCTGACATTGGTACAATATATGTTACCTGATAGCTAACCATAGTCAACAGTCCCCAATTGCCTTAACCATGTCCTTGACAGCCATTTCTTTCTTTAAGTCCAAAATCCAATTGAGGATCATGCATTGCATTTAGTTGTCATGTCTTCTCAGTCTCCTTTAATCTAGAAGGGCTCTCTAGCCTTTTCTGCACAGCGATGACATTTTTGAAGAGTCTAAGCCAGTTGCTTTGCGGGAGGTGCACCCAAATTGGTATTTCACACTCTTGCTTCATGATTATATTCATCTTAAAACATCTGGGAGGACACTGTTGTGTCTTTGTCGGTGCATCACAGGAGGGGTCTCTGCAGTTGTTTTGTCTTCCATCAGTGATGCTGTTCATCTCAATAGCAGGGTGGTATTCAACTTTGTCAGGGCGCCTTTTCTCTTCCTGACTCGTAAGCAGTCTGTGGGGTAACACGTATGAGACTAGTGTCTATCCTGCTCCCCCACTGTCTTTCACCCCGTGGTTTGAGTATCCCCTGATGATTCATGACTGAGTTAAATATTATTATGGTGGTTTTATATGAGGATTTTCTGTTTATATCACCCCTCTACATTCTTTAGTTAACATTCTTCTGTAGATATTTTCCTTTCCCTTTTAATTGCTTATCTATCTATCTATCTATCTATCTATCTATCTATATATCTATCTAATTTATAATTACAATAGGACTCATGGATTTTTTTAATCGCTTCAGTTGAATCACATGTTCACACGACAGTCTGTTCATGCTCTTGCTTATATATTCCTCTCTCTTTTTTTCCTCATAAAATAGTTGATTAATCCATCTACTTCCTGTGGAATCAAACATTTATAGCAACAGCAGAGGGAGCATGAAGAAGCCATGTCACCTGTAGAGCTAAGAGATGGCCCATGAGAAACCCAAGACGTGAGCTGAACCCTTTGGGAAAAGCATAGCTAAAGAGGAGTAGAAGCAGAGAAAGGGAATTCCAAGAACGGGCTTAGCACATGCAAAGGCTTAGAGTCAGGAGTTGCCTATGTGACTGGCCATTTTGAAATAGAGAATAGAGGTGTGGGAGAGAAAGGTGGAGCGTGGGCAGCGTCTTCAGAGTCAGAATGGGGAGCGTGCTGTTTTCCTGGAGAGAGGACACAGGTGTTAGTGAAGAGAAGTGAAGGTGAACGTGGTGGGCAGGAAGGCTAAATGGCCATCTCAGAAGTAATTAAAGAAAACTGAGTTTATTTAAGGAAAAGGAAGTTGGGGGTGGGATATCCAAAGGGAAGTGCTGCACAGCCTGGAGCCAAGGAGCTGAAGGTGCACCGAGGAGCTGCAGTTTCATCCTGATGTGCAGTCACGGGTGGGAATCTCTTGTTGTCAGTGGGTTTGGGGGCTGAGCTGGTGGGCTTGGAATGGGGATAAAGTGCAGGTGTGTGATCAGGGGTCTTCAGGACAGTTCCAGTTCCTTACATGGACTGATTCCTGGTGTCCCGCAAGCATTTCCTGGTCTTTATTCTCCTGTGGCCGGAAGCTTCCAAATGGCTGTCAATGGTTTTATTGCCTTCTAGTCCTAACAACAGGAAATGCTGGAGGAACATCGATGCTCTGGGGAACTTACCCAGGTAATAACACAGAAGTTCAAGGCAAGGCATTTGGTGGGGAGATTAGAATCCAGTGGGTGCACACAGATACTTGAACTAATTGTTGGTGACAGCAGAAGGGAGGGAAGGTAGGAAAGTTCCAGGGACAATGTGGTTAATTTGGATGTGAGGGATGAAAAAAAGAAGGTGAAAGGGCAAGGGCTACACCCTCCATCTTGCCCCAGGGAGAGGGCTAGACCCTCCATTTTACCCCGGATCCTCCATTTTTGGGAAGCAGCCTTAGCCATGTGCTCGCCAAGGAGCTTCTTCCCGGAAGCCCAAGCCTCTGCTAGCCACACCTAGGATTTCTTTAAACTAACCAATGATAATCAAGGGAAGTGCAAGCCATAGATACGACCACATCCTGTGTAACAAGACACCGACTTGCGCCCGGCCAATAGGCAGGGCCCACAGTCCTCTCTCCTCCCCTTACTCCAACCCCCCTATAAAACCCCTCTCCACACAGAGCTCTCTGTCTCTCTCTGCCGCTTGCCGCTGCATTGGTGAGTGTGGTCGGGGAGCCGAGCTAGCTCGAATAAAGACTCTTTGCTTTTGTATCGGACTCAGCTGGCTCCCTGGTGGTCTTTTGGGGGTCCTGAAATCTGGGCATAACATTTGGGGGCTCATCTGGGATCCCCAAGACCCTCGAGGGACCCCTGATCCGGAGAGTCTGACTGGCCGCGGTAGGTGTCTGTGTGTTGTGTATTCTGTTCTGTGTGTTATATGTTCTGTCTTGTGTGAGCTCACTTCTGAAATTCTGTAGTGCCCGAAGCGGTCTAGGTGGACGCACTGCTGAAGGACCATGGGCAGGGAGAGTTGGAAGACGTTCTGCTCTGCAGGAGGGATACGTATTCCCCTCATGAGGGATGTGGTTTCCCTCGAGGATCTGAGACAAGGCGGGTCGCTCCCGCCGGTTGGCGTAAGGCCATCGTCTAGCTTTCGAGTTTGCTTCCATGGAGTTGGAAGGCTGTACTTTTTTTGGGCCCTTTGGTTGTCTGTGTTTGTGTTGTTCTTTTTTTTCTGTTTTATTCTGTGGACTTACTGGATGGACGTTATGGGACAAACTCAAACTACTCCTTTAAGCATTATGGTCATTTTAAAGTCAAGGGCTGGGCCAAACCTGCTTGCCAGCCTAAGGTGTGGTTTTCCAGAACTGCTGGAAACTTGGGACCTTGGAGCTTACTGAATTCAAATGATAAAAACTTATGTTCCGGTATTTTGAAGTGAAATAATGCTGAAATATTGCTAGAGGACAGAATTGAATCTGTTGGTTGATTATGTCTTGCATTTTTGAAGTTTATTCTTAAAAATGTTACTGATTGAGAAATGCTGAATATTTGACTTGCCAGCTAAAAGTTTAAGGTTCGGATTGAATTGGGAAAAATTGTGTAGTTGTGGTAGCTAAATGCCTTTGCTTATTGGTCTGACAAAAACCAGTTTAAATTTAATTGATATTCTTTAAGATAATTATGAAAGATATAAACAGCTAATGATATTTCAGTTTGTCTGCAATATAATGTTGGCCATCTATCTTTTAGGGATTTTGGTTTGTTCGGTCAAAAAAAACCAGTGTAGACAGCCACCATTTTTGGCTGCATGACTTGGCAGCCGCCATGTCAGCCACATGGCTTGCCATGCCCCTGGGGGCCGCCATCTTGAAACAGCAAAAGGCCCCTCCCTCTGATTTAGCCAATAGGGAATGTCTGCTCACTGAGGCAGGATGGAATTTCAGAGGTGGAGCTTTAAGGCAGAGTTTTACTACAGAAATGTGGATGGGGCAGAAAGTGTGCTTGCCTCGTGGATTTATTTAATACTATTTTTAAGAAGATATTTTTAATGCTTAATAAAGTTAGCAATCACGGTCTTAATATAATTTAAGTGATATGAAAAACCAATGTTTTGAGCAGTTGGCTTTATAAGGGCCGACAATAGAGCTCGTATTCCTTAAAAAAAGGCTAAGTCATTTTTCTAATCTCTTAAATCTAGAAAACCCTGCTTTCCTTAAACTAAGGACAACTAAAGGTTATATGTTCCCTCCCTAAACAAAAGTTAAGTAGCTTATGTCAAAGTCTTTAAAAGGGACTGATAGCAGTAATCCAATTTCTAAAGTGAAGTATGGTAAAATTAAGTTGTCATGATATTCTTACATGGTATTATTCTACAAGTTTCATTAATAATTTTTGATGCTTTATCCCAAACAAACTTATAAATTAATTCTTTGAATGTTTGGCAGCAACTTAAGGACATGAAAGGATTTATTCCCTTCCACTGTGTGGAGGGCGCCCTGGGAAGGCACTTAAGCACTCTATATTGACCTCTCTTGACTTTTTTTTGCCAAGAGGATTCCAATTGTCTACAGCTGTTATCTGAGCTGTCCGTTCAAGCTGAGATCATGAAAAGCTGGTACCATGGATCTGTCTCTTGCCCAATGGTGTAAGCTGGGCCCTCTCTGGAGAAGAAACCTGGGTTCCCCATGATCAAGGCCTGAGCCCAGCCAGCAGGTGAGGGGATCCAAAGGCAGTTGCTGGGCATGGAGGCCAGAGGGACATAGGTTAACAAGGAGACAGAACTGAACCTCACATCACCCTACTTGGCCCAGAGGATGGCTGGTAGTCAATGATGGGTCAGACCCCCCCCTCAGGGAGGGGCGACCTAAGACAGGCACAGTTGGGGGCCAGTAGGAGAGAACTTGGGGTTCAACAAAGGTGGGGCACAGATCCTCACCCCCCCACAATTGTGCAGGGGCTTGAACACTCGCCCCTTCTGAGGAAGGTCTCCTGTCCCCATGGCTGCTTCTTGCTTCCCATGCCCAGCCCAGATCAGGAACCAAATAACAGAAAGAGATTTGGTCCAGCTGAAATCAGAATCCAGATAAACGGAGGCTTGGCTAACAGACCCAATGTCTAAATTTAGCCTAGCAACAGGAATGCTCAGAGCCTTCACAAGGATGTAAATTAAAATTATTGTTAGAGTATTAAATTTGACAGTAAAATAGTTGTCAAGTTTTCAAATTAATTAAATTTGGCTAACTTGAAATGGGTAATTATTCAAAAGGTATTAACCAAAATTTTCATTTCGTGGTAAGCTGCTGGAAGACATCTTACCCAGGTATGGTTTTCCTGTTATGATAGGATCCGACAATGGACCAGCCTTTGTTTCACAGGTAACACAGGTAGTAGCCAGGGCTATTGGGGCAAATTGGAAATTCTTATAGACCCCAGAGTTCAGGGCAGGTAGAAAGGATGAACAGAACTCTAAAGGAGACCCTTACCAAATTAACCATGAAGACTGGTGGGGACTGGGTGGCTCTCCCACCATCTGCCCTTTACCAGATAAGGAACTCCCCTTACACCCTGGGCTTTACTCCCTATGAAATCATGTTTGGCAGGCCACCCCCTATCATTCCTAACCCTGCCTGTAACTGTGTTTTGTTTGACTTGCTGTTTTCAATTGTTTGTTGGAATCTTCATGGAGGACGTGGCCTGGTCTTTCCCTTCCTCCGTCCTCCTGATTCTGAGAGCATCTATAGCTGGATTTCAGGTGATCTCCAGGCTTTCTGTCTGCAGGAGACCTCCCTATGCACCCGTTGTCTTTCCAGGCCGACTAGGAGTCATATTTCCCCACAGTTCGGACCCCAGCCTCCGGGAGGGAGGACTCTATGGGAGTAGTCTGTAGTTTTCTTTGAAACTCCCATTGCTTAAAGAGAGACAAGCAACTGGCCTGGGCTGAGACAAGGGGGCGGGGGTGTTAGCAGTTATGTTACCAGCTGCAGACTGCTAGAAAAGCGGAGGAGGAACAAAGCTGAAGTCACAACACCGCCCAGCTCCTGAACCACCTGCCTGAGTCCATGCCACTGCGAGAGGGCAGCGGCTTCTGGGATTTGTTGGGGGACACTCTGGCCAGGCCCCCGGGAGACCCTAGGCGAAGCAGCTGGCTCACAAGGGGGGCTGATGTCCCCTTCCGGTGCACTCCCTTGGAGGAGGCCTGGTTGCTGCTCTGCCACAAAGGGAACTGGTGGAAAGACAGGAGAGCGGAGCACTGTGGCTAATGGGCAGGGTTAACAAAGGGGCACTCTCCCTGGACGTGGAAGCCATTGGGACTTTGAAGTTCTCCAAGAAGAGGAGGAGTCTGACTCAGAGACTGGCCGAAACCTCGTTGGGTTAGGAGAACCGGAGGCTGTGTATTGAACTTGTAGACTGCAGTTTGCTGGGCAGAGGTCCAAGCCCAGTGGTATAGGGGTTAAGCTACCTGTGTACAGCAAAACAACATTGTCCTGTGCCAGATACATTTTAAGGAAATTGGACAGACTGTGTTTATCGCTAGAAAGAAGAACTGGCCACAGTGCACAGTCCTGACAGTGACCTGCAGAAAACTGTATACGTCTTCATGGACATAGCTCCAAAGAGACAAGGACAATTTTGCCTTATATAGGAAGGTCAAGAGTAGACTTTAGTCACCTCCCTAAGATGTCTGTATAGCCCTACCATATCTCATGTTTAGTAGCAGAGGATTTGGCTGCCTGAAGCGGTCATGGTGCCAATATTATGTTTCACTGTATTAATATGTTGTATTAAACTTTGATTCTCTTACAGGTTTAAATGTAGCTGTAGCTGCCAGCAGTTGCTGTAGACCAGTGATGGTCTACAATCCTTGGTAGTCTTTGGGAGTAACTGGCAAGTGTCCAGTCTCCCACACTGAGGGACATTGATATAGCTATGTATTAGCTGTCCTGGAAGGTGGTCATTCTTGTTGTGTTTAAGTTGTTAAAACTGAAATGTTTTCTTTCCCTTCCACTGGACCATTTGTTATAGTTTGTCTCTGCCAGGTAACAAGCTCAGCTCCTTCTGTGCCCAGGACAGCAGGGAGCCTGAATGGAAGATGACCTCTAACCAGACACACCCGCTGCAGATCACCCTCAGGAGGACAGTGGACATCACTGGACCCCTTGTAGTCCTCCTAATGCTGTTGATTTTTTGCCCTTTCATTACTAACAGATTAGTCCAATTTGTCAAGAAGCAAAAAGGGGTGGTTCAGTTGATAGTTCTACATGCCTAGTACAGGCCTCTAGCAACGGTGAAATAGAAATGCAATCCGTCTCATGATTGAGCCAGAAGTCTCAAGACAAGGGGGGAATGAAAGGGCGAGGGCTATGCCCTCCATCTTGCCCCAGGGCGAAGTCTAAGCCCTCCATCTTATCTCGGATCCTCCATTTTTGGGCAGCAACCTTAGCCATGTGCTCGGCAAGGAGCTTCTTCCCGGAAGCCCAAGCCTCTGCTAGCCACACCTAGGATTTCTTTAAACTAACCAATGATAATCAAGGGAAGTGCAAGCCATAGATACGACCACATCCTGTGTAACAAGACACCGACTTGTGCCCGGCCAATCAGCAGGGCCCACAGTCCTCTCTCCTCCCCTTACTCCAACCCCCCTATAAAACCCCTCTCCACACAGAGCTCGCTCGCTCTCTCTGCCGCTTGCCGCTGCGTCGGTGAGCGTCATCGGGGAGCCGAGCTAGCTCGAATAAAGACTCTTTGCTTTTGTATCGGACTCAGCTGGTTCCCTGGTGGTCTTTTGGGGATCCTGAAATCTGGGCATAACAAAAGGATTCCCAATGACACAGGGATGAGAGAAGAGGGTGGGAGCAGAAAAGCGGGGACTGAGATACAGCTTTTCTTGATGTCAGAGACTCTGTCCTCCTTGCATCTGTGCTCCCAGGTCCAATGTAAACTTTTGCAAAGTAGGATCCACCTGTCTACTGGCTGCACCCATCTACAGTAGACAGGTTAGGGCAAACGTTTCAAGTTTTAATGTGCGTGGGAATCACTGGAGGTCCTGCCAAAATGCAGTTTCTGGCCCTGACCCCTTGGCTCAGTGGTTGTGTATTGACCTATGAACCAGGAGGTCATGGTTCAATTCCCAGTTGGGACTCGTGCCCGGGTTCCAGACCTGATCCCCAGTGTGGGGGTGTGCAGCAGGCAGCCGATCAATGATTCTCTCTGATGACTGATGTTTCTATCTCTCTCTCCCTCTCCCTTCCTCTCTGAAATCAATGAAAATGTACTTTAAACAAAATTTTTAAAAAATGCAGGTTCGGATTCGGTAGGTTTGGTGTGGCGCGGTGGTGCTGACACTGCGGCTCTTTGCATAGCAAGGGGTTACAGGATTTCTATGCTGATAAGCCAGGCCTGAAGCCCATGGTGGTGAAAGAGGAAATGAAACAGATAATTTCTTTCTCATCCCCAGGGATTATCTTCATGCCAGGGACAACCCAGATGAAGGCCAAGGACATTCTCTACCGACTAAAGCAGTCCAATGCCCAGAGCATCGTGACCACAGATGCCCTTGCCCCGGAGGTGGACTCTGTGGCTTCTGAGTGTCCCGCTCTGAAAACCAAGCTCCTGGTGTCTGACCACAGCCGTGAGGGGTGGCTGGACTTCCGATCTCTGATTCAGTGAGTTTTGGGTCTGATGGAGGTGCTCTCTGAGGAACAGTGGGAAAAGGTCATCCGCACCCAAGCGCTGTAGACAGACAGCTGGTTGTAGGAAGTTCACCAGGCCTGGCTCCAGAAACCTCTTCCCAGCTGTGTCCCTGACCTGCTGTGTGACCCTGGGCTACTTCCTGCCCCTCTCTTAGCCAAGGTTGCTTCACCTGTAATATCAGGACATTGCACTTCTATGCTTCTCTCCCTAAAGTTTGATCACCCCTGGGATGTGAAAGGAGGTGCAACTTCAGAGGATTACTGTGTTTCAAGCTTCTTGTAGGTGGTAATTGAAAAGATTATTCACACATAAATATAAACAAATATATATGAATAATTTGAATGAGAAGTTAAATTGGATTTTAAAGGTGAAAGTTGAGACTGCAGGGAAAAAATGAGGCTGTGACTGGCAGAAGGTTTTGGGGGCAAAAAATCTCCCAGGGTCTGGGTGCCCTTAGAAAGTTAGGGAAATGCCAGGAGGTCAGAAAGACCCTCCACCTCCAATCCTTTAATTCTGTGAGCCTTCAGGGGTTTTTTTACACAGTCAACCTAAGAAACACCCATAACAGTAGAAAATTTTTATGAGTTTATTTGAGTCAAACTGACAACATATGCTGGGAAGCAACATCTGAAATGCTCTGGAGGAAAACCGTTTTGTAGCTTCTTTCATGCATTTGACATTCAGGAGGTGACGCAAGAAAGATTACAGGAAGGTGGGAGAAAGCCAGGTGGGGATGGGATGACAGGATAGTTAAGATTAAGTGCTCTCAGAGAAACTAAGATGGCGGCATAGATAAACACCGGGAAATTGCTGCTTCCTGCAACAATTGATAAATGCATCAAAAACACAAGGTGGACATCGTCCAGAACTACAGGAGGGCTGGCTGAGTGTAAATTCTACAACTAGAAGGAGAGAAAAGCACACTGAGAGCCAGAGGAGCTGCGGAGGTGGAGTGCAGAGGTACGGAGGCTCACACGCGGAGAGGGTCTGGCACCTGAGAGCACGGCTGTCTTTTTGAATCCGGAGGGAGACACAAGCTCCCGACGGCTCTGAAATCCGGTTCCGGGAAGTCTCTGGGAACCCAGGACTCATACGGGGAGAAACTGGACTGTCTGGCAGCGGGCGAGCTTGAGAGCGGCTTTCCCTCAGAGGTGCTTGCAACCATTGCCGGGACACTGGGACTCGCGACTCCTTAGGGCAGGGCTGAGGCTCCGCCATAGCTGCTCTCTCCGCCCTTTGATTCCTTGAGACCCCGCCCCGCCCAGGCTGTGGCAGAGGCTTTTGCATATGAATGCCCTGGCCATTTGCAACCTGTAATTACCTAACAAACTGCAGCTGGGCAAGACAGACCTAGAACTTCCAAGAGAAGGCCCAAGGCCCCACAGCGGCTTGCATTGCTTCACAGCTGAGCCTCATCAGGGCACCTCCAAACTCCAAAAAAGGAAGGGGAATCTGCAGTTCTCTTCATAGCTCCTGCTGTGTAACCTCAGGCAGAGGCTAAATTAGCACCTCCTTAGATCCAAGAGCCACTGTGCCCAGTGGTCAGAGGGGGGCCATCCAGATCACAACTCCTCAGATCCATAAGGGACACACTCAGGGTGCAGTCTCAGTGAGCACCAAAGCTCCACTGAAGCAAGTCTTGCCCCAGAAGGATGTCTCCAGCACAGAAGTTCTCCCAGTGCAGACACAGCTGATTCTCACTGCCAATTGGCCTGGAGGTCAATTCCTCCCAGTGATCCTACAACAACCAAGGCATAGCTACAACAAGACTGTGCACAAAGCCCACAAGGGGGTGCACCAAGAGTGTCCACCTCAGGTAACTGGGGAGGCTGAGCCACTGGGCCCTACAGGACACCTAGCACACAAAGCCACTCTATCAACACAGGGAAGCAGCCAAAATGCGGAGACAAAGAAACAGGTCACAAATGGCAGAAATGGAGGAAAACAAATGACTGGATATAGAGTTCAAGGCTACGTTTATAAGGTTTTTCAAGAATTTTATGGAAACCGCCGATAAATTTAATGAGTCCCTCAATAAGTATAGTGAGACCATGGAAGACATGAAAAAGGACCAACTAGAAATTAAGCACACACTGACTGAAATAAAGAATAATCTACAGAGATCCAACAGCAGACAAGAGGATCCCAAGAATCAAGTCAAAGATTCGAAATACAAAGAAACAAAAAATACCCAACTGAAAAAGAAAAGAGACTCCAAAAATATGAAGATAGTGTAAGGAGCCTCTGGGACAACTTCAAGTGTACCAACATCAGAATTATAGGGGTACCAGAAGAAGAGAGAGGGCAAGATATTGAAAACCTATTTGAAGAAATAATGACAGAAAACTTCCCCTACCTGGTGAAAGAAATAGACTTACAAGTCCAGGAAGCGCAGAGAACCCCAAACAAAAGGAATCCAAAGAGGACCACACCAAGACACATCATAATTAAAATGCCAAGAGCAAAAGACAAAGAGAGAATCTTAAAAGCAGCAAGAGAAAGAAACTCAGTTACCTACAAGGGAATACCCATATGACTGTCAGCTGATTTCTCAACAGAAACCATGCAGGCCAGAAGAGAGTGGCAAGAAATATTCAAAGAGATGAATAGCAAGAACCTACAACCAAGATTACTTTATCCAGCAAAGCTATCATTCAGAATAGAAGGTCAGATAAAGAGCTTCACGGATAAGAAAAAGCTAAAGGAGTTCATCTCCACCAAACCAGTATTATATGAAATGCTGAAAGGTATTCTTTAAGAAGAGGAAGAAGAAAAAGGAACTCTTACCATTTGCCACAGCATGGATGGAACTGGAGAGTAAATAAATACCACAAGATCTCACTCATTTGTGGAATATAATGAACAACATAAACTGATGAACAAGGACTGATCCAGAGACGGAGAGGCATTGATTGGACTGTCGGGCCTTGGAGGGAAGGTAGGGGAGGGTGGGGGTAAGGGGGAAAGATCAACCAAAGGACTTACATGCAGGCATATAGGCCTAACCAATGGACACGGACAACGGGGGGGTGGTAGAGGGCAATGTGGGGACAAGGACACATATGTAATATCTTAATCAATAAAAATATATTTAAAAAATAATAATAATAATAATAATAATAATAATAATAATAAAGATTAAGTGCTCTCTTGCAGGGTACCATCCCCTTCAAGGGATATCACTTTTCGTATTTCAAGGGCGTGTTAACCTACCTGCACAAGAACAATGGACAGACTTGCTTAAGGCAAAGGTAAACCTTTCACCAGAGAAGTTATGAGTCAAGAGCCTGACTCCCCACCATGTCCGGCCCGGTCAGAAATTTATGATCAGATCACCTGTGAGGTTAGTTTCACAGCCTCCTGCTCCACCCACAACTCAAACCTTGCTGGGTTTCTTTTGTTTTTCTCTTTTATTTTTCTGAGGTAACATTCGTTTATAACATAAAAGTTGCACTGGGTTTGTTTTCTTGAAGTAACCCTTCTATTTTTAAAGTAAAATGTTATTCAACCCCAAAAGGCAAACACAGTGAAGTCACACCTTGTATTGGACTCTAAGGTCCAAGAGTTGGGGCTCTCCCTCCAGGGAGCACGCCCTCACCTTCCCCTGGCGCTACCTTTGCCTTTCTCTCTCCTCAACTCCAAGGGCCCTTCTTCTGCCCCAAACTTGTTTCCTGAGCCAGTGCAGCCCAGCTGGCTCAGTGGAACTAACCTCGCAGGTGATCTGATCATAAATTCCTGACCAGGCAGGGCATGGCAGGGAGTCAGGCCTCTGACACATAACTTCTCTGGTGAAAGGTTTATCTTTGCCTTAAGCAAGCCTGTCCATTTTTCTTGTGCATGGAGACCAATTCTTCCTCTGGTGTTGCAAAACCCCAGTTTCTGCACTGGCCAGGTACTCAGTTGGTTAGAGTGCCAAGGTTGTGGGTTTGATCCCTGTTCAGGGCACATACAAGAATCCACCAATGAATGCATACATAAGTGCAACAGTAAATCCATGTTTCTCTCTGTGTGTGTCTGTCTAGCTCTCTCTCCCTCTCTCTCTCTCCCTTCCTCTCTCTAAAATCTATACAAGCAAATGAGCTTTCTGACTTTGAGCCTCATGTTGTGTCTTTTGCTGACCCTGAGGGTGGAGCCAGAAGACTTGACTTCTCTCCTTTTCTGTTCAATCCCTTTGTAGATCAGCATCCCCAGATCACACCTGTATTAAGTCAAAGACCACGGACCCAATGGTCATCTTCTTTACCAGCGGCACCACCGGCTTCCCCAAGATGGCAAAACACAGCCATGGACTTTCCTTGCGACACTCCTTCCCTTCATGGTAGGAAAGAGGGCAGCAACTTAGACGCTGGGTCACAGTCTGGGGCAAGGGGTGTGTGTGGTGTGTGTGTGTGAGTGTGTGTGTGTGTGTGTGTGTGTGTGTGTGTGTGTGTGTGTGTTGGGAAAGGTGCTCTAAGTAGGACCGAGTCCATCCTGCTTCTCCCTTCTGCTCTCTTTGGTTCAGACCACTCAGGGTCTCTGAGGCGAAGGTCTGGACTTCTAAGCGTGTGTTGACAGAAGCCTCCCAGTGACAAGGGGGTCCTGCCTGAGCACCTTCACAGGTGTGGAGGGAACGTGGGTGGAGGCAGCAGGCATTCTGCAAGCTCCACAAATGGCAAGCCATGTGTCTTTGTCACTGGTTCCATCCAGGTTTGCTGGGGGGAGGACAGAAAGTTCTAGCTATGTGAAGTGAACAGATACAGAGGTGGAGTTTCCCATCATGAGCCATTTGGGAGAAGTAATACCTGGAACCAGGCCACTGCCTTTAACCTAAAATAAATAATTGTAGATGCTGAAGACATAGCTTTAGGTTAACCATGTAATCAATTTTAAACTAAACATCTTTTCCCTCCTACTTCCTCCTCCCCAAGGAGTAATATTCAGACCAGACAAAGTTCTGTGGGGAAGTATGGGCCTTGGTTGGCACGTCTGTAAGGAGGAATTTGAAAAGGTCAGGAGCCTCTGGGGGGACCTTGCCAAAGATGGCAGCCCCTGCCTTGACTTTCCAAAAGAGGCCAATCCCCTGGGTGTTTTGCTGGAATCTCTATGTTTAGTCTTTAAGACCCGACCTTGAAGAAGCAGGTGCTTTCTCAAGGATATTTACCCTGCTGATTGTATCTAGAGGTTAAATTTAGTTCAAGCTGCTGTTACAATAAAAGGCTAACAGGGCAGGCAATCGGGGCTGGTTTGGTTCCTAAAGCCAAACAAGCCCCTTAGCCTTCTCTTTCACAAACACATGTGTCAAAGTAATCTGTTCATTCGTCTCTCAGAATCTACTGCTCAGCCCTGGCAAAGTTCTATGCATGTTGTACCTTATTAAGCAGAGCAGGGGGCAGAGAAGGTGTCTTGTGGACACTGGGTATCTGTGCTGATGATATCACTTGATCAGCAAAACCCTGGAGGAATGGGGGTGGAAAGAAGGGGAGAGTATTCTGTGTAGTTAGAATAACACAAGCAAAGGCAAAAAGATATAAAAGGTAGTGTTCATAGCCCAGCTGGCATGGATCAGTGATTTAGCATCGGCCTATGAACCAGGAGGTCATGGCTCAATGGCAGGTCAGGGCACATGCCCAGGTTGTGGGATCCATCCATGGTGTGGGGCACACAGGAGGCAGTCAATCAATGATTCTCTTCACCATTGATGTTTCTATCTCTCTTTCCCAGTCTCTTCCTCTCTGAAATCAATTAAAATATATATTTTTAAAAGTAGCACTCATAGAACTACAGAGATTTGAGAGGAGCTGTTGCTGCAGGTGTCCAGGAGGCACAGATGAGAGGATCTGCGAAATTGAGTAGGGCCCAGAGCACTCAGGGTCATGGGCTTTGGTGCAGAGATTGAGCTTATTGGGAAAACAATAAGCTTATTGGTGTATTGAAAGGTTGTTAACAAGGGAGAGAACTAATCCAATTTGTATTTTGAAAAGATCACTGTCCTACAGGGTGAAGAATGGCTTGGAAAAAGAATAGATTTAGAAAGACCTGTTAAAGGGTCTTAGAATAATTTAGGTGCAAGATGGTGGTGGCTTGGGCAAGGTGCTGGGGACACGAAGGAAGTTAAGATTTCTAAAAATTTAGGAGATAAAATGGGAGGGTGTGCTAGCTAATGTGGGAGGTAAGAGGGGCTGGAGAGTCAAGGTGGACTCCCAGGTTTTGAGTTTGCACAGTAATGACATTCACTGAAACACAGAGAGCAGTGGAGAAGAATTAGTCCCCGGAGGCAGGAGAGATTAGGATGCTGTGGGTTTGAGATGCCCGAGAGACATCCCAGAAGAGATGCTCAGTGGGCAGTTGGGTCTGAAGCTCAGAACAGAGGTCCCTAGCGTGTAATTTCCTGTGGGTGTGCCACAGCCCTAGGAGAGATGGGAACAGGGAGTGTGAATGGCTCTCCAGGCCCCTCCCTACTAATAGAAGAGCTCTTCAAAGCCATAGCTCCTGATGGGAGAGTTGAGTTTTTCTCAAGGAGTTATGCACACTGATGTCTCTCAGAAGCAGTAGGTGTAAGGTGGAGAAATGCTTCAGACCTAGCTGAGTAACCACGGGATTACATTTTCTGTCTCTCTATCTACCAAGTGTTTCTGTTGTGTGTGTGTGTTTAAATATTAAATGTATATTGTTCAAAGTATTACATATGTTCCCTTTTCCCCCATTCCCTCCTTCTAGCGCACCCCACCCCCTGTTTTTTTTATTGTTATTATTTTGTAGTTAATTCTCACATGAGGATATTTGTTTTTCATTGATTTTTAGAAAGTGTGTGTGTGGGGGGGGGGGAGAGACAGAGAGAGAGAAACATTGATGTAAGAGAGACACATCAATTGTTGTCTCCCACACGCACCCCAACCAGGGCTGCCTGCAACTGAGGTACATGCCCTTGACCAGAATCAAACCCAAGACCCTTCAGTCCATGGGTTAACATTCTAAACACTGAGACAAACCGGCTCGGGCTGTTTCTGTTATGTTTTGATGCTGTTCTCAGAAAGGCCCCTCCCTTATTATACCCGATGGCTGCCGGCATTGCCCAAAACTGTGCCGATAACAGATGTGAATCCTGAAAAAGAGCAACAGACTTCATCCCAGTATTCCCAGCCATAAGGATCATTATGATTGGACCAGTTGAAGTGGCATGTGCCTAGGCAATCCGATTGGCGTGCCTTTGGGACTGGGGTGGGAGTGAGTCCTGAGCCCCACACAAACCACATGACTTGAGAGTGAGACGGGTGGCTCGCTGTCTGAGAACCAGATTCCTGAGCCCTCAGTCACATCCTCCTGTGGTTACAAAGCTGAGGCCACTGCATTTTGGAGTCAGCAGGAAATTACTGCAGCTGAAGGCCTCTGATGTCCTGTGGTGCCTGTCAGATCCAGGCTGGATTATGGCTGCCGTGGGGACCCTGTTTGAACCATGGACAGCAGGGTCTACAGTCTTCATCCACCATCTGCCCCAGTTTGACACTAAGGTCATTGTGGAGGTAAGAGGACTAATTTCTCAGTGTCAACAAACTCCCAGAGAAACTCATATTTTAGGTTCAAAAGCCGGCCCCTGCTGAGAAGAGTGTATGTAACAAAGAAGCCCATTAGGGTGATAGAACCTGGGCTCTGGGGGTCTCAAATGTGAGGCGCTGAATCAGTCAGTGAGCCTCCCAGAATACACATTTTGAGGAATTAAAGCAACCAGAACAATCTCAGGTCTCCTGGCTCCTCCAGGGCCAGGTAGCTGGTGTGTGCGTGTGAATTTATTGAAGTGTTTCAAACCAGAGCCCTTGGAATAGGATGGTTCTAGCTCCTTTTCACACCTTTAACATTGTTAGGGGTAACCTTAGCTCTCTGAGCTCAGTCTCCTTACCTGTACGATGGGAGTTTTAATAATCACTACCTCGTAAAATTGTTGGGAATATTGAGATGATACAGGCAAAGTATAGAAAGTGCTTAGCCCTGAGGCCTGCACCTGAAAACACTCAGGAACTGGTAGCAGTTGCTGTTATTGTTATGAGCACATCATGGTGACAATTGAAGTTGCCTCCATAAACCCTTTCAAATGACTGTCCTGCTTCTGAACATGCTGTTTTTGTCTCCACTCACTACACCCTTGCTTTCCTTCCCCAGACCTGCCTCTCCACCACTCAAGTCCCAGCCCCTCCCCTCACCACTGTGGGGCCTGTTCTTCTCCAGGCCCTTCCATTGGAGCCCCTCACTGCTCATCTTTAATCCATTATACCCTTTCTTCTGTATTATCAGTCTCTCACTTCTCATCAACTCTAGTCCCTCAGTCCATAAACACATGCATGTTCAATATATAGATACTGGAAGAATTAACAAATGAATAAATGGGCTCTCTTAGAAGGGAGATCAGAGTTAAAATGGTAATAATTGGCCAGTATTTTGTTGTTGTTGTTTATGGCCAGTATTTTTCATCTTAACTATAAATATAAAATTTTTCTCTGTTCACCTTGTAGACACTCTTTAAATACCCCATCACCCAGTACATTACTGCGCCCTGCGTATTTCGAATGATTCTGCAGGAGAATTTTGGCAGGTATGTAGAAGTGGCTTGTTGTAATCACAATCTTTGGGTAGGATTTTAAGGAGTCTATTTCACTGTGGTCTTGTTGTTGGTGTGGAACAGGCTCTTCCACGGTGTTGGGAGGAAAGAATCCCAAGGATCTACGGACAGGAGATTGCGATGTGGCAACGTGGTTTATTTGTTAGGTAACATCAATAGAGTTCTCCTCCCGGCTTCCCAATGCCCCATCTCTCTGGGCCTGGCCCTGGAAAGAGTCCAGTCTCCTCTTCAACAGCCAACGCAAAAGCCAATGCCCGGAGTTTCTGCTTCATGATCCTTCGGCCTGGAAGTCTCCCCCGGCCCAGCTGGCCTCCAGACCTGCATGGTCCTTTGCTCCTGGGCGGGAGGGGACAGGAACAAATTGGGCCACTGGGGTCCCAGGCAAGAGAGACAGCCAGTATTACCCCACCCCCCCACCCGGGTCTCAACCAGGAGCTTTTTCAAAACAACCCACTAACTTCCCAAGATTCCAGGGGCATGCACTGGGCCCACTCCTAGCCAACGATCTTTCCCAGGTTAGACTGAGAGCCTCTGTGGTCCCACACCTCCCCCTGCGCCATTTTGACTTTACTGGGAAGTTCCTGAACTCCCCTGTGTCCCCTCCCACACACAATCCCAACCCAGAGGGGGGAGAGAGGGTGTTAATCCCCTTGTGGGGACTGTGCTGCCATTTCTTGGGTGTGAAACTGGAGCTTCCTGGTGAAGCAAACAGGCCTCTGCTTCCCAGCTGCCTGTGCTCCACATTGTCAGCCTCTCCCCTGGCTCTGTTTCTTTCAATCACCAGCCAAGGATGGTAACAGTCTGACTGTTTTAACTCTGGTTCTTTGAGGACAGTGAGAGCTAGTGTGTGTGTGTGTGTGTGTGTGTGTGTGTGTGTGTGTGTGTGTGAAAGAGAGAGAGAGAGAGAGAGAGAGAGAGAGAAACTCTGGTGGTGATAATTATCTGCCAGTCTAATTAGTTTATTAAGCAGGACTCAGATCCAAATGAAAAGTTTTCATTTTTAAACTTTTTTATGAGAAATAACAAACATAAGACATAAATTTGTAGATTCAGAAATTGTTGAAAATTAAACCAATATGTAACCACTCATTCAAGTCACAATAAGAGAACATTGCCAGCCCCCAGTGACCTACTCAGACCTCTCCAACTCCCTACAGGAACTCACTATCTTGCCTTTTATGGTGTTCACTCATTTGTGTGTTGTTTCTTTTTTTTTTCCCCCTTGTAGTTTACCTCCTATGGAAATATTCTGAAACAAATCAGTCTATTTTACTTGCTTGTGCGCTTTGTAATCATATTATTCTGTAATGTTCAGCTTATTTTTACAACATTATATTTCTAAAATGTGCCCATGCTGCATCAGGTTGCTGTAGCTAATTTTTATTGCTATATAATATCCCATTTTATAAAAAGTCCACATTTTCTTCCATCCGCTCTACCACTAATGGTCATCTGGGTGGTTTTCATTCGAGGGCTGCTGATGATTGCCACTGTTCTTGCACATTCACCCTGTGCACATCAGCACTCTTTTGTGTGGGGTCTTTCTAGGAGAAATTGCTGAGTCACACTGACACCGCATCCTACCACCCATTTTCCAAAGTATCCCATCATCCTGTGCGCCCACTAGCAGGGAGGCAGGATTCCCTTGTTCCACATCTTTGGCAACATCTGTTCTTGTCAGAGTCTTTAATTTTTACCAATCTGATGCATGTAGTGTCATTTTGCTATAGTTTTATTTTGTATTTCCCCGTGTTTATAGATTAATTTTGAGCTAAATTGCAATCTTATCTTTGAACCTAATGGACACTTATGTATTTTTAGGGACTCTAAAATGGAAATGGCAGCTTCAAAAATCAGACCTAATAACTTTTAGACAAGAGTTAAAATGTCAAGGAGTTGAACAAGTACCCTTATGAAGCTAACTCTGAAATACAACTTGCTTTTATTTACAAAGCCTCCATCCCAGCATGCCCTTGGAGTCTGCCTCTATCTGTATTTCAAAGCTCATATGACAGCCACTTTGTGCGACATTCCTCAGATGACGAACTTGGTCCAAACCCAGTAAAAATCCAATCAGGACATCACTAATGACTTCACTAGAAACTCTGCTAATTTTACCTACTTTGGAGAAAGCTCCAGATGAGTGAGGAAGACACCCCTAATGAAACCAGCCCCGTGTCCACCATTCCTGACTCTGTGTCCAGGAGAGGAGTTGGGGGGGGGGGGGCGCGGGGGAGAGGAGCCAGAGGTCTGCCACTTCCCTCATCACCAAGAACTAGTCCAGCTGAGCCTGCTGATGCTCAGACCTTAGTCACTTCTCCGCATTTCCTTCAGGGAGTCCATTATGACTGGGTGACTGTTTCTGTATTATTCCTGGAATTTCCCTGAGGAAAATGGAGGGGAAATAACGTACAGCACACGGCGTGCCTAGCACAGGATATGCCTGCCACAGGCTCACAGCAGACTTTCCTGTTGTCTCCAAAATGCCTTCTTAAAGGGCTGCTCCCTGTGACCCCTGTCCTGCTCCCACACTCAGCCCAATCTTCCTTGATGACCAGAGCAATTGATTGACAATCCCTAACTTGCATTCTCCCCTCGGGAACACAAAAGCCCTTCAGTTCACGTAACCCATCTCCCCCAAGGCAGGAAGTGCAGCCCAATAACCATCCCTGTGTGTTCCCAGAGTCCTAGCCTTTACCCCTCATGGTTTATAAAACATCACTCTTTCCACATAGAAGCTTCCCTCAGACGAGGCCTCAATGTCCAAAATGAGTTGGATCCTTAACTGAACCCATAGCCTTATCACCACCACCATCATCACCCCTCCCCCTCCTCGCCTGAAGAACAGTTCATAGGGACTGACAGACAGGAAGTGAATGATGTCCACCCAGACGGCAAGTAAGAAAGTGAGGAAGCAGAAAGGTGGATGGCCACCTTGCTCCTGGGCCTGGGTAGGAGCGTCCAGGGCCTGCTCTGAAGCTCTATGGGCACCTTGTCTCCCCCAAACCTCAGGTTCCCCACTCTGGAGCATTGCTCTACTGGCGGGGAGGCCGTGCTGCCCGAGGAGCAAGAGAAGTGGAGACAACGGACAGGCCTTCTGCTCTACCAGCTCTACGGACAGTCGGAAACGGTAGGTGGACGGGCCCCTCTGGGCCACCCAGCCCAGCAGAGGAGCTGAATCTGCCAGAGCCTGTGCACAGGCCCCACTGTGCGCACAGCCAGCAGAGGGTGGCTCTGGACTTCCAGGCTGATGGGCCCCAAATGTTTGCAGAGAGAGGATTCACACACAGTCTTTGACTTGTCAAGACCTCAGTGTGCTGACAACTATTGGAGAAAACCTCCCAAAGGGGTCTGAGGACAGGGGCTGGGTCCCTGGGATCAGGGGAGCTGGGAGGAGTGACGGCAATGGAGGCGCCTCCTGCCTCACGGAGGCCCCGCCTGCGAGTCCTGCCCACGTCACCCTCCCTCCCTAAGCAGCAGCCACAGGGCCAGGCAGGAGCTGGGCCCGGAATCTCACCTCGGGGTGTATGAGGGCAGCACACAGGTTTGATTGTGGGGCTGGAGCAGGAGCGGAGGAGGGAGCAGAGGCTTCACACACACACACACACACACACACACACACACACGCACACGCACACACTGTGACCCCCAAGGGTGTCACTGAGCACGCAGTGGGCAGGGCTTCAGTGGTAGGAAGGGGGGCTGCCTCTCTCCCAAAGCTTCCTCAACCCCCTGATGCTGACACAGCCTTTCTCCTGTTAACGTAAAAAAAAACATTGAAACCTGTAAAGAATTTTTGTGAGTTTATTTGAGCCAAACTGTCGACATATGCCGGGAAGCAGAACCTCAACGAATTGAGATAGTGCTCCGGAGAATGGCAGGGTTACATCCGTATTTATACATGACATTCATTGGTGACACATTTAAGGCGGTGGGATTAAGCGAAGTGGGGGAAACCTCTGTGATAAGATAAAAAGTAAAATGATGGACACATCCTTAGGTGGGTGCAGGAACAATTAACATGACAAATGAAAGAATCTCCTGCATCTGTCCTAGGCCCAGCACACCTGGCCGTGCCCCAGAGGCTCCAGATACAGGGAAATCACACGTTACCCAGACATTTCAAGGGTGTGTTATCATAGATGCAAAAAGACAGACAGGCTCAGTTACGGTAAAGGTTGACCTTGTCAGTGAAGATATCGGCTTAGGACGTAACTGCCCACCATAACTGCTTTTAGTTAAGGTTTAATTTCAGACCATCCTTTGTGGTTACTTTAGGTCTCCAGTCTGCAAAACTGCCATGCAGGCCTCCCCTGAGCTTGTCAGGTCAGGATGTGGCCCCTTTCGTCCACACTCCCCTCCTCCCACTATCCTGTCAGCTCAAAAAGTCACTCCTCTCAGGACCTGTAGGGCAGGCTCTTTTGGTCCTAATTCACGTATTTGTCTGACGGTGTGTTGTTGTTTTTTTGCAAAGAAGAAGTTTTATTTTAGTCAATTAAGTGGTCTGATTCCAGCCTGAGAAATGTGAGGGCTCGAGGCCTGACCTTGCATGGCTGCCAGTTCACTTTTGGACAAAGAGAAGCACACGCTACACCCATAACCCCAGTCCCTTTCCTTGAAGCCACAGAATACTCCCTCCTCGCTGCCCGGAGCCTCATTTCCCAAAGCCCTTGCAACCCGCTCGCTCACCTGTGGGCGATTTCGTGTCCTGAAGTGTGAGCAGCAGCTTGGAGAGGGAGGCCTTCCTCTCCCAGGAGCTCAGGTGTCAGTTCCTCTGAGCATCGCCCATGGCAGCTTCAAGCCCATGGGCACAGGTGGGACCACCAGAAGCTGGGCTTCCCAGTGTCCAAAATGGGAACAGAATGCACACCCTGTGGGTGGTGTCGAGGGGAGGGGAAGGGGTGTGTTCGCCCCCAGGCTGTGCCCAGCCTGCACATCCCCCAGGGCCAGCCCACTGTCCTCACTGATGTGGGGGGTCGTGCGCCAGGTGTCAGGGGTGCAGAGCCCAAGGGGCCGTCTCCATGCTCAGATGCTTGTTTTCTATGGAGGGAAACACCCCCAAAAGTCAGTATAATGCCCTGTTGGCGACAACAGAAATGAGGGGAAAGTACCACTGACGGAGGGTCGCCCAAGCCTGCTCCTGGGGCCTGAGTCTGGCTGGTTGCCCTGAGGAGCCAGGTGAGCTCATGGGTGCGGCCTTTTCCGCCCCACGGGCTCTGAGAGGGGGTGCCGGCCCAGCCCCTCTGACAGAGGAGACCCAGGGCATCACCGCATCTTCTGACTGTGAAGGCTTCGCTCTAGGACAGATGGTAGCTTCAGAGAACCAGGAAGGAGGCAGAGGTCACCAGGAGGGCAATGGGGTGGGAGTGGTGGCAGAGGAGCAACCTAAGTGATTTCAGCGCAGCCCCGAGGGCAGATGGGGCAGGGATCCTGTCAGCTGCAGTCTTGAGTAAGTGTTGGTCAAATGGACACAAGCCTGGCGTGCAGTGGGCACTCCCCCACCCACAACCCGTCCACAGCCCTGAGCTCAGCCCTTTGCTCCTTTCTTGGCCTCCCCCACGGGACCCTGTGGCCCAGGATGCAGAGCAGGGGTCCTCAAACTACGGCCCGCGGGCCACATGCAAATACAAATATTGTATTTGTTCCCGTTTTGTTTTTTTACTTCAAAATAAGATATGTGCAGTGTGCATAGGAATTTGTTCATAGTTTTTTTTAAAACTATAGTCCGGCCCTCCAACGGTCTGAGGTTTTAAACAAGTGAACTTGCGCCTTGTTTAAAAAGTTTGAGGACCCCTGATGCAGAGCTTCCAGCTCCCCACAGGCTCTGCGAGCAGGGGTGCTGTGTACGGTTCTAGCTGCTCTGTGATCCGCCTGCACCCTTTGACCACGGGTATTCTCTTCCTTTTGTGCACAGGGATTGACTTGCGGCACTCCCCGGGGATCACAGGTCAAGCCCGGTTCCATGGGGAAAGCCATCCCACCCTTCGACGTCCAGGTTTGGTGCTAAAGGCGGGACCAGGGAGCACTGAGGGCTCAGCTGGGATCAGACCCCGTGTGACACCAGGCGGCAGAAGCAGCCGTGCCCCCTGCCCGCGGTGTCCTTCCTCCTCCCCTCCTACTTCCCTCTGATTTCCTGGGAGGTTTCAGTACTGTGGGCACCAGTGCAGCTCACCGTGCCAGCCGAGGCCGCACACAGCCGTGGCACACGGGACCTGGAGGAGCGCCGGCAGCTCTGTCCACCCGCCGGGGCTTTTCGCTTGTCCTGACCCTGTTTTGTAGCTTGAAGACACATGCGACGTCCACGTACCAGGAAACAAACACTCCCATGACTTGCTGATTTCAAAGACTTGACAGCTTCCTCCTGTTTTCTGCCAGGGACCTCCCCATGGTCCCCACTGGTGTCACACGCATAGGCCAGGCAGAGCTTGGGTGGGCAGGAGTGCTGGGAACCCTGCAGGGGGACTCACAGACCTCTTGCTCCAGGTCATCGACGACGAGGGCAACATCCTGCCACCCAACACTGAGGGCAACCTTGGCATCAGGATCAAGCCCACCAAGCCCATCGGCCTGTTCATGTTGTATGAGGTGAGGGCGCCCCCCCCCCAACCACTCCCTGTCCCGGGCACCCCTGCAGTGAGAAGGAAGGGGACTCAACTCTGCATCCTGAGACTCCTCCCATCTCCGTTATGTGCCCCAGTTCAGTGAAGCCAGGTCTAGTTCCCCCAAAGCTCACAGCCTTTCCCCTCCTAACCCATGTGACTGATGGGGTAGAGAAGCCTGGTTTCGGGATCATCAGACTTGGGGCTGATGATTAAGAATGCCAGCTTCAGCTGGGTTCACGTCCTACCATCTGATTTACCAACAGGGTGTGAACAAACCTAGTCACTGTCCGGAGCCTCCTGAGGCCTCCCCTCCCCCACTTCTCAGACACACCGCCTGCAGACCGTAGGAGTCATGCGTTTCCCCATGACAAATAAAGGGCAGATCAAAGATTCAAACCCATGTCTTTCAGCCCCAAAGCCTAATGGGAAATCCAGGGATTACAGAACCTGTGATGGGCTCTAAGGAAACTGACCAGATGACCCCTAGCCCTCCCAGGGTAGTAGAGGCCACTCAGAGGAAATTCTCAGCTTCCAAGATGGGCCCTGGAAGGGTGGGCACACCTGAAATTGATCTCAGATTCCACCTCCTTTCTCCCAAAGAACAGCCATCAGAGGTTCTCTCCTGGTTTCACTGTTGTCATCACTCTGGCCTCCAGGGGATGTTGTTCCTCATACTATCAATCAACAGTAAAAAACACTGGTTAAACCATTCATCAATTTTCTTTATCTTTTCAAAGAACCAGCTCTTGGTTTCATTAATTTTTTGTATTTTTTCAATGTTATCTATGTTATTTATTTCTGCTCTAATCTTTATAATCTCCCTTTTTGTACTTACTCTGGTTTTTCTTGGTGTTCTCTTTCTAGTTCTCTAAGTTGAAGGGTTAAATAGTTTATTGTTAATTTTTTTGTTTGTTTTTTGAGGTATGCCTGTAGGGCTATGAATTCCCTCTCAGGACTGCTTTTGCTGTGTCCCAGAGATTTTAGGTTGTTGTGTGTTCATTTTCATTTGTTTCCAGTAAGTTTTTTTTAATTTATTTCTTGACTAGAGACCCGTGCACAAAATTCGTGCATGGCCGGGGTGGGGGGGGGTCCCCGGGGTGGGGGGGGTCCCCTAAGTCCAGCCTGTGCACTCTCCAATATGGGGCCCCTAGGAGGATGTCTGACTGCAGGTTTAGGCCCAATCCTGAACCTGCAGTCGGACATCCCTCTCACAATCCTGGACTGCTGGTTCCTAATCACTCACCTGCCTGCCTGCCGGGTCACCCCTAACTCCCCCACACACACACCAGACTGATCACCACTAACTGCCCCTCCTGCTGGCCTGGTTTTCCCTAACTGCCTCCCCTGTCAGCCTAATCACCCCCAACTGTCCCCCTGATGGCCTGGTTGTGCCCGACTTCCCCCCCTGCTGACCTGATCACCCCCGACTGCCCCTCCTGCCGGCCTGGTCTCCCCACAGAGCATGCTTGCTCAGTTGTTTGGTCATCCCTTACTAAACCCTTGCCAGACTTGTTGCCCCACTCAGCCTTCTTGTTGAGTCCTTTCGTTGTCTCTCATTAATCCCCCTGCCGGCCTGGTCCTAGGCAGCCATCCTGTGAGGGCATGAGGGCTAATTTACATATTACCTCTTTATTATATGGGATTTCATTGGTAACGCATTCTTTGTTTAATAACATGCTACTTAACCTCGACGTGTTTGAATGTTTTGGGGGTGCTTTTACTGTAGTAGATTTCTAATTTCATTCCACTGTGATATGAGAAGTTGCTTGATATGATTTCTATCTTCTTGAACTTGTAGGGACTTGTTTTGTGGTCTATCTTTGTGAATGATCCATGTGCACTTGAGTAGAATGTATATTCTGCTGATTTGGGGAGAAATAGTCTATAAATGTCAATTAAATCCATCTGATCCAGTGTGTCCTTTAGAGTCACTGTTTCCTTGTCACGTTTTTGTCTGGAAGATCTATCCAGTGAAGTCAGCAGGTGTTAAAGTCCCCTGCTATGACTGTATTGTTGTCAATCTCTCCGTTAAAGTCCTCTAGCAGTTTTTGGAATATATTTAGGTGCTCCGGTATTGGGTGTGCATATGTTTAACAGGGTACTATCCCCTTGGTGGATCCATCCCTTTAGTATTATGTAGTGATCTTTGTTGTCTTTTGTGAGGGCCTTCATTTTGAAGTCTATTTTGTCAGATATGAGTATTGTTACTCCCACTTTTTTTTAACCCTTTCCATTTGCATGGAAAACTTTTTTTCCATTCCTTCACTCTCATCCTGTGTATGTCTTTTGTTCTGAGGTGGGAATCTTATAGACCAGCCGTGGGCAAACTACGGCCCGCGGGCCGGATCTGGCCCGTTTGAAATGAATAAAACTAAAAAAAAAAAAAGACCGTACCCTTTTATGTAATGATGTTTACTTTGAATTTATATTAGTTCACACAAACACTCCATCCATGCTTTTGTTCCGGCCCTCCGGTCCAGTTTAAGAACCCATTGTGGCCCTCGAGTCAAAAAGTTTGCCCACCCCTGTTATAGACAGTATATAGTTGGCTCATATTTTTGTATCCATTCAGTTATCCTATGCCTTTTGTTTGGACCATTTAATCCATTTACATTTAGGATTATTGATAGGTACTTATTTATTGCCATTTTAATTCTGTATGTGTAGGTTTCTCTCTCTGTTTCTCCTTCTCATTACAGCAGTGCCTATCTCATTTCTTGTAATGCTGGCTTGGTGGTGATGTACTCCTTTGGCCTTTTTTTTTCTTTTTGTCTGGGAAGCTCTTCATTTGACCGTCATTTTGAATGATAGCCTTGCTGGGTATAGAAATCTTGCTTTCAGATCCTTGCTTTCCATTACCTTGAGTACTTCATGCTATTCCCTTCTGGCCTATAGATTTTCTGATGAGAAGTCAGGTGTCAGCCTTATGGGAGCTCCTTTGTAGGTAACAGTTTGCTTTCCTCTTGCTGCCTTTAAGATTCTCTCTTGGTTTTTAATTTTTGGCATTTTAATTATGATATGTCGGGTTATGGGCCTGTTTGGGTTCTTCTTGCTTGGGGTTCTCTGTGCCTCCTGAACTTGTGTGACTTTTTCATCCACCAGGTTAGAGATATTTTCTGCCATTATTTTCTCAAGCATTGACCAGCTGGCTCCTTCATGCCCCCTAATAGGGACTGAGCCCACAACCTGGGCATGTGCCCTCATCAGGAAGTGACTGGCAACCTTTTGGTACATGGAATGATGCTCAATCAACTGAGCCACAGTGGCCAGGGCCCTATAGACTTTCTCTGAGAATGAGATGAGACCCACATGGGGAAGAAAATTCATTTAGCAAATGTTTATTGACATGTTTCATCTATTTAGCTACTGTGTTATATTAATATCAACTGTCACTGTGTTCTGTGCGTTAATTGACCAGTAGCATGCGCTGAGTGTTTGCATGTATAGCCAACAGACTCAGAGAGATTTACAAAACGTGCACAGGTGCCTAGTGGAATGAGAAGCAGGATTAAAACCCAGATCTGAGCCCAAGGTTGCAGCTCAATATCTTTAACCTCACTGCCTTTAACAAGAGTGCCGTTCTCTTTGCAGAATGACCCAGTGAAGACAGCCAAAGTGGAGTGTGGGGACTTTTACAACACTGGGGACAAAGCAACTATAGATGAAGAGGGCTACATCTGGTTCCTGGGGAGGGACGATGACATCATCAACGCCTCTGGGTAGGTGTGGCTGACCTGGGGCCTGGCAGCTCTAGATTGCTTCACCATTCCTCCATGCACTGGGGATGGGACCCTCAGCCTATTCCTGTTGCAGCCATGTCTACAGGGCCCTGGCCCAGGGTATCTGTGCATCTCCCCCAACATCAAAATAAAGGTCAAGAAGGCCTGGAAGTGCAACCACAGTAGACACTGAAATTTAAAGAGGGGATATTGGATTGGGAAGGGAGGCCTTATTTGAGCCCCCTTTTATCCCCATTGGTTGGGGGAAATTATTCTCTGTGTTCCTCTAATGGGACACATGTCACAGAACAACAACAGCAGCAGCTAAGCTTATGGAGTACTTACTGTGTGCAAGTACACTCCTCTGTGCTTTGCTTAGCCCAGTAGATGCCATTATTGTGCCTGTTTTACAGATGAGAACAACGAGTCACTGACCAGTGAACTAAGTTGCTTAAAGTTTCCAAGGTAGTGCAGGGAGAAGCCCAGATCTGAACCGAGGCAGTGTGGCTACCCATCTGTTGTTCCGACCGCGTAGGTGATGTAGGGAGAAAAAGTGACACAGTAACAACTTCCCGTGGATGCATCAGGGAAATTAAGTTTGTTTTACTTTTTAAATTTCTAAATGAGATGCTGATGTTGTGAAATAGAATTTCCCTAAACTTTAAGACAAAGTCTGAGGCTCCCAAGAGTACAGTAAGAGTCCTGCTGGGAAGCTCCTGGTGCCACGCCCACAGCCCCAGGAGGACAGCCTTCCACCCCCACCCGCCCACCAGAGGCAGTGAGGGGAGACCTGGGAGCATCTGAACCTGGAATGCCCAGGTCTCCACATCCTGGTCCCATTGCGGAGCCTTTTCACAGGCCTCTGGCTCTCGTGAAGGTTGCCCTCTGTGCCCAGGGGAACTGTGACTCCCAAACATGGGATTGGAGGCCTGGGTCACTCCAGCCCTGGCATCTGCTCAGACCAAGAGCAGGAACCCTTGGTCCCCCAGGTACCGCATTGGGCCGGCAGAGGTGGAGAGCGCCCTGGCTGAGCATCCAGCGGTGGCTGAGTCAGCTGTGGTGAGCAGCCCGGACCCGATCCGAGGGCAGGTGAGGAGCAGGACAGGAGGTCATGGGGTCTGCGTGTGGGCACTGGAAGGCTGGTGCAGGGAAACTTCCAGAGCAGTTTGTATGCGCGGCACACTTACACCGTGTGGGCAGCAGGAGGCACTGTGGCATCATCAGTGACATCCTGACTAGCTATTGGGTGAGCTGGCTCATTTAACCCTCACAACAACCTATTGAGTTAAAGACTCTAACTTATTATACCATTTTAATAGACAAAGAGACAGCATACAGAAGTTAAGTAACTTGCCCGGATTGCACTGTGGTGGAGCCAGGATGGAAATCTGAGCACTCTGTTTCCAATGCATTCATTGGGTTTATTGAGCACCTACTCTGTACAAGGCCTATGCATTGTAAGGACATAAATAACATAAATGGGGACATAAATAACAATATAAAAGCAATAAGTTCAGCCCAGCCTGTGTGGCTCAGTGGTTGAGTGTCGACCCAGGAACCAGGTTTGATTCCTGGTCAAGACACATACCAGGTTGCGGGCCAGATCCCCAGTAGGTGGCCTGCAGGAGGAAGCAGGGTGATGATTCTCTGTCATCATTGATGTTTCTATCTTTCCCACTCTGTTCCTCTCTGAAATCAATAAATACGTATTTTAAAAATAGAATCAACAACTACTTAAAAGAGAGAGAAACTAAGATGGCGGCATAGATAAACACCGGGAAATAGTCGCCTCCCACAGCAATTGAAAATTATCCCAAAGGACGGAGCAAACATCGTCCAGAAAAACAGGAAGGCTGGCTGAGTGTAATTTCTACAACTAGAAGAAAAGAAAAGCACGCTGAGAGCCAGAGGAGCTGCGGAGGCTGAGTGCAGAGGTACAGCGGCGGCTCGCGCACGTGGAAAGGGGGTGGCACCTGAGGACGCGGCTGTCTTTTTGAATCACAAGCTCCCGACTGCTCTGATCTCCGGTTCTGGGAAGTCTCTGGGGACCCAGGACTCATACGGGGAGAGGCTGCTCTGTCAGGCGGCAGCGGGCGAACTTGAGGGCGGATTTCCCTCAGAGGTGCTTGCAGCCGTTACCAGGACACTGAGACGCTCAACTCTGGGCGCGGAGAATCAGCCATAGTTTCTTTCTCCGCCCTTTTGACTCCCTGAGACCCCGCCCCACCCAGGCTGCAGCAGAGGCTTTTGCATGTGAATGTACCTAACTATAGCCCAGCCAAGCAGACCCGGAACTTCCAAGAGAAGGCCCAAGGCCCCGCAGCGGCTTGCATTGCTTCACAGCTGAGCCTCTTCGTGGCCCCGGCTGTGAGGCCTCAGGCAGGGGCTGAATTAGCACCTCCTTAGATCCAGGAGCCACTGTACCCAGTGGTCAGAGGGGGACCATTCTCCCACTTCAGACACAGCTGCTTCCCACAGCCAATTGGCCTGGAGGTCAATTCCTCCCAGTGATCCTACAACAACCAAGGCACCAAGAGTGCACCAAGAGTGTCCACCCCAGGTAACTGGGGAGGCTGAGCTACTGGGCCCTACAGGACACCTGGCGCGCAGGGCCACTCTATCAACACAGGGAAGCAGCCAAAATGCGGAGACAAAGAAACAGGTCACAATTGGCAGAAACGGAGGAGGGCAGACGACTGGATATAGAGTTCAAGGCCACGTTTATAAGGTTTGTCAAGAATTTTATGGAAACCGCCGATAAATTTAATGAATCCCTCAAGGAGTATAGTGAGACCATGGAGGACATGAAAAAGGACCAACTAGAAATTAAGCATACACTGACTGAAATAAAGAATAATTTACAGAGATCCAACAGCAGACAAGAGGATCCCAAGAATCAAGTCAAAGATTTGAAATACAAAGAAACAAAAAATACCCAACCGAAAAAGAAAAAAGAAAAGAGATTCAAAAAATATGAAGATAGTGTAAGGAACCTCTGGGACAACTTCAAGCGTACCAACATCAGAATTATAGGGGTACCAGAAGGAGAGAGAGGGCAAGATATTGAAAACCTTTTTGAAGAAATAATGACAGAAAACTTCCCCCACCTGGTGAAAGAAATGGACCTACAAGTCCAGGAAGCGCAGAGAACCCCAAACAAAAGGAATCCAAAGAGGACCACACCAAGACACATCATAATTAAAATGCCAAGAGCAAAAGATAAAGAGAGAATCTTAAAAGCAGCAAGAGAAAGACAGTCAGTTACCTACAAGGGAGTACCCATTCGACTGTCAGCTGATTTCTCAACAGAAACCATGCAGGCCAGAAGAGAGTGGCAAGAAATATTCAAAGAGATGAATAGTAAGAACCTGCAACCAAGATTACTTTATCCAGCAAAGCTATCATTCAGAATGGAAGGTCAGATAAAGAGCTTCACGGATAAGAAAAAGCTAAAGGAGTTCATCACCACCAAACCAGCATTATATGAAATGCTGAAAGGTATTCTTTAAGAAGAGGAAGAAGAAAAAGGAACTCTTACCATTTGCCACAGCATGGATGGAACTGGAGAGCGGATAAATACCACAAGATCTCACTTATTTGTGGAATATAATGAACAACATAAACTGATGAACAAGGACTGATCCAGAGACGGAGAGGCTTTGATTGGACTGTCGGGCCTTGGAGGGAAGGTAGGGGAGGGTGGGGGCAAGGGGGAAGGATCAACCAAAGGACTTATATGCAAGCATATAGGCCTAACCAATGGACATGGACAACGGGGGGGTGAGGGGATGAGCGGGGGGGGGGGGGGGTTGAGGGTACACATATGCAATATCTTAATCAATAAAAAAATATAAAAATATATATATATATAAAAAAAAGAGAGAAAAAAAAACAACTACTTAAAAAATAAAAACAATAAGATCAATAAGTTACCAACAATTATTAAATGCCCACAAGGTTTCAGGCACAGAACTGTACATACATTAGTGGTAAAGATGATGATGAAAACAATGATGCTGGGGGTAATAATAAAGTTACACTGGGTGCGTGTTTTATGTGTATCATCTCATGGAATCTGAACATAAGGCCACCGTGTCCAGCTCCATGGGATGAACCTGTACTCTGCGCAGGTCACAGAGAAGGAATTTGAGGTTAAGTGATTTTGCAAGGGAAAGAGGAGAAATTGGAAGTATTTGTGTTTGAACCTGGCCCTGTCCGTTTCCAAAGGCTCAGGTGTCAGCTTGCGTTGCCATTCACTGCATTAACACTTACTTTTAAACCAGGCAACTGGGTGGCACTCGCCCTGAGCCTGGCTCTGGTTCTGCGTTGCAGGTGGTGAAGGCCTTCATTGTCCTGACCCCAGCGTTTCTGTCCCGTGACCCGGACCAGCTCGCCAAGGAGCTGCAGGAGCACGTGAAGGCAGTGACAGCCCCGTACAAGTACCCGAGGAAGGTGAGTGGGCCGATGCTCGAGCCCTCCTGAGCTCTGCTGCCCCAAGTCTGGTCGGGTGGCCGGGAGACGCTGAAACCGCACATAGAACGAGCATTTTTCTCTGCAGAAGAAGCAATTCGGCGTAGGGGTGGATGCAGCCAACTGAATGGGATGAAACCTCTATTCTTGGTCGGACCCCAAAACATGCTGCACATTCCCCTGAGGGCAAGGTGTTTTCCAATAGGGTGTATCAACTGTATCCCTCCAGGCGAGGCAAATGTCCATGAGGGCACGGTGTCCCCTCGAGGGAATGACTCATCCCAGGAAACTTGGCATATTTGCCTTCTGAGCTCTGTTCCCTGAGTCCCTGGTCCTGGGTTCTGCTCTCACAGCTCCAGTCCACTTCACCCTCCCTCTGCCAGAGCACAAGGTGGGTGGCTCCACAGGGAATTTAGTGTGTTAGCCCTTTAAGGGGGTGCCTGAATTTTCAGCTGTTACTCCCTGGCAGACAGCACTCCACTGCTTTTCACAGCCAGATGTTATGTGGGTACCCTCCTCAGTTAGGATCTCTCTGCTGGGGAGCCCAGATTAGGGAAGATACCCCAGAGTTCTCAGTGGCACCCCCACAGCTGAGATATCTCTCTGGGGCTTCAGTTGCTGTCCTGGGCGCCCAGCCAGCCCTTTCCAGCCTCTGCCCGCCCCGCACCCGCCCCCCCAACAGTCTCTATGCCATCTCCACTTTCGGGCCTCAGATATCAGGGTTCTCTCCTGCGAGTTTTCTGTTGATTATTCCGGAAGTTTTTCGGCATTTTAGTTGTAATACCAGTTTGCTCCTGGGAGCATATCTGTGCAGCATGCATTTACTCTGCCGCCATTTTAAATCTCATCTGTGGCAGTTCATTCTTATTCTTTCTATTCTACTGCATTTGTTTTTCTGTTTACACCTTTATTTATTGTCAGTCCTCACCAAGGATATTTTTTCCATTGATTTCTAAAAAGAGTGGAAGGAAGGGAGGAAGGGAGGGAGAGAAGGAGGGCTGGAGAGAGAGTGAGAGAAACATTGATGCAGAGAGACACATCAATTGGCTGCCTCCTGTACACACCGCAACTGGGGCCTGGGATGGAAACTGCAATCCAGGTACATGCCCTTGATCTGGAATCAAACCTGCGATCCTTCGCTGTGTGGGCCCACACTCCAACCACTGAGGAAGCTGGCCAGGGCTGCATTTGTTTTAACTATTATGTGAAAATAACAAAAATATCCAATAGAGAAATTATTGAATGATGTGTTAAAAGTAATGTTATCGTGTAAGTGAAAATGATGTAGATTTTTATTTTTAACATAATAGTACCACAATATATTATTAAGACAAAAAGCAGGCTATGAAAAAATATGCATACTATCATTGTATTTGTTTAAAAACAAAGACTGAAAGGATACCGATGCCAACAGCTAACATTTCCTACATTGTCTGAATGTTTATAGTCAGTGCAACTTGTAAAGCTGTGTTGTTGTTACAGAATATTTACTTCATGTGCCAGGCCCTGGATTCAATGCTTCATGTGCATTATTATTGCATTTCATCCTCTCCGCAGCCTGAGATGGTCTAACCATGTATTTTACGGAGTTGAAATTGAGGCTCAGAGAATAGAGTTAATACAGGCAGAGCTGGACCTCAAACCATGTGTCTCCAACAGCAGCAGCGTTCTTGCTTTTAATGTCAGGCTCTGCTGCCTCCTAGAGATAGAACAGGAATGCGTACCAGTTAGGACCGTCTTTTGGCCATGCCCCATCTAAGCATCTCTAAAATCATGAGGTCCCTCTTGTGACATATAATTCTTATTATTCAAAAAGTGAACTCCTATTCACGTGGAGGAAGCCTAAAAGGCCATTAACTTGGTCTAAACAAGCTTCCAAAGAACATGGCACCTATGAAAGAGAAAAATAAAAGAACAAAAGGACAGTTGAAGTACTGAAGAAGAAATCACTAAGAAATTGTTAAAAAATAATAATAATATGAAGTGATGTGAAAAAGTAGCAACTGAAGTTTTAAAACATAATGGAGAACTGAAATGCATAGCTATGACACAATATATATTTATATACTGTATATGAGGCCCCTAGAACCATAAGAAATGGAAAAAATTCACTGTTGATAACTCATTCTCCAATTGCTCCCCTTAAAAATCAAATTGACCCACTGTGGGGCATGTGCCCCATGTTGGAAACCATGTTATTGTAACAAAGAACCCCACAGCCACATGCCCACCCTGAGCAGCCACCACGCAGGGACCTGCCAGGTGCTGTCAGAGATGGGCAGAGAGGGTGGCCAGGCTCAGAGGTTCCGACTCTCCTGTGAGAGGTGGCGCGCTTCACTCCCCCACATTTCATTGGTCAGAGCACGTCACAGGGCTGCAGCCAGCTTCAGGGGGTCAGGAGGAGGACCTGACATACTTGGCCCCACCATTGAGGCCACCACCTGCTACAGCCTGCTTGGGGGACATGCAGGGTGAAGAGAAGAGTGGGGACTGGTAGGAAGTGACAGCAGGACTCAGGATGGTTTGCTTTTTCCTCACCCAGGTGGAGTTTGTCCCAGAGCTGCCCAAAACCGTCACTGGCAAGATCAAAAGGAGTGAACTTCGGGAAAAGGAGTTTGGTCAGATGCAACGGCAGTAAATTCAGCATCCCTTCCGGGTGTGACCTTGGGCACACCCTGGCGGCCTCGGTGCCCCCACATCGCGGGGTGAGGGGGGATGTTGAGGGCTGATGGGGAAGGGCCCAGGACGGCCAGCATTCCTGCATTTCTGTCCTTTTAAGTGAACATCAGTCACTACCCTGCCTCCAAGGCTCTTGTTCCTTTGGATGCCCAGGCGGGCGCTCAGATCGGGGCTGAAGATAATAAAGTGCTGACATCGACATCAGGGGGATCCTGCGTTGTGCCTTCATCATGTACATGAACCTGTGCTGAATGCGGTCCCTCCTTGCTCCCCCCTCCCCCTGGAGAGAGCACAGGCCTGATTCTCGCTCCTGTTGCCTCCCGCACACACCCCAGTGTTCCCAGGTGGCCCTGCACGTCCAGTCGGTGTCCAGGGCCCAGAGTTCCCGGAGTGATGCTCTGAGCAGCCCAGGCACCTGCCTCAGCTGGGTCCCAGCCTAGGCCCGGGGTGGCAAGTGACCAGCTCTCCATGGACCGGGTTCCACAGGACTCTCCCAGCTTCTCCAGAGGTGCCCTGTCCCTCATTCCTAGGAGGGGCCAGGGGCGTAGGGGTCTTACCCCTCAGCTTCCCCCCATGTGCACCCGCCCATGCATTCCTTCCCAGGGATCCAGGGTCTTCCAGCCCTTCTCCCAGGGCCAGAGTCCTCCCTAAAAATTCCCCCTCCACACTCTTTCAGTTCTTTCTGCCACCAGAGTCTGCTCCACCCCCTCCCCAAACCTGGGCATGGGGTTCTATGAACTGACCCTTCACTTCATCCATCCTTTGGATCAGACCCCCAGGGGCACATCACAGGCTGGGAGCAGCAGGGGCAGCAGGAGCTCAGCCTGGGGTGGGGAAGAAGCACATATTGTCTCCTTTTCCCTCACTCCTGGGAGTCACTCTTAGGGAGATCGCCTCTAAAGCCCTTTGCAAGAGGGCACAGACACACAAACTCACAGGGAAATGTACAGGTACTGCTTAGGGGTGATGTAGTCCTTCAGCCTTCCCGCTACCCCCACTGCGAAGCTCTTCATTTAACCGTCTATTTTGAATGAAAACCTTTGCTGGATATAGTAATCTTGGTCTCAGATCCTAGCTTTCCATTACCTTGAGTACTTCATGATATTCTTGTCTGGCCTGTAGAGTTTCTGATGAGAAATCAGGTGTCAGCCTGATGGGAAATCCTTTATAGGTAGCAGTTTTCTTTTCTCTTGCTGCCTTTAAGATTCTCTCTTGGTCTTTAATTTTTGACACTTTAATGAAGATGTGTCTGGTCGTGGGCCTGTTTGGGTTCTTCTTGCTTGGGGTTCTCTATGCCTCCTGGACTTGTGTGACTTTTTCCTTTACCAAGTTAGGGAAGTTTTCTGCCATTATTCCTTCAAACATGTTCTCTGTGCCTTCCTCCCTCTCTGCCTCTTCTGGCACACCTACTATGTGAACATTGCTACATTTTGCTGTATCGCAAATCAGTGAGCTGGACAAGACGCCTTAATAAGCCAATTAGTTAGAAGGCATCTTTATTGTGCCCAGGTTCAGAGAAGATTACCTCTGTCATATTCTGAACACCCAAAGGAGGAAGGATTTTCTTTTTATATTCTTTTCTGTCCTTGTGTAGTTATTTTTACAGACAATTTGTAACCTTGAGCACATATCATATCTAACAAACACCTGTCATATCTGTACAGACAATTTGTAACCTTGAATACATATCTATATAGACACCTGTAACCTTGGATGAACAAACACTTGGTATGAGAATATGGGAATTATTATCAGTATCAGTGTATCAGTCCCTTCAGATGGCTAGCTTGCAAGGTCAGACAGTTAAGTTTATCTTTTATATTATTCAAGCAAGAAAAAAAGTTATTCTACAGTGTAAAAATAACAGAGTTGACCTACAGAATAAGAGACTAAGAATAACAGCAGTTTCTCCAAAGAAGGGACCACTATGCTTCAGTTTCATGTTGTCCCACTGTTCCCTTAAGCTGTTCTCTTGTTTTTTAATGGTTTTTCTTATTGGTTCTCTTATTGAGTGATTTTTTTTCAACTCTGTCTTCTAATTCACTATTCCATCCTCAGCTTCCCCTAATCTGCTGTGTATTCCTTCCAAGGTGTTATTTATTTGTGTATGTCATTCGTTATTTCTGTTTTCAGAGTCAGAGTTACTGTATCTTTTTTTTCATGGTGTTGAGCATCTTTACCATCATTACCCTGAACTGTTTCAGATAAATTTCTTATCTGTGCTTCATTTATCTCTTCTTGTGAAGAAGTCTCATGTTCTTTCTTTTGGGGGTGGTTTCTTTGTCTCCTCCTTTTGACTGTGTGTTTGGGTTTGTCATTGTATTAAGTAGCTCTGCTACATCTCTCAACTTCTAGTGCAGAACTGTGTCAAATGCTTTTTCTGACTAATTAGATCAGGCAAAGACTTAAAGCCTCCAGAGACAGCCTCTGCCTGCAGACTGAAAGGATTCTGCCTTGAATTGCCCTCATTCAATCATCCCCAGGTGTGGCAAGAGGTTTTTTTTCAACAGGGTGGGGCAGATGCTTCTACTTGGAGGCTAACTATTATTTTTAGCCTCTTAAGTGACCTCAGGAACTCAGCACTGTGGGGCAAGGTGTTTTCAATAGGGTGGGTCAACGTCCTCCCCCCAGGCAAAGCCTGCTGTACAGCAAATGTCTGTGTGGGAAAGATGTCCTCTGTTGCATAGGGGACTGACTCAGCACAGGAAACCATGGTGTCTGCCTTCTGAGCTCTAACCCCAGAGCCCCTGATCCTGGCTTCTGCTCCCACAGCTCCAGTCCACTCTGCCCTCCCTCTGCCTGAGCACAAAGTGGGTGGCTACACAGGGAATTTTGTGTGTTGGCCCTTTAAGAGGGTGCCTGAATTTCCACCATGTCTTCCTGGCAGACAGCAACTCCAGTGCTTTTCACCCAGATGTTATGTGGGTACCCTTCTCAGGTCTGGTGCTCTTTACAGGGACAGGGGGTGGGAGGACAGCTTGGTGATTAGACCCCAGAGCTCTCATTGGCAAACCCCACAGCTGAGATATCTCTTGGGAACTCCAGTTGCTGTCTGTGGATGCCCGGCCAAATCTTTCCCCACTCTGCCCCTCCTACCAGTCTCTATGCAGTCTCCACTTTGGTCCTCCATTATCAGGGTTCTCTCTAGCGAGTCATCCATTGATTACTAAGCCAGTTTTTCTGTATTTTATTTCTACTAGGTGTAGCAGTTAATAATGGTGGATTTTGTAATAAAAAAAAACAACCTCATAATTTCAAGAGAAACATCAAAAGTGCTTTATCCAAAGTAATGTCCATTGCTACACATATCCCCATCTTTCAGGTAATTTGTGGATACCTTCCCAATAGAACTTTTCTTGTTTTGAGGCAAACCATTCAAAAATCCAATTTTCTACTTTTTTGTATGTTTTGAAGTACTGCTCAGAAAGTGCGTGTGCCATTGATCAGAACAAGTGGTAATCTGATGGAGCAAGGTCTGGTGAATATGTCGGGTGGGTTAATACTTCCCAGGCAAGATCTTTTAAAGTGTATTTAACTGCTTTTGAAGTGTGTGATGGTGGGTCATCATGAAGCAAAATTACTTTTCTATGTCTTCGGGATCATTCTGGTTGTTTCATGATCAAAGCCTGGTACAAACAGATTAGTTGTTGTTGGTAGCGGTCAATATTAACAGTTTCACCTGCTTTTAGAAGCTCATAATACACCACACCTTCCTGATCCCACCAAATGCAGATCATTGTCTTCTTTCCAAAGCGATTTGGCCTTGCAGTAGATGTTGATGGTTGACCTGGATCAAACCATGATTTTGTGCATTTGGGATTCTCAAAATAAATCCACTTTTCATCACCAGCCACAATTCCATGCAAAAAAGACTTTCTTTCTCATCACTGCAGCAACATTGTACTGATGACTTTTCAGTTTTCTATTTGTCTTTCGTTCAGTTGATGTGGCACCCATTTTCCTTTCTTGAAAATATTTCCCATTGCTTGTAAATGATAGGAAATTGTTTGCTGAGCAACGTTTAATCTTTCTGCAAGTTGTTTTTGAGTTTGACATGCATCTTCATCCAATAATGCTTGTAATTGTTGGTCTTCAAACTTTTTCGGTTGACCTGGATATTCTTTGTCTATCACATCGAAATCATCACTTTTAAAGCTTTTTAACCAGCGTTCACAAGTATCTTGAGATGGAGCATGTTCACCATAAGCTTCCCGAAGTATTCAGCACCACTTTTCTTCAAAATAAATTAATGAATTATAACTTTCCACAAATGCTCTTTTTTGGCACAAAATTCAATATTTTTTTAATATATTTTATTGATTTTTTACAGAGAGGAAGGGAGAGAGATAGTTAGAAACATCGATGAGAGAGAAACATCGATCAGCTGCCTCCTGCACATCTCCCACTGGGAATGTGCCTGCAACCAAGGTACATGCCCTTGACCGGAATCGAACCTGGGACCTTTCGGTCTGCAGGCCGACGCTCTATCCACTGAGCCAAACCGGTTTCGGCCAAAATTCAATATTTTTAAGTATAAAAATATCTATGATGTTAACAACTTCAGCAAATTTGACATATGAAGTTCTGAAGCTTGTCAATACAACAAAATAGCATACATATTAAATTGCATATATATCCCCATATGTGTAACTCCATCTATTGAAAAAAATCCATTACACCTAGTAATTAATCAGTAAACCTCATAATTCCAGTTTGTTACTGGGAGGGTGTCTGTGCAGCATCCACTTACTCCACCCCCATTTTTAATATCCTCTGAGTCAATAATTGTAATTTCCAAATAATATTTATATTATACTAGAGGCCTGATGAACAAAATTCATGCAAAAGGCTTGGAACTCGCATCCCCAGCTGCCTCAGCTGGCACTTGCAGCTCCTCACAGCCTCAGCCAGCTCTCACAGCCCCTTGCAACCTCGGCTATTTGCCTCGGCCCTTGCAGCCCCAGCTTCATCTGAAGGTAGTCCGGAAGGTCGTCCGGAAGGATGTCCAGATGGTTGTTAGGCTGTCCAGTCTAATTAGCATATTATGCTTTTATTATTGTAGATGACATGTAAATGTTTTGTTACAGTGTCTGTAACATAATCAATTTTCAATAAATTTGAGTCAATATTTTTTAGTCATGAGAAATTTGAGTCTCAATTAATACATTTCTTTAATGAAAAGAAATACAAGGTACTAATCCTATATAATAAAGAACCAATATGCTAATTTGACAGGATGGCAGAACAACCTTCCAGAACAACCAGTGGGCAGGTCCGTGGGGCCATGAGGCAGCCAGGGCGCCAGGGCTGAGGCAGTCCCTTTGGACAAATTTTGTGCATCATGCCTCTAGTCCTATCTAATAAAGAGGGAATATCCAAATTGATCGTCATGCCATCACAAAGATGGCAGTGCCCACAGCAGAGGTGGATTCTGTAACAAAAAATGGCTGCACCAACAGTGGAGGCCGAGTTCCCATAATGAGCCTTAATGAGAAATCAGCAAGGACCTACGGCTGTGTCCCCCGCATGGTGGGACTTGACAGGGGACCTCAGGCTGTGCACCCGCCCTGGCACCAGGCCAGGCAACCTAAAGCCATACCCCCACCCGGTGGGGCTTGATGGGTTGGGGCCGGCCAGGTCTAAATCTAGCCAAATGGGGGTGGGGCCGGCCAGTTCAGGGTCTCGCACAATTTCGAGGCGCCCGTGGGTGGGCGAGGACTTGATTCTGGGTCCTGTGGCAAGCCCCAGACTCTGACAGGAGGAATATTTTCATATACATTTTACTAATTTTCTTTCATCTCTGACACTTCTTTCATAGAGAAAGGGCAAATAGCAATATTAAAATATTTCCTCTAATTAATTCCCTTTAAATGTGCACAGATTTTGTGCACCAGGTCACTAGTATATGTATATGTATAAATGAGGTTATGTTCCTTTAGGCAAGAAGTCCTAAAGGAGTAATTATGTCTTCTCTCTTCCCACTGCCCTTCCTCTCTAACAGTACTACTACTACTACTACTACTACTATTCTTACTATGTGCTGGGCACTGTTCCAAGCAGTCTGCATGTATTATCTCCTTTAGTTCTCATATTAATTCTACCAGGTAGGTACTGCTATTCTTATTTTTGGGTGAGGAAACTGAAGCACAGCATTGCAATGAGTTTCTCAGGATCTGTGTGATATGGTAACTGGTAAAGAGAATCTCTGCTTTGCCTATTTGGCACTGGAGTCTGTTTTAAAAACAACAACAGCTGCCATTTGAAAAGCACTTTCCATTGCTCCATATGCTGGGCCACTTTGAGTGTCTTGCAAACATTATCTCAAATGGCTTCCTCTCTGAGACACAAGTCAATGCAATATTGGATCTGAAATGGCTGGGGAAGGCACTGGTGAATTCTGATGGCTTGGCCAAACATAAACCCAACCCAGTTTGTGTAGTGTCATAAATTCCAGAATCAAATTTTTTTTCCCTTCCAGAGCAGATAGGGTTGATCAGATAATGTAAAGAGAGTGGGAGTCCCTCTCACCCAGTACCCAGTTTCTCAGTTGAGCAGCTCATATCTATTGTTTTTGATAAAAGAAGCCAGAAATCAGAGATGGAGACGTGTGGCAGGTAGGATAGAAGCAGAATATTGTCGGGAGACGTGAGCAAGGCAGACCGCCTTAAAGAAAGGCAGGCCTCAAGTCCTTGGCCATGTTAGGCAATCTCTTCAGCATGCTTCTACAGAGGTATAACATGACCGACTACACGTGTCATTGCAGAAGCCAAAAGCTGGAGAGTCACCTCAATCCCTCTTTTCTTCATTTCCTCTATCCAACCATCAGTACTAGTAAGCCCTCCTGATGGAGTCTCGAAATGCCGCCCCACACCGGCCACTTCTCCGTCATCATTGTGTCAAGCTTGCCCAAGCCACCATCCCAGCTTAGGCCATCCAGCATCCTCCTCACTTCAAAAGCCCTTCTCACAGAACTGCCAGCGAGCTCTCTACAATACAAACCTGGTCATGTCACTTCCGAATTACCTCTTTCCCATGCTAATTTATTTCAAAATTAAGTAACCAAGACACTAGCCACTTAATCGAATACTGAATTGTGTCTCTTTTCTCTTAAAATCCTCTCAAGACACCCCATCATACTTCATGCAGAATCCAAACTCCTAATTATGGCCCAAAAGAGTCTCCTTTGTGCTCTGTCTCCTGCCTGTGTCTCTGAACCCAGACTCATCTTCCTCACTCACTAATCGGCCACCCCAGCTTCGATCTAGGAAAGCTCAGCCTCCAGCTTGTGTACTTGCTGCTCCTCCGGCCTGGAACGCTTTTCCCATGGTCTTCGCATGGCTGGCTCCTTCTCCTCCTTCTCCTGTGACAAAATGTCACTTCCTAAGAGAGGATAACCTTAGTCAGCCCCCCAACCCCTGCCCAGTCACACTTGTTCTATTATCTTGTTCTATTTTCTTCTGGACACATATTACCATTTGGAATTCCCTTGTTAATTTAATTGATTTTTAAATAAGTCTTTATTGTTCAGATTATTACAGTTGCTCTTCTTTTTTTCCCCCATAGCTGCACTCCACCCAGTTCCCACCCCATCCCATGCCCTTAGTTCCCCCCACAACTGTCCTCGTCCACAGGTGTACAGTTTTTATCCTGTCTCTTCCCACACCCCCCACACCACCTTGCCCCGAGAATTGTCAGTCCAGTCCCTTTCTATCACTGGTTTATTCTGTTCATCAGATTTTTTATTCACTTGATTTTCAGATTCACTTGTTGATAGATATGTATTTGTTGTCACTTTGTTGTTCATAATTTTTATCTTTACCTTTTTCTTCTTCTTCCTCTTCTTAAAGAATACCCTTCAGCATTTCATATAATACTGGTTTGGCAGTGATGAACTCCTTTAGCTTTTTCTTATCTGTGAAGCTCTTTATCTGACCTTTAATTTTAAATGATAACTTTGCAGGGTAGAGTAATCTTGGTTGTAGGTCCTTACTATTCATCACTTTGAATATTTCTTGCCACTCCCTTCTAGCCTGCAAAGTTTCTGTTGAGAAATCAGCTGACAATCGTATGGGTACTCCTTGTAGGTAACTAACTATTTTTATCTTGCTGCTTTTAAGATTCTCTCTTTGTCTTTTGCCCTTGGCATTTTAATTATGATGTGTCTTGGTGTGGTCCTCTTTGGATTCCTTTTGTTTGGGGTTTTCTGCATTTCCTGGACTTGTAAGTCTATTTCTTTCACCAGGTAGGGGAAGTTTTCTGTCATTATTTCTTCAAATAGGTTTTCAAGATCTTGCTCTCTCTCTTCTTCTGGCACCCCTATAATTCAGATGTTGATATGCCTGAAGTTGTCCAAGAGGCTCCTTACACTATCTTCATATTTTTGGATTCTTTTTGCTTTTTGCTTTTCAGGTTGGGTGTTTTTTGCTTCTTCGTATTTCAAATCTTTGACTTGATTTTGGGGCTCCTCTGGTCTGCTGTTTGATCTCTGTATATTATTCTTTATTTCAGTCAGTGTATGCCTAATTTCTAATTGGTCCTTTTTCATATCCTTGAGGGTCTCACTAAATTTCTCAGAGTTTTCTAGAAGATTATTGAGTAACCTTATAACCGTGGTTTTGAACTCTATATCCAGTAGTTTGTTTTCCTCCATTTCTTTCATTTGTGACATGTTTCTTTGTCTCTGCATTTTGGCTGCTTCCCTGTGGCTTTGTGTGCTAGGTGTCCTATAGGGCCTTGTGGCTCAGCCTCCCTCATTACCTGAAGTGGACACTCTTGGTGTACCCCTTTGTGTGCACAGTCTTATTGTAGTTAAGCCTTGATTGCCATTGGTATCACTGGGAGGAATTGACCTCCAAGCCAATTGGCTGTGAGGACCAGTTCTGTCTACAATGGGAGAACTTCTGTGCTGGAGACACCCTTATGGGGCAGGACTTGCTTCAGTGGGGCTTTGGTGCTCACTGAGTCTGCCCCATTAGTGTGTCTCTTATGGATGTGAAGAGTCGTAATCTGGTATGATCTCACTCTGACCGCTGGTTACACTGGATCTTAGATCTTCAAGGAGGTGCAGAGTCAGCCACTGCTTGAGGCCACCCAGCAGGAGCTACAGAGAGATCTGCAGATACCTCCTCTTTGTTTGGGGTTTGGAGGTGCCCAGATGAGTTCCAGCTGTGAAGCAATGCAGGCTGCTATCGAGCCTTGAGCCTTCTTTTGGAAGCCCTGGGCTCTCTGACACAGCTGCAGTTTGTTAGGTTTTAGATTGCAAAAGGCCAGGCCATTCATATGCAAAAGCCTCTGTGCACAGCTTGGGTAGGGTTGTAAATTGGGTGGTATGGGGTCTCAGGGAATCACCAGGGCGGAGAAAACAGCAATGGCTGCCAGTCAGCCCTGACCCGAAGAGGTCCTTGGGTCTCTGTGTCCCGCAGCACAGTGCAGGAGCAATGATCGCTGTGAGCACCTCTAAGAAAAAGCCGCCCTCGTGTTCCACCCCGATGCCAGACAGTCCAGTTTCTCCCCATATGAGTCTGGGTCCCCAGAATCTTGCCCAGAACTGGAGTTCAGAGCAGTCAGGAGCTTGTGTCTCTCTCCCAAATGAAAAAGTCAACAGCACTCCCAGCTGCCAGTCCATTTCCACACGCACCTCTGTACCTCCACACTTCCGCACCTCCACACCTCCTCCCAGTCTCAGTGCGCTTTTCGCTTTCCTTCTTGTTGTATAACTTCAAGTCAGCCAGCCTTCCCATGGTTCAGGATGATATCCATTTTTTCTTTTAGTTGTAGTTTTGATGTGGTTGTGCAAGGCAGCAAGTTCAGGTGTTTACCTATGCTGCTATCTTGATTCCTCTCTTTCTGATTGATTTTTTTGTTTGCAGTCTTCTGCCTCCCTCTCATGGGAATATAAGCTTGAGAGCAGTAACTTTGATAGACATGTCCAAAGCTATATCCATACCTGGAGGGAGCCCATTATATGTCTATTGCATGAACGAATGCTCCATAGGTTTGTCATAAGGTTAAGAAAGTTAATGGGTGTAACGTGTTCAGGTTGACAGGAGAGGGCTGCACAGTTACTCAGAGAACTGGGCTGATAGATTCTCTGCCATGTTTTGATGTTTACCACCTTCACACGTGGTTTCCAGGACTAGTGAGTCAGGGAAGAGAGTGTCGAAACGCAGACCTGACCTGAAATGCCCTAGACCAGTGAGTTGTGACATCTCCAACTGGGGTTCACGAAACAGAACTGGAATTCAGTGCCCTCATTCTCACTGCAAGAGAGGCTTGGCAATGAAAGAAACGTGTGCACGCAGTCTTCAGAGAGTTCTACATCTCTACCATATACCCATTGTCAAAGGTGAGAAAACTGAGGCACCAAAGGACAAGAAACCTTCTCAATGTCACAGAGCTGGCAACTGGCAACTGGCTGAAACCCAGGCTGCATGGCCCCTGTCTCCTTGACCCCAACACTGTTGTTAAGTTTCCCACAGGAGACCCACTGAGATCCAAAGAGGATCCCATGGAATTTTCTTCCTGTCTCCATTCTCTTCTCAAAAATGATGAGTGCCTGCTTTTTCTGCTTGAATGACGGGGGCGGGGGTTTGTACTTTGATACTTCTGGTGTTTAACCTTTACTAGCCCTGCCCTCTCTTTCACTCGTTCCATGACATAAAAGGCTGCCTGAGCTAAAAGTTCATCATTAATGAATCACTCAGGAAGAACAAGACCCACGCTCAGAGCGAGGTTTCCCTCAGCCACGGCAGGGGTGTTCTAGGTGTTTCCAGCAATCTTTGCTGGTGACTTGGAACAGTGGTATTTCTCTCCTGGTTCAATGGAGGCTGGGAGGTAAAATGTAATGGGAAAGTGGGGCCAGAACAGTGGAAATGCGCCTACCCCTCAACAATACACCCAACAACACCCCCAAATGGCTCTAGGAGAGAACTAATAGTTCAAGCCACTACCTGTGACAGTATCCACTCACATCTGAATGCCTGGGCCAGGTGCTTCCCAGGCATTACCTCATGCAGCCCTTTCAGAGAGCCCAGGGGCACATCTGAGCAGCAGCCCTTACACCTCCATTTCTCAGACCAGAAGACCAAGGTTAGAATAGCAAATGGCCTGCACAGGGGCCATATTATAAGTGGCTGAGTCAGAATTTCAGCTCAAGGCTTTGGGATTCCAAAGACCCTGCATTTTGCTAGTACAACAACATTATACTTCAAATCCCAAATTAATACAAACAACCAACATTGATTATGCCAAGCACTGTGCTATAGGCTTCCGCAAATTATTCCATCTAATCAGAACCTCAACAAAACAACCATACCCTGGCTGGGTAGCAAAGTTGGTTAGAGTGTCATCCAGACCCGCCAAGGTTGTGGATTCGATGCCCAGTCTGGGCACATACGAGAAGCACTCAATAAATGCATAAATAAATGGAAAAACAAATCTCTCTCTCTCTCTCTCTCTCTCTCTCTCTCTCTCTCTCTCTCTCTCTCTCCAATAAAAAAACACGTAAGAGATTAGGTGTGCCCAGGGGACACATCTGAGCAGCAACCTCTCTGAGGCTTATTTCCTGAACTGCAAAATGAAGGTGGTGATATTGAGTAGGGGATCCATGGGGATATGCACAGGCTGTAACTAGCACAGTGGCTGGTACATAGCAGGTGATCAATGTAATGTTAGACAGCTGTGCATGGGGTGGAGCGTGCAGAGAGGACTAAAAAAGACCCAGAGGGTGAATACCTGGAATAAGACTGCACCATGCAGGAGTGGGTTCACAGTATATAGAGGTTGTGGCTCTCATTTCCTAAAAAATCATATCTAGCAGGGGGGTCGGCTTTAGAATTTGCTGGGTGGTACAGGGCACCTCAACATTTATTGATCCCTTACCCTTATTAGACACAGTACTGGCAAAGGGATTTTTGTAGATTATTTTACTAATCCTGTGGGCAGCTGGGTGGTAGGTATTGTTACTATGCCCTCAAGTTCAGAGACACAAATAGTGGCCCAAATCACTCAGCTGGTAGGCAGTGGAACCAAACCTGGCTGGGTAACTCTAAGATCCCCTGGGACACACTAAGTCTGTTTTCTGATAAAATAAATAGTGTTTTGATGCTGAAGTCTCGTGAACTCAGAGCTTTGTTGCTGGATCTCAGGGCACTGTGGGCCTAGGCATAGAGTAGTGGGCCGAGCCACCTCTCAAAACCCAGTGCCAAATTGAAATCCACCTTAAAGCATTTCAAAGGATTATTCATATATATATATTTGATTTCAGAGAGGAAAGGAGAGGGAAAGAGACATAAAAACATTAATGATGAGAGAAAGTCATTGATTGGCTGCTCCTGCACGCCCCACACTGAGGATTCAGCCTGCAACCTGGGCATGTGCCCTGACCTGGAATCAAACCTCAACCTCCTGGTTCATAGGTCGACACTCAACCACTGAGCCATGCCAGCCAGGTTCAAATGATTGTTCTTTAAAACTATTTTGTAGGATGTCCTTAGACCAGTGATTTTTCATCATTTTTATCCCATAGCACACATCAACTAATTACTACAACTCGGGGGCACACCAAAAAATATACTATATTTTTCCCGATCTGACCAAAAATTGTTATAATTTTTATTCATGAACACTAGCTGTCTATTGTTGTGTTGAATGTTGTCCTTTTTAAAATTGACACTCTAAGGGAAAGGAGGTCAGTTCCACTGACTAAATTGTAAGGTATTGCATATTTAAAAAATTCTTGTGGTACACAGGATGAAAATTACTGCCTTAGATTATAAAGCCCAAGAGGGTAAGAACTCTTGCAGCCTAAATAATCTCTGATGTTCTAAAACCATGTGTGGCACAGAATATTTGATGAGTGGAAAATATATTTATCTGTAATTCACATATTTTTACAGACACACTATATCTTCTCCTCCAATTTTCATCTTTTAGTTTTCCCAATTATGGTAGAAAAGGAATTTTCTAACATTTTATTGAGTTCCAATGTCAAATATTGTGAGGAATGTGCATACATATTCACATACACTTAACATATACACATACATATACCGTATTTTTTCGTACATAAGATGCCCCATGTATAAGATGCCTCCCACTTTTCCAACCCAATATTAAGAAATCAATATTTTAAACATAAAACAGAACACATTTTTATTTAGTAATTACTGCAGGTAATGTTTATACCAGTACTATGATATTTTGCAGCATGTCACTTTATTCAGCCTCTATTGCATCACTGCTCCCTTCTTCATCACTATTAGTTCCAGACATATCAATATCTCCAACTTCTATTGTACCACTGCTGTCTTCAGAGTCACAGTCTATATCTGTGAGATCATCCTCATAAACTGGTGGCATTTTCTGAGCTAACTTTGTTTCTGTTCTCATGGCCAACCCTTCTCTCCTCATAAAATTGAAGCACCATTTTGCCTTTCCTGTAAAATCAACAATGTTCATTTCCCTTGCAAACAATTTTGCCTCACATTGAATAAGCTTGGTTGACACACATAAGCCACTCTGGCACTGCTCCATAACCCAAGTCTTAAGTCTCTGCTCCAAATTTGCCCATTTTGCTGGTTTTCCTCTTAAGGCCTTCTCCTTTTTTTGGCATCTTAAGGAGTTGTTCTTCCTGTTTTTTCCACTGGATGATCATACACTCAGTGGGAGGAGGTCCAACTGTCTCTCTTCTGCTGTTTTGCACAGCTGATTACATTCCGTTTGAATTTTGCAGAATAAGGCAATCGCTTATCGGTATGTATCTTTTTATTTTTTGACATCTTTATGGGCTCAGAACGCTCTGGTCCCTGTTGTATCTGCGAACTCTCTCCTCCACATCCAAATACAGCATCAGCTGACGTCAGTAACAATAAGGCTCCTGATTGGAGAAAGCCTGTTTGACAAAGTATAGGTGCAGCAACTTCCTGGGCTAACATCCGTGTATAAGACACCCCTCGATTTTCAGTTGAATGATTTTAGAAAAAGTTCGCATCTTATACACGGAAGAATGCAGTACATAGCTATAGACACAGTGTCTGGTCACAGCCCCTCTGCTAAGGGCTGGACCTCCGTGGACGCGGGAATTGGAAGAAGACATGAGTCGCCGCAGGCATATAGGAGAGACTTTATTGCAGACAAAGTAGCCATTGCTAACACAGGACCTATCAGACCACTGAGCCATGCCAGCCACGTTCTTCAATGTAGTCCCGCAAAGCAGCCGCACACTGGCTGGTCAGCAACACATTCTTACACCAACTCAGAAAAGAGAGGCTTCCTGCCAAATAGTGACGTTCGTTAAATAAGATAATGGTGCACCTGCCCAGTGTGTACAGTAAAACTACTGTCTTGATGCCTCTGCACATACATATAGCAAATTAGCCTCAAACATCTGATGTAGTCTAGTCACGGACCCCCTCACAGATACAAATGTAGTTATAAATATCACTATAGTACTTCATAGTGAGACATATCAATATCAACATGGATATAGATATAAATACAGCTATCGATGTAGTTATAGGTATAGATATGATAAAGCTACAGATAGTGACAGCAGATATTGGCATAATTATAGATATAGATATTGACAGTTAAGACAGATATACATGAAGATAGAGATGGACATGTAAATATAGATATCCCCATGTTTAGCCTTCTTAACCTATTAATGCAGAAGCTGGACACTGCAGTGTCTGCTCAGCAAAGTATCCCTGTTCCTTCTCATTAGACGCTAATCCCAAATCTCAAGCAGCCACCTCTTTTGAAGCCTGATTGTTCAATGAGTTTCTTCAGAGAGAGTGTTTGTTAGCAGAAACGCCCATGCCTGGATTATTCACCTGTGCTGAGTCTGTGCTCACATGCTTCACACAGGAAGTCATTCACTCACTACTCCAGGTGTTGCTAATATTTCCATATTTTAGAGGGAGGTTAAGAAAATTGCCCAAAGCTGTGTAGGTGAGGAGTGCAGGGGCTGGGATTTGAACCTGTGCCGATTGGCTCCTAAGGGCACTCTCTCAGCTCCCACAGTCCTCCCAGCTGGGTGCTTGTGGCGCTTGGTCCCCTCGCATGATGAAGATTAAATCCGAATTTCAAACACATTTACAAGATATGATAACGCCAAAGTCATTTTTTTTTGTTATTTGATTAAGAGAAGTGTATTGGATAACTAGGGCTGCTACAACAAAGTACGACAGCCTCGGGGGCTTAAACCTCAGGAATTTATTTCTCACAGTTCAGGAGGCAAGAAGTCTGAGATCAAGGTCAACGGGCAGTGGGGGGCGTCTCTTCTTGGGCTTAGCTCTGGGCTTGAAGTTGTCCGTCTTCATGTTCACACCACATTCTCCCTCAACGTGCCTGTGTCCCGATCTCTTCTTATAAGGACGTCAGTTATATCGGATTAGGGTCCACCTAGTGACCTCATTTTAACTTAATTACCTCTTTAAAGATTCTTCCTCCAGACCTGGCTGGTTGCTCGCTCAGTGGTTAGACTTAGAGTGTTACAGAGAGTACCTCGGTAAGAAGCACACACACACATTTGAGAAAGGGATTGTGGGTAGCTCAGTCTGGATTAAAAATTCATAAGGGATGATTGCTCAACCCTGGACCAATGAACTTTGAACAGGGGCTGGGATCATCTAAAAATATAACAGGTTCCATGAGAACGGCACAGTTGAGCTCTGCAGGTAGAGAGGTCTTAGAGCCTGGCTAGTGTGGAGAGCAGGACTTTCTAATGGTGAGTTTCCCACAAAGGGGCTGGTCCCATGGCTGCCAACCTGAGCTTAACTCCCAGGGGGTGAGAGAGAAGGAAGAAGACCCTCAGGAAGGTGTACCAATCTCATCTAGTAGCTATATGGTGTCCCAAAATTCACGCAAGAAGTAATTTTGAAAGAAAACACAGGTTTATAATTGAAAGTTGTAAATTTTTATTGATTCATAAAGTATACAGTATAGGCTTATGTATGGAATAGAACATCGGGTAAATGGCCTCCACAGCTTTGCTGGCACATACACAACGACGTGGTCTTCATTGGTCTTCATTGTCCCTGCCCCTGGGCCATAATTGGTACTTGGTAATGCTTATCAAATTGAAAGGATTGAAATCAAAGAACATCAGATATTAGAATCTGATTCAATAAACCAAGTAAAATTAGGATTTTATTTTGTTGTTGTTGTTGTTGTTGCTCACACAAAATTCAAATCTTGCGTGAATTTTGGGACACCCTATATAATACCTCCCCACCATGCTCTGCCTGTGGTTCCTGAGCTGGGAAGAGGAATCCTAAATCCTCAGTCACTAAGTTGTGCCTCCAAATACTGGTCAGCTGAAACAGAACTGCAGCCATGAACCAGAATGTGCCTCGTCTTGTGGAGGAAAGTCCTGCTCCACGACTGACCTATTAGCCATCTGTTCCCGAAGCAGGTGGTGACCGAGAAGCCCGTGCCTGCTTCCTGAGGACTGCTCCGCCATGCAGTGGCTGATGAGGCTCCGGGTCCTTTGGGGCACCCACAAATCCTGCCACGCCTTCCACCTGGCCCCTCGGACCTTGCGCTTCCAGTCTGTATCAGCAACTGGCGCCCCGAGATGGAATGACCATGATAGACCTGAGAAATTTAACTTTGCAACTGATGTCCTGGACTACTGGACTCAAATGGAGAAGGTGAGGAGGCGCCTGTGATGGGGCGGGGGGAAGGAGGGATAGGTTGATCTTTCTGGCTTTTCTTGCTCCTCAGAGGCTGAAGGGCACAGACCCGATGCAGCCGATACAGGCAGACCTCACCTTACCAGTGTCATGGGAGAAGCTTATGTTTTCGGGTTCAATTCTCAATTCTCACCCTGGCCACTTTGCACTTCTCTGAGCCTCAGTGGTTTTATCTGTGAAATGGGGATAATCTCACTTAAGAAACAAGACAGCGGGTAGTGCACCTGGTACACAGTCAGATAATTGTAACCAAATGCAAAGTTCTAACTACAAGGTCAGCAACTTGACAGTAATGTGAATTCTGGCCTTCCACTAATGGGACTGTGCGCCTAACTGGGATTTATCTCATCAAACTGGGACTCAACTTCAGGCTGCACTCAGAGGGAAGGGACAGGCCCCCTGCTGGCGCCCCTGTGCACCTGACACCTAGAGCTCAGTCAGCCGTCCTCCTGTGGGGAGAGGAAGGCCACTGCAGGCCTCGCCACCAACTCCTACTTGGGTGTGGCATTGGGGTCTGTCCAGAGAAACCAGTCCCTGCAGCCTCTAGAGTTACAGGTCTCTTCAGAAGAAACCAAGCACTTGAAACCAAAAGGGGAGCTGTGATGTCAACCACAGGGGCTGGGGTGGACAATGGGTGGTGTTCCAGCTACTAAGTCCCAGCTGGTGATGATCACAGTGTGAAAAGTTACCCAACATTATCTTTGTACAAAGAGAGAATCCACCTGCAATGCAGTCAGAGAGTTGATGGAATGTTTAAGTTTCCCATAAATTTAACATATGCATTCATGTGTTAGTGTGAAGGCTTATATGCTTTTCATGGGGCTTCTTCTCCCTCTTTCTTTTTCATTTCTCTGAGTTTCCATAAGAACTCCCAGGAAAATAGAGCCTTGGTTATGAAGAACATTTTTATTATCCACACTAGAGGCCCGGTGTATGAAAATTAATGCACTGGATTGGGGCGTCCCTCAGCCCGGCCTGCCACCTCTCAGTCCGGGAGCCCTCAGGGGTGGAAGGCAACCTGATGATCAAGGGAAAGCGATGCCCCATCACACCTTTGCTGCCGCCACTGCCGGCAGCGCAAGACTGGGCAGGCACTGGTCACCTGAGCCTATGGCAGCCCTGGGTGGCTAGGGGTCTGAGGGGACTGGGAGCCACCATCTTGTGGCTGTGGGTGCCGCCATCTTTGAGGGCGTGGCAGTCAATTAGCATATTCCCTCCTTATTGGCTGTGGGCACCACCATTTTTGTGATGGTGTGAAGGTCAATTAGCATATTCCCTCTTTATTAAATAGGATTTCCCAGATGAGAAAACGGAGGATCCGAGTTTTACATAACCTACAGAAATTACATACCTAAGTAGAGGAGCAGAATTTGGGTCCAGGTTGTCTAGTTCTAAAATACATTTTTTTAAACTTGGTCTCATGATCTGAAGATGCCAAATCTTTTCCTCCAGACTATAAATTGACTTCCATTACTGTCCAGACCAAAAATCTGATGGAGACCTTTGGACCCTGAGATGGGCTGGAGAGGGAGGAGGCAGAGAGGAGGAAAGGGGCCCAGCACTTCATTTTCGCATTTATCTTCATAATATTCTTACTCATTAGTTGATGCATCCACCCATGGAGATAACCACCAAGCAAACAGGATTCCCCATGGAATACCTGCTCTTGTTGGGTTTTATATCATTGTTATCAGTGATTGTCAATTCCTCCGTATCTCCCACTGTCCCCACAGCACCCTCATTCCATTAATTTTCATTCTCACAACACTTCTGATCTGTCTGTTTCACTTTTCCAATTGCCTTAAGCATGATCAGTGTCTCTCTAGGGATGTGGGGTGTCTGACAAGTTTCTCAACAAACGTTTGTGGAGTAAATTAATTTTGAAACCTGCCTTACAATTCATAGATCTTGGTGCTCCTCCTATTAAAGACTCTGCAGATGGCACACCACTGGGGCCCACTCTGCTCCCTGAACTTCCCTCAAAACTTAACAGTCTTAAGTTAGAAATCCAACATTTTTGTGTGCCCTCTCCTGAGTGTGTGTGTGAGTGTGTGTGTGTGTGTGTGTTGGCAAAGAATTCATTATAAAACAAAAGAAAGTGCTTTGTTGCTCTGGCTGGGTAGCTCAGTTGGTTAGAGCATCGTCCCAACCCACCACGGTTGTGGGTTTGATTTCTGGTCAGAGCCCATACAAGAATCAACCAATGAATGCATAAATAAATGGAAGAACAAATGTTTCTCTCTCACTTCCTCTCTCTTTAAAATGAATCAATAAATAAAATTTTTAAAGAATATGAAACAAACCTTTTCTACATGCAATAAACTCACATGTGTGAAGGTTTTGTTTCTTTTATTGTGAGTCGGATGTCTTTATTCATCCTCACCCAAGGATATTTTTTCCCATTGATTTTTTAGAGAGAGGGGAAGGGAGTGAGAGGAAGAGGAGAGAGAGAGAAACATTGATGTGAGAGAGACACATCCATTGGTTGCCCTGACAGGGTCTGGGAATGAACCTACGACTGAGGTACATACCCTTGGCTGGAAATCTAACTCTAGACCCTTCGGCCCACAGGCCTACATTCTAACAACTGAGCCAAACTTGGCAGGGCTTTCTTTTTTTATAATCAAAAATTGTTTTCAATTACAATTGACATACAATGTTATATTCATAAGTTATATAAATGTCTAATAATTAGGTTGTACACCTGAAACTGAGTTCTAGACTATTTCTATCACCCCAAAAGCTTTCTTTGACCTTTCTCAGACAATCCCCTCCCACCCTCACCCTGAGCCTCAGGCAACCACAGACCTGCTCTTGCACCCTTTTGTGTCTGGTTTCTTTCACTTAGCATAATGTTTTTCTGGATTAGTTGTTTGTTTCTTTCTTTTTTCTTTTTCTTTTTTTTTCTTTTTTTTTCTTTTGTAATCCTCACCAGAGGATATTTTTCCCATTGATTTTTTTTAAAGAGATTGGGAGGGGGAGGGAGAAAGGAGAGGGAGAAAGAGAGACAAACATAAACATGTGAGAGACACATCCATGACTTGGTATCCGGCTGGGCTGGAACCTGCAACCCTGGGACTTGCCCTTAACCAGGAATCAAACCCAAAACCCTTTGGAGCAAGGGCAGACACTCTAGCCGCACTGGCCGGGGCTGTTCATTCCTTTCTACTGCCCAGTTACTTACTCAGTGTTTTATCTTTTAAAACTATTTCTCAATATCTCTTAGTTTCATCTCACCCCTTAAAACTTTAAATTTCAAATCCAGTTTAAGGGTTGTATTTTATCTTCTTGAAAACAGCTTCATGTCAACATCACATTATCAAATTAATCCTTAGCACAAAAATATATGACTACTAAAGTGATATCTTCTTCGAGGTGCAGGAGTTAGGATCTAACACAGACTGAATTCTGAGCAACAATTGTTTTCTACTTGATATACCAGCTTTTCCATCATTTTTAAAATCCTGCAGAAATCTTGTGTACTGTACTAGGCTCCCTGTATGTAAGCAGTGCACAACTTGTCATCAATACTTGTTAATATTCTTTAACCTGTTGGGCAAGAATTTTTTTCACAGCACTGAGTTTTTTAAAGCTGTACAATACACATGTATATGTGTAGGGAGCGGCTCTAGGGTCAAGCCTTGGGCTGACCTGTGACAGGGCCACAAACAAGTCCCAGCCTGGGGGGCAGAGCTCTCCTAGCATAATTAAGCCTGACCTTGTAGCCCTCTCTAATTCCTTCCTAAGTAGCTAGTGGGCTGTGGGAGGTGCAGCAGGTGTTGCCAAAACAAGAACATTTGTATACATGTTAATCTACCCTTGTTTTAATCAGACTATAAAATAAAGCATTGGTTTGCAGGCTGGGTCTTTTGTGTCCTCATCCAGGCACAGGAGATTTACCAAGCCCCAGCTGTATTCTCTTGTCTGTCTTTTCTTCAATCCTTCACTGCCCCTCCTCAGGTTCACCCTTGGCCATGCTGGAGCAGCACAAATATGCACTAATCTTATCTCAGATGAGATACATTCTTTGGTTTCAGTCATCTGATTCAAAGGATCATTTTTGTGCATCTGTCAGGGAAAAATTGCTGGAAAAATATACACTAAACCATTTTCAGTGCTAACATTCAGGGAGGAAAAATGTGATGAGAAATTTGAAGAAATCCTTTTGTTTCTGAGAACCTTTTCTACTCATAAGTTTCTGTATTGCCTGAATCCTTGTGGTCTAAGAACAGGGCCTAAGAAATAATAAGATCTAACTAATATTGAATGAATAAGTGAATAATTATTATTCAATTTGAATTATAATGTAAATATGGTTTTGCTTATATAAATTGATGTATTGTTAGCATTTTATTGCAAAAAAATGGTTTTATTAATTCTATAATTTTGTAGACAGCATATAGTTAGATCCTGCCAATCTTTGTCTTTGATTGGGAAATTTAGTTCTCTTACATTTAAAGTAATTACTGATATGGAAGGAATTACTACTGCCATTTTGTTAATGTTTTCTTGATATAGCTTTTATTTTTGTTCCTCATTTCCTCTTTTACAGCTTTCTTTTGTGTTTGGTAGATATTTTTTGTAGTGGTATGCTTTGATTCTCTTCTCATTTCCTTCTGTGTATATTCTGTGAACTGTGTATATTACATATAATGTCTTAAAGTTATAGAAATCTATTTTAATCTAATAACAACTTACCTTCAATTGCTTATAAAAACCATATTCCTAGATAAATTTGAATAATCCTATCTAATAAAGCGGGAATATGCTAATTGATCCTCATGCAGTCACAAAGATGGTGGCGCCCACAGCCAATAAGGAGGGAATATGCTAATTGACTGTTATGCCCTCAAATATGGCGACGCCCACAGCCACAAGATGGTGGCATCCAGTCCCCTCAGCCATGTCGGGGCGGCAGGCATGTGGCAAGGCCAGGCCCGCCTCAGGCAGACCCAGCCACTCCACATGCCTGCCTCCAGAGTCCCCCAGTCCTCTCAGCCCCCCAGCCAGCCAGGGCTGACCCAAGGCACAGGCATGCCTCAGATGGCAGCTGCCCAACCTCCCAGGGCCAGCCCTAGGCGCAGGCAAGCCTCAAATGGTGGCTGCCTAGCCGATGCCCAAGGCACAGGCAAGCCTCAGATGTCCGCTGCCCAGCCACCTAGGGCTACCCAAGGCTCAGGTAACCAGGGCCGGCCGAGGCTTGTGCTGCCAGCAGTGGCAGCAGCAGAGGTGTGATGGGCATCGCCTTCCCCTGATCGCCGGGTCACCTCTCGCCCCTGAGGGCTCCCAGACTGTGAGAGAGGGCAGGCCGGGCTGAGGGACGCCTCCTCCAGTGAATGAATTTTCATGCATTGGGCCTCTAGAAATAATAATAACTTTGAAGATATATAAAGAAAAGAAAAAAAAGACATTTTCAAAATATACAAAGGACTCAAACTCAACAATAAAAAAGGAACAACCCAAGTAGAAAATTGGCAAAAGATTCTGAACAGACATCTCACTTGAGAGTCACACAGACAGCAAACAAGCACAAAAGATACTCAACATTAGTTTTTATTAGGGAATTTATAAATAAATGAATAAGTAAATAAGTAAATTCCTTTCCAGCTACATCTCACTCCGCACTGAATATTGTAAACAAGTTTCACTCTTTTATGTCTGTCCCAAAAAGAGGCTGGGAACCTGGCAACACCTCCTCCCAACCCTGGGGCACCACATCAGAGAAGGGGTGATGTGGGCCCAGCCCCAGTAGGGGGCATGTAGGAGACAGCTGATTGATGTTTCTCTCTCATCGATGTTCCTAACTCTCTATCGCTCTCCCTTCCTGTCTGTAAAAAATCAATAAAACATATTTTTGTTAAAAAACGTGAGCACAAATGTCACATGCCCTACCATTCTGAGTGTGGCTTTAGCTGTTTGGGCATTTGTTGGTTGCTGCAGATCCTTGACTGTTTTAAGAGCCCCAACAAAGCCATTTTAGTCTGTTTACTTGGTGTTTCTAATAGGGGTCTGAACCTTCCCAGTCTGCTTCTTATGAATTTCACCTTTAGAGGCAACTTAATTTTAAGAATTAATTCCACAAGATATTCAGAGCCTAAATTAGCCACTTCTATTGTGTAGCAATTATGATAATAGTCGTATTTATTGAGCACCTACTGTTATGTACACTTTACTCATTAAATAACTCATTTAGACTTTAGGACCTTCTAGGTAATATTGCCCCCACTTCCTAGATGAGAATGCTGGGGCACAAAGAGGAACACACTGTCTACATGGAACTAAGACACGTGGGATGGAGCTTTGAGTCTTCAATTGGAGACATGAAGGCTATTCATGGTTTTATATGACTTGAGAGGATTGGCTACAGTAGACCAGAAGAAGTTGGCTGGATCACACCCTAACTTTCCTTGGCTCTTTAAATGATTTAAAATGAGGTATCAGGCCCTAGCTGGTTTGGCTCGGTGCATAGAGTATCAGCCTATGGACCAAAGGGTCCCAGGTTCGAGTCCAGTCAAGGGCACATGCTTCGATTGCAGGGTCTTCCCTGGCCCGGGCACTGGTCAGGGCCCATACAGGAGACAACCAATCACATTGATATTTTTCTCGGTCTTTCCCTCCCTCTTCCACAATCTCAAAAAATCAATGGGTCTTTTGCTCCCTCTTCCACTCTCTCTAAAAATCAATGGGAAACTATCCTCGAGTGAGGATTAAAAATAATAATAATAATAACAAATAAAATAAAATGGGGTCTCAGTTCCTGAGCTTTGCTCACACTGGAATGTGACTGTGACAGTAGATTGGGGAAATAAGTGCCTTTTTCCTCTGAAGCGAGAAGTAACACATGGTGTGTGATCTTGACCAGGAAGGCAAGAGAGGCCCCAACCCAGCCCTGTGGTGGGTGAACGGCCAAGGAGACGAAGTGAAGTGGAGTTTCCGAGAGCTGACAGACTTCACCTGCCGCGCAGCCAACGTCTTCACGCGGACCTGTGGCCTGCAGCAGGGAGACCGTCTCGCCTTGATTCTGCCCCGAGTGCCTGAGTGGTGGCTGGTGGCCGTGGGGTGCATCCGAACAGGTCAGTGACTCAGAGACCCGTAGACACCTTAGAGATGTCCTGGAGCCAACTGATCCAGGAATACTAGTGTTACAGAAAACCGGAGAAGAACCAGGCAACACTTACAGAGATGGAGTTACATTTATTATTATTATTACACGCGGGCCCAGAGGAAAATTACCTCTCAAATTCTGGGCCCTGCCACACAGAAAGTTTCCTGTATTTATACTTTCTTACCCTCTTTGTCTCCCAAATATGGGGTTCTGTTCTGGTCCCCTTTGCAAGTTCTTTAAGAGCCCCTATGTGCTGGGGCTTTGAGACCTCAACCAAAGGCTTGGCCTGGTGTCAGCACTGATAACTTTGCCTGGGGAAGGTTTAATGGCCTCTCTGAAATTGGAGTAGTCTTATTTTCCTTATTATTTAAGCCAGCAAGCATTTACAGAAGTCAGAAATAGCAGGGTTAAAATTTCAAACAGCAGTTTTTAATATAAGATGGGTGCTTCACTGGGTGCTTCCTCATCCCTACATTCTTTCTTCTTCACAGTTTTTCTCTTTCTCAGACCTCACATATTTTACCCCTTATCCCTCACTCTCTCCCTCACCCTCACATATGCTCAAATGCAATGTCACACACATACACACACACCTTCCCTTGCACAGTCTCAGACATTATTACTTTTTTGAAATTCATTGACTGTTAACCTTTTGCCATATTTGAGCCCCCCACTGAGTTATTACAGTCAGTTGCAGACATTGTGGCACCCATAAATACCATGTAAATACCCATAAACCCTGGATCCCAGACATTTCACCATCACCAGAGCAGGCTTATCAAACAAGAAGTCTGACATTGGTACAATATATGTTACCTGATAGCTATCCATAGTCAACAGTCCCCAATTGCCTTAACCATGTCCCTGACAGCCACTTCTTTCTTTAAGTCCAAAATCCAATTGAGGATCATGCATTGCATTTAGTTGTCATGTCTTCTCAGTCTCCTTTAATCTAGAAGGGCTCTCTAGCCTTTTCTGCACGGCGATGACATTTTGAAGTGACTAAGCCAGTTGCTTTGCAGGAGGTGCACACAAATTGGTATTTCTGACTCTTGCTTCATGATTATATTCATCTTAAAACATCTTAGCAGGAGTGCTGGGAGGACAGTGTATCTTTGTCGGTGCATCACAGGAGGGGTCTCTGCAGTTGTTTTCTCTTCCATCAGTGATGCTGTTAATCTCAATAGAAGGGTGGTATTCAGCTTTGTCAGGGCGCCTTTTCTCTTCCTGACTCGTAAGCAGTCTGTGGGGTAACACGTATGAGACTAGTGACTATCCTGCTCCCCCACTGTCTTTCACCCCGTGGTTTGAGTATAACCTGATGATTCTTGACTGAGTTGAATATTATTATGGTGGTTTTATATGAGGATTTTCTGTTTACATCACCCCCTCTACATTCATTAGTTAGCATTCTTCTGGAGATATTTCCCTTTCCCTTTTAATTGCTTATCTATATCTATCTATCTATCTATCTATCTATCTATCTATCTATCTAATTTAGAATCAGAATGGGACTCATGGATTTTTTAAAATCACTTCAGTTGAATCACATATTTACACAACAGTCTGTTCATGCTCTTGCTTATATATTCCCTCTCTTTTTTCTTCATAAAATAGTGGATTAATCAATCAAAGTCATGTGGAATCAAACGGTAATAGCAACAGCAGAGGGAGCATAAAGAAGCCGTGTCATCTGTAGAGCTAAGACGTGAGCTGAACCCTCTGGGATAAGTACAATTGAAGAGGAGTAGAAGCAGAGAAAGAGAATTCCAAGAACGGGCTTAGCACATGCAAAGGCTTAGAGTCAGGAGTTGCCCATGTGAATGGCCATTTTGAAACAGAGAATAGAGGTGTGGGAGAGAAAGGTAGAACATGGGCAGCGTCTTCAGTGCCAGAATGGGGAGCGTGCTGTTTTCCTGGAGAGAGGACACAGGTGTTAGTGAAGAGAAGTGAAGGTGAACGTGATGGGCAGGCAGGCTAAATGTCCATCTCAGAAGTGATTAAAGAAAACTGAGTTTATTTAAGGAAAAGGGGGTGGGGGTGGGATATCCAAAGGGAAGGGCTTCACAGCGATCTGCCAAGGGCTGAAGGTGCACCGAGGAGCTGCAGTTTCATCCTTATGTGCAGTCACGGGTGGGAATCTCTTGTGGTCAGTGGGTTTGGGGGCTGAGCTGATGGGCTTGGAATGGGCATGGAATGCAGGGGTGCAATCAGGGGTTTCAGGACAGTTCCAGTTCCTTACATGGTCTGCTTCCTGGTGTCCAGCAAGCTTTTCCTGGTCTTTCTTCTCCTGTGGCGGGAAGCTTACAAATGGCTGTCAAGGGTTGTATTACCTTCTAGTCCTAACAACAGGAAATGTGAGGGGAACGTCGATGCTCTGGGGAACTTACCCAAGAAATAACACAGAAGTTCAAGGCAAGGCATCTGGTGGCGAGATTAGAATCCAATAGGTGCACACAAATACTGGAACTAATTGTTGGCAACAGCAGATGGGAGGGAGGGTAGGAAAGTTCAAGGGGCAATGTGGCTCATTTGGCTGTGAGGGATGAAGGAAAGAAGGGATTCCCAATGACACAGGGATGAGAGAAGGGGGTGGGAGCAGAAAAACGGGGGCTGGGATGCAGCTCTTCCTGATGTCAGAGACTCTGTCCTCCTTGCATCTGTGCTCCCAGGTCCCATGTAAACTCTTGCAAAGGAGGACCCACCTGTCTACTGGCTGCACCCATCTAGAGTAGACAGGTTGAGGGCAAGCATTTCAAATTTTAATGTGCGTGGGAATCACTTGGAGGTCCTGTTAAAATGCAGGTTCTGCCCTGCTGCCTTGCCTCAGTGTTTGTGTATTGACCTATGAACCAGGAGGTCATGGTTCAATTCCTGGTGGGGCACATGCCCAGGTTGCAGACACAATCCCCAGTGTGGGGGTTTGCAGAAGGCAGCCGATCAATGATTCTCTCATCACTGATATTTCTAACTCCCTCTCCATTTGTCTCTGAAATCAATATGAATATATTTTTTCAAATGCAGGTTCGGATTCGGTAGGTTTGGGGTGTGGCTCAGTGGTGCTGATACTGAGGGTCTTTGCATACCAAGAGGTTAGGGGATTTCTATGCAGATAAGCCAGGCCTGAAGCCTATGGTTGTAAAACAGGAAATGAAAGAAATAATTTCTTTCTCATCCCCAGGGATTATCTTCATGCCAGGGACAACCCAGATGAAGGCCAAGGACATTCTCTACCGACTAAAGCAGTCCAATGCCCAGAGCATCGTGACCACAGATGCCCTTGCCCCGGAGGTGGACTCTGTGGCTTCTGAGTGTCCCGCTCTGAAAACCAAGCTCCTGGTGTCTTACCACAGCCGTGAGGGGTGGCTGGACTTCCGATCTCTGATTAAGTGAGTTTCGGGTCTGATGGAGGTGCTCTCTGAGGAACGGTGGGAGAAGGCCCTCCACACAAAAGCGCTGTAGACAGACAGCTGGTGGTAGGAAGCTCACCAGGCCTGGCTCCAGAAACCTCCTCCCAGCTGTGTCCCTGACCTGCTGTGTGACCCTGGGATACTTCCTACCCCTCTCTTAGCCAAGGTTGCTTCATCTGTAATATCAGGACATTGCACTTCTATGCTTCTCTCCCTAAAGTTTGATCACCCCTGGATGTGAAAGGAGGTGAAACGTCTGAGGATTACTGTGTTTCAAGCTTCTTGTAGGTGGGAACCTAAAAGATTATCCTAATAATAGAGAAACATGGTAATTAACCGTAACTTTGCTACCCTTCCCATTGGCTGATCAGCAAGGTATGCGAATTAACTGCCAACCAAGATGGCGGCCGACTGAAGCAAACAGGAGGCTTGCTTGCTCCAGTGATGGAGGAAGTCAAGGTTCCCCGCCTGCCATTGCCGGCCTCTGAGCTGCAGTCTAAGAAACAATGTTGCAATTATAGAAGCTAAACAAAACCCCAGAAACTTGCTTTCAGCCGTCAGAGCTGGAGCTAGCAAGACCGCAACAGTGTTACAATTATAGAACCCAAACAAATGCAGATACCTGCTTTCAGCAACTGAGGTCTCAGAGCTGGAGCCGAGCCTCAGAGCTAAAGCCGGCTCTCAGCTCCAGTGACAGCCATAGAAGGTAAATAAATCCCAGAATAAAAATAAAGAAAAAAAGGAGAGGTTGGGAGCTTCAGTCACCCACCAGCCTAAAAACAGCCCTCAGCCCCTCACCCAGACTGGTCAGGCACCCCAGTGGAGATGCCTACCCTGAAGGGGGTGTGACCAGCTGCAAACAGCCATCATCCCCTCATCCAGGCTGGCCAGGTACCCAAGCGGGACCCCCACCCTGATCCAGGACACCCTTCAGGGCAAACCAGCCGGCCCCCACCCTTGCACCAGGCCTCTATCCAATATAGTAAAAGGGTAATATGCAAACTGACCCTAACATCAGAAGGACTGGGAATGACTGGTCACTATGACACACACTGACCACCAGGGGGCAGACGCTCAATGCAGAAGCTGCCCTCTGGTGGTCAGGGCACTCTGACATGAGAGGAGCTCTGTTCAGCCACAAGCCAGGCTGATGGCTTCCAGTACAGCGATGGTGTTGGGAGCCTCTCCTGCCTCCTCAGCAGCACTAAGGATGTCCAACTGCAGCTTAGGTCTACTCCCTGCTGGCAAGTGGGCATCCGGGCTGCCAGAGGGATGTCTGATTGCCATCTTAGGCCCAACCCCCCGGTGAGCAGGACTAAGCCAGCAGGTGGTCATCTCCTGAGGGGTCCCAGACTGTGAGAGGGCACAGGCCGGGCTGAGGGACCCCCCTATCCCCCCAGAGTGCACTAATTTTTGTGCACCGGGCCTCTAGTTCATATATAAATATAAATACACTAGAGGCTCATTGCAGGAAGATTCCTGCAAGAATAGGGCTTCCTGCGACTGGAGCGAAGCAGAGAAGGGAGCGAAACCCGCTGAGGCAGGCTTCGCTCCCACTCCCAGGTGCTGCGACTGGGTTTCCCCTCCTGGACCCAGCCACTCCTGCTGGGTTTGCCCTCCCGCTCACAGCTACTGTGGCAGGATTCCTCTCCTGCTCCCAGCTGCTCCTGCTGGGTTTCCCCTCCTGCTCCCAGCTGCTCCTGCTGGGTTTCCCCTCTCGCTCCCAGTCACTCCTGCTGGGTTTCCCCTCCTGCTCCCAGCCACTGAGGTGGGATTCCAATCCTACTCCAAGCCACTCCTGCTGGGTTTCCCCTCCTGCTCCCAGCCACTCCTGCTGGGTTTCCCCTCCTGCTCCCAGCCACTCCTGCTGGGTTTCCCCTCCTGCACCCAGCCACTCCTGCTGGGTTTCCCCTCCTGCTCCCAGCCACTCCTGCTGGGTTTCCCCTCCTGCACCCAGCCACTCCTGCTGGGTTTCCCCTCCTGCTCCCAGCCACTCCTGCTGGGTTTCCCCTCCTGCTCCCAGCCACTCCTGCTGGGTTTCCCCTCCTGCTCCCAGCCACTCCTGCTGGGTTTCCCCTCCTGCTCCCAGCCACTCCTGCTGGGATTCCCCTCCTGCTCCCAGCCACTCCTGCTGGGTTTCCCCTCCTACTCCCAGCCACTCCTGCTGGGTTTCCCCTCCTGCTCCCAGCCACTCCTGCTGGGTTTCCCCTCCTGCTCCCAGCCACTGTGGCGGGATTCTCCTCCTGCTCCCAGCCACTCCTGCTGGGTTTCCCCTCCTGCTCCCAGCCACTCCTGCTGGGTTTCCCCTCCTGCTCCCAGCCACTGTGGCGGGATTCCCCTCCTGCTCCCAGCCACTGTGGCAGGATTCCCCTCCTGCTCCCAGCCACTCCTGCTGGGTTTCCCCTCCTGCTCCCAGCCGCTCCTGCTGGGTTTCCCCTCCTACTCCCAGCCACTCCTGCTGGGTTTCCCCTCCTACTCCCAGCTGCTCCTGCTGGGTTTCCCCTCCTGCTCCCAGCCACTATGGCGGGATTCCCCTCCTGCTCCCAGCCACTGTGGCAGGATTCCCCTCCTGCTCCCAGCCAGTCCTGCTGGGTTTGCCCTCTTGCTCCCAGCCACTGTGGCAGGATTCCCCTCCTGCTCCCAGCCACTCCTGCAGGGTTTCCCCTCCTGCTCCCAGCCACTCCTGCTGGGTTTCCCCTCCTGCTCCCAGCCGCTCCTGCTGGGTTTCCCCTCCTGCTCCCAGCCGCTCCTGCTGGGTTTCCCCTCCTGCTCCCAGCCACTCCTGCTGGGTTTCCCCTCCTGCTCCCAGCCACTCCTGCTGGGATTCCCCTCCTGCTCCCAGCCACTGCAGCGGGATTCCCCTCCTGCTCCCAGCCGCTCCTGCTGGGTTTCCCCTCCTGCTCCCAGCCACTCCTGCTGGGTTTCCCCTCCTGCTCCCAGCCACTCCTGCTGGGATTCCCCTCCTGCTCCCAGCCACTGCAGCGGGATTCCCCTCCTGCTCCCAGCCGCTCCTGCTGGGTTTCCCCTCCTGCTCCCAGCCACTCCTGCTGGGTTTCCCCTCCTGCTCCCAGCCACTCCTGCTGGGTTTCCCCTCCTGCTCCCAGCCACTCCTGCTGGGTTTCCCCTCCTGCTCCCAGCCACTCCTGCTGGGTTTCCCCTCCTGCACCCAGCCACTCCTGCTGGGTTTCCCCTCCTGCTCCCAGCCACTCCTGCTGGGTTTCCCCTCCTGCTCCCAGCCACTCCTGCTGGGTTTCCCCTCCTGCTCCCAGCCACTCCTGCTGGGTTTCCCCTCCTGCACCCAGCCACTCCTACTGGGTTTCCCCTCCTGCTCCCAGCCACTGTGGTGGGATTCCCCTCCTGCTCCCAGCCACTGTGGCTGGATTCCCCTCCTGCTCCCAGCCACTGTGGCGGGATTCCCCTCCTGCTCCCAGCCACTGTGGCGGGAGTCCCCCTCCTGATCCCAGCCACTGCTGCGGGAGTCCCCTCCTACTCCCAGCCGCTCCTGCTGGGTTTCCCCTCCCGCTCCCAGCCATCTGGCTGGGTTTGCCCTCCCGCCTCCCGCGTCCGCAGTCTTGGCTCCATTCCTGTCTCCGCTGCCTCTACTTTGCTCCCTTCTGTAGCACTTCGCTTCCATTTTGTCTTCAGCCTTCACTCCCAGCCGGTATATGCAAAATAACCGCCATCTTTGTTTGTGGTTAATTTGCATATCATGCTGATTAGCCAATGGGAGGTGTATCAAAGGTACAGTCAATTACCATGTTTGTCTATTATTAGATAGGAGATATATATATATATATATATATATATATATATATATATATATATATGAACTAGAGGCCCGATGCATATAATTCGTACAAGAGTAGGCCTTCCTTCCCGTGGCTGCTGACTCCAGCTTCCCTCTGGCACCCGGGACCTGGGTTTCCCCCACAACCCCAGCTTCATCCAGAAAGTCGTCCAAAAGGACGTCCAGTCTACTTAGCATGTTACAATTTTATTATTATAGATAAGTTGAATGAGAGGTTAAAATGGATCTTGAAGGTGAAAGTTGAGACTGCAAGAAAAAAATGAGGTTGTGACTGACAGAGGGTTTTGGGGGCAAACATCCCGGGATCTAGGTTCTGGGTTCCCTTAGAAAGCTAGAAAAATGACAGGAGGTCAGAAAGATCCTCCAGCTCCAATCCTTTAATTCTTTGAGCCTTCAGAATATCCAAAGGGATATTTTACACTGTCGACCTAAGAAAATTCCACACCTGTAGAAAATTTTTATGAGTTTATTTGAGCCAAACTGACTACATATGCTGGGGAGCAAGACCTCAAATGCTCCGGAGAAAAACAGTTTTGTAGGAAGGGTATGTTAACCTAGATGCACAAGAACAATGGACAGGCTTGTTTAAGGCAATGATAAACCTTTCACCAGAGAAGTTATGTGTCAGGGGTCTGACTCCCTGCCATGCCCTGCCAGGTCAGGAATTTATAATCAGATCACCTGTGAGGTTAGTTCCAAGAGCCCCCTTTTCCACCCACAGCTCAAACCTTGCTGGGTTTCTTTACTTTGTCTCTTTTGTTTTCCTAAGGTAACATTGGTTTATAACATATAAGTTGCACTGGGTTTGTTTTCTTGAAGTAACCCTTCTGTTTTTAAAGTAAAATGTTATTCAACCCCAAAAGGCAAACACAGCAAAGTCACACCTTGTATTGGACTCTAAGGTCCGAGAGTTGGGGCTCTCCCTCCAGGGAGCACGCCCTCACCGTCCCCTGGCGCTACCTTTGCCTTTCTCTCTCCTCAACTCCAAGGAAACAAGTCCCAAACTTGTTTCCTGAGCCAGTGCAGCCGAGCTGCTCACTTCAACTACCTCTGTGGCTTTCTAGATAAGCTTTCTTTTATAATTTGAATAAATAAGTAAAGTCAGAGAGTTTTAAAAAAGAAAAAACTTAAATAAATAATACTGTTGGCCAAAACCAAGACAGCAGCATAGGTAAACACTGGAGAATGCTGCCTCGCACAACCACTTCAAAAATACAACTAAAAGACGGAACAGACATCACTCAGAACCACAGGAAGGCTGGCTGAGGGGAAATTCTACAACTAGAAGGAAAGAGAAAAGCATACCGAGACTCAGAGGAGGTGCAGTACAGAAGTAAAATACTAAGGTGCGGAGGTGCGTGCAGAGCAGGCTGGCAGCTGAGGGTGGGGTTGTCGTTTTCAATCGGGAGGGAGTCTCAGGCTCTGGGCTCCAGTTCTGGGCGAGTCTCTGGGGACCCAGCCTCAAACGGGAGAAGCGGGACTGTCTGGCATCAGTCGGAACTCAAGGGTAGCTGTCTCTCCGAGGTACTTGAGCGGTCGCTGGAACACTGAGAGGCAGAGCCTCTGGGGACAGAACTGAGAGCAGCCATAACTGCTCGCTTGCTCAGCCCACCCTGGTGATCCCCTGGGACCCGCCCTGCCCGAGCCCTGCACAGAGGCATTTGCTGGTTAGCCTCAGGCAAAGACTAGCTTAGCACCTCCCTAGAGGACAGAAGTTCTCCCACTGCAGACACAGCTGATTCTCACAGCCAGTTGGCCTGGAGGTCAAATCCCCCCCAGTGTTACCTACAACAATCAAGGCTTAACTACAACAAGACTGCGCACAAAGACCACTAGGGGGTGCACCAAGAAAGCATAAAAAATGAGGAGACAAAGAAACAGGACAGAAATGGAGGAAGGCAAAATGCTGGATATATAGAGCTCAAAACCACACTTTTAAGGTCTCTCAAGAACTGTCTAGAAGCCACCGATAAATTTAGTAAGGCCCTCGAAAAGACTGGTGAGACGGCCGATAAATATAGTGAGATCCTCAAGAAATCTAATGAGACCCTCGATGTTGTGATAAAGGACCAACTAGAAATTAAGCATACACTGACTGAAATAAAGAATATTATACAGACTCCCAACAGCAGACCAGAGGAGCGCAAGAATCAAGTTAAAGGTTTGAGATGCAAAGAAGCAAAAAACACCCAACCAGAAAAGCAAAATGAAAAAAGAATACGAAGATAGTATAAGGAGCCTCTGGGACAGCTTCAAGCGTACCAACATCAGAATTATAGGGGTGCCAGAAGATGAGAGAAAGCAAGATATTGAAAACCTATTTGAAGAAATGATGACAGAAAACTTCCCCTACCTGGTGAAAGAAATAGACTTACAAGTCCAGGAAGCATAGAGAACCCCAAACAAAAGGAATCCAAAGAGGACCACACCAAGACACATCATCATTAAAATGCCAAGAGCAAAAGACAAAGAGAGAATCTTAAAAGCAGCAAGAGAAAGAAACTCAGTTACCTACAAGGGAATACCCATATGACTGTCAGCTGATTTCTCAACAGAAACTATGCAAGCCAGAAGGGAGTGGCAAGAAATATTCAAAGTGATGAATACCAAGAACCTACAACTAAGATTACTTTATCCAGCAAAGCTATCATTCAGAATTGAAGGTCAGATAAAGAGCTTCACAGATAAGGAAAAGCTAAAGGAGTTCATCACCACCAAACCAGTATTATATGAAATGCTGAAAGGTATCCTTTAAGAAGAGGAAGAAGAAGAAAAAGGTAAAGATACAAATTATGAACAACAAATACACATCTATCAACAAGTGAATCTGAAAATCAAGTGAATAATCTGATGAACAGAATGAACTGGTGATTATCATAGAATCAGGAGCATAGAAAGGGAATGGACTGACTATTCTTGCGGGGGGGGAGGGGAAAGCGGTGTGGGGGATGCGGGAAGAGACTGGACAAAAACCTTGCACCTACGGATGAGGACAGTGGGTGGGGAGTGAGGGCGGAGGGTGGGGTGGGAACTGGGAGGAGGGGAGTTATGGGGGGGGGGAGGAAGAAATGTAATAATCTGAACAATAAAGATTTAATTTAAAAAAAAATCTGTGGCAAATCGACACAATGGAATACTATGCTGCTGTAAAAAAGAAGGCATTCTTACCATTTGCAACAGCATGGATGGAACTGGAAAGCATTATACTAAGCGAAATAAGCCAGTCAGAGAAAGATAAATATCACATGATCTCACTCATTTGTGGAATATAATGAAAAACATAAACTGATGAACAAAATAGAACCCGAGTCATAGAAGGATCGAACCAACTGTCTAACCTATGAGGGTAGGAGGTGGGGGCGAGTGGTGGTGGGCAGTGAGGGGTAAGCGATCAACCAAAGGACTTGTATGCATATGAGCATAACCAGGAGTGGGGGATGGTGAGGGCATGTGCTGGGGATTGGGTTTGGCCAGGGAGAGGTCAATGGGGGAAAAAGGAGACTTATGTAATATATTAAACAATAAAAATTTGTAATTAAAAAACAAAAGGATTCCTTTTGCATCAAGCTCCCCTCAAAAGAGCAGTGAATGAGTAGTGTTTTTCATCTTGGAAATATCAAATATGAGCACAAATATTAGAATCAGTGAGGTTGGGGTCTTGTCTCTGTATAGTCTTGTTTCAAGGAGCTTAAAAAAATAAAACTAAAAATAAATAAATAAATAAATAAATAAATAAATAATACTGTTGCTCGGCCCGCATGGCCCATGGCTGAGTGTTGACCTATGAATCAGGAAGTCGAGGTTCCATTCCTAGTCAGGGCACATGCCCAGGTTGCAGTCTGGAACCAAGGTGGAGAGGGGGGGCGCGTGCCGGAGGAAGCCAATCAATGATTCTCTTTCATCATTGAAGTTTCTACCTCTTCCTTCTTCTCAGAAATCAATACAACATGGTTTAAAAAATAATCCTGTTGAAAAATCCCTCATATTGCTCAGAGTCAGGATGGTACCATTTCTCAGCAAGAGCCAGTGTTCCCTCCAGCATTTGGATGGTCTGAAATTTATTTGAATAACACACGGAGCTCACAAACCCAATCATCGCAGGCCCGGAAAACTGAGTGTAGAAGCTCCCAGGAACCAAGGCCAAATGATTCTTTTTCTTTCACTCTCACTCTCCCTTTCTTTCTCCGCTCCTCCCCACTCCTCCCCACCCCTTATCACCAAGGTTATGGAGTGAACTTCCTGCAAAGTTAGTTTGTGTGAAAAGAAGCTTAGCAGTGTGAGTAAGAGAACAGTCTATGTATCACACAGGGTTTGAACCCTGGCTCTGCCAATTGCTGGCTGTGTGTCTTCAGGCAAGTTACCTAACCTCTCTGAGCCTCCGTTTCCTCATCCACAAAGGGAGCATGACAAGTTGGGGATAGGCACCTCTTAGGATTGCTCTGAAGATTGAACGAGCTCTTATTTGTAAGTCATTTAGAGCATTTTCGGAAACAGGAAGTTCTATTTCAATGTTTGTTAAATTATAAAATAATTGGCTGTGTTTCCCCATTTTTTAAATGAAGAAATGTCAGTCTTCTTACTCAAGTCACCCATAAACTCTGTTTGATGCTTCAGACCTGGAGACCAGTTCTTCTCCAGTGTTGCAAAACCCCAGTTCCTCCACTGGCCAGGTACTCAGTTGGTTAGAATGCAAAGGTTGTGGGTTGGATTCCCGGTCAGGGCACATACAAGAATCCACCAATGAATGCATACATAAGTGGAACAGCAAATCTCTCTCTCTCTCTCTCTCTCTCTCTCTCTCTCTCTCTCTCTCTCTCCCTCTCTCTCTCTCTCCCCTTCTCCCTCTCTCCCTTCCTCTCTCTAAAATCTATACAAGCAAACCAGGTTTCTGACTTTGAGCCTCATGTTGTGTCTTTTGCTGACCCTGAGGGTGGAGCCAGGAGACCTGACTTCTCTCCTTTTCTGTTCAATCCCTTTGTAGATCAGCATCCCCAGATCACACCTGTATTAAGTCAAAGACCACGGACCCAATGGTCATCTTCTTTACCAGCGGCACCACCGGCTTCCCCAAGATGGCAAAACACAGCCATGGACTTTCCTTGAGACACTCCTTCCCTTCATGGTAAGAAAGAGGGCAGCAACTTAGACGCTGGGTCACAGTCTGGGGCAAGGAGTGTGTGTGTGTGTGTGTGTGTGTGTGTGTGTGTGTGTGTAAAGGTGCTCTAAGTAGAACTGAGTCCATCCTGCTTCTCCCTTCTGCTCTCTTTGGTTCAGACCACTGAGGGTCTCCGAGGCGAAGGTCTGGACTTCTAAGCGTGTGTTGACAGAAGCCTCACAGTGACAAGGGGGTCCTGCCTGAGCACCTTCACAGGTGTGGAGGGAACGTGGGTGGAGGCAGCAGGCATTCTGCAAGCTGCACAAATGGCAAACCATGTGTCTTTGTCACTGGTTCCATCCAGGTTTGGTGGGAGGAGGACAGAAAGTTCTAGCTATGTGAAGTGAACAGATACAGAGGTGGAGTTTCCCAGTCATGAACCATTAGGGGGAAGTAGTACCTGGAACCAAGCCACGGCCTTTCACCTAAAATAAATAATTGTAAAGGCTGAAGACATAGCCTTGGGGTAACCATGTAATCAATTTTAAACCAAACATCATTTCCCTCCTACTTCTTCCTACCCAATTAGTAATATTCAGACCAGACCAAGTTCTGTGGGGAAGTATGGGCCTTGGTTGGCAAGTCTGTAAGGAGGATTCTCCAAAAGATCGGGGGCATCTGGGGGACCTTCCCAAAGGAGGCAGCCCTTACCTTGGCTTTTCCAAAAAAGTCCGATCTCCTGGGTGTTTTGCTGGAATCTCTATGTTTATTCTTTAAGATCCAACCTTGAAGAAGCATTTTACCCTGCTGATTGTATCTAGAGGTTAATTTTAGTTAAAGCTGTTGTTACAATAAAAGGCTAACAGGGCAGGCAATCAGGACTGTTTGGGTTCCTAAAGCCAAACAAGCCCCTTAGCCTTCTCTTTCACAGATACATGTGTCAAAGTAATCTGTCCATCCATCTCTCAGGGTCTGCTGGTCAGCCCCGGCAAAGTTCTATGTATTTTGTACCTTATTAAGCAGAGCAGGGGGCAGAGAAGGTGTCTTGTGGACACTGGGTATCTGTGCTAATGATATCACTTGATCAGCAAAACCCTGGAGGAATGGGGGTGGAAAGAAGGGGAGAGTTTTCTGTGAGGTCAGAATAACACAAGTCAAGGCACAAAGATATAAAAGGTAGTGTTCATAGCCCAGCTGGCATGGATCAGTGATTGAGCATCGACCTATGAACCAGGAGGCAATGGCTCAACGCCAGATCAGGGCACGTGCCCAGGTTTCGAGATCCATCCGTGGAGTAGGGCATGCAGGAGGCAGTCAATCAATGATTCTCTTCACCATTGATGTTTCTATCTCTCTTTCCCAGTCCCTTCCTCTCTGAAATCAATAAAAAAAATATTTTTAAAAAGTAGCACTCATAGAACTACAGAGATTTGAGAGGAGCTGCTGCTGTGGGTGTCAGAGAGGCACAGATGGGAGGAGCCGAGAAAGTGAGTGGGGCCCAGAGCACACAGGGTCGTGGGGACTTTGGTGTAGAGACTGAGCTTATTGGGAAAACACTGGGCGGTATTGAAAGGTTGTTAACAAGGGAGAGACTTTATCCAATTTGTATTTTGAAAAGATCACTGTCCTGTAGGGTGGAGAATGGCTTGGAAAAAGAGTATATTTAGAAAGACCTGTTAGAGGGTCTTAGAATAATTTAGGTGCAAGATGGTGGTGGCTTGGACAAGGTGGTGGGACATGAGGAAGTTAAGAAGGATGAGAATTTTGGAGCTAGAATTGGAGGGTGTGCTGGCTAGATGTGGGAGGGAGGAGGGGCTGGAGAGTCAAGGTGGACTCCCAGGTTTTGAGCTTGGGCAGTAATGACATTCACTGAAACACAGAGAGCACTGGAGAAGAATTAGTCCCGGGAGGCAGGAGAGATTAGGATGCTGTGGGTTGGAGATGCCCAAGAGACATCCCAGGAGAGATGCTCAGTGGGCAGTTGGGTCTGAAGCTCAGAACAGAGGTCCCTAGCGTGTAATTTCCTGTGGGTGTGCCACAGCCCTCAGAGAGATGGGAACAGGGAGTGTGAATGGCTCTCCAGACCCCTCCCTACTAATAGATGAGCACTTCAAAGCCATAGCTCCTCATGGGAGAGTTGAGTTTTTCTAAAGGAGTTATGCACACAGAGGTCCCTCAGAAACAGTAAGAGTAGGGTGGAGAAATGCTTCAGACCTAGCTGAGTAGCCCCTGGATTCAATTTTCCATCTACCAGCTGTTTCTGTTATTTTAATTTTTTTGTTAATCCTCACTGGAGGACATACTCCCCCACCCCCCATTGATTATTATTATTATTTATTATTTTTTTAATGAATGACAGTGCAGGACTCAAACTTTCACATTTTAAAATTATATTTAACTAGAGGCCCGGTGCATGAAATTTGTGCATGGGATCAGGGAGGTATCCCTCAGCTCAGCCTACACCCTCTCCAATCTGGGACTCCTCGGGGGATGTCCCACTGCCAGGATCAAGCCTAAACCAGCAGTCAGACATCCCTCTCACAATCCGGGACCGCTGGCTCCTAACTACTTGCCTGCCTGCCAGCCTGATCCCTAACTGCTCTCCCCTGTCACCTGATCCTCCTAAATGCTCTCCCCTGACAGCCTGATCACCCGTAACCCCCTCAGCCTTGGCCCCCCCACCATGGCTTTGTTCAGATGGACTTCTGGTCTAATTAGCATATTACCCTTTTATTAGTATAGATTGGTTTCAGAGAGGAAAGGAGAGGGGAAAAAGAGATAGAAATATCAATGATTAGAGATCGTGCCCACAACCCAGGCATGTGCCTTGACCGGGAATGCAACTGTGGTTACAAAGCTGAGGCCACTGTATTTTGGAGTCAGCAGGAAATTACTGCAGCTGAAGGCCTCTGATGTCATCTGGTGCCTGTCAGATCCAGGCTGGATTGTGGCTATCATGGGGACCCTGTTTGAACCATGGACAGCAGGGTCTACTGTCTTCATCCACCATCTGCCCCAGTTTGACCCTAAGGTCATTGTAGAGGTAAGAGGACTAATCTCTCAGTGTCAATAAACTCCCAGAGAAACTCATATTTCAGGCTCAAAAGCTGACCCCTGCTGAGAAGAGTGTATGTAACAAAGAAGCCCATTAGTGTGATAGAACCTGGGTTCTGGGGGATCTCAAATGTGAGGCGCTGAATCAGTCAGTGAGCCTCCCAGAATACACATTTTGAGAAATTAAAGCAACCAGAACAATCTCAGGTCTCCTGGCTCCTCCAGGGTTGGGTAGCTGGTGTGTGCGTGTGAATTTATTGAAGTGTTTAAAAACAGAGCCCTTGGAATAGGATAGTTTTAGTTCCTTTTCACACCTTTAACATTTATTAGTGGTAACCTTAGCTCTCTGAGCTCAGTCTTCTCACCTGTACGATGGGAGTTTTAATAATCACTACCTCGTAAAATTGTTGGGAATAATGAGATGATACAGGTAAAGTGTGTAAAGTGCTTAGCCCTGAGGCCTGCACCTGAAAACACTCAGGAACTGATAACAGTTGCTGTTATTGTCATGAGCACATCATGAATAAATGTGCTCTCCTAGAAGGGAGATCAGAATTAAAAGGGTAATAATTTAAAAAATAGAGTTACCACCACCAACAACAAAAGAATGGTAATAATTGGCCAGTATTTTTCATCTTAACCATATAAATAAAATTTTTCTCTGCTCGCTTTGTAGACACTCTTTAAATACCCCATCACCCAGTACTTTGCTGCGCCCTCTGTATATCGAATGATTCTGCAGCAGAATTTTGGCAGGTATGTAGACATAGCTTGCTGTAATCACAATCTTTGGGTAGGATTTAAAGGAGTCTATTTCACTGTGGTCTTGTTGTTGGTGGGGAACAGGCTCTTCCACGGGGTTGGGAGGAAAGAATCCCAAGGATCCACAGACAGGAGACTGCGATGTGGCAATGTGGTTTATTTGTTAGGTAACATTAATAGAGTTCTTCTCCCGGCTTCCCAATGCCCCATCTCTCTGGGCCCTGCCCTGGAAAGAGTCCAGTCTCCTCTTCAACAGCCAACGCAAAGGCCAATGCCCGGAGTTTCTGCTTCATGATCCTTCGGCCTGGACGTCTCCCCTGGCCCAGCTGGCCTCCAGACCTGCATGGTCCTCTGCTCCTGGGCGGGAGGGGACAGGAACAAATTGGGCCACTGGGGTCCCAGGCAAGAGAGAGCGCCAGCATTACCCCCCCCCCCCCCCCCGGGTCTCAACCAGGAGCTTTTTCAAAACAACCCACTAACTTCCCAAGATTCCAGGGGCATGCACTGGGCCCACCCCTAGCCAACAATCTTTCCCAGGTTAGACTGAGAGCCTCTGTGGTCCCACACCTCCCCCTGCGCCATTTTGACATTACTGGGCAGTTCCTGACCTCCCCCATCCCCCTCCCACACACAATCCCAACCCAGAGGGGAGAGGGAGCAGTGTTAATCCCCTTGGGGGGACTGTGCTGCCATTTCTTGGGTGTGAAACTGGAGCTTCCTGGTGAAGCAAACAGGCCTCTGCTTCCCAGCTGCCTGTGCTCCACACTGTCAGCCTCTCCCCTGGCTCTGTTTCTTTCAATCACCAGCCAAGGATGGCAACAGTCTGACTGTTTTATCTCTGGTTCTTTGAGGACAGTGAGAGCTAGTGTGTGGGGTGTGTGTGTGTGTGTATGTGTGTGTGTGTGTAATGCTGGTAGTGATCATATCCGCCAGTCTTATTAGTTAATTAAGCAGGACTCAGATCCAAATGAAACAGTGAGCCTTGCCTCATTGTGGCCTTTTACCTCTTTTAACATTTTTTATTATGAAATAACAAACATACAGAAAAATACAAGAGACAACAATTTGTAGATTAAGAAATTGTTGAAAATTATACCAATATGTAACCACTCATTCAAGTCACAATAAGAGAACATCACCAGTCCCCAGTGACCTACTCAGACCTCTCCAACTACCTACAGGAACTCACTGTCTTGACTTTTACGGTGTTCAGTCATTTGTGTGTGTTTTTCTTTTTTTCCCCTTGTGGTTTACCTCCTAAGGAAATATTAGTCTCTTTTACTTGCTTGTGAGCTTTGTAATCATATTATTCTGTAATGTTTGGCTTCTTTTTACAACGTTATATTTCTAAGATGTGCCCATGTTGCATCATGTTGCTGTAGCTAACTTTTATTGCTATATAATATCTCATTTTATAAAAAGTCCATATTTTCTTCATTCTGTTCTACCACTAATGGACAACTGGGTGGTTTGCATTCGAGGGCTGCTGATGACTGACACTGTTCTTGTGCATTTACCCTGTGCACATCAGCACTCATTTGTGTGGGGTCTTTCTAGGAGAAATTGCTGAGTAACAGTGACACCACATCCTACCACCTATTTTCCAAAGTATCCCATCATCCTGTGTGCCCACTAGCAGGGAGGCAGGATTCCCTTGTTCCACATTTTTGACAGCATCTGTTCTTGTCAGAGTCTTTAATTTTTACTAATCTGATGCATGTAGTGTCATTTTGCTATAGTTTTATTTTTGTATTTCCCTGTGTTTGTAGATTAATTTTGAGCTAATCTTGTCTTTGAACCTAATGGGCACTTATGTATATTTTAGAGACTCTAAAATGGGAAAGGCTGCTTCAAAAATCAGACCTAATAACTTTTAGACACAGAGTTAAAATGTCAAGGAGTTGAACAAGTACCCTTATGAAGCTAACTCTGAAATACAACTTGCTTCTATTCACAAAGCTTCCATCCCAGCATGCCCTTGGAGTCTGCCTCGATCTGTATTTCAAAGCTCATATGACAGCCACTCTTTGCAACATTCCTCAGATGATGAACTTGGTCCAAACCCAGTAAAAATCCAATCAGGGCATCGCTAATGACTCCACTGGAGACTCTGCTAATTTTACCTATTTTGGTGAAAGCTCCAGATGAGTGAGGAAGACACCCCTAATGAAACCAGCCCCGTGTCCACCACTCCTGACTCTGTGTCCCAGAGGAGGTGTTGGGGAGGGGGGTGAGAGGAAGGGGAGAGAGCCAGATGTCTGCCCTGAAGCTCTGTCTCCCCCAAGCCTCAGGTTCCCCACTCTGGAGCACTGCGCTGCTGGCGGGGAGGCCGTGCTGCCCGAGGAGCAAGAGAAGTGGAGACAACGGACAGGCCTTCTGGTCCACCAGGTCTACGGACAGTCAGAAACAGTAGGTGGACGGGCCCCTCTGGGCCACCCAGCCCAGCAGAGGAGCTGAATCTGCCAGAGCATGTGCACAGGCCCCACTGTGCGCACAGCCAGCAGAGGGTGGCTCTGAAGTTCCGGGCTGATTGGCCCCAAATGTTGGCCCCAAATGTTTGCAGAGAGACGATTCACACACAGTCTTTGCCTTGTCAAGACCTCAATGTGCTGACGACTATTGGAGAAAACCTTCCAAAGGGTCTGAGGACAGGGGCTGCGTCCCTGGGATCAGGGGAGCCGGGAGGAGCGATGGCAATGGAGGAGCCTCCTGCCTCACCTAGGCCCCACCTGACAGTGATGCCCATGTCACCTCCCTCCCTAAGCAGCAGCCACAGGGCCAGGCAGGAGCTGGGCCCGGAAGCTCACCTCTGGGTGTATGAGGGCAGCACACACATTTGATTGTGGGGCAGGAGCAGGAGGGGAGGAAGGAGCGGAGGCATCACACACACACACACACACACACACACACGCACACATGCACACACACGCACACACACACACACTGTCACCCCCAAGGTGTCACTGAGCTCGCAGTGGGCAGGCCGTGGAGTCTGCTGTGCTGGCATCTTCAACCCCCTGATGCTGACACAGCCACTCTCCTCACCTCCCACTATCCCCTCAGCTCACAGAGTCTCCCCTTCTCAGGACCTGTAGGGCAGGCTCTTTTGGTCCTAATTCACTTATTTGTCTGACGGTGTGTTGTTGTTTTTTGCAAAAAATTATTTTTTATTTTAGTCAGTTAAGCAGGCTGCTTCCAGGCCTGAGAAATGTGAGGGCTCAAGGCCTGACCTTGCATGGCTCCCAGGTCACTTTTGAACAGAGAAGCACACGCTACACCCATAACCCCAGTCCCTTTGCTTGAAGCCACAGAATACTCCCTCCTTGCTGCCCGGAGCCTCATTTCCCAAAGCCCTTGCAACCCGCTCGCTCACCTGTGGGCGATTCCGTGTCCTGAAGTGTGAGCAGCAGCTTGGAGAGGGAGGCCTTCCTCTCCCAGGAGCTCAGGTGTCAGTTCCTCTGAGCATCGCCCATGGCAGCTTCAAGCCCATGGGCACAGGTGGGACCGCCAGAAGCTGGGCTTCCCAGTGTCCAAACTGGGAACAGAATGCTGACCCTGCGGGTGGTGGCGAGGGGAGGGGAAGGGGTGTGTTCGCCCCACCCACACCGGGCTGTGCCCAGCCTGCACATCCCACAGGGCCTGCCCGCTGTCCTCACTGATGTGGGGGCTCATGCGCCAAGTGTCCTGGCTGCAGAGCCCAAAGGGCCATCTCTATGCTCAGACGCTTGTTATCTATGGAGGGAAACACCCACAAAAGTCAGTATAATGCCCTGTTGGCAACAACAGAAATGTGGGGAAAGTATCGCCAAAGGAGGGTCGCCCAGGCCTTCTCCTGAGGCCTGAGTCTGGGCTGGTTGCCCTGAGGAGCCAGGTGAGCTCATGGGTGCGGCCTGTGCAGCTTCCCGCCCCACGGGCTCTGAGAGGGGGTGCTGGCCCAGCCCCTCTGACAGAGGAGACCCAGGGCATCACCGCATCTTCTGACTGTGAAGGCTTCGCTCTAGGACAGATGTAGCTTCAGAGAACCAGGAAGGAGGCAGAGGTCACCAGGAGGGCAATGGGGTGGGAGTGGTGGCAGAGGAGCAACCTAAGTGATTTCAGCGCAGCCCCGAGGGCAGATGGGGCAGGGATCCTGTCAGCTGCAGTCTTGAGTGAGTGTTGGTCAAATGGACACAAGCCTGGCGTGCAGTGGGCACTCCCCCACCCACAACCCGTCCACAGCCCCGAGCTCAGCCCTTTGCTCCTTTCTTGGCCTCCCCCACGGGACCCTGTGGCCGAGGATGCAGAGCTTCCAGCTCCCCACAGGCTCTGTGAGCAGCGACCCATGACCCCTGCGAGCAGGTGTGCTGCGTATGGTTCTTGCTGCTCTGTGATCCGCCTGCACCCTTTGACCACTGGTATTCTCTCCCTTTTGTGCACAGGGATTCACATGCGCCACCCTCCGGGGATCACAGGTCAAGCCCGGTTCCATGGGGAAAGCCATCCCACCCTTCGACGTCCAGGTTTGGTGCTAAAGGCGGGGCCAGGGAGCACTGAGGGCTCAGCTGGGATCAGACCCCGTGTGACACCAGGCGGCAGAAGCAGCCGTGCCCCCTGCCCGCGGTGTCCTTCCTCCTCTCCTCCTACTTCCCTCTGATTTCCTGGGAGGTTTCAGCACTGTGGGCACCAGTGCAGCTCACCGTGCCAGCCGAGGCCGCACACAGCCGTGGCACACGGGACCTGGAGGAGCGCCGGCAGCTCTGTCCACCCGCCGGGGCTTTGAGCTTGTCCTGACCCTGTTTTGTAGCTTGAAGACACATGCGACGTCCACGTACCAGGAAACAAACACTCCCATGACTTGCTGATTTCAAAGACTTGACAGCTTCATCCTGTTTTCTGCCAGGGACCTCCCCATGGTCCCCACTGGTGTCACACGCATAGGCCAGGCAGAGCTTGGGTGGGCAGGAGTGCTGGGAGCCCTGCAGGGGGACTCACAGATCTCTTGCTCCAGATCATCGACGACGAGGGCAACATCCTGCCACCCAACACTGAGGGCAACCTTGGCATCAGGATCAAGCCCACCAAGCCCATCGGCCTGTTCATGTTGTATGAGGTGAGGGCGCCCACCTGCCACTCCCTGGCCCGAGCACCCCTGCAGCGAGAAGGGAGGGGACTCAGCTCTGCATCCTGAGACTCCTCCCATCTCCGTTATGTGCTCCAGTTCAGTGAAGCCAGGTCCAGTTCCCCCAAAGCTCACAGCCTTTCCCCTCCTAACCCATGTGACTGATGGGGTAGAGAAGCCTGGCTTCATAATCATCAAATCTGGGGGCTGATGATTAAGAATGCTGGCTTCGGCTGGGTTCACGTCCTACCATCCGATTTACCAACAGGGTGGGAACAAACCAAGTCACTGTCCTGAGCCTCCTGAGGCCTCCCCTCCCCCACTTCTCAGACACACCGCCTGCAGACCATAGGAGTCATGCGTTTCCCCATGACAAATAAACGGCAGATCTAAGATTCAAACCCATGTCTTTCAGCCCCAAAGCCTAATGGGAAATCCAGGGATTACAGAACCTGTGATGGGCTCTAAGGAAACTGACCAGATGACCCCTAGCCCTCCCAGGGTAGTAGAGGCCACTCAGGAAATTCTCAGCTTCCAAGACGGGCCCTGGAAGGGTGGGCACACCTGAAATTGATCTCAGATTCCACCTCCTTTCTCCCAAAGAACAGCCATCAGAGGTTCTCTCTCTTGGAGTCACTGTTGTCATCACTCTGGCCTCCAGGGGACGCTGCTCCTCATGTGATACTATCAACCAACAGTAATAAACGCTGGCTAAACCATTCTTTGTTTTGTTTATCTTTTCAAAGAACCAGCTCTGGGTTTCATTGATTTTTTGTATTGGTTTTTTTTTTTTTTTCATCTCAATGTCATAAACTTCTGCTCTAATCTTTATTATTTCCTTCCTTCTACTTACTCTGGGCTTTTCTTGTTGTCCACTTTGTAGTTCTTTAAGTTGGAGGGTTAAATAATTTATTGTTAATTTTTCTTGTTTTTTGAGGTATGCCTGTAGTGCTATGAACTTCCCTCTCAGGACTGCTTTTGCTGTGTCCCAGAGATTTTGAGTTGTGTGTTTATTTTCATTTGTTTCAAGAAAGGTTTTAGTCTTTATTTTTTAAATACATTTTATTGATTATTTACAGAGAGGAAGGGAGAGGGATAGAGATTTAGAAACATCGATGAGAGAGAAACATCGATCAGCTGCCTCCTGCACACCTCCTACTGGGGATGTGCCCGCAACCAAGGTATATGCCCTTGACAGGAATCGAACCTGGGACCTTTCAGTCTGCAGGCCAACGCTCTATCCACTGAGCCCAACCAGTTAGGGCTATTATTTATCTTGATGTCGTTGGTAACCCATACTTTCTTCAATAACATGCCATTGAGCCTCCATGTGTTTGAATGTTGTTGGGGGGCTTTTCCTGTAGTAGATTTCTAATTTCATTCCACTGTGATCTGAGAAGATGCTTGATATGATTTCTATCTTCTTGAACTTGTAGAGACTTGTTTTGTGTCCTAACATGTGGTCTATCTTTGTGAATGATCCATGTGCACTTGAGTAGAATGTATATTCTGCTGCCTTGGGGTGAAATGTTCTATAAATGTCAGTTAAATCCATCTGATCCAGTGTGTCCTTTAGAGTCACTGTTTCCTTGTCACGTTTTTGTCTGGAAGATCCAGTGAAGTCAGCAGGGTGTTAAAGTCCCCTGCTATGACTGCATTGTTGTCAATCTCTTTGTTAAAGTCCTCTAGCAGTTTTTGGAATATATTTAGGTGCTCCTGTATTGGGTGTGTATATGTTTACCAGGGTTCTATCTTCTTGTTGGATCCATCCCTTTAGTATTGTGTAGTGATCTTGGTTGTCTTTTGTGATGGCCTTCATTTTTAACTCTATTTTTTTGGATATGAGTATTGCTACTCCTGCTTTTTGTTCCATTCCATTTGCATGGAAAACATTTTTTTCCATTCCTTCACTCTCATCCTGTGCATGTCTTTTGTACTGAGGTTGGCTCATATTTTTGTATCCATTCAGTTATCCTATGCCTTTTGATTGGACCATTTAATCCATTTACATTTAGGGTTATTGATAGGTACTTATTTGTTGCCAATTTAATTCTGTATGTGTAGGTTTCTCTCTCTGTTTCTCCTTCTCATTACAGCAGTGCCTATCGCATTTCTTGTAATGCTGGTTTGGCGATGATGTACTCCTTTGGCCTTTTTTTTTTTTTTGTCTGGGAAGCTCTTTATTTGACTGTCTATTTTGAATGATAGCCTTGCTGGCTATAGTGATCTTGGTTTCAGATCCTTGCTTTCCATTACCTTGAGTACTTCATGCCATTCCCTTCTGGCCTATAGATTTTCTGATGAGAAGTCAGGTGTCAGCCTTATGGGAGCTCCTTTGTAGGTAACAGTTTGCTTTCCTCTCGCTGCCTTTAAGATTCTCTCTTGGTTTTTAATTTTTGGCATTTTAATTATGATATGTCAGGGCACAGTCCTGTTTGGGTTCTTCTACTTGGGGTTCTATGTGCCTTCTGAACTTATGTGACTTTTTCCTCCACCTGGTTAGAGAAGTCTGCCATTATTTCATCAAACATTGACCTGCTAGATCCTGCACGGCCCATACTAGGGACTGAGCCGACAACCTGGGCATGTGCCCTGACCAGAAAGTGAACTGACAACCGTTGGGTACATGGGATGATGCTCAACCAACTGAGCCACACTGGCCAGGGCCACAAGCTTTCTTTGAGGATGAGATGAGATAGCACTTGGGGAAGAAAATTCCTTTAGCAAATGTTTATTGACACCTTTCATCTATTCAGCTACTATGTTATATTAATATCAATTGTCAGTGTGTTCTGTGCATTAATTGACCTGTAGCATGCGCTGAGTGTTTGCATGTAAAGCAAACAGACACAGAGAGATTACAGAAGTTGCACAGGTGCCTGGTGGCGTGAGAAGCAGGATTCAAACCCAGATCTGAGCCCCAGGTTGCAGCTCGACATCTCTAATCTCACTGACTTTAACAAGAGCGCCCTTCTCTTTGCAGAATGACCCAGTGAAGACAGCCAAAGTGGAGTGTGGGGATTTTTACAACAGTGGGGACAAAGCAACTATTGACGAAGAGGGCTACATCTGGTTCCTGGGGAGGGACGATGACATCATCAACGCCTCTGGGTAGGTGTGGCTGACCTGGGGCCTGGCAGCTCTAGCTTGTTTCACCATTCCTGCATGCACTGGGGATGGGACCCTCAGCCAATTCCTGTTGCAGCCATGTCTACAGGGCCCTGGCCCGGGGGTATCTGTGCATCTCCCCTAACATCAAAATAAAGTTCAAGAAGGCCTGGAAGTGCAACCACAGTAGACACTGTGCAATTTAAAGAGGGGATATAGGGTTGGGAAGGGAGGCCTTATTTGAGCCCCTATTTGTCCCCATTGGTTGGGGGAAATTATTCTCTGTGTTCCTCTAATGGGACACATGTCACAGAACAACAACAACAGCAGCTAAGCTTATGGAGTACTAACTGTGTGCAAGTACACTCCTCTGTGCTTTGCCTAACCCAGTAGATGCCATTATTGTGCCTATTTTTTGGATGAGAACAAGGAGTCACTGACCAGTGAACTAAGTTGCTGAAAGTTTCCAAGGTAGTGCAGGGAGAAGCCCAGATCTCAACCGAGGCAGTGTGGCTCCCCATCTGTTGTTCCGACCGCGTAGGTGATGTAGGGAGAAAAAGTGACGCAGTAACAACTTCCCTTGGATGCATCAGGGAAATTAAGTTTGTTTTACTTTTTAAGTTTCTAAATGAGATTCTGATGTAGTGAGACAGAATTTCTCTAAACTTTAAGACCAAGTCTGAGGCTCCCAAGAGTACAGTAAGAGTCCTGCTGGGAAGCTCCTGGTGCCACGCCCACAGCCCCAGGAGGACAGCCTTCCACCCCCGCCCACCCACCAGAGGCAGTGAGGGGAGACCTGGGAGCATCTGAGCCTGGAATGCCCAGGTCTCCACATCCTGGTCCCATTGCGGAGCCTTTTCACAGGCCTCTGGCTCTCGTGAAGGTTGCCCTCTGTGCCCAGGGAAGCTGTGACTCCCAAACATGGAATTGGAGGCCTGGGTCACTCCAGCCCTGGCATCTGCTCAGACCCAGAGCAGGAAACCTTGGTCCCGCAGGTACCGCATTGGGCCGGCAGAAGTGGAGAGCGCCCTGGCTGAGCATCCGGCGGTGGCTGAGTCAGCTGTGGTGAGCAGCCCAGACCCGATCCGAGGCCAGGTGAGGAGCAGGACAGGAGGTCATGGGGTCTGCGTGTGGGCACTGGAAGGCTGGTGCAGGGAAACTTCCAGAGCAGTTGGTGTGCGCAGCGCCCTTACACCGTGTGGGCAGCAGGAGGCACTGTGGCATCATCCGTGACATACTGACTAGATACTGGGTGAGGTGGCTCATTTAACCCTCACAACAACCTATTGAGTTAAAGACTCTTCCTTATTATACCATTTTAATAGACAAAGAGACAGCATACAGAAGTTAAATAACTTGCCCGGATTGCACTGTGGTGGAGCCAGGATGGAAATCTGAGCACTCTGTTTCCAATGCATTCATTGGATTTATTGAGCACCTACTCTGTACAAGGCCCCGTGCAATTAAATGGGGACATAAATAACAATATAAAAGCAATAAGTTCAGCCCAGCCTGTGTGGCTCAGTGGTTGAGTGTCGACCCAGGAACCAGGAGTGATTCCCAGTCAGGGCACATACCAGGTTGTGGGCTAGATCCCCAGTAGGGGGCCTGCAGGAGGAAGCAGGGTGATGATTCTCTCTCATCATTGATGCTTCTATCTCTCCCCCTCCTTTCCTCTCTGAAATCAATAAAAACGTATTTTTTTTAAAAAAAAAAATCAACAACTACTTAAAAAATGAAAACAATAAGACCAATTAGTTACCAACAATTATTAAATGCCCACAAGGTCCCGGCACAGAACTGTACATACGTTAGTGGTAAAAATGATGATGAAAACAATGATGCGGGGGTAATAATGAAGTTACACTGGGTGCGTGTCTTATGTGTATCAGCTCATGGAGTCTGAACACCAGGCCACCGTGTCCAGCTCCATGGGATGAGCCTGTACTCTGCGCAGGTCACAGAGAAGGGATTTGAGGTTAAGTGATTTTGCAAGGGAAAGAGGAGAAATTGGAAGTATTTGGGTTTGAACCTGGCCCTGTCCTCTTCCAAAGGCTCAGGGGTCAGCTTGCGTTGCCATTCACTGCATTAACACTTACTTTTAAACCAGGCAACTGGGTGGCACTCGCCCTGAGCCTGGCTCTGGTTCTGCGTTGCAGGTGGTGAAGGCCTTCATTGTCCTGACCCCAGCGTTTCTGTCCCGTGACCCGGACCAGCTCGCCAAGGAGCTGCAGGAGCACGTGAAGGCAGTGACAGCCCCGTACAAGTACCCGAGGAAGGTGAGTGGGCCGATGCTCGAGCCCTCCTGAGCTCTGCTGCCCCAAGTCTGGTCGGGTGGCCGGGAGACGCTGAAACCGCACATAGAACGAGCATTTTTCTCTGCAGAAGAAGCAATTCGGCGTAGGGGTGGATGCAGCCAACTGAGTGGGATGGAACCTCTATTCTGGGTCGGACCCCAAAACATGCTGCACATTCCCCTGAGGGCAAAAAATATCAGACCAGTGCCCAAAGCTATCCAAGGAGGCTATTTATAAACCTTCAAAATTTGAAAAAGACATCCAAACCAGCCGCTTTCTAACTATTCCTAAGCATGATTCAAACTAAGAAATACATTCCATATTGTCACTCAGTACTTACGTATGTACACAACAAACGAGTGTTAACAAAATTATATTTATCCTTAAAACATGCCATCCATTCTTGTACTTTTTATTCTACTGCATTGGTTTTTCTGTTTACAGATTTATTTATTGTCAATCTTCACATGAGGATATTTTTCCCATTGATTTTTAGAGAGTGTGGAATGAAGGGAGAGAGGGAGGACAAGAGAGAGAGAGAGAAACATTGACGTAGAGAGACACATCAATTGGATGCCTCCTGTATACACCCTAACTAGAGCCAGGGATGGAAACGGCAATCCAGGCACATGCCCTGAACCTGAAATCAAACCTGAGACCCTTCGCTGTGTGGGCCGACGCTCCAACCCCTGAGAAACACTGGCCAGGGCTGCATTTGTCCAATAGAGAAGTTATAAAATTATTTCTGAAATGTAATATTACCTTGTAATTTTAAATGATGTAGATTTTTTATTTTTAATATAAAGGTACCACAATATATTATTAAGACAAAAAGCGGGCTATGAGAGAATAAGCATAACATTATTGTATTTGTTTAAAAACAAAGTTTGAAAGGATACGGATGCCAACAGTTAACATTTCCTACATTGTCTGAATGTTTATAGTCAGTGCATCTTGTAAAGCTGTGTAGTTAACAGTTACTGAATATTTAGTTCATGTGCCAGGCCCTGGATTCAATGCTTCACGCGCAGTATTATTTCATTTAATCCTCTCTGCAGCCTGAGATGGTCTAACCAAGTGTTTTACGGAGTTGAAATTGAGGCTCAGAGAATAGGGTTAATACAGGCAGAGCTGGACCATAAACCACGTGTCTCTAACAGCAGCAGCGTTCTTGCTTTTAATGTCAGGCTCAGCTGCCTCCTAGAGATAGAACAGGGATGCGTACCAGTTAGGACGGGCGCTAGATGTTACTGTAACAATCAGCCCCACAGCCACGTGGCTTATTCTAGGGAAGGCAGCTGCCATGCTCATGCCACATGCCCACCCGGGTCTCCTGGGACCAGGTAGAGAAGCAGCCACCATGTAGGCTGTCAGAGATGGGCAGAGAGGGTGGCCAGGCTCAGAGGTTCCGACTCTCCTGTGAGAGGTGGCGCGCTTCACTCCCCCACATTTCATTGGTCAGAGCGCGTCACAGGGCTGCAGCCAGCTTCAGGGGGTCAGGAGGAGGACCTGACATACTTGGCCCCCACCATTGAGACCACCACCTGCTACAGCCTGTTTGGGGGACATGCAGGGTGAAGGGAGGAGTGGGGACCATTAGGAAGTGACAGCAGGACTCAGGATGGTTTGCTTTCTCCTCACCCAGGTGGAGTTTGTCCCTGAGCTGCCCAAAAGTGTCCTCGGCAAGATCAAAAGGAGTGAACTACGGGAAAGGGAGTTCGGTCAGAGGCAACGGCAGTAAATTCAACATCCCTTCTGAGTGTGACCTTGGGCACACCCTGGCTGCCTCGGCGCCCCCACATGCGGGGTGATGGGGGAGGTTTAGGGCTGATGGGGAAGGGCCCAGGACGGCCAGCATTCCTGCATTTCTGTTCTGTTAAGTGAACATCAGTCACTACCCTGCCTCCAAGGCTCTTGTTCCTTTGGATGCCCAGGCGGGCGCTCAGATCGGGGCTGAAGATAATAAAGTGCTGACATCGACATCAGGGGGATCCTGCGTTGTGCCTTCATCATGTACATGAACCTGTGCTGAATGCGGTCCCTCCTTGCTCTCCCCCCTCCCCCTGGAGAGAGCACAGGCCTGATTCTCGCTCCTGTTGCCTCCCGCACACGCCCCAGTGTTCCCAGGTGGCCCTGCACGTCCAGTCGATGTCCAGGGCCCAGAGTTCCGGGAGTGATGCTCTGAGCAGCCCAGGCACCTGCCTCAGCTGGGTCCCAGCCTAGGCCCGGGGTGGGCACGGGAGTGACCAGCTCTTCAGGGACCGGGCTCCACAGGACTTTCCCAGCCTTCTCCAGAGGTGCCCTGTCCCTCATTCCTAGGAGGGGCCAGGGGCGTAGGGGTCTTACCCCTCAGATTTCCCCCATGTGCACCAGCCCACGCATTCCTTCCCAGGGATCCAGGGTCTTCCAGCCCTTCTCCCAGGGCCAGAGTCCTCCCTAAAAACTCCCCCTCCACACATTTTCAGTTCTTTCTGCCACCAGAGTCTTCCCCACCCCCTCCCCAAACCTGGGCATGGGGTTCTATGAACTAACCCTTCACTTCATCCATCCTTCGGATGGGACCCCCAGGGGCACATCACAGGCTGGGAGCAGCAGGGGCAGAAGGGGCTCAGCCTGGGGTGGGGAAGGAGCACATTTTGTCTCCTTCTCCCTCACCCCTGGGAGTCACTCTTAGGGAGATCGCCTCTAAACCTGCTGTTTCCCCGGGGGCACAGACACACAAACTCACAGGGAAATATACAGACACCACAAGACAGAGACAGCCAGACACAGACACCCCAAGGCCCACCTGGGCACTCAGGTGCAGGGATCATGGCCAGGCTCACACAGACTCACACTGTAAACATGGGCAACAGCTCCTTGAGGAGAACACACACACACACACACACACACACACACCAGCACAAACATACTTGGAAACAGAACACTGACATAAAGAGGAACACAAATACACAGATACAATCAGGAACATCCAAAGGGGCAGCAAATTCACACACACACACACACACACACACACACACACACACGCAAAACAAACACTTCCAAAATACTGAGTCATATTAATTCAACACATTAAGAATTAAGGTACTGAAGATGGCGGCATAGGTAAACACCGGAGTTTGCTGCCTCACACAACCACTTCAAAAATACAACTAAAAGACGGAATGGACATCATCCAGAACCACAGGAAGGCTGGCTGAGTGGAAATTCTACAACTAGAAGGAAAAAGAAAAGCATACCGAGACTCACAGGAGGTGCAGTGCGGAAGAAAATACTAAGGTACAGAGGCGCACACGGAGCGGGCTGGCGGCTGAGGGCGTGGTTGTCTTTTTCAATCGGGAGGGAGTCTCAGGCTCTGAGCTCCAGTTCCGGGCGAGTCTTTGGAGACCCAGACTCATACGGGAGAAGCGGGACTGTCTGGCATCGGTCAGAACTCGAGGGCAGCTTTCTCTCAGAGGTGCTTGCAGCGATTACCGGGACACTGAGAAGCAGAGCCTCTGAGGGCAGGACTGAGAGCAGCCATAACTGCTCACTCTGCCCTGTTGATCCCGTGGGACCCACCCCGACCAAGCCCTGCAGGGAGGCTTTTGCTGGATAGCCTCAGGCAAAGGCTAGATTAGCACCTCCCTAGAGATCCCAGGAGCCAGGAAACCCAGAGGTCAGAGTGGGACCATCCAGTTTGCAGCTTCTCGGACCCTTAAAGGACACACTCAGGGGGCAGACCCAGTGAGCACCAAAGCCCCACTGAAGCAAGTCTTGCCCTGGAGGAGTTTCTCCAGCACAGAAGTTCTCCCACTGCAGACACAGCTGATTCTCACAGCCAATTCGCCTGGAGGTCATTCCCTCCCAGTGTTAACTACAACAATCAAGGCTTAACTACAACAAGACTGTGCACAAAGCCCACAAAGAGGTGCACCAAGAGTGTCCTCCTCAGGTAATTGGGGAGGCTGAACCACTGGGCCCTAGAGGACACTTAGCACAGAAATCCACTGTATCAACACAGGGAAGCATAAAAAATGTGGAGACAAAGAAACAGGACACAAATGACAGAAATGGAGGAAAGCAAACTACTGGATATAGAGTTCAAAACCACACTTTTAAGGTTTTTCAAGAACTTTCTAGAAGCCGCCGATAAATTTAGTAAGACCCTCAAAAAGACTGGTGAGACCGCCGATAAATGTAGTGAGATCCTCAAGAAATCTAGTCAGACCCTCGATGTTATGATAAAGGACCAACTGGAAATTAAGCATACACTGACTGAAATAAAGAATATTATACAGACTCCCAACAGCAGACCAGAGGATCACAAGAATCAAGTCAATGATTTGAAATACGAAGAAGCAAAAAACACCCAACCAGAAAAGCAAAATGAAAAAAAGAATCCAAAAATACGAAGATAGTGTAAGGAGCCTCTGGGACAGCTTCAAGCGTACCAACATCAGAATTATAGGGGTGCCAGAAGAAGAGAGAGAGCAAGATATTGAAAACCTATTTGAAGAAATAATGACAGAAAACTTCCCCTACCTGGTGAAAGAAATAGACTTACAGGTCCAGGAAGCGCAGAGAACCCCAAACAAAAGGAATCCAAAGAGGACCACACCAAGACACATCATCATTAAAATGCCAAGAGCAAAAGACAAAGAGAGAATCTTAAAAGCAGCAAGAGAAAGAAACTCAGTTACCTACAAGGGAGTACCCATACGACTGTCAGCTGATTTCTCAACAGAAACTTTGCAGGCCAGAAGGGAATGGCAAGAAATATTCAAAGTGATGAATGCCAAGAACCTACAACCAAGATTACTTTATCCAGCAAAGCTATCATTCAGAATTGAAGGTCAGATAAAGAGCTTCACAGATAAGGAAAAGCTAAAGGAGTTAATCACCACCAAACCAGTATTATATGAAATGCTGAAAGGTATCCTTTAAGAAGAGGAAGAAGAAGAAAAAGGTAAAGATACAAATTATGAACAACAAATACACATCTATCAACAAGTGAATCTGAAAATCAAGTGAATAAATAATCTGATGAACACAATGAACTGGTGATTATCATAGAATCAGGAGCATAGAAAGGGAATGGACTGACTATTCTTGCGGGGGGGGGGGGGAAGGGGTGTGGGGGATGTGGGAAGAGACTGGACAAAAATCGTGCACCTATGGATGAGGACAGTGGGTGGGGAGTGAGGGCGGAGGGTGGGGTGGGAACTGGGTGGAGGGGAGTTATGGGGGGAAAAAAGAGGAACAAATGTAATAATCTGAACAATAAATACTTAATTTTTAAAAAAAATGAATTAAGGTACTGCCCGGCTGGTGTGGCTCAGTGGCTGAGCATCAACCTTGGAACCAGGAAGTCAGCGTTTAATTCCTGTTCAGGGCACATGCTTCCTGGTCAGGGCACATGCCCAGGTTTCAGGTTCATTCCTCAGTAGGGTATGTGCAGGAGGCTGCTGATCAATGATTCTCTCTCATCATGGATGTTTTTATCTCCCTCTCCCTTCCTCCCTGAAATCAATAAAAATATATATTTTTTAAAAGGAGCAGGAAAACACTTTCGGGTGTGATTACTACCTTAATGTGCTGATGGCTTCTTTGATGCATACATATGTCAAATATCAACAAGCTTTATTCATGAAAAAGGTGCTATTACACATAAATTATATTACAGTTAAGCTATAGGGAAAAAAATCTGATACAAAAACTAGAAAGGATTTTATGTTGTTGACAAACACATTGCATATATTTTTTACATAGTTAAAAAAGCTTAACTTATGAATTTACAAGAAAACATAAAACTAAAAAACAAATACCAACTTATAGTGGAAGGGAAGGTTACTTTTTCTGTTGTATATTCATGATATACCTGGATTAAATCCTTTGGAACATCACCAAATATATGTCTAAACTGTATAAAAAATGGAACACAGTAACCACAAAAAATGTATGATAAATATACAAATGAGAATAATATATATAAAGATGTTTATAGATATGGACATAATGGACAGAGATAGACTATAATAATACTGGTATTGTTATTTCAACAAAATTTAATCATAGACTTCTGGGCAAGATGGTGGCATAAACACTGTGCTCACCTCCTCCCACAACCACATCAAAAGTACAACTGAACTATAGAACAACCATCATTTAGAATGGCCTGAAATCAAGCTGAATGGAAGTCCTACAATTAGGGAATTAGGAGAGGCAGACAGTGTAACAGGCCGGTCATGTACCCATGTGTGGTGGCTAAAAATTGAAAGGGATATCTCAACTATGGAGGTAGCAAATGGGTCCTAGCCCCCACCCAGGATTCCAGTGCCAGGGAGAGAAGTCCCTATAACTTCTGGCTATAAAAACCAGTGGGAATTGAGGCTGAGGGAAACACAGGCTGCTGGAGTCCCAGGCAGTTCCTCTGAAAGACTCTCTCCCTCTGAGCTCCAGCACTGGGGCAGCAATTTGAAGGGCACCAGAGACATATGGTGAGGAACTGAATTGTTGAGCATCAGGGCAAGACCTGGGGGCAGCTTTCTGCCAGACTGAAGTGCTGGCAGAGGCCATTGCTCCTTAGATAAGCCCCTCCCTCCCCCAGCTAGCAGGCAGTTGCCATACTGGAGATTTCATCAACCTGGCTCACACTATTTGCCCTGCCCTGTGGATTCCAAGGCCCCATCCCAGACAACTTTCAGGCCCATCCAAGCTGTCTCCAGTTACTTTTCCATATGAGTGGTCTGTCTTGGTTAATGCTTCAGACTTTCCTAAAATCTCTCAAACAAGCAGTATCTGGCCTCAGCATGCCCTATACCTCTTACTAAGTGGCCCCAGCCCTGACACTAGCAGCAGCCGGCCTTGGTTCTCAGCTTAGCCTTTCCTGGGTACCTCCAAGCCCCTCACAAGTAGCAGCCACCTACAGATTGCTTTGTAGCAACAGGTGTTGGGTATGCAGAGGCCAGATGCTACTAGTTTAGGGTTTGTGAAACTTTAAGAGCTTTTAGGAAAGTCCAAAGCATGATCCAAGCCAGGTTGATTGTAAGGAAAAGTCAGTTACCTACAAAGGACCTTCTATAAAATTGACAGCTGACTTCTCAACAGAAACATGTCAGGCCAGAAGGGCTTAACATGAAATTGTCAAAGTGATGAAAAGCAAGGACCTACACTGAAGACTACTTTACCCAACAAGACTATCATTTAAAAGTGATGGAGAAATAAAGAGCTTCTTAGGCAAAAAAAAAAAAAAAAATTAAAGGGGTTTGTTACCACCAAATCAATAATACAAGACGTCATTAAAAGGTCTTCCTGAAGAAGAAGACAATGAAAAAGAAGGAGGAGGCAGAGAAGAAGAAACAGAGGAACATAGCTAAAAGAATAAAATAGCAATAAATATGTGCCTCTCAATAATCACTTTAATTGTAAATGGCTTAAATGCTCCAATCAAAAGACATAGGGTAGCCCAGTTGGTGTGGCTCAGTGGTTGAGCATCAACCTATGAACCAGGAAATCACAGTTCGATTCCCGGTCAGGGTACATGCCCAGATTGTGGACTCAGCCCCCAGGGTACAGCATGCAGAAGGCAGCCTATCAATGATTCGCTCTCATCATGGATGTTTCTATCTCTCCCTCCCTCTCCCTTCCTCTCTGAAATCAATAAAAATATATTTATTTTTAAAGATATTTAATGCAAATGGGAAGGGGGGAAAGCCCAGTAGCAATATTTATATCTGATCAAGTAGACTTTAAAACAAAGGCAATAGTAAGGGACAAAGAAGGACACTACACAATGACAAAAGTAGCAATCCAACAAGAAGGTATAACCCTTGTAAACATTTATGCATCCAACATAGGAGCACCCAAATATGTAAAGCATATCTTGATGAACATAAAGGGAGAGACTGGCAGTAATACACCCATAGGAGGGAATTTTATTTTTTTTAATATATTTTTATTGATTTTTCAGAGAGGAAGAGAGAGATAGAAAACATCAATGAGGAGAGAAAATCATTGATCAGCTTCCTCCTGCATGCCCCCTACTGGGGATCAAGCATACAACCCAGGCATGTGCCCTGACTAAGAATCAAACCGGTGACCTCTTAGTTCCTGGGTTGATGCTCAACTGCTGAGCCACACTAACCAGAGAAGGATAGACCACATTGTAGGACACAAAACAACTCTCAATAAATTTAAGAAAACTGAAATGATATCAAGCATCTTCTCTGACCATAATGGTATGAAACTGTTTTAATATCCCCACGAGTGACACACAGGATGCAAGATCAAATCAATGAGTCATTTAATCAATAAAGCCGGCGACTGCGAGGAAGAAGGGGCTCCAAATCTCGCAGTGCCCCCTTGGCTGAAACATCAGACTTATATAGGCAAATATCACAAAGGTATTGATTACATCCCAAGGTTTGGAATGAGGAACCTGGTTTGCAAAAAGCAGTCTGCTACAGAAGCTACATTGAGCAGATTAGTTATTGACAAAGATTAATTATAGTTTTAGGTCTTTGGACCACCGAGTCAACGAAAACACATTATCTGGAGCCACTGAGGCAATTTAAAGTAATTGTGCTGTCCTGGCCTCCAGGTGCAGAGGACTGTGTTTTTTAAGACCAGTAAGATTACAATCAATGGGATATTCAAACCACAATCAATGGGGTATTCAATTGAATGGAATGATTTATATAGTTCAGAAAATCAAAATAACTTTTCTATTGTTTTAGCAAGCAAATAATTACAGAAGCCAGAACAGCAGGGTTAAAATATTAAACAGCAATTTTTACCCGAGATGGTTGCTACCATGCTTCAAAACTAGAAACCAATCACAAGAAAAAAACTGAAGAACACCCAGAGACATGGAGGCCAAGTAACATGTTACTAAACAATGAACGCATTAACAATGAGATCAACATAGAAATGAAAAAGTACCTTGAAATAAGTGGAAATGAGAACAACCCAAAATCTAGGGTACATGGGAAAGCAATTCTGAGAGGGAAAGTCATAGCATTACCAGCCTACTTCAAGAAAAATCTCAAATAAACAATCTAACTTTACAATTAAAGGAACTAGAAAAAGAACAATAAACAAAGCACAAGTGAGTAGAAGAAAAGAAATAATAAAGATCAGACCAGAAATAAACAAAACAGCGTCTTAAAAAACAATACAAAATATCAATGAAACCAAGGGCTGGTTCTTTAAAAGGATAAAGAAGATTGACAAACCTTTAACCAGACTCATCAGGAAAAAAAGAGAATGACCCAAATAAATAAATAAAATAAAAAATGAAAGAAAAATAACAACTGATACCAAATAAATACAAAGGATTGTAAGAATATTACAAACAACTCTATGCCAACAAATTGGACAATCTGGAAAAGTGGATAAATTCCCAGAAATATACAATCTTCCAAAACTGTCAGGGAGAATCAGAAAATCTGAACAAACAGATTACAACTAATGAAATTGAAGCAATAGCCTGGCTGGTGTGGCTCAGTGGTTGAGCATTGACCTACGAACTAGGACAGCGGTTCTCAACCTGTGGGTCGCAACCCCTTTGGGGGTCCCCTTTCACAGGGTCACCTAAGACCATCGGAAAACACATATATAATTACATATTGTTTTTGTGATTAATCACTATGCCTTAATTATGTTCAATTTGTAACAATGAAATTGGGGGTCACCACAACATGAACTGTATTAAAGGGTCGCGGCATTAGGAAGGTTGAGAACCACTGAACTAGGAGGTCATGGTTCGATTCACAGTCAGGGTGTATGTTGGCTCGATCCCCAGTTGGGGGCATGCAGAAGGCAGCTGATCAATGATTCTCTTTCCTAATTGATGTCTCTCTCTCTCTCTCTCTCTCTCTCTCTCTCTCTCTCTCTCTCTCTCCCCCTTCTTCTCTGAAATTAATAAAAACATATTTTTTAAAAATTGAAGCAGTAAAAAAAAACTAAAAGAAAAACACAGCCTCCCAACAAGCAAGTCCTGGATTGAATGGCTTCACAAGTGAATTTTACCAAACATTCAAAAAACTAACATCTATCCTTTTCAAACTATTCCAAAAAATTCAGGAAGAGAGAAGACTCCCAACCTCATTTTATGAGGCCAACATTATCCTAATTGCAAAACCAGATAAAGACACTACAAGAAAAGGACATTGTAGGCTAATATCCCTGATAAACATAGATGCTAAAATCCTCAACAAAATGTTAGCAAACCAGACAAAGCAATACATAAAAATATCATACACTATGATCAAACAGGATTTATTCTGGGGGCCTAAGGCTGGTACAATAGTCCCAAATGAGTAAATGTGACACACCACATAAACAAAATAAAGGGTAAAAGTCATATAATCGTATCAATCAGTGCAGAAAAAGCATTTGATAAAATCCAACATCCATTTATGATTTTTTAAAACCCTCAGCAAAGTGGGAATAGAGGGAACATACCTCAGTGTGAAGACCAATTATGACAAGCCCACAGCCAGCATCATACTCCGTGGGCAAAAACTAAAAATGTTTACCTTGAGATCAGGAACAAGTCAGGGATGTCCTCTTTCACCACTCTTATTCAACATGGTACAGGAAATCCTAGCCACGGCAATCAGACAAGAAGAAGAAATACAAGCATCCACATTGGAAAGCAGGAAGCAAACTGTCACTACGAGTATGTGCCGATGACATGAGACTATATATAAAGAAGCCTACAGATTCCACCCAGAGATTACTGGAGCTGATAAAAAGGATTCAGTAAAGTAGCAGGATACAAAATAAATACCCAGAAGTCAGTTGGATTTGTATACACCACTAATGAAACATCAGAAAGGAAACTAAGATCCCATTTACAATGGCATTTAAAAAAAAAAAAAAAACACCCAAAAACCTAGAAATAAATTTAACCAAGGATGTAAAAGACTTGTACTTGAAAAATTATAAGACACTGAATAAAGAAACTGAAGAAGATTAAAGGAAAGTAGAAGCATATACTGTGTTCATGGATACCAAGAATTATCATTAAAATATAGATATTATCTAATGCAATCTGTAGATTCAACACAATTCCTATCAAGGTACCAATAGCATATCTCACAGAACTGGAACAAATACTCCAAAAATTTATATGGAACCACAAAAGACCCCCAAAGGCCACAACAATCTTGGGAAAGAAGAAAAAGTTGGAGGAACTACACTCCCTGATATCAAACTATACCACAAGGCCATAGTGATCAAAACAGCATAATACTGGCATAAAAACAGACATATAGATCAATGGAACAGAATGAGAGCCCAGAAATAAATCCATGCCTTTATGCTCAATTAATATTTGACAAAGGAGGCAACAATATACAATGGGGTAAAGATGGTCTATTCAATAAGTAGTGTAAGAAAAATTGGACAGATAACTTGTAAAAAAATGAAATTAGACCACCTTCTTATACCACACACAAGAATAAATTTAAAAAGAAGTAAAGACTTAAATGTAAGACTCAAAACCATAAAAATTCTAGGAGAAAAAAATCCTAGATGAAAACATAGGCCATATATATATATATATATATATATATATATATATATATATATATATAATATGTGTAAAATATATATATTTATCCTAATATATAAAAGCCCAGGGTTGTAACACTGATCAAAACGGAAGGCTGACCAACCCGGAATTCCTTCAGTCAGCACATGACGACTCAGCACTGACTGCCCAGGGGGCTGAGACCCAGAGAGAGAGGCAGGGTCTGATCCCAGCCTCTGTGGCAGCTGTTGGTCAGTACTTGCCTCTCTCTTTCTCTCCCTCTTTCCTTCCGGCTTTGCCAGCAGTGGGGCCTTTCTTCCTCTCTCAGCGGCCTGGGGGCTGCTGTTCAGTCCCGCCTCTCTGAACAGGCCCGGAGATAGGCCTGGAGATGCAGACTGGCATAGAAACTGACCAATCAGAACTAAATTTGGGTGCTTTGGAAGCCAATGGCTGCCTAAGAGGCGGAGCTTTTGATGTTGTTTGGCATAGAAACCGACCAATCAGAACCAAATCTGGATGATGTGGGGAGCCAATGGCTGCCTAGAAGGTGAAGCTTTTGAAATTGATTGGCATAGGAACCAACCAATCAGAACCAAATGTGGATGCTGTGATGAACCAATGGGTGTCTAGGAGGCAGAGTTTTGAATGCTGACTGGCACTGAAACTGACCAATCAGAACCTAATGTGGGTGCGGTGTGGAGCCAATGGCTGCCTAAGAGGCAAAGCTTTTGACGCTGACTGGCATAGGAACCACCAATCAGAACCTAATCTGGGTGACGTGGGAGCCAATAGCTGCATAGGAGGCAGAGCTTTTGAAGCTGATTGGCATAGAAACCAACCAATCAGAACCAACTGTGGTTGCTGCAACAAGCCAATGGCTGCCTACGAGGCAGAGCTTTTGACACTGACTGGCATAGGAACTGACCAATCAGAACAAAATCTGGGTGCTGTGGAAGCCAATGGCTGCCTAGGGGGCGGTGCTATTGATGCTGACTGGCATAGGAACTCACCATTCAGAACCAAACCTGGGTGCTGGGGGAGCCAATGGCTGCCTAGGAGGCGGAGCTTTTGACATTGTTTGGCATAGGAACCAACCAATCAGAACCAAATCTGGGTGCTGTGGGAGCCAATGGCTGCCTAGGAGGCAGAGCTTTTGATGCTGACTGGCATAGGAGCTGACCAATCAGAACCATCTGGGTGCTCTGGGAGCCAATGGCTGCAAGGGAAGGCTGTTTGGGGTCAAATCAGGTCAGCAGGGGAGGGCAGGTGGGGGCAACCAGTCGGCAGAAGAGAACAGTTAGGGCCGATCAGGCAGGCAGTCAGGTGAGCAGTTAGGAGCCAGAGGTTCCAGATTGCGAGAGGGATGTCTGATTGGAGAGGGTGCAGGCTGGGCTGAGGGGACACCCCCCCCCCCCCCCGTGGACTAATTTCTTGCACTGGGCCTCTACTAATATATATAAAATCCTATATAATAAAGTCATAATATGCAAATCAACCAAACAGTGGAACGACTGGTTGCTATGACACACACTGACCACCAGGGGGCAGATGCTCATCACAGGAGCTGCCCCCTGGTGGTCAGTGCACTCCCACAGGTGGAGCTCTGCTCAGCTAGAAGCTGGGCTCACATCTGGCAAGCACTCCCTCCTCTACTGCAGGTGGGCGGTAAGGAGGGAGGGGTCCGGGACTGCAAGGAGAGCCCCAGACTGCGAGAGGGATGTCTGACTGCCAGCTTAGGTGAACATCTCCCGAGGGGTTCCGGACTGCGAGAGGCACAGGCCGGGCTGAGGGACGAATCTCGTGCACTGGGCCTCTAGTATAATATATATTATACATATCCTCACCTGAGGATATGTTTTTACTGATTTTAAGGGAAGGGAAGTGAAAGGAAGAAAGAGAAAAAAAATCATTGTGGGAGTGAAACATTGATAGGTTGCCTCTTGTATGTAACCTGAACAGGGGTCAAACTCTCAAACCAGGTATGTAACCTGACCAGGAATGGAACCCACAACCATTTTGGTGCATGGGATATTGCTCCAACCACCCACGCTGCCCAGCCAGGGCACAATATTCTTTTGATATGTCATCTCAGGCAAGGGAAACAAAAAAAATAAACAAATGGGACCATGTCAAACTAAAAGGTGTTTGCATCTCAAAGGAAACTATCAACAGAATGATAAGACAACCCACTGAATGGGAGAAGATATTCACCAATGACACATCTGATAATGGGTTAATATCCAAAATTTATAAAGAACTTATTTAATTCAACATCCCCCAAAACAAACAATCTAATTTAAAAATAGGCAAAGGACCTAAACAGACATTTCTCCAAAGAAGACATATAGTCAATAGTCATATGAAAAGATGCTCAACATCACTAATCATCAGAGAATTGCATATTAAAAACACAATGAGATAGCACCTCACACCTGTCAGAATGGCTGTCATCAATAAACCTGGGTGCTGGGGTTTTATTTTGACAAAGATAAATCAACAAACAACAAGTGCTGGCGAGGATGTGGATGAAATGGAATCCTGGTGCACTGCTGGTGGGAATGCAGACTGGAGCAGCCACTGTGGAAAACAGTATGGCGTTTCCTCAAAAAATTAAAAATGGAACTGCCTTATGACCCAGCAATTCCATTTTTGGGAATATACCTGGACAAGCCTGAAACATGATTTGAAACAATATATGCACCCCTATGTTCACCAAAATTTGGAAGCAGCCCAAGTGCCATCAGTAGATGAGTGGATAATAAAGCTGTGGTACATTTACACAAGGGCATACTACTTGGCTGTAAAAATGAAGAAAATCTTACCTTTTGTGACAGCATGGATGGATCTGGAAAGTATTGCGCTAAGTGAAATAAGCCAGTCAGAGAAAGACAAACACCATATGATCTCACTTATATGTAGACTCTAATGAACAAATAAACGAACAAACAAAATAAAAAGACTTATATATACAGAGAACAGACGGACAGTTAGCTGCCAAAGGGGAAGGGTATTGGGGGACTGGGAGAAAAATGTGAAGGGATTAAAAAGAAAAAAAACTCAGACACACAACAGGGTGGTGATTACCAGAGGGTGTGGGGGGAGGTAGAAGAGGGTAAAGGGGAGATAAACAGTGATGGAAGGAGAGGTGACTTGGGGTGGTGAACACACAATATGATATACAGATGATGTTTTATAGAATTGTACACCTGAAACCTATATAATTTTATTAACCAATGTCACCCCATGAAATTCAATGAAAATGTAAAAGATAAATATTTTTTAACGTTTATGGATTTACACTATTCTTATTTATAGACACATGGCCTTTCATCCTCCACAGGGCGGGGGGGGGGGGGTGGGCAGGAGGTGACGTCAGGGTTCTAGGAGAGCAAGGTGGCTGTTGCAAGCCTTCTGAAAGGCCACGCTCTGGGAATTCACCCTGTGTCACTTTCTCCGCATTTCATTGGTCAAGGCAAGTCCCAGGCAATGGGATGCAAGGGATAGAGATAGACTCTCTCAGCGCCGCTGGGTAAGAAAGGGGTTGGTTGAGGGTCATTTCAAGTTGGGGGAAGGTATTTGACACAATCCGAGGTGGGGGACACGGAAAGAGGAAGGAAAGCCCAGGAATAACTGGGGTGTTGCTGCAAATGCACTGGGCACCTCCCACCCTAAGCACCATGGGAAATAGGGCTTGCTTAGAAGGCTGCAAAGCTCAGCCCTCGCCCATCCTGGGCCATCCTACTCTTCCAACCTGAACAAGGAAAATGCAGGGAGAGTCAACAAGAGGAGGAAAAGAAGTAACCTACTGCCGCTGGGCAGGGGTTGGGAACCAGAATGATGTTCTAAATCTCCCCCTGAAAATCCACATGCTGCCCCATGCGGGCCGTGTTTCTGCTTTCTTTAAAGTAGACATTCTCAAATTCCACTCCCGGGGAAGTTCCAGTGGCTCTTAGGTTCTTACTGTTTTTAGAGCAATACTGCCTCTGCTTTGGGTCTGTCCTCTTTTTTTTTTTTTTAATATATTTTATTAATTTTTTACAGAGAGGAGGGGAAAGGGATAGAGAGTTAAAAACATTGATGAGAGAAACATCAACCAGCTGCCTCCTGCACACTCCCTCCTGGGGATGTGCCCACAACCAAGGTACATGCCCTTGACCGGAATCGAACCTGGGACCCTTGAGTCCACAGGCCGACCCTCTATCCACTGAGCCAAACCGGTTAGGGCGGGTCTGTCCTCTTTAAAATGTTCTGCAAGAATTTATAACTTGTTCATGTTCTTTTTCAAAAGCTATTCACCATCACTTTCTTTGTAAAGAGATGGTGGGCTGGGGTGCTCTGCCCAGCATAATGAGGTCACATACTGGCAAGATGGGGTGGGGGGGTCCTACAATATGCACCATTTTAATACTTATATGGAAGTGTGGGTTTGGTAAGAAAACTAAACTTTCATGGTACTTGGTTAGTCCTAAAGGGCTCCCGGGTAATAAAAAAAATGCTTAACTACCTAAGTTTATTTTGTATTAAGATCATATTTGTGCAAAGTCCCACTGAACGCACCTCGAAGCCTCCAGTGCCCCGCATGGTCCCTAAAGCCGGCGAGGACCCCAGTGCATACTCTGTAAGTGAACGGATGAGCATCATCATCGTCATCCTCACAGGCAGAGGTGGGAGAATGCCCGGATCGCCATGAAACACGTTATAACAGGAACGATGCCTGATCCTTGCATCAAGACCCTAATTGTTGTTGGGTTCCTGTTGCCACGTGTGAGAAACAGTGAAAGAGAGAGGAGTATTTTAGACAGGCCCGGAAGTTAGGTTTAGAAAAAATCTTAGCAGTCAGCATCTGGCCTTTCCCTTCACACAGCTTCCTCATCAGAGCGTCATTGGAGGTGTTACGCCCTGAACAAGTGCGAGTGAGGCGACTTTCTTCTGCACCAGCCAGTCAATTCCTTCTTTTTAAAGTTAATCTATTTTCTTCTGATTTTGCAAGTTGTAAAAAATACAACTTTAGACCCAGATTCTGTGTTCAGCACCAGACAGACCAAACCTATACTCTGCCACGCAACACTCACTCAAATCATTGCATCTCCCCCGGTGTCGAATATATGACAAAAATTGGTTGTTCCCTAATGCAAAGTCAAAGGAAAATTTTTCTTCACTAACGACATCACACTGGGTGGGAAGTATAGGGACTACCCATCCGATGGTCTTGAACTTTGTGGTTAAAGACTTTGAGAGGTGACAGATTCGCCAGGGATCTGTCAAGAGTGTTCATTACAGACTTTGAAATCTTGGACGGTGAAAGTTCATCAGAGTGCCTCTTGCAAGTACGATCAGTCTTTTCAGCACTGATTTGATGGTGCCTAACCACAGTGCATAGAGAATGGAGGTTTTCATTAGAAATTACTGATGTAATAGAGCGCATCTGAAAGCAAGAGGTATCGGTGGCCTATGGTTAAAATTTACAGTCTCCCCCCACGCCACCTCCCCACTACGCACCTGAAACGGAATCCTGGCTGCTGCAGAGGAACTGTTCTTAACGGCATTCCTGTAGCCCAGGGATGACCCCGCCCATGAGGGCAAAGGTGTGGCTGGTTAAGTGACTGATGTCTTTAAAACCATGAACGTAAAACATGAAAACCTGGGTGAACGGTAATTGGGTGAGTGAAAGAAATTTATGGCTGACAGAAGGCGTAAAAAATGCAGGATGCCCAGCCAGCTTGGCTCAGTGGTTAGCGTAGATCTATGAACCAGGAGGTCATGATTCCATCCCGGTCAGGGCACATGCCCAGGTAGTGGGCTCAGTCCCCAGTGAGGGCATGCAGGAAGCAGTTGATCCATGATTCTCTCTCATCATTGATCTCTCTCTCTCTCCCCCCCCCTTCCTCTCTGAAATCAATAAAAATACCTTTTTTTTAACGGAGGAGAATAGCGTGTGGCTGGTTATGGGAGACCAGTCCCTCTGTTGATCCTTGTTGACTTTAGAACAACCTATTATTTTCGGTAGCTTTTTTTTTCTGGAAATAAAAATTTGACTGACATCTAAACGTGGGAAATGAAATAAAACACACCCAATGCAGCGCCCCCAAAATCACTGGCCTGCATCTTCCCTTCCTTCTGCTGTGATGCCTGCCAGTGGTTGTCAGAATACACGTGGGGAGGGGGCACTGGGGGTCCCCTGGCGTTACCTGAATGAAGGTGGTGGGTTCCACCTGCAGGTGGAAGGTGCACAAAGGTGCCAATGCCTTCCCCACCCCACCCCCACCCACCCCCAACCCCACCCCCACCCCAGCAGCCCGTACCTCTGCTCTGGCATTTAGGACGGGTTGGCCTGCTGCCAGTTTGGGGGGGATTCGAGGGGAAGGGCGCTGCTGGGGAGAACCAGGAGGGTCTCCCCAGTTCACCTGCTCCCCCTTCCCCCAGTTCCCTTCCTGCACGCGCGCGCCGCAGCGTGGCACCCCAGGCACTAGGAGGGGTCGGGTCAGGAGAGGGCTGACGGGTGGGGAGACGAGGCCAATGAACACACGCTCCAGCTGCGGAATGGAGCTGCCAGCTGATTTGGGGCCCACCCGCGCCCCTTTATGGAGTAAGGGGGCTTCTGCCAGGCGAGGTGTCCCCGAGTTGGGAATTTCTAAGATGAAAAAAGCCTTGCGAGGGTTACTCAAGACCCCAGGTTTACCCTCCTGGTCCCAGAAAGCCCTGCGGCGGATTTGCCAGGTGTGCGGGTGCTTGAGGGCATCGGCCGCTGCGCGTGGGCCAGCGTGACTGTCCCTGTGCGCGTTTTGCAGCTACTGGATGTGTGACGCGGGGAAGGCGGATGCCCTGAGGCCGACCTCCGCCTCTAACACCGCGCAGGTCTCCCCGCGCGCGGGTCACCGGGCTTCTGGCCGCGCCCACAGCCCAAGGCCCCGGAGAGGACGCGCCCTCGGCGGCCCCAGCCCGGAGCCGAGTGGCAGCGGGCGTGGAGGCAGGTGGCGGTGCACCCCATCGGGCTCCAGTCGCTTCTCTGACGCCGCAGCCAGAGCGGAGGCTGGCGAGGCGCGCGCCCTCCGGTCGCGGGGGCGGGGGCTGCGGCGCCGCGTGCCCTCCCCGAGGGCGGAAAGCCGAGCGCCCTTGCCACCTCTCCACCTCGGCGGGGCGCCCGGCAGAGTGGGCCCCCTGTGAGTGCGCCCGCGGGCCGGTGACTCAGGTTCCCGCTGACGGCGAAAAGCGGGGTGCCGGCGGGACAAAACCAAAGCCCAGAAACCAAATGCCAGGTGGCGGGGGTGCGGTTCAGTGTCGCCGTCTGGAGAGTCAGAGCCTCCGGGCTGTGCGGGCTGTGCGAATGTGCTGGGCTGCATATCTGGGCTTCGGCCAGACGGGTCGTGCTGTGCTGTCTGTTCCTAAAACACACAGATCGGAAGGTACTGACATCAGGCCAGGCCTTGAGATATGGTCTCATGGCCCCTTCCCAGGACGCTGTACGCTCTGTTCCTAGAACACATAGATAGGAAGGTAGTCACTGTATGATGCTGTACTGTGCCGGGAACTAAGGTTTGGTAACTTTGTGGTTTTTACAAATAAAAACGCTGTAATCCTGTAGTCTGGGCTGCAGTTTCAGCCTCTGCTTCGGCAGGGTGCTGTGACTGTAGTCAGCTGGCCAGCTTAATAAAGGCTCTTAAATTTGAATTCTGAGTAGGTGGTCTATCTGGCTGAGTGAACCCCCCCCCCCCACACACACACACACACACACACCCCGCAAGCACCAGCTCTCCGGCTCCCCGGCACACTCCCCGGCCAGGATGGCGCGCAAGAGCGTCTCCAGCAAGCGCAGCGGTGCCCTTTCCTCTAGACACGCAGAAGCGGCTTTTAGGAAAGAAACACGCGACGCGAGGGCTCTCCCTGCCGAGGCGGGAGGCGGCCGGGCTATGGAACTCGCAGGCGGTCAGTAGGCTCGGAACGTGGAGAGGCACCGGCCGCGCCCCTGCGTCTGGCGAGCGCAGCGGCCTGCCCGCGTCTCAGACCCCACGACCTATTCGGTCCCAGCATCCTCGTCCTGCGGCTCCACACGTCCCGGAGGGGGCACCGCTCCGCCCCGCCGGCGTCCAGCGCGCCCGCCGTGGCCCAGCGAGACCTGTTGCCCGCGCCCTGCTCTCGCCGCCCCTCCTCCGGCTCGCCTCGGGCGGGTTTCGGGAGCGCCTCTGGGCGCCGCGGGGGCCCCAGCCCAGGCTCCCAGCCCCGCCTGCGTGGCAGGAGCCGCCGTCGACCTCGTTAGAGCGTTTTTGAAGGTGTGCACCGGGTCGCTGGAGCCCAGGGCGCGTCTCTCTCCGGCCCGCCTGCCTCGCCCAGCCCCGCGGAGATCGCGAGCACCGGGCGCACCGGGCCGCCGCCGGTTCCACACCCAGCGGCGCCCACGCGGAATTCACCGGCGACCGCCTCCTGCGATCACAAGCGGAGGCTTTAAGCAGGGGTCGGAATAGACCGCCCGCCTCTGCGTCCACCCCCTGCCCTTTCCCTCCTGCAGCGAAATCGCCCGCCCCCACCCCCGGCCGCCGCTCAGGACCCGCGGAGGGCGCGCGGGGACTCTAATCTGGGCTGTGCGGTCACCAGGTGGCTCTTCATCTCTTGACCAACAAACACTGACCCAGGTGGCCAGACAGCTGGACAGCGCCGAGTGTTACCCGCCGAGTTGGCAAAGAAAGATTTCAGAGCCAAGAACTCAAATTATGAGAGAAAGTTTACTTAGAAAGTTACAGGGGTGGCAGAAATGAGCTGGCTGCGGAGCATAGGCTCGGAAACAAGTTACAGAAGCAAAAGCAGGGCCCTTGGAGCTTAGGAGAGGGAAAGGCAAAGGTAACGGGTCAGGGGAAAGCGACGATGCCTTTCTCCACCCCCTCTACCCCCCCCCCCCAGCTGCTCTCCTGCACAGAACCTCTGCTGAGCGGTGACCCCCTCATGGGCAGAGACCAGACCAGGGCTCCCAGCGAGCCCCCTTAGGAGGCTGGAATCTAGCACGCACGGAGCAGGTGAAGGAAGCAACTGAAAAGAGAACTCGGAAAACAATCCTCTTAAGAAAAGAAAAGGAAACACCAATCAGAAAGGATATATGCACCCCTATGTTCATAGCAGCACAATTCACCATAGCTAAGATCTGGAAACAGCCTAAGTGCCCATCAGTGGATGAATGGGTTAGAAAACTGTGGTACATCTACACAATGGAATACTATGCTGCTGTAAAAAAGAAGGAACTCTTACCATTTGCAACAGCATGGATGGAACTGGAGAGCATTATGCTAAGTGAAATAAGCCAGTCAATGAAGGAAAAATACCACATGATCTCACTCATTCATGGATAATAAAGACCATTGTAAACTTATGAACAAAAATAGATACAGAGGCAGAGCAGCCTCGAACCAACTGTCAAACTACAGCGGGAAGGCCGGGGAGGGTGGGAGGGTGGGAGGGCGGCGGGGGTACGAGATCAACCGAAGGACTTGTATGCATGCATATAAGCATAACCAATGGACATAAGACACTGCGGGGTAGGGGAGGCCAGGGGATTGTCAAGGGCAGGAAAAAAAAGGAGACATATGTAATACTCTTTGTAATACTTTAAGCGATAAAACAATTTAAAAAAAAGAAAAAAAGAAAAGGATGGAGAAGAGCCGTAGCCTCCGGAGGGAAGAGAGGGTGGCGCCTTCGCTGAATTGGAACCCAGGCAGATAGTTAAACAGCCAAGCAGTTCACAGCCCTCTCGCAGATCTCGTCTTCTGTGACCAAGGACGCTTAATTGACACTTCTCCCCAGCCAGAGAGTAAACAGCTTAAGTCATCCCAACTCGGGGAGATAGGGAGCAGAAATCCAATTAGTGCCATTTGTGTCCTGGCTGGTTTGGCTCAGAGTGGTGGCCTGTGGACTGAAGGGTCCTGGGTTCGATTCTGATCAAGGGCACATGGCCGGATTTCAGACTTGATCCCAGTGGGGCGGGGGCGGGCGGGGGGGGGGGATGTTCAGGAGGCAGCTGGTCAATGATTCTCTCTCATCATTGATGTTTCTATCTCCTTCTCACTTCCTCTCTGCAATGAATAGAAATATATTTAAAAACAAAACGATTAGTGCCTTTTGCCAACCACACCCAAGGACAGATGAAGTTAAGGGAATAAATCTCATTTTGGTACATCAGCAGAAAGCTAATGAATATTCTATTGAGAATCACCCTAAGACACCCCCTCCCCCCCACAACTCCCAGCCTTTAAAACCTTTCAAAGTGAAGGTCCCGTGCCCAAGCACACCTGTTTCCATCAGCCCCATCATGCTGCTTACCAGGTTCCTGTTATTAATAGAAATAATTCAGTAGAAGAGCTATTGTAAAATATAGTTTTGAAAGTATGGAAGATAAATCACTTAAATGTAACTAAGATATTAATTCCCACCCCACTCCCCAAATTTGTTCCTAATAGGCTATGACCTAGTTTCCTTGCAGCACCGAAAGTATAAATCATCTTCAGGAAGGGACACACTTTACGGTGATTTCCTGCCATGAGGACATTCTTCGTGTCTAGCCTGAAGTATTGCTGCTTTAAGACAGGCCTAATACCTTTTATTCTGGCCCAAAAAGAGAAAGGAAACAAGCTTAGGCCATTGCGATGCTTCAAGAAAAGAGAACCAAAAGTCTGCTCAGCTGAACTTGAACTTAGCAAGGCTACTTGTTAGAATAACCACTTAGATGTCTTATGTGAGTAAAATTTCCTGGGTGGTTACCACATGTCAAAAACTGTACTACAGTCTGGGGATAAAATGAGAATGAAACCCGATTATCTGTTTAGTCATGTCAGCTGAAGTCACACCTGAATACCCTGCCCTTCTTGAAACAGAATATGGGAATAGAACAACTCTCTTTCCTCTGCCGGCTTCTGCTTACACACACTCCTACGAAGTGTGCAAACACACTCACCTGAGCCCGCATACCTGCCCCTACTTTCACATGCATACACACTCATGCTCTGCTCACCCCGACATGCACTGTTGTAGATGTCTTTTCTCAGCCTGTGGACAGGCCTGCAAGCCTCAGACCTAATATGGACCTTGTCAGACACAGCTTGGATGTTGAACACCTTGAGCTCATTCCTGAAACCCTGGCCACCAGGAGCATACATATTTATCCAGAGTGAGAGAGCAATATCGATCAGCTGCCTCCTCTATGTCCCCTACTGGGGATCAAACCCGAAACCTGGGCTTGTGTCCTGACCAGGAATTGAGCTATGACCTCCCGGTTCATGGGTCGATGCTCAACCACTGAGCCACACCAGCCAGGCCTCCTTTTTTATTTGAAGTATAGCACAGATTAAAAGTAAAGTGCATAGAGTACTATTCAGTCTACAGTTTGCAAATAATTTCCCTATGTTAGACCCTGTATTTGGGCTGCTGTAACAACACACCATCGATTAAACAGCAGGTCTCACAGGTCTGGAGGTGAGGAGCGGGACCAGGATGTGTCTCTTTCTGATTTGCAGACGGCTGCCTCCCTGCTGTGTCCTCATATGGTGGACAGAGTGAGCCCTGAAGGCTTTCTCTTCTTATAAGGGCACTAATCCCATCGCAGGGCCCACCTCCAAATACCCCACATACATGGGGGTTAGAGCTTCAACATATGAATTGGGAAAGACACAGCAGTCAGTCTGTGACAGACACCCACGCAGCCACCACTTTACCAAGACATAACTGCAGAAGGTGCTCATGCACCTCATGCCATCGTCCACACTCTGTAAATTAACAATCGTTCTTCTGCCCTCCATCTCCATAGATTAATTTTGCCTCTTTTTGCTCTTCATATAAGTGGAATCACACAACATGTAATATTTTGTGTCTGGCTTCTTTCACTCAACATATTCTCTGTGAGTGCCCTCCTTCTTGTTGCATGGATGAGAAGTTTGTTCTTCCCGCCTGCTGTATAATATTCCATTCTGTGTATCAATCATAATTTATTTTTCCATCCTATTGTTGGTGGACATTAGGGTTATTACTAGTTTGGGACTATTGTCTATGAGGAGTTTGAAGAATAAACATGAGTTTTTCCTGTGGAACTTGATAGGGCAGCCACTAAATAAAACCTGCAAACGGCCTGACCTGGGGCAACAAAGCCGTGGAAATGGGCTCGTTTTGCTTGCAAGGCACAGCCGATGTTGGACACTATTCATGATGAGGAGCTGGGCCATTGACCTCCTGGGGCCTCCAGATCTCTTAGGAGTCAAGGGCCCACCCAGACTTCTGTTTGGCTGTCAGTAGATACCCCAAGAGCAAAATGAGGCATAAATGACATCCTCGGGGTCAAAGGTCAGGCAAGAGCTCTCTCAGGAGATTCTCTTCAAATGATTCTTTCATTCTCTGATTTAAACAAACTCTGTCTTCTTTCAAACACGATTTGATGTGGCTTCTGTTAAGTGTCACAAACAGAAACAACAACAGGAAAACCGACTTAAAAATTATAAAACCTAAAGGAGACAATAAAAAAAAGTATGCCCTGGCCGGTCTGGCTCCGTGGACACAGCCTCGGCTGTGGACTGAAGGGTCCGGGTTCGATTCCGGCCAAGGGCACAGGCCCAGGTTGCGGGCTTGATCCCCAGTGTGGGGCCTGCCGGAGGCAGCCAATCAATGATTCTCTCTCACCAATGATGTTTCTATCTCTTTCTCCCTCTCCCTTCCTCTCTGAAAGCAATAAAAATATTTTTTAAAAAATTATAAAACCTATTAGGAAAATATAGATTGGAGCTGTGGGGTAGGGAGACTAATAAGAGTAAGGAGAAGTACAGCAAATTGCATATTGAGCTTCTTGTAAGGCAAGGCAATAAGGGAAGTGTGATGATTTCATCAAGAGTCTTGGAGGAGCTCTGGCCCAGAGGCTCAGCTGGCTGGAGCAACGTCCCATACACCAAAAAAGGTTTCAGGTTCGATTCCCAGTCGGGGCACATACCTAGGTTGCAGGTTCTATCCCTGGGTGGGGCACGTATGGGAAGTAGCTAATCAATGTTTCTCTCTCTCTCTTCCCCTTCCTCTCTCTCTCTAGAAAATTCAATCGAAACATATCTCAGGTGAGGATTTAAAAAAAAAAAAAGAGTACTTGGAGGAAATAATTGCATGATTAAATAAATTTCTAGACATTTTTTCTTAAGTCATTTTTTAAAATATATTTTTATTGATTTCAGAGAGGAAGGGAGCGGGGGAGAGAGATAGAAACATCAATGATGAGAGAGAATCATTGATCAGTTGCCTCCTGCATGCCCCCTACTGGGGATCGAGTCCAAAACCTGGACTTGTGCCCTTACGGGACATTGAACCATGACCTCCTGCTTCATAGGCCCTGAGTCATTCTTTCTAATAAATCCTGTACATAAAGTAAATTCTGTACAGAGCAAAGCATAGAACAAAGGAGGTGTTACATAGCAGTTAAGAGCACCGGCTGCAAATGCTGGTTCCACTACCGGCTGGTTGTGTGACCTGGGCAAGTCACTTAGTCCTCTGTGTCGCAGCTTTCCCTTCTGCAAAGTGGGGTGAGCATACGAACTCCATGCGGTTATTGTGAAATGCAGGAGCTCACACGGGGTCTGGCAAGTATTGATTACCAGCTACATTTTAGTAGCACTTCTGAAATGTCGCTAAGGCACTTTTAACTTTTCAAAGCACTTTTCTGTCTGAATGAATCTATTAAAAAGCTGGTCTAGGTGAAGGGACTTAACGAACGCCACACAGCCGGTTTGCAACAGTGGCTGGTCTCCTCCCTGGGTGACTGGGGTTTACAGAACCTGACGGTGTGGATATGAGGACAAGTCATTACATTGGCAGGACTAGGCAGCTCAGTCTGACAAAAATGCCACAGATCAGCCCTGGACCTTTTCTCTGTGATGCTTAGGTGGCCATTTCTGTGTCACTTTTGGCTTGAGAGCACGTGAGAATCGGGGCTCATTTGGCCTGAAACAGACACAGGGAATAAGCTGGGGCTTAAACGCAGGCCCTCCAGCAGCCGTGCCCATGCTGGTAACCACTGTGCTGCCGGTGTCTCGCCTGGCTCTCTTCCTGCAGGTGCTGCCCAGCTGCCCAGCTCACGACATGGTAGGAGCACCCACTGTTTACTCAATGTTGGTACAACAGGTGGTGGGTTCCCAAAGTCCCTTCTCTCCTGGCCACCCTCCCTCTACCCAGCCCTCCCCCAGGGTCTGGTCTTCCCTCTCCTAGACTTCCTTCCCTGGCTCTCTGTGGAGGACGCCACAGTGACTTCACAGTCCGGGGGCGAGGGGGGGTAGGGGGGGTTGGCTAGGATTGAGTGTCTCCATTCCCTCAGAGCAGAGCATCTGGAAGCTGAAAAAGCAGTGCTGACCATAGCATAGCTTCAGGTACGCGACTAGTCACTTATTAAGCGCTGACTGTGTGCCAGGCATTGGTGATACAACAATAAGATAGATAAGATTCCTTCCTTCATGAATAATAATAATAATAGCTAACATATATTAAGTCCTTACTATCGTCTAGGGCTGTGCCAAGCCTTTATGAGAATTAGTATTTTAATCTTCACAACAAGCCCACTAGGTAGATACTATTATCCATCCCATTTCAGGAGGAAATGGAGGCCCAGAGAGGCTAAATAAGTTGCCTAAGGCCACACTGCTAACAAGTGGAGGAACCAAGCCTGGACTCAGGCAGGCTGCCGGCCACACCTGCTCCTTTAACCAAAGCAGACCAACCATTGCATCCTAGTGGGAACAAATCCTGAAGAAGCAAACGAATAAAAAAGATATTTCTAGCCCTGGTCAGTGTGGCTCAGTTGATTGGAGCACCATCCTGTACCATGAAAGGTTGCGGGTTCAATCGCCGGTTGGGGCACATACCCAGAGGCAACTGGTCAATGTTTCTCTCTCACATTGATGTTTCTCTCTAAAATCAGTAAACATGATTCTCTCTCATCATTGATGTTTCTCTCTCTCTCCCTCTCCCTTCTCTGAAATCAATAAAAAATATTTTTAGCCCTAACCGGTTTGGCTCAGTGGATAGAGCATCGGCCTGCAGACTGAAGGGTCCCAGGTTCGATTCCAGTCAAGGGCATGTACCTTGGTTGCAGGCACGTCCCCAGTGGGGAGTGGGCGGGAGGCAGCTGATCAATGTTTCTGACTCTCTCTCCCTCTCCCTTCCTCTTTATAAAAAATCAATAAAATATATTTTTTAAAAATATTTTTAAATAAATAAATAAAATTAATAAACATTTAAAAAAAGATTATTTCCATTAGTGGGAACTAATCCTACGGAGAAAGTAAGGTAAAAGCAGGGGATGGGTGAAGGATAGCCGGACATGTGTGGTATTCTGGACAGCGATGCACACGAAGCTGCCAAAGACCCTCCCGCCTCAGGGCACAGAGCTTGCTCAGCTCTCAGCCTGGTCCAAGGCAGGCACCAAGCATTAGGGATGGGAAGGAGGGCAGGGAGGAAGGGGGCGAGGGAAGGGGGGATCCGGGCAGGTGCCTCCACACACACCTGCCAGTGTTTGGCCAGCTGTGCTGATTGAGAAAGCCCCAGAAGAAGGTCAGGTGGGCCGTGGGAGGGGCCTTCACCCCTCACCAGCCTCCTGACCTTGAGCAAGTCACTCTGAGTCTCCCTTTTCCCTCCTGGAAGAACTGGGCCGGGGCAGGGCAGGGGGCAGGGCAGGGGGCAGGGCAGAGGGCAGGGCAGGGGGCAGGGCAGGGGGCAGGGCAGAGGGCAGCGCATCACGTGCGGGCTCTGGACGAGGCCCTGTGGCAGCGGCTCACACAGGCCTGTGGCTGTCTTCACTTCACAGGGCAGCCGGCTCAGAAGTGAGCCCGGCATCTCACCAGTGGCCGGGGTCCTGGGGGCAGAGGTGAATAAGTGGAAGACCACCCTCGGGGGGCAGCTCTGGAATTTGTGGGGGGCTCTTGGTCATCACAAGGGGGGCAGCACAGAGCAGTGGCCCACAGAATTGCCCCACACCCTGCACAACGCTGGACGGTCCTGCTAGAAACTCATGAAGCTAAAAATCATATTAACCGTGACGACCTGTGCCTCCTCCTACCCCACCTGATGCCATGACGACGGGCGGCACTGAGCGGTACAGTCCACCACTTCGCAAGAACGCCTGTCTCCGCGTTGTCTCCACCTTGAATTTGTCTTGGTGTGATCTTTGTTTAAATTAAGGTTATTTTTTTTTCTTTCTCTTAACACCTGATCTGCTATCAGCCCAACTCTGATTTGATTCATGTGTCGTCCAGTCTTCACTTTCATTTCCTGGGTGTTCAAGAACTCACACATCACCCAGATCTGGGAAACAAAAGCTAAACTTAATTCTGGCTCAGGCCCCGGAGAAATGCAAGCAGAAGCGCTGCTTCCTGTTAAACAGAGGACAGAGGGGTTATTGCTGGGCTGGGGGAGGATGGAGTCCAGGTAACCTGAGAAGGGGATGACGCTTCAATAGGCTCACAGCTCCGGGGGGAGCGTGAGGGGAGAACCAGCACCGGGCCTGGCAGAGAAGTCCTGTCCTTGGAAACCACAGAGTTAAACACACACACACACACACACACACACACACACATACACACACATACACACATACACATACACACACATACACACACATACACATACACACATACACACACATACATACACACATATACACATACACACACATACACACACATACACACACATACACATACACACATACACGCACATACACACACATACACACACATACACACATACACGCGCACACACACATACACACACACACACACCAAACAAAAAACAAAAAACAGGGGAGCTGGGAGCTGGTGCAACTCGGCCCACCCAGATCCTTCAGGCAGGAGTGGAAAATTCCACTCTCACACATTTCGTATCTGAACCCCCTCTTTTAATTCACATTAAATCGCTACAAACATCTGCTTGCTCCATAACGTCTTCTGCTTTGGTGTATCCAAATTTTGCAGTGCATATTATTTTATGATGAATTAATCTCTTCTGGTTCCTCTATATGACAGTAGGGCTCGCTCTACTGAGCTGTGAGGGGCGTGACTAACTCTCACACAGTGCGGTGGGCACGGGGCCTGGGCCGGGACGGGCACTGCTGCAAGTGCCCTCCCACATGCTCCTCTCACCAGCTCTATGCAGCTTCAGTTATCACCGTCCTCGTTTTACCGAGGGAAAAACCAAGGCACAGAGAGGTAAAGTGGCTTGTCTGGGGTCACACAGGAATAGTGGACCAGGGGCTTGAGATCCAGTTCCAGAATCTGCACCCGTAACCACTCGGCTAGCCTCCCTCTCAGGTGAAGGGAATGACCGAGGGGCTCAAGTTCAGAATATTCAGGGGGTTTTCCAAGGTGTTTCTTGGAAAAAAGGAGTGATGGGGTGAGAACCACTGACCTAGCGCTAGTTTGTTGATATCCTCTCCCCGCATTCCTTACCCCATATGCTGCCACACAGTCCTGAATCTGAGCCACAACTGGGGTGGGAGTGAGGGTCAGCCGTGTGACCGCCCTCAGGTCCCTGCTGGCCATGTTCCCAAGGACTATTTATGGCCAGACCTTGCCAGGCCCCTCGTCGCTGAGGGGAGGGAATCTCCTCTGTGGAAAACACCGCGGTGGGTGGGGCGAGCCCCAGCGAGGGGGGGCAAGGGGCTGGGACTCACGAGACTGACTTTCCCCCCCTCATGCCGGGTGTTTACCGCGGTTCTGGGAAAGGGCCAGATTGCATCAGACAGGGCCTGCGGGGCTGGGCTACAGCCGCTGAGGAGGAGACGTGGCCTTATAAGTCGGATCCAGTGAGCTGGGAGGTGCCAGGAAACCAGACACAAACTAAGCTGTAGAAGGCCAGAGGGACAGTGAGGTACTAGTAAGCCAGCCATGATGGCCACCTTCCCCAGAGCAGCCAGCTCGTCGCAGCAGCCCCTGGGCCCACAGGACGAAGACCCCAGCCTGGACGAGTCCGACCTCTACAGCCTGGCGTATTCCCAGCTGGGTAAGGCCTGGCCCTGCCCCTCCACTCTGACCCTCCTTCCTCTGGCGGGGAATAAGGACTATACCCCAAAGCAGCGGTTCTCAACCTGTGGGTCGCGACCCCTTTGGGGGTCGAATGCCCCTTTCACAGGGATCGCCTAAGACCACTGGAAAACACATATATAATTACATATTGGTTTTGTGATTAATCGCTATGCTTTAATTATGTTCAATTTGTAACAATGAAATTGGGGGTCACCACAACATGGGGAACTGTATTAAAGGGTCGCGGCATAGGAAGGTTGAGAACCACTGCCCCAAAGCTATGTGGTGGCAACCGCAGCCCCCCCCCCCCCCCCCCCCCCCGACTCCAACCCGAGCTCTTTCCACCGCCTCCCTGGGAGGCCAGCTGCCTCCAGCCGCTCACTCTGCTCTCGCCTGCGTTCCCAGGAGTGGGAGGCCGGAAGGGTCGCACCAAGAGAGAAGCCGCTGCCCACACCAACCGCCCCAGCCCTGGTGGGCACGAGAGGAAGCTGGTGACCAAGCTGCAGAACACGGAGCGGAACAAGCGAGGGGCGCGGCCCTGAGACCGCGGGAGGTGAGGTGCCAGGGGCCCAGGGCCGGGAGACCCTCCGCTTCGAGGGCCAGGACGGGAGGTGCTGGTTGGGTGGGGAGGAGGGATTAAAGACCTGGTGTCTCAACACAGAAGTAAACGAGACATACATTTGCCTCAGTTTCCCAGTGACCGGTGGAAAGAGGGGCACGTAGACCCTTTCCTACTGGAGGGAAATGTGGTTTACAGAGAGGGAAGCTGAGGCCCAGAGAGGAGAGGGCCTTTCTCTGGAGTCACGGAGCGAGTGACGGCAGAATGACCCAGACCTCTGTCCCTCGCACCAACTGCTCTCCTTCCCCAGAGGAGGCCGGAGCACGCACCCCCCACGGCGACGTTGGCAGGACCACGGAGGACCCGGCGCCCGGAGGCAGGACCCGGGCCTGCTCGCCCACCCGACTCCCAGGACTCCCCCACCTGCCTCAGGCTCTGAGGGGCCCCCAAGGGAGCACCTGCAGAACAAGGGCACGATAGGGGGCAAGAGGCAGGGCGGGCGTGGAGGGGCAAAGCCACGAAGGCGCCCCAAAGAGAAAGGCGCCGAGGAAGCCGGAGCTCCCCGGGCGGGCGGCAATAAAGTGCAGCAGCAGCTCTGAGTCTTGTCCTCTCGGTGTGGCTCTGCGCGCCGGCTCCGTGTCTGCGGCCGCGTGGACCCAGAGCTTTGGTTCGGGTCTGTATTCGGTTACTGTGTGTGTGGCGGGGGGGGGGTCTGACTCTGCAGGGGCCTGCAGCGGGGAGTGTGTGTGTGTTCTGGCTTGGTCTGGGTGGGCATGTGCTTTGGTGCAGACGGTCCTGTGGTCTCTTCTGGGTGCAAGGACAATCGTCCGTTTCTTTTTAATCTGCCCATGACACAGTCCCCTCCCCAGCAGAACAGCCACCTTGTTGATCATGTTGTATTCCTATAAAACCACCTTTTGGAGGGAATCTCTTCACTGGTGCCGGAATGGAGCAAACCGAGACTTAAACCATTAAGGGACTCGCCCCAAGTGCCTCAGGGCTCCCAGGACCCTTAAGGTTCTCAAGTGAGGGGGCCCCTTTGCTCGGGGGCCGCCAGGACAGGGCTCTGGGAGGTCAGCCGGGGCAGGAAGGTTCTGACCTGGTGTTACCCGTCTCGGAACCAGGTTCGAGAAGAACGTGGGGCAAATTAGAGGAGTGATGGGAGCTGAGCGGACATACTGATTGAGATACGCGTTTGGGCCGCTGTCTCGAAGACTCAAGCCAAATGGGTAGAAAGACATCTCATTGGCACAGACCAGCTCCCAGGACCAAAATGGCAACGCCACGTGTCAGGGATTCCAGCTCCTTCAGCCCCTGGTTCTGCCACCTCAGAACATGGTTTCCACTTTGAGGCCCACGCTGGCTGCTCCAGGGCCAGCCTGTGGGAAGAGATAGGGAAGGGGCAGGGCGGGCCACAGCAACTCATTTCTAAGGCCATAACCTAAAAGTAGAACAACACATCACATCTGCTCTGAATTTAGTTACATGGCCACACCCAGCTACGAGAAAGCTTCGGAAAACCTAGTATTTAGCTGCATAGCCACGTGTTAGCCAAACTGGGGGAGGGCGGGTTTTGTTATTAAGGGAAGCAGGAGAGAGTGAATACTGGATAAAACTAGCAAGAAGCGTTTTCCACAGACAACGTAAGTGGGGGGAGGAAACCACTCGGTCAGGCCCTGAGTGGAGCCTTTTCTCCTCTCCTGACCCCTCCATGCCAGCCCTCGGCTGCAGAACTTGGGCACCAGTGGTTCTTAGGGACCCGAGAATAGGGACAGAGGAGTGAGCGCCTGCTGGAGCGGTACCAGATGCACATGCACAGCCGACTGAGGCCAGCTTGCGCCTTTGGAATCTCTATCCAGTGGCCTCCCCCGAGTCCAGCCTGGGAACAGCCTGGACTGTTCCTGTCTGTGTCACACAGGATCTCGGACTGAGGAGATGAAACGGCATCTAACCCGGCCAGTGTGGCTCAGTGGTTGTGTGTCGACCCAGGAACCAAGAGGTCATGGTTCGATTCCTGGTCAGGACACATGCCCTGGTTTGCAGGCTCGATCCCCAGTGTGAGGCATGGCGATCAATGATTCCCTCTCATCACTGATGCTTCTAACTCCCTCTCCCTCTTTCCATCTCTAAAATCAATAAAAAAAAAAAAATCTAAAAAATAGACAGCCCTAGCTGGTTTGTCTCAGTGGATAGAGCGTCGGCCTGTGGACTGAAGGGTCCCAGGTTCGATTCCAGTCAAGAGTACATGCCTGGGTTTTGGGCTCAGTACCCAGTAGTGGGTATGCAGGAGGCTGCTGATCAATGATTTTCTCTCATCATTGATGTATCTATCTTTCCTTCTCCCTTCCTCTCTGAAATCAATAAAAATATATTTATAAATAAATAAATAAATAAATAAATAAATAGCACCCAGCCCAACCCCAGCTGCTCCTGCTGGAGTCCCCTGCTTGCTTGGCCATCACTGGGACAGGGAACTTGCTGCCTGGAGCTGCCTGGTTCCTTCTCAGAGCTACTGAAACCTGACTCCCACCTACCCCAGAGCAAGCTCCTGTTTTCCTGGTCCTTTCTGTCTGAGCTGCCTTTAATCCCACCCATCCACGAGGCTCAGCTCAAATGCCTCCCCCTCTTCAAAGTCGTCCCTGGCGTGCCCTCACCGCCTGTCCCCTCGCCTCCCCCATAGCCCGTCCCCATCTCTGGATCTCACCCATGCAGCCTGTGCCCAGAACTCACCGCCATTTGCCATACAGCTCCTTGAGATTCCCCCTCCAACTCCTCTTCCCACATGTGACTTATTCGATCAATTAATGCTTATTGGATGCCTAGTGTACAGCGGCCTGGCTGAAGGCATGCACTGCACGGAGGGACAAATAGGAGCCTGGTATGATTGGAACCAGACCTTAGGGCCACTGTCAGCTCTTGAACTCAGGAGGCAAATGGCAGGAGCAGCATGGGGCAGTGAGCTCTCAGCTCAGCACAGATCTGCTATGTCAGCTTCAAAAATCATAGCCAACAGCTTCCATGCCCTGGGCTGTCCCTCTGTGATAGGTGCTTTATAGGCATTGTGTCACTGAATCCTTACAGTAGCCCTATAGGTGTACCACTATTGACCCCACTTTACAGACTGGAAATCTGAGGTTCAGAGAAGTCAAGTAACTTGCCCAAAGTCACACAGCCAAAACCTGCAGAAGCTGGGACTTTGAACTCAGGTCTATCTGATTTTCTACCTCTGGGCTTTTCCCTTTATGCTACATGCCTGAGAAGAAGCATGACTACTGACAATGAGGAATCCTGGAAGCTAGCTAATTCCTGGTCAGTAAGTCCTCTGAACCTCCGGTTTCTAACCTACCAGATGGTGAGGCTACCCTCTCCCCTGTCTATGTCAAAGGAAAAAACAAGCTGGGAAGTGCGCTGTCCCTCGCTGGCTGTGACCACACCCTGGACACTGGGTCCTATGGCACTTGGCCAGGAGGTCCCACATGCCACCCCTCGCTCCTGGCCTCTGATTGGCCTTCCCTGGCCTCGCCCTTCCCTGGCACAACCTATGCCTGGAGGCCTTTAAGCGGGTGTTCCAGGAACCAGGCAGTTCTTGGAATTACAGAGTGTTTGGTCAGGAAGGACCTCGGGGTTAGAGTCGCACTCTTTTTTTTTTTTTTTTTTTAATATATTGTTATTGATTTCAGGGAGGAAGGGAGAGGGACAGAGAAATAGAAACGTCAATGATGAAAGAGAATCATTGATTGGCTGCCTCCCGCCCGCCCTACACTGAGGATGGAGCCTGCAACCCGGGCCTATGCCCTGACCGGGAACCAAACCCTAACTGCCTGGTTCATAAGTCGATGCTCAACCACTGAGCCTCGCCGGCCGGGCAACAAGAGCCCACTCCTGACTCTACCCCTCCAGAACCTCCCTCCTGTTCCACCCCCTCTTCTCCTACACTCTTTCTTTTTCACCCCCGGTCGCATGTGATATCTGTTTCCCCAATTTCTTGGGTTCCTCCCAAGAAAGAGACAGATGACTGACCTCTCTTCCCCCTCAGGGCTTACGGAAACTTCCCCTCAGGCTGCCGCGATTCATTCAAAGGATTCCCAGCTCCTGGCAGAACCAGGACACTTACACGGGCTCTGAATTTGCTTCACAAGCACCCTGGCCCCCGCCTGCCCATTCCTTTCTCCAAGGCCAGCTCTCAGATGTCGGGTTTTAAAATTTCAGAATCACCCAAAGTCGATGTGCAGCTAGCAGTCCTTCAAGATGATGCTGGGCGTGGAAACAGCCACAGCGGCCACCCCTGCCGCCCTGCCGCAGGCTTTCCCAGCCTCGCCGTTCACGCAGAACTTTTGTGATTGCTGCCCCATGTGCATTCGCCCTATGCCACTACTTACTTAGAATTCTAAACATGACCTCCACCTCCTCCCTTCTGTACTCAAATGTATTTAAAAAGGAAACTGAGCAACCACCAAAGATGGAAACCCACAATCACTCATCACAGAAGACAAGTAAAGAGAAACACCTAACTATCATGTTATGACTTTCCAGTCCACCTGCGCACGACCTACCATGACCTTGCGTACAAAGAGCCATAGGTTTTCACACTTGGAGAAGCGCTGGTTGTCCATGAGCCAACCACCCTGCCAGGTGCTTGGCAAACCTGGGAGAAAGCCTCGTTGATCGCACACGGAAGTTAAAGAAAATCCTGGTGCGTGGCTCCCGCTCCCAGCGTCGCTGTCGTTGGTCTGGGGTACAGCTTAGGCATTGAGACTCTGAAAGGTGACTCTAGCCTGGCCGGCGTGGCTCAGTGGTTGATCTTCAATCCATGAACCAGAGGGTCACGGTTCGATTCCTGGTCAGGGCACATGCCCGGGTTGCAGGCTCGATCCCCAGTGTGGGGCATGCAGGAGGCAGCCGATCAATGATTCTCTACCTCTCCCTTCCTCTCCCTTCCTCTCTGAAATCAATAAAAATACTTTTTTAAAAAAAGAAAAGAAACGTGATTGCAGTGTGCAGTGAAGTTGAGGACCACTGACTCCAGGCTTCTGTCTCAGATTATATTTACCAACGACAGTCCCAGCAGGAGTTCCCACCCCACATGCTCTCCACATGGTGTGGCCTTGAGGGGCCTGGGACCGTGTGCCTTCCTTTTGAACTCGCAAGATCCTTCATGGCTGCCTTGGCTGATGAAGTATGGCACAGGTGGTGCCATCTGGGGGTGCCACACACACCCCCTTTCTCCCTGGGGTTCCTGGGCCTCCGACACCCTGCTGTGCAGAAGTCCAAGATTGCACACGTGGAGAGACAAGGCGGAGACACATGTTGGCGGGCAGGCTTCAGCTCAGTGGGGTCCCAGCTGAAAGCCATCCTCAGGGTCCAGGCACGTGAGGGACGGGAGCCTGCAGGGGTTCCAGGCCCAGGTGTCAAGTCACCTCCAGCAACTGCATCTTCCGGGATGAGACCTGAGCTTCTGTGGAGCAGGGACAGGGTAATTCCCGAGCACAGAACCTAGGAGCATAACAAAATTGTGTTTCCAGCACTGCGTTTGGGGGTGATGTGTTACACAGCAAGAGGGGCCAAAACGGTCTCAGTGTCCCTCAGACCTACGTCCAGATCCTGCCTGCAAACTTGGCTGTGACCCGGGAAAGGTTAGCGCTTCCCCTGCGTCTCGATTTGCACCGCTGTGAACAGGACATGGAAAGCGCACCCACCTCACGACATGGTTATGAGAACACAAGGAAATTGTGTTTTCCAAGCACTTAGCAGAGTACCAGAGCCAGAAAAAGAACTTGAGGAGATAGCAGGGCAGCGACTAACAGCGCAGAGTTTGGACTCAGCTCTTTTACTGTGTGACCTCACACCAGATGCATGACCTAATCATTATCGCACTGAATATTTCCCAAGCCCTGTGAGAGAGAAAAGACCTGGGCCATGTGCTCATCACTGCCACAGGGTGAGCCAGGAGTCGACCAGGTGTGCCGATAGCCATGCTCAAACCTTCTAGAGAGCTCTGTGCACCTCAGGGAGTGCCTGGGGGGAGCAGGCAAAGAAGCAGGGGACTCCAGTCCCAGATCCCTGTGCAGGCTGCCAGCCTTGACAAAGGAGGCCGCTCCGGGGGGCCAGACCCAGAACCCAGGCATCTGTCCACCCGAAGCAAGCACTTCCTTTTCTCCGTAAAACAAGGTTTTCCTTGCTTTTCTGATTACAAAAACAGTTCATGTTGTGGAACCAGAAGATGACCCCCAACCTCGGGTTCAGCCCCCCTGAATGACCCAACATCCCCTCCTGCCAGCTTTTGCGAAACACGTAAGTTATAAAACGAAAGTTGGGTTGTATCACTTCCCAGAATGCTCACACCGCTCCGTGCGCCTTGCCTGTCTCCCTTTTCTGGAGAACTGGATGGGAAAGTTTGGTTTGGTTTGGTTTGGTTTTTAACTGTTGGAGGAGATGATCATTTATTCATTCAGCAAATATTTGAGCCAGGGAGGGTTCTAAAAGCTGTGGGTACAGAGGTAAACTACGTCCTGCCTCATGAGCTCACATCCTAGGGTGGCAGACAAACAGTACAGGTGCACAAAGGAAATAAGAATGTCAAGGGAAGCCTGCCCGAGACGGTGGCCTTTAAGCAAAGTCCAGAAGGAAGGTAGGAGTGACTCATGATGAGAGTCCTATTTTTTTAATATATTTTTATTGATTTCAGAGAGGAAGGGGGAGAGATAGAAGCATCAATGATGACAGCGAATCATTGATCGGCTACTTCCTGCACGCCCCCTACTGGGGATTGAGTCCACAGGCCGATGCTCGACCCACTGAGCCAAACCAGCTAGGGCCTGTTTATTTTCTTAAGAGCACATAGTCCTGTCTGACAAACTGCATATTTTACTTATTAATTTACTGTCTGGGGTCAGGGGAGGCGACCACTGGCAGCTGGGAAACCCAAGGCAAGGAGAGGAGTTGAGTGGCCACAGGCAGAGAGCGGGCTTGGGGTGGGCTTGGGGCTGGGCAAGGAGGCCTAAGTGCTCCCCGCCACCTTTCCCCCCTCCCCCGGCCCAGCCCGCTGTCCCCCGTCAGCTGCTGCCCTGTTCCTGGAGGAGACGCACCCCCTGGGGCTCCGCGGCTGCCCTGTCGGAGCCACTCTGTCACCACCTTCCCAGCAGGGCGCCCACTGCCCATCTGACACAGGATCTCAACCACCTGCACTTATTCTAAGCGCCTTTCGCCACTTCCTCAGGGCTGGTCCCTGGCTCTCAGCAGGTGCACAGTAAATATCCCTGAGTGAATGTGTCAGAAACGGTCTCTCTTCACACCATCCTGTTGCTGGGGACGTGTCTCTTCTCATCTTTTCCGGTCAGAGTTCCACTCTTTCTGAAAAAATGAGCCTATTTGCATAATGTTGCCTTCCCACGTTACAGTTCCCCTCCCTGGTCCTCCAACAGGTCTGGCCTCCCAGTAAGCTCACCCAGCAACGGGTGTCACCATCCGGTTTACAGACCCGGGAGCTGAGGCTTGAAAGGACAGTGGCTCGCTAGGAGACCTGCGGCAGCTTTGTGGCCGCTGAGCTGGAGCTCTGAGCCAGGTCCAGAGAGAGACTTTCACAGGAGCCGCCCTGTCCCCACCCTCCATGCAGCCGATCTGAGGGCGTCTGCTTCCCTGGGAATGAAAGGAAGTAAAGGGGAATCCATGTACGTTTTCTGCGTCTAACCGAGTTGGCTGGACCTGCTCTGCCCTCCTCCTCCAGGGCCAGGTCGGCAGTGGCATCTGTTTCTCAGGCCGGCGGAGACAGCGTGAGGGCACTGAGGTCTTGACCAACCAGCTCTGCGAGAGGGTCCTGCTGAGTGGGCCCGTCTACCCACAAGACCTGTCACCCACCCAGGTGAGTAAGAGGCAGGACGGGGGCCACGGAAGAGGAGGGGCAGCTGACCTCTGCCCCAGCTCCTGCTCTTGCACCAGGGTCCCTGCCTTCCTCCCTCCTTGCTTCCTGGCATTTACTGAGAAAGCTTGGGCTGCATATTCCTACACCTGGGCAGGCGAACAATTCTGGAATTTGAGGGGATGGCCATGGGATTCCTGACTTGCTCTTCTCCTCTCCTCTGCCCTCTCACTGTGTTTCTGTTTCCTGCATTCTTCTTTTTTTAAATTTTTTGTTGATTGATTGATTGGAGAGAGAGAGAGAGAGAGAGAGAGAGAGAGAGAGAGAGAGAGAGAGAGAGAGAGAATATGTGCCCTGCCTGGGGATCAAATCTGAAACCTTGGCATATGGGGAGGACTCTTTAACCAACTGAGCTACCCAGCCAGGGCTGTTCCCTGCATTCTTCTGATTTGTGCTGCTCACTATACCCATCCTGGCAAGATATTGGACCGTCAGTGGCAGGCAGGGCAAGTTAGGGTCCATCGCACTCAATACAGGAGGGACCATGGCTTTATCAATACAGGGCTTGGGCACATCTATTGGTTGCCTCTTGCATTATCGCTACTGGGGATTGAGCCTGGGAATCTAACCAGTGACCTATTGATGAACCACATCTCATCACCGAGCCATACCAGCCAGGGCACTGCCCCTTCATTTATGGGTGAATGTTTCTGTTTTCTGGCCCTTTCATTCCTTTGTTCATTCATTAGAGGTGGTATGACTAGTAGTTAAGAGTATAGACTCTTGCCCTAACCAGTTTGGCTCAGTGGATAGAGTGTCGGCCTCAGACTGAAGGGTCCCAGGTTTGATTCCAGTCAAGGTCACGTACCTCGGTTGCAGGCTCTTTCCTGTCTGGGACCTGGTTGGGGCGCATGCATGAGGCAACCAATTGATGTGTTTCTCTCACATCAATATTTCTCTCTGCCTTTCCCTCTCTCTTCCAGTCTCTCTAAAAATCAATGAAAAAATATCCTCGGGTGAGGATTAAAAAAAAAATAAGTATGGACTCTTACCTGGCTGGTGCGGCTCAGTGGTTGAACCACGATGAACAAGGAGGTCACAGTTTGATTCCCAGTCAGAGCACATGCCCAGGCTGTGGGCTTGATCCCCAGTAGGGCGTGTGAAGGAGGCAGCCAATCAGTGATTCTCGTCATTGATGTTTCAATCTCTCACTCCCTCTCCCTTCCTCTCTGAAATCAATACAAACATATTTTTTTAAAAAAAAAAAGAGTGTGGACTCTTGGAACTATAGTTGATTACATTGTATTATATAATCAAAATTTGCTAAGACAATAGAATTAAATGTTCTCATACCAAAAATAAATAAGTTTGAGAGGTGATGGATGTGCTATCTAACTTGATGGGGGAAAGCTTTTGTAATGTATGCATATATCACAATGTATACTTTAAATAACATAATTTTATTTGTCAATTACATCTCAATAAAATTGGGAAGAAAGAGAGTGTGGATTCTCAAGTCATACTGTTTTAGTTCAAATTTCAGTTCTGCTATTGTTGGGGTTTGTTCTAGTTTAATATATCTTAATAGCAAAGAAACAGCCCAGAAAACACACAACATTAAAAATATGTACTGCCTGACTGGTGTGGTTGAGCATTGACCTATGAACCAGGAGGTCATGGTTCGATTCCCAGTCAGGTCACATGCATGGGTTTCAGGGCTCAATCCCAGTGTGGGCTGTGCAGGAGGCAGCCAATCAATGATTCTCTCTCATCATTCATGTTTCTATCTCTCTCTCCCACTCCTTTCCTCTTTGAAATCAATAAAATATATTTTTAAAAAAATATCTACTTACACATAGGACAACTCAGAAAGTATAGTGAATGGATGGAGTCCACTGTATGATTAAAATGCCAAAACACCATTTAGTTGCCATCAATAAGAAATTTACCTGTTTTTTTAAAATCCAGTAAGTGTGCCTTGACCTGTGTGGCTCAGTTGGTTGAGTGTCATCCCATGCACCAAAAGGTCGCCAATTCAATTCCCGGTCAGGGCACATGCCCAGGGTGCAGGTTCGGTCCCCATCGGGGTGCAATTGTTACCGTTTGGCATGAATAGCACACAGGTTGGTGTCTTCACAAAGGCCACCCAGACAGGCCTCACGTGACCCTGCAAAGCACCAATCGCTGCGCTCTGGAAGCACAGATCTGTTTTAAGTCCTGAGCAACATCTCACACCAGACGCTGGAAGGGAAGTTTTCAAATCAGAAGCTCAGTGGACTTCTGATAATGTCTAATTTCAGGAAATGCCATGGTACCAGGCCTGTAATGGTGAGGTTTCTTCACCCCTCCAGTAGAGGGCGCACTCTTTCGAGCGGCTTTGGTAGCCATTTGCTTCCTTGGTGTTTTACCGCCCGTGGATTTGCGGGCAGTCTGCTTTGTAAGAGCCATGGTATAGAAACCTCTTTACTTACCCCCCTTCTCCTGCGGCTGGAGCTCAGAGAGCTGGAGGCGGCACTGCTCAGTTCCCTCACCTGTAAAATGGATTGCTTTAAGGATTACGTGAGTTTATGCATATAAAGCTGTTAGGACAGTGACTGACTGGCATACAGAGAAGGCTCAGCAAATGCTAACTGCTGTCCTAGCCAGTACAGTATAGTGGTTAAGAAAACCAGATATCCTGGGTTCAAATCCCAGAGCTGCCACTTACTAACTTAACATTGAGCACAAAGCCTAACCCCTTTGGGCCTCAGGGTCCTCTTTTGTATAAAATGAACATGAGCAATAATATCCACAACATAGGGTTAAATGCCCATTCTTGAAAAGTGCCTGGGACATATAAGCATTTGGGTAAATTTTTTAGTTATAATTTTATTTTTTTTTTAATATTTTATTGATTTTTTACAGAGAGGAAGGGAGAGAGATAGAGAGTTAGAAACATCGATGAGAGAGAAACATCGATCAGCTGCCTCCTGCACATCTCCCACTGGGGATGTGCCCGCAACCCAGGTACATGCCCTTGACCGGAATCGAACCTGGGACCTTTCAGTCCGCAGGTCGACGCTCTATCCACTGAGCCAAACCGGTTTCGGCTTTAGTTATAATTTTAATTTTATTCCATCCAGTATAAGCTCCACGAAGGCAGAACTTTCTATTGGCTTCATTCACTGCTGTAGCTCTGGTGCCTAGAACAGTGCCTGGGACATTGTTGTTAGTATCCCATTGCTGACCGCGTTGGTGCTCAGTAAATATGGACCGAGCGTCCACTGTTTTCACACTGCTCCTTCTCTATGGAATGTGCTTGTCACTGGCTTCTTTCTACTAAGTGACACCATCGGAGTTTATCATGGTTTTTAAAATCTAGTCTGAGATTTTTTATGTTGGAAATCAATTGTGAAGGTAGATCAAAGCAGGGGAAGGGCATCTACTACCAGTGCCAGAAACACAATGCAAAGTGCCTTAAGCAGGAAAGAAGACTGGCTTGTGAAACTGAACGTTTCAGAATAAATTGCCACCGGAAAAGCTGGATCCAGGAGCTTAAAATAAATAATCCCAAGGTTCTCGTCTCCCTCAGTCGCTCTCAGCCCTGCTTTCCCTGCACTGGCTCCCGTCTGAGGCAGGCTCAGGCTCACATTCTACCGGCCTAGCAATCCCTGCAGAGAGAAAGCCCTTCCTGCCAGCAGGCCCAGGACTGACTCTCGGTGTGTCACGTCTCCATCCTTGAACTGCTCACTGCAGCAAGGGGCTGGCCGGGCCTGGGTCACGTGGGGGTGTCAGCCTCTGGAGAGGAGATGGATAATTCCCCAAAGGAAAATCCAGGTGCTTTTGAAAATATATGTAAAGCCCTAGGTGGTTTGGCTCAGTGGATAGAGCGTTAGTCTGCGTACTGAAGGGTCCCGGGTTCAATTCCAGTCAAGGGCACATGCCTGGGTTTCAGGCTCAATCCCCTATAGGGGGCGTGCAGGAGGCAGCCAATCAATGATTCTCATCATTGATGTTTCTATCTCTCTCTCCCTCTCCCTTCCTGTCTGAAATCAATTGTGTGTGTGTGTGTGTGTGTGTGTGTGTGTGTAAAAAGAATGGTGGACAGGTGGAATGCTCTTCTCTCGTCATCCTCTCACCCTCTGACCAGTTGACCATGTTTGCTCCACGAGCTCTCAATATTATTAGCACTTCCAGTTTCCAGGTCACCAGAGCACACGTTCAAGTGCTCTCTCTTTCCCTGAGAGGAAGGTACTGCCATACCCATTCTCCAGGTGAAGAAATGAAGGCCAAAAAGAGGCTCGCCAGGTGCCCCAGTAACTTACAAACTGCCTGCTTTGTCTTACACTCTGGTTTCACATATTCGTCCAGTCTTCGCAGAGAGATGACCGCCCTGCGGGCCAAGACCATAGCGCCCTAATTCTGTCTTCCCCTCCGACCCAGGTGGGACTTCCTGCAGAAGCATGGGAGGAGTGAACGTGTCCATTGCACTTGCCTGAGGTCTGAAGCAGAACCTATGGGTTAGGGAAGGGCACAGAAGGCGTAGAAAAGTTGAAAGGCTAAGAGATTAACATCTAGATCTTAGGGCTGCACACATGGTCTTAATGTAGGAGGGAATGGTTCAGACAGTCCTCAGAGCCACAGAGGGCAGAAGGCATTTATGAGAGAATGACAATTGAAGGAGGGACAAAGCCAGGTATTTAAAGAGCCCAGGGAAGAGTGTTCTAGGCTAGTGGTCGCCAAACTTCCGGACCTCACAGACCACCAGTGATCCACGGACCACCGGTTGGAGACCGCTGCTAGGCAGAGGAAGCAGCAGGTGCAAAGAAAGGCCCTCGCCGGGTAGGAGTGAGCCTGCAGTGTTTGTAGGGCAGCTAGGAGGCCAGGGAGAGGACAAAAGGGGTCGATGGGAAGGGTCATGAGGACCTTGTAAACCACTGAAAGGGTTTCGCTTTTCCTCGGGGTGGAATGAGGAGCCGTGGGAATCAGTGACTCGGTCATGCAGATAGCCTGTTGGGACCCAGGACCACAGCTGAGACAGGAGGAAGAAAAGTAGGTCAGCAGAAACATATATGTGGTGCACTGGTTATTAATGGAGGGTTCTGTAATCAAAGAAAGCATGATCATTTCAAGAGAAACACCGAAAGTGCTTTATTCAAAGTAATGTCCATTGCTAGCTACACATTCCCCCATCTTTCAGGTAATCCATGGATACCGTCCCAATAGAACTTTTCTTGTTTTGAGGCAAACCACTCAGAGACCCAATTTTCCACTTCTTCGTCTGTTTTGAAGTGCTGCTCAGAAAGTGTGTGTGCCATCGATCGGAACAAGTGGGAATCTGAAGGAGCAAGGTCTGGTGAATACGGCGGGTGGGTTAATACTTCCCAGGCAAGATCTTTTAACGTGTCTTTAACTGGTTTTGAAGTGTGTGATGGTGCGTTATCATGAAGCAAAATTACTTTGCCGTGTCTTCTGGCCCATTCTGGGCGTTTCATGATCAAAGTGTGGTTCAAATAGATTAGTTGTTGTCGGTAGCGATCAGTTTTAATGGTTTCGCCTGGTTTTAGAAGCTCATAATACACCACACCTTCCTGATCCCACCAAACGCAGAGCATTGTCTTCTTTCCGAAGCAATTTGGCCTTGCAGTTGATGTTGATGGTTGACCTGGATCAATCCATGACTTTATGCGTTTGGGATTCTCAGAATAAATCCACTTTTCACCGCCAGTCACAATTCGATGCAAAAAATACTTTCTTTCATGCCATTGAAGCAGCATTTTACTGATGACTTTTCGGTTTTCCATTTGTCTTTCGTTCAGTTGATGTGGCACCCATTTTCCTTCCTTTAAAATCTTTCCCATTGCTTGTAAATGATCGGAAATTGTTTGCTGAGCAGCATTTAATCTTCCTGCAAGTTGTTTTTGAGTTTGACATGCATCTTCATCCAATAATGCTTGTAATTGTTGGTCTTCAAACTTTTCCAGTTGACATGGACGTTCTTTGTCTTTCACACCGAAAGCATCACTTTTAAAGCATTTAAACCCGCGCTCACAAGCATCTTGAGATGGAGCATGTTCACCAAAGTATATGATGACTTTTTCTTCAAAATAATGAATTAAAACTTCTTTCAAATGCCCTCTTTTTGGCATGAAATTCGACATTTTAAGCATAAAAATATCTATGATGTTAACACCTTCAGCAAATTTGACATATGAAGTTTTAAAGCTTGTTGTCAATACAACAAAATAGTATACATATCAAATCACATATATATCACCATATGTGTAACTCCATCTATTGGAAAAAAAAATCCGCATTATTAACTGGTATACTTCTTTTGTATGAATAAGATAGCACATAAAAATATCAGCAGGGGGTGTGCTCCGTTCCTGGGGTTCCGCATGCAGTGGGCAGGACAAGCAAGGGATCTGGCGGCCAGGGGGGCTGACACTTCACAGAGGCTGCCAGGTGAGGGCCCCAGTTTGGGAGTGGGGCCCAGTGTCCACCTTGGAGGTGAGGGCTGCTGAAGGACCTGGCGTCTCTCTGCCCAGGGCATGTCTGCCCCTCTCAGACACCTGACATGGCTTGCCCTGAGGCTCAGCCCAGGGTCTGTATTCCAAGTCCTCTCATAGGGAGGCCTGGTAGAGCATCACCTGGCCTGGAAGTGTGTGTTCCCAGAGGTCCTCAGAGCAGTGGCTGTCCACACAGGGCCCAGCGCCCAATGGGCTCGCTCCCTGAGATTTCTGCTGCAGGTCCCTTCTGCCTGTGGCCCCCGTGTATTTATTTTTGAGAGCTTCCTTGTAGGTCAGACCTTATGTTACTAATAATAGCTAAAACCTACGGTCTGGTCACATGGCCGGCCCTGTTCTAAGCACTTTACAAACAATAGCTCATTGAGGCTTCCAAACCAGCGGTTCTCAACCTGTGGGTCGCGACCCCTTTGGCGGTCAAACGACCCTTTCACAGGGGTCGCCTAAGACCATCCTGTATATCAGATATTTACATGACGATTCATAACAGTAGTAACATTACAGTTATGAAGTAGCAACGAAAATAATTTTATGGTTGGGTCACAACATGAGGAGCTGTATTTAAAGGGCCAGAGGGTTGAGAACCACTGCTCTAAACAGTCTTATATTATGTTCCTCATGCTAGAGATGATGAAACTGAGGCACAGAGAGGTTAAATAACTTGCCTACGATCACACAGCTACTGAGTGGCAGTGCCAATTGTCTATGTGCATCATTGTCACAGCAGTCCTGTCCGCTGGTAGGAGTGGCGTACCCACCTGGTAGATGAGCCAAGCACAGGGAGGTTTGTGCCTAGTCGCACTGGCAAGTGTTGGAGCTGTGAAAGGAGAGCGGGGCTGTCTGATCCATGGCACCCTGCAGCCTCCCAGGTTTGCCTCCGCTCATGGGCTGAGAGGTGGGCCCCATTCTGCAGATGGGGAAACCGAGGCATCGCGTGTTTGGAGCATCTTGCTCAAGAGGGTGTACATGGGAAAGGGCAGAGCAGAGCCGGGACTCAACCCGGGACTTTTCTTCCCCGGGCTGGTGCTTTTCCTCTGTAGCCCTCCTGCTGGGCTTTCGGCTCTTCCTTCCTGGTGCTCAACAAACCTGGCCTCCCACCTTCTCCTCGCGGCCTGCGCAGCACAGCCTTCCCGCCTTGTGTTCCTGTGGAGTTCACAGAGAACACCCAGGGATGACCATCCTGTCCACGGGAAGTCCTCCCACCCCCTTTCAGCCCTCCCACGTGCCTGCCATGGCCTCATGGGGAAAAGAGAGGTGGGACCCTTTCCCCTCGCCAGGCTCCCTCTCCCAGAGTCAAAGGTGGGTGGGAAGGGTACAAATAAATCCTGCTAGGCCCTGGGTGTGGGGTGGGGTGGGTGCATGTGAACGATGGGAGAGAGATCCAGTGATCATGGGACTCCAGGCCTCATCCACCTCCACCACCACCACCACCACCCGCCGTCCCCCACCCCACCCCACCCCCACTCTCCTGGGAGGGGGTGGGCGGTGCAGTGCCTAGCCTCAGGGTCTCATATCCTCTGTGCGGGAGACTCAGAGGTGTGGCCCCAGCTCCACCCTCACCTCCCCCCAGCCTTCCCGCCTGCACTAAAGCCCATCTTGGTTTCACTTAGGGATTTGTTCCAAGCCTCAACGATGATGACATCACAGGGCCCAGGGATTCCCCACTTGAGTTCCAGTCTTCCTTCTGTCACTGATCCACTGGGTGGCCTTGAATAAGACATTTCCCTTCCTGACTCCATCCTGATGTCACATCTGAAGCTTCTGGTTCCTGAGCTCAGGATTCCCAGGCAACCCCGTGGAGTGCTCCACAGGCCAGAGCTGGGTCAGGGCTTGGAAAACAATCAGGAAATGGGTGTATGGTTCTTTCTCTTTTTAAACATCCTCTAGGTTTTCATTCTCTCCATAATAATAGCGGCAGCATTTGAAAACTGCTATTACTTTTCCATGAGGAAACGGAGGTCCAAGGCAGGCCTGTGAGTCACCTGAGGCCCCGGGGTTAGCTGCACACTGCAGTCCGCACGGGATTCTTGGCTTCCTTTCCTGCAGCTCTCACCCCTCTCCGCATCCCTTCCGCTTCCCACTGGCCCCAGCCCACGCCTCAGCCCACCAACCAAGATCTTACTGTGGGAACTGAGGCCCAGGTAGGCAGAGATGGGCCCAGGCCCATCCTCCAAGGATGTGGGCAGAGGCTGGCGGGGCCCTCACTAGCGCTCTGGCTTCTTGTCAAGGTTCTGCTAAGATCATCAGCCAGGGCCATGGCCAGGTGCCCCCAGCCTTGGCCAGAGTGGGAGGAGGCTGGCAGTGAGACCTCAGGGCTCAGGCTGGCTCCAGACCTGCTGCTCCCCCGGCGGCTTACACATCACCAGCCTGAGCAGAACCTCGATGAGGCCCTCGGGGCGGAAGACAGATTTGTTGGGTGAGTAAACATGAACCTACTATTGTCAGCTACTGGGGACACATCAGGGCACAAAACAGGCAAAAATCCCCACCTTTCTGGAACCCACATCTTCATGTACATGAAGACAAACGAAAAATGATTGAGAAAATGTTAAATATCTAAAAATATTATATATCTAAAATGCTGCCGAAACCGGTTTGGCTCAGTGGATAGAGCGTCGGCCTGCGGACTGAAGGGTCCCAGGTTCGATTCCGGTCAAGGGCATGTACCTGGGTTGCAGGCACATCACTAATAGGAGATGTGCAGGGGGCAGCTGATCGATGTTTCTCTCTCATCGATGTTTCTAACTCTCTATCTCTCTCCCTTCCTCTCTGTAAAAAATCAATAAAATATATTTTAAAAAAATAAAATAAAATAAAATGCTATGCAGGGGGGAAAATGCAGGAGAGAAGTAGAGGGGGCTGGTGGCAGGGTTGCAGTTTTTAGTAGGGTGGTCCCTAAAGACGCTATTTGAGAACTTGACATTGGAGCAGAGATTGTAAGGCGAGGGTACGCTTTGCAGATATCTGGAAGAAGGGTGTTCAGGCAGAAGGAACAGCAGTGCAAAGGCCCTGAAGCAGGAGCATGCCTGGCATGTTCTAGGAGCAACGAGGAGGCCAGTATGGCTGGGAGCGGTATGAGTGAGGAGAGAGTGCGCGAGATAAGCAAACGTTCAATGCCCATTGCAGACAAGCTTTATGACAGGAAAGAATAAGCCATTCAGGGGGAAGCCTGTGACAAGACCTATAAGGCAGGGAGGGCATTCTAGGCAGAGACCAGCTTGTGCAAAGGCAAAGAAGTATGAGGTGGCTCATCGTGTTCAAGCATGAAGCTCCAGGGGCTGGAGCGGGAGTGGAGTGGAAGTGAGAGGTGAGGCTGGAGGAGCCAGCTGCAGCCTGACTGAGGAGGGCAGAGAAGCAGCAAGGGGCAGAGGTCTCGGGGAACCCTAAGAGAAGGTTGGGAGGGCCAGAGAGCAAGAGATGGGGTTCAGGATTTGAGAGGTCAGGCATGGCTATGGTCAGGGAGTGAGTGTGTGGGCATGTCTCTAGGATGATGGCAAGACTTGGGGATGTAAGGAAAGCCAGCCAGAGCCTCTGTTGGTCCTCACCATGAGCCTAAGGATGTGTAGGACCCCCTCCTCCAGCAGGGAGCACCAGGTGAATGGCATGGGGGGGCGGGGGGAATTAGCTGCCACCACTGGGGGCACAGCAAGGGAAACCAGTCTGGGCTAGACAAGTGCCAATCACTCTTCCTTCTCCTCCTCCTCCACAGTCCTCAGGGATTGAGTCCTGGCTGGTGCTGGTACTTCCCTGGCAGTTGGTCCCAGGCTACCCTGGTGAGCAGTGCCAAGGCAGGGCTGAGGAGACAGGGCATAGGAAGGGGAAGCCCCCTTGGTTTCTGTCTCACAGCAGGGACCCAATAGGGAAACCCCGCAGGTCCCAAAAGGAAACTGGCAGCAGTGGGCCTTGGGGAAGACCAAGAAACCCCCATTTTCTCCCTGAAGATGGGAAATCCAGGGTGGGGCTTAGGGCGGGGCTGTGCTGGAAGGAAGATCTGTGGTTGATGCAACCCAGCCTTGACAGCTGTCTACAGAGCAGAAACTATTCTGGAATCTGGCTGAGGCCTGGTCCTGACCTCACACAACCCAACCTGGCCACAGGCTGGGCCCTAACCTGCTCATCAACTGAGCTCTTATCCCAGCCCTGACCTGAGTCACAAGCTGTCAGAACCTTGACCACAGACCGAGCTCTGTACCCTCTCTGGACTGAGCCCAACCCTAGTTCATCCCCCATAGAGCCCCCAGGCCATTAATAGCTCTGACCCCAAACACAGAGCCAGGATGCTAGCCCCAGACAAAGCTCTGAGTCCAACCCTAGACCATGTTCTGATCCCAATTATAGAGTGAGTTCTAATTCAAGATCTGACTCTGATCTTGGCGAAAGACTGAGTACTTGGCCCTGAATTAAACTTCTCATCAAGCCCTGACCTAGGCTGTAGACTGAGCCCTGACTCTGCCCAGACTGAGACCCCTCTGCCCCACACAAAGCCCCATCCCAGCCACCCAATGAGCCCCAACTTCCCTTGTATTCCCTTCCTCAGCCATCTGGTAAACCAGAAGAGAGTAAGACCCTAAATCCCCTCTGATGGACAGTCATCTTACCTGGCCATTCATCTTTTGAAGGACAGTAGGCTGGTGATGGCACTAGAACGATGACGACAGAGCAGAGAAACAGGAGGGAATTCAAGTCTCTGGGACCTACCAGCAAATAGAGCAGGTGGCTCACCTGAGAGTGGGGAAGTGAGGGGAAGACTGGACCTGGAGCTCAGCAGGGTCATCAGCTTGGATTGACAGAACCCCAGCTTCCCACCATCCCCCACCACACCCCCTCTGGGAAGGGAAATTACATTTCCCCATTTAGCAAGGGGTGGTGAGGAGGGAAGACTGAGTTAAAGCAAAGCTGAAAGTACAAGCAGCACGGAAAGTGAAACTGGGCACAGCCCCCAGTATAAGACTCCCCCGGCCCGGGAGATGGTGGCCAAAGAGGCTGGGCCCTGCCATGGGCCAGAAGGCAGGCGACCTTGGCTGGCGTGAGTTTGAGGCCAGGGCTTGGGGCAGAGGGGTGGGAGGCTTGGCTGAGACTGGGCAGAGGGTGGGAGAGCTTGGCTGGTGTGGGTGGGGGTGAAGGGCTGAGGGGCTACTATTTGGCAGACTAAGGATACAGCTGACGGAAGGATGGGAAGGAGGCCGGCATGGAGGGGGAAGAAGGGCTGGACAGTCAGGTGATGGTTCAGCCGCGACTGGATAGAGGATGGATGAGACAGTTTGGTTGGCATGGATGGAGAGAGTTGGACAGGCAGGTTGATCAGAACCCAGACCTGGCAGGTAAATGAAGAGTTGGGTTGGAGTGAATAAGCTTGGCTGAGCACTGGGGCTGGTTAGAGGAAGAACAGCAGGAATAGTTGGCTCATGTCAGGGGCTGTGGCCAAGGCATCAGCAGCCTAACTACAGGGGTCTGTAGTTCGAAGCCTGGGGGGGGTCCATTCTGCAGTTGGAGACTGAAGGACTCGGAGGCTGGGACCAGAGCAGATAGCAGGGTCAGAGTTGGGACCAAGGACTAAAGGATGGGACAGAACCTTCCATGGCCAGGACCAAGGACCCAGGACTGTCTGCCAAGGGAAGGGTCTGGGGGCTCCAGAGCTCAGGCAGGAAGTGGAGGGTCAGTAGGAAATGACACAGCTCATTTCTGGGTGGGCCATATCCACCAGTCTGGGCACCCCTCTCCCTCAACACAGATCTGGGAAAAACCCCACTCTGCCCAAAGTCTCCAGGAGCCCAGAGTGGCCCCCAAGCCAGGGAGCCTGGAAATTTGAGAGCCAGGCACTGGAAGCCCTCTCTGGAAGTCCATGGGGGAGGGGGACCTACCCAGAAACTCCCCGTGGTCTTTACGGGGAGGACATTTTGAGGAGCAGAGCATAGGGCGAAGGATCAAGAACAGACAGGGAAGAGGCAGGGAGAGGGGGCGAGCAGGAACAGGCTTAGGGACTGTTTTGGTTTGTGTTTCGAGGAGAATTGTGTAACCCAGTGATTGCTAGGTTTCCTCTCCCTGAGGGAGAAACCGCTGAACGCTGCTCTCTTCCCAGAGCTCCCGCCCCGTTGTGCCTCTTCCTTTTGCTCAGGAAACACAGGACAGGAAGCACTTTCAGAAATCAGCTAGTCCGACTCCCCCATTTTACAGACTGGGAGCCTGAGGCACAGAAATAAGAGGTGACTTGCTTGAGGAAAGAATCCAAATGAGAAACAGGCTCTACCTCCCGTTCCAGGCCTCCTCCCCCTCCCGGCACCCCTGTTCCTCCCGCACTGCAGAGCGACCCACTCGCCTTGGTAGCGCCCGATCGATTGGTCTGCCCTCTGACTCCCTTGGGTAGAGCCTCCAGCATTGCCAGCCACTCTGGGGCCCGAGGCCAAGCCCGAGGAATCCTTGGCAGAACAGAGTGCCTGTTCCAGGGGAGGTGGTGCCTGCTCTCAGATCCCTGGGGGAAGCTCACAGGTCTGCATCTGGACAGATCCGGAGTCCAGATCTGCAAAATGGGAAGAATACTAGCACCCAGGCTGTCACACAGAGTTGTGCAGTTAGTTCACTGGAAAAGACACTTAGCCAAGGGAGTTAGTGGGGGCTGTGCAAGGCTCTGTCTGCCTGGGGGAAAGGGCACTGCCTTTCAGTCACACAGATGTGCCATATGGTGTCTTCAGTAGCTTCCCTCCGTTAGTGGTTTTTGAGGGGTCAGTGGGATGATACACAGGCCCATAGCACAGGCTCAGAAAAGGCACCTTCTCTTGAGTTCTCCCTTCTCGCAAGTTCTCCTCAAGCTCTCCCCTCATTTTGCCCACCCTCTCCTCATCTCTCCAGGGCTTGGCCTTTTGCTGCTCTCCTTGCTCCTGGCTCGAGCTGGTGTCTGGGGATTTCCAAGGCCCCCAGGGAGACTCCCCCTGAGCCTAGAGGAGGAGTTCAAGGTCAGCCTGCATCTTGCCAGGAAGCTACTGTCCGAGGTTCAGGCCCAGGCCCACCGCTTTGTGAGTTTCCCTAATGCAACTGGCTCTGGGGATGGACAGACCCTCACTCCCATCTGGCCCCCACTAACAGACCTTGCCCTACAGGCTGAAGCTCACCTGCCAGGAGTGAACCTGGACCTCCTGCCCCTGGGACAGCAGCTCCCCAATGTTTCCCTGACCTTCCAGGCCTGGTGCAGCCTCTCTGTGAGTGGGAGAGGTTGTGGGGGGGGGGGGGGCGGCTGCAAGTGAGCTGGCAATAAAGCTGGGCTGGGTGGATAGAGATGAAATCAGGGATTGAACTGAAGATAGATTTGTGAATAAATTGAAGGACAGTCTGGATGAGGTTAAGTATGTCATCCGATATAAAGATGAAGCTGAATAAAGAAATGGAGTTAAAAAGAAGGTAAAAGTGAAGCTGGGCATGGAAAGAGGTGGGGTGGGAATGGAATGGGATTAGGAATAGAAATTAGTATGGAGGAGGGATGAGAATGGGGAGAGGCTGGAAATAGGAAAAAGGTTGGGGATGAGAAGGGGTGTGGATTACTGGTGAGGATGGGAATGGAATGGGGTTGGGATGGAGTTGGAGATGGGATAAAGAGAGTGAGTCCGGACATATGGTTAAGGAATCTAATTGGGAATAGGAATGGGAGTAAGGATAGGAAAGAGGTTGGAGACAGACTGAAACAGGTGAGGAGATGGAGATAGGATGGGATGGTGAAGACAGGAATAAAATGTGTTTGTGGGTAGAGAGTGATAAGACAGTGGAGATGGGGTTGGTGTTCGATATGAGGTCGTACATGCAACTGAAAGTGAGGCTGCGAAAGAAGATAGGATAGAGGTCAAAGACAGCGGAGAGTAGATTGGTGATGAGTGAAGGGAAGAACAGGAGGAGATGAAGTTGAGGATCAGAACAGGTATTCGGGTAGAGTTTGGGATGGGAACGGGGCCCAGAGAGACAGGAGGTTGGGTTGGAAGTGGGTCATCCTTGCCCTGAGGACCTTTTCTGACCCCTTCCCTCTGCTTCCACAGGGATCAGAGCGACTGTTCTTCCTCTCCATGACACTGCACCCCTTTCAAGCCCTATTGGGAGGGCTGGGGACCCAGGGAAGCTGGACCAGCTCAGAGAAGATAAAGCTGTGGGCCATGAGGCTGGATCTCCGAGATTTGCAGCGGCATCTTCGCTTCCAGGTAGAGTACCCACCCACCCTCCTTGACCCCCAGAGACCAAAACTGGGAGTTATTGGCTCCCTTTTAAAAATACCCCTATGCCCACAGGTGGGGTAAGTCTGAAGGGAGATCCTCCAGATCCTCCCAGTGTGTACGTGTGAAGGATGTGTGTGTGTGTGTGTGTGTGTGTGTGTGTGTGGCTGCAGCAGGTCCTGGCTCTACCTGAATCTCTTGGGGTCTTGGTCTTAAATGAGAGAACAGCTCTGAAGCACCCAGCACAGCACCCAGCACAGCAGGACCAATAACAAAGTCGGTTCCCTTTTCCCTGTCATCCTCTGACATCATCAGGTCCTGCTGAACATGTCACAGGGAAATAAGAATGTTACCTTTATTAAAAGGAGAATCAAAAGTGCAAGCAGCAGAAAGACAAGCTGTATCACCTTTCTGCCCATTTCTGATCCTAAGATGACCCTTAAGAGAGGAATTTCCAGAACCCCAGTGCCTAGAGCAGTGATGGCGAACCTTTTGAGCTCGGCGTGTCAGCATTTTGAAAAACCCTAACTTAACTCTGGTGCCGTGTCACATATAGAAATTTTTTGATATTTGCAACCATAGTAAAACAAAGACTTATATTTTTGATATTTATTTTATATATTTAAATGCCATTTAACAAAGAAAAATCAACCAAAAAAATGAGTTCGCCTGTCACCTCTGACACGCGTGTCATAGGTTCACCATCACTGGCCTAGAGCAATCCTGGATGAGTGAGCCAGCTCCTTCCGCAAGCACCAGCTTGCTCTGTGACTTCCATTTTCTTGAAACAAAAAAAAACCAGGCAGGGTACACGAGGTGATGACATAATGGAAGAGCTGAAGTAGGGAAATCACAGCTTTATGGTTTCTGACATCATGTGGCACCACTAGGCACGTAAAGGAGCAAGGATTCGCTCAGCATCTCAGCTGGACCATTTTCTGACCGTGAGCCTCTCCTCACAGGTGCTGGCTGCAGGATTCAGCCTCCCCGAGGAGGAGGAGAACGTGGAGGGGAAGGGGCTGCCCCCAGGGGCCCTGGACGGCCCCTCACAGACGTCAGCCCGGATGTCCTGGCCCCAGCTCCTCTATGCCTACCAGTTGCTGCACTCCTTGGAGCTGGTCTTGTCGCGGGCCGTGCGGGACTTGCTGCTGCTCTCCCAAGCTAAGAACCCAGGCCAGGCCTTGGGGTGCCCAACACTGGCCGGCTCCCAGCCCTGATGGAGTGGTTTCTCAGCCCCTTCCCTCGCCGGTTAGGATTTCACAATGAGTCTGGGCCAACAGGACAGCCACCAGCTCCCTGCCTTAGACAAGGCAGGACTCCACTGCCCTCCCTCCCCAGACCCTCCCCAATAACTTAAGGCCCCTCCAGTCCTGGCTGGATATTTATTTCATGGATATTTATTTATTGTTCAGGGAAATGATGGGATATTTATTGTTTCGGGACCTGCTGGCTGTCCTCGGCGAGGCCGCCATTCTGGGTGCCTAATAAAGCACTCTCGCCCTCTCTCTGCCTCAGCTTCTTTTCAGAGAAGGGGTGTCTGATACCCAAAGGGGGCGCAGAATGGACTCTGCAGCCTCTGGCCACCCTGGATCCCTCTCTGCTCCTACACGTTGGGGTTCCTGGCCTACCTTCCTCCACTCTGGCTTGCTCAGTTGGTGGTTGCCACAGTAACTAGCAGAGTTCTGAGGCTGAGCTCCCATTTTGGAGCCTTAAGGTGGCTGGTTCACTTACATCAAACCTTTGATTGTAAATGGAGCTCCATAGGCCCTCCTCACCCCTTTCCTCCGGCTGCCTTCACCCCAGAGGTTTGCCTTCCTCCCACAGCTCTCCGCGGCTTGGGGAGGGGCTTGGGAAGTGGGGGCAAGCGGAGAGGGGAGGCTGTGGGAGACTGTCCCTGTCCCCTCTCAGGCCTCCAGACAGCTGCCCAGACCGGTTGGGGAGGGAGTCAGGACAGGCTGTGAGCAGTGGTCCCCATGGGGCAGGTGGTCCATGGAGAGTCAGATTCCTTAAGTTCATGATTCTCAGAGATGGCTGGTTCTGTCTGCTTCGTGGATGAAACAGCAAGAAGCTGAGGCCCAGCGGGTGGATAGGGTGCATCCAAGTGGCCGAAGGAGGCAGGCTGAGCAGCATTCAGCCGAGCCCTCCGCCTCTCACTCAGGGCCTGGCTCCTGGGTCTCAGTGCCATCACTGGGGCTTTGGCCGGCCCAGCCTGGCCTGCAGTTCCTGCATCATGCCGGGGTGTGCAAAGCCAAACCTGGAAATGGAAGACAGGCTGGGAGCTGGTCTCCAGTGTCCAGAGCCTCCTGCCCAGCCCAGCCCAGCCCAGCCCAGTCACTTCACCCAGCGCTTACCCGTGTCCCAGGGGCTTTCTCCTAGCTGGCACTGGGGTCCCTTCAGACCTAGGGAGGCTTGGCTCTGGGGGTTCCTCTGGGTGGAGAAGTCTCTGCTCAGGGGCTGACAGCTCTTCCTCTGGTGGGGGGCTGGCAGGCTCCTGCTGCTGCTCAGGGGCGGGGACGCGCCGGAAAGAGGGCCTGGAGCGACGCTGTGAGGAGCTGCGGGAGAGGAGCACACGGCTCCGCGGGACAGAGACGTCCAGGCGAGACACAGGGAGGAGAGCCTGCAGGGAGGGAGCACTGAGTGGTACGGGGCTGGCTTCAGGATTTTGGTCTGTTTGGCCCTGGACCCTTCCCGGAGCCCTTACCTCACTCCAGCTGCCCTGAGCATCCCCACGGGCAGCCTCTTCACGTGGCCCAGGCTCCTGGGTTGCTGGCTGGTCCTCCCGGCCCTGGGCGTCCTCCAGGTCTTCTGCCTCCAGCTCCCTGGCCTCTGGCCTCTGGTGTCCACTCACCTCCACGTCCTCCATTTCGCAGGGCATGTGTGCCTCTGCCTCAGGGCCGTGGTCCCCACGCTGCCCCTCGCTGCCTCGTCCCTGCTGCCTTGCCTCCTGTGCCCCAGCCTCTTTTTCTAACAGCATCTGCCCTTCTGGGAACCCCTCGGCCTCCACGACGACCATGGTCCCCTCTGCCCTCACTGCCTGGGAGCCCGAGGTAAAGCCACCCATCCCACAGCTTCCGTCTGCCACTGCCGATTCCCCAGCCTCCACCCACTCCCCCCCTGGCTCACCCTCCCCAGCCTCAAAAGCCTCCACTTGGCCACCTCTGCCAGGAACCTCCTCGTCTGCGGAGCCCTCCAGGCCAAACGCCTGCCCGCCTCTGCTCTCTCCCTCTGCAGCCTCCATCGCCTCTGCACCTCTGCCAGCTTCCTCTCTCCCTTCTGAGTCCCAGCCTCTTCCAAACGCCCCATCCCACGCTTCCCCCGTCTCTCTTTCAGGCCCTTCCCCAGTCCCAGCAGCCCTCTCATCTGAAGCTGCCTTATGCTCCACAATCCCGGCAGCCGAGGAACTGGCCGGTGTGTCCTCACTGTCCTGGGAGCTCGGCGCTGCCTCCTCCAGCCTCCCGCCTCCCCTGGGTGTTCGCTCTGCCTCCCAGGACACTGCGGCCCCCACCTCCTCACCCTCGGTTTCTCTGGCATCCGGCTCACCCAGGGACCAGCCTGCCCCTAACTCTGCCCCGTGCCCTCCACCCAGCTCCTGGCTCTCTGCTCCACGCCCTGCTTCCTTCGCTTCCTTCCACTCTCCGCCTGCCCCCAGGACCTGTGGCCGTGCAGGCTCTTGGCCTCCCGCGGCCGCCCCCTCCTCTTCCACACCTACTTTTTCCTCCTGGGTACTCCCTCTCTCCACATCCCTTTTCCCCCGGTTTTCCCAGACTTCGGCCTCAGGCCTCACATACCCCGTGTGCCGGGCACTGCCCTCCAGGCTCCTTTCTGTCTCCCCTTTGCTCTGGGCTGGAATGCTCCAGAGCTCTTCCTTCACCTGCTGCTCTTCCCCGGGGTGTTCCACGGGGGTCTGCAGGCCGCCTACCTGCCCAGCGTCCCACACTTCAGTGACCTTGTGCTCTGGGCCACCACCCGCTACCCCAAATTCTTCTCGACCCCTCTGAGCTCCCTCCTCACTCCTCCTCTCCCCAAACTCCTTCTCCGCTGTGGCCTTTGGGGCTGCCGCAAAGTCAGCACCACCTTCAGCCTTGTTTGCCACCTGGTCCTGGGAGGGCTCAGCCTCTGCGGCCCAGCCACTCTCTTTCTCCTCCTCCTTGGCCCGCCGTGCCTGCACCGCTTCCTCCGGACTGGCTTGAGCGGCCCTGGTCTCTGTGTCTTGCCTTGCCTTGGCCTCTTTCCCCCCCTGATCTGCCTGACCCTCAAAGCCCTCCCCTGCCTCCCACTCCGACCCCTGGCGTTCCGCGGCCTCCTTCCCTGCTGTCTGGACCTCAGCGGCTTCTCCCATTCCTTCAGTTCCCAGGGCCGGAGTCTGTTTCAGGCACAGGCTCACCTCAGCCTCTCTATTTCCACCCACGTCCTCCTCCTGGGCTCCCCTAGAGGCCTCTCCTAGGGCCCAGACTCTCCCGGTACCCTCTAGGCTCCTATCTCCTGGGACTGCCCCATTTTCTGTCTCCCTGACTCCTGGGAAGTCAGCCTCCTCTGTGCCTGAGGTTGTCCCAGCCTCCTCCCCACCTGACACTGCCCAGGCCTCCTCCCCACCTGAGGTTGTCCTGACCGCTCTGCCCAAGGTTGCCCCATCCTCAGATGCTGCCCCTGGGTCCTGAGTCCCCGGTGCCTCTGTGCTTTGGCCATCCCTCTCCACGGCCACCACCTCTCCTTCCCTCCCGGCCTCTTTGGCCCCAGCTCCCTGGGTCTCCTCTGCAACGGCCTCCTTGACTGCCTGTTCTGACTCCCTGCCATCCCCTGCCGCCCTCTGGCCATGGGCACCAGCCTTTCCCTCAGGCTCCCTACGCCAGGTCCACTCTGACTCCACCCCTCTGGCCCCCCCTGGCTCTCTTGCCCTGACCTCTTCCTCCTCCTCCTCCTCCTCCTCCTCCTCCTCCTCCTCCTCCTCCTCCTGTTCCCAGGTTCTCGGTGTCTCTTCTCTGTTCACTTCCTGCTCATTGCACTCCTGACTCTCCTGGGCTGGGCTGCTCCCGTCTCGGCCAGCCTCAGACCCTGCGTCAGACTTCTTTCTGGCCTCCAAGGGGGCACTTGGCTCCTGGCACCTGGAGGCCTTGACTGCCTCCCGCGCCCCAGTGTCCTGCCTATCTCCTTGAGATCCATGGGAGCTGCCTTCTCCCCAACTCCAGGTCTGTTCTGTAGCTGAGCTTCCCTCCTGGTGTCTTCTAGCCTCTCCAGGCTCTCTCAGTCCTCCGTCCCCCTTGCTTTGGCTGCCTCCCACAACCTCCAGGGCCTCCTGGGCTTCCTCCTCTACACTTCTTCCTGGCCTTCCTGTAGCCACCTCCCCCAGTTCCTGAGCTGCACCCGCCTCTCCCCTCTCCACAGTGGGGACCTCATCTCCCAAAAGGTAGGAGACAAAGGTACTTAAGGAATCCTAGAAGAATGGGGAGAGGGGAAGACAAAGGCATTAAGGGAAGGCCCAGCTCTCTCCTGCGGGCCCTGGGACAGAGGAACTCAGAATAGGAGGAGGGGTTCTGGGTTCTGGGAGGAGGACAACAGGATCTGCAGAAGGAATAGGAAAGGGCCTAGATTGGGGTATGTGGATAGGTTTGTGGAGGGGGGAGGATTGAAATCCAGAAAGGTTGCTTTAGAGGCTGCCTTATCCTAGGGAAGGAATCTCAGTCTGAGAGACTCAAAGGGAGGAGGGAAGATGAGGTCCCGGGGAGCAGGGGGAAAGTCCCTGGCATCTCTTTGCCCCTCTCACCAGTGTCCCTCTCAAGGCCTGGTGCAGCCCTGGGAGATGCAGCCGGAGGAAATCCATCCTGTCTGTGTCTGTGTGTCCAGAGAAGCTGACAATGACCGTCCCCACCCACCAAGACAAGCCAGTCTTACCCAGGACCCAAGCACTTCCTCTTCCCCTGTTTCCCCTTGACGTATCCTTACCCCAGGCCCTACCCACCTCCTGCAATGCCCATGGCAGCTTCCAGCCCAGGCTGGGAAATGGGTGTGCACCCCACAAGGAACTCAGGTGCATATTTTGAGCTAAAGGGCAAAGGCGGAAGCCAGAAAGGGAAAAAATGGGAGCAGGAGACCTCAGAATTGGGGATGGGGGAGGGTGCATGTGGCAACTGCAGCTCAAGTGACTCAGGTCTTGTATTCACACCTCAGCCATTTCCGCCTCCCCATAAGCCACAGCCACTTTGAGAGGAAGCTGGGGTTTGTGGTTCCTGTTTCGCTTGGGGACAAGGAGTGGGAGTAGGTAGGGGGCTGGTAAGAGCTATGGCTTCTCATTTCAGGGTCATTAATGCTTCCCCAAGGGGAAGAAGGGGCTGGATTGGCGGCTTCAATGCTGTTCCTAATCTGCCGAGTCATTCTTGTGAAACAAAACTTAGCTAGGTTTTGAATTGTGGTTATTTGTGTCTGCCTCCCACCCTCCTGTGAGTTCCTTGAGGGCAGAGGCCATGTATGACACACTGATGAGTTTCTAGAGCCCTGCATGGGTGTCGAACCCCACTTTTCATTGGTTGAGTGACCTGGGAAGACCAAAGGGAAAGGAGCACATTTCTAACAGCAGCCTGGCGGCCTGCTTGTGAGAAAAGAGCGGACACAGGGGGGCACAGGGATTGGAAGCCCGTAGGAGATATCAGCGGGGGAAGGAGGTAATGGAGAAATCACAGAATGCTGCTTTACCACCTAGAGCAGTGGTTCTCAACCTTCCTAATGCCGCAACCCTTTAATACAGTTCCTCATGTTGTGGTGACAATTTCATTGTTACAAATTGAACATAATTCAGGCATAGTGCTTAATCACAAAAACAATATGTAATTATATATGTGTTGTCCGATGGTCTTAGGCGACCCCTATGAAAGGGTCGTTCGACCCCCAAGGGGGTCGCGACCCACAGGTTGAGAACCGCTGACCTAGAGGAAGGTGAGAGAATCCCTCCTTATTTGGGACTATGTGAAGTGGCATTGATCTCCACCTCTTCCTCTAATCCGCTTCTGGAGCCCCACTTCCTAAATTCCTACTTAGATAAAGGGGAAGAGATCACAGAATCAGAACCTTGGGCCTTAGAATCGGCTGGGCTGGTCCCCTGGGAGCAGGCAGGAATCCCCAGCAGCCTGCTCAGCCAGCTGCTTTCCTAAGGTCACCTTCACATCTAACTTTGTATGATCATCAGTAACTTTCCTTTTTTGTTGTTTCCTCACCTGTAAAAGCGGGGGTTGGACTCCTGTGATATTCTTTGGTTCTAGAATGATTCGGTAAAGGGACCTCTTAACGCCTTGGATACTGCCCATAAATACTTCATGACGTTCTCTTGGGCGGGTGTTACCATTACATTCCGTTTCTAAAGCAATGTCAGGACAACAGAAAGGAATAAGAACGGCCTGCAGCTGTCCGTCTTTGTTCCCGGCCAGAAACGGCCGTGGCTGAAATGAGTCGCCGGGCGGCCATATTTGTTTCTGGCAGGTGAGGGCCGCGGGCGCTGAAGCCGCGCGCAGCCATGATGAGTGTTGGCACAGGACCCGCCGCGGCCGCGGGCGCCGTTCATCTAACATCAGGGCTCTTCGTGCTGATCCCGCCCACTGCAGTTTTAAACCAGCGGTCCCAGGGTTCTCCTGGCCTCTCTCGGCCCCACACCCCGGAGCTGGCGAGGCCTGCAGCGAAGATAGAGAGGAAACCCGGAAGTGGTGAGGTCCTCCGAGCACGTGATGGGGGAACCCGCCGGCGCCGTCACGTGACCCGCCGACCTGCTGCTCCGCGGTGCGGAATGTTCAGCTGCTCTTAAAGGTACAGGCTGCAGGGACCCCCTGCTTTAGAGGGGCGGGGGCGGAGTCCGACGGTGGGGCGTGGTGGGGCGTGGGAGGCCGCGAGATGGGTCCCCGGCTTCACGTAGTGGATTTCGGGGGGCGCAGCAGAGAAGCGCAGCTGGGACCAGCAGTGGGACGTTGACCCTTCTCACAGGGCACAGACCCTCCCGGTCCCATCGGAGCCGACTCCGAACGTGCGCTGACTTTGGACCCCTGGGGACCCTGAACTTGATGCCATGGGAGGCAGCGCGGGCTCGCGGCGACGCCTTTCAGACTCCGAGGGTGAGTACTGCGGCCCCCGCGCTGGAGCGACTGCCTCTGGCCGGGACCCCCGGGGGACACCGTGGGGTCACCATACCCCTGAGAGGGTGGGGGTCATGCCTTCTCTCGCCCTCGCAGGAGAGGTGACGGCCCAGGAACCTCGGGAACCTCGGCCCCCGCCGCCGGACCGGCAGGGCGCCCATTGGAAGAACGCGATGGGCTTCTGGTGAGCGGCCCAAGAGCTCAACAGGGTGAAAAGGGGCTGGAAGAGGGAGGCCACCCGAGGAAAGAGGCGGGTAGAGAGTTGGAAAGGGAGCTGAATCCACAGGTATTTACTGAACCACTTGGTTTGCCTGAGGCAATGTGTAAATTTCCCAAATTTAACTCATTTACTTACCGCCTTAACATTTTGGCCAGATCCTCATACCACCTGTGGGATTACTTACTTGATTTTATTCCAATCAATTAAGCCTTTAAATTCATAAATATACGTTTTGGGGTTTTTCTTTTCATCCTTATCTGGGGATATTTTTCTCATTGATTCCCAGAGTGGAAGGGAGGGAGAAAGGAGAGAGAGAAAAAAAGCATCGGGGTGAGAGAGACACATGGATTGGTTGCCTCCCACACTCACCCACCCTTCCCTCTGCTGGCTGGCATCTAACCACTGAGCCACCCGGCCAGGGCAATATATGTATTTTTTTAAAGAAAACTTTAAATCACTACTCTATGGAAAGCCAATATTTTCCTAATGCACACTTAAATAAGTGCATCGCTACTTTTTAAAATATATTTTTTTATTGATTTTTGGAGACAGAGGAAGGGAGAGGGGGAGAGAGAGACATCATTGATCGGCTGCCTCCTGCATGCCCCCTACTGGGGATTGAGCCCACCACCCGGGCATGAGCCCTGACCTGTGACCTCTTGTTTCATGGGTCAATGCTTAACCACTAAGCCACAAGGGCTGGGCACTTTTTATAAGAGCATCCATCTGCCTCCTAAAATTACTTTAAGTGCTGAAAAATCCTCCTAGCACCACCCAAACATCGAGGACTTGGGTGGCAGATTGGGTTGGAAGTGACTTCCCATGTAACTCTGGTCACATAGCCTCTCTGAGTCTGTTTCTCAGCAGTGAAATGGGAAGAGCAATAGTCCCCCCTTCATGGGCCTGTGAAAAGGACCCATGAAATCTCTGGCGCCGGGCCCAGTTCCATTCCCATCACTGAGTGCTGCTCTGGGGGATGAACGTATGCAAACAAGATCCTCCATGGATCGTAAAGGACTTTGGTATTACCTTGTTTTGACCCTTCCGGAACTGCTCCAGGTGGAAGGAAAATTTGTGTCGCCGCTTGACGCATGAGTAGACCGAGGCCACGCAAGTAGGAAGCAGCAGACTTGGGGCCTGAACATAGTCCTTTGGTTTCAAGCCCCAGGAGCTTTCTACTGACCCACCGCGCATCCGAGACAGAGGCTCCGTGGATGAGAAATGCCCCAGGAACTGGGGGGAGCTCAGAGGAACCGTCATCCAGGATGACTCTCTCCTCTTCCTGGGAGATTAGATGTGAACCCAAGTCTGTGACCCAACGCCCATATTTCCAACCCTAACACTGAATGGAGATGAGTCTGGTGATAGAGAAAAAAGTGGGAGCTTGATTGAAGGAAAGGGGAGGACTGGTGCTAGGATTGCGGTGGATTGTGGGCCTGAAAGGAGGTGAGGATCTGTTCTAATATGTCCGTTATATCCCAGTCAATGCGGGGAAATCTGTCCTCACTCCAGGCTCTTGGGCCTTTGCAACAACTTCTCCTACGTGGTGATGCTCAGTGCTGCTCATGACATCCTCAGCCACAAGAGGGCGCCTGGAAACCAGAGCCATGTAAGTGACCCCTCCACCTTCACCTCTGTGGGAAGAGCCGGGGGACTCACCTGGGGCAGAAGCGCCCTTGAAACACTCACAGAAGGGTAGCCAAGGGGTGGGGTAAGGGGCTCAAGTTCCCCGTCTCCCCGATCTCAGAGCAGGAAGGGCCTTTAAGAGTCAGTTGGTGCCAGGTGTACGCACTCAGGTGTTGGCGGGGTAGGACCAGGGCCTCTGGCAGCTTCTTAACCCTCACACTGTTAACATTTGGGCTGGATAATTCTTTGTTGTGGGCCTGGCCTGTGCATTGTTGGTTCTTTAGCAGCATCCCTGGCCTCTTTGCCAGATGCCAATAGCACCCTCTGCCCTCCAGCTGTGACAGTCAGGAATGTCTCCAGACATTGCCAGATGTTCCTGTGGGAGATAATCACCTCTGGTTAAGAACCTCTTGTCTGTGAGGATCTCGAGGGCACAGGTCCAAGGGGAGCAGCTGCCACCTTGCAGGTCCAACAAGGAATTTGGTTCAAGATTAGATTTTCTGGAAACCCACATTTTTTAAAAAATATATTTTATTGATTTTTTACAGAGAGGAAGGGAGAGGGAGAGAGAGTTAGAAACATTGATGAGAGAGAAACATCGGTCAGCTGCCTCCTGCACACCCCCTACTGGGGATGTGCCCACAACCAAGATAATGCCCTTGACCGGAATCGAACCTGGGACCCTTCAGTCCGCAGGCCGATGCTCTAGCCACTTAGCCAAACCAGTTAGGGCGAAACCCACATTTTTTAATAAAAGCTCCTGAATGTGTTACCCAGTTAAGTCTATTTACAGGGCCACCTTTGGCCAGGGGGCCAGTCTATGGAACCCTCCTCCTTCCCATTGTGCGCACAGAGAAACTGAGGCCCAGGAGGCCAGTGCTGACGCAAGACCGTCCTTCCAGTCAGAGCAGAGCTGAGACTAGAGCCAGGCCCTGTTTGTCTACCCCAGTGGTCAGAAAACTGCGGCTCGCGAGCCACATGCGGCTCTTTGGCCCCTTGAGTGTGGCTCTTCCACAAAATACCACGTGCGGGAGCGCACGTACAGTGCGATTGAAACTTCATGGCCCATGCGTTCGGAAAGGAGATAGATGAAACAAGTATACAGGACGAGTGTGGATGGGAGAGTTGAAAGGGGTCGACCTCAGCGAACGTACCTCAATCAGATTGAGGACGTTTTTAGCAAAGGCCAGCTTAGGAGTACCCTAATTAAGTTAATAACAATGTACCTACCTATATAGTTTAAGTTTAAAAAATTTGGCTCTCAAAAGAAATTTCAGTCGTTGTACTGTTGATATTTGGCTCTGTTGACTAATGAGTTTGCCAACCATTGGTCTACCCTCTTGCCTCCCTGGGTGAAACACTTCCTTCTTTCCCATCAGGTAGACCCAGACCCAGTCCCCACCCCCCACAATAACTCATCTCGCTTTGACTGCAACTCTGTCTCCACAGCTGTGAGTACCCATCTGGTCCTCCCCTGGCCCCCGGCCCCACCCCCTCAGCATCCAGCTGGGACTGTCCTAGTTATAATCATTAAGACTGCCATTCCCTGAGCCCTCTCTGTGTGTAGCTAATATTGACTCATTTCATCCACATAGCAGTACTGTGAGCTAGGCACTGTAACCATCCCCATTTTCCAGATGAGGAAACTGGAGTCAGAGAATGTGAATACCTGACACACAGCTAAGGAGCAGCAGAGCTGGGACTTGAACCCAGATCTGAATTCAGAGCCTGTCGCAGGTCCCCTTGGCCACTTGGTTCAGAGGTTTGTCCCAGGGAAGGTCTGGGGTCTCACTCTGTCCTCCCGTCCCAGGCGGTGCTCCTGGCAGACATCCTCCCCACGCTCGTCATCAAATTGCTGGCTCCCCTTGGCCTTCATCTGCTGCCCTACAGGTGGGGGGCAGGGGGCAGGAGGAGCGGGGCTGGGGTCTGTGAGGAGGCTGGGAGGGCAAAGGGGGTGAGAGCGAAGCTGACCTTGCCCTTCCCTCCCCTCCCCCTCAGCCCCCGGGTTCTCTTCAGTGGGGTTTGTGCAGCTGGAAGCTTCATCCTGGTTGCATTTTCCCACTCGGTGGTGACCAGCCTGTGTGGTGAGCATGAGATTTTGTATCTGGTGGGGGGCCCAGAGGGAATGCAACAGCATCTGTGGGAGTAGTCACCCCAACTCCACAAAGGGAAGAGATTATTTTTGTAACCCTCAGAAGTTGCTAGGACTGCTCAAGGAGAAGACGGGAGATGAGGTCAATTTGGAGGGGTAGGTGGGGTGGGACATGAGAGGAAATGGATGGATTAGGTCAGTGGTTCTCCACCTTCTGGCCCTTTAAATACAGTTCCTCATGTTGTGAACCAGCCATAAAATTATTTTCGTTGCTACTTCATAACTGTAATGTTGCTACTGTTAGGAATCATCATGTAAATATCTGATATGCAGGATGGTCTTAGGCGACCCCTGTGAAAGGGTCGTTCAACCGCCCAAAGGGGTCGCGACCCACAGGTTGAGAACCACTGGATTAGATGGCGATGGAGATGGAGCTGGGCAGAGGAACCAAGACTCCATCGAGGGTGGAGGAGGCGTCCAGGATGAGTTTTTGCTCCTGGTTTGATGACAGTGGGTGTTAGTGCCATTCATTCCCTGTGAGAGGGCATTCAGAGGAGGGTTTGGTTCTACTTCAGGTCAGGAGCCCCGCCCATCCAGGGATCTGTTTAGCCCCTCTGAGCTGATACAAAGGAGGCCATGGCCAGACACCGCCAGGGATTGGGGTATGGGGAAAGGCTAAGTATGGCCACTGTCGTGCTTGTCCTCCCCCCAGGTGTGGTCTTGGCTAGCATCTCATCAGGCCTGGGGGAGGTCACCTTCCTCTCACTCACCGCCTTCTACCCCAGGTAAGCAGGCGGGGAGCGGGGAGTGGGGAGAGGAGTTCCCACCGCTGGCGTTGGTCCTTCTTAGTGCTCCAGTGTCGTCCTCCTCAGGGCTGTGATCTCCTGGTGGTCCTCAGGTACTGGAGGAGCAGGGCTGCTGGGGGCATTGTCCTACCTGGGCCTCACCCAGGTGGGCCTCTCCCCCCAGCACACCCTGCTGTCCATGCTGGGCATCCCCGCCTTGCTGCTGGCCAGGTAAGCTGTGCGGGGCTGGGAGGAAGAGGGGTTTGAGGAGACAAAACTAGATCAGGATCCGAATCCTCAGATCCCTTCAGCCTTGTTATGAGGGATGCAGGTTCTAGACGCTGACAGGCCTGGATTTGAGCCTGGAGCCGTCACATGTTAGCCATGTGGGATGGGACAAGCTGCTTTACCTCTCTGGCCCTCCGTGTTTCCATATCTCAAACGGTGGCCATTCTCCTTGCTTCCCTGCAAGGCGATGTGTGTGAAGCATCCAGTACAGTGTGGTTCCCAAGGTGACTTGAGGGTGGACTTGATTAATTTGATGTGTATTTGGAAAAAATTTTAACCAGTCAATCAAACCTGTGATTTCACAGATTATTGCTTAGGACAAGGCCATGTAGAAAAAGGGACTCAACTGAAGGAACGCATTAAGTAAAACATATTATGCACAGGAGGAACGTGGATGTGGCAAACAGCATGAGGACAAAACATAAGTGAAGTTTGGGAGGTTCTGGCCTAGCACAGAATGAACACACAATGAGCGGTAGCTAGAGCAGCCGTTAGAGGAGTATGCCAAGCAAACAGCTGGCTGGCGTAGTGTGAGCCAGGAGTCAGGCGAAGGCCCCGGTCAAAGCAACAAGGAGACAAGTTCCAGCTCCAGGGAAGAAAGCGTTTTTCTACAGTTGGGGCTCTGGCACAGGATGGGGGTGGGGTGCCTCTCCCCGCTGACAGAGGCTCTTGGCCCTTCTCTCCTTCCACCTACTCCTAGCTATTTCTTTTTGCTCACGTCGCCCGGGCCCCAGGAGCCTGGAGGGGAAGAAGAGGCAGAGAGGGCAGCTCGGCAACCCCTGATGAGCAGCGAGACCCCCGAGGCCCCCGAGTGGAAGCCAGGTCGGAGACACAGGGGGTCCTCATGTAGCCTTCCTCCCCACAGTGCACCGTGGGAAGGGGAAGGGGATGCGTGAGAGCCGACCACAGTCAGCTAGTCAGGAAATACTCATTGGGGACTTACTGTGTGCCAGACCCTCCCGTCACGGGGGTGCGTGGTGAGTAAGATGAGGAAATGAGGCCGACTCGTAAACAACGGAATCAGAAACATATTGGTAAGTGCTGGAAGGACATAAGGCAGTGATGTGCTAGAAAATGACGACTGGGGGAAGTGGAGAGTTCTGCTTAGAGGAGGTGGTCAGTGAAGGACTCTTTGAGGGGGTGTCATTGGGCTAAAGTTTGATAGACAAGTCCTCAGCCCCGTGGACATCGGGAGAGCAGGTTCCAGGCAGAGGGAGCAGTAAGTGCTGTGGGAACGAGCCGGGATGTTCAAGAAACAGAAAGAAGGGCCAGTGTGGCTGGGGTGGAGGCGGACAGCCATCAAACTGTACGAGAGCCAGGAAGAGGTCTTGTCTTTTTTTTAAACCATGGTGAAATGCACATAACATGAAGTTGACCTGTTTGACCATTTTAAGTGTACAAGTCCACGTTGGCGGGTTGATTCTTTCCCAGCAGCACCCCTTGGCAGAGCCCGTATGCCAACCTCACCTGCCCTTCTCTCCCTGCTCCTCTGCAGACTCCAGCCCAGGCCTCTCCCTTCAGGAGAAGTGGACTGTGTTCAAGGTATGGACGATGGCTGGGGCCCGTCCCCTTCCGTGGCCAGTGCCCGTCTCCCAGCCAACCACGTACGTTATGTCTTCTGGCTCTTCCAGGGCCTGCAGTGTTACATCCTCCCGTTGGTCCTGGTCTACTTTGCTGAGTACTTCATCAATCAGGGGCTTGTGAGTGAGGGCACCAGGAGGGGTGTGGGAATAGAGATTGAGGTGGGGGCCCACGTGTCCCCATTCATCTCCCTGTGTGGTCTTTGCTGCAGTTTGAGCTCCTCTTCTTCCGGAACACGTCCCTGAGTCACGCTCAGCAGTACCGCTGGTGAGAGCAGTGAGGAGGGTGGCAGGATGGGCAGTCTGCCGGGTGGGCCTGGGGTAGGAGGGGCTGCCATGTGAGTAGGCACCGGAGGGCTTCCTCCTCCTCCCTGCCCCTATCTCAGGTACCAGATGCTGTACCAGGCCGGCGTCTTTGCCTCGCGCTCCTCTCTTCGCTGCTTTCGCATCCAGTTCACATGGGCCCTGGCCCTGCTGCAGGTATGAGGCCCCTGGCCCCCACTCCATTCCCACCTTCACTCCCAACTTCCCCAAGCACAGGAACAGAAGGCCATCAGAGCTGCGTGTCCAGTGTGTCCTCGGAGCCAAGCAAAGCTGATGTAAATTCCAGCTCCTGTACTCAGTAGCTGTGTGACATAGGGCAGGTCTCCAAACCAATTTCTGTTTTCCTGATCTAGAAATCAGGCATGGCCACCATCTACTTCTCAGGGTAGTTGTAAGAAATAGAGATGAGAAGAGGAATGAAAGAACAGGACTTTATACTGTGTCTCAATCCGTTAGAATCACTTACATCATGATTATTTGCACAAGCCTCATGCAGAGACACAGGCCTTCAAATAACATTTAACATTTCTAACAATAAGAAAATGCACAGTTCTTTTACTCTGCATGGTTAATTATAATAGAACTAGAAGCCTGGTGCACAAAATTCATGCACTCAGGGGGTCCCTCAGCCCAGCCTGCGCCCTCTCGCAGTCCAGGAGCCCTTGGGGGACGTCCACTGATGGCTTAGGCAGGGAGCAGGCCTAAGCCGGCAGTTAGACATCCTTAGAGCTTCCATGGAGGCAGGAGAGGCTCCCGCCACCATCTCTGCGCTGGCCAGCATGAACCTGGCTTCTGGCTGAGGAGTGCTCCCCCTGTGGGAGCTCACTGACCACCAGGGGCAGCTTCTGCATTGAGTGCCTGCCCCCTGGTGGTCAGTGCGCATCATAGCGACCGGTCATTCTGCCATTCGGTCAATTTGCATATTAGCTTTTTATTATATAAGATCAGTGACATTGTACTCAACAGATTGTATGTCTCAAGGCTGGTGAGCAAATTCAGCTACCCATGACAAAAGTAATCTACAGCTTTAAGAAAACAAACACCTTTCCCTACAATAGTCTAACAAAAGCACTTTTTTTAAAATCCTCACCCAATGACATGCTTAGAGAGAGGAAGGGAGAGAGAAACAAACATCAGTGTGAGAGAGAAACACTAATTGGTTGTTTTCTGTATGTGCTCTGACTGGGGTCGAACCTGCCCCTGAAACCTTTTGGTGTACAGAACATCACTCCAACCAACTGAGCCGCTCCAGCTGGGCTAAGAAAAGTGCTTTTACATAATCAGCATGTATTGTTTCTATAGCCCCGTAGGTAACTATTAAAATAAACTTTCAATTACTATAGGAATGTCCTTTGCCCTTTTTAATGTACTTAAATCCATAACAAGATGTAGAATAAGTATAGATTACACTTTAACCTTATGGCAACAGCATGCCAATATCCTCTAACTTTCTCCTTCATTTATTGAAGCAGTACCGCCAGCCCAGGGCTCTGTAGAACCAAAGGCCCAAATTGTTGTGTTAATACATCTTAACTCAGGGTTCTTCATTAGATGCTGCTGATGTGTAGTTTATGACTTTAGTTATATATAATTTCAACCAAGGCTGCTTTGTAGAAATAGGGGCATATAATCATTTAATTCCATTACAGAAAGCGTATAGCCTAACGCCGCAGATGAAAGTGTTTGCAGTGTTTCACAGGTCATGTTAGTATTACCAGAGTGTTTTTTTAAATGCAGATTCCTGAGCCTCGCTCAGACGGAATGAATTAGGACCTCTAAGGGTGAGGCCTGTGGGTGACCCTTATACACTGGGATCCCCTGAGGGGCCGGGACACTGAGGAGGGACCTACACACTTGGGTGGGGTCAGAGAAGCTTCCTAAATGAGGTGGGAACGGCTAAGCTGGTGTGTGTCCACCTCAGCGCTGGGCCACATCATTCTTTGTGGTGGGCTGTCCGGCCCCTCTGGCCTCCACCCGTTAGATGCCAATAGCAGCCTCCATTCCCAGTTGTGACAACCAAGATCTCCAGACATGGCCAAACGTCCTGTGGGCAGCAAATCAAGCCCCATTGAGAACCACTGGCCTAACCGTAGCCTCAATGGGGGAAACTACTCAGGGAGCCCTTGGAAGGAGGAATGAGGTCTCAGGAGTAAGAGACCCTGGTCCACGCTGAGCTCTGGACAGTGGCAAAGGGATCCCACGTGAGGGGAGGTGGAATGGCATTCCAGGGAGTAGGAGTGACGCGAGCAAAGGGGCCAGAGAGGGGACCCATGAGGTCTGGGATGTGGGATAGGGTAGAGAGAAGGCGTGACCCAGGTCCCAGGGTCTGGTAGGCCAGCTGGATGTTGGGATTCAATCCCAGCCTGCCAGCCCTCTCCCTCATCAGTGTCTCCAAGGACTGGGGCCACTGGCCCTTTCTCCTGCCACAAGTCCAGGCTCAGCCCTGCCCTCCACCTGCACCCACAGTGCTTCAACCTGGTCTTCCTTCTGGTGGACGTATGGCTGAGCTTCCTGCCGAGCATCTACATCGTCTTCCTGATCGTTCTGTATGAGGGGCTCCTGGGGGGTGCTGCCTACGTGAACACCTTCCACAACATCGCCCTGGAGGTCAGCACCAGTCTGGCGAGGGCTGTGGGTGGCCTTTCTGGGGAAAGCCAGGGCAGGGGTGTGGAGAACGGAAGCCTCACCCCTGCTCCCTGTCCCCCATCCCCCAGACCAGTGATGAGCACCGAGAATTTGCCATGGCAACCGCCTGTGTGTCCGACACCTTGGGGATCTCCCTGTCAGGGCTCCTGGCCCTGCCCCTGCACGACTTCCTCTGCCGCCTCTCCTGACACTGGGCTTCTTGGGACACAGGACGCACTGGCAGATGGGCAGGCCAGACCCCGGGCCCACAGCCCAGGGCCCCGCCATGAGCTCTGCCCCTGGACTTCCCGGCACAGCTGGGCTGTAGAGAAGCACCAGGTTCCGTCCGCCCTTGGTCAGGGGGCAGCAGCTTTCTCCACTCCACACTGATCTCTGGGACTTTCTTCTTGGCATTATGCCCTTGGAATAAATGCCTATATTTATCGATTGATTCTGGTGCCATTTTCCTTCTTGAAAAAAAGTGTATTATAAAAGTAATGCCAGCCCACTTTGGAGGATCTACAGGAGAGTGTAAAGACAACATTTCAGCAGATTTCTGCCTAGTCTTTCGGGCTTATTAATTCGCTCGCTCACTATGAGGCAGTCTATGCACATTTTTCTCCAGCATGTAAGTTTCAAACACGCAGGGAAGCTGAAAGAATTTGTGCAGTGAGTACTCGCATAGGTACTGCCTGGCTTCTACTATGACCACTTTGCTGTAGCTGCATCAGCTCTCCATCAGTCCGTCTTATTCTTGTAATGCACTTCAAAGTAGGAGGCTGGGAGCTGGCTTTGGGCATTCTTCACGCCGGGTCTCTTACTCTTCTGCTTGGTTAGCTGTGAAGACCTTACACCCCAAGACTGAGGTGGCCCCATCCCAGATAGTGTTGGCGGTTGACATCAACACAGCCTGGGGGTTGTAGAACATTCTGAGGACCAAGTTGGGGCCTAAAGGCACCATGAAGATGCTTGTTTCTGGTGCTGGGGACATCAAACTTATTAAAGATGGCAAGTGCTGCTTCCTGAAATGCAAATTCAGTACCCAACAGCCTCCTTGGTAGCCAAAGTGGAGAGAGCCCAGATGATGGTACCACTTCCAGTGTCCTAATCGCTGGAGAACTGCTAACAGATGGGTCTCTACGTGTCTGAAGGTCTCATCCCAGAATCATAACAAGGATTTGAAGCTGCAAAGGAAGAGGCACTTCCGTTTTTAGAACAAGTCAAAAGTAAGCAAAGAGATTCTCGTTCTCATTCTCTCTCTCTCTCTCTCTCTCACACACACACACACACACACACACACACACACACACACACACACCCCTTTCCTTCCCCCTTCGCTCAAGGCACGGACCTTTGCTTTCTTTCTCCTAAGCTCCAAGGGCCCTTTTGCCTCTGTAACTTGGTTCCTGCAACCACGCAGCTGGCTCACTTCTTTCACAGCTCATTTTGTCTACCTCTGTGACCAAAAAAAAAGTAAGTAAGCAAAGAGATGGACAGAGAAACACTCAGGATGTGGCCAGGCATCTCTCTGTACTAAAGTTCATGCTGAACGTGCTGATGTCTTAGCAGGGGCTGTAGTTGACTCCATTTTGACCATTAAAAAACAAGAGGAACCTATTGACCTCTTAATGATTGAGATCATGGAGCAGAAACATAAATTTGAAACTGATACAAGCTTCAGAACAGGTCTTGTTTTGGATAGTGGGGCATGACATCCTGACATGAAAAAGAGAGTGGAAGATGCATACATCCTCAAATGCAATGTGTCATTAGAATATGGGGGGGCGGGGGGGGGAGTGAATTCTGGCTTTTTTTTTTTTTACAAGAATGCAGAAGAGAGAAACAGTAAAAACTGAAGGAAGATTCATTGAAGATAGAGTTAAAAAATAGTAGAACTGAGCCGAAACCGGTTTGGCTCAGTGGATAGAGCGTCGACCTGCGGACTGAAGGGTCCCAGGTTCGATTCCGGTCAAGGGCATGTACCTGGGTTGCGGGCACATCCCCAGTGGGAGATGTGCAGGAGGCAGCTGATCGATGTTTCTCTCATCGATGTTTCTAACTCTCTATCTCTCTCCCTTCCTCTCTGTAAAAACTCAATAAAATATATATATAAGAAAAAATAGTAGAACTGAAAAGGAAGCCCTGTAGTAACTCAGATAAAGGATTTGTTGTTATTAATCAAATGGGAATTGACCTATTTTCTTTAGATGCTCTTGTAAAAGAGGGCATAGCGGCTGCACAGAGCTAAGAGGAGAAATATGGAACGGCTGATTCTTGCTTGTGGTGGGGCAGCTCTAAATTCTTTTGGTGGCCTAACTCGATGGGGACATGCAGGACCTGTCTATGAGTATCCCTTGGGAGAAGAGACGTTCACCTTTACTGAGAAATGTGACCAAGTAAGCACAGTCACTCAAATCAAACACGCAAAAAACAGATGTCTTGAGGGCCGTTGAAATGCTATTGATGGCTGTGTCGCTCCAGGCGCTGATGCAGTGGAAGTGGCAATGGCAGAAGCCCTGATCGAACATGAGCCCGGGGTAAAGGGCAGGGCCCAGCTTGGAGTTCAAGCATTTGCTGCTGGTCATGTGCTCATTGTTCCCAAGGTTCTTGCTCAGAATTCTGGTTTTGATCTTCAGGAAACACTCAGAACGTCCGGAATCAGGTCCACTTGTGGGTGTGGACTTGAACACAGGTGAGCCAGTGGCAGCAGCAGAGTCGGCCCTGGGATAACGACTGTGCAAAGGACACAGCTTCGCCACGCCTGCCCTGTGATTGCCACCACCATTCTCCCCGTCGATGAGGTCGTGCGAGCCGGAGCATCTTCTCTAAAAGGTTGAATTGAAGCTTTCCTTGCATCATCTGAATGGTGAAGGCGACAGAGTGAGCCTAAAATAGAGCTCTGGAGTTTTTGCCCACGCTTCTAATGATTTTCAAAGCAATTTCCTTTTCCCATATGAAGAAAGAGAAGACACTGGCATCTATTCAAATTCCAAAGTCTGAAATTATAATTACAGTACATTTTAAATTGCTTTCAGTGTATACACATAAAGCAGACCATTTTCACCCAAAACAGGATGTTTTGCTTTATATCAGCTTCTGTGATATAAAAATACATGTTAGAGAAGCATGTTGTCTGCCTTATTAAATATTCCTTGAAAAAAAAGTTTAATGGTTTAATGTCTCCTAAAGATGTATTTTAATTTATCCAATAGTTCCCTATTAAGCATTTAAGTTTATTTATGCTAATATAAATAACACTTAAGCAATTTAGGTTTTGAAAGCATCTCTGTTTCCTTAGTATGAATTGCTGTGTGTGAAACTATTGGATCTTTCCATTGGACTTTTCATGCTTTTGAAGTAGCTTTGCTAAAGTGCTCCCCACAAGAGTTAAGTGGTAGTGAGTAGAAAGATGGATGAACTAGAGGCAAGGGCGTTGAAAGAGCTGCAAGTATAAAGTGGCAAAAATAAATACAGAGAAGGCAGAGGTAGAAAATGGCTGAAGGCATGGAAACTAAGGGACAGATGAGAAGAAATCTTTAGGTAGACCACATTTTCACACCTCTGAACCCTGTTTATACTGAAACATCCATTCCCAAACCTCCAGTGTCATCTTTTTCTCGCTCAAATTATCCTCTCCTACATGTTTCCACCAAGTCGTTTTTATACAGTTGGTATATCTCTGCAGTCCTCAAAGGGTACATGACCTCAAAGGTAATCCTCAAAGGAAACATAAGCTTTGTATTTTGAGGACTTGGCAGTTGCCTACAGTGAATGTGCAATAAACGTGTTTAACTTGAAAAAAAATAGGAGGCCGACTTGAATACACTTCCCTCTGCATGCTTCGGTGTGCAGATTATTAAGTAGAATCCAATATTTTTGTACAGTCCTTTCTTAAAAATATGTTTTTATTTATTTCAGAGATGAAAGGGGAGGGAGAGAGAAACATCAATGATGAGAGAAAATAATTGATCGGCTGCCTCCTGCACACTCCCCACCAGGGATCAAGCCTGCAGCCCAAGCATGTGCCCTGACCAGGAATTGAACCATAACCTCCTGGTTCATAGGTCGATGCTCAACTACTGAGGCTCACTGGTCAGGTTGCACAGTCCTTTTTAGGTACAATTTATATACAGTAAAATGCACAGAATGTTATATTTTAAGTAACTGATGTGGGCTTAGCAATGTTTCCCATATTTCACTGTTACTGTCTCTACCATATTTGCTATATCTATGTATACGAGTACTTATATTTAATATTTTTTATAAAGTGAGTAACTTTTTAAATATATATTTTTTTATTAATTTGAGAGACAGAGACAAAAGTGAGAGAGAGAGAGAGAGAGAGAGAGAGAGAGAGAGAGAGAGAGATCAATCGGCTGCCTCCTGCACACCCCCTGCAGGGGATTGAGCCTTAAACCCAGGTATGTGCCCTGACCAGGAATCCAACTAGTGACCTCTTGGTGCACAGGACGATGCTCAACCAACTGAGCCACACCGGCCAGGCTAGGTCTCCTTTATTTTCTTTCAATAATGCTTTGTAGTTTTCAGAGTATACATTTTACCCTTATTTGCTAAATTTTTAAAAATATATGTTTTTATTGATTTTTAGAGAGAGGAAGGGAGAGGGAGAGAGAGAGATAGAAACATCAATAATGAGCCTGGCCAATGTGGCTCAGTGATTGAGTGTCAACCTATGAACAAGGTGGTCAAGGTTGGATTCCCAGTCAGGGCACATGCCCAGTGTGAGGTGTGCAGGAGGTAGCCGATCAATGATTCTCTCTTATCATTGATGTGTCTATCTCTCTCTCCCTCTCCCTTTCTCTCTGAAATCAATAAAAATATATTTTTAAAAATAAATAAATAAAACTTTGTCACAGACAATAGTATGGTGAAGGCCTGGGGAGGGGGCGGGAGCAAGGTGGAGAGGGTCAATGGGGAGGGGGGGGGGAAGGGGGCATCTGTAATACTTTCAACGATAAAGATAAATTTTTTAAAATAATAAAAAATAAACCTTTGTGCATTATGCTTTTTCTACATATGAGTGTTTAGGATAGATTCTCAAAACTGAAACTTGTAGGGATGAGCATTTTTTTTTAGGTTGTTGATGTTGTTTTAGGTTTTCTACAATGTTTTTGAAAGGTTTTTTGTTTGCTATACCAGTTTATATGCGCCAGTTGCTTGTCACACACCCTCTTTGCACTTGGGGACAATCATTTTGAAATCTTTGCTAAGTGAGTAAAAACATACTTAATCTTGATTATTTTAAAAATTAACTTTAACAGCACTATTGAGATACTAGAGGCCCAATGCACGAAATTCATGCAAGGGGCTCAGCCCTCGCAGCCCCAGCTTCATTCAGAAGATCTCCAGAAGGTCTATTAGCTGTCTGGTCTAATTAGCATACTATGCTTTTATTATTATAGATACTTCACCTACAATACAATTGGTTTTCAGTATAATTCAAGATATGTATGACCATCACCAGTCGAAATTAGAACACCTTTATCACCTAAAAAAAATCCTATAACCTTTACCTACCACCCCTTCCTTACCATCCCCCCACAGCCCTAAGAAACCACCAGTCTACTTTCTGTCTATAGATTTTCCTATTCTGGGCATTTCCTATAAATGGAATCATAATGTGTGGTCTTTTGTGACTGGCATCTTTCACTTAGCATAATATTTTCAAGATTCATCCATGTTGGAAATCACCTTACTCATTCTTATGGTTGAATTTTATTGCGCTGAGTGGATGTACAACATTTTGTTTATCCATTCAGCAGTTGGCAGGCACTTGGGTTGTTCCCATTTATGGGCTGTAATGAACAAGCTGCTATAGACATTTGTCCAGTTTTTGTGTGGACATACGTTTTCATTTCTCTTGGGTAATCCCTAGGAGTAGATTTGCTGGCACTTGGTAATTCTGTTTGATACTTTGAGGAAACTCCAGACTGTTTTCCAACGTGGCTATGCCATTCTGCATTCCACCAGCACATCTGAGGGCTCTAATACTCCACGTCCTCAGCAGTACTTGCTATTTCCCTTTTTGTTTTAATTATTATTATAGCCCTCTACTGGGTATGCAGTAGTGTCTCATTGTGGTTTTGATTCACAGTTCCCTGAGGACTAATGATTTTGAACATCTTTTCATGTGCTTGTTGGCCATTCCTACATCTTCTTTGGAGAAAACATTTCTATTCAAATCCTTTGCCCCTGTTTAAATTGGATTCTTTGCCTTTTTATTTTCTTTTTAAAAATATTTTATTTTAGAGAGGGAGGAAAGTAGTGGGATAGAGAGATAGAAACATCAGATTGTCTGCCTCCTGCACGCCCCCACTAGGGATCAGGCCTGAAACCTGGGCATGTGCCTGACCAGGAATTGAACTGGTGACCTCTTGGTTCATGGGTTGACGCTCAACTACTGAGCCACACCAGCCAGGCTACCTTTTTATTTTCAAGTTGTAAGCGTTTCTTATATCTTTAGATAAAGTTTCTTATCAGATGTGTGATTTTCAAATATTTTCTCCTACTTTACTTTCTTGATGATGTCATTTGATGCACAAGTATTTTTAATTTTGATGAAGTCCAATTTATGTATTTTCTCTTTGGTTGCTTGTGCTTTTGAAGTCATCTAAGAAACAGTTGCCAAGTCCAAGGTCATGAAGAATTACCTCTGTTTTCCTCCAAGAGTTGCATAGTGTTAGCTCCTACAGTTAGGTCTTTGGTCCATTTTGAGTTTTTTTGTTTTGTTTTGTTTTTATGTGGTGTGAGGTAGGGGTCTGTACAGAAAGAGTTAACATAACAGGTTCAAACAGCTAACCTTGTAAAAGCCTGCTTACCAAAAATGGCCTTTGGCTGGAGTTTGGAAGCAGATTTCAGACTGTTTCCCACCCTTAACTGATAAGAGGGGCTTGCTGTGCCTACATTGTTTGTACAAACAATGTGGTTTATGCTGGACACCTGCTTTCCTTCTGAAGGTCTGGAATTTTGGTACTTGCTAGGCAGGCTCATGTGACCAGCCCCAATAAGAATCCTGACACTGAGTCTCTAATGAGCTTCCCTAGTTGGCAACATTTCACACACGTTGTTCCAACTCCTTGCTGGGGGGATTAAGCATATATTGTGTGACCTCAATGGGAGAGGACCCTCGGAAGCTCACATTTGGTTTCCCATGGACTTCATTCACACCATGAGCCTCCTTTTGCCCTTTGCTTATTTTGCTTTGCTTTCTTTCACTCGAGTAAATCATAGCCACAAGTATGACTATGCTGAATTATGTGAGTCTTCCTGCAAATCGTTGAAATTGGGTGTGGTCTTGGGGCCCCCCACCACAGGGTCCAACTTCATTCTTTTCCATGTGCATATCGAGTTGTCCCAGGACCATTTATTGAAAAGATTTCCCCTACTACTTTGTTTTGGTACCTTGTTGAAAAAATCAATTGACGGTAAACGGAGAGGCTCATTTCTAGACTCTCAGTTTGACTCTATGCCAGTAAAACACTGTCTTGATTACTGTAGTTTTGTAGTGAGTTCTTGAAATTGGGAAGTGAATCCTTTGTTCTCCTTTTTCAATATTGTTTTATGAATTTTAAGATGAGCTTGTCAATTGCTGTAAAGAAGCCAGCTGTGATTTTGATAGGGATTGCACTGAATCTGTAGATCAGTTTACAGAGTATTGCCATCTTAACAATATTAACTCCTCTGATCCATGAATATGGAATCTCTTTCCACTTATTTAGGTCTTTGCTGTGTGTGTGTTTTTAATGGTAGCCACTAGACACATGTGGCTATTAAACACATGAAATGTGGCTACTCTGAATTAAGATGTACTTTTTCAAATGTTTTTATTGATTTTTAGAGAGAGGGGAGGGAGCGAGAGATAGAAACATCGATGATGAGCTGATTGGTTGCTCAGTCGTTAGAGCATCAGCCTATGGGCCGAAGGGGCTTGTGTTCGAATCACCATCAAGAGCACATACCTCAGTTGCAGGTTCAATCCCCGGCTTCAGTCTGGCATGTGCAGGAGGCAACTAATCAATGTGTCTCTCACATCAATGTTTCTCTCTCTCTTTCTCTCCCCCCGCCCCTTCTCCCTTCCATTCTGCCTGGTAATCAATGGGAAAAAATATTCTCAGGTGAGGATTAAAAAAAGAAAAGAAAAACCGATGGTGATGAGAGAAACATCAATCGGCTGCCTCCTGCATGTCCCCTTCTGAGGAATTGAGCCCCAAACCCAGGCATGTGCCCTGACCGCAAATCAAACCAGTGATCTCTTGGTGCATGGGTGGACTCTCAACCGGCTGGGCTAGGTCTCCTTTATTTTCTTTCAACAATGCTTTATAGTTTTCAGAATATACATTTTACCCTTATTTGTTGAATTTATTTCTAAGTATTTTATTCTTTTTTGGTGGTTTTATAAATGGAATTGTTTTCTTTTTTAATATTTTTTTTATTTTTCAGTTACAGTTGACATACAATATTATATTAGTTTCAGGTGTGCAACATAGTGATTGGACATTTATAAAACTTATACAGTGATCACCTGATAAATCTAGTACCCATCTGACACCATATAGTTATTACAATATTATTGAACTATGCTATACCTTACATCCCCATGACTATTTTGTAACTACCAATTTGTACTTATTAATCCATTCCCCCATTTCACCTAGCCCCCCAAGCCTCCTCCCATCTGGCAACCATCAAAATGCTCTCTGCAGCCCTAGCCATTTTGGCTCAGTGGATAGAGCCTCAGCCTGTAGACTGAAGGGTCCCAGGTTTGATTCCGGTCAAGGGTACATGCTCAAGTTATGGGCTCAATCCCCAGGAGGGGGCATGCAGGAGGCAGCCAATCAATGATCTTCTCTTATCATTGATGTTTCAATCTCTCTCTCCCTCTCCCTTCCTCTCTGAAATCAATATATATATATATATATATATACATATATATATATATATACACACACACACACACACACACACACACACACACATATATATATTTTTTTTTTAATTTTCTCTGGCCAAGATTACTCTATCCAGCAAAGCTATCATTTAGAATCGGAGGACAGATAAAGAGCTTCCCAGAGAAGCAAAAGCTAAAGAAGTTCATCACCACCAAACCAGTATTACAAAAAATGTTGAAGAGTCTATGAGTTATTAATCAATATCTATGAGTTTGTTTATTTTGTTTGTTCAGTTATTTTGTTTTTAGATTCCACATAAAAGTGAAATCATATGGTATTTGTTTTTCTATGTCCGACTTATTTTACTCATGTTGTTGCAGTTCCCTTTTATGGCTGAGTAATATTCCATTGTATATATGTACCACTTCTTTATCCCTTCACCTATTGATGGACACTTAATTTGCTTCCATATATTAGCTATCTATATATATTTATGAAAGCCTATGATGCGCACTGACCACCAGGGGGCAGATGCTCAACGCAGGAGCTGCCCTCTGGTGGTCAGTGCACTCCCACAGGGGGAGCCAGACACCAGGCTCATGTCTGGCAAGCCTACTGAGCAGCAGTGGCTGCAGGCAGGCACAATGGGGCCAGGATGAGTGGGAGCAGTGTGGCACCAGGCCCGGGTTCGGGCTCCTCCTCAGCTGTCTGCCACAGCCTGATCCCCGCAGGCCATGCCGAGGGACCCCACCAATGCACGAATTCATGCACCAGGCCTCTAGTTGTAAATAATGTTGCAATGAACATAAGGATGCATATGTCTTTTCAAATTAGTGTTTTGGGTTTCTTCGGATAAATATCCAGAAGTGGAGTTGCTGGGTCCTTCTTGGTTTCTATAAAGTCTATTTTGTCTGGTATAAGTATAGCTACCCCAGCTTTTTTCTTTGTTTGTTTGTTTCCATTTTCATGAAATATCTTTTTCCATCCCTTTACTTTCCGTTTGTGTGTCTTTCTTTTTTTAATATCTTTTTATTGATTTCAGAGAGGAAGAAAAAGGGAGAGAGATAGGAACATCAATGATGAGAGAGAATCATTGATCGGCTGCCTTCTGCACACCCCACACTGGGGACTGAGCCCGCAACCCAGGCATGTGCCCTGACCAGGAATCAAACCCTGACCTCCTGGTTCATAGATCGATGCTCAACCACTAAACCACACTGGCCAGGCAGTTTGTGTGTCTTTCCATCGGAAGTGAGTATCTTGTAGGCAGTATATGTAAGGATCTTGTTTTCTTATCCATTCAGCCAACCTATGTCTTTTAATAGGAGTATTTAGTGTATTCAGTGTAATTGTTGATAGATGTGTAGTTATTGACATTTTCGTATTTGTAGTTTTTTCTTCTTCTTCTTAAAGAAGACTCTTTAACATTTTTTGTAATACTGGTTTGGTGGTGATGAACTTCTTTAGCTTTTGCTTGTCTGGGAAGCTCTTTATCTGTCCTCCAATTCTAAATGATAGCTTTGCTGGCTAGAGTAATCTTGGTTATAGATCCTTGCTTTTCATCACTTTGAATATTTCATGCCAATCCCTTCTGGCCTGGCAATTGTTTTTTAAATTTCATTTTTGGATTGTTCATTACAAGTGTATAAAAATACAGTTGAGCCCTAACCGGTTTGACTCAGTGGATAGAGCGTCGGCCTGCAGACTGAAAGGTCCCAGGTTCAATTCCAGTCAAGGGCATGTACCTTGGTTGCGGGCACATCCCCAGTGGGAGGTGTGCAGAAGGCAGCTGATAGATGTTTCTCTCTCATTGATGTTTCTGACTCTCTATCCCTTTCCCTTCCTCTCTGTAAGGAATCAATAAAATATATTTTTTTAAAAATACAGTTGATTTTTATCTGCTGATACTTTACCCTCCGATTTTGCTGAACTTGTTATTAGTTCAAATAGGTTTTTATAGAATCCTTAGGATTTTCTATATACAAGATTATGTCTTCTGAAAACCTCTCTAATCTGGATGCCTTTTATTTCTCTTTATTGCCTGATTGCCCTGGCTAGAACTTACAACACAACATTGAATAGAAGTGACAAGAGCGGACATTCTTGTCTTGTTACTCAGCTTCGGGGGAAAGCTTTCCGCCTTTCATCATTAAGTATGATGTTAGCTGTGGGGTTTTTGTAGATGCCCTTTATCCTATTGAGGAAGTTCCCTTTGAATCCAGGTTTGTTACATGTTTTTATCATGAAGGGGTTTTGGATGCTGTCAGTTTTGTTGGGGTTTTTTGTTTGTTTTTGTTTTGGTTTGTGTTTTGTTTTGTTTTGTTTTGTTTTTTTGCAGTTATTCAGATGATCATGTGGTTTTTGTTCTTTATTCTATTGAAACGATGTATTACATTAATTCATTTTCATATTTAAACCTGCTTTGCATTCCTAATAAACCCCACTCGGTCATAGTCTATGTATTAGATTTTCTAGTGTTTTGTTGAGGAGATTTTTGTGTCTATATTCATAAGAGATGTTGGTCTGTAGTTTCCTTGTGTCGTTTTTGTCTGGTTTTGGAATCAGGGTAATATGGGCTTTATACAACATGTTGGGAAATATGCCCTTCCCTATTTTTTTGGAACAGTTGGTGAAAAACTGGTGTAAATTCTTCTATAACTGGTTGTAGAATTAACCAGTAAAACCATCTGGATCAGGCCTTTTCTCTGTGGGAAGTTTTGCTACATGTGGTTTTTAAGCACTTGAAATAACTGAGAAATTGAACTTTTAATTGTATTTAATATTAATTAGTTAAGTTAAATATAATAAGCCACAGGTGGCTATTATTTACTGTCCTGAACAGAGGGGTCTAAAGAGTGGTTCTCTGTGGGGTGGCATTGCCCCACTGTGGTCATTTTGGAAGTCCGCGGGTGTTTTGAATCTCACTGTGAATGGAGGGTAAGGGCCAAGCCATCCTGCCAGGTGCATTATCCTATATAGAGAACAATCATCCCACTCCCGAATGGCTTTTCGGTACCCTCCCCCGCCTCAGACATCTAACAATACGGGCCAAGAATCTAACTTCATTTTAGGCATGAGCCCAAAAGTATATCTTGCTTGGTTTTAATATACACTGAATTTTCCAGGAGTTCAACTATGATGTACACTGAAGGACAACTGTGTTTGATTTGTTGGGATCTTTACCAAGAGCTGTTCACTCTCCGTGGAAAACCCCCTCAGTGAAGGCAACACCTAGCAAACCTCATTGTTTTCTAGCTGCACTGTAGCTACCTCATTCATTGTGACTCTGAGTAATCAGTTGTCCCCTTATCCAAAGGGGATTCTTCCAAGGCCCCCTGCTGGATGCCTGAAACTGTGTATAGTACTGAATCCTACATATCCAATGTTTTTTTCCTATACATACATACCTATGATATGTTTAATTTATAAATTCTACCCAGGTGGGGGAAGAAATTAATAATGAAATAAGCCCCAGGCAGTTTGGCTCAGTGGATAGAGCATCGGCCTGTGGACTGAAGGGTCCCGAGTTCAATTCCGGTCAAGGGCACATGCCTAGATTGCGGGCTCGATCCCCAGTGGGGGGCGTGCAGGAAGCAGCCAATCAATGATTCTCTCTCATCATTGATGTTTTTATCTCTCCCTCTCCCTTACTCTCTGAAATCAATAAAGACCACCAACTCACACCATACACAAAAATAAACTCAAAATAGATAAAAGACTTAAACGTAAGACGGGAAACCATAAAAAAAAAAAGAGGAATCCACAGGCAGCGAAATTGCAAACATATGCCGAAGGAATTTCTTCTCTGATAATGCTCCTAGGGCAATGGAAACTAAAGAGAAAATAAACAAATGGGACTACATCAAAATAAAAAGCTTTTGCACAGCAAAGGAAACCATCAACAAAACAACAAGAAGACCCACTACATGGAAGAACATATTTGCCAATGATACCACTGATAAGGGTTTAATTTCCAACATTTACAGGGATCTCATGAAACTTAGCAAAAGGAAGATAAACAATCCAATAAAAAAATGGGCAGCGGACCTAGATAGACACTTTACGAAAGAGGACATACAGAAGGCCAAAAGACATATGAAAACATGCTCAAAGTCACTAATTATACAAGAGATGCAAATCAAAATGACAATGCGTTATCATCTCACACCTGTCAGAACGGCTATTATCAACAAATCAACAAACAACAAGTGTTGGAGAGGATGTGGAGAAAAAGGAACCCTTCTGCACTGCTGGTGGGAATGCAGACTGGTGCAGCCACTGTGGAGAACAGTATGGAGCTACCTCAAAAAACTAAAAATGGAACTCCCATTTGACCCAGTGATCCCACTACTAGGAATATATCCCAAGATACCAGAAACGCCAATCAGAAAGGATATATGCACCCCTATGTTCATAGCAGCACAATTCACCAAAGCTAAGATTTGGAAACAGCCTAAGTGCCCATCAGCAGGTGAGTGGATTAGAAAACTGTGGTACATCTACACGATGGAATACTATGCTGCTGTAAAAAAGAAGGAACTCTTGCCTTTTGCAACAGCATGGATGGAACTGGAGAGCATTATGCTAAGTGAAATAAGCCAGTCAGAGAAAGATAAATACCACATGATCGCACTCATTTGTGGATTATAGAGAACAACATAGACTGATGAAAAGGGACAGATCCAAAGACTGAGAAACAGCGATCAGGCTATCAATCCCCAGAAGGAAAGTAGGGGAGGGTGGGGTAAGGGGAAGAGATCAACTGAAGGACTTGTAACATGTATATAAGCCAAACCAATGGACATGGACAACGGGGGGATGGGAGCATGAGTGTGCGGGACGGGGGGGGGGGAGGTTGGGGGTTAATGGGGGGGGATGAGGACACATTTGTAATACCTTAACTAATAAAAAAATAATAATAATGAAATAAAACATTATAACAATATCCTGTATGATAAAAGGCTAATATGCAAATAGACCGAACAGCATAACGACTGGTTGCTATGTTGCGCACTAACCACCAGGGGGCAGACACTCAACACAGGAGCTGCTCCCAGCCCACAGGCCCCAGGCCAGCCAAGGCGGGTGCCAGCAGGGGCCCCCCAATCTCCCCGCCAGTTGCCCCACAGATTAGCCCTGATTGCTGGCCAGGCCTAGGGACCCTACCTGTGCACAAATTTTGTGCACCAGGCCTCTAGTATTGTAATAAAAGTTATGTGGATGTGGTCTCTCTCAAAATATCTTATTATACTATACTTACCTTTTCACTCAAAGGAAGCATTTTATGGCTTCCCTGTGGCATATCTGAGTTGCCAGCATCACTACTCTTGCACCTTGGGGCCATGATTAATTAAAATAAGGATCGTGAGCACAAGCACTGCGACACTGTGACAGTCAATCTGATAACCATGCTACCCAGAAATGATGTGCAATTTAAAACTTATGAATTTTTTATTTCTAGAATCTTCTATTTTAACATTTTTGGAGCAGGTTTGACCATGGGTAACTAAGAGGATGCTACTGTATATAAAACTGCTAAGTATATATACAGCATGAGACAAAAGTAGGTTTACAGTTGTGAGTACATGACTCACAAGACAGTTTAGTCTTGTATTATTATTGAATTATTTTCCATTTGAACAACTGTAAACCTACTTTTGCCTCACCCTATTTATACATACCTATTTCACCATGTCAAATATAAAGAAAAAAGCCTAACATTTTTTCATATTATAATTATCTTATCATAAACCTAAACTATGTCATTTCAAGCAGATGCAAATCTCTAACTTCTCTGTATCTTCTAGGGAAATCATGTCTCAACATTTACATAATTAAATACATGTTTTTATTTTTAAAATTCCTTTTTCTCCTTTATAAATATACTTAAGAGTATGACAGGATTAACTGAAGCTGAATATATACTTACCCTATGGCCCACCTATCCCACCCAAGAGTGTAAGTATTCATGTCCACACAAAAAAACATAAAAAAATGTTGATAGAAACTTTATTCAGAATAGCCCCAGACCAAAAGCAAGCCAAATCAAAAGAAGAATTAATACATTGCGGCATAGTCACACAATTGAAGACTATTCAGCAATCAAAAAAGAAGCAACTACAAGTATATGTAACAACATATATGAATCTCATAGGCTTCTGAAACAAGCTAGTCACACAAAAAAAATAGACATGCCTTATAATTCGGTTTATATGACGCTCAAGAACAGGCAAAACAGCCCTAACCGGTGTGGCTCAGTTGATTGGGAGTCGTCCCATACACCAAAAAGGTCACTGGTTCCATTCCCTGTCAGAGCACATGCCCAGGTTGCGGACTCAATCCCTGATAGGGGGCGTGCAGGAGGCAGCTGATTGATATTTCTTTCCCTCTCTTTAAAAAAAATCAATAAAAATATAATTTTTAAAACAACAGTTGATATACTTAGCTGTATGTATGTTGTCTTTCAATAATAATAAGAACACATTATTGCCAAAACCGGTTTGGCTCAGTGGATAGAGCGTTGGCCTGCGGATTGAAGGGTCCCAGGTTCGATTCCGGTCAGGGGCATGTATCTGGGTTGCGGGCACATCCCCAATGGGAGATGTGCAGAAGGCAGCTGATCGATGTTTCTCTCTCATCGATGTTTCTAACTCTCTATCTCTCTCCCTTCCTCTCTGTAAAAAATCAATAAAATATATTTTAAAAAAAAAAGAACACATTATTGAAAACAAACTATGTGAAATGCATTGAGGGGGATACTAAGATGTATAAGAAGATATTATCCCTGTCTCGAGCTTGGGGCAATTTGGGAAAATAAAACACACACAAAATAAAATAGTGTGAGTCAGAAGTTAAATTATCTATGACTTTCATGAAGTGTTTCAAGATATTTGTAGGGTTTTTTTTTAAGAGATGTTTGTTTTTAAAATGAGGCATTGGGTCTTCCAATGCTGAGACCTCAGTAGCTAGAGACACGTGAATACTTAGGACTTAAATCCCAGAGAGGAATCCTAATTCTACCCCCTTCCCCCCTGCCCCCCCGCCCCTATGCTCCATTCTCTGCCTCCTCTCAATCCACTCCTTTTCCACTATTATGATGTATCCTGCTATGGTCAACATTAGAAAATAAAGCAATACCTCCAGAAAAATCTTCTGTGGCCGCTAAATTAGAGGACCGGCTTTCAGGGCCTCACTCTGAGGCTAGCGCGGCCATCACCTGCCCTTTCACAGTCCTGGTTTTCTCACCTGTAAAATGAGGTTAGTAATATCTGCTCCTCCCGCCCACCTGAAGTCTGCCATGAGTTTCAAATGCCTTTATGCTTTTGGAATTGCTACTTAAACGCCATAATGACCATCAGCGTGCTGCTCGTTGGTCGCATGATTACAGGCACTTGCAGAGAAGCAACCTGTAAGGGAAATGGGACGCCCACATGAACTGGCCACACCAGACTGATCAAAGCTCCTCCAGGGTGTACTTCCTGCTCTGGACCGTTAAGGACCCATTAAAACCCAGGCCTTAGCTAAACTCACCCATTTAACACACCCATGCTCTGCCCTTCCCGTGTGGCTCCACAGCTGAGCGTGGACCCATGGACTAGGAGGTCACGGTCCCCGGTCAGGGCACATGTCTGGGTTGCAGGCTCAATCCCGAGTAGGAGGCGGGCAGGAGACAGCCGATGTCAATGACTCTCTCTCATCATTGATGTTCCTATCTCTCTCTCTTGCCCTTTTCCTCTCTCTGACATCAGTAAAAAAACATATTTAATAAATCAATAAAAAAACACCCATGAGCTGTTTTTCACAGGTGGCGCCAAGCCATGGGCATCTCTCAGAGCAGGAGAACGACCCACCACAGAAGCGAAAACATGAGCTGGGGTGCCCTGCGGCCAGCACTGGGGTTGCCCCGAGGCGCGCACAGTCCGAGTGGAGGGGGCAACAAGAAGTACCCAGCCTTGAGGCTGGACGTGGACAACTTCTTCCGGGGCTCCGAGTGTTGTACGGGCAACACAGGATCACTGATGTTGTCGACCGTTCACCCAGCCGCGAACCGGTGCACACCTAGACCCTAGAAGAGAGCCGCCTCCTGCTCACCGACAGCGCACCGAGCCGCAGTAGCAGGGTCCCACTGGGCCGGTGGTGGCGAACCTTTTGAGCTCGGCGGGTCAGCATTTGGAAAAACCCTAACTTAACTCTGGTGCCGTGTCACATATAGAAATTTTTTGATATTTGCAACCATAGTAAAACAAAGTTGTATATTTTTGATATTTATTGTATATAGTTAAATGCCATTTAACAAAGAAAAATCAACCAAAATAATGAGTTTGCGTGTCACCTCTGACACGCGTGTCATAGGTTCGCCATCACTGCACTAGGCACTGACCCTGGGCCAAGCCAACCCCTGAGGAGGAAGAGATTTTAAACAAAAAATGTTCAAAGAAAATTCAGAAAAAGTAGGATGAAAGCAGAAAGAATGCCAAAATCAGCAGGCTTCTCGAGGAGCAGGTCCAGCAGGGCAAGCGTCCTACGTGCTTCTCTCGAGAACGGGCCAGTGTGGCCCAGTAGCTGACTCTCTGCTGGAGGGCAAGGAACTGGAGCTCTGGCTGAGGGAAACCAGGCCCTGAAAGGCAAACAAACGCCCTCCCTCCTATCTTAGCCCATGTCATAAAGGTGCTTATTGTCCTAAAAAACACACAAGAAAGCCCTGGCTGGTTTGGCTCAGTGGATAGAGCATCGGCCTGCGGACTGAAGGGTCCCCGGTTAGATTCTAGCCAAGGGCACGTGCCTGGGTTGCCGGCTTGATCCCCAGTAGGGGCATGCAGGAGGCAACCAATCAATAATTCTCTCTCATCATTGATGGTTCTGTCTCTTTTCTCCTCCCCCTCCCTCTCTGTAATCAATAAAAATATATATTTTTTAAAAACACACACACACACACAAAAGAAAACACCCATGTTTTGCTTGGCTCCAGTTATGCAGCCTAGTTATGCTTAGAAAGGAAGACATTCTCAGGTTCTCTTTACTCTGCTGCCCTCATTCGATCCATCCTACTCACAAGACCAAGTTGTGGCAACTCAAAAATTGTTCGGGTAGAGCTCTAAAAGAGCAAAGCTCTCCATGGTTTACTTGGCTGGGAGATCATGTCCGGGTTGGAAAACAGGCTAGCAATGTAAACTTGAGCAAGTCATTTGACCTCTTAGGATGTCAACATCCTTTTCTCTAAAGTTGGGACAATCGTACCTGCCTCACAGGATTGTTGTAAAGATTTTTTTTATTGATTGATTTTAGAGAGAGAAAAGAAGAGGGAGAGAAGGAGAGAGAGAGAGAGAGAGAGAGAGAGAGAGAGAGAGAGAGAGAGAGAGAAATATCAATTTTGTTGTTCCACTTATTAATGCATTCATTGGTTGATTCCTGTATGTGCCCTGACCGGCACTGGTTACACAGGTGTGCTAGCTTTGTTACTACTCATCAAGCTGTGTACTTATGATCTGTCACTTACCTATGTTACATTTTTCATAAAAGGTTTACTAAAAAAGCCTCCTTTCTGTTAAATTTAAATTTTTCATAATGACTTAGTAAAGGATTGGTAAAAAACAGAGAGTTTGATATGATTTTTCTTTTGCAAGTGATCAGGGTCTTGAGAGTAACGGGAAATCCCTGTAAAATCAGTAGCTTAGCTTTAGTATGAATTTGCATTTCTTCATGTTTAGTGATGGTGATCTTTGTCTCACTCATCCTGCCTTACCCTTTACTTCTGGCTCCCTTGGCAATGTCAGTGTGTTTCATTTCTGTTTTAGGAGGTGAGGAGGATGATTTCAGAATCAAGTGGATCGTTAGGGAGAGAGGGAGGGAGGAAAGGAGAGGAAGAAAGCGGGGGAGGAGAAAGAGGAAGGGAGGAATGAGAACAGGGTTTACAGGCCAGGATGTATATAAAGGCCCTGCCATATTCTAGCCCCAATATACCAGCCATTGACTATGCCCTGAGTTTTCCTGTCCCCCGGATTTTGTTCATACTGTTTTCTCAACCTCAAGTTGCCCCCATCTTTCCCCTCAACCTGCTAATCCCCACTTTTCCTTCAGCGGGGCATTGTGGCTCCAGTGCTGAACACAGGCCCAGACAGCAGCAAATGCTGAATGAATGAAACCACCTTTAAAAAATGTAAAACAGTCTCTGTGCTGCTAAAACCCCTGCTGGTGGTTTCTCCAACCCACCTGGATTTAAATCCATAGGCCTACAAGGACCTGTATGATCTAGAATTGTCTACTTCTGTACTATTAATGTCTTGCTCACTTTGCTGATAGCACACAGACCGCCTCTTTTATTTCTCGGACCTGGCCCAGCTCCCTCCTGCTTGAGGGCCTTCACACTTGCGGCTCCCCTTGGCTGGGAGCTGAGAACGTTCTTTCCCTAGATGACCTTCTGTATGGCTCCCTCCTTCCTATCATGTGCATCTCAGCTGAACTGTCACCTTTTCAGAGGTCCTGACCTTCCTAATCAAAAGAATCTTCCTAACCAATCACTCTAACCAGTCACTTTAATCTCTTTATGGTGCTATCACAATCTAAAATTATCTGTTCACTTGTTAATTGACCAGTCCACTATAATATAAATTCCTTGTGAAATTAGGGTCCTTTTCTATTTTGTTCACTGCTGCATCCAGTGCCTAGGACACTGCTGGTTCATAACAAATGCTCAGTAAACAAGTATTTGTGGAATTACTTACTACATGTTTATTTTGTACAAGGCACTGTCCTAAATGCTTCATATATACTAAGGCATTTAATTCTCATAACACCCTATGAAGTCAGTGTCATTTTTGTCATTTTACAGCTTGGGTAGACTGAAGCATAGAGAGGTTAGGAAATTTGCCTAACTTCAAACATTAACAAGTGACCAAGCTGGTATTTGAATTCAAAGTCTGACCGACGAAGTTTGCTCTAGTTCCAAAACACAGCAGCTCATCAGCATCACGTGCACTTTTTGAAAAAATATTTTTTATTGATTTCAGAGAGAGGGAGAGGGAGAGGGAGAAACCTCAGTGATGAAAGAGAACCATTGATCCGATGCCTCCTGCACGCCCCCTACTGTGCCCTGACCAGAATCGAACCGCGATCTCCGAGTTTATTATAGGCTGACGCTCAACCACTGAGCCACGCCGGCCGGGTACGTGCACGTTTTTAAAAAGTAAACTCTTGGCCCTGAGACCCTGATTCCACAGGTGAGGCGTGATGCTCGAAATCTGTGAGTGATAAAGGATGACAACGCGCCGCCCCATCAGGGCATGTAGAGGTGCCGTACTTCCTTCCCAGGGCGCATCGGGCCTGTCCCCGCCCCCTGTGCGGCGCGAAGGCCATTGGGAGTTGTAGTTGCCGGGTATCGTTTGCCGGCGCCCCGGAAGTGACGTCAGTGCCGCCCTCTTTCCTCTCCGCGTTTCCGCTGTTTCGCGGTGTGACTCGCAGGCCCAGCCGGTAGGTATTTCTTGGTCCGCGTGTTTCAAGAAGGAGGGCCCGGGTCGGGGTACGCGCAGGGGCGGTGCTGGGTAGCGGCCGGGAGGCGGCGGCTCGGGCCCCTGCTCGCGGCGCGTCACTCCGGCTCTCCCGCAGGTCCGGCCGCGCCCGCCGCAGCCCTCAGCGCCGTCGCCATGTCGCGGTTTTTTACCACCGGTTCGGACAGCGAGTCCGAGTCGTCCCTGTCCGGGGAGGAGCTCGTCACCAAACCTGTCGGGGGCAACTACGGCAAACAGTGAGTGGCAGGGCTTGCGTCGTGTGCCCACTCGGGAAGCGCGGGTTCGCGGGCGTGGGGAGGCCGTGCGTGCGGGATGGGGGAGAAAGGAGGGGGGAGCGGGAGGTTCCCTGGGAGGCGGCGAAAGCGGGTTCTGAGGATGCTGAGAGTTTAAGGCGCCGGAACGGCATTGGAGGGACAGCCTTCGCGTTTAGGGCTCCGTGAGCGGGGAACCCACCGGAGACCAGGGGTGTCCGAGAGGTTTCCCGCCGGCCGGGCCTGTTGCATCAGCTTCCTCACTGGCCTCCGTGTCCACAGCCTTGGTGCACCCCCAGCCGCCCCTCCTCTGTTCGGCATCGGACCCCAAAAGGCACCTTGCTGCGGCTCTGAAGCCCAGCCACCTGGCGCTGCGGGCGGGGACTTAAAACACCTGTTGTATTCCTGGTGTTTACCTCCGCTTAAACGTCCTTCCCCGTCCTGCAGATTAAAACTCTTTTCACCCTTTGAAACAGTGGCGTGGTGTTTCTCAGCTTGCTGTCACACGCCACGGCACCATCATCATTTTTGCCACATGACTGTCTACTGTTTAAAAATACATGTTGGAAGGCTCTGGTGGGAGCGCTCAGCTGGTTAGAGCCTCCTCCTGATTCACCAAGGTTGCGGATTTGATCCCAGGTCAGGTGAACCAATGAATGCATGAATAGGGGGAGCAACAAATCGATGTTTCTCTCAAGTCAATAAGAAAAACAGCCGAAACCGGTTTGGCTCAGTGGATAGAGCGTCGGCCTGCGGACTGAAGGGTCCCAGGTTCGATTCCGGCCCAGGGCACATGCCTGGGTTGGGGCTCGATCCCCAGTGGGGGCTGTGCAGGAGGCAGCCGATCAATGATTTTTCTCTCATCAGTGTTCCTATCTCCCTCTCCCTCCCTCTCTGAAATCAATTTAAAAATTTAAGAAAAGAAAAATCCTGGCAGTGGAGGTGTTAAAGCCACTGAGACTTTCTTTGTCCTTGGCCTCTGACACTCTGGGACACATTGTTTTCTAGGACCTAGTTCAGGTACCACCTCCCTGAGCACTTGCCCATTCATTCTAGCTACAGGGCCGCTTTCTCAGCTTCTTTCAGTACTTCTTAGTGCCTGTCTTCACGTAGTGAGTTTCGTGGCATAGTGCACACGCCCCGTTGTTCACTTTTGAGAGGATGGAGATCTGTGTGTGCTCCACAACATTTGGCAAAAAGCCTTACTTGAAGTAGGCTTAAAAGATTGAGGCGTATCGCCGAAACCGGTTTGACTCAGTGGCTAGAGCGTCGGCCTGCGGACTGAAAGGTCCCAGGTTCGATTCCGGTCAGGGGCATGTACCTGGGTTACGGGCACATCCCCACTAGGAGATGTGCAGGAGGCGGCTGATCGATGTTTCTCTCTCATCGATGTTTCTAACTCTCTATCTCTCTCCCTTCCTCTCTGTAAAAAAATCAATAAAATGTATTTAAAAAAAAAAAAAAAGATTGAGTCGTATATGAGGAGGCTATGAAGAGGCAGGATCAAGTAGGGTGAGTGTGGTACCAATGGCCTAAGTTACTCAATTCTATCTTCCCCATCTGAGAAGAGAAGTAGGGCTCACTTGGAAACACCGGAAATAGAAAGGGCGATTAACGGTCTCTGTTCCTTCAGGCCATTGTTGCTGAGTGAAGATGAAGAAGATACCAAGAGAGTGGTTCGAAGTGCCAAGGACAAGAGGTGAGGCCATGGGGAGCCTCTGGAGCAGTGGCAACTTGGATGGTTGGTGTTGGTGAATGTGTCCAATATGCTGTTGGTCTCCCAACCCAGGTTTGAGGAGTTGACCAACCTTATCCGGACCATCCGTAATGCCATGAAAATTCGGGATGTCACCAAGTGCCTGGAAGAATTTGAGCTCCTGGGAAAGGCGTATGGGAAGGCTAAAAGCATTGTGGACAAGGAAGGTGTCCCCCGGTTCTATATCCGCATCCTGGCTGATCTGGAGGACTATCTTAATGAGGTGTGACTCCTGTGGGTAAGGGGATCCAAAAGGGAATGTGAACCTGGGGCCTGCTTCTAACCCACTTCAGGGATCAGATCCCCTCTTGGTGGTTTGCCTTATATACAGTGTTTCTCAGAACACAGGGAATAAGGGGATAGAGTGAAGAGAAGAACCTTTTTTAGCCGAGAATTTTAATTGTATTTATTTTTACATTATCTCTTATTTGTGGTTTTGTACTTTTAGTGGTGATATGTAAAAGGTCTTTTAAAAATAACAGGTGTAGTAAGTAGTACGGATGGTGCGCAGATAGACTAAAAAATGGTGGTAAAGCCTGAAATTTAGGAAGTACTATTTAGTCTCAGATTCCTTTCTTCTCTCTTCGTTCCTTTAGCTATGGGAAGATAAGGAAGGAAAGAAGAAGATGAACAAGAACAACGCCAAGGCCTTGAGCACTCTGCGCCAGAAGATCCGAAAATATAACCGAGATTTTGAGTCCCATATTACAAATTATAAGCAGGTGGGGGTGCTAGGCGCAGACTCTTTGAACTGTGGGGACAGTGACCTCATGACTGAGACAAAACATTTGCGCATGGGAGATGTGACAGAAGGAGTCATGACAAAACTCTAGGGTGGGGGGTAGTATGGTGTGGTGGTTGGTAGGCATCCTTAATGACTTTCTCATTTATTCCCCTCTTTAAAGAACCCTGAGCAGTCTGCAGATGAAGATGCTGAGAAGAATGAGGAGGATTCAGAAGGTGAGAGAGAATACCCTTATTGCAGATGGCTAGGAAGTCTAAAGTTAGTGGGTCCCTTGGCCTGGTTTCTTGGTTGTCCTTCAGCCTTGCTCTTCCCACCAGGCTCTTCAGATGGGGATGAGGACGGAGTCAGTGCTGCGGCTTTCTTGAAGAAGAAATCAGAAGCTCCTTCTGGGGAGAGTCGCAAGTTCCTCAAAAAGATGGAGGTCAGAGCCAGGGTTATATATAATGAGGGGTGATTTGCTTCCCATGGGCCATTCTTGGGGGAAGAAAAGACTCATAGAACCCGAGGGTGAGGAGGGGTTGGTTTAGTGGAGTGTGGTTTGGGAACAGACTTCCTCTTGGATCAGAGCACTGAGTGCACTAGAATATGGAAAACTGGACTCTGGGGCAAGTCACTACTCTCTGGCCCTGGTGGTCTAGTCTAGCTCTTAATGTCCTGATTCCATGAAGAACCACTCTTGTTCTGATCTGTAAGCCTCTGAAACGTGTGTTACGGGAGCAGAGAGAGTCGTCAGTCTCCCCATCTTGTCTCTACTGATCCTTTTTCCCTCCAAGGATGAAGATGAGGACTCAGAAGATTCAGAAGAGGATGAAGAGTGGGACACGGGTTCAACATCTTCTGACTCAGACTCAGAGGAGGAGGAAGGGAAACAGACCGTGCTGGCCTCAAGATTCCTTAAAAAGTAAGAGACGTGGTACCTCGCTACAGTGGGAAGAGTAGGACACCTTTAATCGTCTTGAAGGTGGTTGCTTCTTCCATGGAGTCCTTTCAGGTTGTAGATGCCAACTGCTCCCTTTTCACAAAGGGATCTCAGAGTCTAGTACACTAGTTGGCTAAGCTCACAAAGCTAATGTGTCCTGAGGATTGGGTTTGAAAGCTCCAGAGTCCAAATATTTAACGATGACATTATTCACTACACGTGGACTGAGTGTAAATCTCAGTTTGGCACTGATTCATTGTGCAATGCTGGACAAGTTATAGAGCATTTTCCGTCTCTGGTTTCCTCATCTGTAAAATGGGATGGTATTTAACCCCATCTCAAGGATAGCTGCAAGAATAGAGAGGTGATATAGAGAAATGGCTTAGCCCAGTATTGAATGGGAGCTCTTAGTGATGGTAGCTATTATTATCTTTATTTCAGAGATCTTAGTGTATACCGTAGTACTTCTTAGTATATAGCAAGCCTTCCCAAATTTTCCTGGGACAGTCATAGAATGGGAAAACTTAGTCTTTTATTTAGTAGCTGTACAACTTTGGGTAAGTTACTTAACACTCATTGATCAGCTGCTTCGTGCACTTACCCTATTGGAGATGGAGCCTGCAACCCTGGCATGTGCCCTGACTGGAGTCAAGCCATGACCTCAGGGTTCATGAGTCGACACTCAACCACTGAGCAACACTGCTCTTTTAGTCGGCAGAACTATTGCTGCTTTTTGTGTTGGCTTTTCTGCTTTTAAAAGTTGGCATTGCCCTAACCGGTTTGGCTCAGTGGATAGAGCGTTGGCCTGCGGTCTTAAGGGTCCTAGGTTCAATTCCAGTCAAGGGCATGTACCTTGGTTGCGGGCACATACCCAGTAGGGAGTGTGCAGGAGGCAGGTGATTGATGTTTCTCTCTTATCGATGTTTCTAACTCTCAATCCCTGTCCCTTCATCTCTGTAGAAAATCAATAAAATATATTTTTTTCAAAAAAAGAAACTTAGGAAAGTCTTTTTACTAGCCACCAACTAATCAACTTAAAATTTGTTCCCAGGTCAGTGTGGACAGAGCAGTTAGTATCAGAGAACAACTGTATTTCTTAAGGATTCTCTGGGAAACCTTAGAGATTAGCAGTGGAGCAACATGACAGGCTATTTCTGTGTCTGCAGCGGCCTGGTTACCTCCGCCTTATTAGAACAGGCCATATTGTTCCCTTCATAAGAGTCTCTCAGTGGGTGTAAAATGGTGACATACCTTGGAAAGTCATCCAGCAAATTCAGTGCTTAGTGGTCCTTGTTGTGGTTATGGTTAACTTCAGGTCATTCTTGTAGAGTGTAGCTTGGATGCAGGACTCTACAGAGGAAAGAAACTTCGTGGTAGGAAGAAGCCTTAAGGAGAAGGGGACTGGTCTCTCATTTCCTGTGTCTCCCGGCAGAGCCCCAGCCACAGAGGAGGACAAGAAGGCTGCTGAGAAGAAACGGGAGGACAAAGCCAAGAAGAAGCACGATAGGAAATCTAAGCGCTTGGATGAGGAGGAGGAGGACAATGAAGGCGGGGAGTGGGAAAGGGTCCGAGGTGGAGTGCCCCTCGTTAAGGTGAGAATTTTAGAATTAAAATGAGTTGGGAAACAGTTTGGAAGAGCATACAGGCCCAGTCTGATTGGGTTGGGAGAAAAGTTAAGGCAGGAACGAATTCCTGTTGGCTTGCACATGACAGGATCTGTGTTGCCTAGGAGAAACCAAAAATGTTTGCCAAGGGCACTGAGATCACCCATGCTGTTGTCATCAAGAAACTGAATGAGATTCTGCAGGCACGCGGCAAGAAAGGAACTGATCGGTGAGATTCGTGGATCCGGGTTGTGGGACTGCAGGGTGGAGGTTGAGCCTGTTTTGGGAAGATGTGTGTGTGTGGCTCCATAGAAGGAATGGTCTTCATAAACCATCCCAGTCCATTTTCTGCTGTTTACTCTCCCTTTGACCTTAAGTCAATCACTTGTCCTCTTAGGACTGTTCCCCATCTATAAAATGGGAATAATGCTCACCTTCTTTAGTCACTCAGTGACTAAAGAGGATGATAGCTTGTTAGCATCAGTGCTGTTTCTGTTTGAAATTTAAAAAAGGAGAAGCAAGTATATAGGAGTGAGGATGGGGGTATTGGGAATGAGGCTGCCTTACTTGTGCAAAGGAAGCATGCTGTATGACAGGATGAGATTTTTGACTTGTCTTTGATGCCTCACCATGTTCTGGATCATGTTCTAGTGCATCCCAGATTGAGCTGCTACAGCTGCTGGTTCAGATCGCTTCTGAAAACAATCTTGGGGAGGGTGTCGCCATTAAGATCAAGTTCAATATCATCGCCTCTCTCTATGACTACAACCCCAACCTGGCTACATACATGAAGGTGAGGGCAATAAAGAGGAGCATTCAAGGCTGAGCTGGTGGGTTAGGGGAAGGTGCCTAGTGTCTTAAAACTCAAGGGCTGTGGCCCTAGCTGCTTTGGCTCAGTGGATAGAGCGTCAGCCTGTGGACTAAAGGGTCCCGGGTTCAATTCCAGGTAAGGGCACATGCCTGGGTTGCAGGCTCGATCCCCGGTGGGGGGCATGCAGGAGGCAGCCAATCAATGATTCTCATCTTTGATGTTTATCTCTCTCTCCCTCTCACTTCCTCTCTGAAATCAATAAAAATATATTTTAAAACCTCAAGGGCTGTGGAAACAGTCTTAGTAGTTGAAGGCTCTGTGTGTTCTGGTGAAGGGGCTTTTGGGAGGCACCTCCTCATTCCCCCTGCACACCTCTGACTGCCATCTGATCTCTTGGCAGCCTGAGATGTGGCAGAAGTGCCTGGATTGCATCAATGAGCTGATGGACATCCTGTTTGCAAACCCTAACATCTTTGTTGGAGAGAACATTCTGGAAGAGAGTGAGAACCTGCATAATGTTGACCAGGTAAAGAGAGGAATTGGCAGGCCAATTGGAGATGTGTATGTTGTCTGCTTTGAGAAAGCTTGATGGAAATAACGATTAAGTTTGGACTGAGGTATGGGCTGGTTGGTTTACTACTCCTTTATCTTTTCAGCCACTGCGTGTCCGTGGCTGTATCCTAACTCTGGTGGAACGGATGGATGAAGAATTTACCAAAATAATGCAAAATACTGACCCTCACTCCCAAGGTGAGCCTGAGCAAGCATGGACATCAGTGAGAGGAAATGTGCAAGGACTAAAACTAAGGATTATACTAAACGAGCATTTGGAAAGCCAGTTTTTTCCCCAGAGCATTCACTCTGGAGGGCCTGAGATACTGGGTCACTCTCCCATAAGTTCTGATTCAGTGGGGCTGAGTGGGGCCTCAAATTTGCATTTCTAACATGTTTCCAGGTGGTGCTGTTGGTCTGGGAACCACACTTTGGGAATCATTGAGGTACGGCCTCTGCCCATTTGGCTTGTTTAGCTTGGATCAGGGACATTGGGGTGGGGAAAATACAGGACATTTCCAAAGTAAAATGTGAATGCCCACATGTACCCACTGAGTCAAGGGTGTCGCAGTGAACAAGGCAGCTAGATGCCTTCATGCTCATTGAGTTCACATTCAGTGCTGGGGGACAGCAGTAAACCTTTGTTTTTCCCCAAATAAACAAATGAGGTAATTTTAGATGATATCAACTCGGAATTAGAAATTCAAATTGGGACCTGTGCTAGAGCCTCGAAGAGTAGCAGCTTTAGATAATGGTTGAACAGAGCATCCTTAGGTAGAGGCCATTTGAGGTGAGATCGGAATGAGGAGGAGGGGGAGTTAATCAGGGGAGGAATTAGCAGAAGAGAACAGCTAACAGGAGGAACAGAAAGTGAGTGTGGTGTGTGCCAAGACAGGATCTGATGGGTGCAGAAAACATACATAGGCAACTGGATTGGTCAGGGACAGGTGACTGAGAAAGCCTGGGTGCCTGGCTGAGCTGGGGATGGTGCTCTCCCTGCCAGAGTATGTGGAGCACCTGAAGGATGAGGCGCAGGTGTGTGCCATCATTGAGCGTGTGCAGCACTACCTGGAAGAGAAGGGGACCACTGAGGAAATCTGTCGTGTCTACTTGAGGCGCATTCTCCACACCTACTACAAGTTTGATTACAAGGCCCATCAACGGCAGCTTACCCTCCCTGAGGGCTCCTCAAAGGTGAGTGCTTGGCCAAGTGTCGGGAGAGGGATACGTCAGTCTGTCCTACATGTCTGTCAGGAGTTGGTGGCAAACCTTCCTTCCCTGGGAGCTTCCTGAAGTGGAACTTCCTAGGGTGAGGCTGGGTGGAGTCTCATATTTGGTTGCTAATGCCGAAGCCATTTAGAGCCACTGTCTTTGTTGGTACCTCCCCTTCCCCTCACCAAACAATAACATCACCCCCGCTCCCCTGCCCCCCAGTCTGACCAAGATCAGGCAGAAAATGAGGGCGAGGACTCAGCTCTGCTGATGGAGAGACTTTGCAAGTACATCTATGCCAAAGACCGCACAGACCGAATTCGTACGTGCGCCATCCTCTGCCACATCTACCATCATGCCCTGCACTCCCGCTGGTACCAGGCCCGTGACCTCATGCTTATGAGCCACCTACAAGACAACATTCAGCACGCAGATCCTCCAGTACAGGTAGGATGAGGAGACGCTCTGGCTTTAGTGGCAAAGGGAAGACCAGGCCAGGTCCCTATTGGAGCAGAGTGGCTCAATCAAATTAGTCACTTTGGCTGATTCAGATGTAAGTAAACCTTTGGTCTTTCCCAATTGCCAGTATTCTTTGATCCTCCTGCATATTAACATTTTATTGTACTGGTCCAACAGCATTAGAGTCCTGTGGGATAGAGATTTGGGTTCAACTAACATTTATTATTCCTATAATGTGTCTACTTCGGAACATTAGGTGATCATCTTGTTTAAAAAGGTGAAAAGAACTCTTTAAGAAGTTGTCAAACCAATTGGAAGACAGGGATCCAAATGTAGTGTGATGTGTTGGGACACAACAGTGGAGCAACTAAATAATTTTGTGTGTGGCTGCATTGTGAGGATAGTTGTAGCTGTGTCTTTAAATGTGTGCTTAATATAATTAATATTCATGTGGTGAACATTTGGTGAACCTTTCTGATGGTGGTTTTTAAATAGCACTTTCATTTGTTTTGTTTTTAATTTTTTTTTATATGTATTTTATTGAGTTTTTACAGAGAGGAAGGGAGAGAGATAGTTAGAAACATCGATGAGAGAGAAACATCGATCAGCTGCCTCCTGCACATCTCCTACTGGGGATGTGCCCGCAACCCAGGTACATGCCCTTGACCGGAATGGAACCTGGGACCTTTCAGTCCGCAGGCCAACACTCTATCCACTGAGCCAAACCGGTTTCGGCTCATTTGTTCTTTTTTACTCTTTTTCTTTCTTTTTCTTTTCAATTATAATTTACTTTTATATTAGTTTCAGGTGTACAAAGTGTTTCCCCTGATAATTCTGGTGCCACCTGGCACCATACATAGTTGTTAAAATATTATTGATTATATGTCCTCTACTGTACTTTACATCTTATGACTATTTTGTAACTACCAATCTGTATTTATCAATCCCTTCACCTTTTCACCCAGTTCCCCAATCCCTCTCCCCTCTGGCGATCATCCGTCTACTCTGTATCTATGTACCTGTCTGATTGGTTGGTTGGTTGATTGGTTTATATTGTTCTTTAGATTCTACTTATAAGTGAAATCACACGGTATTTGTCTTTCTCTGACTGATTTTACTTCACTTAATACTTTCTAGGCCCATCCATACTATCACAAATGGTAAAGTTTTCTTTTTTGTGTCAGAGTAATATTTCATTGTGTAAATGTACCACAGCTTTTTATCTGCTTGTCTATTGATGGACACTTGGACTGCTTTCATAGCTTGACTTTTGTAAATAAGGCTGCAGTGAACATAGGGGTGCATATATTCTCTTGAAGTAGTGTTTTGGGTTTCTTCGGATATATTCTCAGAAGTGGAGTCACTGGATCATAAGGAAGTTCCATTTTAAATTTTTTGAGGAACCTCCATACTGTTTTCCATAGTGGCTGCGCCAATCTGCATTCTCCACTGGGTTTCCCTTTTTCCAGATCCTCTCCCACACTTGTTGATTTACTGATGGTAGCCATTCTGACAGTTATGAGGTGATATCTCATTGTGGTTTTAATTTGAATTTCTCTGATGATTAGGAATGTTGAGCATCTTTTCGTAGCTATTGGCCATCTGGTTGTCCTGTTTGGAGAAGTGTCTATTCAGGTCCTTTGCCCACTTTTAAATTGGATTGTTTTTTTGATGTTGAGTTGTATGAGTTCTTATAAATTTTGGATATTAATCCCTTATTAGATGTATAACTGGTGAATATGCTCTCACATTCATTGACTTTTCATTTAGTTGATGGTTTTCTTTGCTGTGCAAAAACTTTTTAATTTGATGTAGTCCCATTTGTTTATTTAGTCTTTTGTTTCCCTTGCCCAAGAAGATATATCAGAAAAAATATTACTAAGAGGAATGTCCAAGATTTTGTTGCCTATATTTTCTTATAGGATTTTTATAGTTTCAGGTCTTACATGTAAGTCTTTAATCCATTTTTAGTTTATTCTTGTGTATGGTGTAAGAAGGTGGTGCAGTTTCATTTTTTTGCACGTATCTGTACAACAACATTTATTGAATAGACTCTTTAGCCCCATTGTATATCCTTGCCTCTTTTGTTGAATATTTATTGGCTACAAAGGTGTGGGTTTATTTCTGGACTCTCTATTCCATTGATCTATGTCTGTTTTTATGCCAGAACCATACTGTTTTAATTACAAGTTCTTGATCTCTTTTTGTCTGGATAGATTGCTGGTATATTTCCAGTTTGTGAATGAAGCTTCTGTGAACATTAATGTACAAATCTTTTTGTGGATATATGTTTTCTCTTGGGTAATACTTAAGAGTAAAATTGCTGCAGCATAGTGTAGGTGTATGTTTAGTTTTATTAGAAACTGAGGTGGTTGGTTATGTCATTTCATATTCCTACCAGTAATGTGTGAGTGTTCCTTGTTACTGTCTTATATTGTAGGTCTTTTTTAATTTTAGCCATATTGGTGGTTGTGTAATGGAATCCCATGGTGTTCATTTGTATTTCCAAAAAAACTCTTGAAATTGATTATTTTTTTGTTGATTTGTCCTTTATCTGTCTTCTTTCATGAAATGTCTGGTCGACTTTTGCTTACTGTTTTTGTTTGTTAATCCTCACCCGAGGATATCGATTTTCAAAGAGAGTGGAAGGGAAGGGGAGAGAAACATTGATGCGAGACAAATCGATGGGTTGCCCCCTCACCCCCACATGCCCTGAGTATCCAGCCTGCAACGGAGGTATGTGCCCTTGACCGGAATTGAACACTCGACCCTTCAGTCCACAAGCTAACGCTGTGACCACTGACCCAAACTGGCTAGAGCAACTTTTGCCTATTGCTTTTAAAGATTGGATTGTTTGTCTTTTTATTATTGAGTTGTAGGAATTCTTTATATATCCTGGATGCCAGTTCTTTATCAGGTCAAAGTTTTCCAAATAATCTTCTTCCATTTTGTGCTTTGCCTATTCATTTTCTTAACCATTCCTTTTGGTGTAGTTTTTTTGTTTATGGTATTTTCTGGGTCCTAGTGACAGAAACCTTTGCCTACTTGTAATTCATGAAGATATTCTCTCTCTCTCTTTTTTAAGTTCTTATGGTTTTAGCTTTCACATTTAAATCTGTGATTTTTGCGTATGGTGTGAAGTCAGGGTCAGAGAAGGTCTATCCCCATTGTATTGCTTTGGTGCCTTTGTGGAATACTACTTGACCCTTTAAGTGTGAGTGTATTTCTGGGCTCTCTATTCTGGTCCATTCATTCATGTTTTTGTCTGTCTTTATGCCATTATAATACTGTCTTGATTGCTGTGCCTTTAGAGTAACTCTCAAAGTCAGTGATAAGAGTCCGCCAACTTTTTTTTTTTTTTGCAGTGATTTGGATATTTTGTGATCTTTGCATTTCCACATAAATTTTAGAGTCAGCTTGTCAGTTTCTACAAAAACATCTGCTGGGATTTTATCAAATCTATAAAATAATTTTAGGAAAATTCACATGTTAAGTAAACATTGAACTTTTCAGTCTTACATGTTATCTCTTCATTTATTTTCTTCAGTTTCTCTCTGCAATGTTGGAAGTATTAGACATCTTTTTAAAAAATTTTCCTGAATATCATGTGATATCTGACGCTTTTGTAAATGTAACTTTTTAAAAAAAAATCATTTTTCAATTGTTAACTTCCAGTGTATCCTACCATTTTGCTAAATTCACTTAGCTCTAGTACAGTCATGCGCTTCTTAATGAGGGGAATACGTTCTAGGAAATGCGTTGTTAGGTATAATGTTAGCTGTAGTATTTTGGTCAATATCCTTTCTCAGATTGATCCAAGTTCAATGAGAATTTTTGTCAAAACAGATACTGAATTTTGTCCAAAGCTTTTTCTGCATCTATTGAAATGACACAGTTAATTTCTCCCTTGTTCTGTTCATTTGGTGAATAGCCATGATTTTAGATTTTTATAGAAGCCTTCATTCCTGAAATATATCCTACTTGGTCAAGATTTATTATCTCTTTTAAATGTTGCTAGATTCTGTTTACTAATGATTTTTTTAAGGTTCTTTGCATCTGTTTATGACTGATACTGACCTCTGTGTATTTGCTGTTATTAATACTTAGTCTTTCCCCCCTTAAAAAGTCTGTGTTGCTTACAATCTTTCCTTAATTAGTGGCAAGTCCATTTTTCAGTTGCCGAGGTCAGAAACTTTGGCATCATCCATGATTCTTGTTTTTCTGTCACATACATCTGCTTCCCCAGCTATTTCTGTTCAAAATCCTTATCTGGCCACTTATCACATTCAATGCTACCCTCTGGTCTAAGCCACCATCATCTTGGTCTCTCTCTGCTTCTGACCTTCAGGCTCTTTAAAAAGAAGCAATCAAACAAAAAAACTATTGGGGGTTTTTTTTACATATGTCCCTTTTTCCCCCCCATTGACCACTTCTAGCCCACCCCCGAAGGCTATTCTTAATTCAGTAGCCAAAGTAGCCATATTAAATTACGTCAGATTATATCACTTACTCGCTCAAAACCTTCCCATGGTTTTCCATCTTAAAATCTTTAACCTGGCTTACATGGCTGTGCTTGCTCATCCTCTGGTTTATGATCACATCTTTCTTATCAGCCGTGGCCATTTCATATTCCTGTTCCTCAAGTACACCTGGCACAACTCTTGCACATGGCCTTTGCCTTTGCTTTTTCTTTTTTCTACAATGCTTTTCTCCCAGTTACCTGCAGGACTTGCTCCCTCTTTTTCTATTGTATTTATTTAAACATTCCCATCAAGATGTGGCCTTCCCTAGTTATCCTGTATAAAATGGTGAGCTCCCACCACCACCACCACCACATGAACTCCCTTAATTTCCTCCTCTGCTTTATTTTCCTCCCTAGCACGAGTCCCACCTGTATATTGTGGTTCTTTTTCCACACCCTATCCCTAAAATGGAAGCTCTGTGGTGGAGCAGTGACTTGGCTGTTTTGTTCTCAGTCCCACCCTATTGCCTGGTGCTCACCACGTCAGTGTGTCATTGCTGAGTATTTGTGTATTTGTTGAATGAATGAACAACTTGGAATGACTTGCCCATCACTGTCACCTCTGAGTGCATCCATCATCCTTTGCTCCAGATCCTGTACAACCGCACCATGGTGCAGCTGGGCATCTGTGCCTTCCGCCAGGGCCTGACCAAGGATGCCCACAACGCCCTGCTGGACATCCAGTCAAGTGGCCGGGCCAAGGAGCTCCTGGGCCAGGGTCTGCTGCTGCGCAGCCTCCAGGAGCGCAACCAGGAGCAGGAAAAGGTGGAGCGGCGCCGGCAGGTGCCCTTCCACCTGCACATCAACCTGGAGCTGCTGGAGTGCGTGTATCTGGTGTCTGCCATGCTCCTGGAGATCCCCTACATGGCCGCCCATGAAAGTGATGCCCGCCGACGCATGATCAGCAAGCAGTTCCATCACCAGCTGCGGGTGGGCGAGCGACAGCCCCTGTTGGGTGAGTATGAGGCTCTGTAGTGGGACAAACTTCACTTCTTTGTTCCTTTATTACTTTTTTTTTTAAGTGTTTTTATTTATTTCAGAGAGGGAAAGGGAGAGGGAGAGATGGAAACATCACTGATGAGAGAGAATTATTGGTCGGCTGCCTTCTGCACACTCCCTACTGGGGATCAAGCCCACGACCTGGGCATGTGCCCTGACCGGGTATTGTACCGTGACCTGCAGACCAACCAGGCTGTTCGTTGATTACTTTTAATAAAAGGATTGAGAGAAGCTAAAGGGAATGATTTGATTCTATTTGATTTAATGATATCTTCATAGAGAACCTTAAGGCATCCTTTTTACTTAATAGTTTCTCTAATCTCTCACCATAGGATACATTGTTCTGTCTTACAAATTAAGCTCCCTACTTTCTGTTATTCTCTCATTTCAGTCTGCTTGTCAGCCTTACCTTTCTATAGCATTTATAATGCTATACACCCCCACACCTTTAGAGGTTCTTCATTGCCTACAGAGTAAAGCTCAGTCTCCATAGTCACTAAGTAAAACTCATGACCTGTTTCCAGTGGCATTTCTTATTTAATATAAATTTACATTTTATAGTACTTTTTCCTGCCTGGCACTGTAAAAATAATTTATTCTTTATTACTAATAACTCTGTAATGTAGATACTATTATTACCCCCTTTTTCTTGATTCAGAAAATTGAGGCACGGAAGTTAAGTGACTTGCCTAACTTTAACATAGCTGATGTGTGCCTCTCTAACCTTTATTCCTCTTCATGCGCATTATTTTTTAGCCAACCAACTAGACCCTTGGCATTCCAGAATCTAACATTGGCCCCTCTGATCACTTCTGAAAGATCTGATCCATTAATCCAGCAGTTGAGTGAGTTGTGATTTCACTGGGAAAGGAATTTGAATTGTGTCCTTCCAGTGGGGTTGAAGGACTTGGCAAGTGAGTCAGGCTTACTGTTCACGGCCGCATCCCTTTATAGATTTGTCCTCTGCTGGCTGTGTGTGTGGTCCTGTTGAAGTGCAGGTGCCCCTTAGGCAGATTTTGTTTGGCTTATGTGGTGATACTTGCTTTAATTGGAAATTTCCAGTGAAAGCCTGTGTTTCCAGCATCTCTTAGTGCTCTCTAGTTCACCGCAGTTCCTACCATTCTGTCAGTGCCTGCAGTGGAGCCAGAAGCCAGTTTCTAGTTCAGCTCTACACTGCTGCTTGGTTTGTAGAGAAATATCCTTTGAACCTCTAACCTTGCCTAATTTTCAGAAGTGATCAAGTGGAAGCTAACACAAAAGGGTTGTGTGTCTTTCCTTATACTTAGCCCTATTCATACATTTCTACCTGGGCCTAAGCCGTGAACATGCTTAAGCTTGTTGTCCCCGTTTTAGGTTTTGCCCTGCTCATGGTTCCCTTCACCTGCCCTCCATTTCCAGTCTTGGAGCTCTTATACTTTATTGTCTACCCTGAATTCCAGCTCCTCTTTTTTGCCATATCTATCTTCCTGGCTTATTTCTCACAACTTTATTTTGGGGGCCAAAGTCCATCGGCATAACAAACCCATGATTTATCAGAATTTAAATTTAAAGTGAGGCTAAATTTTTTATTATTATTATTGATTTTTTTATAGAGAGGAAGGAAGAGGGATAGAGAGTTAGAAACATCGATGAGAGAGAAACATCGATCAGCTGCCTCCTGCACACCCCCTACTGGGTATGTGCCCGCAACCAAGGTACATGCCCTTGACCAGAATCGAACCTGGGACCCTTCAGTCTGCAGGCCGATGCTCTATTCACTGAGCCAAACCAGTTAGGGCAAGGCTAAATTTTTTTAAGAAAAGGAGTGAGCCACTTTAAAGAAAAATAAACTGATAACAGTGTGATATATAGTAGATATGGCAAAAATCATGAAGGTGGTATAAGAAGGAAGGAAGTTTGATAACTACCATTCCAATTGAGATGTTAATTTTTTTAGGTCAAGGGTCCTTATAAGAATCTGATGAAAACTATGGACCCTTTTTCTAGAATAATATACATAAGGATACCCAAAGCAATTTATCAACATTTTCAAGAAGGTCACTGGTTTCCCTAAGCACATCATGGACTGATTTAGTCTAAATCTAAATCAACCTATTCTGATAGTAAAGGACTTATACAATCACATGGCTATTCAGTGGAGAAATGGGAAGGTCTCCAGGCTGGTTGTTGGCTCTCCCAGCCTGTGATCCTCCTTGAGCAGTGCTTGGGGCCAGAACCCTGGTGCCGGTTTTCCTAGTCCCTGCCTCATTCCCCACCTTTCAGGCCCCCCTGAATCAATGAGGGAACATGTGGTCGCTGCCTCCAAGGCTATGAAGATGGGTGACTGGAAGACCTGCCACAGCTTTATAATCAATGAGAAGATGAATGGCAAAGTGTGGGACCTTTTCCCTGAGGCTGACAAAGTCCGAACCATGCTGGTTAGGTGAGCCGAGGAGGGGAAATGTGAGTGGGGAATAAAAGACTGGTTGGTCTCCTTCCCTGAAGATCTGTTCTTTATCCCATAGGAAGATCCAGGAAGAGTCACTACGGACCTACCTCTTCACCTACAGCAGTGTCTATGACTCCATCAGGTAGGATAAGCCCTGAGGAAGCAGAGCGGCCCTAGCTTTGTGGTCACAGGTCCTAGTTGCTCCCTGTCTTCTTTCTCCCCAGCATGGAGACACTGTCTGACATGTTTGAGCTGGACCTACCCACTGTACACTCCATCATTAGCAAGATGATCATTAATGAGGAGTTGATGGTAAGGGCCAGGGGTGGTAAATGGGCAGGTGAGTCATGGGGAGTTTGGAGTGGAGGGGACTGATCTGTGTCCTGTCCCTATCTCTGGCTCATTCCCATCAGGCCTCCTTGGATCAGCCAACACAGACAGTGGTGATGCACCGCACGGAGCCCACTGCCCAACAGAACCTGGCTCTGCAGCTGGCGGAAAAGCTGGGCAGCCTGGTGGAAAATAATGAGCGGGTGTTTGACCACAAGCAGGGTACCTATGGTGGCTACTTCCGAGGTGAGTGGTTCCATCCCCTCTGCTCTCCCAGCGTCCTGACTCCCTTCCTGTCTCTCCACTGGTATTCACTCCCTCCCCTTCCCGTCTCCCTCCTGCAGACCAGAAGGATGGCTACCGCAAAAACGAAGGCTACATGCGCCGGGGTGGCTACCGCCAGCAGCAGTCTCAGACAGCCTACTGACCACTTCTGCCCCCGTGGCTAGACCACTCAACAACCTTTAAGTCCTAAACCACATCCCAGTCATTAAAGGTCTATTTAAACTTGTTATAGTTCCTGTTTGTCTGCATGTCGCCACAGAGGTGTTTAGGCAGTTCATTATGCTAGTTTTATTTCTTAGCTTCTACCATATGACAGGCACAAGGCAGAAATAACTTGTACATATCTCTGACTTCAAAGAGCTTGCTGCTCTTTTGCATTTAACAAAAAATTGTAGCAACGTGGTAAGTTATAACAGGTGTGAAGGAAAGGTGGTGGCTATTTGAGCAGGATATGACTGGGGGGCATAAATATCAGAAAACAAAATGGAGTAGGCTGTAGTGATGGCTCGTCCTTGCGGGTGGATGGGTGGTGGTGCACCATCAGGAAGAGGAGAGTTTGCCTAAACCTGTGTGAAGTGTGGTCCTTGGACCAGGGTGGGCCCGCAGTTAGTCTGTGACACAACAGGCACCACAGTTAAGCATAGGCACTGAGAAACTTCGCCATTATCATGATGGTGAAGCATGTGATTGTTTACCTCATTTGTGCACTGTTTTCAAAAGTATTGATGTACAGTAAATCGGGAGCTTTTTAAAAAAGAATACACCATATTTGAGAAGCATTGATGTAGGCAAAGGAATGAGAGCAAGTGCAGAGGACAGTGTGGTTTTTATTAAAGTGTATGTGTAGAGGACAAAGACTGGAAATGCTTTGGACTTTCGGAAACAAAATTCACAAATGGATTCAGTTTTAAGAATGGTCGTGGAGCAGCATTGTAAAATATGAAGTTGGAGGCAGAGAGCCAATCAGAAAGTAAAAAGCATCTAAAGCCAGGATGGTTAGGATCAGAGGTGAGGGATTGAAGAGGGATATAGGAAACAAGCTGGACTTTCTGGCCAGTTGAACCTGAGAGTAGTAGGAGTTTCCTGACTTGAGAATGACAGATTCTCTTGATGGGATATATAGGTGATAGAGCCGTTATCAAGAAGTAGTTGGAATATTCTTTGTGTTTAGGAACACAAGAACAACAGGATGCAGGGTGGGCTGATACGTTGAATTTGAGGTATTGGGGGCATAAGCAAGGCAGCTGGAAATGAGTTTGGTATGCATATTAATTAGGCTGTAAGCTGTGCTGCTATAACAAAGGGACTCCACAGTATTGATGCAAACAAAATAGAGTTGTCTCTTAAACAACATGGGTTTAAACGGGGCTGTCCACTTATACACAGATACCAAGGGACAACTTAAGTTTTGGGGCAGGGTGTCAGAAGTTACAGATTTTCAACTGCATGGAAACTTGGCGCCCCTAACTCCCATATTGTTTGAAGGTCACTGTCATTTACTTCTCATGTGACAGACAGTCCAGGGATCAGGGAGTGGTCCAGGCTTAGGGTTAAGCAACTGTTAAACAAGATCATCTAGGGATTCAGGGTTCCACCGTCGTACTGCCCCACCAACCCCTCCCCCTCCCCCGGGTGGTGGTTCTCATCTACATGCTTAAAGCTGGCTTACCAGCCCCACATCCTTGTTCAATTCCATAGGAAAGGAAAGAGGAAGCAGAGGGCCTGGAAGCTGCACTCTTATAATCGGCTAGAACTTAGTCTTATATACTTGCTACCCTGTGGGGATCACTAAAATGCCTCTAGCTGAATAGTTGTGTGTTCATTTAAACTTGGGGTGTATTCATTTAAACTTGGGGAGATTATAAATAAAAGAGAGTAGACACGGGGGACAATTAGTCTATCACAGAATGGAGAAAACAAAAGATTTTGAAGTGAGTGGTTTGTAAGTGGTTGTCAAAAGTATGGTAGTGGGTCCTGGCCAGTGTGGTTCAGTGGTTGAGTGTTGACCCATGAACCAGGAGGTCACAGTTCGACTCCTGGTCAGAGCACATGCCGGGGTTGTGGGCTTGATCCCCAGTAGAGGGCGTGCGGGAGGCAGCTGACCAATGATTCTCATCACTGATATTGTGCTTTCTTTCTCTACTCCTCTCCTTTCATCTCTGAAATAAATAAAAATGTTTAGAAATTAAAAAAGAAAAGTTAGTCTCTCTAGGCTCTCTATCCGTGTCTCTCACATCGAAGTTCCTCTTCTCTGATGTTATGTGAGCCCCTGTCTCAGTTGTGATGCTCTGCTGGGCCCAGCGTGAGGTTTAGCCACTGTGGAAAACAATATGGCACTTTTTCAAGAAGTTAAACTTCCCTTCCCCTCTAAAAATCAGTGGGAAAAATATCCTCAGGGGAGTATTCACAAAACAAAATTTTAGGCAAGTTTAGATGAAAAAAGAGATAGTGTTTTGAAAACAAAGTAATTTTCCAGCATGAGTTTGAGCGTATCTGGATGAAACCCAGTAGTTGTGCGAATGAATGCAGATTTGAGCACACAAAATTAACTTCTCAAGATGAGTTAATCGTACAGATCCAGCTGAAAAAATAGTCCTCTATGAAAACAAGATCAGATTCAAGAGTTCTCAAAAGCAGCTTCCCAGCAAATCTAGAGGATAAAAAACAATTTTTGTTAAAAGCAAATCTGGATAAACAAGAATGAAGCATTTGTTGTGAAAATTAAGCTCAGATTCATAAATTCTCAAAACTAACTTCCTGCCATGAAGTTGAGCAAATGTAGCTGACACAGCTGTTTTTGTGAAAGCAAGTTCAAATTCACAAATTCTTCTCAGATGTAACCTCCCAGCATCAATTTGAGCAAATTTAGGTAGAAAACAACATTATTGGCTCTGGTGAATGTACAGATTTATGAGCTCTCACAAGTTGCTTTCCAACCTCTAGTGCTGGCCAAGATTTAGGCACACTAAAGCATCTCTCTCCCACTGATTACAACTAAAACTTAGGGAAAATAAAATTACTTGAGGACGGGAAAATAAAAGCAGTCAGATTAGGGAAGGGAGTCCAAACTTAATCCATACAGAAGTGTTTCCTGGTATTTTCTTTTTCATGGCTTTTACCTCTGAGGTCAGGTTGCAAAACCCTAAAAGAACCCATCTTAGCTCTAGCCAGATGTCCAGGGGAAGGGACCCTGTGAACTAGAGAGGATAGTATGAAATCTATTTTTTTCTCTGACCTTTGAAGGCAGGCGAAAGTTGCAAGACAAACAGTTTGGTCCTGACACCTAAAACTGTTTTCCAGCAGAGCAATCAGGAAAAGGGGACACTCAGAAGAAGGGTAATCACCATTTTGTTTTTCTCTTCCTGTTTCACCCAAGGGTGGCCCTGCCATAGAGCTCTAACAGTAGTGGTGTTACAGGTGGCTAAAACTTCTAAAGAGCCCTGTCTTTCTGACCAGAAGTTAAATTGCCTCTGAAACAAAAATATTCATGAGGGGATTTTAACAGAACCTTGAATCTCACAGCATAATAGTCAAAATGTCCAGGATACATTCCAGAATGACCATGTGACCACTTCTCAAGGGAAACATCCATTGACAGTTGCCAACCCATATCAAAACTATAGAGCAGCTATTATTACTACATGAAATAATATAAAAAGACAAATACTGTATGGTTCCACTTACATGACATACCTAGAGTATTCAAAATCCTAGAGACAGTACAATGGTGTTACCAGGGCCTGGAGGGAAGGGTAATGGGGACTTACTGCTTAATGGGTGCAGAACTTCAGTTTTGCAGGATGGAAAGAGTTCTGGAGATAGACGGTAGTGGTAATTGCACAACAATATGAATGTGCTTAATACTACAGAAGTTCCAGAGAGATATCTCAGCTGTGTGGTTTGCCACTGAAAACTCTGGGGTCTAAACCTCAAGCTGGGCCCCCCAACAGAGAGCACCAGAACTGAGAAAGGGGCTCACATAGCATCCGGCTGTGAAAAACAGAAGGGCTGCTGTCTGCCAGGAAGAGACGGCTGGAAATGCAGGCACCTTCTTAAAGGGCCAAAACACAAAATTTCGTGTGCAGCCACTCACCGTGGATTCCAGCAGAGGGAGGGCAGAGTGGACTGGAGCTGTGTGAGCGTAAGCTAGGGTTGAGGGCTGTGGGGTTGGAACTCGGAAGGCAGGCGTCCTGGTTTCCTATGCTGAGTCATTCCCGCATGCTGTGGAGGATATCTTTCTCAGACAGACCTTAGCTATCCAGGTTCTTTTTGACTGGGGAGAGGCCGTTGCCCAACCCTGTGGAGTTTCTCAGGCCCATTAAGAGACTGAGAACAAAAATTAGCCTCCAGGCAGAAGCAATTGCCCAACCCTGTTGGAAAACCTCTCTCACCCAACCTGTGGACAATAGCCTGAGGCTACTCAGGACTGAATTCAGTCAGTCTGCAGGCAGAGGTGGGTCTCTGGAGGCTTTGAATCTTTGTACTAGACTAGAGGTTGGGAGGTGTAGCATATCTACCTAATACAGCAGTTCTCAACCTGTGGGTCGCGACCCCTTTGGGGGTCGAACGACCCTTTCACAGGAGTCGCCTAAATACATCCTGCATATCAGATATTTACATTACGATTCATAACAGTAGCAACATTACAGTTATGAAGTAGCAATGAAAATAATTTTATGGTTGGGGGTCACCACAACATGAGGAACTGTATTAACCCTTTGTGGTCGTTTGTCTACGCTCAGCCACCAAAGCTTTTTTACTGTTCCGGTCATATGTCTGCTCTCAGCCACCACAACAAGGAACCGTACGAATCTTAACTCTATTCATTCATGTATCAGTTCATAATTTCTCTGAAAGCTCTTAAGTGTCTAAGCGACCTTGTCACGAACCAAAACATCACCCCGACAGATCGGAGATATAGCAACTCAATATAAACAAACGCGGTCGTTCCACACTCGCCATGCAAACACCGTGGCGAGTCAGTCGCCTTTTGAGAGTGAAGAAATCGACAAGCTTCGGAGATACTTCACAGAATTTCAAATAAAGCTTTACAAATTACGTTTAACTGTAATTAGGCATTCTCACTTGTTAAGATATTTCAAAATTGAAAGGGCGAGTCGTCGCGGGGCCTGACCACGCTGCTGGTGGCCTCGGGCACCGACTCCCCAGCCCACGGCAGGAGCCCGGCGCAGGCTGCCACCCGCCCGCTGCCCCCAGGGAAGGAGATGGAGGAGGAGGCGATCGCCGGTGCCCCCCGGGAACAAGATGGAGGACATGGACTTCCTGTCTGGGCTGGAACTGGTGGATCTGCTGGACCCCCAGCAACTGGACTGGCCCCTGGAGCCCGGGCTCAGCTCGCCCTGGGGGGGGGGGGGGGAGCTAGGACTGCGCCCTCCATCTTGCCTTGGGTCCTCCATTTTGGGACGGTGCCATGTGCTTCTTCCCGGAAGACGTCACTGCTAGCCACACCCAGGATTTCTCTGGACTAACCAATAATAATCAAAGGAAGTGCACGCCATCACTATGACCACATCCTGTACCAACTCGCGCCTGGCCAATCGGCGGGGCCCACAGTCCCCTCTCCTGCCCTCACTCCACCCCCCTTTAAAACCCCCTGTCCCATCAGGCCTCTCTCTCTTGGCCACTGGAGCTTACCGTTGCATCGGTGAGTGTGGCAGGGGAGCCAAATCTAGGTTTGAAATGAATGACTCTTTGCTTTTGCATCGGACTCGCTGGCTCCCTGTGGGGGTTCTTGGGAATCTTGAAATCTGGGCACAACAAAAATAATACTGCAAAATGGCAAAAAGAAAGTTACCAAAAGAAGTGTACTGCAAATCTGAAAGTAACGATGAGTTTTATTTTGGCACCTTGAATACTGACTGACGTAGAAAGTGATAATGTTTGTAGTGATTCTACTAGTAGTGACGTAGTTCCAAAACAGAATTAATAAATCTTGTTTATCCTTCATAATCTTGCATGTTATGTATCACTGCTCTTTCGATGGAAATTAATTCCCACCAGTATGACACCCATGTCCAAATTTAATACGACCGCAAAGGGTTAAAGGGTCACGGCATTAGGAAGGTTGAGAACCACTGACCTAATACATAGTCACAAATCCAAATAGGCAGCCAAAATAAGGAGACAAAAACACAACCTCAAAACAAAAGAACAAGAGAATTCTTCAGAAGAGCTAAATACAATGGAGATAATAAATTTATCAGGCATAGAGTTCAGAATGATGATGGCAAAGATGCTCAACAGCATGAAAAAAGATATAGTAACTAAGAAGATGGACATAATACTAATGAACACAGTGGAAGGAATACACAGCAGATTAGGGGAAGACGAGGATCAGATCAGTGAATTAGAAAATGAAGAAAACCATCAGAAAACCAAAAAGAAAAAACAATTAAAAACACAGGTGGCCCTAGCTGGTTTGGCTCAGTGACTAGAGCATCAGCCTGTTGACTGAAAGTCCCGGGTTCAATTCCAGTCAAGGGCATGTACCATGGTTGCAGGCTCCTCCCTAGCATGGGCCCTGGTCAGGGCGTGTGCAGGAGGCAACTAATTGATGTGCTTCTCTCACATCGATGTTTCTCTCTGTTTTTCCCACCCTCTTCCATTCTCTAAAAAAATCAATGGGAAAATACCTTGGGTGAGGATTAACAAAAAAACAAAACAAAAAAACAGGAGAACAAAAAAACAAAAACAAACAAACAGGAGAACAGTTTAAGGGAGCTGTGGGACAACATGAAATGTAACAATATTCACATAATAAGTGTGCTAGAGGAGAAAAAGAGCAAGGGATAGAGAACGTGTTTGAAGAAATAATGGCAGAAAAACTTTCTAACCTGATGGAGGAAAAAGTCACACAAGTCCAGGAGGCACAGAGAACCTCAAGCAAGAAGAACCCAAACAGGCCCCCCCCCCCCCGACATATCATCATTAAAATGGCAAAAATTAAAGGCAAGGAGTGAAACTTAAAGGCAGCAAGAAAAAAGCAATCTGTTACCCACAAAAGAAATCCCATAAGGCTGTCAGCTGATTTCTCATCAGAAACTCTACAGGCCAGAAGGGAATGGCATGAAGTATTCAAGGTATTGAAAAGCAAGGGTCTGAAACCAAGATTACTATAACCAACAAGGTTATCATTCAAAATAGATGGTCAAATAAAGACCTTCCCAGACAAAAAAAAGACTAAAGGAGTTTATCACCATCAAACCAGTACTGCAAGAAATGCTAAAGAGACTGCTGTAATGAGAAGAAATAGAGAAACATAGACATACAGAATTAAAATGGCAATATATAAATAACCTTAAATGTAGCCCTAGCTGGCTTGGCTCAGTGGATAGAGCGTTGGCCTGCGGACTGAAGAGTCCCGGGTTTGATTCCAGCCAAGGGCACATGCCTGGGTTGTGGGCTCGATCCCCAGTGGGGGTGTGCAGGAGGCAGCCAAGCAATGATTCTCTCTTATCATTGATGTTTCTATCTCTCTCTCTCCTTCTCCCTTCCTCTCTGAAATCAATAAAGAAATATATATTTTAAAAAAGAAAATAAATGTCAATTTCTCTTAAAAAAACCTTAAATGTAAGCAGATTAAATGCTCCAATCAAAAGACATAGGATAGCTGAATGGATACAACAACATGACCTAATTATATACTGTCTATAAGAGACCCAACTAAGAACAAAAGACTTACACAGGATGAGAGTGAAGGAATGGAAAAATTTTTCCATGCAAATGGAAACGAAAAAGGCTAGGGTAGCCCTAGTTGGTTTGGCTCAGTGGATAGAGCGCCAGCCTGTGGACTGAAGGTTTCCAGGTTTGATTCCAGTCAAGGGCACATGCCTGAGTTGCAGGCTCAATCCCCAGTAGGGGGCATGCAGGAGGCAGCCAGTCAGTGATTCTCTCTCATCATTGATGTTTATATTTCTCTCTCCTTCTCCCTGCCTCTATGAAATCAATAAAAATACATATTTTTAAAAAGAAAAAGGCTAGGGTAGTAATACTCATATCTGACAAAATAGACTTCAAAATGAAGGCCATTACAAGAGACAACAAAGGTCACCACATAACAATAAGGGAGTGATCCAACAGGAACATATAACCCTGGTAAACATACATGCATCCAATATAGGAACACCTAAATATATTTTTAAAACTTCTAGAGGACTTTAAGGGAGAGATCAATAACAATACAGTCATAATAGGGGACTTTAATATCCCACGGATTTCACTGGATAGATCTTACAGACAAAAAAAATTAACAGCCCAGCCAGCATGGCTCAGTGGTTAAGCGTCGACCTATGAACTTGAAGGTCACGGTTCGATTCCTGGTACCACATGCCTGGGTTGCAGGCTTGATCCCCAGTAGGGGGCGTGCAGGAGGCAGCCTATCCATGGTTCTTTCTCAACATTGATGTTTCTAGCTCTCCCTCTCCCTTCCTCTGAAATCAATAAAAAAAATTTTTTAATTAATTAACAAGGAAACAGTGACTCTAAATGACACACTGAATCAGATGGATTTAACTGACAGTTATAGAACATTTGACACAAAAGCTGAATAATACACATTTTTCTCAAGTGCACAAGGGTCATTCTCAAAGTTAAACCAAATGTTAGGACACAAAACAAGTCTCTGCAAGTTCAAGAAGATTGAAATCATATCAAGCATCTTCTCAGATCACAGTGTAATGAAATTTGAAATCAACTACAGTAAAAACACTCAAAAACATTCAAACACATGGAGGCTAAATAGCATGTTATTAAACAACTAGAGGCCCAGTGCACAAAATTCATGCACTTGCGGGGGTGGGGGGGTGTCCCCTCAGCCCAGCCTGCACCCTCTCACAGTCCGGGAGCCTTTGGGGGATGTCTGACTGATGGCTTAGGCCCATGGGGAGCAGGCCTAAGCCAGCAGTCGGACATCCTTAGCGCTGCCGTGGAGGCAGGAGAGGCTCTGGTCACCGCCACTGCACTCGCCAGCCATGAGCCCGGCTCAGGGCTTCTGACTGAGCAGCATTCCCCCTGTGGGAGTGCACTGACTACCAGGGTGCAGCTCCTGCATTGAGCGTCTGCCCCCTGGTTGTCAGTGCATGTCATAGCAACCAGTTGTTCCACCATTTGGTCAATTTGCATATTAGCCTTTTATTATATAGGATAACCCACTTGTAGAATTTATGCTTACCATCTTGGCAACTTTGAGCTCTGCTGACTATATACGGTATCCCCAAAAAATGTATACATTTGATTAGCTCAATTTTGAAAATGAAATGTATCTTAATAAACACTGCCTTTATAATTATTCAAAGTGCTTGTATACATTTTGGGCACATCCTACATATAATCTATAAACTTGAACTATTTAATAGTAGGCTGCATGTATCATATTCTTTTGCACATAATACTTCAGTGTATATTTACTATGCATAAATGCTTACATATTTACAGTCATCACACTCAGGTATAGTATAAAGCATGTAATACTTTATAGCCTATACTCCAAATTCATCAGTGTCTTTTATAGCAATTTCCCCCCTGAATTTAGGCCAGGATCAAGTATTTCATTTAGTTATTAGCCACTTTAGCCTCCTTTAATCTGGGATATTTCCTCAACCTTTCTCTCCCATGCCATGGACATTTTTGAAGAATAGCCTAATTATTTCTCCTGTATGTTTCTTCTTCTTAGGTGTATATGCATATATGTGTATATCTAGTAACAGTATGAATGCATGGGTTCTTTTATTCAGTGAGTTATCATCTACTACTGAACTTTTTTTGATGCTCAAATTGTGCCAGATTTGGCTTCTTAAAGCTGGCTCTTGTGTCTCTTTGTGGCCCTTATAATTTTATTTTTTAGTACTTCTTTCCTAGCTCAACAAAATACCCCAAGCTTGCCGGGAGCCGGTCCATCCTTGCTGTTTCAAGGGACCTGGCATATATGTATGGCATACTGTTCTTAATATGTTTGCTCACCTTCTTGGCACTATGTGTTTTAACCAAGGTCTCCTCTCTGAGAAAGGTTGTTTCCCCAGGTAGGGATTTTCCCCCAAAGTTAGGGAGGGAATAAAACCCCTTAACTAAGTGCCAGGCGGGTAATTAATCACTTTAACTACGAACAATCATGCTTAAGCTACATAATCTTTACTCCCTGGAATGGAGATAAGAAACGCCCTAACCTTTGGAATAGAGATTGATAGGATTGGAATCAACTGGTATAAATACAGATGAAACAAGACAACAGCTCTACAGAACCTAGACACAGAACCTACACAGAACCTAGAGACAGAAGAACTTTGCTGGAGAGAACATGGCAAAAGATCCTGGACAGAAACTGGCCACAGAACCTAGCGAGAGAACCTGGCTGAAGAACCTAGAGACAGAACCTGGCTGAAGAACCTAGAGACAGAACCTGGCTACAGAACCTGGATAGAACATGGCAAGAGAACCTGACTAGAACCTGGTGACTGAACCTGGCTGGAGAACCTGGACAGAACCTGGCTAGAGAACCTAGCGAGGGAACATGGCTACAGAACCTGGCTGGAGAACCTGAAGAACCTGGCTGGAGAACCTAGCAAGAGAACATGGACACAGAACCTGGCTGGAGATCCTAACCAGAACTTGGCTAGAGATCCTGGCTAGGCTGCTGATCAACTGAACGCTGTCTCCATGTCATTCCTTCTTCGCCGACTCTGTCCACACCTTTGGGGAACCCCTGGACCCGCTGGGGCTGGACCCCAGCACAAGCTTATCTGCTATCTTCCTTGCTCCTGTCCAGGCTGCAACCAGCCATTTCTTCAAGGAGTCCTGGTCCTTTGTATGGAACATGTAGAAAGCAAGATCTGGGAACTAGGCATTTGTAAGTGTACCTATCTTATTTTTTCCATAAATTCTATGCTTCCCATCCTACTCCCCACAAAGTTTTTGTTCACTTCATTCATCCTATATCTGCTTCTCCCTATTTCCCTCGTGAGAACCCTGCCTCCTACCATCTATATTTTACTCATGTGCTCAATCCACAATACACCCAATAGTTTCAGAATGGCCATGCCCTTGCCACCCCAGCAAACCTACTAATTCAAGATTTGCCCTTTTTTTTTTTTGAAAGTTAGTTGAATTAGTCCTATTTCCCTCTTCCATGTTATTTTTATCCATCTAAAATAGAGTTGGGTTCGTTTATGTATGTCTATATTCAGATTTTAGATGTCCTCCATCTTTTTAAAAATTATCTTTTATTTTTATTAATTTCAGAAGAGGAAGGAGAAAAAGGAACATAAATGATGAGAATCACTGATTGTCTGCTGAAAGGGCGAGTCATCGCGGGGCCTACGTGGGCCGGCCGCCGGGCCCCATGAGGCACAGCCTGACCACGCTGCTGGCGGCCTCGGGCACTGACTCCCCAGCCCACGGCGGGAGCCCGGCGCAGGCCACCCGCCGGCGGCGGCAGCGGTGGCGGCGGGGCAGGGCTCATGCCCTCGCCCGAGGAGATGGAGGAGGAGGCCATCGCCGGCGCCCCGGGAACGAGACGGAGGACGTGGACTTCCTGTCTGGGCTGGAACTGGTCGATCTGCTGGACCCCCGGCAACCGGACTGACCCCTGGAGCCCGGGCTCAGCTCGCCCTGGGGGGGGGGGGGGGCTAGGACTGCGCCCTCCATCTTGCCCTGGGTCCTCCATTTTTGGGGCAGCCATCATGTGCTCAGGAGAGTACCTTCTTCCCCGAAGGCCAGGCCCCTGCTGGCCACGCCAGGGATTTCTTTAAACTAACCAATGACAATCAAGGGATGAGCGCGCCATAGAGATGACCACATCCTGTATAACAAGACCCGACTGGTGCCTGGCCAATCGGCGGGGCCCACAGTCCCCTCCCCTGCCTTTACTATAAAACCCACAATCCCATCAGGCCTCGCGCTCTCGGCCACTGGGCTTACCATGAGTGTGGTCGGGGAGCTGAACTAGTTCGAAATGAAGGACTCTTTGCTTTTGCATCGGACTGGCTGGCTCCCTGGTGGGCCCTTGGGAATCTTGAAATCTGGGCACAACATCTGCCTCCTGCATGCCCCCTTGAGCGGAATTGAACCTGGAACCCTTCAGTCCACAGGCCGATGCTCTATTCACTGAGCCAACCCAGCTAGGGCTCCCCCACCCTTTTGTTTAATATATTGACCATTAACATGATTTAAAAGGTCAAAACATACTCACGGAAGTTCACCCTTCCCAGTCAGAGCTCTGTAGCTTCCTTCAAGAATGTAACCCACCCAACCAACCTAGCTCAGTGGTTGACCATTGTCCCATGCACCAAGAGGTCACTGATTTGATTCCCGATCAGGGAACAGCCTGGTTTTGGGGCCCAGTCCTCAGTAGGCGGTGTGCAGGAGGCAGCCAGTCAATGTTTCTCTCATTGACATTTCTCTGTCCCTCTCCCTTCCTCTCAAAATCAATAAGAACATTTTTAAAGAATGTAACCCAACAACCAAATGATCCTTCATTTTCCCTGCCCCTCATAGGTAACCCATTTTATTAGTTTGGGGGTTATCCTTCTTGAGTTTTTCTCTGCAAAAATTTGCAGACACATTTCTTTCTTTCTTTTTTAATCCTCACCTGAGGACATGCTTAGGAGATGGGAGAGGGAAACATCGATTGGTTGCCTTCCATGTGTGCCCTGACCAGGGATTGAACCCAAAACCCAGGTATGTGCCCTGACTGGGAAGTGAACTGACAACCTTTTGGTGCACAGGACAATACTCACGCAACTGAGCTACTCCAGCCAGGCCACATATTTTTCTTTCTTTTTAAAAAATTCTTTATTGTTTAAAGTATTAGATAAGTCTCCCTTTTCCCCCATTGACCTCTCCCCAGCTGCTCCCACCCCCCAGCACATACCCTCACGCCCCTACTATCTGTGTCCATTGGTTATGCTCATATGCATGCATGCAAGTCCTTTGGTTGATCTCTTAAAGACCATGTCTCCTGGATGCCTAACACAGACCAACTTTTTCCTGGGATTAACTGGATCACCTGGTGCCATGCCACCTCTCCAGCCTCCTTATGGGCACCTCTGTCTCCCTCTTCTACATCCTGCTTCCACACTCAAATTTTAAGTTTTAGCCCCATTAAACTTCCAACATGCCTTGCCCTCACTCAACTCTGCCTCTACACATGCTGTTTCTTCACCTACTTTCTCATTCTTCAAGCTTAGGTGTCAGTCCTTTGGGACATCCCGCCATTGGCTCCCTTCTCCAGGCTCTCTGAACACTGATGGTTTTTTATGTGCTTTCCTTTCTATCAGAGGCTAACGTCATTAAAGGACTGGGTTTTACTCATTTCCCTCTCTGCGTCTAGCTCAGTGGCTGGTAAACAGTCATTCAGCTGGTAAGTGAATGAAATGTTTTACTGTATGTAATTTAGAAATTATATCACTGATTTGGTATGGAGTAATTTCCATGATATATTGTTAAGTGAAGAAAGAAAAATTCAAGAGTATAAACTATGCTGCCTTTTATGCAAGGAAGAAGGGGAAATAAGAAAACAAATGTGTAATGAACAACATAAACTGATGAACAAAAATAGAGCCAGAGTCAGAAGCTTTGAACAGACTGTCCAACCTAAGAGGGAAGGCAGGGGAAGGGTGGGGGGCGTTAAAATGCCACTGGGACTCATTCACTTCACAAGGGTGTAATTGACTGCCTGCATTGCCAGGTCCTGCAGAAGGAGCAGTACGAGTAAGAAGACAGACTTCAAGGAACTCAGATAAAGTGGGGCAAATTGCTGGGCAAACACACAGGAAGAGAGACTAACACACTTGAAGCTAGGAGTGAAGGAATACTCCCCAAAGAGTAAGGCAGATTTTTATCTAGGTGTGTGGGTGTTTGGAGGAGAGGGTTGGGGAAGCGTTCCCATGCTAATGCCCTAATGCCCGGAGTGAAAGACTGAGATATTAAAAGTTTCCCTGGGACTAAGACCACAGACCCATCTCCCATTCTCCACATAGTAATGAGTAATCCTTGATTTTACTTTACTTTTATTGATTTTATTAATCCTTACCTGAGGATATTTTTTCCATTGGTTTTTTTTTTAGAGAGTGGGAGGGTGGGAGGGAGGGAAGGACAGAGGGAGGAAGAGAAACAAACACTGATGTGAGGCACATGGATTGGTTGCCTCCCCACACCCCACCCTTCCACCCCAGACTGAAACTGCAACCCGATACGTGACCTTGACCAGAATTGAACCTGTGAACTCTCCGGTGCTCAGGCAGACGCTCTAACCACTGAGCACACCAGTCAGGGCTAATTCTCATTGATTTTTAGAGGAAGGGAGGGGAGAAACATTGATCCATTGCCATGAGTAACCCTTTAAAAATACAAATCTGATCTCTTCATTTTATGTAAAAGGCTGCTTTAAGGTTAATGTCTGTCTCTTAAAAATCTGGTCGCAGGTTGCTTACCTCTCCAGTTTTTTTTTTTTTTTTTAAACTTCCTCCCTCTTTGTGTTTTCTTAGCTCCACCCATCCTATTCCCCCTGCCTAGAGATCCATTACCCAACACTTGATTAGGTGTTACTCCTATCTGCTTTCAGAGTGCCCTGCGCTTCATCCAATGTCATTGAATTGTATGAATCTACCACTAGTTTGAACTCTGAGGGCAGAAAGTGGGTTTAATTACAGTTGCATACGGAGCATCTAGTCTAACGTCGCAATGCCTAATTTTAAACGAATGAAGGCTGGTCTTCACTGCAGAGTGAGGTGCATGCAGCATTTTGAACGAGACCCTGGGAACTTGGGCCTTCAGAGCAGTCTATTATTACAGTTTGCAGCGGTTCTCAACCTGTGGGTCGCGACCCCTTTGGCAGTCCAAGGACCCTTTCACAGGGATCGTCTAAGACCATCCTGCATATCAGATATTTACATTACAATTCATAACAGTAGCAACATTACAGTTTTGAAGTAGCAACAAAAATAATTTTATGGTTGGGTCACATGAGGAACTATATTTAAAGGGCCAGAAGGTTGAGAACCACTGGTTTAAGGGTTCATTCCAGGGCTTGGAGAAACAAACCATTTAGGTTTAAAATCACTGAAGTTTACATTTACTTAGCATTAGGCATAGATTTATCTGCAAAGATCGGCGTGCTCAAGCTGATATATTTAAAGCCCATCTTTTTTTTTTTTTTTTAAGCAGATAAGGCCGGAAGTAGCTCCGCATGAAACCTACCAACCACCAAAGAACAGCAGCTTGTCTCGTCCCTGGATTTTTTTTTTTTTTTTTTTTTTGCACTTTGACCCGCCCACGGGGCCACAAATGGCGGAAGAACTACACGCTACGTCGTGACAGCTCACAGCCTGCGGAGGCATCTCCACGCTACGCCAGCGGCGTGGGCGGGGCAGCCGGCTCTTCCTTCCTGTCGGCCGCCTCGGCTCCTCCCCCACAGCTTCACACGCTCATTGTGGAGCGACCGCGGCCGGCAGCCTCCAGCGCTGTTAGAGAACCAGAGACCCTAAGTCCTTGGCGCGCGTGAGCGCCCGCGCCGCCCCTTCCCCACGCGAAAGGCTGGGGGCGCGCGGTTCACCTTTATTCTCTCTCCTCCCGCCCCAGCTAACCGCCCCTGCGCGCGCGGACTCCACGCCGCCGCCCGCCCCTCCCCCTTCGGTACCTCCCGCCCGCGCGCTCCTCCTCCTCCCCGTCCCCGGCGACGCGCACGCGCGCCAGCCCGGCTCGCGCCCTCTCGCTTTCCTCCGGCCCGCGAGACCCCCTCCCCTTCCGCCTCGCGGCGCTTCCTCGCGCTGCGATCTTCGCGATCCACCCCGACACTGCGGGCCTTCCCCCCCGCCCGCCAACGGCGGGTCCCCAGCTTCCCAATCCCCTTCGCTTCCCGCGCTCTCCGGCGGGGGCCCAGCCGCGGCCTCCTCTCCCTCCCTTCCCCCTAATTCCCCTTCCGGACGCTGCCATCATGTTGAAGCCTCAGCCGGCACAACAGACGTCCCAGCCCCAGCAGCCGCCCCCCACGCAACAGGCCGTGGCCCGCCGGCTTCCCGGGGGCACCAGCCCTCCCAACGGTGGCCTCCCGGGTCCCCTGGCCTCCTCCTCGGCTCCCCCAGGACCTCCCGCTGCCGCTTCCCCCTGCCTGGGGCCTGCGTCTGCTGCCGGGAGCGGGCTCCGCCGGGGAGCCGAGGGCATCTTGGCGCCGCAGCCGCCGTCACAGCAGCAGCAACACCAGGAGAGGCCAGGGGCAGCGGCCATCGGCAGCGCCAGGTGAGGAGGGTTGGGTTTCCGGGCGCTGGAGCGCAGGCTGCAGGGCGGCAGCGGCTCGGTTCCGGCCCGGCAGTCTGGACTTCAGTACACCGCGCGAGGCGGGCTCCTAGCCTGGCCACCTTTGAGGGGGGGCGGGGGAACCCCCCCATGCGGCTGGGGATGGGCCCTAACAGGTCAGAGGGAAAGGGCCCCCCCACAGCCACCGGGACAATGAAGGGCCATGCTCAGCTCTCAGCCTAGTTAGGGCTCGCAGCCTGGGCCTGAGGGGCAGGCGGGGCGCACCCCGCTAGCGCATCGGAACGAGGAGTTGGGGGGGTGAAGAGGTGATCGGGGTCCCCAGCTCCATTACCACGAAGGGTCTCGCGGTTCCCGGCTTCAGCCAATGGGGAGTCAGCTGCAGGAAGGGGTCCGGGCCGTAGCCAATGAAGGGGGGCGCGCGGCCCACAGTTTGGCCAATGGGGAGGGAGGGACTTGGAGCGGGTTGCCGCCTCCCCCTTCCCGGTCTGGCCAGTAGGAGGGGAGCGGGCTGGGCGGGGGGACGGAAGGAGAGACCTGGGGGGACTGCGGCCCGGGAACCTCCAGAGCGCGCGCGCCCTTTGCGTACGTGCGCGCGGATGCTCCGTCCGAAGACCCGGGCCGCCGCGAGCCCCATAGCAGGGCAGTGGCTGCGAGTGTGCGTGGAGGGTCGTGGCTGAGTGGCAGACACCGCTCGGTCTCTTCTGTGTATGGGTTAATGCAGCTGAGCGTGGCGGCACACGCAGGCGCAGTGGGTTCCGATCGCGGGAGGGGGTATTTTGAAGAGGCCCGTGGGTCTTAGTGCGCAGGCGCAGACCGGGCGAGGCCTCTCGGTGGATACCTTTTGCGGCTGCGCTGTCCCCCAGCCCCGCCAACGGCCCCCTCATCAGCCTCCTCCACCGCTGGTTACATCAGCCAGCCAGGAGCGGGGTTATCAGCGATTGACGACCCGCTCAGAGTGGGTGACCAGCTGAATGTGTAAAGAGGCTGAAAAGGTGGTGGTAGACGGACTGCCGTCCTCCCAGGAATTGGGGCGTAAGGCCCTGAAAAGGATTGTCTTTTCTGTTTGGGAGGTAACGTGCCTGAGCTAGGGACTTCCGGGTCTGTACTGGCGGAGCTTCGCTTTTACATCCGAGATGGGTTATTATCTAGCTAATGCCGGAGCAGTGGTCTCTTGGAAGGATGCAGCCTTGGCCCCTTGGAGAGAGTGAGACATTGGTGGTTGGTTGAAGACTGTTTTACTGGCATTTGGAGGAAATGTCTAGTGGTATATAATGTCTGTGCCTTTTTCCTCTATAAGGTGAAAGTTTGGAAATCTTGTCGATGAAGTTTAGCCTAGATCAGCATTTTCACATAGTGTGTGGTTCTAGGATGCCAAGTCCTTTGAAATTAATCGTGTAAGAGGGATTGAACAGATTTCAATAACTAGTTTGTTAATTCCTTTTATAGGGGACAAAGCACTGGGAAGGGACCCCCACAGTCACCGGTGAGTTGTGTATATGTTCCCCCCCCCCCCCCCAAGAAAAAAAAAAGGTACTGAGACCTAAAAGACGCATGTGTATGAATATAGGACAGACTAGGTACAGAAATAGTACGGTAGGCTCAGAAGGGCAGGGGCCCTGGCGCTTACAAGGTGGGGGTGTGTGGAGTATGCATTTTTGGAAGGTGAGATGTTAACTGGCTATTTATTTCTCCCTCCTATGTTACAGGTATTTGAGGGTGTCTACAATAATTCCAGAATGCTGCATTTCCTTACAGCTGTTGTGGTAAGTGGGTACCTAACCTCTAGGTTGTTGGAGAGATGCCATGCATCTGTTCGATTTTCTTATTTTTCACACTTTCCTAGGGCTCCACTTGTGATGTAAAAGTGAAGAATGGTACCACCTATGAAGGTATCTTCAAGACTCTGAGCTCAAAGGTCAGTGTAGTTAAAGTAGCTTATTTTTGGAGTTGTGTGGAAGAAAGGATAATGAAGTGGGTTCATTGAAGATGTGAATAGAGTGGTGTTGGACAGCATTTCTTCTTTCTTGCGCTGGATTTCAGTGCTGCAAGCAATGAAAGGCATAGGTCTGAAATGTGAGGGCTGGTTACTTTAATGTAAAAACGCTTAAAATTTGAAGTGTAAAATTTTAATTTGGGGACTTATGCTAAGTTCTGTGGCTGATATTGAGAAGACATTATGCATGATGTTGGGAAGTTTAGAAAGGTAAAGAGAAAAATAGTCATATTTGCCTTAATATATTGACCTTGGGTGTTGAAAAATGGGACCTTTTTTTTTTTTTTAGTTTGAACTGGCAGTAGACGCTGTGCACCGGAAAGCATCCGAGCCAGTAGGTGGCCCTCGTCGGGAAGACATTGTGGACACCATGGTGTTTAAGCCAAGTGATGTCATGCTTGTCCATTTCCGAAACGTTGACTTCAATTATGCCACTAAAGGTATTGTGCCATGCTCTTATGTCAAACCCACTCTGTGATGGAGAGCTGAGAGCAGTTACATGATGCTTGATTTGCTCCCATAACCACCCATTTTACCACCTTGTTTTCTGAGGAAGATGACTGGATTTTTCTTGAGAATGTATCTTGATGTGTAAGATAATGTGGGACAAATTTGGCCTATGTTGTGGCTCTTCCTGTTTGCTTTCTTTCCAGCTCCTTGCTGCTTATGAACTTACTAAGATGATAATTTTTAAAAAAATATATATTTTATTGATTTTTACAGAGAGGAAGGGAGAGGGATAGAGATTAGAAATATCGATGAGAGAGAAACATCCATCAGCTGCCTCCTGCACACTCTCCACTGGGGATGTGCCCACAACTAAGGTACATGCCCTTGACCGGAATGGAACCTGGGACCCTTCAGTCCGCAGGCCGACGCTCTATCCGCTGAGCCAAACCGGTTAGGGCTAAGATGATAATTTTTATGCTGTGCCTACCCAACCCCCAAACCGTGGCACACATAAACTTTTCTTTGCTTCTAAACAGTTTATGGGAAGGGGGGCATTGGGGGAAAGCCTGTGATACCACATGATTCCTGATCTTCATCTCTGTGCCCACAGACAAGTTCACTGATTCGGCCATTGCCATGAACTCGAAGGTGAATGGGGAACACAAGGAGAAGGTGCTTCAGCGCTGGGAGGGTGGTGACAGCAACAGTGATGATTACGACCTCGATTCTGATATGGTACAGTCTCCTTCCCTGAGACCCTTAGAGCTGGGCAGCTGTGCTGCCAGAGTGTGGGTTATTGACACCACTGTCATTCTTGGAACTGAGTTGCTTCTGGGGAGGGTGGGGGGATTGTTTACTCTTGCCTGTTCATGAAATCAGATTCCAACTGGAAAGGCACAGAAAGTAACAAAACAGAAATACCTGTTCTCTCACCGACTGTGATTGACAATTGTTAATGTTTGCTTCAAGTCATTTTTTTTTTCAACTTAACACAAAGTCTAGACAAGAGTGAATACTGTGTAGGCACATTTCTCTTCCAAAAAAAACAGCTACTATACTTCGAATCATTTAAAATTCTCATAAGTGAGAATTGCTGTTTAATTTGTACAACAGTTTCCTTTTTTGCCTGTTTTTGAATGTTTTGTGTTGCTCCATAGATGTAGTTTATTGCTTTTAACTGTTGTGTACTGTTCTACTTATGAACCTATCTATGAATACCCATGTTGTATTTCTCTCTTTCCCTACTGATCTGTGCTTTTTTTGTCATAGTTGCCTTATTGAATTTTTAGAACATGCACATATACCAAAATTTCTCTGGGATATAAACCTGAAAATGGAGTTCTTAGGTTTTATGACTTCAGTTTTACTAGTTACTGCCAATTTGTGCCGTTGGTAGTTCTAGTTGATAATCTCGACAGCTGTGTTCCAATCTTTGGTATGGTCAGATTTTTCAGTTTTCCAGTCTGACAGAAAATGATAGGTCATTGTTGCTTTCCTCGCTGGGCGTTAAAACATCGTCCCTCCTTCCTCCTAGTCCAATGGATGGGACCCCAACGAAATGTTCAGGTTCAATGAGGAGAACTATGGCGTGAAGACCACCTATGACAGCAGCCTCTCCTCTTACACGTGAGTGTCTCGGGCTCCACGCGCGGTGCGGTCTGGGGCCTGGGGTCACCAACGGAGGGGCGGGTCTTTAGGTGGAACCTGGCTTTTTTCATGCTTTTCTGGGTGTTCAGATTGCCCTCCCCCCACTCCTGTTATGCCTTGTGAACTGCTTTCAAAAATATGCTTTTAATCTTCATTCCAGGCCACCTCATGGGTAAAATTAATTGCTTGCCCATTTGTCCATACTTTTCCTCTAGAACTTAAAATGTACTTAAATATGTGTTTTATTTTATTTTATTTTTTTTAAATATATTTTACTGATTTTTTACAGAGAGGAAGGGAGAGAGATAGTTAGAAACGTCAATGAGAGAGAAACATCGATCAGCTGCCTCCTGCACATCTCCCACTAGGGATGTGCCCGCAACCCAGGTACATGCCCCTGACCAGAATCGAACCTGGGACCTTTCAGTCCGCAGGCCGACGCTCTATCCACTGAGCCAAACCGGTTTCGGCTAAATATGTGTTTTAAGTGTCCCCCCAGAATCAGAGCTGCCTTGCTGCTCTGCCTGGGACACTTTAGTAGATGTCCATTAAATAATGCTGGGTTGTGATAGGACTGATAGAAATGTTTTTCTTTTTTTTCCCTTTTGTCCCCTGGCACTGGGATGGTGGTGGTCTCTGGTGGTCTTCTCAGGGTGCCCTTAGAGAAGGACAACTCAGAAGAGTTTCGTCAGCGGGAGCTGCGTGCAGCCCAGTTGGCTCGGGAGATTGAGTCCAGCCCCCAGTACCGCCTGCGGATTGCCATGGAGAACGATGATGGGCGCACCGAAGAGGAGAAGCACAGTGCAGTCCAGCGGCAGGGCTCAGGACGGGAGAGCCCCAGTTTGGTGTCTCGGTGAGTCCTGGGGGCAGCCTGGTATGTTTGGGGCTCACTGAATGAGCCAAGAGTTTTGTACACTCTTGTTTGAGCCTCACAGCCATATGAGATGTAGGTTAATAAATAGTTATTCCCAATTACTATTTTAGGAGGTTGAAATCTAGAGTGGTTAAGTGCTTTACCCATAGTAACAAGACTAAAGTTAGAAAAAAAGATTGTTTCAGAATTTTGATATATATTCTTTCTCTTTTTCTCTCTGCATATTCATCTATTCAGTGGTTCTCAACCTTCCTAATGCCGCGACCCTTTAATACAGTTCCTCATGTTGTGGTGACCCCCAACCATAAAATTATTTTTGTGGCTACTTAATAACTAATTTTGCTACTGTTATGAATCGTAATGTAAATATCTGATATGCAGGATGTATTTTTCAGGGTCGCAACCCACAAGTTGAGAACGCTGATCTATATGCATCTCTTATTACTCCCTTTGTGAAAATAGAATCAAACAGGGGTGGTAGAATTATGGGATATTAGCCTGGTTGGTCGGGTTAGGGTTGACAAAATGTAAGGTCATGAGCCTGTAGCCACAGAACATTTAACTAGGATAGGTCTTCAAGTTGGGATAGTGCAAAAAGCTGGAGCTAGGGAGAGAGAGAGAGAGAATGTGAGAGAGAGAGAGAGAGAGAGAGAATGTGAGAGCGTGTGTGTGTGTGTGTGTGTGTGTGTGTGTGTGTGTTTTGGGTGGAAGGTGGACTTTAAAAGGAAGGGCTTCATCTTTCCAAAATGTGTGGATTTTGTGGCTACTTGACCTCATTTGAACTCTTCCCTCCACCCCCAGGGAAGGAAAGTATATCCCTCTACCCCAACGAGTTCGGGAAGGTCCCCGGGGAGGAGTTCGATGCAGTAGTTCTCGGGGCGGCCGACCTGGCCTTAGCTCTTTGCCACCCCGTGGCCCTCACCATCTTGACAATAGCAGCCCTGGCCCAGGTTCTGAGACACGTGGTATTAATGGAGGTGAGTTGTGAAGCAGGCTTGTGGGGGACAGGGAAGGATTATTAAAAGGAATGGGTTGGAAGGATGATGGATTTGTGATAATGTACTAGCAGGTACTCTCCCTCTTTTTTTCCCACCTTTTAAAAAAAAAAATAGGCCCTTCCCGCATGTCCCCTAAGGCACAGCGGCCTGTGAGAGGTGCCAAGACTCTGTCTTCACCTAGCAGTAGGCCTGGAGAAGCTTCTGTTCCGCCGCCTCCTGCAGGTAAAGTTCAGCATGTCACAGGAAGAGATGGGTAGGAATTTGTAGAAATATAAATGTCGGTTGTTGGAATACTGGTCTGGGAGACAGTTTCAAGATGTAAAAAGTATTTTGAAAGGTTTGGGTTTATGCTTTTTAGCAAAGAATTTTTCAGTTTCCCTCATGCAGAAACCCCAATATAGTGATTTGTGGGTGTGTCTGGATTTGTGGGTGTGTCTGGCTGGCAGATAACTTTGTTTAAATTAGTTGCCAGCACTTTAAAATAGGAGAAATCAGACAATTTCTAATTTTATTGAAATACAGGAAGTTCTGCCAACACTGACTTGTCTTTTTGTTGTTGTTAATCCACACCCAAGGATAGTTTTCCATTGATTTTTAGAGAGAGTGGAAGGGAGGGGGAGAGACACAATTGGTTGCCTCCCACACACACCCTGACTGGGCTGGGGATTGAGTTTGCAACCAAGGTATGTGCCCTTGACCAGTATCGAACCTGGGACCCTTAGGTCTGCAGGCCGATGCTCTGTCCACTGAGCCAGACGGCTAAGGCAACACTGACCTCTCTTGCTGCATAGCTTCAGTTGGCTGGGACTGAGTCATGGCTGCCCTTTTTGAGCCTTTCGTGGTGCCCATGAGGCCATTTTACCTGCTTTGCCCTTCTAGGCATTTAGGTTTGTGAACTTGTATATAAAAAAGTGGATCAACTTTTCTTGGTGTTTTTAGTAAGTCCTTTGTACCCATTGATAATTGGCCAGCAGTAACCATTGTGCAGCTTTCCCTTTTCTTCCAGTGGGCCGGATGTACCCTCCACGCTCTCCCAAGTCGGCTGCCCCTGCCCCAGCCTCAGCCTCCTGTCCTGAGCCTCCCATTGGCTCGGCAGTACCAACCTCTTCAGCTTCCATCCCTGTGACGTCATCAGTTGTGGATCCTGGAGTAGGTTCCATTTCCCCAGCTTCTCCAAAGATCTCACTGGCCCCCACGGATGGTAAGAGCCAGATGGTTCAGGGCTGTGGACCATGTGAAGTGTGGTTCTGGGAAAGAAGACCTTCAGGTGTCCGTCTGTCTGTCTCTTGCTCAGTAAAAGAACTTGTGGCCAAGGACCCTGGAAGAACTCTGGAATCCCAGGAGCTGTCCCGGATATCTGGGAAAGGTAAGGATTGTTTTTTTTCTGCCAAAGTATAATGCCCCTTTGATTAGGAGAGCATTTCGGTTAGAAAGCTGTTGGAATTAAAAAACAATGTCTATTCAAAACAAAACAAAAACAGTCTATTAGGCCTTGGGTGGTTCTTCTGTTTTTTAGATTTTTATACTGTGGGCTACTGGCACTGTGTAGCCACCTTTGAACAAAGAAATGTATATTTTCTCTCTTAACTGTTTCTCGTAGTCCCTGGCCTTCAGAATGAACAGAAACGCTTTCAGCTGGAAGAACTGAGAAAGTTTGGGGCCCAGTTTAAGGTGAGAAAAGTGTGGGGATGAGCTCTAGGATGCTAACAGGGTGAAGGTGAAGGGGGTCTAGGCAACTTAAAGAAGAGGCACAGGACTAGGTGGGGTAGCAGAGGTGAGAGCAAGGGTGAACAAAGGAAGCAAGGCCTTGGGTCTGGACCAATGTTGTATGTGTGATTTTCTCCTTCCAGCTTCAGCCCAGTAGCTCTCCGGAGACCTGCCTGGATCCTTTTCCTCCCCGGATCTTAAAGGAGGAGGCCAAGGGGAAGGAGAAGGAAGTTGATGGTCTATTAACTTCAGAGCCCATGGGGTCCCCGATCTCCAAGACAGAGTCCTTACTGGATAAGGAGGACAAACCGCCCCTGCCACCAGCAGGAGGCACGGAGGGGCCAGATCAGCTCCCACCACCTTGCCCAAGCCAAACTGGCAGCCCCCCAGTGGGCCTCATCAAGGGAGATGACAAGGATGAGGGCCCTGTTGCCGAGTGAGTTGGGTGTGGAGGTGGGTGGGTGTCGGGGTGATGAGGGGCAAGCCACGAGGATTTACTTTGTTCTTCTCTCATAGACAAGTGAAGAAGTCCACATTGAACCCTAATGCCAAGGAGTTCAATCCTGCAAAGCCTCTGCTGTCTGTGGTGAGATGGGGGAGCATCTTCCATAAAGGAGACTTGGGAATGGGGTAGAAGCACTGGAGGGGAGAGTGCTTGCCACCAGGCAGAGAGAGGACGTGTGAAAGTGTGTAGGCTGGTTTGGGGAAAACAGACCAAGTTCAGGGCTGGGTGGCAAAGGATTGTGATATGTCCGACAAGTATTGATGGGTTTCTCTCTGGTACTTAGCATTTGGCTCAGGGATTGTCTGAGTGTGGTAGTTAAGAGCATGAGCTTCATTTGGACTCACTGACTTGGCTTAAACCCCTGTACTTATTTATAAGTGATCTTGGACAAGCCACTTAACCTACCTCTGCCTCAGTACTGTCAGCTATAACTCGAGTGTGTCCAACTCATAGGTTGACGTGAGGCTTAACCAAAATAGAGTGTAGAATGTGTTTGGGACACAACACTCCCTCCATAAATGCTGTTACTGTATAGGCAAGGGGGTTGTTATGGGTAATAGAAAAATCGTTAAGATACTTTATACACATCCTCCCTTGCCTCTTACAGAATAAATCCACCAGTACCCCAACTTCTCCGGGGCCCCGGACTCATTCTACTCCCTCCATCCCGGTGCTTACAGCAGGCCAGAGTGGGCTGTATAGCCCCCAGTACATTTCCTACATACCTCAGATCCACATGGGACCAGCTGTTCAGGTAAGAGAAGGGGCTCCGTGGGCCCAGGGTAAGAGGTTTGGTTGGGGTGGCTGAGGGACCAGGTCAGACCTGTTCTGGGCATTTGTATGCAAGCCATTCAGCCTTCTCTGCATTACTGTCCCTAGGCACCTCAGATGTATCCATATCCTGTATCCAACTCAGTGCCTGGACAGCAGGGCAAGTACCGGGGAGCAAAAGGTGAGCAGGGTCGGGAGGGGCAGTCGGGGCTGCCCAGTGCCTCCTGGCAGATGGAGCTTGAGCTCTGCACTATTTTTCCTCTGCCCCCAGGCTCCCTGCCTCCCCAGCGCTCGGACCAACACCAGCCTGCCTCGGCCCCTCCGATGATGCAGGCTGCCGCTGCTGCTGGCCCACCTCTGGTGGCTGCCACACCGTATTCTTCCTACATCCCCTACAACCCACAGCAGTTCCCGGGCCAGCCCGCCATGATGCAGCCCATGGCCCACTATCCCTCACAGGTGACTGAAGCACGGGAGGGACACGGGGGCACAGAGGCCTTGCTAGGATCCCATCTCCACCTCCCAGACACGGAGGAGCTGGTGAGAGAGGCAGGCAGCGTTCTGGGTGGTGGTGCCAGGCTGGGGATTCAGTCCTGGCTCTGGTAGGACCTGTTGCAAGGCACCTAAAGACCCAAGCCCCAGACAAATAAAATAAAAATTAAAAACCAGCCATCACCCAAGCCTTGACTTAAGTGTCAGTAAAATAGCGTCTATGTAGTTAGGTTATTTGTGAATGTCCAACAAGGTAGTTGTGACAAGGCCAGAGCATTGCTGTGCAGAGTATGCCTTCCAAGTCTGTGCCGACCATTTCTCTCTGCCACTCCAGCCGGTGTTTGCCCCCATGCTTCAAAGCAACCCACGCATGCTGACATCGGGGAGCCATCCCCAGGCCATTGTGTCGTCCTCCACCCCCCAGTACCCTTCAGCAGAGCAGCCCACCCCCCAAGCCCTTTATGGTGAGTTCTGCTGGACCCTCTCCCTCCAGGCTGTGCTCCTCAGTCCCCTCCATGTGCTCAGCACTGATTATCTCTCCTTCCATCTGTAGCCACTGTTCACCAGTCCTATCCACACCATGCCACGCAGCTCCATGCCCACCAGCCGCAGCCGGCCACCACGCCTACGGGGAGCCAGCCCCAGTCCCAGCATGCGGCCCCCAGTCCTGTCCAGGTGCTTGCCTTGGGGGAGCTGAGTGGTCGGGGCAGGAGTGGGTGGCTGAGGGAGAGCGGTAGAGCTTGGGGTATTTCCCCAGCAGGGTGGATTAGGGGTCAGTGGGTAGAAGGCCTGGGTATCAGAGCAGTGAGTGGCGCTTAACCTTCCCTTTCACCTGACAGCACCAGGCAGGGCAGGCCCCACACCTGGGCAGTGGACAGCCACAGCAGAATCTGTACCACCCAGGGGCCCTGACAGGCACGCCTCCTTCTCTGCCACCGGGACCTTCTGCCCAGTCCCCTCAGAGCAGCTTCCCCCAACCAGCTGCTGTGTATGCCATCCATGCCCACCAGCAGCTGCCCCACGGCTTCACCAACATGGCCCATGTTACCCAGGTAAGAACTCCAGGAACCTGCTTTGTCTGGGTTTGTTTTGCCATGAGGACCTGGGCCACGAGACTGTCCTGAGTCCCTGGTGCCGTGCTGCCTCTACGTCATGCTCCTGACACTAGGATTCTTGGCGCCTTTGCCAGGCTTCTGGGGTGCTCCTAACTACTCTCTGTTTTCTGCAGGCCCATGTCCAAACTGGAATCACAGCAGCCCCGCCCCCTCACCCTGGGGCTCCCCACCCGCCCCAGGTGATGCTGCTGCACCCACCCCAGAGCCATGGGGGACCCCCCCAAGGCGCAGTGCCCCAGAGTGGGGTGCCTGCACTCTCAGCTTCCACACCCTCACCCTACCCCTACATCGGACACCCCCAAGGTGAGCAGCCTGGCCAGGCGCCTGGATTTCCAGGAGGAGCCGATGACAGGATTCGTGAGTTCTCGTTAGCTGGGGGAATTTGGCATGGAAGAGCTGATGGGCTGCAGGTGGGGCAGGATGCACGGGTTCTGGGTGGGGAGTGAGGGGTCTTGGAGGCAGGGCTGTCCCACAGGGCGCCTGCCGACCTGCACCTGTCTGTGAAGTATGTAGGGTGGGCAGAAGCCACAGTCGCCGCCGCCAGGGGCTTGCTCCTGGCTCTGTCCTTTGCTTCCCTCCGTCCTCGCTCAGTTGTGATCCAGCAGCCCCCCTCCCCACTGCCTCCCCAGCTCTCAGTGACCCCGACTGTCTCCTGACTTAGCCGAGGTAAGGGCAGCGCAGCAGACAGGGCCAGGCTGGGGTGTGGGGGGCTGAGCTGGGCACACGAGGAAGGGCTCTGGCTCACTGGGAAACAGTGTTTGATTTGTGCTTCTGACAGCCCCATGAGACACCTTGAGGAGGCCGCTCCTACCCACTCCCCCCACACCCCACACTGGACGGCATTGGATGAAGGGACAGCTGCTTGGGTTCTAATGCTCCTGCTCTCTTCTCTTTCCCCTCCAACCAGTTCAATCTCATCCCTCCCAGCAGCTCCCCTTCCACCCCCCGGGGAACTGAAGATTGTCCTGGCCGCGACCTGAGACCTCCATGAGTGGAGGGAAGAGTGATCTCTATGTCTCTTCCCCCAGCAGCTCGGACCAGTCCCAGCTCCCCAAACCCCCCCTTTCCCCGGGGGAGCTGGGGAATTCCTGCCAAGCACCTTGAATGGGAGAGGCCTCAAAGTGGGTGGGCCAGGGTCCAGCGGGGGTGGGGGGGTTCCTGCTCTGCCCCTGCCCATCCCCACCCCATCTTGCCCTCCCATCCTCTTGTCCCCCACTGGAAACGGAAGATCTTTTATTTTCTATTATTTATATGTCAGACTTGGGCCCCGTTCTTTCTTCCCCATTAACTTGAGTGACCTGCGTGAGAGACAGATGCCCCCCAAGGATGGTTGGACAAGGACTTTTACTTTTTATTACATAAAAATATAAAAAAAAATTAAAAAAATAAAATTTTAAACTAACTTAACCTGCCTAAAGTTTACTTTTTGGAGAATACAGTTAAGATGTGGCCATCAGTCTTAAATGTGGTGTGATACGGTTCCCAAGGTGGGCCCTTCAGCCTGAGGATGCTCCCCTTCTGGCTCTACCGCTGACAGGTCACCAACCTCCCAGTGAATTTCCTCCCCTCCAGCTTGGTCCTCATGAAGTGCATCTACTGACTGAAATGCACTTCTGTGTGTGTGGCCATTGGAAATAAAGGTTTGACTGGTGAGTGGTCTTGGGTATGGGTGAGACCTATAAAAAGGGAGTTGCAGTGGGAAAAGGGGGAGGGCTAGGTTGGGGGGCCAGGTGATGGGGAATTGGAGCTACACTAGGACAAGAACCAAGCGTGAGATGTAGAAAAATCAGGCTTCAGGGGTTTGGGGTTTTTTGTTCCAGGCAGCAGGAATTCTTTTTTTGACCTGGCCTTGGTTTTGTCTGAAATAGAGATTATTTCACCCTTAGGGAATTGTAAGGACTGGTGCTTAATTGTAGGCAGGGGACTTTTAGCTCTGAGCAAAGCCAGAGAAAATTGGCTGGGACTGGGACAGGAAGAATGAAGATGAGCTATTGGGAAAGAATTCCCAGGATCTGAAACATGGTGGGCATGGGGTTGGGGAGGGAGGGTAAGTTTTGAGGTCCCAAATTAAAGCACTCTCTAGGGGATGTCAGTTGGGGTTGTGGGGGCAATGATGGAAGAAGCAGGAAAACCTTTCCAAGAGGGAGAGATCCAAGAGGGAGAGATAGTAACAGCAATAGGGCCTCTTGCACACCCCCACTGGGGATCAAGCCCACAACCTGAGCATGTGCCCCAGCCAACCAGCAACCTGGGCATATGCCCTGACCAGGAATCAAACTTCAACCCTTGGTTCATAGGTTGAGACAACCACTAAACCACACTGGCCGGGCAGGCCTGAGGATGTTTGAAGTGCAGGTCTCTAGTACTGTGAGTGATTTTAATTGCAGGTGTTAACTAGTACTTTTTTTTTTAATAATGTATTTTTGACTTCAGAGAGAGAGTGAGAAACATTAATGATGAGAATCACTGATTGGCTGCCTCCTGCACGGGGCCTACTAGGGATCGAGCCTGCAACCTGGGCATGTGCCCTTGACTGGAATCAAACCCGGGACCCTTCAGTGCGCAGGACCACGCTCTATCCACTGAGCCAAACCAACTAGGGCAAGTAGTAGTACTTCTAAAAAAAAAAAACAAAAAATTTTTTAAAGATTTTGTAGAGAAACATCTATTGGTTGCCTCCCATACACACCTGAACTAGGGATTGAACTCACAACCTAGGGATGTGCCTGACTGGGGATCGAACTGGCGGCCTTTTGGTGAATGGGACACTTAACAGCCACACCGGCCAGGGCCCTACTAGTCCTTTTGATGTGTTAAAAATTGCAGATTGGCCCTGGCTGGTTTGGCTCAGTGGGTAGAGCGCCGGCCTGCGGATTGAAGGGTCCCAGGTTCGATTCTGGTCAGGGGCGCATGCCTGGGTTGTGGGCTTGGTCCCCAGTGGGGAGCGTGCAGGAGGGAGCCAATCAATGATTCTCATCGATGTTTCTCTCTCCCTTCCTCTCTGAAATCAATAAAAATACTTTTTTAAAAATATATTTTATTGATTTTTTACAGAGAGGAAGGGAGAGAGAGAGAGCGAGCTAGAGACATCGATGATGAGAGAAACATCAGCTCCCTCCTGCACATCTCCCAATGGGGATGTGCCCACAACCCAGGCACATGGCCTTGACCGGAATCGAACCCGGGACCCTTCAGTCCACAGGCTGAGGCTCCATCCACTGAGCCAAACCGGTTTCGGCTAAAAATACATTTAAAAAAAAAAATTGCAGATTGGCTTTATCTTCCCCTAAGAGCAGAAATCTCAAAGTTGGGAGCTCATATTCCAGCCAGCCAGGAATCCCTCTTAATCCTAAATCCTCCTTCCCTTGAGCCTCTTCCTCATGAGTCAAATCAGGTTCTGCGTTTTTCCAAACAGCCCTCAGCCTCTCCTCTCAGGACTCAGTAGAATGGATGTCTGGGACATACTCATTTGTCAGGACCAAATGTGAAAGGTGTACCCATTATTCCCTGCTGAATGTTACCTTTTGTTTGTTTCAAGGCAGCATCCTGGTCAGTAGGTTCAATTTTTTTTTTTCTTTTTAAAATTGATTTTAGAAAGACATTGATTTGCTGTTCCACTTTGGTATGCATTCACTGGTTGATTCTTTTATGTGCCCTGACCAAGAATCAAACACATAACCTTGGTGCATCAAGATGCCACTCTAACCCACTTAACTACCCAGTCAGGGCCTCAATTTTTTAAAAACCTCAGCATTTTATTCTGATTATTTGATACAGCATTTTTCTCAAACGTTGAAAAGTGAAACCTTCATTCTACATCTTCTCAAGCCTATTTGGAATTGGTGACCACAGTAATAACCCATCAAGTACAGACCATATGGGTGCTGGTTCCAGAGATGATACATATCAGAGCTTAAACAAGGAGAGGTAGACATTAATGTCAGTGCCTACACAAGGGGGAAATGAGCTGAGCCCATGCTGGCTCCAAGTGATAAATCCTTTCCCACCGTCTCCCAAAAAGACATCCGCTAATATTCTACTGTAGCATACAAAGCTCACAAGACGAGCTTTCAGCCCTTTGCTTCTCTCCAGTTGCCACAGCAAAGAGGAGCTTTCATTGAGATGAACTAAGGCTAGAGAGAGAACTCAGTTAAAATAGCCGGCTCCAGGGCACCTCCTGGGCTTGTGGCTCCCCCACTTTTTAAAAGATATTTTTATTGATTTCAGAGGAGAGGGAGAGGAACATCAGTGATGAGAGAAAATCACTGATAGGCTGCCTCCTTCATGTCTCCCCACGGGGATCAAGCCCAGGTATATGCCCCAACCAGAAATTGAACCATGACCTGGTTCATTGAGCCACGCCAGCCTGGCTCTGGCTCCCTTTTTATATTCCTCCATCCTTCCAACTTAAACAAAGGACACGAGACCCAGGCTAGCTTACTATTCACAGAACAGTTTATTGACCTACCTCACCTGGCAGGCCGTGTGGCCCTTCTGGCCAGGAGAAGTGATGGTCTAGTTGCAACTCTGCTGGGTTGCAGCCTATGCCCTGGGAAGGGGGCATGAGAAACAACACTGGCCAGCACAGCCCTGCATACAAGAGCCTGAGCAGAGGTCCGCACTCAACTCCACTTGATGTTCTTGTCCTCCTCAGTCATGGCTCGTGTGTCAGTGACGAGGCCAGTGCCAATGGTCCGGTTGCCATCTCGCAGAGTAAAACGCTGGCCTTTTTCTAAGATCATTGGTTGCCGCAAGATGAGGCTAAGCTTCAGGTCCTCCCCAGGCATGGCAAGCTCCTAGAGGGGACAGAAACAGGGATCATGCTTGGCCTTCAAGATGTCTTTATTCCAACTGATTTGCTGGCTACCAAAGTGACTGATTATGGGGAAATGCAGCATGATGATGATTTCTGGGAACAGCTTCAACCCAGCTGCCAGGCAGATGTAAAGGCAAAAAAAAAAAGGAACTGATCAGTATTCCTAAGGTATGTTCTTAAGGGAAAATGTTGAAATTTTGGGCTACGTAGGTCTCTTAGGAACTTCTCTAAGCCGTACGTATAGAAGTCTCTGGGTAAATGGTAATATAACTAAGTTTTTCAACTACTTCAGCCTAGGGCAGTGGTCGGCAAACTGTGGCTCGCGAGCCACATGCGGCTCTTTGGCCCCTTGAGTGTAGCTCTTCCACAAAATACCACGTGTGGGTGCACGTACAATGAGATTGAAACTTCGTGGCCCATGCGCAGAAGTCGGTATTTTGTGTAAGAGCCATACTCAAGGGGCCAAAGAGCCGACCACTGGCCTAGGGAATAGTGGATGAGGACTCACTCCTCCAAAACCCATTGGTCCAGACCCTTCCATCACTAGGTTCATCTACATCAGCAGTTCTCAACCTGTGGGTCACAACCCCTTTGGCGGTCGAATGACCCTTTCACAGGGGTCGCCTAAGACCATCCTGCATATCAGATATTTACATTGCGATTCATAACAGTAGCAACATTACAGTTATGAAGTAGCAACGAAAATAATGTTATGGTTGGGTCACAACATGAGGAGCTGTATTTAAAGGGCCAGACGGTTGAGAACCACTGTTCTACACCATCAGCCAGCTTCTCTTCACCCAAGGAAAAGTCACCCGCATTGTCACATCTTTGGAACTGTAAGTGACGCAGGCCTAATATGAAGAGCGCGCCTTCACACCCCATCCCTGTACCCACCATACCTTCCCTGGAGGCAAGAGGATACGACAGGCCATGTCCCAAGTGAGGGAGAACATGACAGGCATGAAGTGAGACACAAAGGGCTTGTGGCGGCCACCTTCCTCCTTGGTGAGGATGTAAACCTGGAGGAGAGCAAGTGGCTAGGAGCGCTGCCTCTAGGGGGCAGTCCGCCTCAGTCAGCCCTGTCCTTTGCCTGAAGCCTCACCTGTGCCTCCACCTTCTGGTGGGGCTGGATGGAACCTGGTTTGGCCATAACCAGGCCACGTCTCAGGTCCTCCCGCTTCAAGCCTCGAACCAGGGCCCCAAGATTATCGCCGGCCTCTGCCCTCTCCAGGCTCTTGTGGAACATCTCAATTCCTAGGAGGGAGAAGAGGAGAAAGGGAGGACCATCTGGAGCAGAGGGAAGGCGCAGGGGTCTGTAAGGCAGGAGGTCATCCTGGAGCCAGCCCCTGGGTCTCAAGGCTTTCTTCCCATACCTGTTACCACAGTGCGAATGTTCTTGTTATGTCCCAGGAACTCACACTCGTCTCCCTTCTTCAAAATTCCACGTTCTAGCGTACCTGTCACCACCGTGCCCCGGCCTGGGAGGGAACAAGAAAGGACATTAGGGACCTTGGGCAAGGCTCTCGTTAGGGGGAGAGAATGCAAATGAGCAGGGTCCTCACCAGGGATAGAGTAAACTGACTCTACAGGCAGCAGGAAAGGCTTCTCTAGGTCCCGGGCGGGCACTGGGATGTGAGTGTCCACAGCATCCAGCAGCTTCTGCACAGACTTCAGGCCTAACTCAGGGTCACGTTGCTGGAAGAGGTGGGGGAGGGGTATGACAGGACTCTGAAGTTTCCATTCTGCTTACCAAGAACTACTAGTACCCCCCCCAGACTCAGAGCACAGCTCCGGATGCCTATCCCGCCCCATCCTCTGCCACAGCAGCCCCTGCCTGACCCTGCCTTCACCTCAAGGGCACAGAGGGCAGAGCCTACGATGACCGGGGTCTCCTCCCCTTTGTAGCCAAACTCAGTGAGCAGTTCCCGGATCTCCAGCTCGACTAGCTCCACCATCTCAGAGTCCTGGACAGCATCTGCCTTGTTCACATACACCACAACATGCTCTACTCCAATCTGCGGATGGGAAAGAGGGAGATGGTGTCCTTAGTGGCCCAACTCCCCTCGCTTCCTCTTTCCACTCCTACCCAGGCGCCGCATACCTGTCTGGCCAGTAGTAAGTGCTCTCGGGTCTGGGGCATGGGGCCATCATTGGCTGCCACCACCAGGATGCAGCCGTCAAGGGGGGCAGTGCCTGTGATCATATTCTGGGTAGGGGAGGAAACACAGCCTCGTTCAGTGACCTCAGCTCCACATCCATCTAGCCAAGCACAGCCGTTAGGAACTGAGGCTCGCCTTTCTCTGCCATCTCACCACCCCCTTAAATCAGCCATGCCCACAAATCCATGACCTCAAACCTAAACACCTTGAGTATCTTAAGCTCCTCCCACAAGCCTAACGGTTCTCCTGACAGGAGGCAGCTCCTGGCCTGTCCCAGCAATGCTTTCACCTTAACGTAATCGGCGTGGCCGGGACAGTCTGTGTGGGCATAGTGGCGGGCAGCAGTGCTGTACTCCACGTGAGCTGCATTGATGGTGATACCGCGGGCTCGCTCCTCCGGGGCATTGTCAATCTCTTCATACTTCTTAAACTTGGCCCCACCGCCCTCGGCTAAAACTAAGGGGGAAGGCAAGCGAACACAGCTCTCAGCTATAGTTCCAGAGGTAGAGGCGGGGCTCAGGGCACACGCAGGTCCCTCCCACTTACACAACCTTAATGGGACAGCCTGAGGGATGGACCCTCCCTCAACTTCTGCAGAGATCACCAGTCAGAAAGAAAGAAAGGCCTGAAGGTCATGTTCAGGGACTTTCTAGGGCAGTGGTTCTCAACCTTCTGGCCCTTTAAATGCAGTTCTTCATGTTGAGACCCAACCATAAAATTATTTTCGTTGCTACTTCATCACTGTAATGCTGCTACTGTTATGAATCGTCATGTAAATATCTGATATGCAGGATGGTCTTAGGCGGCCCCTGTGAAAGGGTCGTTCGACCGCCAAAGGGGTCGCGACCCACAGGTTGAGAACCGCTGTTTTAGGGTAAAGCCTCCGCTTACAGGGCGGTCCCTACGGCTACAGGGAGGCCATTCAGGGTCCCCCAATTATGCACCACAAAGTTCTTCTGTTCAGGGGAAATCTGTCTCCTGAACAGAAATCTTCCAGCCCCCCCCCCCCACTGGAGTTCTGGCTCCTGGGGCGACACTAAACACCTCCAGCGGCCACTGTGCGGGCCCGCCTCCCGGGCTCCAGGTCCCGCTTGCAGAGCGGGCGCTGCCGGATGCCCCTCTGCAACCCGCTTACTTTTCGTGATGGCCGCGGTCAGTGTGGTCTTGCCGTGGTCCACATGGCCGATGGTACCCACGTTCACATGGGGCTTGTCGCGCACATAGGTCTTCTTGGCCTCCACGGCCAGGCCGCGGCACAAGAGGGTCAGTGCCGGAGCCGTCAGCGGCCGCAAGAGGCCCTGCAGGAGTGGGGTCGGGCCGGCGCCGAGACCTGCCGGGGCAGAGGCCTGCAGTCAGGTCGCAGCTCGGCCACTCCCGACGACCCCCGCGTGTCCCCGGACCCCCACGTGTCATCGCCCTCCCCGCTCCTCACCGCTGAAGAGGGGCGTCGCGCGCAGCAAGGTGGTGACGGCCATCGTGGTCGTACTCACGCCCCGAGTACCGGTGCGAGGTACCCGATGCCCGCGCGTGCAGAGAGGGCAATTGCGACCGGAGGTTACTTCCGGCGGAAGTGAGGACCAAGAGGGCAAATCCGGGCACCTCTAGCCACCAGTTTTCTATGGTCATCTCCGCCGATTTCCGGGCGCGGGCCGGAAGACGTCAAGGAAAGTAAATACTGGAGCGCGGGGGCGGGGAAGGATGGAGGTTTCCACACCCACTCGGGCCCCGCGGGAGGAGGGAGCACGCAGTTCTCTCCGACGCCGCCAGGGGGCGATGTGAGCCTCCCATGATGCACCAGCGCCCGGAGGACCTGCGCACTCCGGGGTTCCCACAGCGGCGGGCTGTGTTTGCGCCTAGGGGAGGAGGTAGGTACGGGGAGGCCGGGTGAGGAGGGAGGCTCCCGGCCTCCGCCAGGCAGAGGCGGCCCCGGCGCGGACTGCTCGGGAACGTCCACGACTCGAACCCCTGGAGTCCGACCCACTGCGCGGGTCTGTCGAGAGGGAGGTAGGACGAGGCCCTGCGGCGGGCTGAGGAAGAGGGTCCTGGGCGCCTTTCGGGGGTGGGGCTCAGGTAAGACCCACCTCAGTGCTGAGCCTTTGTTTTTTTATCTGTAAAATGGGATTACAGTAGTAACATCTACCGCAGAGAGAGACCCTGCTCTGGGAATGCATGAGCTGGAGAAGAAGCAGGAGTGGGGTCCCGAGGCCTCCTGGTCGCACAGTCCTTAAACCTCAAAAACCTGCCCTCCTAGCCCACAGCCTGCGGGGACAGACAAGCCTTGCCATCCACCGTCACACCTCAGCAGTTCAAGAAATAAGTCCCTGTTGATTGCCTCACCCATCCACCCAGTTTTACTGATGACACCAAGGATGAGGGACCACCCTCAGGTACCATTAAGAGCAGCTTGAGCCCAGCTGGCCTGGTGGGGTGGTTGAGCATTGACCTATGAACCTGGTGTGGACAGAAGGGACCGCGTGCTAACCTGACAAGCTCAGGGAAGGCCTGCATGACGATCTTGCAAACTCAGAGAACTAAAGTAACCACAAAGGATGGTTGGACATTAAACAGTTATGGTGGGTGGTTACATCCTAGACCGGTATCTTCACTGACAAGGTCACCCTTTACCTTAACTGAGCCTATCTGTCTTTTTGCATCTATAATAACATACCCTTGAAGTGTCTGGGTAACTTGTAACTTCCCTTTTTCCAGACCACTCAGGGCACAACCAGGATACCAGGACAGATATCACAAATTCCTTCATTGTTATCATGTTAATTGTTCCTGCACCCACCTAAGTATGTGTTTATCATTTTACTTTTTATCCAATCCTAGGGGTTTCCCGATTTTGCTTTTTCCTGCCTCTCTCGTCTGTCACCATTGGATTTCATATAACCCACCTACATCCCTTCCTTTGATTGCAGTCTGTATATATAAAAGCCTAAGCGACCAGCCGTCCACCTGGTAGCTATGATGCCCACTGACCACCAGGGGCAGATGCTCAACTCAGGAACGGAAACCACAGGCATGGAAACATGGAACAGGCTGATGAATCTCAGAGGGGAGAGGGAAAGGGGAGGGCGGGAAGAGATTAACCAAAGCTTTTTTTAAAATATATATATATATTTTAATATTTTATTGATTTTTTTACAGAGAGGAAGGGAGAGAGATAGAGAGTCAGAAACATCGATGAGAGAGAAACATCGACCAGCCGCCTCCTGCACATCCCCCACCGGGGATGTGCCCGCAACCCAGGTACATGCCCTTGACCGGAATCGAACCTGGGGCCTTTCAGTCCGCAGGCCGACGCTCTATCCACTGAGCCAAACCGGTTTCGGCATAAAATATATTTTTATTGATTTCAGAGAGGAAGGGAGAAATAGAAACATCAGTGATGAGAGAGAATCATTGATTGGCCGCCTCCTGCACGCCCCCTGCTGGGGATCAAACCCACAACCCAGGCATGTGCCCTTGACTGGAATCGAACCTGGGACCCTTCAGTCCGCAGGCTGATGCTCTACCCATAGAGCCAAACCAGCTAGGGCTAACCAAAGATCTTATATGCATACTAGAGGCCTGGTGCATGGATTCATGCACCGGTGGGGTTCCTCAGCCTGGCCTGTGCCCTCTTGCAATCTGGGACCCCTTGGGGGATGTCAGAGAGTCAGTTTCAGCCCAATCCCCGCAGGCGGGGCCAAGGGACCCCCACCAGGGCACAAATCCATGCACCAGGCCTCTAGTGTATAAATATAGATGTAACCTGCCATTCTCTGGAGCATTATCTCAATCCGTTGAGGTTCTGCTTCCCAGCAAGTGTCTACAGTTTGGCTCAAATAAACTCACAAAAATTCTTTACAGGTTTGAATGTTTTTATGTTAACACAGGTAACAGTTGGACTCCCAGTGGCAGCTTATTTCCTGTAGGGGCACATGCTGGGTTGCAGGCTCCATCCCCAGTGTGGGGTGTTCGGGGATCTAGCCGATCAGTGATACTCTCTCATCACTGATATTTCTATCTTGCTCTCCCTTCCTCTCTGAAGTCAATAAAAATACATTTAAAAAAAGAGAGAGAGCAGCTTGAGTCTTTCTTATTCCCGCTTGTCCCCAGCAGCTAACACAGGGCGGGGCACCCAGTGAGTGCTCAGTAGATGTCTGTTAACTGAATGAATGAGTTCAAGGAGAGTATATAACCTTTAACTTTCACATCCCTCATCTCATCACCCTGGAATGATAATAGCAGATGCTTATTTTTAACCCTGGTTAATGTTTCCAAAATGCACAAGATCCTAGGACTCAATTAACTATATTTCAAAAAGATTTCCTGAATCCCCTCTCTAAATTATGTTCAGTAGGGTCTGGGCACAGAAAGGGAAACCAATTTATTTATTTGTTTTTAAATATATTTTATTGATTTTTTTACAGAGAGGAAGGGAGAAGGAGAGGAATAGAGAGTTAGAAACATCGGTGAGAGAGAAACATCGATTAAGCTGCTTCCTGCACACTCCCTACTGGGGATATGTCCGCAACCAAGGTACATGCTCCTAACTGGAATCGAACCTGGGACCCTTCAGTCTGCAGGCTGATGCTCTATCCACTGAGCCAAACCGGTCAGGGCCATATTTATTTATTACACACACACACACACACACACACACCCTTCTCAGTGTTACCCTCTGTGGCAGTGAGAGAAGTTAGCTTGAACGCAGGCAGATAGGGCAGGGGTCCAGTGTGAAACAAAGGCAAGTGGAATGTAGGCAGGGACAGACACAGCAGTTCGAGTAAGCCTAATCACAAAAAACAACCATGCTGAAATAATAGAATGTTTTTGGACCGAACGGGAGGTATGGGAAACCAAGGGAGGCCTGCAGCAAAAAAAGTGTACAAATACATAGAAACACAAAGTTCAGGTCCATTGCTGGGCCTGAACAAAGAAGTCAGGTGGTGACACAGGTAGATATAAAGCAGGCTTGTAGCAAATATATACCCCTGGACTACAAGGCTCATGGGCAGCCATTATTGGGCCCCCCTCCCCATGCGGGGAGTCTAAGTCTGCTTGTAATAAATTTTCCATACTTTTGCTTAAATCTTCTGGTCCTCGGAGCTCATTCTTCAGCACTGAGAGAGACAACCCCGGGGAAAAAACCTCAACTCACCATTCCAGTTATCAGCAGGAGCTGGTATTGCCCCCATTTTACAGGTGAGAAAACAGCACCAGGGTGATTAAGGAACCCAATATAACTAAACTCCAAAGTGTGCACTTAGCTACTGCACTGTACTATATATGCGTCATCCTATATAATAAAAGGATAATATGCAAATTGACCGAACTGCAGAACAACCAGTCACTATGATGCGCACTGACCACCAGAGGGCCCAATGCAGGAGCTGCCCCTGGTGGTCAGTGCGCTCCCACAGGGGGAGTGCCACTCAGCCAGAAGCCGGGCTCATGGCTTCTCCACGGCAGCACTAAGGATGTCCAATTGCCAGGGAGCAGGCCTAAGCCATCAGTCGGACATCCCCCGAGGGCTCCCAGAATGCAGACTGCGGAGAGGGCGCAGGCTGGGCTGAGGGACAACCCCCCGCCAAAGTGCACGAATCCCATGCACTGGGTCTCTAGTGTTAATGATAAAATGAGAAATTTGCTAAGACTTATGTCCTGATTCTCCAACCTCATCTGCTTAGGAAGGGGCTGGTACAGTATAAAAAGCCATTTTTTTTTGTTGTTCCTTAGTCACTCCACTCCTGGAAATCTATCCCATGACACTATTGACCACTACTGAATTGTGAGATTTTTGGGGGATGGTAAACTTCTTAAAGGAACAATACTTTACTTCTTAGTGTTGCTGTATCAATTTTAATGTGTTTTAGTGTTGCTGTATCAATTTTAATTTTTTTAATTAGCTTGAGAAAAAAGACTGACATAAGTAAATACTGTTAAAAATGAATCAGTTTTGAAATAATACTTGATAGATAACATTATGGGTGATATGAAAAGATGACAAATTTTGTGAAGGTAGGGTCAGTGCCGGGGCTGTCAGCGGCCACAACAGGAGTCAGGGACTGTAAGTGAGGCAGTTGTAACTCTGCAACCCTGACCAGGGATCAAACAACTTTTGATCCCTGAAGTTCGAGGAACACAGTGCTCACAAAAGTCCAAAGGGAGAAAAATTCTCGCAGAGCTGTTGATGTAGCAGCCTCTGTAATAGTCAGGAGTTTTGATTTACAGGTGACAGACTTTACATTGGCTGATTTAAGTGAAAAAGGGATTTGTTTCAGGATAGTATTGGGCAGCTTATAGAACTATGGGATGGGCTGGAGGAATAGCTCCCAAGCCATAGAACTGATCTGATAAGAAAACTGTTGCCACTGCCACTGCCACCAAACACTAAATGCCGGGACTTAGACTTCTCTGCAACAGCTACTGCTGGTGGCACTGACAACTCTGCTGCATCAAGAAAGGGACCTCTCTCCCCATTTCCCCCCCCCCCCCCCGCCCCCCGCGCCTGGCAAATTCAAAGTCTCACATATGTATTGGAGCAGGCTCAGAGATGTATTCTTTGATGTTGGGGGCAGAACTAGTAGCAGGGAATTTCCCCAGATGCCTGTGGCCAATGTCACAGTAAAAGAGTGGGAGGAACACAAATGTCCCTTACGTGGATATGGTGGCATGAATTTTGGCACAGCCGCTGGATGAAATATTGGAGTGAGTTCAAACTACAGAGACAAGGGTTGCCAACCAACTGTGTAAATGCTTGTGAGTCGTGCTAAATGAAGAGGAAGGCTTGCTGCTGTAGAAAAACTAGAGGCCTGGTGCACAAAATTCACACAAAAATTCAGCCCAGCCGAAACCGGTTTGGCTCAGTGGATAGAGCGTCGGCCTGCAGACTGAAGGGTCCCGGGTTCGGTTCCGGTCAGGGGCATGTGCCTGGGTTGCGGGCATATCCCCGGTGGGGGATGTGCAGGAGGCAGCTGATCGGTGTTTCTCTCTCATCGATGTTTCTGACTCTCTATCTCTCTCCCTTTCTCTCTGTAAAAAATTAATAAAATATATTTAAAAAAAAAAAATTCAGCCCAGCCTGCACACTGTCCAATCTGGGACTCCTCGGGGCTATCCGACTGCCAGTTTAGGCCTGATCCCAGCATAGATTCACCAAATCCCAGGAATCAGGCCTAAACTGGTAGTCGGACATCCCTCTCACAATCCAGGACTGCTGGCTCCTAACTGCTCACCTGCCTGCCTGCCTGATTGCCCCTAAACGCCCCCCCTGCTAGCCTGATCACCCCTAACCACCTCTGCCTGCTGGCCTGATCACCCCTAACTGCCCCCCCAATGGCCTGGTCACCCCCAACTGCCCCCCTCTGCCGGCCTGGTCATCCCTAACTGTCCCCCCCTCCCCCCCGCAGGCCTGGTCACCCCACACAGCCTGCTATTTGGTCATCCATCCGGTTGTTTCAGTCCTGACGGCCCCTGGCTTTTATATATTAGGATAGCATGCATATAAGGTGGGGTGAGAGACAAAGGAAGTCGAAAACAATTATGTCTTTAGGAGACTGAATTTGCTTAAGGAGAGAGATTGTTCTCTCTTTCAAACATTTTATGTGATTATAGTTAAAAACAAAAAGTTGTTGGGTTTTTTTTAATATATTTTATTGATTTTTTACAGAGAGGAAGGGAGAGAGATAGAAACATCGATGAGAGAGAAACATTGATCAGCTGCCTCCTGCACATCCCCCACTGGGGATGTGCCCGCAACCCAGGTACATGCCCTTGACCGGAACCGAACCCGGGACCCTTCAGTCCGCAGGCCGACGCTCTATCCACTGAGCCAAACCGGTTTCGGCAACAAAAATTTTTTTATGTAGAATCTTGAACTCTTTAAAAAGATGCTCTTGAAATCACATGCCCTTCTGCCCCGCCCCCACCCCCAAGAGTCCATTCATTCTGCTATGTGGGAGACACTTTGAATTCCTGCTAATAACCATTTTCCATCTTCCTGTAGGCAGGGCTCTGATTTTGTTCAGAGTGGCCCTTCTCCTGTTCCGGGGATAAACCCTGACAGGTCTGGTCCACTCTCATGGTCCTATTCTCCTGGCCAGGCGGTTTGTTTAGGGTTGGTTGCTACTCCTATGGGGCCAATGATTAGTAAGAGGTCTGCTTATGGGGGATTCCTTATTCTTAAGAAGGAAACACCAAAGAAATAGACCTTCTTCTGATTCTGAGTGGTCCTTGTCTGGATGGGGAGCCTAGAACTCCTGTGCCCATTTTGTTCCCAGGCAATAATGCAGCCAAAATCCAGAAGAGAGCGAAGTAAAGAGGATCTTAGAAGGCTGGACTCCTTGTGGTATGTAATGACAATGTTCTTATCGTTTAACCCAGACTGTGTCAGAGTTGTCTGTTATTTGCAGCCAAATCCTAACAGATTATAGTGCTTGTCCCCTGAGACATACTTCTTGGTTTCACTCGTGTGAGACAGTGACTTGAGTAGGCCAGGACTGGGCTTCCTTTATCTCCATATCCTCTGTTCCTGGCCACTGCAGTCCTCTGAGAATGTTTGCTTTGAATTAATGAGCCTTCCAAACTGAAGGGTGCCTCTATGTGGTGCCCCAGACTTAACACATCTAAAACAGGTTCTCAGTTCTCTCCCACACTGTCCTCCCACATCTAATAAGCAGCATCACCACTCACCTTTCGCCTCACTCCACACCTAACCCAGTACCCAGTCCTGCTGGTTCTTGCTCCAAAATATATCCTGAATGTGACCACGTCTTCCTAGCTCAACTGTGGACACTGTGGTTCAATATGGGATCATCTCTCATCTAGGTCACCTTATAGGTTCTCCAATGGGCCTCTCAGCTTCTACTCTTTAAAAATAATAATAATTTTTATTGATTTTAGAGAGGAAGGGAGAGGGAGTTAGAAACATCAACGATGAGAGGGAATCATTGGTTGGCTGCCTCCCACATGCCCCCCCAATGGGGATCCAGCCCACAACCTAGGCATGTACCCTGATGGGGAATTGAACCGTGACTTCCTGGTTCATAGGTGTCCACTGAGCCACGCTGGTCGGGCATCAGCTTCTACTCTTATTCTCAATACCTGTCAAATCCATCCTCCACTCAGCAGCCACATCAGTCTTTAAAATATGGGTGAAAAATTAATCCCCCTTCAATGACTCCTTATGACACTTAGTATAAAAACCAAACTCTTACTTGAAATGGATGAACTGTAGGCAGGTAAATTTTATCACAATAAAGCTGTTATTAAAGAATCCAAACTCCTGCATGATCTGGCCCCTGCCTACCTCTTTGACCCATCTAGTATGAGTTTCCTCTCCCTCCCTCCCAGCCACACTGAGCCAAACCGGCAAGGGCTTTGATGCTTTTCCTGTAGCTTTCCCCCTGGCTTGTTCTTTCTCCTCATTCAGGTCTCACCTCTTGTATCTAAAGTAACGCCAGGTCATCCTGTTATCAATTGTCCCCTTTGATTTTCGTCATTGCACCTAAATATTCAGAATTATAAAGTTTGCTTGGTTGTTGTTTTTTCTGTCTCACCAGCTCATGAAATAAGAACTTATTTTTTACTTTTAAGTACAGTGCCTAACAGGTGAAGAAGTATTCGTTGAAGGAATTATGTGTTGAATCATATCAGTTGAGCATTTGTATTGGGCTTGTTAAGTTTTCTGATGTTTTCAATAGAAAGCAAATTTTGTATTCACATTCATTTTAAAAATAAAGATGAGTCGCCCTAGCTAGTTTGGCTCAGTGGATAGAGCGTCAACCTGCAGACTGAAGGGTCCCAGGTTTGATTCCAGTCAAGGGCACATGCCCAGGTTGTGGGCTCGATCCCCAGTAGGGGACATGCAGGAGGCAGCCGATCAATGATTCTCTCTCATCATTGATGTTTCTATTTCTTCCTTCCTCTCTGAAATCAATAAAAATATATTTAATAAAATAAAATAAAATAAAGATGAGTCACTAACTTTTGGAGCCTCTGTTATCTATAAAATGGGGATGGAGTGGCAAGGTTAAACCGTATGGTTTCTTAGCTTTATTGTAACCCTGACTTCTAAAAGGAGGTTGTAATTGAAATGAGTACTGGGCTGGCCAGCAACTTAATGGGAAATTGAGGACCAGAACCCAGAGCTTTGTCCTCAGAGTCACTGAACAGACTTTTTGGAAGCTCAAGGCCATCCTTCACTCTTCTCCCCACCAGCCAGCCTGGCAGTGCTTCCTCAGAGATCTCTCTGGACATTCTTCTTGGTATAACCCCGCTGCACTACCCTGGCCAGGTCCGCATCAGCTCTCCCAGACACTGCAACAGTCTCCTCTCTGCTTCCAGCCCCCAAGCCCCAGGCCATGCTGGACCTGAATGCCCTTCCCAACACAGAACTTTGATCATACCCGTGTCACTCAGATGTGACTGGAGACATTCTAATTGAAAACACTTAGTGAATGTCACCCAAAAGCTGCCAAGTAAAAGGCACTTGAGAGGTGGCCCAGGTGGTTCGGCCACTCCTGGCTTCCTGGAGGGGAACACGCTTTGAAGCCTGAAACCAGAGGGAAGAAGATGGACAGCAGTGAGGGAGATGGTGTGTGTCGTTCAGAGGCAGAGCCGAAGTAAAGCCGGAGTTCTTTAGGCTGTCAAACTGCCCTGACAGAACCGAGTATGACCTGGAGGGCCAGGAGGTCTAGGCCAAAGCACCAAGGCTGATTGTGACATCCAGGAAAGAAGACAAAATACCAGAAAGCCCCTTCTCTTGGGGTGAGGGAGGGTCAGGAGGACCTCCAGAAGAATCCCACAAGCAACCACTTCCCTTCAGTCGGACCCTGTTTTTCCTTTAAAGCACCACCTTCTGCCATCCTCAGCCCACCCCAATCTCAGATGGGTCCACGATCCAGTTTACAAATTAGCATACTCTATCCCTCCTGGTTGCAAGTATTGGTTCAGGGTTAGTATTCTGTTTCTACCCCAACTGGCGTACTAACCAAGTTCAGTTCTGGCACTAACTGCCCAAAGTTAGCATAGACACGAGTTAAGGGCTCAGTCCTTGACAAGACTGCCCCCACCTCAAATGCCAGCTGCAAGTGGAGTCCCCCAGCCACCTGCACTTCTGACCAACTGGCTACAGATGTGGGAGTTTCCCTTGACCCCCACTCCCTGTTTGATAATTTGCAAGGACAACTCAGAATGCAGGAAAGCACTATGGTTCATGCTTACAGTTTCATAATCAAGGATACAAGTCAGGAACAGCCAGATGAAGAGACACATAGGGTGAGGTCTAGGAGGGTCCAAATACAGAGCATCCGTCCACTCTCCCCATGGAATCAACATCTCCTCCTCCTGGAACATCAATGCATTCACCAACCAGGAAGAACTGGTTGGGCTTCACTGTCCAGAGTAGTTATTGGGGCTTCATTATTTAGGCATGATTGATTAAATCATTACCATGTGACTGAACACAATCTCCAGGCCCCCTCCCTGCCCTCCTTGGATGCTGAGCTGGCTCAAAATCCCAACCCTCTTATCACAACGCTGGTCTTTGTGGTGACCAGCCCCCATCCTGAAGATATTTAGGGGCTTGCCGTGAGTCACCTAAGGAGCTCATGAATAACAGACACTTCTATCACTCTGGAATTACCAAGTACTTTTAATCCTCTGTGCCAGGAACATGGGACAAAGATCAGACAAATTCTTTATTATACAACAGATGTTTATTGGGTGATCCAAGCTGAGCTGATGAAATTCAACCCGACTGCGTTTGTTGGAGCTGTTGGGAAAGCCAGGATCTTTTTCCGCTAGGGTTGTTACTCCGGTAAGCTTGCAGCTGCAGGCAGCCATATTGCTATCTCTGAGGGTACAACCTGCCTGAGAATGAAGATAGTCCAGAAAAAAAGCAGAACTAAGAGAAAGAGACCAAGTTCAAATGGACATTGAGCTTTTGGCTCTAAGCATGCCTGAAGTCATTCTATCTTTGATTTTTCAAATTTGTGAACCAACAAATTCCCCCCCTTTTTATGTTCAATCAACCTTAAATTGGAGTTTCCACTGTAGCTGAAAGCATCCTGAGAGGTAAATGCCCTCTTACTGAGGAAGACATGTTTCTCACTTCCTTATCAGTATCTTGGCTTAACCTGGGCCCTGGATCCCATCCTTCCCACCTCCCCCAAAACTCATTCCTTCAATTACCATCCTTTCTACTGGCTCCTTTCTCCTTAGACTTTTGACATAATTAGGTCTTCCTCGGGATATACACAGGCAAATCTTTTCTTCCCTTTCAAACTACAGCCCGCCATATTTCTTTCCTTCCTTTTGGTCAAGCTGTGAGATAGTTCTCCACATCCCTCCTCCCACTTATTCACCTTCCATTTGTTCTTCCATTTGGCTTCTGCTTCCACCATTTCCCTAAAATTATTCTCCCCAAGGTCACTGAGCAATGGTAGTCATTATAGAAGACAATAGCAGTATTATGGATCTCTATCATTTGTTTTTGCCCATCCCCCCCCCCCCCCCCCCATATACACTCTATACTCCCATACCCCCTGGTCTTTGGTGTGTGGTTTCTAATAGAACTTCCAGGTGGTTTTTCTTTCTTTTCTGTTTTTGTTTTTCGTTTGAGGAATGTTGGAGGCTTGGCCTTGGAATTGACATCTCCTGGGGCAACCCTTGGTCAACAGCTAAGGGATGTTGGTATATGTAAGGCCCAGTTCCCTCATTTCCTGACAAATCTGAGGCATAACTTAACATCCAGAGCTCCCCCATGGTAAAGCTGCCTGAGATCACATGCTTGCTTGGTTTTCTCTCTTGCTTTCCCCGCTCCCTTACTGGTTTCTTCTTGTAGCACATTTTAAATAAATAACTTACACACAAATCCTCATCTCAGGGTCTGCTTCTGGGAAGAAGACATCACCTCTGCAATTTTTTTTACGCCTCTTTCTTTGTCTCGTTCCCCAATTAGGCTCTGGCCCTCCTCCTTCTACATATATTACCTGGACAATGTCATTCATATCCATGTTTCAACCACTATCATGTCTGATCACCACTAAACCGCTTTGTGCAGTTCAGACCACTGATCCATCTCTGCTGAAGAGCCCCACTTGGTTGGCCAGACACCTCCTGGACTAATACAGTAGTCACTAGCCACATGCTCTTTGTGACAGGCCGTTAGACAGACATGAGCAGAGCAAGGGCAATGGGCCAGGTGCAGGTCATCAGGGTGTAAAGCCCCAGGTGCCTAACAACAGACAATCCATTAAAGGGTAGGACCCTGCTCCCCCGATGACCTTTCCTCCCCTAGCATATCTCTCGCTATGGCGTTTGGACCCCTAACCTTTCCTCTCTAGAGATAATATCTATGCCTGAGTTATGTTTCAGCTCCAGGCCCAGAGAAACAACAAAACCAGCCAGTCTGATGTCAGGACCAGTTGCGCTGAATAATGACCCCCCCCACCCCCCCTCCTGGTGCCCGCCAGTCAATCAGTGGAAACCACAACCCTGAAAGGACACACCTGGAAAGCAGCTGATTATTCTATTGAGATCTTCTCCTGGGACTACCCTTAAAATCTCCACCCTTAAAACCCTCAGGAAGGGGACCCAGTGGGCTCTGCTAGCCCTGCCTCCCCCCTCCCCCCTCCCCAACCCCACCCCCTTTCACCCCTATTGGCTTCCTCACTCCCAAGCTCCAAGGGCCCTCCCTTTACCTTCATGACTTGTTTCCTAAGCCCATTTCTAGTAATTACTTCTTCCACACTAACTTGATTTACCAAATAAATGTTATCTTGGCTCTGAATTCTTACCTAGCCAGAACCCAAGGACCAAGGTTGCTGAACCCAGGTTTGGTCTAACTCGAACCCCACTGGTCCGACACCTGGTGCCATTCCCAGGGCCTACAACACTTAGTCACACTAGCCACATGCAGCTGGTGGTTACCACATTGGACAGTGCCAACATAGGACATTTCTCTCATTGCAGAACGTTTTACTGGACAGCGTGGCCACATTTCCAAACTTAACCTCATCACCAGCCCCTTGCTTTCCTTGCATTCCCCCACGATCCCTGTCCTAGACAGTGACGGGCCAACTAAGAGAAGGTGAGTGTCCGGTACCAGGGAGGAAGAAGGCGGCCACAGAACTAAACTCTTTCCCATCGATATCTTTCTCTGAACCGGGAAGATGGGTGGACGACGATGGACGGAGGCATTAACAAAGGCTATCTGCGCGCCGATGTCCGGTTAGAGCGCAGGCTGGGGGCACCAAGGCCGCCCAGGCCACAGTGGATGTTCCCAGCGGCGCCAGGCGGCCTCGGCCTTGCACCAACGTGCGCGTGTGAGTTCAGGCTTTTCCCCATCGCCACGCTCCTGGGTCCTGCCTCCGTGTTCCAGGATGAGCACTGAACCCAGCCCGAAAAGCTACAGTCAGTTCTGGAAACACGGCGCCCCTCAGGGGAGAGGCATGCTCCTGCTGGAGGCGCGGAGCTGCGAGGACGCAGCGTCTGGGGCCGGGGAGGGCCGGAGCCGGGAGGAGGTGGGCACGGGCTCCCGGCACCTCTCGGCCTGACTCCGGTGGGTCGCCCTGAGGAAGCGGAGCCCACTCCGGGGTTTTCAGCCGCTCGAGCAAGCAGTCCCCTTACTGCGCGGGGAGTCGGGCGGTCAGAGGAACCGGACTGACAGGTCTCTGCGCTCGGTGTGAGCCTCCTCTGCACCCTCACGCTCCTCAGGTTCTGTCTCCGGCCTTGGCGGCTCGCCTGGGCCCCGGACTGTACGTCCGCCGCCTCCCAAGTCCACCGACACGGCCCAAACGGGCGTCATTCCTGGCGCTCTCCCCGCCCCTGCCTTGATCCCCAGGTCGGAGAGGGAGCCTCGTCCAACCTCTCGCCGTTTCCTCGAGGAGCCAAGGCCGCCGGTCCAGGCTCCGCCTCCTCGCGGGGCCTTACCGAGGTCACCCCCGTCTTCCCGGGACCAGCTCCTCGGGGCGGCATCCCCGCCGCCGCCGCCGCCGCCGCCGGGCCGGGCGCTCTAGGCTGCCGCGCCCGTCAAAACGCCTTCCCAGCTCGCTGCTGCCGGGCCCGGCGACCACTCTGGCCGTCGGCGGCCTCGCGACGCCACCCTCTCCCGCGGCTTCTCTGAGGCCGACTCCCCTCCCCGGCCCCGGACTCCCGCTGGGGTCGCAGCCCCGCCTCGGCCGCTCCGTCCCCGAGGCCGCCGGGAGCGCGGGGCGGGAGGACGGCGGAAGTGAGCGTGAAGGTGCCCTTCCCGCCCGCTCCTCTCTATGGTCGCTGCCTCCGGTGACGGGAGAGGGGTCCCGGAGCCTGCGCAGAGCCGGGCTGGAGGCCGCCGCGGGGTGGGGGGAGGGGCAGGGAGCGGGAGCTGCCGCCGCCGCCGGAGCTAACCGCGGGGACCGAGATGCAGGTGGGACCGGAACCGGAACCCCCCTCTCCCAGTCCTCCTTTCCTCTCCGCGACCCGGCTGGCGCCTCCGAGAAGCCCCGGGTGGGAGCGGGCGTGGGGGCCCCCGAGGCAGGGGGGCGCTCGGCGCGGAGAGCGCAGGAGGCGGGGTGGCCCCCCGGAGACGGCGGCCCCGGGGAATGGGTGGGTAGAGGGTGTCCGGGGAGTAGGGTCGGGGCGGCGGGCTGCGGCGGGCCCGGAGGTCCGAGCCAGGAGCGGAGCCTGCACCCTCCGCCGCCCGCCCTTCGGGGACTCTCAGACCTGAGCCAAGAGGCAGGTGCACCGGGCAGATGGGTCTGAGTCCTGTTGGACAGAAGAGAAACTGAGTCCCCGGCCCAGGAGCCGCAGGGTCAGCGGGCCCGAGGGCGCCGGGTCCGCCCGCGGCGCGGAGGGTGGGGTGGGCCTGTGCGCGGAGGTGGCCTCTGCCTGGAGATCGGTTTCTCTTCTGTGTCCGCACCTCTTGGCTCGGGCCCCTGTGCTCCATGACTCCGGCATCTCCTGGCTTCGCGTTGGTTGGGGATGGTCCCTGTGCTTGGAGCACCTGAGTGTGCAGGGCCTAGGCCGGCGAGGAAGGGGCGGGGGTGCTGCCTGTGGGGCTCAGTAGGAGTCTGGGGTTTGGGGGAGACCTTCCGGAGCTACCTTCACCCCAGTCCTGGTGCCGGTCATTTTTCCAGTGTAATAGCGGGGAGGAGCGCTAAATTCCATGCCCAGCTCTGCCGTTTGCCAGTTGTAAGACCTCGGGAAATCTCTTCCTTCTCTAATTTCTCTTTTAGAAGATTGGAACCCGCAAAGATAGCAATAATGGTGGTCCTTTATTTTGTGCTTACGTTGTGTTCCACTTAATTCTCCCGGTAGAAACAAAAACTGAAGCTCAGAGAGGACATATAATTTGTTCAAGATTACACAGCTCATAGGTGTCAGAGGTTGGATTTCATCCCAAGTCTGACTCCTTAAGCCATGGCCTTAACCAGCAGGCTAGCCAGCCTTTAGGGCGCACTCCCCAGTGAGAGAAGAGGGAGGTGAAAAGGCCGAGGATCCCCGCTCCCTCTTACGTTTTATTTAGTTTGTGACCAGCAAAAACTCGCCCTGACCCGACCTCCTAGCCTTTCCTCACCTGGTGCTGCTGCCTCTGAGCTCCAGACTGAAGGGGCAGCAAAGAAGTGGGCTGTGGCCATTGCAGGCCCTCTTCGCACAGGGCTTGGGCGCTGGGCCCTGGGGTCAGCTTCCAAGACAGTTGCTGTTTCAATCCATCATCCGTCCACCCTCCTCAGTGAGCACCCTCCCTGAGAGCTGGACTTGGGGACACGTGAGGCAGGGTCTCTGAGCTCTGTAGGCTTAGCTCCTCCTGGAGCTGGGGCAGTGAGAGGCTGTGGCTGAGGTCGGTCCAGCGAGTCCCTGAAACCTTTCTGAGCTTCCGTGTCCGCATCTGTTATAGAGGTTATTAAGGCTCCCCCGGGGAAAGGTAAGAATGGCACTTGCGAAGCCTATGGTGCACATCGGAGGGTCTGTTGCAGAGAAGGGAGATGACTTTTTAGATGGCCCTTCATCGCTCCTGGAACCAACGCCTGGGGAAGTGGGCTGGGAAGGCAGCAGGGTGGGTGCAGCTAGACATCGGGGTGGGGGGCTGGCTGACTGGGGCTTGTGGGGTGCGAGGGTCTTGGAAAGGGTAGGGAAGCAGTTGCTGCTCTTCCCCATTGCTCTCTGATGAGTCTAGGCCAGAGGAGGGAGTCTGGCTCGGGTGGGGCTCTGCCCCCAGTCCCACCTCAGCGGTGACTCGGTGTATGTGCCTCTCTCTCTCCTGCAGCTGCTGCCGCTCACCCCGTGTCTTCTGGCCGCTTCCCTCTTTGCTGCCCCTCCCCACAGGCTCCCCCTCTGCACCTCCTGGGGACCGTCATGAATGGTGCCCCTTCCCTGGAGGACGGGGCCTTCCCCTCTCCTCCTCCCTTGCCACCACCCCCTCCCCCCAGTTGGCGGGAGTTCTGTGAGTCCCATGCCCGGGCCGCTGCCCTGGATTTTGCCCGCCGTTTCCGCCTGTACCTGGCCTCCCACCCCCAATATGCAGGGCCCGGGGCCGAGGCTGCCTTCTCCCGCCGTTTCGCTGAGCTCTTCCTGCAGCATTTTGAAGCCGAGGTGGCCCGGGCCTCTGGCTCCCTCTCACCACCCGTCCCGGCCCCTCTGAGTCCCAGTGTGGAGATCCCGCCACATGACCTGTCCCTTGAGAGCTGCAGGGCGGGCGGGCCTCTGGCTGTGCTGGGCCCTTCTCGGTCGTCTGAGGACCTGGCCGGCCCCCTCCCTTCCTCGGTCTCTTCCTCGTCTACAACCTCCTCCTCGAAGCCGAAGCTCAAGAAACGCTTCTCCCTCCGTTCGGTGGGCCGCTCCGTCCGCGGTTCGGTCCGCGGCATCCTGCAGTGGCGGGGGGCCGTGGACCCCCCCTCCCCGGCCGGGCCCCTGGAGACCTCATCGGGCCCCCCAGTGTTAGGCGGAAACAGCAACTCCAACTCCTCTGGTGGGGCTGGGACCGTTGGCAGGGGGCTGGTTAGTGATGGACCATCCCCGGGGGACAGATGGACTCACCGTTTTGAGAGGCTGAGACTCAGTCGGGGAGGAGGGGCCTTGAAGGACGGGGCAGGGATGGTGCAGAGGGAAGAGCTGCTGAGCTTCATGGGGGCGGAAGAGGCGGCCCCTGACCCAGCTGGAGTGGGCCGGGGCGGAGGGGCAGCGGGGCCCACCTCAGGGGGAGGAGGGCAGCCTCAGTGGCAGAAGTGTCGCTTACTGCTTCGAAGTGAAGGAGAAGGAGGAGGAGGAAGTCGCCTGGAGTTCTTTGTACCACCCAAGGTGAGACCCAGAGGAGCGGGTGACTGGGAGTGAATGGTTGAACTGCCAAAGTGGTCATCGCCCACATGCATAGCTTGGCTTACTTGGTTTTTTTGTTTGTCTTTTATATTTTTATTGATTTCAGAGAGAGAGAGAGAGAGAGCGCGAGGTAGAAGCATCAATGATGAGAATCATTGATCAGCTGCCTCCTGCACGCCCCCTACAGGGGATGGAGCCCACAAACGAGGCATGTGCCCTGACCCGGATCCAACCGTGACCTCCTGGTTCACAGGTTGATGCTCAGCCACTGAGCCAGACTGGCCAGGCTTTGGTTTTTAAAGCTAGCTCCTGACGCTGAGCTAGGAGCTGTGGGCAGAACTGAAGGAGTAGTGTTACTCCTTTTTGCCTGATTCCCTTAGGATGTAGGAGGAAAGGTGGATCTCTGGAGGGAAGGGAAAGATGGTCTTTACCCACCAAAGGCCTGGATCTTGTTCTCTTCCAACCTAGGCATCTCGGCCTCGGCTCAGCATTCCCTGCTCTACCATCACGGATGTGCGGGCGACCACAGCGCTGGAGATGCCTGATCGGGAGAACACATTTGTGGTTAAGGTGGGAGCCGTGAGCTCCCCTGCCCCCGTGGAGCACCCCTGTTGGGGAGAAAGCATAACAGCAAGGGGCATTGGTGGAAGGAGGTGCATGCACGACGGGTTCCTTGAGCGTAGGTTCCTGAAGCTACAGCTCTTCTGGGAGCAGGGGGGAGAGGCAGGATGTTTTTATTCTCATTAGGGGTGCCTTAGGCCCTAGGAACTGGCAATGCCGATGGAACCTCCTCTTGTCCCATAGGTGGAAGGCTCCTCAGAGTATATCCTGGAGACAGCTGATGCCCTACATGTGAAGGCCTGGGTGTCTGACATCCAAGAATGCCTGAGCCCGGGGTGAGGAAACCAGGGGCTGGGGTGGGAGCAGCCTGTCCTCTCACCTGGTGACATTCCTACCAGCACCATTTTCCCTGTCTCTGCAGGCCCTGCCCTGCTACCAGTCCCCACCCCATGACCCTCCCACTGGCCCCTGGGGCCTCATTTCTTACAAGAGAGAACACAGACAGCCTGGAACTGCCCTGCCTGAATCACTCAGAGAGTCTGCCCAGCCAGGATCTACTGCTGGGACCCAGCGAGAGCAACGACCGCCTGTCACAGGGTAAGGTAGAGCCTTAGAGAGCTGTGAACCTCAGACCTGCCATGTAAGACCCCCTGCTTTGGGGCTCCAGGCCCTCTCTCCAGCGTAAACTCTTTCCTGCCTCTCAGCCACCCACCCCCACCCACCAGATGTTTGTCTTTAGTCCCAGAACATGCTAAGCCAGTTTGCCATGTAGGACCGTCAGCATCACCACCCCACACAAGCTCCGAGGAAACTCCTAGCCTGCCTTCTCTGCCCAGCCTTGTCACCTTTCCCATAAGCCTGTGCAGACCACTCTGGCTGCAGATACGGTTCTCGTCTCCAAGCTTCCAGAACACTTTGGACACATCTTTGTTTTGCTCTGACTCTGTGTCTCTGTGCATGTGTCAGCGATACCAATTTTCTTTAATTGTACTTCTTAGCCTGACTAAGCATGTGCATACCCTTACCCACACACATAAACACAGAGACTTGTAAATCTGCCTGACCCAGCTCACCTTTCCAGACTCTACTACACCCTTTCCTCATGACCCTCCATTCTGAGTTTCAGGGTCACAGTGCCTAGCATATAACTGTAGGCTGTGTTCGATGAGTAAAATGAATGATAGAATCTTAAAGCTAGAACAGACCTTACAAGCCGTCAGTTCTAATCCCCTCTGTTCTTAGGCAGCTAACACCGGGGAAGAGAAATGGCTTTCCCAGTGTCACCTGAGCGTCACTAACAAAGATGGGCTATGCCAGCGTGATGCCTGAGCCACTGCGCTCCACCCTGCACACGGACTCATCTGAGCGGTGACCGTGTGCAACATTCCCGCCTGCCACTCGGCAGATATTCGGGAATGCCCTGGTACCTGCCTAGCTCTTTGCTAGGCTCGGGCTCGGGCAAGGTGGGGGGTGCAGGCATGCCTGAAATTAGCTCCTTGCCCTCCATGGGCTCACAGTCTAGCTGAGCAGACAAGACATCTAAAAAGCAGGGCTTTAAAATGGAGAGTTTGTGCTTAGTGTCCTCTGAGCAGCACAAGCAAGAAGAAAGTGCCTTGGGAGTCCAGAGGAGGAAGAGAGTCAGGGCTAGAAGGAGGATTTTAAAATATATATATTTTTTCATTGATTTGAGAGAGGAAGAGAGACAGAAACATCAATAATGAGAGGGAATCATTGATTGGCTGCCTCCTGCACGTTGACCGAGCCCGCAACCCAGGCATGCGCCCTGACTGGAATAGAACCTGGGACCCTTTGGTCCGCAGGCCGATGCTCTATCCACTGAGCCAAACCGGCCAGGGCATAGAAGGAGGATCTTTGATGCCTCTGAGAGTTGGCTTTGTCCTATTGACCAAAAAAAGGACCCCCCCCCCACTTTTTTTATTTTGCCAGGGCCTGGGCAGGACCCCCATTTCAAGAAAAATGTTTTTATTGATTTCAGAGAGGAATGGAGAAGGAGAGACAGATAGAAACATTAATGATGAGAGAGACTCATTGATTGGCTGCCTCCTGCATGCTCCCTACCAGGGCTGGAGCCTGCAACTGGACATGTGCCCTGATGGGAATCTATCCATGACCTCCTGGTTCATGGGTTGATGCTCAACCACTGAGCCACAAGGGCCAGTCAAGTTGAGACCCCCTTTTTAAAAAATTTTTGTTTTTTTATTTTGTTAATCCTCACCTGAGGATATTTTTCCATTGATTTTAGATAGAGTGGAAGGGATGAGAAGAGAGAGAGAAAAACATCGGTGTGAGAGATATATATCAATTGGTAGCCTCCCACACACGCCCTGACCAAGACCAGGGATTCAGCCTGCAATCTAGGTACATGCCCTTGACTGGAATTGAACCAAGACCCTTCAGTCTGCAAGCTGACACTGTCTACTGAGCCAAACCAGCTGGGGCGAGGGACCCCTTTTTAATGCAAAAATATTTGTCTCCATTTCTGCTGTCAGTTCAAAAGATAGTGGCTCCATGGCTAGTGTGTCTTAGTGGTCAGAGCATCGGACCTCACACCAGAGGGTTAGGGTTTTGATTTCCAGTTAAGGACACATACCTGAATTGCAGGTTTGGTCCCCTGTCCTGGTCAGGACACATGCAGGAGGCAGCCAATTGATGTGTCTCTCACATCGATGTTTCTTTCTCCCTTTCCTTCCTTCCCTTCCACTTTCTAAAAATCAGTGGAGACCTGGCCTGTTTGGCTCAGTGGTTAGAGGGTTGGCCTGGGGACCGAAGGGTCTCGGGTTCGATTCCTGGTCCAGGGCATGTACCTTGGTTGCAGATTCCCCAGCCCCGGTGGGGACACATGCTGGAGGCAACCAATCAGTGTCTCATGTCGATGTTTCTCTCTCTCTCTCTTTCTCTTTTTTTTTAAAATATGTTTTATTGATTTTTTACAGAGAGGAGGGGAGAGAGAGAGAGAGAGAGAGAGCCAGAAACATCGATGAGAGAGAAACATCGATCAGCTGCCTCCTACACACTCCCACTGGGGATGTGCCCGCAACCCAGGTACATGCCCTTGACCGGAATCGAACCTGGGACCGTTCAGTCCGCAGACCGATGCTCCATCCACTGAGCCAAACCGGTTTCGGCTCTCTTTCTCTTTTTCTCCCCCTCACCCCTCCTCCTTCCTTCTCATCTCCCTCCCTCCTTTCCACTCTAGAAATTAATGGAAAAAATATCCTGGGGTGAGGATTAAAAAAAACAATAAAAATAAATGGAAAGATACCCTCAGGTGAGGATTAACAGCAACAACAAAAAAGGCAGAGGCACTTTTGGATTCTAGGACCTCCTTTCGGTAACTAACCCCTGAGCAGTGTATGAAATCTAAGTTAGCTATTGGTGGAAGAATATCAGGGTCCCTGCCTGGAGAAGGATCCAACATTTCAGCCACCTGACCCTGCCAGTCCACACAGGGCGGACTAGTGGGAGGTGGCCCAGGCAGACCACTCCTGTCAAAGAGTAGCTTCTCTAGCTCTAGCTGGTGTGGCTCAGTGGATAGAGTGTTGGCCTGTGTGCTGAAGGGTCCCAAGTGTGATTCTGGTCAAGGGCACATGCCCGGGTTGCTGGCTCGATCCCCAGTAGGGGGTGTGCAGGAGGCAGCAAATCAATGATTCTCATCACTGACTAGAGGCCCTGTGCATGAATTCGTGCACGGGTGGGATCTGGCCGGCTGCCCCTATTGGCCTGGGGGGGGGGGGGGCGAGCAGCCGGCCCCCGCCCACTGGTCAAACTCCGGGTTGAAGGGACAGTTTGCAATTAGCCTTTTATATAGGAGGTTTCTATCTGTCTCTCCCTCTCCCTTCCTCTCTGAAATCAATAAAATATATATATATATGTATACACACATATATATATATATATATATATATATATATATATATATATATAATTTTAAAAGTACCTTCTCCAGTTCTCAACTTTGCCCTCCTATTTTTTTCCAGGGGCATATGGCGGCCTCTCAGACCGCCCTTCAGCATCCATCTCTCCTAGTTCCGCCTCCATTGCTGCCTCCCATTTTGACTCAATGGAACTGCTTCCCCCAGAGTTGCCACCCCGCATCCCCATTGAAGAGGAACCCCCAGCTGGGACAGTTCATCCCCTCTCAACCCCCTACCCATCCCTGGACACTCCAGAAACGGCCACAGGTACCAGAGGTGTGAGGTGTGTCTGTGTGCAGGCATGGTTGCCCACCTACCTGAAACTTGTCCTGGGATCCTGAGGGAGCTGACCCAGGGGGAGGGAAGTGACACAGGAAGGGGAAGCCAGGCTCTTCTCCCAGGATGGGGGAGGCTTCCTTGACACCCAGGTTTCCCTCCCTCTCTCCTTCCTGAAGGGTCATTCCTGTTCCAGGGGGAATCAGAGGGAGGTGAGGGGGAGCAGCCCCTCTCAGGGTATCCTTGGTTCCACGGGATGCTCTCTCGACTCAAGGCTGCCCAGTTAGTACTGGCTGGAGGCACCGACTCCCATGGTGTTTTCCTGGTACGTCAGAGTGAGACGAGGCGGGGCGAATATGTCCTCACTTTCAACTTCCAGGGCAAGGCCAAGGTGAGTGACGGAGGAAAAGGCCTGTTCTCCGCAGGGAGCTGGCGGGCGGAGTGGGGACGATGCCATCAGGGAGAAGTGTTCCGTAATTGGCAGGGGCTTGGGCTCCTGCTTCACCTCGCTCATCCTGCCCTCAGCACCTGCGTCTGTCGCTGAACGAGGAGGGCCAGTGCCGGGTCCAGCACCTGTGGTTCCAGTCCATTTTTGATATGCTCAAGCATTTCCGGGTGCACCCCATCCCTCTGGAGTCTGGAGGCCCCAGTGATGTTGTCCTTGGCAGCTATGTTGTGTCCTCCCAGCGGCAGCAGGGTGAGCAGAGCAGGTCTGCAGGGGAGGAGGTGCCCGTGCACCCAAGAAGTGAGGAGGTGTGTGTGCCAGAAAGGTGGGGTGGGGGCCTGTGAAGAGGAGAGGCTTTGATGGGGAGAACAGGGAGAGCAGGGGCCTGTGTGTTGGGGTTTCAAAGGGGAAAAATGTATGCCGAGGAGGTAGGAAGGCAGAGGGCTCCTGCTGGAGCCGGGAGGAAGTTGAGAGTGGGTTGGTGCATTCCCATTCCATCAGACTCCGCTGTTCCATCATTTGTCTGTCTCCTAGATACACCGCCCCTTGTCTTTGCCCTTCCTCATCACCTTGCCTTGGGCCTGCCCTTTTGGGGAATGCTCTGTTTGATCCCCCTCCCTCTCCCCTTAATGTTTGATGTCCCTGTCTGATCTCTCCCTTTTCCCCACCCCCACGTCCCATCTGTCCCCACGTTGCCCCTCCCCCCCAGGCCGAGAGCAGGCCGGGAGCCATGCAGGGGTGTGCGAGGGAGATCGATGCTACCCCGATGCCTCCTCCACCCTCATGCCCTTCGGAGCGAGTGACTGTGTGTAAGTGTGGTCCTCCTCTCACCTCCGCCCATGATCCATCTTCCATGGATGGGGGGTTGCTCAGAAGAGGGGATGTGGGGAGATAGCACATGGCTCCTGGGGGGAGAGTGAAGGGGAGGCTGCTGCAAGAGCTTGCCACCCTCCACAATTAGTCTGTCTTCTTACCGTTCCCGTCCAGAACCGAACACCTCCCACGACCCACCCCCACCCCCTGAACCCCCTTCATGGACAGATCCCCCACATCCTGGGGCAGAAGAGGCGTCGGGGATGTCAGAAGTGGCAGCAGCAACAGCCACAGCAGCCAAAGAGAGGCAAGAGAAAGAGAAAGTGGGCAGTGGAGGGATCCAGGAAGAGCTGGTCCCCGTGGTTGAGCTGGTCCCCATGGTTGAATTGGAAGAGGCCATGACACCAGGCATGGAGGTCCAGGGAGGCCCTGGATCTGGTGGGGTCCCTGAAGCAACACCGATGGTGCAGCTCCAGCAGTTACCACTAGGGGGCGATGGAGAAGAAGGGGGCCACCCCAGAGCCATTAATAACCAGTACTCCTTTGTGTGACACCCTACCCCCACCCTTTCTCCACTTTCTTGCTCCTCAGCCCTCAGTTCCTGAGACGGGGGCTGAGCGGGGACATAGAGGAGCGGTAGGAATCCCCTCCCCCATATGCTTCCTTACCCTTGATGGCCAAGGGATGTATGTTGGTACAAGAAGAGGTTCAAGAGTCCCGTTAACTCCCCAGTTCATACACTACAGGTGCCCCGTCCCCTGGGGAGGGGACTTGGGCTCCATTACCTCTCCAAGGGGCTCTACGGTCAGCCCCGCCCCTGGGGGCCATTTCCCCATTATCTACCCCCAGCCCAAGGAGGGGTGAGGGGGAAGGGCTGTCAGTTAATATTAAGGTGGTTGTTGTTGTTGTTTTAAACAAAATGGAGAAGCATAAATAAATAAAAGGGTTTATCTCAGTTCATCGTGGTGATTGTGGCCAGTGTTTGCCATGAGGGCTGGGACGGGGTCAGGAAGGTAGCCCACTTGAGTGGTGAGCCCCAGAGCTGAGCGGCCAGAGGGCTAGTCCGATGAAGTCCCTTTGCTCCCTAGTCCAGCACTTTCTGTCCATTGTTTCTTGGGACTGCCCTGTGTGTTGAGCGGTAAGGGCAGAGCCAAACAGTGCTTCTCGGGGTCTCCAGGCACGTTCTCCTAACGAGACGGGACAGTGAGCAGCAGGACCAACGATCTCCAAGGACCCTTCCTGCTCTGAATTCTTCAGTACGGCTCCCTCCTCAGGGAGAAAGCTGGCAGAGAGGCCATGGGGCTGGGGCTGGGCGTGGGGCTGTGTTGGGAGAGACTTCACACACAGTTTGGCTGCAGAGGGGCCCAAGGCCAGGCTGGCACTCCCCGTCTCAGAGCCGCGCTGGGAGGTGGAGGAAGATGGCAGAGGGCATTGGCCTTGCCTGCCGCTCGCTGTGCGGCCCCCCAGGCCTCAGTGTCGCCATCTAAAACAGGAGGCTGCGTCTAGGCGGGAGCTACTGGCACGGCTTGCTCGACCTGGATAATGTTTCCATTGAAATTCCACATAGAAGTTCAGATGATTGGCTTTTCTTGAAAATCAGATGATCCAGCCCATGCAGTTGGTCCACCTTCCGCATCTCATCCCCGCAGACCACTCACATGATCTGCCTGCCCTGTGGGTATTGAGTCTGCAACAGCTCCCGCCCTCCTTGTGTCCCTCCACCCCCAGCCAAGTCCTTCTCTAGCCCAGGCTCTGCTCTCTGGCTGCGCTGTGCCCTCCAGTGGAAGGCACCCCTGGGCTTCCCAGCTCTGTGGGTAGTGGGTGCCAACAAGGAAGGGCCAGATTCTGAAGACTCACCTATTTGTTGTTAATCCTCATCCCACATTGATTTTTAGACAGTGGAAGGGAGGGGGAGAGAGAAACATTGATGTGAGAGAGACATTGACTGGTTGCCTCTCCCACATGACCCAGCTGGGGCTGGGAATTGAACCTGCATCCCAAGTACATGCCCTTGATGGGGAATCGAACCCGAGACCTTTCGGTGAGAGGGCCAACACTCTAACCACTTAGCTCACCAGCCATGGCAGACTCTCACCTATTTTGCTTGGCCCTCTCACCTCCCCGCCTCCATCCAGCACTGCCTCTTATCATTCTGCCTCTCCCTTTTCCTTTCACGCCCCTCAGCCTCTGCCCCCACCTCCTGGCCCTTTCCATGCTTATGACCTTGCTATTCTGGGCCTGTGTCCTGTCGGGAGATGGACAGGGGACAGCTGGGCTCACAGGCCACCCAGCTTTGGGCTAGCCAGGGGAAGCCTGCTGGCTCTCCCCGTTCTATCTAATCCCTGGGACTCCCCCAAACCTTGGCCTTAGGAGACTGGGGATAGACTTGGCCTTGTAAAGGTGAGGATGGTTTGGGGATCTAGGTGCTATGTATTCTAAAAGTGAGATGGTGAGGAAAGACTGTGGCACCCCAGTGTAGGCAGTGTAGGGCCTGATCCCCTCCTAATCTAGCAGCAACTGGTGCTGCGAGGCTCCCCCTCCCTCTAAACTCTGGCAGCCCTCTGGGACTTGTCTTCTGAAGATGGGTGAGGAGGGGTACATGGACCCCTCCTATACTCCAAGATTTGCATGTCTTGGCTGGAGGAACCTAAGAGACGATTTCCCTGTAAGCCTTTCTGGATGGTTCCACTCGAGTTCAGAACTGGTCAGGGAGTGGCCAGGCTCTAGCTCCACATCCTTCAGAATTGGACCTCTCCCATGCTAAGCATCCGACATAGGAAGGGAGAACCAGCTCGGCTTGGAGACCCCCAGTGGGAGGAATCCAAGAGAGCCAGCGCCTCATTGCTCAGCCTTCCTCCATCCCTGTTCACACCCTGATGATGATCCTTTGCGGCTCTTGGCTGGTGGCTTTCCCTCTCTGGCTTCAGTCCCCCCCTCGGGGAAGTGGAGGGAGCTAGAAATGACTAACCTTAAAGGGCCCTGTTGGCAGCAGCATCCTGTAAAGCCTGCCTCCTTTCCTCAGCTCTCAACTCCCTTGAAGCTGTGATCGGTCCAGTCTTCTCCCCCTTCTCCATGTTTGGGCATTCCTGCTCCTTTAAGACAGTGCTCCTGTCACTCCTCCAGGTAGTGGTGGGGAGAAGGCAGCCAGTGCCGAAGGCTTGGCAGATGCTGGGCCTGGCTGGCCTAAGAAGGTGGGTGGTGGTGGGCCAGGTGGAGGTGCCTGTTGGTGAGCACTCACAGCCCATTGTTTTAGCCCTGGTCCCCTGGTCACAGCAGGGTTCTGCCTTGAGGGAGTTTGTTGGGACCATGAAAGGGGGGCAGGGGGAGAGGGCACCATGTCCTTAACTCACCTTGGAGGGGGGGGGGAGGGATGAGCGTGGGGGACCTAACGCACTCCTGCTGGCCTGCCCACTCCCCGAAAGTGGGGCTTCCCTTTCCTATGCCTCGCTGCCTCCGATGTCATTGTGACCCTCACCCCATTGTCAGGGACGGAGTACCAGACAGGGAAGCAGCCAGAACCCAGCAGTAATCTGTAGTCCTCACTGTTTCAGGAAAGTGAGGCCTAAAGCAAGGAAGGACTGGAGGTCAGGGTCATGAGGCTGCTTCCCCTCCCTGACCTTGCACCATTAAGCCGCTCTCCGCCCTTTCCCCACTCACACCCATGCTGCCCTCCTGCTCCTCCAGAGCGGGGGTGGGGGTCGGGGGCTCAGAGCAGCTGCTTCTCTGAGGAAGCTGATGCCAAGGCCAGCCGCTCAGCAACTACTTGTGGCTTTGCACCCCGCCCTGCCCCCCCCCCCACCTGGCTGCCACATGCCAGCCCCCTGCTGTCCCTTTTCCCCTGCTCCTCAGACTTCCCTCTGACCCTGGCAGCTCTGTCTCTGCCACTGCAGCTCTGTTCTGTCCTTATTTCCCCTAGACCTGTCCCCATCCATCTGCCCTCCCCACGCCTCTGGTCTGGAGCCTCTGCTTTATTTATCCAGCTTCCCCAGGCCCCTGTCCTGCTGCCTGGATGTGCTTCTCTCAGGCCTCTTCCAATGGGGTGGCCCCAAGCCTGAGCACAGAGCTGCCCTCCCTCTCTGTGAGGACAGACACTTCAGGGCCAGGTGGAGTGCAGACCACAGCTCTCTGGGGTCTGCCAGGTAAACCCCTCGGGTTAAAGAGAGCAGTGTGGGATAAGGTAACTCTTATTCCATGACTTGGGGTGACCCCCATCCCGAAACACTTATCCCCCTCTGCCATCAGCACATTCTGCAGCCTCTTGGGTTACCTTGCTGCCTGGGTATCCCATTTTCTTGGGAGGGGATTCACTATTAGGGATGGGGAGGGGCCTGGAGGCAATGTTCCCAGAGGCTTGGTTAGAGCGATGGGGGTGGGGGGGAGTTTAGGGGAGAGACAGGCAGTCCTGGCTTTGCTCACCAGGCCCTGGACACTAAATCCCTTGTTGATGGCTGCAGCAACCCCTCCCTGGGGTAGGGTTACCATCTTCTCTCTGTCCCCTTGACCCTCTCCCCTCCCTGCTTCCCTTGTTCCCCCAGAGCCACTTCCTCTAGCCCCCAAAGGATGTCTCCCCTCTTCGGTGCCCCTAAGGTCGGAGTGTCTCTGCTGGCCTTTAAGCAAACGAGGTGAGGAAGGAGACTGCCAGGAGACACAGGGTCAGGGTGGATGAGACGGAAGCGGGTGAGGGAAGGGGAAGGTGAAGGACAGAGGAGTGGGCCTCAGGGAAGACCTGGAGGGGTGAGTTCGGAATAGGAGATTCAGTGCCACTGAGGAAGTTGAGGCAACTGGGGGAGGGTCAGCAGCAGAAGACAGAAGTGAAGTCCCTCCCTACCCCCTCTCCTGTGGCTGGGCCACCCCAGCTTCCCTCTGAGTGACACCTCGGGCTGCAGCCCCACTGTTCCCCCTCTGTCAGCAGAAATATCTCTCTTCTGACCCCTCCTGCCGGAGCCTCTGCCAGCCAATCCCTGATCTGGGGGAGGGGGGAGCCTGCCCCCCCTACTCCCTCATAAGGACCAGCTGGGGGCTGGGGGGGTGGCCAGCTGCTGCAAGTGGGACGGGGGTCAGAGCTTCCTGGAGAGAAGAAAAATCTGGGGGGGGCCAGGAGACAAAAAGGAAGAAACCCAGACAAACAGGCAGGTGAACACACTGAGGAAGGCCCCCCACACGTGGAACGCCCCCAGAAGGAACACCGCCCCCTGGCCCCCAGGAAGGGAGCACCATGGAGGCTGCACACTCCAAGAGCACAGAAGAATGTCTGGCCTATTTTGGGGTGAGCGAGACCACAGGCCTCACCCCGGACCAAGTTAAGCGGCACATAGAGAAATACGGCCCCAATGGTAAGTGTCCTTTGGAAAGGCTGGCAATGGCCTCTCGCAGCCCTGCAGCACCCACTCACACACGCACACGCACGCGCACACACACTCACACTCGCGTGGGAGCCTCTTCCTCCAGGGGACTTAGGGAAGAGCTGGGCCCTGGGCCAATGACTACAGGGGGGGGAGAGGACACTGGCAGACAGGGGCCCTGAGACCCGGAGTTTGGGAGGTTTTATGGGTGACCTTGGGGAACCTCAGATGCCCTGTTGATGGCCTGATTCTCCTACCTTAGTCACAGATCCCAGGGTGTGGGGGCATTAGACTGAACCCCAAATGAATATTTCCTTTTTTTCTTTTCCCTGGGTAGAGCTCCCTGCCGAGGAAGGTAAGTTACTGGACTCCCTCTCCCCTCTGGGTCCCACTCCCTTCTCCCTGCCCGCTCCCTACTCACTCCTGGGCAAATACCCCTCCCCAAGGGTGGGAGCTTGGCTGGGGGCAGAAGTTTCCAGGCACTTTCTCCTTGAGGCATCCAGTCCTTGAACAGCTGCCCACCGCTTGGAGGAAGGAGCCTGCTTTTGGAGTCCTGGCAAGCTCCCTCCGCCCTTCTCTAAGAGCCAAGTGGCCTGCCCATCACCCCGGAACCTCACAGCTCCAGGCTGGAAGTCAGGGCACTCCCAGTCCCTGGACCCCTGCTTGCACCCAGAGTCCCAGCGGTAGTTCATCCGTTAGACCTTAACCTGGGGCCTCGCCTTGCCTCCCCCCAGGGAAGTCCCTGTGGGAGCTGGTAGTAGAGCAGTTTGAAGACCTTCTTGTGCGGATCCTCCTCCTGGCCGCCTGCATTTCCTTTGTAAGTGTGGGAGGGCATGGGGGATGGCGGGGGGCGGGGGGGGAGACCTGGGGAGCGTGCTGGGTGTTGGCTCGAATCAGAGGCTGCTCTAGCCCAAGCCCTCAGCACCCTATTCTGCAGACCAGAACTGAGGGGGTGGGGTGGGAGGGTGTGCGTCCTCCTCCGTCCTTCCCACACCCCGCAGGCAGGTTTTATTTTAAGCTTTAAGGGTGTTCTCAGCCAAAACACTGAAGCTAAGCCATCCCCGAGGCTTCAAGGGCTCTGGAGGCTCGGGTTACCCCCTGAGCGCAGGGCTCCCCAGCTTAGAGACTGCTGCCACCCCCGGCACCACTGCTCCCTGCGGCCTGGGCCCACGCGCCACTCCACCAATCCCTGAGCAGCCTCGCGCCCCTGGCCCGCCCCCTGGCGCTGATTGGTTGAGGCAGATTCCCTCCGAGAGGCGGGAAAGAGCTGCTGGTGCGAGGGTGACCCCTCACCTGCCTCTGGCCTCCCCACCCCATCAGGCCTGGGCTCCTGAGACCCCTCCCCAAGGCCCCGGCACCCACCTTCCCAGCAGTCCACCCTGCATGTGAGGGGTGGACTCAGTCCCCATGGGAGGAGGACTGCGGCCACAGGCCTCCCTGTCCCCGGCTCCTCGATGGAGGCCTCCGGGCCACTGAGCGCTAGCTGGCAGGGCCGCCCTCTCCCTTCTCAGATTTGCTCCTTGACATTTGCCTGTGGCTGTCGCCTTTGCCTGGCAGAGGCAACAGCTGGGGTGGGGTGTGTACAGGAGGCGGTAACTCTATCCCCCCTCCTGTTCCCTCCTGAAACCGGAGCTCCCAGCCCGGCTGGGGGAGGGGTGTGGGTGGGCCGGGCGCCGTGAGGACCGGGGGTTTTTCCTCGGGGTTTGGCTCCCAGGACACGGATGTGGCCGTGGGGGTCGTTGGCCTGGGTGTCCCCTGAGCTTCGCTTACAAGCCAACAGCCCAGCCAGGGAAAGCTGAAAGCGTCCTTGTCAGGCCCTGGGTGGTGGTGTGCGCCCCCTGTGCCCGCCGGTGCCCCCTGTGCCCGCGAGCATCAGCAGGCAGCGCTGTGTGACCCCTCGGAGCGTGGAGCCCTGCACAGTGGGCGCGCAGTGCCCTGTGGTCCCGCGCTCGCTCCTGCCCGTGTCCTCACCTCCTGGGCTTTCTTTGCCTGTCGGAGGGGCTCCAGCTCCTGTCATCCTCCCTCTCCCTGCTCCCCAGGTGCTGGCCTGGTTTGAGGAAGGTGAGGAGACCGTCACTGCCTTTGTGGAGCCCTTTGTCATCCTCCTGATCCTCATTGCCAACGCCATCGTGGGGGTTTGGCAGGTTAGCCTTGACCCCACCCCACTCCGTCCCCTCCTGACACTGAGCAGGAGGCCAACCCCCCCCCCCCCCCCCCCCGTCGCCTCCCCTGGGCTGGCCTTGTTCTCTGGCCCTGTCGCTGCCTTTGCACATGGGACGGGGTGTTGGAAAGTGGGGGAGACTTGCTCCTACTGTCACTTGCTGGCTGTGTAGCCCTGGGCAAGTGCCTTCATCTCCCGGAACCTCAGTTTCCTCATCCATAAAACGGGGCTAGTAGTCCTGCCCCCAGAGTGGAGACACGTCACCAGGTGATGAGTGCAGAAGTGCCTAGCCCTGTGCCTGGCATGTAGAGGGAGTTCAGTAAATAACAGTATTGAGTTTCTTCTTTCTCTGACCTTACTACCCTCTACTTTTCCTATCCCCTGCTTTCGGATTTTCTTTGATTCTCTTTTCTCCCCAAAAGCCCCTTAACTGTGTTCAGCTCTAAGCGACAGTTTCCTCACACACACTGGGGTTTATCTGCTCCCCTGTGCCAGGAGCCGGGGCTGCAGAACCTCCTCTTCCTCTGTGGATCCCACTGCCCCCGGGACTCTGGCCCCTGCTCCGCCATCTCTACACTCCGCCCCCCAGCCCTCCCCAGGCAGTCCCTTCCCCTCCCATCACCTTTCTCCCTCTGATGCTCCTCCTGTCCTCCGCCCTGCACCCCAGGAACGTAATGCAGAGAACGCCATTGAGGCCCTGAAGGAATATGAGCCCGAGATGGGGAAAGTCTACCGGGCTGACCGGAAGTCAGTGCAGAGGATCAAGGCTCGGGACATTGTCCCCGGGGACATTGTGGAGGTGGCTGGTGAGTGATGGGATGGAGTGGTCCAGAGTAGGAGGCCTTGGGTTCGAGGCCAAGAAGATGTATCTGTTGTGGGCAAGGGCTGGTCACTCCCTGGCTCTGGGTCCAGGAGGTAGCCAGGATGGTGGAGTCTTTGCTTCTCCTCCAGACTCCTCAGGAGGTCACCCCAGGGCACTGTGGCCGCAGCACCCCCCCCCCTCCTGTCAGAGCCTCACAGGAACAGCCAGTCCTGTCCCTGAAGCTGCAGGCAGACCCCCTTCCCCCGCCTCTCACCCAGTACTTGCAAGCAACAGGTGGAGCCCAGTCCCTGCCAATGGTCCCATCTCCACCCCCTCCCGAGGCCTGGCTTCCCCCTCCTTCCACCACCCCCAAGCTTGGTCAGCCTTAAATCTTGACCTCTCTGTGCCCTTGAGGCCTCTCAAAGGGGAAGGAGCGAGGGTTGAAGGGAGGAAGCGGGGCCAAAGGCTCAAGCCCCCGGCCATGTAAGGGAAACTCAGCCCCAGCAGAGAACACGGGACCTGGGAGGAGAGCTCAAGGAGGGCCCCGCCTCTGTGCGGAGGACACTTAATGCCCGACAGGGAGAGGTGGGGGCCGGGCGGCTAAGATTACTGGGATTCTGCCCCCTTCAGCGGTTTTTATATTTGCCCTGCACAGGCCTCCCCACATCTCCCGGCCCCTGGCAGAGGGGAACGTATCTTTCTCAGTGGGCTTCCCTCCCAGACACCCACGTTGCCACCATGGGAAACTTGGAGAGAGGGAGGGAGGGCAGGCTGAAGACCCTGGTGCCCCATCGCTGTCCTGCTATGGTGACAGTTTGGAGTCTGTGCCATGAATGTCTATAAATATCGCTTCGACTTGGGTGACAGTGTGTCCCGCCCAACTCCATGGCCAACCCCGTCCCTCCTCCATCAGCTTCCTCTGGCACGGGAGGAGGAACCTCAGAAACAAGGGAAGGAACGCAGTCGAACCCCATCCCCAGAACCATCCTTAGGACCAGGCAGGAGCAGGCAGAGGGCCTGGGAGGCACTTAGCCTCCTCAAAGGTCTCGAGTCTGGTGGGGCATCCGCTTACAGCCTCCCCCAGTGGGCTTCCTGGACTGACCCATTCCTCTGGCCTCCCCCACAACTTCTCAGCCCCCCTCTCCTCGCTCCCTGCAGACCTCCCCTTCTCTTCCGCCGTCTCCCAGCGCACTCACCCGTTCCGCCCTCGCTCCCATGCTCAGGCTGGACAGCACGTTGTGGATGTGCGTCTGCTGCAATGGACTGTGCCCTCTGCCTCACGGCTCCTCTCCCCCTGTGCCTTCCCTCCTCACACTTCCCGCTCACTCACTCTCCCCTGCTTCTTGCTCCGCCCTCAGTCTTGGTTGACACTGATCTTCCTCAGTTCCCATGTTTTCTCCTGTCTCTTCCTACCCGCCCTGGCTGTTCCACTCCGTCCTCTTCCCCGACACGTCTCTCCAGCTCGCCCCGTTTCCTTTAGTCCTTTGCTTGCCTTTCCCTCCTCGCCTTTCTCACTCGCCTCGCCCTCTGCTGTGCTGCCTCCCGTTCATTTTCCCTTCAGTCATTCCACATAAATGTATTCAGCTGCCAGGCCTCCCGTCACAGGGCTCACAGCCCGGTGGGGAGAAAAGCTTTCAGCAAGGGGGACAGTGGCATGAGTGTTAAGAGGGAGATGCTGGGGCTACAGGAGCACATGCTGAGGGCCTGACTCAAGCCCAGGGTGGGCACCCAGCCGGGGTGACCTCGCCAACACCTGACGGATGAGGTGAGGTAGTTGGACAAAAATTGCGCTTTTTTAGGAAGGAAGAAATACACTTTCTCAACTAACTTCACTCTTCTCTACTCTCCACAGTGGGGGACAAAGTCCCTGCAGACATCCGCATCCTCTCCATCAAATCCACCACCCTCCGGGTTGACCAGTCCATCCTGACAGGTGTGGTGGCCGGGGCGGCGGCTGCCTCGGGGGAGGGGGGGGAGGGGTGAGTAGGAGCCGGGGTGGAGGGCAGGGGGGGGGGGGGCAGACAGGGATGCGGTTCCAGGTGAGAAGAGAACACCCAGCACAGGGCCCGTCCTGGCTGCGTAGTGGCCGCCGCTCAGCACTGCTCAGCTGTGTTCACGGTTGCAAAACTCAGACACAGGGTGTGGGAGAGGGCGACGTTTGTGCCCAATCTCCAGGCGGCCGCTGATCCGTCCCTTCCACACAGACAGACGGACACACTCTCCCAGGGAACTATCCTGCCTCCGCAAAAGCCTGCGAGTCAGGAACCATAGGTTCTAGGACAGGGGTGGGCAAACTTTTTGACTCGAGGGCCACAATGGGTTCTTAACCTGGACCGGCCGGAACAAAAGCATGGATGGAGTATTTGTGTGAACTAATATAAATTCAAAGTAAACATCATTACATAAAAGGGTACGGTCTTTTTTTTTTTTAGTTTTATTCATTTCAAACGGGCTGGATCCGGCCCTCGGGCCGTAGTTTGCCCACGGCTGTTCTAGGACAAGACAAGGTTCAGATGCACTTAAAGCACCACTGCTTCTGGGTCTCCACTGGGACAGAAGGTGGTGAAGAGCCAGGGAGGGTTCCCACGGGCCAGGAGGCAAGGCTTATCTGAGCCCTGCCACGGCGGAGGGTGGGGGGGCTCCCTCCCAGGAGACTGCGCACCCCCCCCCCCGCCCCCGTGGGCAGTGCACAGCCACCGAGTAAGCTGACTGACTTCACCAGGGCCTTTTCTGAGTGGACCTGTTACCCTCCCTGTTCACAGAGGAGCGAACAGGTTGGGTGACCCCAAGACAGGCAACTTTAAGCGGTGAAGCCGCATATGGGTCCAGGTCTTCTTACCCTAAGGGCAGTGAGCTCCCCATTTGCCGCCAGTGGCTGCTCCCAGAGTCCAGACGTCCTTCAGGTCACTGCTCGGTCCTCACCAGGCCTGTACTGCACGCAGGGGGAATTAGGGCCGGGAGTGGGGTGTCCTCTGAAAACCCCCTTCTCCACAGGCGAGTCCGTTTCTGTCATCAAGCACACAGAGCCTGTTCCTGACCCCCGAGCTGTCAACCAGGATAAGAAGAACATGCTCTTCTCGGTGAGCCATGCGGGGCCAGCTGGTCTGGGTGAGCTGTGGCCATGGGGGAAGAAATGAGTCCCGCCCTCGCTGGTTTGACTCAGTGGATAGAGCATCAGCCTGCGGACTGAAGGGTCCCGGGGTCAATTGTGGTCAGGGGCACACTCCTGGGTTGTAGGCTTGATCCCCAGTAGGAGAGGCAGCCAGTCAGTGATTCTCTTTCATCATTGATGTTTCTCTCTCTCCCCTCTCCCTTCCTCTCTGACATCGATTTAATATATATATGTGTGTGTATATATATATGTGTGTGTATATATATATATATGTGTGTGTGTGTGTGTGTATATATATATATATATATATATATATATATATATACTTGGTATATATGTATATATGTATACATATACACTGTTTCTTTAAAAAAAAAGATCTTCTATAATCTAGCTGTTTAAATTTCCAAATAATCATTTCCATCCTTAAATATAAAGGTTCTCTTTATTCTTAAAAAAAACAAGAAAGAAAAGAAATGAGTCTCACAGTTGGAGTCCTTTGCCTGATTCCTTGCCTTGACTGTACCTTCCCAGGGCACCAACATTGCAGCTGGCAAGGCCATCGGCATCGTGGCCACGACTGGTGTGAGCACCGAGATTGGGAAGATCCGAGACCAAATGGCCGCCACAGAGCAGGACAAGACCCCTCTGCAGCAGAAGCTGGATGAGTTTGGGGAGCAGCTCTCCAAGGTCATCTCTCTCATCTGTGTGGCCGTGTGGCTCATCAACATTGGCCACTTCAACGACCCCGTCCACGGGGGCTCCTGGTTCCGTGGCGCCATCTACTACTTTAAGATCGCTGTGGCCCTGGCTGTGGCTGCGATCCCAGAAGGTACGGTGGTCTCTCGCCCGCCCCGTTTGCTAATCTTGTCATAGGGACTCTTTTTCCAAATAAGGTAACATCCACAGGTTCCAGGGACGGGGCCTGCTATCTTGGGGGCCATTCCTTCCCATCTCTATTATCGATCCCTCACTCCGACTTCTTCCCCCGCAGGCCTGCCTGCCGTCATCACCACCTGCCTGGCCTTGGGCACCCGCCGGATGGCAAAGAAAAACGCTATCGTGAGGAGCTTGCCCTCTGTCGAGACTCTGGGCTGCACCTCCGTCATCTGCTCCGACAAAACAGGCACCCTCACCACCAACCAGATGTCTGTCTGCAAGGTCAGAGAAGCACAGGCCCGCCGCTCAGGACTGCCCTGGTGCAGTGAGCCTCCCCAGATAGGGTTGCCCTTCATCACTCACCGCTTCTTATTGACCTGGAGAGAAATGCTCAGAGGGCAGATGGAGTGCCATCCTGCAAGCTCTGCAGGGGGTCCGAGAGGCCCCTCTGCCCCAGCCAGACATTGCCCTGCGTTACCTCTAATCCCCCACAGCAGCCCCGACAGGGAAAGGTCTCACTTTACCCCACCTTCCAGAGGAGGAGACTGAGGCTCTGGGAAACTCAGTGCCCAATTAAGAGGTAGCAGAATTGAGTTTCAAACCCAAGTCTGTCTGGCCCAGAGCCCCTGCCTGTGCACTAGCCTGCCTTCCAGAATAGTCGTCCACAGCAGGGCCCTGGGAACCGGCCACACTCATCTCGAGCAGCATTTCCCAAACCGGGGCTCTCCATCTCCCTGTGCCTCAGGCTCTCCGGCAGTGTGGACTTCTTCTCAGTGTAATATTTGAAATGTATAAAATAAGTACTTAGGGCCCGAGCTGGTTTAGCTCAGTGGATAGAGCATCTGCTTGTAGCCTGAAGAGTCCTAGGTTTGATTCCTGTCAAGGGCACATGCCCGGGTTTGGGCTCAATTCCCAGTAGGGGGCGTGCAGGAGGCAGCTGATTAATGATTCTCTCTCGTCATTGATGTTTCTATCTCTCTCCCTCTCCCTTCCTCTCTGAAATCAATAAAAATATATTTTAAAAATAAATAAAATAAATACTTAGGATTCTGTTTTAAAAATAGAGCAGATCACAGAGTAAACCAATGATTTAAGCACAGTTATCAAAATATTTTAAAAACAGATTTGCAATTTGGTAACACTTCTGCTTCCTTATTAACGCATTTAAGTAGCAAGTCTGGCAGTGGGTCTAAGATCTACCGTAATGTTGAAGCTGTGGTTCATTGCCTGCATTCAGATTGGAAGGAAATGCTAAATGTCAGTTAGAGAGAAAACAAAAGATGTCTTCTTTTATTTCTTTTTCTTTATTTTTAAGTATGAGCATTTTTTAATTGATTAATGAGAGAGAGAGAGAGAGAGAGAGAGAGAGAGAGAGAGAGACGTTGATTTGCTGTTCCACTTAGTTATGCATTCATTAGTTGATTCTTTTTTTTCTTTCATTGGTTGATTCTTGTATGTGCCCTGGCCGGGATCGAACCTGGAGCCTTGGCGTATCGGGACGATGCTCTAACCAGCTGAGATATTGGCCAGGGCTTGTCTGCTTCTTCTTCTTCTTCTTTTGCCGTCGAAGCTCACAGACCCCTGGCCAAGAATCCCGGCCTAAACGGAACTCATAGAATAGCATGTCCGTTAAATAGAAATTGTTGTTCTGGGACTGGGGGACTCTGGTCAGACCAGGGGAGGAAGGGCTGTACCCTTGGCCCCCTGGGGAGGCCCACCTGCCTCTTGGCATTTGAAAGCCTCAGAGAAGGCCGACTGTAAAGAGGGTGGATTTCACTTTGTTTAGCCCAGAGTTTCCCAAACTGACTGGACCACAGACCGCTTTGTCTTGGGACATGTCTTACCGCCGCCCCTTCCACACTTGCTCTGGTTCAGGGGGTGCTCCCCTCGGAGCACTGCAGGTGCTGCTCCTTCCACGGCACCGGCGTCAGAGCCAGGCCACAGGCTTGTGCAGCCGGGCTCCTGTCATGTTTCATAAAAATGAGTTCATTGCCCGAATTCAAAGTCCAGAGATTTCATAGGAAAATAACCGGAATTTCTAGCTGTTCCTGCAAAACTAGATCTGGCCCTGGTGGCTGGAGCTACCTATGGGTCCTGTGCGAACAGGTGCACGGTAGCCCCCTCCCCACCACTTATGGTGCCCGGCTTCACTTCTGTGCTAAGGCCAGTAACCAGTCACAGAGAGGATTGCAGGGGAGTGGAGGGAGAGGGGGGATGCAGGGAGAAAAAGCGAGTCGGAGGGTGGTAGGAAGTTCACTTGGTTTGTGCAGGGGGCGGGCAGAGGGACATCCCGAGCCTGGGCCCTCGGTGCCTTCAGGGGAAGGGAGCCAGGCGTCGGCACAGACCCCTCTCTCTCCCGCAGATGTTTGTCATCGACAAGGTGGAAGGAGACTCCTGCGTGCTGAACAAGTTCTCCATCACTGGTTCCACTTACGCTCCCGAAGGAGAGGTGTAAGTCCCCGCGTCTCAGCTCCTCGCGCCTCCGCACGCCCACCTTCCTCCCTGGGCCTCCCTCTAGTTGTCTTCCTTTCTCTCTCTTCTTCCTTCCCCGACCTTGTTCTCTGTCCCACCTGATCTCCAAGTTGGTTGTCATTGCCCCGACGGCGCCTCACTGCTGTCCCCTTGCTCTCTCCGCGTCTCACTCCCTATTCTTCTCCACTTGTCTCTTTTCCTTCCTTCCCCCCACCCCGCTGCCAGCTTGAAGAATGATAAGCCAGTCCGGGCGGGGCAGTACGATGGGCTGGTGGAGCTGGCCACCATCTGTGCCCTCTGCAATGACTCCTCCTTGGACTTCAACGAGGTAACCTCGACACTCCCAAAGCAGCCCTCCTTCCCCTGCCAGCTGGCTCAGGTGCAGGCATCCTGTCCAGGTCACAAGGCAGGGGCACGGGCAGGGGGTCCTTGGTACCAAGTCCTTTCCTCGGTGTAAGGGGAAGGGAGTGGCTTGCTCCTTCCCTTTCCAGGCAGAAGGTGGGTGGGATTGGTGGGAGCAAGGGGCCAGGAGCCCAGGGCACCTACTTCCTCTTCCTCCTCTGCCCTCTCAGGCCAAAGGTGTTTATGAGAAGGTCGGCGAGGCCACCGAGACGGCACTCACCACCCTCGTAGAGAAGATGAATGTGTTCAACACGGATGTGAGAAGCCTCTCGAAGGTGGAGAGGGCCAACGCCTGCAACTCGGTGAGTCTGCTCCCGCCCACGGGGTCCTTCACCCCCATCGCTTGGGCCAGGCAGGACCCCAGGAACTTCAGGAAGCAGAGGCCCCCTGTCGGGCTGGGGAGGCCCTCGTGTCCCATACTGGCACCCCAACCAGTATAGGCCGCTGGCCACCCTCAGCTTCTCGGGGCCAGGCTGACTTTGGAAAGGACCCGCTGCCCCTGGACCAGGAGTGCTCTCTCCGCCGCAGCTGCAGCATCCCGGCCTTCGGTTAAGATCACTTCCTCCTGCCCCTCCCTAGTTGAAAAGGCACAGAGCTGGGCCCAGACACCGCCTGGGGCAGCCCCGCCTGCAATTATTACCCCTTTGCCTCTAGAAACACACTTGTTTTAATTATATCCCGAGACCTGATTTAGGGTTTGCGAAATGCGACCACTGCACACCCTTTCACTTCCCCTTGGTCTGTTCCCCTCGCCCTTGAGCTCTTGCTGTTAATATTTATTCAGTGAAACACTGAATTCCTCTGGGGTGTTATGCTCCCCACAGCACCGTCTCATATGCGAGATGCTCATATATATGTCAGTAGACATATTTTTTTAACTTTGTGCTTTTTTCTTATTGAGGTAAATTCACTTAACATAAAATTCACCATTTTAACCATTAAAGTGTACATTTCAGGGGCTTCTAATACATTCATGATGTGCAACCATCACCACTATCTCTTTTTTAAAATTTCTCTATTGTTTAAAGTATTACATGTCTCATTTTCCCCGCTGACCTCTCCCCGGCCATTCCCACCCCCCAGCACATGCCCTCACCCCCCTACTCTCTGTGTCCATGGGTTATGCTTATATGCGTGCGTACAAGTGCTTTGGTTGATCTCTTATCCACCGCCCCTCCCCTGCCTTCCCTCTGAGGTTGGATGTCTATTCGATGCTTCTATGTCTCTGGATCTATTTTTGTTTCAGTAGATACTTGATACCTATTTTAATCATTTACAAATGATAATATTTTTTAAATTCACAAATGATGAAGTAAACATCAACTTCTTTTTATTTTATGATTGTTATCTTTAGTTTTGTTTTATTTTATGGAGAAATATCCATGATGCATTTGGTGACAGGCTCTCATTCATTTTTATGGGACACTTACTATTTCCTGCCAGGCACTAGGTCTGCACTGGCCCAAGCACATGTCTCTAGAAGCACACGTGTTTGTTTAAATGTAAATTAATTAATATAAGTGAAAACTCGGTTCTGCAGTTGCACCAGTCACATGTCCCACGCTCAGTCGTTCCTAGCCTAGAGCATGCCACCCTCACTGAGCGCTGTGGGCAGTGCCACATGGCCACCTTATTTCTGCTGTGCTTTAAGCCGGACACTGTAACGCAGTGGCCGCAGTGGCCGCGGAGTTCTCGCCTGGGGTCCGTGGGTGCCACTCAGCTGACAGCCTGGGGTCCGTGCGACCGCCACAGCCTTTTGATTATGCCGGGGACTCCTCCCTCTGGCACAGCATCAGCACTCTTTCCCTCCAGCCTCATGTCTGCCTCCCGCTTCCCGTCTCCTCTCAACAGGTGATCCGCCAGCTTATGAAGAAGGAATTCACCCTGGAGTTCTCCCGAGACAGAAAGTCCATGTCTGTCTATTGCTCTCCAGCCAAATCCCGGGCTGCCGTAGGCAACAAGATGTTTGTCAAGGTCAGAAATCAGAATGGGCCCCAGACTTTTCTGTCTGGGCCTGAGCCCCTCCCCTGTCCGCCCTCTTACTGTGCCCTGGAAAGAAGACAGTCCTCTCTGAATGCTGGTCTGGCCTCCTAGGGTGCCCCCGAGGGGGTCATCGACCGTTGTACCTACGTGCGAGTCGGCACCACCCGGGTGCCCATGACAGGGCCGATGAAGGAGAAGATCATGACTGTGATCAAGGAGTGGGGCACTGGCCGGGACACCCTGCGCTGCCTGGCTCTGGCCACCCGGGACACCCCCCCGAAGCGAGAGGATATGATCCTGGAAGACTCTACCAAGTTCATGGACTACGAGGTGAGCAGATGGACTCCCATTGTCCCAGTGTCATCTGCCTCACCCCCTCCTCCACCCTGTCCTCTCCTACTTTGTCCCGGGTCCTGGAATCACAGGAGGTTAGAGTTGGAAAGAACCTTAGTGCTGCTTTGCGTGTGACCGTGCACCTGTCCGTGATGAGGGAAGGCGATGAGCACACAGAGCAGAAGTCAGCGCACATACTCGGGGCAGCTGACACATTTCCATCGTGGCTTTCTTTTTTTATTTTTAATATATTTTATTGGTTTTTTACAGAGAGGAAGGGAGAGGGATAGAGAGTTAGAAACATCGATGAGAGAGAAACATCGATCAGCTGCCTCCTGCACACTCCCCATGGGGATGTGCCCGCAACCAAGGTACATGCCCTTGACCAGAATCGAACCCGGGACTCTTGAGTCTGCAGGCCGATGCTCTATCCACTGAGCCAAGCCGGTTAGGGCCCATCGTGACTTACTTGATGCAAGCAGCAGCACATCGGCCTGCATTCTGGCACAGGCTCCTTTTTTCTAGTGGACTGGCTCTCTGAATAGCACCAGTCCACTCCCTTCACCTTATGGAGGGGACCCCGGCATGGCCGTTCACACAGATTTGCTCCAAGTTGTAGACCAAGCGAATGGCCCTTCGGAAAGCAGAAACCACCACCCTCACCCCCAGCTCAAGTTCTTCGGTGAAAGACACAGTCTGCCACTTACAATGGGCTTGGCACTGCCAAGGGTGCAGGTAGACGTGTAAGCAAGGAAGGTTTCCTGCCCCGCTGAGGTTAAACACTAGGCCCAGTCAGCTCTCCCCTGCTCAGACCTTTCTGCCCAGCTCCCGAGAGCTTCCTCCCGGCTCACTTTCCGAGTCCCTCACCAATCCTGTCGCTCTCTGCTGCCTCCCCAGATGGACCTGACATTTGTTGGCGTGGTAGGCATGTTGGACCCTCCCCGAAAGGAGGTCACAGGCTCTATCCAGCTGTGCCGTGATGCCGGAATCCGCGTGATCATGATTACTGGGGACAACAAGGGCACAGCCATTGCCATCTGCCGGCGAATTGGCATCTTTGGGGAGAACGAGGAGGTGACAGACCGAGCCTACACTGGCCGGGAGTTTGATGACCTGCCCCTGAGCGAGCAGCGGGAGGCCTGCCGTCGCGCCTGCTGCTTTGCCCGCGTGGAGCCCGCCCATAAGTCGAAGATTGTGGAGTATCTGCAGTCTTACGATGAGATCACCGCTATGGTGAGGAGACCAACAGGCCTGCCCAGGCAGGGCCCGTGGAGCCTGGCATGGGGCAGTCTGCAGAGGGTCCATTGAGACATTGTCTTCAGGAGCTAGGAGCCTGGAAGGGAGGAGCTGAGTGAGGGCCCTGGTCACGTGCAGGAGGGGGGTGGGAGGGGCCAGGTCCCACCTTCTCTCTCCCCGCAGACAGGCGATGGGGTCAACGACGCCCCTGCTCTGAAGAAGGCTGAGATCGGCATCGCCATGGGCTCCGGCACCGCCGTGGCCAAGACCGCCTCCGAGATGGTGCTGGCTGACGACAACTTCTCCACCATCGTGGCTGCCGTGGAGGAGGGCCGGGCCATCTACAACAACATGAAGCAGTTCATCCGCTACCTCATCTCCTCCAACGTGGGCGAGGTGGTCTGGTGAGCGGCCCGGGGCGGCAGCCAGGAGGACCCAGCCGGGTGGGGGAGGGCCACAGGTCTGGGAGCAGGACGACATGACCTCCTCCTTCTGGCAGCATCTTCCTGACAGCCGCCTTGGGGCTGCCTGAGGCCCTGATCCCTGTGCAGCTGCTGTGGGTGAACCTGGTGACTGATGGGCTCCCGGCCACAGCCCTGGGCTTCAACCCACCGGACCTGGACATCATGGACAGGCCCCCCCGGAGCCCCAAGGAGCCCCTCATCAGTGGCTGGCTCTTCTTCCGTTACATGGCAATTGGGGGTGAGTAGGATGAGACCCCCACAATCCTTTCCAACCTTCCAAATGGACCCATCTCCGGGACGCCAGCCCCTCCAGGGCAGCTGCCCCCGTTGCTCCTTCTCTGCCAGCTGTTCACAGCCATCGGTCATCCTGATGCCTCCCATCTCCCCAGCCCTGACCCCCAACCCCCCATCTTCCCCACCGCAGGCTACGTGGGTGCGGCCACTGTGGGAGCGGCTGCCTGGTGGTTCCTGTACGCAGAGGACGGGCCTCACGTCACCTACAGCCAGCTGGTAGGGAGGCTGAAGAGGGAGGACGGAGGTGGACGGGGAGCAGAAGGGTGGCCCCGAGGCCTCTGTGGGACCCCAGTTCCTCCCCTCCCCCTGCAGACTCACTTCATGCAGTGCACCGAGGACAATCCCGACTTTGAGGGTGTGGAGTGTGAGATCTTTGAGGCCCCTGAGCCCATGACCATGGCCTTGTCCGTGCTGGTCACCATCGAGATGTGCAATGCTCTCAACAGGTAGGACCTGTCCCCCCCCCACACACACACACACCTTTGCCCTCCACCCCTCCTCTTGCCTCACCACTCTCTCGTGTCTCCCACCCTTGCCTCCGCCCGTCCGTCCGCTGGCAGCCTCTCTGAGAACCAGTCCCTGGTGCGGATGCCGCCCTGGGTGAACATCTGGCTGCTGGGCTCCATCTGCCTCTCCATGTCCCTGCATTTCCTCATTCTCTACGTGGACCCTCTGCCGGTGAGCTCCTCTGGCCAGGCGCCCGTTCCCTCGGGAGCCTCTGTGACTGAGAGCTCACAAAGGGAAGGAGGCTGGGCAGTGCTGGGTCCTCCGGGGGGCACTTGTCCTCACGGTCTCTGACCCCCCTCAGATGATCTTCAAGCTCCGGGCCTTGGACGTGACCCAGTGGCTCATGGTCCTCAAGATCTCATTGCCTGTCATCGGGCTCGACGAGCTCCTGAAGTTCGTTGCTCGGAACTATCTGGAGGGTGAGCGGCTTCCCTCCTCTGCGCCCTGTCAGCCCCGGGCCCTGAGCACAGCCCCTCCCTCTGCGCTGCGAAGGCGCCCGCCCCCACCCTCTTCCTTTCCAGGTGGGCGTGTTCTCGGTCCTGGCAGGACCACTGTCCACCAGGGAGGCGCACCCAGCTCCTTCCTCCCCTCCTCCCTCCATGTCTGGTGCAGACACCTCCTCCTTGGTGCCCCGACGTCCTCAGGTCTCTAGGCCCTCCACACCCACCCTCCCCCAATAACGGCTGTCTCTCTGTCCTCTCTGGCCATAGGATAACCCGTTCCCCCTCCTCCATCTCTTTGAACCGTGTCACAGGTATCGCCCCCCTTCTTGTCCTTGCCCCCAGCTGCTGTGCCCCCACCTGACCCCTCTCCCCCTCGGGTGGCCTCCGAGGTCACTGCGCTCGCACACTGCCACTGCCGCGCTTCCAAGCAGGGGTAGCTGCTGCCCTTCCTCTGCGGGCTCGCACTGCCCTGGCCTCTGGGCACTGTCTGCTGGGCTGCGCTGCGTTGCGCTGGCTGGGCGCTGCGCTGTCTGCCGCTGGGGCTGCAGTGGTTGGGAGTGGGATCTGGGGACACAGGTGGGTATGGGGGTTGCTGAGCGACCCTCCAGGTGAGTCTGCAGGGCGGGAGCCTGGAGCCTGGGAGGGACTCTGCTTCAACCCTCCCTTTTCTCCTTCCAGATCCAGAAGATGAAAGAAGGAAGTAACCAGTCCTTTTGCCCCTTCTTCCCCATCCTGATAGTGACACACCTTTAGCCAGAGCTGTGGCACAGACCCCACACCCCTCTCCCCCTCGACATTCTTGTTTATAAACACAATGTCCCCTTCCCTTCGCCTCCCCACCCAGCCACCCACCTCCCCTTTACCCTGTAAAAACCTCCCTTCCCCAGCCACGTGGGGCTGCAGGGACAAGGCGACCGACTGAGCTGAGCTGCTTATTTATTGAAAATAAATGACAGAAAAGCCTGGCCTTGCCTCCATGCACATCTTGGGCCTGGTCGAGCCCCTGGGGACAAGCATCTTAGTGTCATGCAGCCCAGAAAGCAGCTGTCTGTCCAGGACGCACATGTGGAGGGAGGCTCCACGCCACCGCCCACAGCTTGGCTGGGATTAGGGAAGGGAGCAGGGGAGGGGCCGGCAGTCTGGTTGGGGGACAGGGGCACCAGGGTGGGACCCAGGAGGCAGCATAGCAGCCAGAGAGCCGCAGGGCTGAGCCTGCACCTTTGGTTCAGGAGGGAGCTGGGACCCTCACCCAGTGTCATCCTTGGGAGCAGAAGACCCAGCCACTCCCGGGAGGAGGCCCTGTGCCCTCCGCCCAGGCTGAGAGAAGGACTCATCCTGAGAGCCCCAAAGCGTAGGCCTCCTGGTTCTGCAGTGGAGAAGGCGGTCTCCCCGAGGGGTGGGGCTGGCCCTCAGCTGTCCTTGACGTCCCCGATGTCCCTGAGCGGCGCCTCGTCCAAGAGGCTGCGCACCTGCTCCAGACTCTCCGCCTGGCGGATCTGCTCCAGGCGCACCTGCGGGCCCAGTGAGGCAAGCAGAGGCCCTTGGTGGGCAAATGTAGCCCCCCCTCCCCCATCCCGTAGTGAGACCAGGCTCAGGAAGAAAGGGGTCCTGGAAGGGCAGCCTGAGGAAGCGGGCAGGGCAGGTGATAAATGTGCCTGGGCCTGGGCTGCCCACGGGGACAGAGATGGACACACAGAGCTTTAACGTCTGGAGCAGCAGCTCGGGAAAGAACGCCAGCCCAGGAGGAGGAAGAGGACCCCTCTAACTGGAGACTGTCCTTGCCTGACCCAGGACACGTCACCTGGAGCCGTGCAGCCCGGTGGGGGGAGGGGCGTACCTGCAGGGCCTGGGACAGGCGCACGAAGTCCCTCTGCACCTGCTCGCTGGTCTCCAGCTCAGCCTGCAGCCGCAGCAGCTTTGCCCTCTGCTCCGAGAGGAGGTCTGTGAGCTGAGCCTGCGGGCAGGACGAGGCTGGAACCTGGGGCCAGGCGGGAGAGGGGGGCCCACGGGAGGGTCCCTCTACACCAGCCCTGACTGACCTCTTCTGTGGGGCCTGACCCTGGTGGCTGCTTCGAGGCTTCCTGCCGCCTGGCCTGCGGCAGACAGAGGGCAGAGGGGCCGGTGAGGGTCTCCTCCACGCTGCCACCCCTGCCCCTCCTCCCGCCCGGCCTGGCCGCCTCACCTTGCTCTGTTCCTGATGGACCCGCTCCATCTCCGTCCTGAGGCTGCACAAGGAGGCTAGGAAGTCAGGCAGGGACAGGCCGTCAGGCCCACGCCCGGCTCCTTCACCAGCCCCGGCCGCAGCCCCAGCCCCGCCGGCTCCAGCCCATACTCACCCTCTAACACCTCTGTGTGGGAAGGAAAGAGAGAGGTCAAGGCTTGTTCTCACTCCCTCTCCCCCCACCTGGCACCCTGTGGGGAGGCCAAACCCCCGAGCGCAGGAGTGAGGGAGCTCATCTCTCCTCTCACCTGTCTCCTCCCGCTGCGCCCTCAGCTGCCCCTCCAGGCTGGCCCTCGCCGCCGTCTCTTCCTCCAGCGCCTCCCGCAGCGTCACGATCTCAATGCGAAGGCGTTCGGCCTCGTGCTCCCGGGCCCGCTGGTGGGCCCTGGCCTCCTGCCCCATGCGGAGCACCAGCTGCTTCAGCTCCTGGAAGGGCAAAGCACCTGCTGGGTGTGGCAGCAGGGCCAAGGCAGCAGGGGTCACCAGTCACACGGGGAGTGTGGGGAGGGGAGGGAGGGAGGAATCTGTTAGAAGTGGGGACAGCCCGTCATGGGCCGAGGAGACAGTACATGACCAGCAGTGAGCGCTGCACAGCAAGCACACGCCCCGGCCGAGGCTGTGAGGAATGGTGCCAAGTTCCGGATTACCCTGAGCAAGACACCCTTTCCTACCGCTCAGAAGCAGTGAACTGGTCAGCACTCCGCTGTTTAGGGAGGCATGTGCTTATCATCAAAATGGCACCGAAAAAGAGCAGGGGGTGGTCAGATTCAAGGTGGCAGCAGAGCCAAGCAGTAAGGGTCCATGAGGAGACCGTTGTATTTTCAGGACGGGCAAGGGCTCCCGGTGACCTTCGCTTTTTGTTAAAATCCTCACCCGAAGAGGTTTCATTGATTTTGAGAGAGAAACACTGATGTGAAAGAGAAACACCAATTTGTTGCCTCGCTTATGCACCCTGATCAGGGATGGAACCTGCCACCTGGGTGTATGTCCTGACCAGGAATCGAACCCACAACCTTTTTGGTGAACGGGATGATGCTTCGAGCCACTGACCACCCAGCCAGGGCGACCTTCATATTTTTAACCAATTAACAATATCAACAAAGACCACGCACAGACCAATGATGATAGCTGCTATGAGCCAAAGATTGTGATGAATTCAACGTTGTGGATCTCGGGTCACTTAGAAATAAACCAATCACCGCTCTCTCACATCGAGCATTCTGTGCGCTCATTTTCTCCTCACGCGATGCTGGCAGGGGGGTTGGTCCCGTTCTCAGGTGAGGAAACAGCCTCAGCAAAGCCAAGTGAGCCGGCCACGGTGACGCAGTGAAAACACGGCAGCCTGATCTGGCCCCCAGTCCCACCGGGGGGAGGTGCCACCAGGGTGGAACCCAGGCCCCGGGGCCTGCACCCCCCTTACCGGGACGGAGCTGGGCATTGCCTCCTCCTGGCCCTCCTGCTCCAGGACGCGGGGGGCTGACGACGGTGGCTGCTCGGCCCGGAGCCCGCGGTTTTCCTCCGTCAGTCGCTTCACCTCGTGGCTCAGGCCCTTGTGGGAGGCGGCCAGCTCTGCCTGGGGATGGAGTTAGTGGGCAATGAGGGGACCAGGTGTCTCGGGCCCCTGGGAGGCCAACCCTGACCCCTCTTCCTTCAGCCTTCTCAGTGACTTGGGGGTCACACAGTGGCAGCCACCAACCGTGTCGGCTGCTTTACTTGGTGCATGTTGTTTGTTTTTACTTTAAATTAGTTGCTAAGTCTAAAAATTGGTAGACGACACCAGCCCCTGCCCTGGCCACAGTGCCAGGTACCCGGGAAACCCTTTCACCCACTTGGCACCAACTTCAGGTGCAGCCCGCGCAGGACAGGTGCCTTGACCTTCCATGTGCCCGCCCCCAACCAATTCCCATCACTCCTGCCCCAGCCCCCACGCCCTCACCATCTGCAGCTGAACCCGCTCCTGAGCCTGGCTCACGGTGCCCTGCAGGGTCTGCAGCAGCTGCTCTGAGTTCTGGACCTGTGCCAGGAGCACCTGCATCTGTGGGTGGCAGGGGGCAAGGGTGAGGCTGGGGCCCAGGAGGAGACGTGCAGCCAGAGGTCCTGCTGGGCTGGGGCAGAGGCTGCACCCACCTGCTTGGCACAGTCCTCATTGCTTCGCCTCAGGCCCTCCTGCAGCTCATCCCGCTCGCGGCTGATGCTCTCCAGGTCCTTTTGCAGCTGCCGCCCCTGCCACAGACCGGCCTCAGCTTCCACCTCCAGGGAAGGCCTCCCCTCACCATGTCTCTTATGCCTCGCACCCCCCGCCCCCTTTGTTTTTTGGCATCTCAGGAGATGGTGCCATTATCCGCACAGTTGCTCAAGCCCAAAGCCCAGGAATGGATGCTGACCCTTCTCTTTTTTCCACTCCCCAAGTCCAGCCCACCCGCAGGCCCTGCCAGTCTGCCTCCAAAGCAGATCCCTCATCCACTTCTCTTTCTCTCTGCTGCCACCTCCTGGTCCCAGTCACAACCTTCTTCTAAACCAGCGATGGCGAACCTTTGAGCTCGGCGTGTCAGCATTTTGAAAAACCCTAACTGAACTCTGGTGCCGTGTCACATATAGAAAGTTTTTGATATTTGCAACCATAGTAAAACAAAGACATATTTTTTATATTTATTTTATATATTTAAATGCCATTTAACAAAGAAAAATCAACCAAAAAAAAAAATGAGTTCGCGTGTCACCTGACACGCGTGTCATAGGTTTGCCATCACTGTTCTAAACTATGTCAGGGCCCTAGCTGGCTTGGCTCAGTGGCTAGAGCATTGGCCTGCGGACTGAAGGGTCCAGGTTCAATTCCCGTCAAGGGCACATGCCAGGGTTGCGGGCTCAATCCCCAGGAGGGGTCATGCAGGAGGCAGCCGATCAATGATTCTCTCTCATCATTGATGTTTCTCTCTCTCCCTCTCCTTTCCTCTCTGAAATCAATAAAAACAAACAAACAGACACAAAAACAAAACGATGTCAAGCACCTCCAACCAGCCACCCACCTCTCCTGTGTCCCCCCCCACCCCCCCAGCCCATTCCTGCACCGAGGCCCGTGTGGTCATGTGAAGCCTAGAGCAGAGCAGGCCTCTCGGTGGTTTAAACCCCTCAGAGGCTTCCCACTGCTCCTTGTCTGAACCCCCGTGCACTGAGCGGACCCCCGGGCCTGCCTGCCTTTCTGACCTCATCTCTCTCCTCCCTCAGACACACCACGGTCTCTCCACCCCCAGGGCCTTTGAACTTGCGTCCCTTCCGCCCCCACTCTGCGAGGAGCCTCTGTCACCTTCCAGGTTAGTCTCCGGCACTGCAGGGCCCGTTCCTTCCCCTGGGCCTCCCCGGGGACCCCGACTTCGTCATGTGCCCGTGTGCAGGCGCTGTGTCCACGTGCACGTGTGGGCCTGGCTCCCGCACTGGCGGAAGGAAGCGCCCGGAGGGAGGGAGTTTTCTCTTCACTGTGGATCCCCAGCTCTGGCTCAGCCTGGGCAGGGAGAGGCGGACGCATGCAGGCAGACAGGCACCCTGCCACTCCACTCACCTCCATTTGCAGCTGCTCCCACTGGGTGTCTGGGACAAGCTGGTAACCAGGAGGGGGCAGGTAGATGCCCTCAGGGACCAGGGTGCCCGTGGACACCAGAGAGGCTGTCTCTTCCTGCTCGGGGCTCAGGCCCTGGCGGCCACGGGGCAGGGAGGTGCTGCTGCCGGGCCCGCCGCCGAGGGAGAAGGAGGAGATGGAGGCGCTGTCATCACAGTTGTGGGCGAAGGCCTCGGCCGCTGCACCCCCATCTCCGCTCAGCTCCTCGAGAGGCTCCAGCGGGGGAGACAGGTCCCGGGAGAGAGGCAGCAACTCCGTGGAGCCATGCAGGGAAGGGGGGTGCCGGGGACGTCTCTAGGGAAGGGGGTCAGGGAAGAGGCTGGGGGACAGGGTCCTGCAACGCCCTCTTCCCTCAGTGCCCCCTGGCCTCCCCTCACCTGGATCTCTTGAATCAGCTCCTCCGCTCTCAGCAACTTTGCCTTCAGCTCCTCTATCTCCTGCTCCATGGGCAGCACGATCTCTCGCAGCTTCTCCGAGTCCTCATGGGCCTGAAGAAGCGGGGGTTGGGCAGCGACAGTTGCCCTCCCAACTGCAGGACCCCTCAGGTCTGCTCAGAGCTTTCTTTCCAAGTACATCAGCCCCTTGAGCCCTCCCAAGAAAGCCCTGTCCAGCCCCATCGGAGACCACAGAGGGTCTGGAGCTTCAGACCTGCCCCAGGGCACGTGGTAGGGAAATGGGCCAGAGTCGCGACTATCTTCCCACCTGCTCACCATATTTCTTCCCCAATATCCAGTTTCCCTTTTATCATAGAAACTATCATTTAACTTGGGCACATAGCCTATATTCTAGAATACTATCCACATTTCTCAGCTTCCCTGTAACTAAGCATGGCCACGTGACGAAGTTACAGCTAAGGAGATGGAGGCAGGTGCCATGTGCAACCTCAGGGCAACTCCTTAAAGGGTGTGCGTTCCTCCTCCTCCTCCTCGCCAGCTAGAATGTGGGCAGGGCTGGCACTCAAGCAGGCATCTTGGACATGAGGTAGTAAGCTACCTATGGCTACACAGCAACACAGAAGGAGCCCGAGTTCCTAATGACTTGTTAAAAAATTCTTATAGGAGTTTATGTGAGCCAAACTGATGACAAATACCGGGGGGCAAGATCTCAGTCGCTCTGGAGAACAACAGTTTTGCAGCTTCCCTAAGAGCTGAGCTGCCATTTCAGTCTTGGAAACATCTACCTCTGGACCTTAGGAAAGTAAGCATCGCTCTTATTTAAGCCACTGCTGACCTGGGTTTCCAAACCTCATCCTAACCAATGGGCCCTCCCACATTCCAATCACCACCAGATTGCTGGCTAATTCTTTTTGGTCTCTTTCCAAGTTTGGGATCCTGCTCAACATAACATCTCCAGGAGGATGAAACACAGGCTCCTCTGTGCTAGGACAGCCAAATCTCACCACGTCACCAGGCCATCTCGTCTCCCACGAGTGCTCGGTCAGCAAGAATGGCCCTGCGGCCCTGGCCGGTGTGTGAGTCAGTGGTTACAGCATCGGCCCACGGACCAAAGGGTCTCAGGTTCGATTCCTAATCAGGGCACATACCCTGGCTGCGGACCTGATCCCCTGTCAGGGTGTGTGTGGAAGGCAACCGATGGATGTTTCTGTCACACTGATGTCTCTCTCTCTAAAAAAACAAAACTCAATCAATCAATCAATCAATCAATCAAAACGTTTAAAAAACAAAAAAAAAAAAGCTCAGTCTAACCCTCCAATCTCTTATGTGAACCATGGCAACAGGCAGGGTTAGCCTTTGTGGCCCAAACAAAAACTCTGGATCCATCCAAAGCCTTGGACTCCACTCTGCAGCCCCCAGGCTGTGGCCTGGCAGTGGCCACACGCAGGAGCTGGGCCAGGCCTGCGGCCCCTCCCCGTCCCGGTGGCTCTCCGTCGGCAGAGCCCTCTCCTTCCCGCCCTGGGTAACTGCTCCTGGAGGAACACCCCACGCAAGCCACAGCCTCTGCTGGGAAGGTGCGGGTTGGGCATCTTCCTTTCTTGGGCTCCTGTTTTGACCTCTGCCTGTCTAGCCGGGCGACTGACTCGCTCTCCCTGGGCCTCGGGTTCCTCATGCACAAAATGAGCTAAGTACCTACCTCACAGGGCTGCTGTGAGGATCAAGTGAGGTAACGATGTGAACCTGCTTTGAAAGATGAAGAATTTGGTAATATGTGCTTCCTACTATTATTAATAATGAAAACAATAATAAAGGAAGTGATATACTATTTCCAGAACAAGCATTTTAGAACCAGATGGCTTTGATTTTTAAGTCCCAAATCTCCTTTCCATGTGCAAAACCTGGGGAGAATTATTGAACTTCTCTAAGCCTCATCTTCCTCATCTGTTAAATGGATCTAATGGACCTCGTTTTCAGGGGAAAGACTAGGGAGCCTGAATCTGTCAAGCAGTTACCAGAGTGCCTAGTGCATGAGAGGTAGCCTTGAGGGTTAGCTCCCTTTCCCCTACACGACTGTCCTTCATTTTGGAGGTAAGTGAACCTAGTAAAGCCACTAGGAAGTGGCAGGCCAAGACCCTGCTCAGTATGGACCCAGCATATGCGACACCCAGAATGATGACTGGGTGCCCTGCTCCCAATGATCTGGGAGTGGCACCCCAGCCCCCCTCTGTCCCACGGCCACCAGTGGGGTCCGGAGGAGGCTACCCCACACCCAACCTTCTCCATCTGCTTCTCCAAGGAGTCCAGGGGGTGAGCGCGGGACAGCAGCTGCTTCAGGCGGCCCAGCTCCCGCTCCTTCTCCTCGCAGTCCTGCTGCCGCTGCTGCCGCTCCTGCTTCAGAGAAGTGATCTGGGCTTCGTAGCTGCTGATGGAGTCTGGCAGGGCAGGGGGCGGAGGAGGGGCAGGGTCAGTGCTTGCCCCCCACCTGCCGCCGTGGGTGAGCAGGCGGCTCCCCAACACTGATGCACTGGGCGAGGCAATTTACCGCAGCGACTACACTAAGATGGTGGGCCTGTGGAGAGACGGCCCTGGACAGTGTTAGCCTCCCTGATCGTGTCCTCAGCTGCAGAATGGGGCACTGATGACGACGCCACTGGGCTGCTAAAGGATCGAAGGAGGTGACATATGGAGGGCGTTACACTGAAGGCTGAGGGTATGATACCCGGTCCACATGTAGACCAGTAACAGGACGTACAGATACGTGTCAACACACACCAACAAAAATCAGTATCTAATATATTTATTTTCATACTTATTTCAGTGTGTACTAACATTAGAAGTAAATATTCTGCCAAATCCAAAGTTCAGCCAATAGCCAGGCAGCACACTTTATCAGGAGAACAAATGAGAATATGAGAAGAGTTCCAGTCATGGTTGAACAAAGCTGGAATGATCCATAATAGATAACTGGTCCCTTAACCTTTTTCTTCATTGTTGTGTCAAATATATTTTTACTGATTTCAGAGAGGAAGGGAGAGAGAGAGAGAGAGAATCATTGATCGGCTGCCTCCTTCACACCCCCTACTGGGGATCAAGCCCGCAACCCAGGCACGTGCCCTTGACCGGAATCGAACCTGGGACCCTTCCGTCCGCAGGCCGACGCTCTATCCAAACCAGCTAGGGTGAAAGGCTAACAATTTTAAGTGTCTCAGGTTTTAAGGATGCTGCAGGGGAAAAAGAACATCCTTCAGTTGGAACCTACAAAAGCTTGTTTATTTTGATTAATGTAATGGTACTTTTACTTACTTACTTTTATTAATGTATTTTTATTGCATGGTGTGAACTCAGTTATAGCTACAACAACCTGTAATATATCCTGAGCCCGGCCAGTGTTGCTCAGTGGTCGAGCATCAACCCATGAGCCAGGAGGTCCCAGTTCAATTCCCGGTTGGGTCACACCCGCAGGGGGGATGTGTAGGAGGCAGCCAATTGATGATTCTCTCTCATCATTGGCTTCTATTTCTCTCTCCCTCTCCCTTCCTCTCTCTAAAGTCATAAAGAATAAAAAAAGAATAAATTTGTAATATATCCTCTTAAAAAAAAAAGTTTTGCTGCCAGACCACCTGGGTTCAAATCTGTGGCTTTCTACCTGCAGAACCTTGGGCAAGTTATCTAACCCCCCTGGGCCTCAGCGCTTCCTCTGCAAAATGGAGAGAGACAACAGTTCCTACTTCACAGAAACTAGGTTATAAAGGTTAAATACTCATAAAGCACTTAGCTCAGTACCTGGCATATATGCGTTAGCCATTATTATAAACGTTGTTGTTATGATATATTCAATAAATGTTTGCCATTATTATTATCATTGTCGTTATGATGATGACTTAGGGTAGTTTTTCTTATAGGGACAGAAAGTTTCCTTTAAAATAAATGTATGTAAACCCTAGCCTGTTTGGCTCAGTGGATAGAGCATCAGCCTGTGGACTGAAGAGTCCCAGGTTCAATTCTGGTCAAGGGCACGTAACTCGGTTGCAGGTTCGATCCCCAGCCCTGGTTGGGGTACGTGTGGGAAGCAACCAATCAATGTGTCTCTCTCACATTGATGTTTCTCTCTCTCTCTCTCCCAGTCCCTTCCACTCTCTCTAGAAATCAATGGAGCCCTAGCTGATTGGCTCAGTGGATAGAGCGTCAGCCTGTGGATTGAAGGATCCTGGGTTTGATTCCGGTCAAGGGCACATATCCGGGTTGCGAGCTCAATCCCTAGTAGGAAACAGCTGATCAATGATTCTCTTCATCATTGATGTTTCTATCTCTCCCTCTCCCTTCCTCTCTGAAATCAATAAAAAAAATATTTTAGAAAAAGAATCTTAAAAAAATAAAAGCTTTCTTGAAATAAATAAAAACCAATGGAAAAATATCCTCGGGTAAGGATTAATAAAATAAATGTATGTACTTTTTTAAAAAAGTGGACCTACTTAAAGAACAAATATTAAGCAGGTAACAGGGCAAGTCATACAAGGCGACAACCACGCTGCATAAACAGTATGTGGACGCCTGAGATGCGGGACATACAGCCCCAGACGCCTGGAGGTGGAGCAGCTGTTAGCAAAGTAAACGACACGGTGGGTGGGAATTTTAGAAAGTGTGCTCTGACCAAACTGGCGTGGCTCAGTGGCTGAGCACTGACCTATGAGGCAGGAGGTCACGGTTTGATTCCCAGTGCGGGAACATGCCCAGGTTGTGGGCTCAATCCCCAGCGGGAGGCGTGCAAAAGGCAGCCACTCAATGATTCTCTCTCATCATTGATGCTTCTACCTCCCTCTCCCTTCCTCCCTGAAATCAATATAATCAATAAAAATATATTTTAAAAAAGAAAGTGTACTCTGGAAGCCAATGTCAAGGCCAGATTACAGAAGGAGACCTGTGAGAAGCTGGGGTGTCTGTCCAGGGGAGTTGTCCAGAGCCTCACTACAGCAGTGGCTGTGGAAGCAGAGTGGGCCACAGGACTGGAAGCTGTTTCAGAGACTCTGGCCTCGGACTAGAGGAGAAGCGGGAAACAGAAAAAGAAGCTGCGGGATCTGGGGCAATGGATGGTGCTCATCCCAAGTACACACAGGGAAGTCGATGCAGGTGTGTGGCAGGGGCCGGTGCGGAGGTAAGGGTGCTGGGGAGCGAAGGAGACCAGAGGGTTAGACTCCAAAGAGACAGGGCCCAACGCGGAGTCTGGAGCCCAGAGGCTCAAAGGAAGGAGCTCCCGGGAACTGAGAAGTTGCTCGTCTTCAGGGCTGATCAGTGAGGGACAAGAAATGACAGGGGGCAAGGGAACAGGAAGAGCTCAGAGCTAAACTCAGCTGGAACTGACAGAGCTGCTGCCAGGCCTGTCCGGGCTAGGCAGCCCTGCTAACCTCCCCCCCCCCCCCGCCCCCAGAGCTGATCTGACCCCTTGACCCTCTTCGGGTCACGCACTCCCCTCTGCGGGGCTGATGGAGCGTCTGCGAAGAGACCCTGCCTCACCTTTCAGGATGGCCTGCAGGGAAGCCACCTCCTCTTGGCACTGCCGCTGCACCGCAGCCACAGCCTCCGCCTTCGTGCTCTCGCTCACCTCGGCCACAGCCTTCATGGTCTCCATTTCCGCCAGGGCGCCTGCCAGCTCAGCTCGAAGTCGGCAGAGTTCCCCTGACTCGGCCTCAGCCTCAGCCTTTGCGCCCTCCTGCGGCTGGGGATCAAGCACTGTGGGGAACAAGAATCAGCCTCTCTTCCCATCACTCCAGGATCCCCAGTAACCCGGGCCACCGAACCCCAAAGTCCAGCGACTAGTAATAATGCGACCACGGTCCCGCCCCTTCCCCAGACCCGCCCGCTTACCGGGCCCCGCCTTCTTCTCAGCGGGCCCCGCCTTCTTCTCACCTAATTCGACCTGTAGTTTACAGTCCCGCCCCTTCCCCATCCCACGTTCAGCCAATCCTCTGACATGACCCCGCCCTTTCAAAGTCCCCGCCCCTTGCCCACCTGGCCCCGCCCACACCCACTCACGGGGCCCCACCTCTCAGCTGGCCCCGCCCCTTGAGCCGCCAGGCCACGCCCACCCGCCGGTGTTCCCAGACCCCGCCCCTTTCTCCCGTCTCCCCCTCACCACCCCCCACCCGCCGGCTGCTGAGCTCGGCCCCGCCTCCGGCTTTGCCGCCCCTCGCGTGCACCGACACGTCCTCACGTACCGGTCCCCGGCCGCCGTCGCCCGCCATCCTCGCCCGCGGCCGCCGGCGCAGCTGCCGCCATTGCCTCCGCGCAAACGGCGGGATCCCACACTCCCAGGTGACCGAGCTCACCGCTTCCGGGTCCTCTCGGCTGTTTCCGGATCCGCTCGGCTGTTTCCGGATCAGCCCAGCTTGAGGCTGAGGCTGGAGGTGGGGCAGGAATTGCAGAGCGTCGGCCGAAGAAGACCGTGTGGACGCCGGGCTGCGGCCCCGGGCCCCGCCCCGCTTCGCCTTCCTCCCTGGGGCGCGCTCTTCCAGGCACTGGTTCTCCCAAGCCCCAAGTTCTTTTCATAAGAAGCTTCCTAGTGTCTCCATGTGGCCTTGGAAGCTCTGCTCAGATTGCACCTCCTCGGAGATGCCCTCCGGCCTGAGCCGCGGGCGGGCGACGCTCCCGCGGTCTCTCCCGAGCGGGAGCCGGCTCCTGGCTGGACCCCTGCCGCCCTTCCGCCGCGGCCTGGCTCACCATACAGCCATTGTGGCCAGGCCTCCTGCACCTCCGCCCTCGTGGGGCGGCCCTCGGGGCAGGGCTGGGTCGGCTCCACTTTTCCGGGCGCCTGAGTCCCCGCGAGGTCAATCAGCCGCTTCAGTCCGGCTCTTGAGGTCCCCACCCCACTTTGATGTTCAGCCATTCACCGCTTCCTGCTCAGACCCCTCCCGTCCAGTGCCTCAAGTCCCTCCTCTCCTCCCTCTGCCACTGCCCAGGCCAAGCTCTTATCCGTGACCTCGCCCCTTGCACGGTAACAAGAAACTCAAACTTAGGTCCAGCGCTTTGGTTCCCCTTCTCTCAAGCCCTTCCTCCCTCTGTACGGCACACCCCAGGGGCCTGGGAGTCCTGTAAGCTCGACCTCCAAAGGACTGAGTAGCAGAATGCGTCCCCTGTTCGTCATCTCCAGGCCTAAAACCCAGCCCCAGTCGCAGTCATCTCCCTCCTGAACTTCCAAAATGCCTTCTAGCTGTACCCCGTGTGGCCTGTTGGCTCCTTGATTATCCTCAAAGCAACTAGAGTCGTCTTTGTGACACAGATCGTGTCACATCCCTGCTTACAATCTAGTTCAGTCCAATTTGAAAGTGGGCAAAGGACAGGAATAGACATTTCACTGGTGTCACAGATGGCATAAAGGCACGTGGAATGATGGTCAACACTATTAGCCATTAGGGAAAGGCAAACTAAACCACAAGTAGACATCACTACACATCGACTGGGATGGCTAAAATAAGACAGTGATAATACCAAGTGCTGGGAAGTATATAGAGAAACCGAGTTTCTCATCGATGCCTGATGGGAATGTGAAATGGTATAGCCACTCAGGAGGACAGTGTCTAACAAAACTGAACATGACCTTACGTGAACACCAAGCTTTAAACTGCAAGGTCTCAGCTCAAAAGTCACCTCCTCCGGGAGGCCTTCCCTGACCACCCCACCCAAAAGAGCCATCCCCGATCACCTGTGCACCATTAGATTACATTAGAGACTTCTCACCACCTGAAATTATTTATTGGTTAACTTGTTTATTACCTGTCCCCCTTTACCCTTCCGTGGCCCCAAAACTTGAATCAAAGCTCCAGGAGATCAGGAACCGTGTCTTTCGTGTCCCCAGCACCTAGCACAGTGTCTGAGAAATACACATCTGGTGAATCAGTGAATGAACACTCCCCTTACTGATCTCTCGGGTCTCCCTCCAATTCCCCTCCACACTGCAGCCAGGGGGAGTTTTTAGAAAGTGCAGATCTGGCCAGGTCAATGCCTGGCTTATAAATCCCCAATAGTTCACTGCCTCAGTAGCTTCTTGTCCTCTGGACTGCCTGTGTGTGTAGCATGGTTTCTTGGGAAGGGGGTAAAATCCTATATAATAAAAGGGTGATATGCAAATTGACCCTAATGGTGGAATGATCAGAACGACCGCTGTACCAGTCACTATGAGGCGCACTGACCACCTCTTGGTCCCTTTCCCCGCCAGTAGCTCCGATCACCTGATGGTGAATGGGGAAGGGGGGGTGGGTAGTGGCAGGGACAGGGCTGGCTGAGGGCAGCCAGGGAAGATGGCCCTGATGGCAGGCCAGGCCTGGGGACTGTACCTGTGCATGAATTTCATGCGCGGGGCCTCTAGTGGTGACTATAAATAAAGCTCCAGTCAACTATCAGGCTTGGGGTTTGGGGTTTATCCTGAGGCCCTTGGAGTCACTGAGGTCTGTTGAGCAGGGGAAGCATATGACTAAGACCAAGGAAGCTCTCTCTATGGCGTGTAGGTGGGAAGCAAAAGAGGTAGAAGACAGAGAGCCCCCCTACACACACACACACACACACACACACACACACACACACAATAAAAGGCCGTTGAAATGGTTCTAGTTGGGAAGGGAAGAGTCCAAAAAGGGGAGAAAGTTGGGTCTAGAAATAGCTGGGCTAGGAAATGACTAGCGTTGGTAACTGCATGGCGGGAAGAGAAAGGGAAGTTTGCTTTCACTCTTCCCACCTTCCTTCCTGTATACAACAAACCTCACCAACACCTTCTAGATGGCAGTGAAAAGACAGTAAAGGTCCCTGTTGTGGAAGAGGGGCCATGCCGCGGCGGGAGGCTCCTGAGAAGACTAACAGACACACGTTGGGATTGGGGTGAATGCTGGGAAGGAAATAAACGCTCAGGGACAGCCTCTCAGAGAAAGCCACACTTGAACTGAGACTGAGTGATGGAAAGGAGCTGTTCAGCCCTGACCGGTTTGGCTCAGTGGACAGAGCGCCGGTCTGCGGACTGAAGGGTCCCAGGTTCGATTCCGGCCAAGGGCATGTACCTTGGTTGCAGGCACATCCCCAGTAGGGAGTATTCAGGAGGCAGCTGATAGATGTTTCTCTCTCATCGATGTTTCTAACTCTCTATCCCTCTCCCTCTTCTCTGTAAAATCAATAGAATATATTTTAAGAAAAAAAGAAAGGAGCTGTTCAAAGGGGCAGAGTGTGGAGGTGGGGTGGAAGGGGATGTGGGGGGGAAGGGGAGGTGGGGGCGGGAAGTGGAGGTGGTGGAAGGGGATGTGGGGGGGAAGGGGATGTGGGGGGGAAGGGGAGGTGGGGGGAAGGGGAGGTGGGGGGAAGGGGAGGTGGGTGGGAAGTGGAGGTGGTGGAAGGGGAGGTGGGTGGGAAGTGGAGGTGGTGGAAGGGGATGTGGGGGGGAAGGGGATGTGGGGGGGAAGGGGAGGTGGGGGGGAAGGGGATGTGGGGGGAAGGGGAGGTGGGTGGGAAGGGGAGGTGGGGGTGGGAAGGGGAGGTGGTGGAAGGGGATGTGGGGGGGAAGGGGATGTGGGGGTGGGAAGGGGAGGTGGGGTGGGAAGGGGAGGTGGGGGGGAAGGGGAGGTGGGGGGGAAGGGGAGGTGGGGGGGAAGGGGAGGTGGGGGGGAAGGGGAGGTGGGGGGAAGGGGAGGTGGGGTGGGAAGGGGAGGTGGGGTGGGAAGGGGAGGTGGGGTGGGAAGGGGAGGTGGGTGGGAAGGGGAGGTGGGGGAAGGGGAGGTGGGGGGGAAGGGGAGGTGGGGGGGAAGGGGAGGTGGTGGGGAAGGGGAGGTGGGGGGGAAGGGGAGGTGGTGGGAGGTGGGGTGGGAAGGGGAGGTGGGGTGGGAAGGGGAGGTGGGTGGGAAGGGGAGGTGGTGGAAGGGGAGGTGGGGGGGAAGGGGAGGTGGTGGGGAAGGGGAGGTGGGGGGGAAGGGGAGGTGGTGGGGAAGGGGAGGTGGTGGGGAAGGGGAGGTGGGTGGGAAGGGGAGGTGGTGGAAGGGGAGGTGGGTGGGAAGGGGAGGTGGGGGGGAAGGGGAGGTGGGGGGGAAGGGGAGGTGGGGGGGAAGGGGAGGTGGGGGGGGAAGGGGAGGTGGGGGGAAGGGGAGGTGGAGCAGCCTCGCTGGTCCTTGGGGGACATGATTCCGAGGGTTTTTTAGGTCGATGAGAAGCACTGCAGGGTTCTGAGCAGAGGACTGTTGTGCTCTAGCAAGACTTTGCCCCTGAGGCAGCTGGGAAGCTAATGGCAGGATTAGAGATTCTGCTGAATGAAAGGCAAAAAAGTAAAAATAAAAAAACAAACAAAAAGTCCTACCTCCTCACCCCCTTCATTCCCCAATGCCCACTCTTCCCCTCCAGCCGCCAAAGGGAAGTGGGGCCCTGACAGATGGAGGGTCCCCTGGGGTTTGTCCTCGGCAAACAGGAAGTCACAGCCCAGTGAGGCGGCTCTGGGAACCAGCCCCTGAGAAAGCAGGCCTCCTGGGTCCCTAGCCCCTTTCCCCCCTCGAGTGACTGCAGCCGTGAGAGACACCGATAGGCACACACACGTACACCTACCGAGAGAAGGGGGGCGGGGTACACAAGCAGAAGGAAAGAAGAGGTGGGGCAGGAGGAGGAAAGAGAGAGATGGGGGACCAAGAGAGATTTCAAAGTCAGGACTCTTGGGTTCTAGTGTTCAGTGGGTGATCTCAGGCAACACCCTGGCCTTCTGTGGGCCTCAGTCTCATTTCTAAACGGTTTCCTTCTGTAGCCGCAGCAGGGCCGTCCTAGGAAAGAACTGGGAGAGAGTAGGGGATCGATCATTGGTCGCTTCTCAGGCCACTGCGGAGCCACAGGGGCAGCCTGGCGTGAGCTCAGCCATTAATTGGTGCTGTCTCATTCGCTGGGTGCCGGCTGAAAATGCCATGTGTCTATTGTCCGCTTAATCTTCATAAACAACACTCAATGGCACTATTATCACCTCCAGTTTACAGAGAGAAACGGAGGCTTAGTCAGACGAAGAAATTTAACCAAGTAGTAGAGGTGGAGGATTCAAACTCAGGTCTGCCGGATCCCACAATCTCTGGACAGGCTGGTTGTATGTATAGAAGTGACGGTGGCCCAAGAAGTATTGGTTGAGTGAGTAAATGAAGTGTGTGTGTGTGTGTGTGTGTGTGTGTGTGTGTGTGAAGGGAAATGGATTTAGAGCAGTGGTTCTCAACCTTCCTAATGCCGCGACCCTTTAATACAGTTCCTCATGTTGTGGTGACCCCCAATTTCATTGTTACAAATGGAACATAATTAAAGCATAGTGATTCATCACAAAAACAGTATGTAATTATATATGTGTTTTCCGATGGTCTTAGGCGACCCCTGTGAAAGGGTCGTTCGACCCCCAAAGGGGTCGCGACCCACAGGTTGAGAACTGCTGATTTAGAGCCTGAGGTTGAAGGAGAGGGGAGTGGAAGAAGGAGGGAGCCCCTCATTCAACAAACATTTATGGGGCACCTTCAGTGTGCCAAGCACTGTTCAGGGCACCCTGCTACAGTGGTGAACAAGACAGTGTCTGCTGCAAGGGGCTTACTCTGGTCGGGGGAACAGGAAGTGAGCGGATGGACTCCAGATCACTTCATTTCACTGGTGGTGAGTGTGGGATGGAAATGAACCAGTGTGGCAGGGAGGGGGACTTTTGTGGGTCTGGAGAGGTGCATGGGGAAGGCGGCCTGAGGCGTGACCACCCCTTCCTCCCCGAGGGGAGGGGAGGGGACTGCCCACCCGCCTCCGCAAACACCCATGGTTCAGTGCCCCCCAGCCCCCCACTTGCCCCAGCAACCCCTGCGCGGGGAAGCTGGGTGCCTCGGAGTCTGGCCACCATGCCACCTCCTCTCCTCTTCTTCTTCCTCCTCTTCCTTACTCCGGTGGGAGTCAGGCCCCAGAAATCACAGCTGGTGGAGGCTAAAGGTATGACCGAAGGGCGCAGCTGGAAGGAGCCAGGGCTGGACACCTGGGCTCGGGCTGGATGCCCTTGGCCAAGTAACTTGCCCTCTCTGAGCCTCCATTTTCTTCACTGGAAAATTCAGGCCGGGCTGAAGGATGCTGCAGGCTCATGGCCCCCAGTCGGTGGGGTACGGGGTCATTGGGTTTGTAACGCAGCCTGAGGCGTGAAGGGGGCTAGCTGCTCCTCTCCCCACCCCCTCTCTTTCCGCAGAGGGAGGCAGTGCTGTGCTGCCCTGCGTTTCCTCAGAAGGTCCCCCTGATCAGCTGGCCTGGTCCGAGGCGTGCCTGTTACAGCGGAGCCGGAGCCGGAGCCGAGGGCTGCCAGGCCTGGGCATCCAGGTGGGGGCCCTGGGCATCCTGCTGCTCATCTCCGACATCTCTGCCCAGATGGGGGGCTTCTACCTGTGCCAACAGGGGCCCCCTTCCGAGCAGGCCTGGCAGTCTGGCTGGGCCGTCAGCGTGAATGGCAGCGGTGAGGTCTGGGGTGGGGCGGGGAGGGCTGGATGAGAGGAGGGCAGCCCTGCGTGGACGGACGGACGGACGGAGGAGGGTCCGGAGGGTGGGGCTGGAAGGCCTGAGGACCCAGCAGGAAGCCAGTTGTAAGTGGCTCCTGCAAATGCCTCCGGTTTTGTGACTTCAACACTGAACTGCTCCGTATCTCTCTGTCTCGTTTCTCTCTGAGACGCGGCTCCTCTGTGTCTCTCTGGATTCCTGTTTCTGTTTACCTCTGTCTTTCTGGGTCTCTGGGTCTCTCTGCCTCTCCTGGATGTCTCCGTATCTGGTTCTGGGTCTCTTCCCAGGGGAGCTGTTCCGTTGGAAGGCTTCAAACCTAGACGGCCCAGGCTGCGACCTGGGGAACAGGTCCTCAGAGGACCCCAGGCCCTCCCCTGATGGCCTCACAAGCTCCCAGCTCTATGTATGGGCCACAGATCACGCTGAGAGTTGGGAGGTAGACCCTGCATGTGCCCCTCCTAACCGCAGTTCAAACCAAGGTAAGGTGCTAGGGAAATGCCAGCAAGTGAGGGGGCCAGGGATGGAGGATGGTGATTGGGAATGGAGGGCTGGTTTGTGGGGGAGGAGACTCTAAGGCCTACACTAGGCTTGGCTCTCCTTGCCCCAGACCTCACAGTGGACCCTGGCTCCACACTCTGTCTGCCCTGTGGGGTGCCTTCTGCTTCCGTGGCCAGAGGACCCATCTCCTGGATCCACGTGCACCCCAGAAAGCCCAACATCTCGTTGCTGAGCCTCAACCTGAGTGAGGAGGCTCCCGTCAGAGAGATGTGGGTCCCGGGCACCCTCAGGGGAGGGGCCGCTCTGTGGCTGCGTCAGGCCACAGCTCGAGATGCTGGCACCTATCATTGTTACCATGGCAACACGACCATCGAGATGCAGCTGAGAGTCACTGCCCAGTCAGGTAGGGTACCTCCCAATGGTGGGGCCCGTGTGCAGGGCTATTGGGGAGAACTGGAAGCCAGCCCACCTTGGCTCCTCTTGGCTGGGATGGCCTGCGCCTGAGACCCAACCCCTACCCTGAGCACTGCCGCCACCTCTTCGCTCCTTGCTTCCAAGATACTGCTGTTCTGGGTCTCCTCCTCCCACCGGCTGCTCCTCCCGTCAGCTTTGGTAGAGCCTTCCTCCCCCACTCCCCACCGTTGGAGCCCTGAGCCCTCTTCTCATCCCTGTTCACACTCTCTCGTTCTTGTCTGCCCTCTGCCTAGGGGACCTCCGTTACTCCCTTGGCTCCTTGGACCCCCAGGCCTTGGTGACGGCTTCTAGGCTCCATACCCCTACCCCCGCCACCTCCTGGGGTTGCCGTTGGATGTCCCGTGGACACTGTAGCTCCACATGTACAAAAAAATGAGTCTCCTGGGCGACCCTGTGGGAGTGAAGAACATCACACCTTGCCCACATGCCAAAACCAGGAGTCTGGGCATCCTTCCTTTGCCTTACCCCACCCATCAAGTTTGTCACGGTGTTCTGCCCATTTTCTTCCCTGATACAATCCGACCCTGCTACCCTAAACCGTTCTCAAACTCCGTCTCGACTCCCACTCCAAACGTACCCCGGCACCTTGCTGCCTCCCACCTTCAACTGTGTGAACTCAACTCTGGCCTCCGCCTTGACTGTGGCGGTCCTTCCCCGCAGCAGGAAGCTGGTCCTCATCACCTTGACCCTCACATGTCATGGTTTGCTTCCGAGATACTCACTAGACACTGGGCCAGGCTCTGAGGCACAGCCCGGGCGTCAGAGAAAAGGAGGGGGGCCCTCCTTGTCGCGTGGGACCTCAGGGTCAGTGTCCTGCCCTGCCCCCCGGGTTTAGGGCCTTTTCAGGTCTTGAGGCTGGGCAGTAAGATGCCAGCCCTGGTCCTGGTCTCATAGCTCCTCCCCCCCAGCTGTACGGCAGTGGCTGCTGGAGGCTGGTGGCTGGAGAGTCCCTGTCACGACACTGGTTTACCTGATCTTCTGCATGGGTTTGGTGGCGAGCTTTCTCTCTCTGCGAAGAGGTGAGTCATGTACGCCATCTCCCTCAGGAGAGCCACACTGGCCATCTTACACCGTCTCCTCCCCCACCACAGACTTTACAATCCTGCCCCCCACTCCCCCTCTAAGTGCCCTCCAGACTTCCTCAGCCCCTTGGAATTTGAACTCCCAGCTCCTCCCTTGGCCCAAGCGCCCTCCCCAGCACCCCCAAAATCTTCACCCAGCCAAGGAGCTCTTCCTCTCTGATCTTTCATTCACTCCCACCAGCCCTGACCCGGAGGAGGAAAAGGCAGCGAATGACTGATCCCACCAGGAGGTAATGACGCGGATGCCCCTGCCCCCCAGTATCCGGCTCCTGCACTTTCACTCAATGCTTTGCTTGCTGTTTCCTCTGCGGAGGGCGCCTTTATCTCTGCGGTGGAAATGCCGCCCAACCTTCCAAGCCCAGCTCCAAAGCTACCTCTTCTGTGAGGTGACCCCAGAGCCCTCTCTCAGGCTGCAGTGACCCCAGACCCCTCTCTCAGGCTGCAGTGACCCAGGGCCCTCTCTCAGGAGGCAGTGACCCCAGGGCCCTCTCTCAGGCTGCAGTGACCCAGAGCCCTCTCTCAGGCTGCAGTGACCCCAGGGCCCTCTCTCAGGCTGCAGTGACCCCAGGGCCCTCTCTCAGGCTGCAGTGACCCCAGGGCCCTCTCTCAGGCTGCAGTGACCCCAGGGCCCTCTCTCAGGCTGCAGTGACCCCAGAGCCCTCTCTCAGGCTGCAGTGACCCCAGAGCCCTCTCTCAGGCTGCAGTGACCCAGACCCCTCTCTCAGGCTGCAGTGACCCCAGGGCCCTCTCTCAGGCTGCAGTGACCCCAGAGCCCTCTCTCAGGCTGCAGTGACGCCAGAGCCCTCTCTCAGGCTGCAGTGACCCCAGGGCCCTCTCTCAGGCTGCAGTGACCCCAGAGCCCTCTCTCAGGCTGCAGTGACCCCAGAGCCCTCTCTCAGGCTGCAGTGACCCCAGAGCCCTCTCTCAGGCTGCAGTGACCCCAGAGCCCTCTCTGCGGGCTGCAGTGACCCAGAGCCCTCTCTGCGGGCTGCAGTGACCCAGGGCCCTCTCTGCGGGCTGCAGTGACCCAGAGCCCTCTCTGCGGGCTGCAGTGACCTCAGAGCCCTCTCTCAGGCTGCAGTGACCCAGAGCCCTCTCTGCGGGCTGCAGTGACCTCAGAGCCCTCTCTCAGGCTGCAGTGACCCCAGGGCCCTCTCTCAGGCTGCAGTGACCCAGGGCCCTCTCTGCGAGCTGTCCTGGGACCGAGGAGCTGACTACAAGTGACCACCTTCTAATCTCTGAGGGCCTGGCCTGCATCCTGAGTGTGTCTCCCAGGCCCCTCCAGGCCAGGCCTCCCGCAACCCCCCTTCCTCCTCCAGGTTCTTCAAAGTGACGCCTCCCCCGGGCAGCGGGGCCCACAGCCAGTACGGGAACGTGCTCTCGCTTTCCACGCCCACGGCTGGCACAGGTAGGAGGCCGGGCCGGGTCTCCAGGGCTGGGGCCCCCTCCCCGCCCCCTCCCCGCCCCCTCCGCCCCCAGAGCTCCCAGCCCCCCAACCAGCGGAGTCCCGGGCAGATGTGAGCCCCGCCCTTTTACCAAGGCCCGCCCCCGGGACTCGGCCCAAAGTTCTGTTCCAAGAACAGAACCGCCCCGGACCTGGAGGCCGCGCCCCTGGGTTCAGATCCGTGCCCAGCCTCGGCGCCCTCCCGCCGCCCGGAGCATCCTCGCCGCCGCCCCGCGCGGACCTCAGCCCTGACCCCACGTCTGCGCCCCCCTCGCCAGGTCGCTCCCACCGGTGGGCTGCAGGCCTGGCCGCCGCCGTCCAGCCCTACGGCGGGAACCCGTACAACGAGGTGCAGGAGGCCGGAGCGGCGGGGTCCCGGAGCCCGACGGGGGCAGCTGGTGATGGTGCGGGGGTCCTTCCTCCCTGTGGGGGTGTCGGAGTCCTCTGTCTGCGGCAGGAATAGTGAACTGGGGTCCGGAGACAGGGTGACGCGGTCCCACCCCTGTCCCCAAATCCCAGGCGCAGAGGAAGAAGACGGGGAGGCCTATGAGGAGCCGGACAGTGAGGAGGGCTCCCAGTTCTACGAGAATGACTCCCACCTGGGGCAGGACCAGCTCTCCCAGGGTAAGACTGCCCCCCCCGCCCCCCCGCCCCCACCTCCTCAGCGCGGGCTGTGGACCCCCGCTGGACCCCCTCCCTCTCCGCCAGATGGCAGCGGCTATGAGAACCCGGAGGACGAGGCCGTGGGTCCTGAGGAAGAAGACTCCTTCTCCAATGGTAATTTGAGGTCCCCCTGGAGCCTCAGAGATTTGGGGGGACCCACGGAGCCCCTACAGGGCAGGAGTGGTCCCTGCAATTCTCTTTTTTCCTGCAGCATCTGAGTTGTATGAGAACGAGGATGAGGAGCTGGCCCAGCCAGCGGCCAGGACAAAAGGTGGGTGTGTGTGAGGATGGGCACGTTCCTGAGAGCGTGAGTGGTGGTGCTGGTGGTGCTGGTGGTGTGTGTGACTCGGAGGCCAGAAGCAAGAGTGACTCCCCTCTCCCTTCTGCAGACTTCCTGAGCCCGCCTGGGACTGCCTGGGACCCCAGCCGGGAGGCAACATCCCTTGGTGAGAAATGCTTAGGACCTGCCCAGACTGGGTTGACCTGGTCTCAGCTCTAATTCCAGGCAGGACCTTGACTTTGCTTTGACCCCAAACCCAAGCCCAATCCTGATCTTGGATTTGACCCTTACCTATAACCTCAGCACCTCCCCCACCCCTAATCTTGACTCCAGTCTCTGGCCCATCCCTACCCACGAACATCAACCCTGGTCCCAATCCAATTCCAGCCTGGACTTTGACCTCCCCCCTCACCTCAGCCCCAGTGCAGACCTTAGGTTTGACCCAGCTCTCGCCTCATGACTCTAACTTGGACTCTTTCCAATTCTGTTCTTAACTATTTCTCTGACCATGACCATGATCTAACCCATACCTGACTGAACCCTAAGATTAACAAGGACCCCAAACCTGATGCTGACCCTAATCACTCCTTCCTAGTACATCATGGGTCAAGCCTTCCACCTCTCCCTGCCCCTCAGGCTCCCTCCATATCTTAGGCTGCACTTACCTTCCCCAAACCCCAACACGGCTCCCAAACCTCCAACTCTCCATCTCCCGCCCACACAGGGTCCCAGTCCTATGAGGATATGAGGGGGATCCTGTATGCAGCCCCCCAGCTCCGCTCCGTTCGGGCCCAGCCTGGTCCCAGTCATGAGGAAGGTGGGTGCTTCTGCTGCTGCCCCCTGCTGTCCTCTGAGGCTGACTCTCCCAGCCTCCTCCCAGCTCTGCGTTTCACTCCTCCCTGGTCCTAACTAGATGCAGATTCTTACGAGAACATGGATAATCCTGACGGGCCAGAACCAGCATGCGGAGGAGGGAGCCACAAGGGGACCTGGAGCACCCGCTGATTCCCTTCAGGTAAGCCAGGAGCTGCCCTCTGTGGTGGAGGGAGATGATGAGCAGGGATGGAAGTGGGGTTCTGGCACTCAGGGCGGGAGAAGAAAACGTGTTCCCACGGCCTGGTGGGCAAGGGGAAGGCTCCTGGACTCTTCCCCATCACAGTTTCTTCTGCGTATACTGGGCCTCCTCAGGTTCCTGAGATCCACACCTGACTGAAATCTGGGGACCCAAAGCAGATGATGTCAACCTTGAGCGACGCTGCTCAGGCTGTGTACCTGTGTGTGTTTGTGTACACAAGTGAAACGTCAGTCCCGTTTGCACTGCCCAAATAAACTCCATGAGCTGTTCCAGTCCTGTGATGTAGTGCCCCGTGTGGGAGGGGAAGGGAGGGCGGGGACGGTGCATTCCCATCCTCTCTCAAATCCAGGAGAGGGGGGAGAGCTGCATCTTGGGCCCAACAGGGCCTTTTCCTTCCTATGTCTTGGCTACCCCATCTCCCCTCCTTGCCTGCCATTCCCACCATCAGTTGTTCAGTCATTGTTCGTTCAGCACTTGTATGCTGGGTGTGCAGTGAAAAGGAAGCAATCCAGGAACTGGCGGTCATCACTGACGTTTATTGAACATCTATTATGTTCTTTAATCAGTTAACCTAGTTAATCTTTACAGTGACCTCCCCAAGTTATTGAGCACTTATGTGCCAGGATTGTATTAAAGTATGTCACATATTTTATGTATGTATTATGTGTGCGTGTGTTTATGTATATTAGCTAATTTTATCTTCACAAACATCCCTATTTCATAGATGAGGAAACTGAAGCAGAGAAGCTAAATAACATGCTCAAGGCTTGCCTAGTTCGTAAGAGCCGGGCCCTGGACCTGAACTCTGGCAGTCTGATTCTAAAGCCTATACTCAGTCTTTTTAAAAATATATTTTTATTGATTCCAGAGAGGAAGGGAGAGGTAGAGAGAGATGGAAACATCAATGATGAGAGAGAATCATTGATTGGCTGTCTCCTGCACGCCCCACACCGGGGATTGAGCCCACAACCCGGGCATGCGCCCTGAGCGGGAATCGAACCGTAACCTCCTGGTTCATAGGTCGACGCTCAACCACTGAGCTATGCCAGCTGGGTGAGCCTATACTCAACCTTGACATTCTCCCTTCCCAGGTGCGATTCTGCAGGTGGGAAACTGGGTGCCAAGGGTCAACTAACATGTCTAAAGTCACACAACTAGCACCTCACAGAGCTGGGTCCGCGTCCAGAAATCTGGCTGCCATTTTAGCCACTGTGCCCACCACCTGATCAACTGCCTACTTCTGATATAAACCACGAGCAAAAAGGCTTCTAGAACTAAATGTCTCCAGGCCCTGAAACCATTATGTAGCAAGCTCCGCCACACCCAGATTCTTTTCTCAGGCGAGGGTAGAATCAGCTACGGAGACTCCTGGCGTCTCCTGCCAGTCTCCCCGGCTCCAGCGCTCTTCCCAAGCCCAGGACTGGCTGAAACGCAGTCCTGCTTCTGCTTAGGATGTGTGGATGTCTTTGCAAGACTGACTAGACCTTTCAGTATCTACAGTTTTATTTCTGGAATTACTTTTCCTAACGTACCAGTTCTTTCTTCCTAATGTCCTATTTTTGCTTTAGAGACCCTATTCCTTCTTTGCCTCTGACCCTTTACAACTTACATTAACACTGTTATTATGCACCAGGCATTAGTCTAAGGAATGCTTTATGGGAGCATCTCATTTCATCTCTATAACCTCTTATGAGGAAGGTACGCTAAAATTAGTGTCAATATACAGCTAAGAGCCCTAACCAGTTTGGCTCAGTGGATGGAGCGTCGGCCTGCAGACTGAAAGGTCCCAGGTTCGATTCCGGTCAAGGGCATGTACCTCGGTTGTGGGCACATCCCCAGTGGGGGGTGTGCAGGAGGCAGCTGATCGATGTTTCTCTCTCATCAATGTTTCTAACTCTATCCCTCTCCCTTCCTCTCTATAAAAAAATCAATAAAATATATTTAAAACTTTTTAAATTATATATATACTAGAGGCCCGGTGCACAAAAGTTTGTGCACTCGGGGGGGAAGGGGGGCCCCTCAGCCCGGCCTGTGCCCTCTCGCAGTCTGGGACCCCTCGGGAGATAACGACCTGCTGGCTTAGGCCTGCTCCCGGGTGGCAGAGGGCAGGCCCAATCCCTAGGTGCAGCCCCTGGTCGGGCTCAGAGCAGGGCCGATTGGGGATTTGGGGCGCTGCCCCCTGTCATGCACAGAGCAGGGCGGATTGGGAGGTTGCGATGCCACCCTCAGTCACGCTCAGGGTAGGGCCGATTGGGGGGTTGGGGCACTGCCCCCTGTCACACTCAAGGCAGGATCAATAGGGAGGTTGCGGAGCCACCCCATCAAGCACAGAGCAGGGCCGATCAGGGGGTTGGGGCGGTGCCCCCTGTCACGCACAGAGCAGGGCCCATCAGAGGGGTTGGAGCTCCGTACCCTGTCATGCACAGAGCAGGGTTGATCAGGGGGTTGGGGAGCTCCCCCCTGTCACACACAGAGAAGGGCCCATCAGGGGGTTGGGGAGCTTGCCCCTGTCACTCACAGAGCAGGGCCCATCAGGGGGTTGAGGAGCTCCCCGCTACCACTCACAGAGTAGGGCTGACAGGGGAGTTGGGGCACCGCCCCCATCACACACAGAGTAGGGCCGATCAGGGGGTTTGGGCGCCGCCCTCTATCACCCACAGAGCAGGGCCGATCAGGGGGTTGGAGCGCCGCAGCCTGTCACACACAGAGCTGCAGGGCGATCAGGGGGTTGGGGAGCTCCCCCCGTATCAGGCACAGAGCAGGGCTGATCAGGAGGTTGGGGCGCCTTCCCCTGTCACAAACAGAGCAGGGCGGATAGGGAGGTTGTGGCTCCGCCCCCTGTCACACACAGAGCCGCAGGGTGATCAGGGGGTTTGGGCGCTGCCCCCTGTCACACTGATCCCGGTGCTGGGAGGCATATTACCCTTTTACTATATAGGATAGAGGCCTGGTGCATGGGTGGGGCTGGCTGGTTTGCCCTGAAGGGTGTCCTGGATCAGGGTGGGGGTCCCCACTGGAGTGCCTGGCCAGCCTGGGTGAGGGGATGATGGCTGTTTGCAGCTAGTCACACACCCTTCAGGGTGGGGGTCCCCACTGGGGTGCCTGGCCAGCCTGGGTGAGGGGATGATGGCTGTTTGCAGCTGGTCACACACCCTTCAGGGTGGGGGTCCCCACTGGGGTGCCTGGCCAGCCTGGGTGAGGGGCTGAGGGCTGTTTTCAGGCTGACGGGTGACTGAAGCTCCCAACTGCTCCTTTTTTTCTTTTTCTTTTTTTATTCTGGGCCAGCTTTAGCTCTGGCTCCAGCTCTGAGGCCTCTGCTGCTGAAATCAGGTATCTGGTTGTTTGGGTTCTATAATTGAAACAATGTATAACTCCAGCTCTGAGATTCCAGGCTCACTGAAAGCAGGTTTCTGGGTTTTTGTTTAGCTTCTATATTTGTTACAATGTTTCTTAATCTGCAAGCTCAGAGGCCGGCAAGGCAGGGAACGTTGGAGTCCTCCGTCACTGAAGCAAGCAAGCCTCATGTTAGTTTCAAGCTGCCTGGCTGCCAGCCGCCATCTTGGCTGGCAGTTAATTTGCATATTGCCCTGATTAGCCAATGGGAAGGGTAATAGTCGTACACCAATTACCATGTTTCTCTTTTATTAGATAGGATATTGCTAAGAGGATCGAGGTACAGAAAATTAATCAATTGTAACTGACCTTAGGCAATATACCTCAACTCAATGACCCTCAGTTTCCCAATTATATAATAGTGGTGAGAAGAGGCAAGGCCTGGTTCTGTACATGGGGTGGATGCTCCCATGGCAGTGTCACCATGGAAGGTTTCTTTGGCATCTGTGTTTCCTGTCTGCAGGAGCCCCATGAGTTACCTGCCCCCCACAGCCACCCCTGGGGCAGCTTGCCTTGGCTTCTGCCATAGTCTTACAGGCTATGCAGGTTTGACCACTTTATTCATGAGCTTCTCGGAGCAGGTTTTTGCACCTGAGGTTTGGTCTGAATCCAGGTTCATACTCTGATTTGCTGCCGTGACTATTCCCCTCCACTGCCCGCTGGGTGGCTTGCTCCCATGTTGCACCCCGAGGCAGGTGCGTGGATCTTTTTCTCTGTCTTCTGTCTTCTGTGCCTGGAAGGGACAGCCTCTTCTCAGTTCTCAGCCTTGCGCAGTGCATTCACTCTCAGCTCTCTGCTGTCCCAGGCCTCCACCTTGACCTCTGTCCCCATGTGAGGGCGAAACTACAGTCCTAGAGATCAGCTTCCCCGGGACTGCTGGACTTCAACCCCCCTCACTGTTGTGGCTTTGCTTTCCTTCTCTATTTTTAGCATCATGAAGATTCTGTCTTGCTTTTGAGCTCAACTATCTATCTATCTATCTATCTATCTATCTATCTATCTATTACATATATATTATATATAATTTGGCCCTAGCCTGTTTGACTCAATGGATAGAGTGTTAGCCTGAGGACTGAAGAGTCCCAGGTTCAATTCTGGTCAATGGCATATGCTCGGGTTGCTGGCTCGATCCCCACTGGAGGGCATGCAAGAGGCAGCCAATCAATGTTTCTCTCTCATCATTGATGTTTCTATCTCTCTACCCCTCTGCCGGGAGCCGGTCCATCCTTGCTGTTTCAAGGGGCCTGGCATATATGGCATACTGTTCTTAATATGTTTGCTCACCTCTTGGCACTATGTGTTTTAACCAAGGTCACCTCTCTGAAAAAAGTTGTTTCCCCAGGTAGGGAGATAAGAAACGCCCTAACCTTTGGAATAGAGATTGATAGGATTGGAATCAACTGGTATAAATACAGATGTAACAAGACAACAGGACACAGAACCTAGATACAGAACCTAGAGACAGAAGAACTTCGCTGGAGAGAACATGGCAAAAGATCCTGGACTGAACCTGACTACAGAAATTGGCGAGAGAACCTGACTAGAACCTCTCCAGCGAAGTTCTGGTTAGGATCTCCAGCCAGGTTCTGTGTCCATGCTCTCTTGCTAGGTTCTCCAGCCAGGTTCTGTCCAGGTTCTCCAGCCAGGTTCGGTCACCAGGTTCTAGTCAGGTTCTCTTGCCAATTTCTGTAGTCAGGTTCAGTCCAGGATCTTTTGCCATGTTCTCTCCAGCGATGTTCTTCTGTCTCTAGGTTCTGTGTAGGTTCTGTGTCTAGGTTCTGTGGCCAGTTTCTGTCCAGGATCTTTTGCCATGTTCTGTCTCCAGGTTCTGTCTCTAGGTTCTGTGTCTAGGTTCTGTCTTGTTACATCTGTATTTATACCAGTTGATTCCAATCCTATCAATCTCTATTCCAAAGGTTAGGGCGTTTCTTATCTCCATTCCAGGGAGTAAAGATTATGTAGCTTAAGCATGATTGTTCATAGTTAAAGTGATTAATTACCCGCCTGGCACTTAGTTAAGGGGTTTTATTCCCTCCCTAACTTCAGGGGAAAATCCCTACCTGGGGAAACAACCTTTCTCTGAGAGGTGACCTTCGTTAAAACACATAGCACTAAGGGGAGCAAACATATTAAGAACAGTATGCTATATACGCCAGGTCCCTTGAAACGTATGCTGTGCAGATGTTTCTTTCCTGCAGCGACTGTGTCAAGCAGCAAGGATGGACTGGCTCCCGGCACCCCTCTCCCTTCCTCTCTGAAATCAATAAAAATATATTCTTTTAAAAAAATTAAAAAATGCAAAAATTAAAAAAATAAGTAAAAATATATCTTTGTTGATTTTGCAGAGGAAGGGAGAGGGAGGGAGGGATAGAAATATCAACGATGAGAGAGAATCATTGCTCGGTTGCCTCCTGCATGCCCTCCACTGGGATGGATCCCGCAACCCAGGCATGTGCCCTGATGGGGAATTGAACCTCAACTTCCAGGTTCATAGGTCCACTCAGCCACACCGTCCAGGCAGAGCTCAACTATCTTTAAAAAAGAAAGCATGACTTCTTATATTTTGTGTAGTGTATGTTTGGAGTGTGGGTGGTGGCACATGAACCTCCAGCGTTTCTTTGGGCTTCTGTCTTGAACACAGTCCCCATGGCAAAAAGTAAAAAATAAAAAAATACAAATCCTAGGTCGAGCTTAGCAGTCATACCCATACCGTCCCCGTCGGCTAAAACAAGCTCTCCGGCATTGCCATAATCCTTGCCGTTCCCTATTACCCATCATCTGGGCTGCTTCGTTCCTTAGATTCCCTGCCTGTGTCTGACGCGTTTGGGCACGTGACTCCTGGTGAAAGCATCCTGCCTTCTTGAGAGTGAATCCACGCCCCAGTCTTCTCTGTGTCTCGGGTACCCAGCCAGGGGATGGCAAAGATCAGAAGCTCAGGAAACGAGGGAGGGAGGAGTGGATGAAGGCCTGTGCAAAGTCCTGAGACTCGGGGTGCGGGCAGCTGAGGAACAGAGGCGTGGCCGCTCCAGCCCAGGCACTGGGATCAGACTTTGAGTTCAAATCCCCTTTCTGGACTGCGTGGCTCAAGCTCTTTGTGCTGCAGCTTCCTGGTCTGTCAAATAGGGATGATCATTGCAGCTACCTTAGTGCGTCTCTGTAAAGCACACGACAGTGGCACAGTCAGCACTCAAACTGTAACCGTTATTTATTTATTTACTTACTGATTTATTTGCTAGTGGCCTGGCGCACGGATTCGTGCACATTGAAAGGAAATAAATTAGAAGATGGCCAGCGGGGCTGGACTGGGTGAGACGGGCCGGATACACCCTGGAGCCAACGTCCTGTGGTCCCTCCCCAAGCCGGCTGCCTTGGCTCGAAGGGCATCTGGGGAGTGAATGGGGTCCCTCTGGCAGGTGGGGTCCCTCAGCCTGGCCTGGGGGGATTGGGCCGAAACCGGCTCTCTGACATCTCTTGAGGAGTCCCAGAGTGCGAGATGGCACTCTGCAAAGTTGCTGTCGCTTGGCAGCTCCTGCATCGAGCATCTGCCCCCTGGTGGCCAGTGCATGTCATACCTACTAGACAGTCGATGGTCGCTTAGCCTTTATATATATAGATAGAATAGAGGCCTGGAGCACAAAATTTATGCGCGGGTATGGTCCCTAGGCTTGGCCTGTGATCAGGGCCATCTTCCCCAGCTTCCTGCAGCCGGCTCTGCCCGCCGCCGCCATCCATCCCCGGTTCCCTGTTCACCATCAGGTGATCAGTGCCTGATGGCCGGGGGAAGGGACTGGGAAATCGGCTGTTCCCCCGCACTTGCCGGCCGCCCCCCACCAAGTGGCCATCAGGCGATCAGAGCCTGCCGGCCGGGGAAAGGGACCAAGAGGTGGTCAGTGCGCCTCATGGTGACTGGTCCAGAGGTTGTTCTGGTCGTTCTGCTGTTAGGGTTAATTTGCATGTTACCCTTTTACTATATAGGACTAGAGGCCCGGTGCACAAATTCGTGCATGGGTGGGGTCCCTCTGGGTGGCCTGCAGGGATTGGGCCAAAACCCTCAGTCTAACGCTGCCTGCAGCTCCTACCTGCTGCCCCTGCTCATCCTGGCCCCACTGTGCCTGCCACGGGCTCAAGCCCAATCAGTCTTGATTGGAGAGGCTTGCACTGCTGCAGCAGCGCTCACCAGCCATGAGCCCTGGGTCTGGTGCCCTCCCAAGGGGAGTGACCTGTGGGATCAGGCTGAAACTGGCTCTCCAACATCCCCCGAGGGGTCCTGGATTGCGAGAGGGCACAGGCCAGGTGGAGGGACTCCACCGTTGCATGAGATCGGGCTGGGGAGGAATTGCAGGAGGGCTCCAGGGCGTGTCCAGCCCATCTTACTCAGTCCTGATTGGCTGGACCCCAGCAGCAAGCTAACCAACCAATCAGAGCATCTGTCCCCTAGTGGTCAGTGCACATCATAGTGACTGGTCGACCAGTTGACTGCCCCCTGTGGTCAGTGCATGTCATAGTGAGCAGTTGAGCAGCCTCAGCATATCATTAGCATATTACGCTTTGATTGGTTGTTCAGTTGTTCTGCAGTTTGGTCTATTTGCATATTACCCTTTTATTATTGGGACTAGAGGCCCAATGCACAAAAATTTGTGCACTCTGGGGCGTCCCTCAGCCCAGCTTGCACCCTCTTGCAGTCTGGGACCCCTTGGGGGATGTCTGACTGATGGTTTAGGCCAGCCGTGGGCAAACTACGGCCTGCGGGCCGGATCTGGCCCGTTTGAAATGAATAAAACTAAAAAAAAAAAAGACCATACCCTTTTATGTAATGATGTTTACTTTGAATTTATATTAGTTCACACAAACACTCCATCCATGCTTTTGTTCCAGCCCTCCGGTCCAGTTTAAGAACCCATTGTGGCCCTCGAGTCAAAAAGTTTGCCCACCCCTGGTTTAGGCCCACTCCCTGGGGGGATTTGGCCTAAGCTGGCAGTCAGACATACCTCTGGCAGCCCGGGAATCCTCAGGGGATGTTTGATTAACTGCTTAGGCCTGCGGGGAGCAGGCCTAAGCCATTAGGCGGACATCCTTAGCGCTGCTGAGCGGCACTCCCCTTGTGGAAGCGCACTGACCACCAGGGGGCAGCTCCTGGTTGAGCATCTGCCCCCTGGTGGTCATAGTGACCAGTTGTTCCCAGTCATTTGGCCATTAAGGTCAATTATGCATATTACCCTTTTATTATATAGGATAGGAAGGGAGAGCGATTGAAAGAGAGAAACATCAATTTATTGTTCAACTTATTTAAGCATTCATTGGTTGATTCTTTTATGTGCCCGGACCAGGAACTCTACCCACAGCCTTGGCATATTGGGACGATGCGCTAACCCGGCCCAGGGCTTAACCATTACTATTATTTGGCATTTATTAAGGGCCTACTATGTGCCAGGAGTCAGAGGGCATGCAGACCATTCAGATTGGGGCTTCTTTCCAGACAGGTCTCTACCCAGGAGGAAGCCATACCCAAAGCTTCTCCACTTCCCGTGCTAAGGAAGACCTGCTTTTATAACAGGGGCTGGACCACTTACAGCTCCCAAGCAAGATTTAGGGAGGTGACTTGGGGAAGCTGCAGGCACTTAGGGCCATGCCCAGCTTCCCTCGTTTGCAGTGGCCTCCCAGAAGGACCCAAGGCTGGCAGAAGGGCTTTGGGTGCCATCCCTCTGTTTCTGGCCCGGCTATGAAGAGTGGCTGAAGGTTTCCTGGGAGTGGGAGGTCCTCGGTGTCCCCTCTGCCAGAGCCTGGAGCCTTCGTTCCCTGGGAAACAGCCCTACCTGCTGGGGGAGTGTGCCTTTAGCCCTGGCCTGGGCGATGTGCATGGAGGATTTGAGGTGTAGGCTGACCAAGTTGGGGTATCTGAGCGGGAGATCAGTGTGGCGAAGCAGGTGAATGGGATAGGATGCGAGTGGTGGTTGCGTCCTGGATGGATGTGTGGAGTACATGTTATGTGAACAGTGTGTGTGGGAGAGGCAGGTAGTATTGAGTGTGTGCTGTGTGGGTATCACCTATGCAGTGTCGTGTGGGATGTGTGGTGTGAGGTGTCAGGGGTCATGCAGTCGGAGGTGATATTGGAGCTGTGACGTGTTGAAGGCGTGTGTGTGCTGTGTTTTGGATGCATGTGGTGCAGGAATTGTGAGTAAGATAGATACGTGGAGGACATGTAGCCTCTGGGGTGTGCAATGTTGTTGGTGGGTTCTGGGGAAATACAATGAGAAAACAAAATCTTCTCCCAACCCAGAAACCCTCTGTGCAGATGTAGGAGAGACAGAAAACATTAAAAGAATAAATAAATAAGCATTAAATCAGAATGGATGCACATCACAGCAACCCACTAAGAGATTGCAGAGGCAGAAAGACATTCACCTTTTACATGGGCAAACAGGTACAACCCAGCATCCTGTTTTTTGCTGTTGTTTTTTCCAATATGAGGCTTTTATTGCATCTTTGAAATATTGCAAAGGAGTGTGAGAAATCGTTGGGCACCTGGGTGTTTCTGTAGCTGGTCAACTTAGATCTCACTCAGCAGCCTGCTGAACTGTTCCTTTTTCAGAAACATAGATGCCAGCCCAAATGTTTCTGATATCCGTGTTTTTAACGGTTGTGGCTTGCTGAATCAACGCAGCTGAACTTGATACAAGTTCAATGTCATTTCCTTCAAGAATCAACTATCTTTCGGGGACTGAGATACTGAACGAGCAACGCCTGACCTCACCAGAACCCTGCGGATGTTTTTTCACCCAAGAACTTTCTGATTTCGACAGGAGAACCATTCTCCTGAACAACAGCATTGGTGGGGAAGTGAGCACACGGGCCTCATTCTGTACCGGAAGCTCCGGGTAACGCCCTGATCATGTTCTGGACGTGACTGCAGGTCGTGTGCTCGGTAGCCGGTTCCCTTCTATTTCCCCGCCATTTGTAAACATGGAGCCGCTTCTTTTTCTTCCGGGGAGACTGAGCTCTATACCGATGAGACTGAAGGCCCTCCGCAGGGTGCCTGTGAGGCCCTCCGCAATCGCTGTGCGTCCCTGCAGGGCGACGTCCACATTTTCTGGGATGCCAGCAGTCTGACTGCTGACAATGGTCTTCATCCTCGCAGTAGATGCGGTGAAGAGCCATCACCCTGTTTTTAAAATTTTTATTTATTGATTTTAGAGAGTGAGAGGCTCCACTTATTTATGCATCCATTGGTTGATTCTTTTTGTTGTTTTTTTTTTTTAAAAAATATTTTTTATTGATTAAGATATTACATATGTGTACCCTCTACCCCCCCTCTCCCCGCTCACCCCCTCACCCCCCCCCCCCCCGTTGTCCGTGTCCATTGGTTAGGCCTATATGCTTGCATATAAGTCCTTTGGTTGATCTTTCCCCCTTGCCCCCACCCTCCCCTACCTTCCCTCCAAGGCCCGACAGTCCAATCAATGCCTCTCCGTCTCTGGATCAGTCCTTGTTCATCAGTTTATGTTGTTCATTATATTCCACAAATAAGTGAGATCTTGTGGTATTTATCCGCTCTCCAGTTCCATCCATGCTGTGGCAAATGGTAAGAGTTCCTTTTTCTTCTTCCTCTTCTTAAAGAATACCTTTCAGCATTTCATATAATGCTGGTTTGGTGGTGATGAACTCCTTTAGCTTTTTCTTATCCGTGAAGCTCTTTATCTGACCTTCCATTCTGAATGATAGCTTTGCTGGATAAAGTATCTTGGTTGCAGGTTCTTGCTATTCATCTCTTTGAATATTTCTTGCCACTCTCTTCTGGCCTGCATGGTTTCTGTTGAGAAATCAGCTGACAGTCGGATGGGTACTCCCTTGTAGGTAACTGACTGTCTTTCTCTTGCTGCTTTTAAGATTCTCTCTTTATCTTTTGCTCTTGGCATTTTAATTATGATGTGTCTTGGTGTGGTCCTCTTTGGATTCCTTTTGTTTGGGGTTCTCTGCGCTTCCTGGACTTGTAAGTCCATTTCTTTCACCAGGTGGGGGAAGTTTTCTGTCATTATTTCTTCAAAAAGGTTTTCAATATCTTGCCCTCTCTCTCCTTCTGGTACCCCTATAATTCTGATGTTGGTACGCTTGAAGTTGTCCCAGAGGTTCCTTACACTATCTTCATATTTTTTGAATCTCTTTTCTTTTTTCTTTTTCGGTTGGGTATTTTTTGTTTCTTTGCATTTCAAATCTTTGACTTGATTCTTGGGATCCTCTTGTCTGCTGTTGGAGCTCTGTAAAGTATTCTTTATTTCAGTCAGTGTATGCATAATTTCTAATTGGTCCTTTTTCATGACCTCCATGGTCTCACCATACTCCTTGAGGGATTCATTAAATTTATCGGCGGTTTCCATAAAATTCTTGACAAACCTTATAAACGTGGCCTTGAACTCTATATCCAGTCGTCTGGCCTCCTCCGTTTCTGCCAATTGTGACCTGTTTCTTTGTCTCCGCATTTTGGCTGCTTCCCTGTGTTGATAGAGTGGCCTGCGCGCCAGGTGTCCTGTAGGGCCCAGTGGCTCAGCCTCCCCAGTTACCTGGGGTAGACACTCTTGGTGCACTCTTGGTGCCTTGGTTGTTGTAGGATCACTGGGAGGAATTGACCTCCAGGCCAATTGGCTGTGGGAAGCAGCTGTGTCTGAAGTGGGAGAATGGTCCCCCTCTGACCACTGGGTACAGTGGCTCCTGGATCTAAGGAGGTGCTAATTCAGCCCCTGCCTGAGGCCACACAGCAGGAACTACGAAGAGGCTCAGCTGTGAAGCAATGCAAGCCGCTGCGGGGCCTTGGGCCTTCTCTTGGAAGTTCCGGGTCTGGCTGGCCCGGCTGCAGTTAGGTAATTATCAGGTTGCAAAGTTCTGGGGCATTCACATGCAAAAGCCTCTGCCGCAGCCCGGGTGGGGCGGGGTCTCAGGGAGTCAAAGGGCGGAGAAAGCAGCTATGGTGATTCTCCGCGCCCGGAGTCGCGCGTCTCAGTGTCCCGGCAATGGCTGCAAGCACCTCCGAGGGAAATCTGCCCCCAAGTTCGCCCGCTGCCGCCTGAGAGAGCAGCCTCTCCCCGTATGAGACCTGGGTCCCCAGAGACTTCCCGGAGCCGGAGATCAGAGCAGTCGGGAGCTTGTGATTCAAAAAGACAGCCGCGTCCTCAGGTGCCACCTCCTTTCCGCGTGCGCGCGAGCCGCTGCGTACCTCTGCACTCAGCCTCCGCAGCTCCTCTGGCTCTCAGCGTGCTTTTCTTTTCTTCTAGTTGTAGAAATTACACTCAGCCAGCCTTCCTGTTGTTTTGGACGATGTTTGCTCCGTCCTTTGGGCTAATTTTCAATTGTTGTGGGAGGCGACTATTTCCCGGTGTTTATCTATGCCGCCATCTTAGTTTTCTCCCATTGGTTGATTCTTGTATGTGCCCTGACCAGGGATTGAACCCACAACCTTGGTGGATCCAGATGTAACCAATTGAGCTAACGTCAGGGCCAAGATAAATTTTCAAAATCCATACCTTGTTTTCCAAATAAGCAATGAATATACCTCAAGTAAGCGGACTTGACAACACCTTTAGTTGCACATAGTTCGTCCTCACTTGATAATGGTAGTTGGCTTTTATGGGGGGAAAGGAGAAACAAACTTCTCCCGTGGGGAGGCAGATGTGTACACTGCAAGGCCCTGAGCAGTTATTCTCCCCCCAGGAACTGAGGGATAGAGAGGGATCCCCTTAATGTTGCACTTCAAAAGGATGGCTCCCAATCCTTGAGTTTCTGTTTGAGGCTGGCAAGAGGCCCCGTTAGCAGTTACAAAGATTTACATGCACTTGGAAAGTTCTGAAAGAAAAGGGCAGGGAGGAGTCACATCCCTTATTTTCAAGAAGGAGAATTAGCCATAGCTGGTTTGGCTCAGTGGATAGAGCATCGGCCTGTGGACTGTAGGGTCCTGTGTTCGATCCTGGTCAAGGTCATGTACCTCGATTGTAGGCTCCTCCCCGGCCCGGGCCCTGGGAGGAGCTAGTGTAGGAGGCAACCAATCAATGTGTTTCTCTCACATCAATATTTCTCTCTGTCTTGCCCTCTCTCTTCCACTCTCTCTAAAAAAATCAACTGAAAAATATTCTTAGGTGAGGATTAAAAAAAAAAAAAAGGAGAATTAAGGCTCCTATTTTTTATTGGTGTTGTTCTGGGAGGATACTGGGTGGGTGTGCTATGGATGGAAGTGGAGTTCTTGGGGTGTCACCAGGAAAAAAATTTCCTGAGACCCCATGGGAGGGAGAGGTTTCATGGAAGGTTTTATTGATGATGTAAAATTAAGGGGGTTCCCCTCCAAGGTCCCATCTCTGTGCACCTCACCATGGAAGAAGTCCATTCTTATCTTCAGCAGGGCCAGAATTAAGGCCACTGCCCAGAATTTCTGTTCCATATTAAAGTACAGTGCAGCCCCGCCCTGGCTGCTCAGTGGTTAGAGCATAGGTTGGGCTGTGTGCAGGAGGCAACCAATTGGGGTGTCTCTCTCATGTCAATGTTTCTTTCTGTCTCTGTCCCTCCCTTACACTCTCTAAAAATCAATGGAAAAAATATCCTTGGGTGAGGATACACACACACACACACACACACACACACACACACACACACACTACAGTCCGGTCCAGCATTTGGCTAACTTAGCTTGTGTTCCCAGCTACAGTTCATTGCGTGTGGAGTCTGTTCGGCCATGGGCCTTGGGGCTGCTTAAGACCACATGGCTATGGAGGGAGAACACGTGAGCCCACGGGCAAGTGCAGGGCGGGGAGCAAGAGAGAGAAAGCACAAGAAAGAGGGAACTCTTTTGTCTGGAGATTTATTTTATTTTTAAAATATGTTTTTATTGATTTTCAGAGAGCGAGAAAGGAAGAGGGAGAGAGAGAGAGAAACATTGACATGAGAAAGAAACATCTATCGGCGGCCCGACAGGAGGATTGAGCCCAAAACCTGGGCATGTGCCATGACCAGGAATTGAACCTGCAACCTTTTGGTGCGCAGGGCAATGCTCAACCAAATGAGCCACACCCGGCAGGGATTTTAACCCTCCAAGATTTTGCATGCTTCTGAGGGAGTCCACCCCGCTAGCCAATCCATTGTTCCCCAGGCTAGACTGACAGGCGAGCACCTTCCCTAGGTCACCGTGACTTCACTTTGCATGTGCCCATCTCCCCTTTGATTCCTTCCCCCGATAGGTAGGGAATGAACTGGTGGTTCCCTGGGGAGCGTGAAACTGTAGCTTCCTAGTGAAGCTGCCCAGATGACCACACTTACAATGTTTGGCTTCCCTTCTGCTTTCTTTCTTGGTTTTATTATTATTATTTAAACAATTTTTTTGAATTGATTTTTTACAGAGAGGAAGGGGGGTAAAGAGAGAGAGAGAGAGAGAGAGAGAGAGAGAGAGAGAGAGAACCATTGATTGGTTGCCTCCCACACAAGTCCCAACTGGGGATTGAACCCACAACCTGGGGATGTGTCCTGATCAAACCGGCCACCATTTGGTGTACTGGATGATGGGCCAACGAACTGAGCCATTTTCTTTATTAATATTAACCAGCTAATTACGAGAATAATAGGTGTATGCAGTGTTGACATTGTGCGTGGAATGTATCTGTCAGGACGTCTGGTGTGAGGGAGGGTTTGTATGACTTTGGAGGCAGTTCGGAGAGTTGAGTGGTATGAAAGTTTAGTCTCTAGGGCGGTGATGGTGAACCTATGACACGCGTGTCAGAGGTGACACGCGAACTCATTTTTTTGGTTGATTTTTCTTTGTTACATGGCATTTAAATATATAAAATAAATATCAAAAATATAAATCTTTGTTTTACTATGGTTGCAAATATCAAAAAATTTCTATATGTGACACGGCACCAGAGTTAAGTTAGGGTTTTTCAAAATGCTGACACGCCGAGCTCAAAAGGTTCGCCATCACTACTCTAGGGTGTTTGTTGTGTGGATTCTGCATGTGAGGAGGGGTGTGTGCGAGAGTGGAATTAGTTCAGAACGTGAGTGGGAGAAACATTAATGGGGACATCATGAAGTCTGGGGCTTAACTCTGTGATTTCATTTTCCCCAAAAAACCAGTAGAGAATTTTTATGAGTTTATCTGAGCCAGACTGACCACATCCTAGGTATGCTGGGGGAGCAAGATCTCAGATACTCCCCTAGGCTCTGGCTTGATAGCTCAGTTGGTTAGAGCTGTGTCCTGATGAGCCAAGACTGCAGGTTTAATTCCTGGTCAGGGTACATGCCCGGCTTGCAGGCTCAGTCCCAAGTGCAGGAGGCAGTCAACAGATGTTTCTCTTTCTTGGATGTTTCTATTTCTCCCTCTCCCTTCCTCGTTCTGAAATTAAGAAAAACATTAAAAAAAAAAAAACCCACATGAAAATTTTTTAAAAAGAATCAACCAGTGAATGCATCAATAAGTGGAACAACAATTGATGTTTCTTTCTCTCCCCCCTTTCTCTTACTCTCTAAAATCAATCAAGCCGAAACCGGTTTGGCTCAGTGGATAGAGCGTCGGCCTGCGGACTGAAAGGTCCCAGGTTCGATTCCGGTCAAGGGCATGTACCTGGGTTGCGGGCACATCCCCAGTGGGAGATGTGCAGGAGGCAGCTGATCGATGTTTCTCTCTCATCGATGTTTCTAACTTTCTATCTCTTTCCCTTCCTCTCTGTGAAAAATCAATAAAATATATTAAAAATAAAATAAAATAAAATCAATCAATAAAAATTAAAATAAAAAATATTTAAAATGCTTCCCTCCCCTAATTACACTGAACCTTTTTTCTGACAAAGTCCATTTGGATATTTATAACATCATTCCAGGGCCATACAAAATTAACAGTCTAAAAACTAGCTTCATATACTTGATCATTTAATTAACTCACTTCTAATGCCTTGGCAGGGCCAGACCAAATGATTTCCCCTGTCTTATACCAGGGGGCGCTTCCCCACGAGGATAGTGCTTGAGGACTACAATTCCCAGGAGGCCTGGCTCCACCAAACTGGAAAACGGAAGTCTTTAATGGGTGGGACTGAGGGAAGGCTGGTCTGAAAGAGAGGCAGCCCAGCCAATGGGTGATCCCGGTGGAATTGAAACCTACACTAATGACCTCGAGGCTCATTGGAATCTTTGGCGCCTTGGTTTCAGTGGTGGATGTGTGATGGACGGGTGAAGGGACCACTGAAAGGGCAGGGGGGCGGATCCAGAGAGTGTGGGCGGGGAGGAGTGATGACTAGCAGGCGGTTCCGCCAATGAATGGCGGAGGTCGCGGGAGGGGGCCGGGCGAATAACCTAGGGCGACTTTAGCGGCGGGGTCAGTGCCATGGCGGAGCCGGTGAGGAAACGCGGCCGGCGTTCCCGAGGCGGCGGTGTCGGCCGAGGAACTCGGGGGGCGCGGGGCCGGCGACCTGGCGCCCAGCGGAGCCCAGCCCGCCGCTCCGTGGAGCCGGTGCTTGTGGACTTGGTCAGCGACAGCGATGAGGAAATCTTGGAGGTTTCAACGGCGCGGGGCTCAGCGGACCCGGCCGGAGCCCCGCTCCCGGAGTCCCCCGGGCCGGCCGCGCCCCCCGGCAGCCGGGACGACAGCGACAGCGACAGCGAAGGGGCGGACGCACGGCCGGCTGGCGCCCCTCCGACCGTGGTCAGGCGGCGGCGGCGGCTGCTGCTGGACCCGGGGGAGGCACCGGCGGTTCCAGTGTACTCGGAGAAGGTGGAGCCGGTTCCGGGGGGCTGGCGCGGGCGGGCTGGGTTTGAGTACTGAGGGTAGGTTTGGGGGTGTTCTTGGGAGACTGGCCCAAGCAGGGCCTTGCAGGCAGAGCGAGGCAGGGTTCCTGGGGTGTCTGCAGACTGGGGAGATGAAGGGGTTTGAGATGTGCAGGGAGCTTGGGGTTCCCGTCGGGGGCAGAGAGAGGCGATGGGGCTGGCATCCCGGAGGAGGGTCTGGGACGGGAATTTGGGGCATGTTCGATTTTGAGGTTGGAGCCCATTGCTAAGGATCCTGGGGGCTGGGGGTTATAACAGTTCAGAGCGAAGTGGGGGCTCCAGGAGCCTGGGGTCCCTGGCTGGTCGATGAGCTGGGGGGTGGGGGGGAGGAGCTGGGGTCCCCTAGGAGTCTAAGATAGCGGATGGCTGGCAACCTAGTACGCAGGTCGCACTGAACCTGCATCCTCAGGGGCCCAGGAAAGGACGTGCGGGAGTCCGGACGCTCCCATGTGGCTCCCGGGAAAGCCCGAGGCCGGAAGAAGGCTGTATCCCTGGGGAGAGCTGGGAGCCCATGGAGGCCTGGGTGTGAGGGGAGAGTGACCCCTTTCCCCTGTCAGCGGAGGGAGGACTTGGGGCTGACCCACGTTTGTCTTTGCAGGTGAAGAGCAGCCTCCAGCTCCTCCCAGATCACCTGCCCCTCCTGAAACTCTGCCCCCCAGGGCCTGAGGAAGGTGAGGAAGGGCCTCGGGGGAGAGAGGCTGGGGGAGTTTACATCCCATCCCCAACGCTAGCTGTTGCCAGAGGCTCAGGGCCGGGTGGGAGAGATGGCTCCTGCATCCCAGCCAGAAAAATGCTCCGTCGGGAAGGAGCTGACTTGCTCATCAGAAGGCACAGGAAGTGCTGTCACACCACCCTTCTTCCAGCTCCAGTAGGGACAGGAGTGTGCTGACGTGCAGATTTCCAGGCGCCATCCCTGGAGAGTCAGTTCTGCAGTCTTGGGGACAAGGCGAGGGGAGGTGTTGAGAATCTGTAACCTTGTTGCATCTGCAGAAAGTTCCTGGGAACACTCTGGAGCTAGCAGGACGTTCTTGGGGTCTTATCAGGGCGCCCAGCCTTCGTCCTCCCCTAGTGATGCGATTTTTGCAACCCATCCAAGGGCAATGACTAGGAACCACGGTTAATAAGGAGCGATCCAGTGGGCAACTTCAGATCTAGGACCAGGACTTCTATACGGTGAGGGAGTGTGGTAGGGTGCAGAGCTGATTTAGGGACTAGCTGTCTGGGTTTGTCATTATTATTTTTTTTGGTCTGGGCTTGAATCCCAGCTCTACTCATTAGCTGAGTGACCTTGGGCAAGTTCATCTCTCAAAGCTTTAATTTCCTCTTCAGGAAAACGGGGATAGTAGTGGGCCTGTGCCAAAGGATGCTAGTGAGAATTAACTGAAGAGAACATATCGGAAGCCCTCTCTCGGGCTACAGGTATAGTTCAGGACCGTGTCTGGCATGTAGAAGTGCTGTATAAATGTACCTTCTTCCTTGCTCCTCACAATATGGGCCCGAGAATGTTGGCCGTCTCCTGAGAGCTTGTCAGAAATGCAGAATCTCAGGCGGCTGGCAGCTGCCATATTTAGCCAGGACAAGGTTTCTTAACAGCAGCACTACTGACATTGGACTGGATAGTTCTTTGTTGTGGGGCTGTTCTGTGCATTGCAGGATGTTTAGCAGCATCCTGATCTCCTACCCACTAGATAGCAGTGTCGCAGCCCGAACCCCACCCCCTTGCATTGTGGCAGCCAAATATTCTCCAGCTATTGCCACATACCCTCTGGGAGGCAAAATTGCCTCCGATTGAGAACCACTGGTCTAGGATTGATTTGTCATCAGTGTTTTGTTTTCAGAGTATTAATCTTTATGGTTAATGATGGCCTTCTATTGGTGGCAAGCAAGTAGAAAAGAGTTACATTCTAGAATAATACCTGGTTTCTGATCATTTCACAATGCATACAAATATTGAATTATGCTCTACATCTGAAACTAATAAAATGTTATATGTCAGTTATACCTCAATAAGAAAGGGAAAAATACCCACTTTACTTTTACAAGGAATTAAGTGATTTAAAGAAAGTTACTAAAATAACAGTGCAGAGATAAGGCAAAATGTGATGACACTCACATGGATAACATTTGAGAAACATGGGCCTAGAGCAGCGGTTCTCAACCTGTGGGTCGCGACCCCTTTGGGGGTCGAACGACCCTTTCACAGGGGTTGCCTAAGACCGTCGGAAAACACATATATAATTACATTACGATTCATAACAGTAGCAAAATTACAGTTATGAAGTAGCAACGAAAATAATTTTATGGTTGGGGGTCACCACAACATGAGGAACTGTATGAAAGGGCTGCGGCATTAGGAAGGTTGAGAACCACTGGCCTAGAGGGTCTTACTCCTTTTTTCTTTACCTCATTCCCCCCTTGCCTCAATGCCCTACTCACATAGTCTCTCTGCCCACCAAACTGAGTGCAGGAAGAAAGTGGAAACGTTTCTAAAATATACTTTGACAACATCTATTTTAATGTATGTGTTACAATGTACATACTAGCACAGTGGTTCTCAACCTTCCTGATGCCGCGACCCTTTCATACAGTTCCTCATGTTGTGGTGACCCCCAACTATAAAATTATTTTTGTTGCTACTTCATCACTGTAATGTTGCTACTGTTATGAATCATAACGTAAATATCTGATATGCAGGATGTATTTAGGTGACCCCCAAAGGGGTCGCGGCCCACAGGTTGAGAACCGCTGTACTAGTATTACATGTGTACTAATAGTATTGTACTCAGTATTTAGTATAATCGCAGTATTAGACATACACCCTGTGGGTGTGTGCTTGGTGTTTCTTCGCGGGGTACATGTGATCAAAGGTGAGACCACTGCTGCAGTGCAGCGGCCGCTTATCAGGAGCCCACACTTGCCACAGTGTCTCACGCCTCATGTCGCATGCACGGGGCTCGGACACTCCTGCTCTGACCTTTCAGACTCCAGCTCGTGCTCTTCTCTCTGAGTTAAGCGTTTCCTTTTGCCTCACGCCCCCTGAGCGCTTCCACAGGCTTGTGATGGAGTCCTGTGGGGGCTCCGCGTCTGCTCCTTCCTGAAGCCCCTGGCTCGTATCTCCTCTTCTTGGCCTCTTGCTGCCCTCTCTTGGCTCACCCTCCCTCCTCTCTCCTCTGTCCCCAGAGGGGGACATGGCAGACTCTAGCAGTCCCCAAGCCGAGGATCTCTCAGGCCCAGATTCGCCCTGGAAGAAGAAGCTGAGGAGCAAGGCTGAAGACGAAAAAGAGAAAAGGACGGCGTCTCTGTGAGTGAGGCTGGGCACTGAGGCCTTAGGAGCAGGAGGGGAGGGGGAGCTGAGGCAAGCAGGACCCTTGGGTGGCTCCTCAAGGGTAAGGAGAGGGATGGAAGGAATCTTGAGGTTCAGGCGAGGAATGAAGCTCTTGGGGGATGAGTTGGGCCACACGAGAGATGGCCGTGAGCCTTCAGGGCTGCCTATAGGAGTGGAGTGTTTTTCCTTTGTGTCTGCGACGGTGGTAACGCAGGGGTGAGGGTGTGGCCTGTGGTTCACATCCAGCCAGCTGCCTCTTCCCTGTCCCCTCACTGCTTGCTGCACTGTCCTCTTCTGTAAAATGGGGAGAACACTTACCCATCAGAATTCGTTAGTAGATTAATACTTGGCACCCTGGCTGGTTGGCTTAGTTGGGCATTGTCCCATGCTCCAAGAAGTCACAGGTTCGATTCCTGGTCAAGGCACATGTCTGGGTTGTAGGCTCGATCCCCAGTAGGGGGCGTGCAAAAGGCAGCTGATCAGTGGCTCTCTATCATTGACGTTTTTCTCTCTCCTCTCCCTCTCTCTCTAAAATCAATAAAAACATATTAATAAAAAGAAAAGTTAGCCCTGACCAGTTTGGCTCAGTGGCTAGAGTGTCAGCATGTGGACTGAAGAGTCCCAGGTTCGATTCCGGTCAAGGGCATGTACCTTGGTTGCGGGCACATCCCCAGTAGGGGGTGTGCAGGAGGCAGCTGATCGATGTTTCTCTCTCATGGATGTTTCTAACTCTCTGTCTCTCTCCCTTCCTCTCTGTAAAAAATCAATAAAATATATTTTTAAAAAAAAGAAAGAAAGAAAAGTTAACACTGGCATAGAGTAAGCCCTCGGAAGTGACTTACCGTAAGAGTTGGGCATTGTCACCCTGGCCGGTGTGGGTTGGTGGAGCGTCATCTCATACACTGAAAGATCGCGGTTCCATTCCAGTCAGGGTGCAGGCCCAGGCTGCAGGTTTGGTCCCCAGTTAGGGTGCGTATGGGAGGCTCCGGATCAATGTCTGCCCCTCACCGCCCACCCACCCCCGGCCCCACCTACCACCTTCCTCTAAAATCAAACATATTCCCGGGTGAAGATTAGGGGGGAAAAAAGAGGCATTTTCTTCTCTATAAAAATGATACTCGGGTCTTCCTGTCCTTTCCTCTTTGTCTTCAACAAGGTGGACGTTATGGAAGGTGTTCCCTCTTGATTCTCTAACCCCCCTCTGTTTGCAGGCGTCCGTCGCCCACAAGGAGAGGTGTGAGACGGGGGTCTCTCTTCCTCCATCTTGCCTTTCTCTTCTCTCTGCAGGTCTCAGGACACCTCTCCTTTGCCCTCACCCCTGCCAAGGACCAAGAGCAGAAAACATACCCGAGCTCTCCAGAAGTTAAGGTGCCGGGGCAGGAGGCCGGGCTTGTGGAGAGGGTCAGTGTGGGGGCGGCCCACCAGCTGACCCGAAGTCCTTTTCCCACCGCAGGGAGGTGAACAAGCGCCTCCAGGACCTTCGTTCCTGCCTGAGTCCCAAGCAGTGTCAGGGCCAGGACCAATTGAGCCAAGATGATGAGGTGGTCCTTTTGGAGGGACCCATTCTCCCGAGGAGCCCGCGACGCTTCCAGCTCAAAGTCCGGTGCCGGGCTGACCTGATCAGATTGCCCATCACAATGGTAAGTGCGTGCAGGGCCTGTGGGGGCTGGTCCCAGGAGAGGCCGTGGTCGGGCAGGGGGGACTGTGTTTCTTTGCCCATCCCGCTCTTTCAGGCTCCATGCCTTTGTGCTCACTATTCCCTTGGTCTGTATTGTCTTTTATTTTCCCTCCCTTTTCTGGCAAAATTCCCACCCATTTTTTGAGAAGGATTTCCCCTTGAGGTTAAGCATCCTAAGGAGCTTTATTGGCAGCCCCCTCCCAGGATGTCTCCTTCCCTCCTTCCTTCCCTCAGACCCCACGCTTTTCTCTTACTAATGCTCTCGCTACAGTAGACACGCAGATTCTCAGTGGTGCTCAGCTCCCCCACCTTCCCAGTGAAGCCGACTCTTTGTAAGGATGACTCCATCCAAAAACAAGAATGATAACAGAAAGGAGCCATAACCATGCATTGGCAAGCAGCTCAGCCAGAGCATGCAAACTGGCAGCCATGGCCTTGTCAACAGGCATCTTCCTTTTCCACCTGCAGAGCGCCGGTAAAGCATAGGAGCTTACAGCAACAACAGAGCCCTACCCAGTTTGGCTCAGTGGGTAGAGCGTTGGCCCGTGGACGTAAGGGTTGCTGGTTCCATTCCGATCAAGGGCATGCACCTGGGTTGGAGGCTCGATTCCCGGCCTGGTTGGGGCATGTGCAGGCGGCAACCCATCCACGTGTCTCTCTGACATTGATGTTTCTCTCTCTGTCTCTCCCCCTCCCTTCCTCTCTCTAAAAGTCAATGGAAAAATGTTCTTGGGTGAGGATTAACACAAAACAAATGCACAAAGTTAAAAACAGGATTGATTGCCAGCCTTTGCAGTAGGTGATTTCATGCAAAGGTCTGGATGTCTGGCTTCTCTTAAGTAGGAAGACATAGTCACGGGCGACAGCGACCTGTTGCCTCCTGCACGCCACCTACCAGGGTTGAGCCTGAAACCCAGACATGTGTCCTGACGGGGAAATCAAACCAGCAACCTTTCGGTGCATGGGACAACACCCAACCACCTGAGCCGCCCTGGCCAGGCCTCACTGGCCTGCTTAGGTGGGGCACGTGAGCTCCACTAGGCTGCAATCCCCGTCCTCCCCCTTTTCCTCCTAACCCGTGGTTGCTTCATTTCTTCGTGTTACTTGCCCGAACCCCTATTGACATGATTTTATTCTGTATTTTCCCAGGTAAACATGACGAACTCCCAGCTGAGGAGCTCGAGTAGCAAAGGCCACACACTTGTGTTGGGGCGGTGATGGGGACTTCAAGGCAGGAAGGTCTCCTTGTCCTTCTCTCCTTCCCCAGTCGGAGCCCCTACAGAGTGTGGTGGACCACATGGCCACCCATCTCGGGGTGTCCCCAAGCAGGATCCTCTTGCTCTTTGGAGAGACAGAGCTGTCCCCTACCGCCACCCCCCGGACCCTAAAGCTTGGAGTGGCTGACATCATTGGTGAGAGGAGGGCAGGGAGGTAGAGTCTTGAGAAGGCTTTTGCTCCAGGGAGGGGATGAAAGGAAAGGCTGGGTGGGGGGCTGGCGTCCAGCCCCAGCGCCCTGGTCCTGCCTCCACAGACTGTGTGGTGCTGGCGAGCTCCCCCGAGGCTGCAGAGGCCTCCCACCTGCTCCAGCTGCGCGTGCAGGGGAAGGAGAAGCACCAGACGCTGCAAGTCTCGCTGTCCCGAGTGAGTGGGAGAGATGGCTCTCCGCGCCCTCACCCTTCCTCTGCCTCCTCTCTCGTCAGTTAACAGGATGGGTTCCTTCTCGTCCTGATTTGCTGGAGACACTGCCCTCCCTGGTGTTGGGTTCCCGCACATCCTGGATGGTGGGAAAAGCCCATCATTCACCTTCCCTTCCCTTCTGCTGGGAACCTCTGCTCTAGTCTCCTGTCTCCTTCCAGTTAAAATGGAAAGGACCTTTGGACAGTAACCACTAAAACCCGTCAAAGTAGCAAATGGAGGCCACACTTGTAAGTGATATTGAGGGCACTGAATTTCACAGCCACCTTCAGGGAAAGTAGTTACCGTCATTGAACAAAAAGGGAATTGAGGTCTAGGGAGGTGGGTGACTTGCTCTTTAGTGTCCGAGGGTTGCTGTAACAAAGCACCACAAACTGAGAGGCTTAGAACCACAGAATGCATTCTGTCACAGTTCTGGGGGGTAGAAATCGGAAGGTAGGAGGTGCCAGCAGGGTCACGCCCCCTGAGACTGCGTAGGATCCTCCTACCTCTTCCAGTTGACCTGGTGCTCCTAGACTTGCCCCTGCCTCACTGCTGTCTGCCTCTGTTGTCACATGGCTTCTCCCTGGATGTCTGTTTTCTCTTCTTACAAGGACACCGGTCATGTTGCATTAGTGCCCACCCTAATCAGTATGACCTCATCTTAACTTGTTACATCTGCGAAGGCCCTACTTCCAAGTAAGGTTGCATTCACACCTACCAGGGGGTAGGACCAGAAGGTATCTTTTTGGAGGGGACACAGTTCAAACTGTAACACTTGCCTAAGGACACATCGGTCGAGTGGGGAGTCTGCCTCCAGGCGCTCGCGCTCGCGCTCACGCTGGAGCCAGTCCCTGACCTGCGCCTCCGCCCTAAGCTGTGGGCTCTCTGACCTGGTTCCCTAGAGAGGAACCGACTCTCCTGGCTGCTTTGTCCACTCGCCCTCCCCTCCAAAGGCAGGACTTGACGTGTCCCCTTGTCCCCCCTCCCAGGTCCTCTGTCCCTCCGAGTTCTTCCCAGCGCCTTTCATTTACATCAGCTTTTCCTGTCTGTCCAGGATTCTCCCCTCAAGACCCTCATGTCCCACTACGAGGAGGCCATGGGACTCTCCGGTCACAAGCTCTCCTTCTTCTTTGATGGGACAAAGCTTTCCGGCAAGGAGCTGCCGGCTGATCTGGGCATGGAATCCGGGGACCTCATTGAGGTCTGGGGCTGAAACCCCGCTCCCTGTTGGGAGACCCTCATGGGACCCCCACTACTGGACTTGGAGAACAGCTGTCCCCTTTGGCTGTGAACGGCTAGCCAAAGCTGAGGTAGAACTTATCTTCAAGCTGAAGCAAAACCGAGGCATGGTATTTGACCCTTTCCCGCTCACTTTAGTTTCATACTGTTAGTGCCCTGGTTCGTTGTGTTTGTCATTGCTGCCCGGGGTGGATGGTGGCTCCATTCCCATGGTGTGCTGAGCTCGGAGACCCCCTGGGACATTCCCCACCCCCACCTTTTCACTTCCACCATCACCCTTTCCTTCACTGAACTGCTCATGTTTGAAGAGGGAGTGGAAATAAATGAGGGTTGAGAATGAGATTCCAGCCCTGGGACAGCCGTGGCCGTAGTCTCATTTGGAGGTAGGTGGTGGGGTTTGCTTGCGGCACGGACGCAGGAAAAGAAATGATCGAGCTCACGCAGGCAGGAGCTTCCGCGCAGGCAGACGGGGCTACTCTTGAAGGATCTCGAAGGTTCTCGGCCTTGGAGTCCAGCTCACCCAGGGCCTGTAGAGCCCCGTCCTGAGGCGCACATTGTTGAGGGCAGAGCTGAGCACAGGAAGCCTTTCGGATCGCGGGTCCTAGCCATGCCAGGATCTCATGCAAGGCTCTGGTTTCATGGCTTCTCTCCCCTTCACGCCACCCTCTCCCATACGCATCCACTCTGGGATGTGATTACATGTCTTTGCACATGAATTTATCCTTGTAAAGCGCAGTGCTGTACATGTGAATATCCTTATGTACGTGGTGTGCTGTGATCTGTGCGGCTCCTTTTCTCACTCAACACGTGTTGCTTGTTTTACATCGACCTCGTTGCTTTGAACTGCTCTGCGACATTCCACAGTGGGCGTCAGCGGGTGTCCCTTACACGTTCACTGGTGGACCCCTCGGTGACTCCATCCCTACGTACCTGCAACCCCTTGGCTCATAGACAAAGCCACGATGAATATCCTGTTGAGTCCCCTTCCACGCTGTGTGGAAAGCTCTCTGGCATAGACACCCAGGATGGGACTGGGTCGGGTTCATTTCTCTATGGCCTGCCAGAGTTTTCTTCCGATGGTCGCTGATCCTCCCACTGGACGCTCCCCATTTCTTCCGCCCTCGCTGGCACTTTGATTGCCCCGTTTCTCTTTTTGCCAGTCTGATGGGTATGAAGTGGCACCGTGTTTTAATGTACATTCATCTCATTCCAGGAATTTGGGAAATTTCTTCATGTACCTGTCAGCCTTTCTGGCTTCCCTTTCTGTAAACTTTTCATTTCTCTGTTTATTCTCAAGAGTTGCTTGTATATTCCTGGGCAGTTGCAAATAACTCAGAATGGCACTTGGGTTTATATACCTAGGAGTGCCCTTTACTGAAGAGACGTTTTTAATTTTAATTTAGGTGAATGAACTGTTTTTTTATGCAATTTGTTGCTTTTTGATTTCTTATTTAAAAGTAGTTGAGATATTTTGCATTTTCTTTTGTTAGCTTCCCGGCTCTTCCTTTCACGTTTAGGCCACGGAGGGGGCTGAAGTCCAGCTGTGCACACTGGCACCGGCACCGGCTGGTGTCTGCCCTGCATGGCTACACATTTCTGCTCGTTGATTGATTCCAGGCTGTACTGGCTGCTAAATATTGAGCGTTACTTTTAAACTATTTAAAATTCACATTTGTATATGAGATCCAAGTCTTATTTTCATTATATAATGAGCCAGTTTCCTCAGTGTCTACTAATAAAGCCATTAATTTCCCACTAGATGTGGTATAATTTTGGCAATAGTGTATCACATTCTTAAAATATTTTTTGTTAGAATGTGGCATTCTTTTGACCTTGTATTGTAGGAAAGAAACCTTTATAACATTTAAATAATATATCATACAGTATAGCTCTCATTTTTTCAGATCTTTTATGTCTGCTAATAACTTTGAACACATTAAAAGTATATATTCAGTCTTAGCAGAATAAATGGGAATACATTCCACTTGTGTGTACTTGAGGATTTCTGTCTTTGTGGCCCTCATGGGACCCCCACACAGTCTGTGACTAAGACATTCCTTGTCCCCTCACATCCATTGTTCCTCCTTCCAGGGTAACAAGACTTCAGAATGAAGACAGCACTGCCCAGTCTGCATGTAGCTGGGCACGGTCGAGTGCTGGTTCAGGCTCTTGGGGTGCAAGGGGAGGAGGGCCGCCCGTTCCAGGATGTGACCATAGTGGGCAGTGCCTGCCCCCACCTTCGCTTTCTTCCTGGAAGGGGAGCAACCCAACTGACGCAAGGTGACCTAGGGTGGAAGCCACACAAGGACGGTCAAGGAGAGGCTCAGCCTTCATGCAGCGTTTTGCCAGCCCTGTGCACCTCTGGGCTACAAGGGAAAGGGGAACTTCTGTCTTATTTAGATCGCTGCTACTGGAGGATTTCTGCCCCTTGTAACCAAACCCAAGTCTAGCCCTGGCGTGTTGCTATTGCAGGCCGTATTGTAGTTGTCAGGTCACCGAAGGAGGAACGCCGGAATGGTGAGGGATTCCGAATTCATTCAGTCATCCGCACACCAGGTGGCTGAACCTGGATGGCTCCAGCACCAGTACTGGGCGTCAGTGGCTTTTAAAGGACTTTTGCGGGCTTTTTCTGGGCGGAGACTTCTTTATGCAGACCCGAGGGGAGGGAATGGAATGTGGTCACCACAAGTGAAATGTGGTCTCAGCAAAGGGAATGTCCATAGTGAAATGACCTGAAAAGCCAGTTCCTCGGGGAGGGGTATCAACTCAATTGCTCTATCAAACCTAACAGCAGTGAGCCTCTTTGGGAACCAGGGAGAGCTCAGCTTGTACCAGGAGTAGAGTCACTGACCACTGGATGCATACCTCCCAGCTTCTCTTGAGCGGGACCTCTAAGTCCATAAGCAAGTGGTAGAAGGTCCAGTTTCCTCTGATGGTTCCCAGCACTTAATCTGGTGAGGATGTGGCAAAGAACTAAAAAAAACTTGCATTTCTTCTATGATGAGAGAGATTATTCATCCTTTTGATGGAAGAGATTGGTCACTTGTCAGATGATCTTTCTATAACTCTCCTGTTGGCCTGGCCCCTGTGGCTCAGTTGGTTGGGTGTCCTCCCGTGCACCGTCTGATGCCCAGTCAGGGCGCATGCCTGGGTTCCAGGCTGGATACCTGGTAGGGGGCATGCAGGAGGCAGCCAATCAATCAATGTTTCACTCTGGCATTGATGTTTCTCTCCACCTCCCTTCTCCCTAAAAAAGTCAATTCAAAAAATTAAAAATAAAACTCTCCTGCTTAGAAACCTTCAAAACCACAGTGAGCTCTCACTCGGTGCCACTCACCAAGCCTGGCTCTCTGAACCTCATTCATCCTCAGAGCAATCCTAACGGGGTTTGTTTCACAGATGCCCCCTTATCTGCGGTTCTGCTTTTTGAGGTTTCAGTTACCTGTGGTCAACTTCGGTCTGAATATGTTAAATGAACAATTTCATGCCCTGGCCAGGGTAGCTCAGTTGGTGGGGTGTCGTCCCATGCACCAACAGGTCGCTGGTTGGATTCCTGGTCAGGGCACATGGCCGTGTTGCGGGTTCAATCCCTACTCAAGGTGCATGCAGGAGGCAAACTGATCGATGTTCCTCTCTCTTCAAAAATCAATAAGACATTTAAAAAAAATAAAAATTTCAGAAGTAATTCGTAAGTTTCAAATTGCATACCATTCTGAGTACCTCACTTTAACATCACATAGGGATTGTGTAATCTCACTTCATTCCAAGAAGGGTGCATACAGTACAATAAGATATTTTGGGAGAGAGAGACCACAGTCACTTACCATATTACAGTATAGTCACTCAGTGACAGGAACATGTTCTAAGAAATGCGTCAAGTAATTTCCTTGTGTGAGCATCACAGAGTGCACTTAACCACATGTGTGGCATAGCCTATATACCCAGGCTGAATGGTAGAGCCTATTGCGCCCAGGATATGACCCTGTATGGCAGGTCACATGTAAAACGACATGAGATTAAATCCGGCATGAGAAAATGATGCTGTCAAGTTAGATGTTAATCTCTGACTATTCCTAACTTATAAATTAAACTTTCATAGGTATGTACATACAGGAAAATGTATCTGTAGGGTTCAGTACTAGCCACGGCGTCAGGCATCCACTGGAGGTCCGGGAACATATCCCGCGTGAGGAAGGAGAGACTTCTGTATTCCGACTTTACAGAAGAGAAACAGAAGCGGGAAAGGATTAATTAACCTGCCCCAGAGCACACAGCCATTGATCACCGAGCCAGATGTAAAAGCAGGTGGGCCTGACGCGGCTCAGAATTCTTGATGAGGCCAGCACTTCTCCCACTTCCATGTGCACGCACGTCAGCTGGGGAGCTTGGACACGCACGTGTGGGCTCAGCGGTTCTGGGGTGGGGCCTGAGAGACGGCATTTCTAACAGGCTCCCAGGTGTTGCAACACTGCTGACCATACTGTGAGTAGCAAGGTGCCTTTTTTCTAAAGCCTCACACCTTTAATGCCTCCCACCTCTCCACCCCGACCCTTCCTTCTATCGGGTCCCCCATGTTCTTGTTCATGTCCCACCTCAGCCTGGAACGGGTATAGAGCTGTAGCGGCTACTGCTCAGCAGACTCTTACACCCACTGCTCTGCGTCTCTCTCCCTCCTAGACGGTCAGATCCTTGAAGACAAATGCAGTCGTGCACTTTTCATGACACTAAAGGATGGGCCACATATACAACGGTGCTCCCAGAGGATTATAATGGAGCCAAAAAATTCCTATCATCTAGAGCAGCGGTTCTCAACCTGTGGGTCGCGACCCCTTTGGGGGTCGAACAACCCTTTCACAGGGGTCGCCTAAGACCATCGGAAAACACATATGTAATTACATATTGTTTTTGTGATTCGTCACTGTGCTTGAATTATGTTCAATTTGTAACAATGAAAATACATCCTGCATATCAGATATTTACATGACGATTCATAACAGTAGCAACATGACAGTGACGAAGTAGCCACGAAAATAATGTTATGGCTGGGGGTCACCACAGCATGAGGAGCTGTATGAAAGGGCCGCGGCGTCAGGAAGGTTGAGAACCGCTGCTCTAGTGACAGTTGCAGCTGCAATAAAGCCAAAGCCATAGCGCTTTCTTAAAAGAGTGACACCTCCCATGAGGAGCCTCAGGTACTGCGGAAGCCATCGTTACAGGAGGTGACGGCTCCATGCCCCTGTCGCCCCTGGACACCTCCCAGTGGACACATGTGGCGTGGGAGGCAGCGGTACTGAGGATCCTAACCCTGTGTGGGCGTAGGCCAATGTGTGTGTTTGCCTTCGTTTTTAACAAAAAAGTTTAGAAAATAGAAAAAGCTTATAAAATAAGGATATCAAAATAATTTTGTACAGCAGTACAATGTATTGTAAGCTAAGTTATGACCAAAAGTCCAAAAATTTAAAAAATTAGAAGTTTGATTCCCTGTCAGGGCACATGCCTGGGTTGTGGGCTCCATCCCCAGTGTGGGGCATCTAGGAGGCAGCCGATCCATGATTCTCGTCGTTGATGTTTCTCTCTCTCCCTTCCTCTCTGGAATCAATAAAAGCATATTAAAAAACAAAACAAAACAAAGACCACAGTGGTGGACACTAGTCTAGGCCTTCGCGTCCACTCACCCACAATAAACTCCAGTCCTAAAGGCTGCATTCATGGTAAGTGCCCTGCATAGGTGCGCCGTCTGCATCTTTTATCCGTATTTTTACTGTGCCTTTTCTGTGTTTAGGTCTGTGTAGATAACAAACACTTGCCTTTGTGCTATAGCTGTCTGCAGTATTCAGTACAGTCACATGCTGTGCAGGTTTGTAGCCTGGGGGCGTTCGGCTACACCACCCGGCCTGGGGGTGGCAGGCTGTGCCATCTGCGTCTGTGTGAGCGCACTCACTCCGCATGTCCCCATGAGGAAATCACCTGGTGACCCGCTTCTCAGAATATACCCCCTTCATTAGGCGATGCATGACTGTACTATATCTTGTTTTCAAAAGTCCACGCTCAGGGTCTGGCACAGGAGTTACCTAGCAGGTGTTGGTTGAGTAAAAAAATAAGCTCCTTGTCTCAAAGAATCCCACTACCACCCACCTCCCTGCATAAGCCAGGAACCTAAGTTTCCCTCTTGACACGTCTTTCCCTCCATTACCAAGTCAACTCAACTCCCCAGATGACTCTCAAAGCAGCTTACTTCTCTCCCTCCATCCCATCCTCGTGCCACAGACTCCTGACGGCTGCTCTGTGCCTCTCTGGCCCTCCGGTCCATCTCCATGGCAGCCAGAGTGATCTCAAATGCAAATTCGATTTTAAAGTGAAGGTCCTTCACATGGCCTCCACCCACCCAGCCTGACCCTGGTCGCTCCCCTCCGGCCTCTCTCACTGCTCTTCACACTGCCCGCTCAGATCCTGGGGTTCGTTGAGCTTCCTTCTGTGGCAGGGCCTCTGCGGCCGCCTGGACGGCTCTCTCTCCTGTCCCTGGGAAGTCAATGATTACCCCTCCCCACATCTGAGCCCAAGAACCATTTCCTAAGAGGCTCTCAACCTCCCCGACCAGGTCAAATATCCCTGTTATCAGGCCCTTATAATACCCATATGACAGATTTCATTTTTGTGGCACTTTTCATAAGTGAACTTTTTTTCAAGACGTTAACATATGCTTATGTCTCAAAAACCACAATTTCCAAAGCAAGTAGAGCAAAAGTTGGGCCCCAATTTAAACCAACAGAACTGTACAGACATATTTCTTTATTTTTAAATACATTTTTATTGATTTCAGAGAGGAAGAGAGAGGGGTAGAGAGATAGAAACATCAATGATGAGAGAGAATCATTGATCAGCTGCCTCCTGTACACCCCCTACTGGGGATTGAGCCTGCAACCCAGGCATGTGCCCTTAACCAGAATCAAACCTGGGACCCTTCAGTCCATAGGCCGATGCTCTATCCATTGAGCCAAACCAGCTAGGGCAGAACAGACATATTTCTTTATCTGACTTTAAATGAATTTAAGTCGAGAGCCATCGAATTTTAAAAAGCACCTATATTCAGAGAAGAGCTGAATATTTTCCCCATTTGGCAAAACCAATTAGCATAACAATATTTGCCTTTACAACCAGAAAGTTTTATTTTCATTGATGTCCAGTGGAGACCTGGCTTAAGGTTCTGAACCATGAAGCACCTCCTGGAACAATGCCACTGCGGGGTTTTCATGACAAAACTGTTTCTGATAAGGTTCCTCGGGGCCTCATGCTCTCCCCATGAGACTCCAGAATTTCAGCCCAGGTCTGGTTGCCAGGGGGGTCTTGAAGCAACATTTGCATAGAACTATACTAATTTTATTTAGACTGTATGTTTATTAGCTGTATCTTGGAGATTGGGACAGGCCTCTGTCCCCCGGTCCGTCTTGCCGCTGGGAGTCTCTGCCCCAGATGAGACCACCAGAGGGCGCAAGAGCTTGGGTCCAAGTCCTTAGAGAGGAAAAACCGCTCCCGACGGCGGCGCGGGAGGGGCGGGGGCGGGGGGCCGCTGGGGTTCTGGAGAGGCTTCCTTTAATGTCTACTGGGATAGCTCAAGGGTTTAACAGGCAGCTGGGTTGGGGGATCCGAACGACAGGAAAGGGACCCAGGAGGCCAGGGTTGGGGACCGCTGCTCAGCATTCATTCATTCGACACATAGTGAGCATGTCTAAAGCCCAAATCAGACACCCAGGAAGAGAGAATAATCACTTAGAGGGAGAACAGTTCATTGGCATTTCTAGGGTTACCTAGTATTTTCAGAGCCTCTAAGTTTTCTTATTTACCGACTTGAGAGAGATCTCTTTGCTGTTCCATTATTTATGCATTCCTTGGTTGATTCTTGGTATGTGCCCTGACCGGTATGAACCCACAGTGGCATATCTGGGGGACCTGCCCAGCCAGGGCCAGAACCTTTCAACATCCCTTTATCTCGTTTGGGAAGAAGTCAGCCAAGAGGGTGTTGCAGATAAGGAAGCTGAGATTCAGAGGGGTGGCAACTTCACCAATTCCCCTGACTTTTTTTTTTTTGTTTTTAACTGAGATAAACCTTTATTTATTTATGCTTCTCCATTTTGCTTAAAATAACAACCACCACCTTAATATTAACTAACAGCCCTTCCCCCTCACCCCTCCTTGGGCTGGGGGTAGATAATGGGGAAATGGCCCCCAGGGGCGGGGCTGACCGTAGAGCCCCTTGGAGAGGTAATGGAGCCCAAATCCCCTCGCCAGGGGACGGGGCACCTGTAGTGTATGAACTGGGGAGTTAACGGGACTCTTGAACCTCTTCTTGTACCAACATACATCCCTTGGCCATCAAGGGTAAGGAAGCATATGGGGAGGGGATTCCTACCGCTCCTCTATGTCCCCGCTCAGCCCCCGTCTCAGGAACTGAGGGCTGAGGAGCAAGAAAGTGGAGAAAGGGTGGGGGTAGGGTGTCACACAAAGGAGTACTGGTTATTAATGGCTCTGGGGTGGCCCCCTTCTTCTCCATCGCCCCCTAGTGGTAACTGCTGGAGCTCTGACTGCCTTCCGAACGGCGGTCTTGCCCCAACGCCGCCGCTGGTTGCTTTGGCTGCACAGCACCAGAGGCGCTTCCGCGCGCCGGGGTCCTGCGGAGTCGGAGACGCGCTCCCCGGTTACCGAGGCAACAGGGCGGCAGTCACGTGGTGCAGGAGCCTGCGGCGAAGTCTTCGGAGCATGCGCGGCCCTCGGCCTCAGGTTCAGCAGTCGGGAGGCGGGTCATGTGTCAAAGGCTCGCACGCGGTGGCGTCCGCAGCCCAGGCTCAGTCGTCACATGACCGGCTTTTAGCCATCATGGCGGCGGCCGTGGTGCAGCGCTGGGGTTGAGCTACAGCGAGTGTCGTGGGCTCCTGCCCGGGGTGAGGGTGGCTCCACCAGGGGGGTGGGGAGGACCAGGCCCCGCGCGGCCCTCCTCAACCCTCTCCGGACATCACCCGAGTTCCACGCGTCCCCTCCGCGCGGTGTCTGCCGGGACGGGGAGCAGAGCCGGGCCGGGTTCCATCCCCGCGGTGCTCTGGACTGGGCAGGCTCCCGCCCGCCTCTGCGCGCACCTCCCGCGCCCGGGCCCCTCCGGCCTCCTTCCTCCAGCCTCCTCTCCTCGCAGGTAGGATCGTCGGTGGGACCAGAGCGCGGGCAGGCGCGGCCCCTGGGACCATGGCTGGGCCCGAGAACGAGCCCTTCCTCAGCCAGGCGGACGACCCTGACGACGGGCCGGTGCCCGGCACCCCGGGGTTACCGGGGCCCATGGGGAATCCGAAGTCCGCGGATCCGGAGGTCCCGGACCCGGAGAAGCTGCAGCGCATCACGGGCGTGTCTGCGGCCCATTCGGCTCTCATCGTGGCCGTGCTGTGCTACATCAACCTCCTCAACTACATGGACCGCTTCACCGTGGCCGGTACCGACTGCTGGGAGGACCGGGGGAGGGAGCGGGTCCCGAAGGGGGCGCTGCCTCGCGGATCCCATCCCGAGTCTCCTTCCCAGGCGTCCTTCCGGACATCGAGCAGTTCTTCGCCATCGGAGACAGCAGCTCCGGCCTCATCCAGACCGGTGAGGAAGGCCCCTCCCGGGGCCCCGCAGCTACCTTCCCTTTTCCTACCCGGTGGGGCCTCGTGGATGGAGGCGTAGGGGCCCCGCTAGGGGAAGAGATGGCCCGATGCGACCCTGAGGCTGTGTTGGTTAGTTAGCGCCTCACTGAAAGAGGAGTCAGCTCAGTGATGGCTGAGACACACCTGGGCGTAAATGTCAGCGTTCTGCTCACAGGGTGATGGTAGGCAGGGCCCTCAGCCGCGCTCTTCCCTGTGGGTGAGATGGAGCCAGGAATGACCCGACCACCTCATAGGGAGGCTTAACTGAGATGATGCCTGGGAAGTGGAGGCCACAGCTAAGACCATGGCAGGCACCCCGTAAGCAGTGGCAGAAGGGGGTGTCTGAAATGGGGAGCGGTGAGTTTTATTTGCTCAGAGCTTTGGGATTTGTGAGAGAGGGAAAGACAGGGCCCACCCCTCTTTTCCTTCCTTCCCGCCTTCACTGATTTCCTGAGCACGTCCGACGGAGGAAGTGGTGATGACACCCACAGGACTTGTCCAAGATCTTTTATGCCCATTGTCTTCACATCCTTCCATCAGCCAAGGAAGAGGTGTTACTCTCATTTGACAGAGGAAGTGGTTAGCGTTATCTACATTTCTGTAGAGAATCCGAGGCTTGGAGAAGAGTTAAGACCTGCCCAGGGCCACAGAACAAGGGAGAGGCAGAAGGGGAGTTTGAATCCAGGTCTTGCCATGGTCTTTGCTCCAGGCCAGGCCAATAAGGAGCTGGAAGTATTGCAGGCAAGGCCCAGAGAAATGAGAATGGGATCACAGGCCATGGCCTGCAAACCTCTGACGCGTTGCTGAGTTGGAGAAGAAGGCAGCCCCATTCACTTTTTCGTCCAACACCTGTTTATTGAGCGCCTGTCTTATGCGAAGCCATGTGTTCAATAATGGAAACACGGCCAGGGCCGATACCGGCAGTGACTGTGTTCACGGAGCTGACATTCTACTGTGCCCCAGGGGGCAACAGTCCATAAAAACCTAAACTGATACCGAGATCATTTTCTGTAGGAATAAGTGTTACGGAAAAGGACACAGTAGATGTGGTAAAGACTGCATGTGTGGTGGTTGGAAAAGTGTCTGAGCTGGAACCTAAACTTGCTAAGCTCGGTGACGCTCAGGGGAGAAGAGGGAATGTTCTACAGAGAAATGACAGCAGTTGCCAAAAACCCAAGATGGTATTGAGGTTGGCCATTGGGCCACTGGGGTGCAGAGAAAGGAAAGGATGAGCACGAGGCTGGAGAGGTAGGGGCGGCTAGGTCAGACAGTGCACTGCGGGCCATGGGATGGAGTGTGGGTTTTGTTCTTGGCTGGATGGGAAGAGTGACGAGTCCGCTGGTCCATCCGTTCTACAGTGGCAGGTTTGAAAGACTCTGAAAATGGGGTTGGGCCGGCCCTGGCAGGAAGCTCTGACCGTTCCAGGGCTGGGAGTTGCTCCTGCCCCTCGCCCTCCCTGGGCTGGGGTGGGGTGGGGTGGGGTGGGCTGGGCTGGGCTGGGGTGGGGTGGGGTGGGGTGGGGTGGGCTGGGCTGGGGTGGGGTGGGGTGGGGTGGGCTGGGCTGGGGTGGGGTGGGGTGGGGTGGGCTGGGGTGGGGTGGGGTGGGGTGGGGTGGGCTGGGCTGGGGTGGGGTGGGGTGGGGTGGGGTGGGGTGGGGTGGGGTGGGCTGGGGTGGGCTGGGGTGGGCTGGGGTGGGTGCCGGGGCTGCGCTGTGACTCTCTGCTCCCTCTCAGTGTTCATCTCCAGTTACATGGTGCTGGCACCTGTGTTTGGCTACCTGGGTGACAGGTACAATCGGAAGTATCTCATGTGCGGGGGCATTGCCTTCTGGTCCCTGGTGACACTGGGGTCGTCCTTCATCCCCAGAGAGGTGAGGTTCCACGGTGGCTCCTGCTTCCGGCCCCCCCACCCCCATCAGTCTTTGCTTCTGCTCTTTGGAGTCACGGCAGACGGGGCCGGGGGAACCTGTGCATCTTCCTTGGTCCTTGCCATCTTACCCCCCCCCCCCCCCGCTTGCCTGAGTTAATCTGCCCACCCCGTCCCTCCCCCCTTTCTTTCAGAGCCTTCTCTCCATCACCCCCCTGACCGTGACTCCTTCCACTCCACACCTGAGCACTAGCGCTCCTTTCTCTCCCGTGGAAAAGGCCTCACCTCGGCCGCCCTCTGTCCCCCTTCCCCTTCCCACTCAGACTTCCTGAAAGGCCCCTGACCGAGCCCCAGTCTGGGTGAAGGAGCAGCCAGGGAGAGGCTCTCATCTGCTGGCACTTCCTCTCCCACTCGCCCTTGAACACCCGCTGAGCTGCCCCCACTCCATTGCCAGAGTCAACAGGGACCTCTTGGTTGCTAAATGTAGCTCCTACTTCCTAGTCCTCTTCTCACTAGATCTCCTGGGAGCCTCTGGCTCTGTTGACCCACTTCTTCCTTCCGGAAACTCTTCTAACCTCTGTGACGCCATCCTTCTGGTGTTCCTCCTGCCTCCCTGGCTGTTGCTTCTTTGCTCCTTTAAACTCTCCTCTGTCTGTTCTCCTCTCTGCCCCAGAACTCTGTCCTCAGCTCTAGGCACTCACGACACACTCCTCGGGTGATCGTACCCTGTCCCTAGCCGGGGGGGTCCTTGCTAGACAAATGAAATCCCACCTAAGATGATTATACACTATTGGGTGGGGTAGGTAAGATAGAAATTAAGATTTATTTTGCACTTACTGGGCACAAGGTAACGAGTAGATCTTTTATTATTCAGTCCTCCCAGTAGTTACGTGAAGGAGTTGTTAGGAAACTGAGGCTCAGAGAGGTTACGTTGCTTTCTCAGAGTCACAGCCAGTCAGTAGGGGAGCCAGGATGCAAGCTCAGGTCTTTCTGATTCTAAAGCCCTGGCCTCTCCCACCATCCCTGCCACCTCTCCAGAACTGGCTGGTGAGGTGGGCTGGGAGGCTGGCTGTAGGGTGGGGTGCCACCCCCCCACCCCCGTCTCCTTCCCCAGCAATTCTGGCTGCTCCTCCTGACTCGGGGCCTGGTGGGGGTCGGGGAAGCCAGTTACTCCACCATCGCGCCCACCCTCATCGCTGACCTCTTCGTGGCAGACCAGCGGAGTCGGATGCTCAGCGTGTTCTACTTCGCCATCCCAGTGGGCAGGTGAGCGGGCCTTGGGCCTGCCTGGTGGGAGGCAGAGGAGCTGGCATTGGGCATGACTGACCAGCTGTCCCTCCTCTCCCGCCCTTTCCCCCAGTGGTCTGGGTTACATTGCAGGCTCCAAGGTGAAGGATGTGGCTGGGGACTGGCACTGGGCTCTGAGGGTGAGTTGGTCACAGCCTGCGGGGAGGTCAGCAACATTCTCACTGGTTCCCCCCTTTTTACCTTCAGACACCCCGTTTTCAGGCAGCGTTTACTCTGCCAAGCCTGCAGGAGGCCTGGCTGCCCTCCCCACAATGCCATGAGCTCGACAGAACTCCTGGTTATGGGTGACAGAGCCCATTGTCAGGGCCAGCACCCAGATGGGATTGCACTGGCTCTCAGAAAGGAAGGCCCAGGGGGAACTTCAGGTACAGCCGGATCCAGGCGCCCACAGACAGGCATTTGATCGCCCTCCTGAGCTCTGCTTCCCTCTGTGCTACTTTTGTTCTCAAGCAAGTGAGCACTCCATTTAGAAACTTCGGACCTTGAGCCCTTGAGCAATAGTCCTGGGTAGTGTCTGGTTAGGTGAACATGGGTCACGTGCCTGCCATCGACTGAATCAGCCCCTGAGGCTGGGGAAGTTGGCCCAGTCTGGGTCACAGGCCCTGCTCCCTGCTGGGACCACGTGGATTTAGGGAAGTCGGGGGAGTGGTTTCCCAAAAGAAAGTTAGGGTGCAGTTTCCAAAGGAGGAGCAGTCAGGCTTGCAGAAATGGGAGTGGTCACTGGCGCCCCCCCGCCCCCCCCCAGTGGCAGCTCAGCTCCCCGAGCAGGCACCGACCCTCCTGCTTGAGGTCTTGGGGCCTGAGTTGCCCTTACACGCCCTCCCTTTCTCCGGCCCCAGGGTTGGGCGTGTCTCTGCCTGGGCCGGTCCTGAAGCCCACTCTTTCCCAGGTGACACCGGGTCTAGGAGTGGTGGCGGTGCTGCTGCTCTTCCTGGTCGTACGGGAGCCGCCGAGGGGAGCTGTGGAGCGCCACTCGGACTCCCCGCCCCTGAGCCCCACCTCGTGGCGGGCAGACCTGAGGGCGCTGGCTAGAAAGTGAGTTTAATTCCATCCTAAGCCCACATCGTAGATCCCCAGGGAGGCCCTGGCCACTGGGTTGAAATTTACGTGAGAGTTGTCATTTTTTAGAGAGAGAGAGAACCAAACATGGATTTGTTGATCCGCTTACTTATGCACTCCTTGGCTGCTTTTCGTATGGGACCTGGCTGGAGATCGGACCCCGTAACGTAGGCATATGGGGGAGACGCCCCAACCAACCGAGTTACCGCTGGTCTTCATTTTCTTTCCAATCTCCTGGCCCAATGTCAGGGCCAGTAATGCAGTCACTACTGCCCCCTGTGGCAGCTGCTTGAATTACAGGCCCAGATCCTGGGAGCCAGGACAGCCTCCACACCCAGGGCCCTGACCTTAGCAAAATCAGCCAGGAAGGGAGAACAGAGTCCCCTCCCTGAGCCCTCCGTGGAGCCTGACTCCCTCCCTTCTACCGTCTTTGCAGCCCTAGCTTCGTCCTGTCCTCCCTTGGCTTCACTGCTGTGGCCTTTGTCACGGGCTCCCTGGCGCTCTGGGCTCCCGCCTTCCTGCTGCGTTCCCGCGTGGTCTTGGGGGAGACCCCGCCCTGTCTTCCTGGAGACTCTTGCTCTTCTTCTGACAGGTACCCCGGTCGGGGCTGGGATGGACGGCCTGCAGGTGGCAGGGGGTGGAGTGGAAAGAGGATGGCCCAGGCTCAGACAAGGAGAGTTTGAGTCTCAATTCCACCAGCTACCTTCCTCTCCCAGAGTTTGTTTCCTGGTCCGGGAAGTTGGTGATAGGAACCTAGTGAACCGTGGGGTGTTGTGCCTGATAGACCTGGGTTGTGAGGTGGCTGGGATGGGCCATCTGCCTCTCCAGGCCATAGGGGTGAGGCTCGGGGCTTTGCAGGGGGACAGACCAGTCCCCATGTCCCTCCTTCTGCCCCCAGCCTCATTTTTGGGCTCATCACCTGCCTGACTGGTGTCCTGGGTGTGGGCCTGGGCGTGGAGATCAGCCGCCGCCTTCGCCACTCCAACCCCCGGGCTGACCCACTGGTCTGTGCTGCTGGCCTCCTGGGCTCTGCGCCCTTCCTCTTCCTGTCCGTGGCTTGTGCCCGTGGCAGCATCGTGGCCACTTATGTGAGTAGCCAGCAGGCATCAGGAGGGCTGTCGGGACCTGGGGAAGGAAGGTGCACTGGGGCAGCCAGCATAGTGGTTCACAGCCAGCTCTGGGGTGGGAATGCCTGGTTTTGAACGTCAGGTCTTGCCCTTCCTAACTGTGTGACGTTGGACAAGTGACTTAACCTCTCTGTGCCGTTTCACCATTTGTACAAAGGGAATGATAATGGCTCCTGTTTCATAGCGGTGTTGTGAGGACTAAATGAGTTAATAGATGGGCCTCTATGTGTTTGCTCTTGTGATGAGCTCAACCCTGCTTTTCCCACCCCCTGGTGACCAGGTTTTCATCTTTATTGGGGAGACACTGTTGTCCATGAACTGGGCCATTGTGGCTGACATTCTGCTGGTGAGTAGGTGGGCCGTTCCAGGCTTGGTTCAGAGGCTGCAGGGAGTGGGTGTGGGAGGCCTCACCTGCCTTGAATTGTGGCCTTTACCCTGTCTTCAAAACCTGGCCCCAGCGTGACCTCGCTGTCCAGCCCCAGATGGGCCTACAGTCTGGCCTGCCGTACCCTTACCCCAGCCCACCTCTGAGCTGGGGTTCACTGACCTCCGCCTGGGCTGAGCCTTGGCCTTATCTTTGCCCTGTCTCCTGCCACCCCCCCCCCCCACACCTCCCAGTATGTGGTGATCCCTACGAGGCGCTCCACCGCCGAGGCCTTCCAGATTGTGCTGGCCCACCTGCTGGGTGATGCCGGGAGCCCCTACCTCATCGGCCTGGTGAGCAGTGCCCTCTGGCTGGGCTGGGGTGGGGGCGGGCACCGTGGTTCCTAGAACTGGCTGGCGGGCAGTGGCCAGGCCTGAGCCTGGGCGTCATGGGAAGGCCAGGCCCCAGCTAGACTTCCTGTCACCTCGGGTCCTCAGCCGGACGGAAGGACTTGTCTTCGTGAGTTTCCACATGAGGCCTGGGCCTCTCCCTAGGGGCCAGACACCCTTCCCTTCCCGGCTCCCGTCTCTGTTCTGGAGTTGGGGCGCCCTTTCCAAGACTCTTTCTCCTGCTTTTCCTGTCCTGTCCCCACAGATGTCCGACCGCCTCCGCCGGAACTGGCCTCCCTCCTTCTTGTCCGAGTTCCGGGCCCTGCAGTTCTCGCTCATGCTCTGCGCCTTTGTCGGAGCGCTGGGCGGGGCGGCCTTCCTGGGCACCGCCATCTTCATTGAGGGAGACCGCCGGCGGGCACAGCTGCATGTGCAGGGTCAGTGGGGCTTCCTGCCCAACGTCAGGATGCTGCCCGCTTGTTCCTTCGCCCGTTTGTCTAGTCCTGTGAACTGGCACCTCTCGGCCCACAGGCCTCCCTCACCCCGCTTCGGGTCTGCCTGCAACAAGCTGGTGTCCCGCTGTGTCCACAGCTCTGGGGCCCCGTCCGTTTCCCACCGCTCGTGTGTCCCTCCCAGGCGTTGTGTCTGTCTGCCCTCCAGCCCTGGTTCTGACCCCTCCCCCAACAGGTCTACTGCATGAGGCCGGGCCCGAAGATGACCGCATCGTGGTGCCCCAGCGAGGCCGCTCCACCCGGGTCCCGGTGTCCAGCGTGCTCATCTGAAGGGCCGTCGCTCACCTACCGCACACCGGCCACAGCTGGCCTCAGGCCACCCCAGCAGGCACCCGGCCCGAACCTCGGCCTGGCCCAGCTTCTGAGAGGAGCCTTGGGCGTGTTCCAGGTCCCACACTACACGGGCGCCAAGGGCGGGCGATGGGGCGCAGGAGGGATCCCCTCCAGTGGAGCAGCCCCGGGGGCTCGGTGCTATTTGTACTGAATAAAATTTGTAGCCAGACCCCAACGCCTGCTTGAGTCTCTCTGGGTGCTAGTGACCCCCCCGGAATGGGGGCTGCTCCCTCCAGCCCCAAGGCGCCTGGTGGCTGCCGGCCACTCCTGCGGGGCTGCTGGGCTGGGTGAGCGAGGCTGGAGTGAGCTGGCTCCCTGTGACCGTGAGTCACGCCCCTGTTTCCCCCAGAGCCCGCCCCGCTGGAAGGCCAGCTGGGGTGAGGGGTGGGCCCTGTGCCTGGGCGTTAGCCTCCCTCTGCTGCCTCCTGGAGCCCCGCCGTGGAGGCTGCTGCTGGCTGCCGGCAGCTACTTGTCCTTGCCCCTGCCCCGCTGGTGTGAGTGCCCCTTGTCCTGGGGACCAGCAGACCCTGGAGGACCTGGGTGGCTCCTCAGGCCTCCTCCGCTCTCCCCACTGCTGGGTGGGGGTGGGAAGGGGGTAGGTGCAGCCGGCTGAGGAGCCTGATGATTTCCTGCCCTCACCCGGCGCTCACCACAGCTTCCTGCCACAGGCGGGAGGGCAGGCGCTGAGGAAAGGCAGGCGCCAAGCCCAGAGGCAGGTAGGCCTGGGTGCAGGGGCCACGCAGGGTGGCTGGTGCCCCAGACTCCAGCCAGGCCCTGGCCTGACTGCCTGGGGCCCAGGGTCTGACAGCCAGCACTGACACCACTCAGCCCAAGGCGGGGCGGGGACCCAGGAGCCCTTGAGGGCACGGCTGCCCGCCGGGCTCCAGCTTGGTGTCGCTGGGCCCCTCCGCCCCCGGGCCCCTCCGCCCGCTGCCCAGCGCTTGCTCCGGTTCTGTGCTGGGGCGTCCAGCGAGCCGCAGGTCCGGTCCGAGCTCGGCCCTGCAGATGGAGGCGGCCGTGCTGCTCCCCGCGGTGCTGGGCCTGCTGCTGCTGCCCCTCCTGGCCGTGCTGCTGATGGCGCTGTGTGTGCGCTGCCGAGAGCTGCCAGGTGAGCGGGAGCGGGTGGGGTGACCAGATGCCGGACACATGGACTGGGTCCCTCACTCCGTCTAACTGTCCCTAACTCTCCTGCGTGCCCCTGACTGTCACCCTCTCCCTCCTCACTCCCTTTCCCTGCCTCACTGGCCGTCTCTCCGCAGACACCTACGCCTACGACAGTGCTGTGCCGGACAGGTGAGTCTATCCCCCTCCTTCCCCCCCAGCCCGGCCCGGGCAGCTCCCTTCATTCCCACGCGGGCCGGGCCGGGTGCCTCCTGGTCCCTTACCGCTGTCTCTCCCGCCAGCCTGCCAAGGAGCATCATGATCAAAAGGCCTCGTGAGTACACGGAGGGCCCTCTCCCGTGGGGTAGGGAGGAGAGTCCCCAGCCTGTGAGCAAGTGTGTGCCTTTGTTCAGGTTGCCCCGGTGGCAGCCCACATGGCTGTGACCGGTGGGGGGTGGGGGTGGGGGGGGAAGGCTATGGGTGCCCTCAGGCCTGTCCAGGGCACAGGGACTTCAGGGGGTTGGGCCACTGTTGAGGCCTTGAGGGTAGGGGCATTGTGTCTGGAGTCATCCCTTCAGCTTGGTCCTGTGTCCTCAGCCACACTAGCCCCCTGGCCACAGGCTACCGTGACCTCCTGTCCACCCTTGAGCCAGCCAGACCTGCTCCCCATCCCGTAAGTAACCTCTTCCCCTCCAAGTCCCCCTCCCTACCCCTCACCTCCTTGGATTGGGGGTTCTTTCCCCGTTGCAACCCCTCTTGCCCCAGAGCCCCGTCCCAGGCATGACCTCTGACTTTTGAACTCTCAGGAGATCCCCACAGCCCCCAGGGGGCTCCCACCGAATGCCGTCTGCTCGGCAGGACTCCGATGGCAGTAAGCTGGAGGGGGCCCCCGGGCCTGGGGCTGGGCTGGCGGAGGATGCGCCCCATCTCTCCTGACTCAGTCTCCCTCTCGCCCTCTCTCTGTAGCCAACAGTGTGGCCAGCTATGAGAATGAGGGTGCGTCTGGGCCCCCGGGGCCGTGGGCAGGGAGGCTGGGCCCGGCCCGGGCTGTGCTGACCCCGTGTCCTTCCTCAGAGCCGGCCTGTGAGGATGAGGACGACGACGAGGAGGACTATCACAACGAGGGCTACTTGTGAGTGGCCCGGGGGGAGGACGGGGCCGAGGCCGTGGCCCACGCTCACCCATCCCTTGGCTTTCCCTCAGAGTGGTGCTTCCTGACACTGTCCCGGCCACGGCCACGGCCACGGCCACGTGCACCGCCGTCCCGGCAGCTGCTGCGCCCAGCAACCCCGGCTCCCGAGACAGCGCCTTCTCCAGTGAGTCGCCCGTCTGACCCTCCGGCTTCTCCGCTACGGCCCCTTCGACCCGCTCTCTGCGCGTGTTTCCCTGAAGCTGCCACTCCTCCGCCTTCTCTCTTGTCTTTTTCTAGAGCCCTGCCCTTCAGACAGTGGACTTCCTGCTCCCATCTTCTGGATGCCTCCCTTTCTCCTCTTTGTCTCCTCCTCTATTGTCTGCAGGAGTCCCTTGACTTTCTTCCTCACTGGCTCTGTTCCTGGACTGTCCTTTTATTTCATCTATTTCTCCTGTCGGAAAGCTCGTTCTTGATTCCTGAATGTCCCTGTTTCAGAGCCTCCTGTTGTTCATGGAGGCAGTGTCACCGTGTGAGTCCCGAAGGATATTGGCTTTAGGTGCTCTTCTTTTGTCTTGGCTCTTTGGGAATTTTTCTTCTGCTTCCTGCATTGTCTCAGTTTCCTCTGAGCTGCTTTTCCCCTTTGTTTTGGTCACAGCCTGCCGGTTAGGCGTCCTCCTCCCTGTCTGGCCATCTTCAGTGTTCTGTCACCTCCCTGTACGTGCCCTGGGCCTCCCGTCTACACACTGGCTTCATCTGCCGTCAGATTCCCGACTTGCCACCCCTCGCCCGAGCTCCCCAGCGTCTGCCCAAGTGTTTCTCCTCATCCACTCACTCACTCCTCCGTGGTATCCTGGGTGCCTCTGATATAACAGCTAACGGGGGAGAGTCATGATAAAAAAGCTAAGTCACTGAGGACCTACTCTGCCCGCTAAGACTTTCACGTGTCTGAGCTTGTTAACCCTCCCAGATCCCTCCCTCGCGCACCTCGGCTACCCCGTCTGCCCGATGGCAGCGTTGCTTTATTTAACAGACGCTTGGCGGCACTTCTGCCTAGTACTCACACTTAGTATTCACGGCGTTCGTCCTCCAGGAGATGGGTAGTTCCTCACCCGATTCTACAGCTGAGAGCACTGCGGCCCAGGGAGGTTGGGGAGCTTGTCTGAGGTCACGTGGCCAGTTAGTGATGGAACGGGATTTGAACCTGGGCCGCCTGGCTCCAAAGCCTGTCTCGTCCACACCCTCATGGAGAAACAAGCCAACACGTAAAAGAACAAGATCATATCAGTGACGAGATGTGCTACGAAGGGACTAGGACAAAAGTGGGAGCCAGGGCAGGCCTGGCTGGAGAGGAACCAGCCCCGAGGGTCTCTCCCTCCACACGTGCCACTCAGCCCTGCCACACAGCTGCCCAGGCGGCGCTGCTGGTGTCTGCTGCCTCCTCTCTCCATCGCACTCCCTCTCACCAGTTCTGGTCACATCGCCCTGTTCTCTCCGTTGCCACGGCCTTTGCCCTCCTCCAGGCCGTGGGCTGCGCTGGTCCGAGCTCCCTCCCTGCCTCCCTCTGGGCCGACTGTGGGGAGGTCTCCGGGCGGCTGTGCAGGAGTCTTGGCTGGTTTTGTTGACGGTCTGGGCTGTGGCTGGGAACTCCGGGCTGTCTGCCCAGGGGCCCTGGGTAAGGCCGGGCTCCATGCTTTTCTGTAGTGGAGTCGGGGGAGGACTATGTGAACGTTCCCGAGAGCGAGGAGAGTGCAGACGCGTCTCTGGGTGAGTGGCCGGTGCTCCCCCCCCCCCCCCCGTGCCCTCCCTTCCCCTGGCCCTGCCACCCCACCCCCCTGCCCGTGTGGCGGTGCCCACACGCCTTCTGTGGCTCTGTCCCCCTCGGTCTGGTGTCCTCTGCTCTCTCGCCCTCGTGTGGCCTGCCCCTCGGGTGTGGCTGTCCCTCCTCTGACCTGTCCCCACAGGTGGGAGCCGGGAGTATGTGAACGTGTCCCAGGACCTGCAGCCCACTGTGAGGACTGAGCCCGGTGTGTGCTGGGGGATGGGCGGGAACGGGGGGCTCCCTGGGTGGGGGGACAGTCTGAGGTGAAGACCAACCTCCCCTCCCCCTACAGCCACCTTGGCTTCCCAGGAGGCAGAGGAAGAGGAGGAAGAGGGTGCCCCAGATTATGAAAATCTGCAGGAGCTTCAATGAAGACCTGTGAGAACCGGGCCGCCCCCCCCCCCCCGCCCCCCACCGCCCAGGCCTGAGGGCTCCAACCCTCCCTCAAGACCCTGCCCCACCACCTCAGCCTCTCCTCCCTGACTCTGGGGACCCCTTGGATACCCCTTCCCGCCACCTCCTGACCCGTGGCCCCTCTGTCTCTCCCTGCCCTGTGTTTCAGCATGAGGCGTGCTGTCCTAGAGCCTGCCTTCCTGGGAGGGCTGAGCTGGGCAACTGGAAGTGGCTCCGGGGGGCCCACTTGGCACCCTACCCTGGCTCCAGCCCGACAACAGCCTGAGAATTTCCCCCCTAACTTATTGGCACTTTGGGGTCCAGTCTGGGTGCCCCCAATGCTGCACCTTCTGACACAGCCTGAGAATGAAGGGCCTTGGCCCCCAGCCCTGCTCTGTACAGAATAAAGGCTGGTGTGGTCTGTAGCTCTTGGCTTTGGGGACCCAGTGTCGGGGTCAGGGTGAGGGGGGCAGAGGGTCTGCGTGCGTGCGTGCGTGTGTGCCCCCATCCTCCACAGGCCTCCAGCTCCTCCGGGTCCTGGCCAGGTGCTAGGACAGGCTGCCTTCTGAGCGAGGCCAGTGTGACCCAGCCTGGCACTTGGGGCCCGGACGCACGTCCGTGAGACAGTCCACAGACGGAGGCTGTGCTGACGGGAGAGCGGCGTGGAGGCGCCCTGGGTGGGCTCTAGAGCAACCCTCCCCGCGGCCCGCTTCCCCATCTCTGAAAGAAGACTTGATGGCTTTGAAGGCTTTGTTAGTTTTTACCTTTTGTGGTTCTCAATAAAACAGAACTTAAAAATTGTCTAAGTTTGCCCTGGCTGGTTTGGCTCAGTGGGTAGAGCATCGGCCTGTGGACTGAAGGGTCCCGGGTTCGATTCCAGTCAAGGGCACATGCCCGGTGTGGGCTTGATCCCCAGTAGCGGGTGTGCAGGAGGCAGCTGATCAATGATTCTCTCTCATCATTGATGTTTCCATCTCGCTCCCTGTCCCTTCCTCTCTGAAATCAATAAAGAAACATTTTTTTAAGTATTGTCTAAGCAGCTGAAAACGTTCGTGCGCAGACTCTGACTCGGGAGCTCAGGCAGGGGCCTGAGCCACGCTTTGAGCAGCACGGTGGGTGCCCTGCAATTGGCTCCTGCGTGGGCACGTGACCCAGCCTGGGCCAATGAGGACCGGCCTGGGACTTGAGCAGGAAGTGCTGGGAAGAAGAACCTCTTTTTGTTCCTGGCAGTGAAGCCAGAGGGATGTCTGTCGCCCTGGAGCCCCCACCTGGGGAGCCCCCACCTGGGGAGCCCGCTGAGGAGAAGCCGACAGGGAGGGGAGTGTCCCCAGCTCCTGTCAGCCGTGGATCCGTCACACCCGGGGCGAGACGGCCCCTCAGACTCCCAGTTACATGGCCAGTAAGTGGCCAGTTTCTCCCACTGGCGTGACGGGTTTCTGTGGCCCACAAGCACAGTCATGCTGAGTGATGGCGTTGGCGTCCTCTGTGGGCTCCAGAGATGATAGTAGCCCTTCTCTATTGAGCTCCTGCTCATTTTCATGCTTCTCCCCGAACCCTCGGCTCTCCCCGCTGCTGGTCACTGTAGGCGTCTCCCAGTCACAGGTGAGGACACAGGCTCAGAGAGAAGTCATTGGCAGGGTCGGCTGCCCCGAAGGGGGGAGCCCTCACAGGCCCAACTGTAGACGTGAGGCGGGCCTGGGGAGGGTTGGACTGGCTGGACGTCAGCAGGTGGAGCGAATCATTTACTTGGGGGGATAGGAACGGGCAGAGGCATCCTCGGGCTGGGCCGAGGGACAGCATCGGTTTGCCAACAAGGTATGTTGGTGCAGCCACCGTGGAGAACAACGTGGAGCGTCAGTCAGGCTGGAGATGGCGGGTCCCTTTCCCAGCGCGCCCCTGGGTAGCAGCCTGGCTGGCGCATGGGCGAAGGGGCGGGCGCGAGGCTCAGGGCAGCACCGCAATGGCTGGAAACAGTCGACCGGTCAGCAGCAGAATGGACACGCACCAGGGGGCTCACCAGTGGATAAACATGAACAAGACCCGCACCTGTCACCTCGAGTAACGATCACCGACAATGTGGGGTGAGAAGAGGAGAGCAAATTATTTATATAAAGCTAAAAAAAATGAAAAAGCTATACATTGTTTAGGGACACACATTACAGCAGGATATCAGGATAGGCAAAGGAGGGAGGAACCCCAAATTCAGGTGAGGTGACCCTGGGGTAAGCTTGGGGGCAGGGCGGGGGGGGGGGTGTTGGGAAGGAGTTTAGAAAGGCCTCAATGATACATGTAATGTCCTTTTCAAATTTTTATGTATTGATCCTTGAGAGAGAGAGAGAGAGAGAAACATCGATTTGTTTTTTGTTTTTTTAAAAATATATTTTATTGATTTTTGACAGAGAGGAAGGGAGAGGGATAGAGAGTTAGAAACATCGATGAGAGAAACATCGATCAGCTGCCTCCTGCACACCTCCCACTGGGGATGTGCCCGCAACCAAGGTACATGCCCTCGACCGGAATCGAACCTGGGACCCTTCAGTCCACAGGTGGATGCTCCATCCACTGAGCCAAACTGGCTAGGGCAGAAACATCGATTTGTTGTTCCACTTAGTTATGCATCATTGGTTGATTTATTTTATTTGACTGATTCCTGTATGTGCCCTGTCGGGGATCGAACTCACAACCTTGGCATAGGGGGGACGATGTTCTAACAGAGTTGCCTGGTCAGGGCCATAAGCCTTATTCTTAAGCAGTGCTGGGTACGCAGTGTTTGGTATATGACTCTCTTAAGTGTCATAGGAGACTGAGTCACTGGTCTTTCTGGGCCAAGCGGTGTTGCAAATGGCACTCCAGGACTTAGGAGCAGCCTGTGCCAGGGCGCGGAGGTGGGAACGGTGAGACAGGCGTGGCCTCGCCAGAGTGGCAGGGCCAATGGAGGGAGGTGGTAGCATGAGAGGTTGGGCTGTGAGGACAGGTGGCCTGGCTCCCAGGCGTGGGGGGACCCTGGCCGCGCGCTGGTGGCTGGGAGGGGCGTTCTGTGAGGCACTAAGCAGCTTTCCATGTGTGTTTCTTGGACCAGCAAGAGGATGTGGCTTTGCTTCCACCAGCCAGGGAGCCACTGCAGCGGGTCTGCGGGGCTGGGCTGGATTTCAGCACATTGGGGTGATCTGGAGAGAGTCCCTGCAGGTGGAAGGCGGGGGGCGGGGGGGAGGAGCAGAAAGAGCTTTCTTCTTGAGGACTGTGGTGGGAGGAAGGTAGATTCAGTGGTAAGAGAGAGAGTTTTCCCGAATTGCTGGGGGAGACGTCTGGGTGCTTCTAGAGGCCACGAGGAGGGAACAGCCTTGGTGACGCGGGTGCTCTCAGCAGCCCTGAGGGGGTCCCAGAGCAAGTAGCTTACCTGAGAGGTGGTCCCAGAGGGGGGGTGCGTGTAGATCCAGTCCCACTGTCCCGTGCGGAGGCGGGGGAGGGGGGCGCGCCCTCCTGCAGGGAGGGACCGTGTTTACATGGCCCCCCAGGAGCCACAGCGGAGGGCGGCTTCCAGGGTTCCTCTCCAGGCTCCCGTGGCCAGAGCGAGCCTGAGCCTGAGCCTGAGCCTGAGCCTGGGCCTGAGCCTGAGCCTGGGCGGAGGAAGCAGGTGCTGGCGCTGCATGGGCCTCGCACACTGGGAGCGAGCAGCGCCCAGGCTGAGTTGCCGCTGCCCAGCGCCGCTGCCTGTGGCCCGGGTGGCCCGCGTGTCCCGGGAGAAGCTTCTCTAGAAAGAGCTGTGCGGTCAGGATGGCCCGGCAAAGCCCGATTCTCCAGGTCCCCCCTGGAGGGTCAAAGTGCGCACGCATTGGTCCATGGCTCTGCGAGGTCCTGGAATAATGTCTTCGTTTCTCTTTGCCTACCCTTGTGTTTCCCACATTCCTTTGACTTCAGAACCTTTAAAAATGTTATTAACAACAACAAAACAAAAAGAGAGAGAGAGAAAACCCCACAATTAAGGTGTCATTAGCGTCTCTGGAACAGAGGTAGCTTCCGCACCTGCTCCCCCTCCTCCCAGCGATGCCTCTGGGGGGCAAACCCTTCCAGACTCACCTGGAGCTCACCCGCTCCTCCACCCACCTGCCCGCCCGCAGAGGCCCGCGTGAGCCCCCACGCAGGCGACCCAGCTCCCGGCAGGCGGGTCTGCCCCCAGCTCCCGCGCCCTCCAGCTCCGCCCTGTCCTGGGCCCAGGGAAACCTCTGGGCGTTCGTCCTCGCTCTGTTCACTGTGCCCGTGGCTGGGGGCTGCCAGCAGTGGCTCCAGGAAGGGGGCGGCTTTCTGTGGCACGTGCACCGAATACAGTCCCAACTCTGCCACTAGCTTTCTGGACGGTGGGGACTTTTGAGGATGTTGGGCTTACATTTTAAGACCTTCTTTGGAGACCCCGAGCCCCAAAAGGTGTCCCTGACAATAGAAGAACAGGACCCCGTGCTGTGGAGAAGGCTGGACGCGTGCAGGGATGGCTGACGCCAGAGGCCTAACCCTTTCTCTGTGACTCCATCTTCCGTTTCCCCCGTGTGCTGTGCGACGGTTCTAGGAGCTCCAGGAACGGGACCATGCCCGTCCAGACTGCCATCCTTGGGCCAAAATCTCCGCGTCTCCAGCCCAATCCCAAACTTACCCTATGGCCCTGGCGAGGGGCACAGGACACTGACCCAGTCCCCGGCCAGGAGAAGGCCATGAGCTGACTTAGGCCTGTGTCATGTCCTTCACCTCCAGCTCTAAGGGCCTGGAAATGGGGAGGGCGCCCCCCAGAACTCGGACTATTGCTGGCAGAAGGGAAGAAGGCTGCTGAGAGGCATCTACCCCAGGTTAACTGTGTACCACACTCACTGTTTCACTGAGCCTCTCAACCTTCCTGCCTGTGAGGAAGGTTTCCTTCTGTAGAAAAGGAAACCGGCTCAGAGAGGTTAAGCGATTGGCTTAAGGTCACGGAGCAAATTCCGCAGTTCCTTACGGCAGTGCAGCCCGCCTTGGGGCAGAGGGAGGCGGCTGTGTGCTGGTTCAAGTCGGTGCTGTGGGGAGGGGGAAACGTTCCTCGCCCGCTGGTCTCATCATCAAACAGACGAACAAGAGAAAATTCAATGCGTGCACACGTAGGGGAGCCCCACATACACCAGAGTCAGGGACCCTGAATTCGTGAGAGGCTCAGAGACAGACGGAGCATGGGGGCATGTGACGTTCTGAGTGAGGGACGAGAAGGGCGGGCGTTCAGTAGTGGGTGGTTTTCCCTGCCCGTAGGGAAGGCAGAGGCTGTCTCTGAGAGCCTCTCATTCTGGGCAAGGCCCCGGCTCAGGTTCAAGTTCTAGGTAGCTGGGGAGGGGCAGAAGGTTCTCGTAAACCAGAAGCTAAATTGCCTTTTGCTCAAAATACAACTGCCACAGGGGCACGCCTTGGGGCGAGTCTTTCTGACTCCCACAGCGTAAAAGGAGGCAACAAAGGAGCGATCCCCCAGAGAGCGGGCAGCTGTGCCAGGGGCTTCTCCGTGCCCCTCGGCCTCTCCCCGGAGACCATGCTCAGGAGGGGCAGGGCGGGACGTGCCAGGGCGCCCTCCACGTTCCGGGGGGCAGGGCGGGACGTGCCCGGGGCGCACGTGGAGGGCGCCCGGAAGGGAAGCGGCGGGGAGATGAGCAAGGCCGGGGGCACGGTTCCGAGCTTGTGGGTGGAGGCCCTGGATCCATCTGGTGGGGAACCTGGGTCCACCCTCGGGTGGCTCAGTTGCAGGAGTTACTAACACCCTCCCTGCAGCCGGCATCGTCATTTGCAAATGAAAGGGCCCTGACTCATCTCGACAGGATGCTGGGGAGCACGACCTTCCCGGGCCCACTCGCAGCACCTCCCCTGCCACGCGTGTGCCACCCACTCCGCACAGTCGGTTCTTACTGTAACGCTGAGCAAGTTCTCGTATTCACACTTTCACAACTGAGGAAACTGAGGCTCAGAGAAACAGGTGGCCGGACCAGACAGCGTGCTGGCGCCCTCTCCCCGAGCGCCAAGGCCACCCTCTCCCAGTGCCTCTTCCCCCTCCAGGCCCCCAGGCTCCCCACCCTGAGCGGCTGGGCAGCTGAAGCCACCCCCACCTGACCTCTGACCTTTGCTGCTGGCAGAGGGGGTGTGGGGGGAACGTGGGCTCTGCCCCAGGGCTGGTGGGCTGCTGGCAGGGCCCCAGCTGACCCCCCTCTGGAGGACAGCGGCTGGGTGACCGAAGGGTGGACGCTGGGAGCACTGTGCCCCGTGGGGCTGGGGGGCCCCAGGAGCTCCAGGAAAGGGGGGGTGTGGGCCCTCCTGCCCACACGCCAGGCCCCTGTCCCGCCCGCCTGCCTCCGGGTGCACCTGGGGGCCTCTCGGCGTTTCTCACCCTCTCCCACGTGGCTCCCAGGCTCACCAATTTCCTTTCTCTTTCCGGGACCTCCCCCAGCACCCCACACCCGGCCCCGACTCTGCCCCCCTTTCTCCCTGTCCCCCGGCTGCTTTTGTTTTGGCCTCAGTCTCTCGTCTCTCCCTGCTGTCCCCCCTTTTCTCTGTGTCTCTGGGTCACCCAGTCCCCTTTCCGACTCTCACTGTCGGCCTCGGAAGCTCTATCTGCCCTGTCTCTCTGGCCTGTCTCTCTGGCCTGTCTCTCTGGCCTGTCTCTCTTGGTCTCTGTCTTGGATTCTCTCTCTCTGTCTCCCCCCCACCTTCCCTCCCTCTCTCATCTCTGTCTCTCTGTGATCTCTCTCCTGTCTCCCTGCCCCTCCCTCCCCACATCCTGAGTTGTCTTTGGGGAACCGGAAATTTGGGGGATCAGAGAGATACCAGGAGGCTCAGCTGCTGCTGCCTAGAGATAATGTGTGTGTGTGTTGTTGGTGGGGGGGGACTGGGGCTGGATTGGGGGGAGCCCAGAATCCACTGCGTCTTCCTCCCAGCCCTGGCGCACAGAGACCGGCAGGAATTGTGTCACTTCTTGGGCCTCAGTCCCATCCTCTGTGGACGGGGCCTGATGACCCCCCCCCCCCCAGCAGGTTGGGGCAAGAATCAAACCAAACCAAGCAGCCTGGCCAGAGCGAGGCTCAGGAAGACCCGGAGAAGGAGGGACGGGGGGGAGGCACGGCCAGGGCGTCTGGGGGGGAGGGGGGGGGGCTGGCTGGGGCTGGTGAGGGGCTGAGAGGAGGGAGACTCCCAGGTGCGCCTGCGCCAGTCCACTCGTCCCCGAGCCCCAGTGGTCCCATCTGTACCATGGCTGGCAGCACGCGTTGTGTGGCGGGTCCTGCCTGCTATTCTCTGTTTGTTTGTTGTTTTTTTAAAATATATTTTATTGATTTATTTTTGCAGAGAGGAAGGGAGAGGGATAGAGAGTCAGAAACATCAATGAGAGAGAACCATTGATCAGCTGCCTCCTGCACACCCCCCACTGGGGATGTGCCCGCAACCCAGGTACATGCCCTTGACCGGCATCGAACCTGGGACCTTTCAGTCCGCAGGCCGACGCTCTATCCACTGAGCCAAACCGGTCAGGGCTATTCTCTGTTTTAATTCTCACAACATTCCCATGAGGTGGGCACTGTTATTAACCCTACTTTACAGAAGAGGAAACTGAGGCACAGAGAAGAGCACCCCCCCCTCCCCCCACCCCATCACCTGCCCAAGGCCACGTGCCAGCCGGCAGCCGCCGAGCGGGACTCCAGCAGAGGGGATGCCGGGTGACTGAGGCGGCACCGGGGCTGGGAGGCCCTGCGCTTTTCAGAGCGCCTGGTAGCCCCTGAGCGGAAGCCGGGCCCCGGGGGCACAGGACAGGGCTGGGAGCCAGCAGACGGCTAGGGGCAGCCCGGCAGGACACCGGCCTGACCTCCGACTGCCCCTCAGCCTCTGGTCACTGGCATCATGCCCGTGGCCCAGCCCGGGCCCCACATCACTCCCGCTGCCGGGGGACCGGGCGGGGTTCTTCCCATGAGAGACGGGCCCTCCAGTGTCACCGCTGTGGCTCCTCCCTCACAGCGAGGGCCCTGGAGCCCTCCTTCTCCCAGGCCTCCCTTCCCCAGACTGGGAGCCAGGCGCCGCTCACCGCAGGCCTCACGCTGGCCTTCTCTCCTGTCGCCCAACAGCCCGGCCCGGTTCTGCCTCCGTGTCTTCTCCGCTGATCTCCCTCTGCCTGGAGCTGTCCCCCGCGCCTCTCCTGTCCGCTCCTGTAACCTTGTCCCCCTTCCAGTCGCCTGTACCCCGTCGCCCCAGTGACTTGGTGTCGTGATGCTGACCTTTTCCTACATTTGGTGTCCATCCTGTCACTCTCTACATCAGCGGTTCTCAACCTGTGGGCCGTGACCCCTTTGGGGTTGAATGGCCCTTTCACCGGGGTCACCTAAGACCATCGGAAAAACACATATATAATTACATATTGTTTTTGTGATGAATCACTATGCTTTCATTATGTTCAATTTGTAACAATGAAAATACATCCTGCATATCAGATATTTACATGACAATCCATAACGGTAGCAACATGACAGTGATGAAGTAGCCACGAAAACAATTTTATGGTTGGGGGTCACCACAGCATGAGGCCCTGTATTGAAGGGTCGCGGCGTTAGGAAGGTGGAGACCCACTGCTCTAGGTGGTGAGCTCCCTGCTCGTCCCGGTCAGGGGCCGAGAGCTGGCGTGGAGCCCGTGCTCGGTAAATATTGTCAAATGAATGAATGAAAAGACACCCTAAGGGAAGCCTGCGGGCCCCCACGTTACAGTCCCCCCCAGGCCTTGCCGCCCATGGCGCGTGCCCGGCTCGGGGAAGTGCTCTCTACAGGAGAGGCTGCAAGCTGGGGCCCACCACACGGTTCAAATGGTTCTTAATGGTGGCGAGAAAAACAGAAAACGCCCCACTGTAACTAATTTTAAGTGTACAATTCAGTCATCTCTTACAATATATTTTTTATTGCTGATAGTATTACAGATATCTCTCATTTCTCCACCTTCTCCCCTCCTCCCAGCCCCTACCCACCCCCAATTTAGTAGCCTTAGGTCTGTTCACATTGTTCTCAGATCCCCAGAGCATTTTTATCCCGCAAAACCAAAACTATTCTCACTAAACAACAGCCCACCACCATCCTACTTTCTATTTCTATCATTCAACTACTGTAGCGACCTCATATAAGTGGAGCCAGACAGGACGTTTTTGTTTTTTAATATATTTTTATTGATCTCAGAGAGGAAGGCAGAGGGAGAGAGAGATAGCAACATCAGTGATGAGAGAGAATCATCGATCGGCTGCCTCCTGCAGGCCCCCCATCAGGGGATCGAGCCTGCAATCTGGGCATGTGCCCTGGTGGGGGATCGAACCCTGACCTCCTGGTTTATAGGTCGATGCTCAACCACTGAGCCACACCGGCTGGGCAGTACTCGTTTGTTCATGATTGGCTTATTTCACTTAGCAGGACGTCCTCAAGGTTCACCAGGCCGTAGCGGTGACATGCGTCCGCTGTATATATGTATACACCACATTTTGTTTTTCCATTCATCTGATGATGGACACTTGCGTTGCCTCTGCCTCTTAGTTATTGTGAATAATGCTGTTCCGAATATGGGTGTGCAAATATCTCTTTGAGATCCTGCTTTTAATTCCTTTGGGTATATGCCCAAAGTGGAATTGCTGAATCATGTGGTAATTCTATTTTTAATTTTTTGAAGAACTTCCATACTATTTTCCACAGCGACTGCACCATTTTACATTCCCATCAACAGTGCACAAGGGCTCAGATTTCACTAAGCCTCACCAACACGTTCCTTTCGATTGTAGCTCTCTTAATTGGTATGATATCGTGTTGTGGTGTGCTTTTTTTGCTTTTACTTTTATGTATTTATTTATTTATTTTTAAAATGTCTTTATTGATTAAGGTATTACATATGTGTCCTCACCCCCCATTTCTCCCCCCACCCCCACCCCTTGTTGTGGTTTTTGTTCGTTTGTTTGTTAGTTAATCCTCACCTGAGGATATTTTTCCATTGATTTTTAGGGAGAGTGGGAGAGAGAGGAAAAGAGACACAGCGATGAGAGAGAAACACATTGATTGGTTGCCTCCTGCACGAGCCCCAACCAGGACCCAGGCCGGGGAGGAGCCTGTAACCAAGGTAGGTGCCCTTGACGGGAATTGAACCCAGGACCCTTTGGTCCGCAGGCCACTGAGCCAAACCTGCTAGGGTTCTTATTGTGGTTTTAGTTTGCATTTCCCTAATGGTTAGTCATGTTGAGCATCTTTTCATATGCATGTTGACCATTTGTATATTCTTTGGAAAAATGTCTATTCAATTTTTGCCCATTTTTAAACCCAGTTATGTGTTTTCTGTTGTTGAGTTATAGGAGCTTTTTTATTGTCAGGATATTAACCCCTTATCAGACGTATGATTTGCAAATATTTCTTCCTGCTCTGAGGGTTGCCTTTCGCTGTGTCGTGCCCTTCGATGCACAGAGCTTGTAAGTGTGATGTAGGGGTTGCTTTGGTTGCTGTGTCTTTCCTGTCGTATCAAAGAGCTCATGGCAAATCCCATGCCTCGAGGCTTCCCCCTGTTTTATTTCTAGGACTTGCATAGTGTTAGGTCTTACATTTGCTCTTGAATCCATTTGAGTTCATTTTTCTATGTGGTGTGAGGTAAGGGTTCAGCTTCATTCTTCTGGATGTGGATGTCCAGTGTCCCCAGCACCATTTGTTGAGAATTCTTTCCTTGAGAACATTTGAGATATTGCTCCCTGACAAATGTCGTCGGTTTGGCTCAAATAAAGTTTTTTTTTTTAAAGTTTATTGTGTGTGTGTGTGTGTGTGTGTGTGTGTTTTCTCTTTAATCCTCACCCAAGGACACACTTACAGAGAGAAACATTGATTGGCTGCATTCTGTGTCCCTGCCAGCCCGGCCAGGAACCGAACCCAAAACCCAGGCATGTGCCCTGACAGGAAATGAACCAGCAACCATTTGGTGCACAGGATGATGCTCAACCAGCTGAGCCACTCTGGCATGGCATGGCTCAAATACACTTTTATAAAAATTCTCTCTAAAAAGAAAAAAAAAAGAAAGAAAATTTTGTTCTTTCTCAATTGAGTGGCCTTGGCACCCTTGTCAAAGGTCATTTGGCCACGTACACAGGATTTATTTCTGGGCTCTACTCTGTTCCATTGGCATAAAGGTCTGTCTTAACGCTAGTTTTGACTACCATCACTTTTAAAACTTTATTTATTGATTTTTAGAGAAACAGTGATTTGTTCCACTTATTTACGCATCCATTGGTTGAATCTTGTATGTGCCCTGACCAGGATCGAACCTGCAACCTTGGCGTATCATGACGACTCTGGAACCAACGGGCCTACCAGGCCACGGTGACTACTGTGGCTTTGTGATGAGTTCTGAACTTAGGAAACATGGGTCTCCTAACTCTGTTCCTTTTCAAGATTATTTGGGCTATGTGGGGTTCCTTGAGCTTCCATAGAGATATTAGGATGATTTTTTTCTGTTTAACTTTTAAAAAATTAGTTCTATATCAGTTAGAAGGAAATTTGACTGCCAGCAAGACACCTCACTGAGCGACTCCGGCTGAATGCGGTCTCTTTCTCTTGGGTGTAAAAAAAGGACTGGAGCGAGGCGGCTGGGCCTTTGAGCAAATTAGTCAAGGACGCCCTTTCTCCTAGAGCAGCGGTTCTCAGCCTGTGGGTCACGACCCCTTTGGGGGTCGAACGACCCTTTCACAGGGGTCGCCTAAGACCGTCGGAAAACACATATATAATTACATATTGTTTTTGTGATTCATCACTGTGCTTTCATTATGTTCTATTTGTAACAATGAAAATACATCCTGCATATCATGAATTTACATTATGATTCATAACAGTAGCAACATTACAGTTATGAAGTAGCAACGAAAATAATTTTATGGCTGGGGGTCCTCACAACATGAGGAACTGTATGAAAGGGTCGCGGCGTTAGGAAGGTTGAGAACCGCTGTCCTAGAGACTCTTCCCGCCTGCTGGAAAACGGCTGTCATGTTGATTGTGTTCCAGTAAGGCCTTCCACAACTGTATTCCGGAAAACGGTCACACATACACACACCCGCACCCACGTGGACAGCGCGCAGCCCCCGCGGGTGAGCCAGCCGCAGCGTCACCAGGGACCCAGCTCCATGCTGAGTCCCAAGGTGGCTGCCCCGCTCCCGTCTGCGTTCTGGCAGGAAGAAGGAGGAGAAGGGCCGGGGAGCAGCCGGGGTGCCCGTCTCACCAACCTAAAGCCCCCACTGGAGAGATTTCATGCATCTGCGTCAGGGACACCACTGCCTCCCTGTCATTGGCCACCCCGACCGCAGGGGAGGCTGGGAAATGCTTCCTTCCCCCTGAGCATGTTGTGGCCTCATGACGGGTCCTGTAACCAAGGAAGCAGCCTGTCACGCGAAGGCAGCTGCAGGCTCCCCTGCTGCAGGGCGAGGGCTCAGGCACCTTCCCATGAAGCTGCAGTTCCCGCCTCGCCTGGACCCTAAAAGGGCTGGTGGCCCCCGGCTCCGCATTGCCCCGGGCAACCACTGGCCAGAGCGCGCAGCACCTGCCTGCTTTGTGTTATTTTTAAATTAAAATTTTATTATTATTATTTATTGTGCTTTTTCTTTTTTTTTTTGTGGGGGAGGGGGGGTTTGTTTGTCTTGAGAGAGAGACACATCAATTGGTTGTTCCGCTTATTTATGCATTCAGTGGCTGCCTCTGGTGTGCGCCCTGACCAGTTGTTTATTGTAACATCATTTACGAATACCTTGCTGTCTTTCGTAATTTAAACAACAGACCAATAGTTTCTTCTGACCAGGACAGCAGTAAGCTAAGCACAAAATCAGCTGGCTGAATTTGCCTTCTTTACCTGAAAAAACCAAGTGCAGAACAAATAAAAACCAAGCAATGTTTTTGGAAAAAATAATGGTATCAAAAGATAATACAGGGACTGTCGCTGTAGGGACGACACTCTCAACAGCCGAGCTACCCCGACAGAGCCTCAAATTAAAACGTGACCCGTGTTTCTGATGCGCATGACGTTCTGTGCTCGGAGTGTACGGGGCAAGCTCTCCCCCCACCACCCCTCCCTCCGTCCCTGTCCCAAGGCGCAGCGGCGTCCGGTGGCCCAGAGACCTTTTCATGGAATGGAAGCACATCCACGCGTATGCGCCCCCCTCCTTCACAGGAACCGGGTGGTTCTCACGCTCCTTGTGTGATGGAGGCTGTTCTGTGTCAGGCCCCAGCCTGGGTGCACCCTCCCTGGTTCTCCAGTGCTGGCCATGTGGCTCCCTTCTGTACAAAACGAAAGGTTGCCTTATTCATAAGTCGTCTTGCATATGTGGGAGTATTTCTGCTTAATGAATCCCTAGACGTGAAGTCATTTGGTCAAAGCGAAGGAGCCTGTTATTTTGATAGAATCTGTCAAATTCCCCTCCGGGGGAGGGGCCCACTGACTCCCCCACAGCAGGGTCCCCAGCGCCTGCTCCCACATCCTTGCCAACTCAGAGTGCTATTGAAAGCCATGGTCTGCCAAACGGTCGGGTGCCGTTGGCATCTCACTGTCGTTCCAATTTGCATTTCTGTTTTATAAGCAAAGATGGGCACCTTGTGCATTATGAGCCCCTTGTGTTTCCTTTCCCGTGGCCTGTTTTGTGGCCATTGCCCTTTTCATCAGTTTGTCTCTTTCTTATTTATCTCTAGGAATGCTTTACGTTTTAGGAAAAGGAGTTCTTCATCTGTGATATGAGGAGCAAATATACTTCCCGGTCTGTCACTTTCTCAGCTCCACTCTCTGTCATTTGTTTATTTATTTATAAATCTTAACATATTTTATTCCTTTCAGAGAGAAGAAGGGAGAGGGACAGATGGAAACACCAATGATGAGGGAGAATGATTGACCCCTGCACGCCCCCCACTGGGGTTCGAGCCCACAACCCCGGGCATATGCCCTGACGAGGAATCGAACCATGACCTCCTGGTTCATAGGTCGATGCTCAGCCGCCTTCTGACGCAGGACACACACAGTGAGGTGTCAAGTCTCCCAACCCCACGGTGCCTGACCTTTACGCCGTTTACCTCACGGGGCTTTTGCCGGGAGAACTTTTTAGTGTTTACTTAGCTGAGTTTATTAGCCTAGGTTTTGTGCCATTGTTAGGCCTTTCCTACTCTGAGCTTAAAACAACAGTTCTGCTGTGGGCTATTTCAGTGTTGTTGCTGTTTTATTGCTTCACTTGGGTCTTGAATGTGACGGATCCCAGTGGGAGGTGTGCGGCAGGAGCAGCCACTATTTGTTCAGGTGGTTGACCTTGTCCCAGCGCCATTCGCTGTGTTTTCTTTCATGTGAAACGGCACCACTTCCCGTCCTGAATCGCCGGGGCCCGTTTCTGACTTGCTGGCCCCTGGCCCCTGGCTGCCTGCTCCTGGGCCGTTTCCGGGGCGGCCCCGGTCTGCGGAGCCCTCTGCTGTGTCCTGACACGTGCCCTGTGCCAGTTAGCAGCTATGCTCACGCCAGTGACCTCGAGCAGGTCACTCCATCACTGCCTCAGTTTCCTGGCTTATAAAGTGGAAATAGTAACGGTTCCTACTTCATCGGGCGATTGGGAGGAGTAAATGATTTGAAGCATTAATATGTCAAGTGCCCGGGAGGAGCAGTGCTCGGCAGGTAACACACACCAAGCGTTCTCCATTTATGTTGGTGATTTAAGGCCATTTTAAAATACATACATATTTTTATGGAGTTCAGAGAGGAAGGGAGAGGGACAGAGAAACATCCATGATGAGAGAGAGTCATGGATCGGCTGCCTCCTGCACGCCCCCCACTGGGGATCGAGCCCCCAACCTGGGCATGTGCCCTTGACCGGAATCGAAGCCGGGACCCTTCAGTCCGCAGGCCTACGCTCTATCCACTGAGCCACACCAGCCAGGGCTCTTTAAGGCCATTTTTAACCCTTCTCTTGGCACTGTTGTGTAGACAGTATTGTTGACCCTATTGGGATGAGGGAACCGAGGCTTGGAGCCACGCAATGACAGCCCGGGGCCTGGGTGAGTGGTGGCACTGGCTCCGACATCGGCCTGGCCTGCGTGAGCCACACATGGGCCGGCCACTCAGGCAGTCAGATTCCTCGTCCCCACGGGCGGGAGGGGCCTCCCTCCTCTGGCCCGCGCTGCGGCTGACCCTCAGATAGGAAATGTCACAGGGGCCGCGTGGGCCGTGGAAATGAGGTTCCGCCAGGCACTGCAGGAGCGGCTCCCACGTGGAAAGACTCAGCGGCTCAGTCCCTGCCTAGGGGCCAGGTCTCCAGTGAGGAGAGGGGCCTGCACTGGGCAGCCCCGAGGCCCTCAGCAGAGGCCCCTGTGTGACCTGGGACGAAGCCCTGGCCTCTCTGAGCCGCAGCATCCTCATCTGTCAAATGGGCAGACTCAGAGGAGAGGCTGTGTGTGTGCACAGCAGGGCGGCCTGGAGGGTTGACTGGCAGCCTGTTAAAGTGAGACATCAAACAGTGTTCTGTGTTCTACCCCCCTCCCCCCCCCCCCCCCACACACACACACGAGCAGCTGGAAGTGGAGCCAGAGCCAAACCGCCAGCTCAGGGGCCTGTGCCAGGTGTGAGGCAGAAGAGACCGGGGAGGGGAGGCCAGCGGGAGGCCGGGTTTCTCCACCAGCAAGAGAGGAAAGGTAAGAGCGCTGGAGAGGGGGTGGCGAGGAGAGTGTGAGATGCTGGGCGCGGGGGAGGGTGTCCTCCCCACCTCTGCTCGGGGCCAGTCCAGGGGGCGAGGATGGGTGGTGGGAGGGTCGGGGGGAGGGAAGGAAATGCAGAGAAAAAGGTCCCCAAGGAGTGTGGGGCTCTGAGGGAAAGGGGGTCCAACAACCGCCCCAGTTGCATTTGCTCAGCCAGGTCCTTAGAGACAAACGCAGCCCCAGGAATCGTGCTGCATGTTCAGCAGAAAAAACATCAGGAGGCGAGGAGGCAATACCTGGGACATGCTGACACCAAAACAGTATCTGTTGGTTACCTGAAAGTCAAATTTAACCGAGGGTCCTGTTTGCTATTGGACAAGCTTACCCAGGGGTGTGAGGGGGCAGGGCAGGGAGGGGATGGGGGACGTTTCTGGGGGAAGCTGGAGGGGGTACCCCACGGCCTTTGCATAATGAGGAGGCCTTCCAGAAGTCTCTGCATACTCCTTCGGACACAGAGGTAGCTGGGGGGAATGGCTAGTGTGCCTGCCAACAGGGAGGCTCGCTCTCCTCGGGGTGACTCCACCTTGTAGATGGAGGCTGATGGCCAGCCAGGCGTGGGGCAGGAGACCCAGACAGCTCGGCAGCGGCAAACACGAGAAGCCTGGAAGCTGCAGGGAAACCACAGCTCCTGCTCACCCCTCGCCACCGGCAGTGAGGGGGTGGGACCAAGGCATCAGCCAGCTGATCCCGGTCAGACCTGCTCTCCCTGCCCTGTCACCCACCCCTCAGCTCCTGCCCACCCCTCCCTGCCCGCCAGGCCTACCCAGAGGCCAGCGCTGGGGGAGGAGCACCGTGACCACCGTGGGAACTGGCTGGGACTCAGCCGGCAACGTGAGTGAAAAATCCCCGGTTTGGACTGAATTTCCCTGAACATGCCTGCAATGTGCTGTCAGAGGCGGTGGGGTGGGGACGGGAGGGGGGGGGGGAAATTGGGTGGGGCTGAAAAATAAAGTTATACTGTTTCCTTCCACTCCTGGATTCTGTGGACCGACTGTCCCACGTCGTCCAGGCACAGAGCACTGGGCCCCCCAGGACCTCGAGGACAGGGTGTGGCATGAAGGAGGTGTCTGGAGAAGGCTCCTGGACCCTGGCGAGAGCTGGCCAGGTGTCGACAGAAAGGCTGGCACTTGAAGGGGCCACGGCTGCTTGTTTTGTGTCGACCACATCATGCGGCCCTGACTGCGGGCCAGCCCCGGCTCCGTGCTTTGCGGATAGCAATTCCGTTCATCCTCATCTCAGCCCATGGAGGGGGAGCTACTGATGGCCCCGGCTGGCCAAGAAGGCCCATCTAGGCTGAGCCCAGAGCTGGGGAGGGGAACTTTCCTCCGCAAGGTTCTTTCTGCTGGTCTCATCGCCAGACAGACAGACGAACAAGAGAAAATGACCAAATTGAATGCATGCACATGTATGGGAACCCACATACAGCAGAGAGTGAGAGACCCCGCATGTGTGAGAGGTTCAGAGACAGAAAGGAGCATGGGCGCATGTGACATTCTGAGCGAGGGATGAGGTGAGATGCCTTGGGGGCCTCAAAGGGTCCTTGCAGGATGTGAAGGGCAGGTGTTCAGTAGTGGGTGGTTTTCTCTCCCTGTAGGTAAGGCAAGAGGCTATCTCTGAGAGTCTCTCATTCTGGGCAAGGCCCCGGCTCAGGTTCAAGTTCTTCGAGGTAGTTAGGGAGGGGCAGAAGGTTCTCATGAACCTAAAGCTAAATTGCCTTTAGCTTAAAACAATCCAGCCCTAGACGGTTTGGCTCAGTGGATAGAGTGTTGGCCTACCGACCAAAGGGTTCCAGGTTCAATTCCCGACAAGGGCATGTACTTTGGTTGCAGGGTCCAGCCCAGGCCCATCAATGTTTCTCTCTGTCTTTCCCTCTCTTCCACTCTTTCTAAAAGTTCAATGGAAAAGTATCCTTGGGTGAGGATTAGCAAAACAAACAAAAACAATTAGAACGCCACAGAAGCACATCTTTTTTAAAAAAATTATTTATTACTAGAGGCCTGGTGCACGAAATTTGTGCACAGGTAGGATCCCTAGGCCTGGCCAGAGATCAGGGACGATCGGGGCCTTCCAGCTGCTGGCTGGGGCCTCCCTTTGTTCTGCACCATCCCCTGGTGGTCAGAGCACATCATAGCAAGCAATCAGTCTCCCGGTGGAACTCCCGTGGGGACAATTTGCATATTAGGCTTTTATATATATAGATGAGAGGCCCGGTGCATGAAATTTATGATCAGGCCTAAGCCGACAGTCAGACATCCCTCTCGCAGACTGGGGCTCTCACAGTCCAGGACCCCTCACTCCTTACTGCCCGCCTGCAGCAGAGGTTGGAGAGGCTCCTGCCACCGCAGCTGAGCTCGCCAGCTGTGAGCCTGGTTTCTGGCTGAGTTGCACTCCCCCTGTGGGAGTGCACTGACCACCAGGAAGCAGCTCCTGTGTTGAGTGTCTGCCCCCTGGTGGTCAGTGTGCATCATAGTGACCGGTCATTCTGGTTGTTCTGCCATAATGGTCGCTTAGGCTTTTATTATATAGATTATTATTTTTTTAATCCTCACCTGAGGATATTTTTTCATCGATTTTCAGAGTGGATGAGAGGGAAAGACAGAGAGAAATATCAGTGTAAGAGAAACACATTGATTGGTTGCCTCTTGCAGGAGCCAGACCAGGGCCATTGGCCAGGGAGGAGACTGCAACCAAGGTACATGTCCTTGACTGGAATCGAACCCAGGACCCTTTGTTCTGCAGGCCGATGTTCTATCCACTGAACCAAACCGGCAAGGGCCACAGAGGCACATCTTGGGGTGACTTATTCTAGACCCCCACACCTGCCTGACCATTCAGTGAGCCCTGAGCCCCAGCCCTCAGCCTCCATTCACCTGCAGGTGCTGGGTTCCGGGAGCAGCATGGAAGCAGACACCATTTCTGCTCTTGCAGAGCTCTTAGTTCTGTGGGAGAGACATTCACAGACAGTCACAGCTCCGGGCACCGTTAGTGAGCAGTTACCGTGAGCCGGGCCTGTTATAAGCACGTTGCCCAGTTTATCTCTTCAGACTCATAACAACCCCTTGATGGGGTGATGAACACACGACACAATATGCAGATGGTGTATTATAGAACTGCACACCTGAAGCCTATATAATGTCATTAACCAATGTCACCCCAATAAATTCAATAAAAATAAAGAACACTTTTTAAAAAAAACCTTGAGATATCACTGGCCCTATTTTGTAGATTAGTAAAATGAAGCTCAGTAATTTGCTTAAGGTCAAGCAAGCAGCTACCAAGTTTGGGATTCACTAGGGGAAGCATAGGGTTCTATAGGGCACATCCCAGAGGGCTTCCCAGAGGAGGCGCTGCTGCCCTTGAGTTGCACAGGCGTGGAGACTGTCCGTGGGAGAGGAGGAGAGAGTTCAGGTAAAGGAAAGCACTGAACAGAGCTGGTGTCTTCTCCAGAGGGAGGCCCTGCTTATTGTTTTCGGGGCCTCGGGCTGGGCTGGGCTCAGGGGCTGCAGGAGGCCCAGGCAGGGACCCTGCCCTCCCCAGGTGCCGATCACGGAGGGGAGGGCCGGGAAAGTCAGCAGGACAAAGAGGCAGGATCTTGTAGCGAGTCTGTGTGAGACAGGCTAGTGAACCAGGACAAGCGGAATAGGGAAACTGAGACAGATAGTTAAACGCCCAAGCACTTTACGGCCATCTAGCAAATCACAACATCCTGTCTTCCCTAACCAGGGACACTTGAGAGTAAATGGTTTACACTTCTCCTCCCCAGCCAGAGGGTAAATAGCCTAAAGCACCCAACTCAGGGAGATGGAGAGCAGACAGCCAATCAGTGCCATTTGCCACCACACCCCAGGACGAGGGGTGACGTTAAGGGCACATCAGCATAAAGCTGATGAATATTCTGTTGAGATCCTCCCATAAGACCTCCCCAAACACCCAGCCTTTAAAACCCTCAAGACATCTGAGCCTTTCCCTTCGAAGGGTCCCCACCAGACTTGCAACCAGGGGAGCAGTGGGCAGCAGCAGCTCCTCCTGGGCTCACCCCTGACCCTGTCCCCAAGGCCCCCTTTTCTCTGACTCTCACTGAGCTGGCAGCAGCCCCGTGTTGGCTCACTTCTTTCCTATAACATTTCTAGAGCCAAAGCAGCCGCCGGTCTCTCTCCTGTTGCTTCTTCTACCTTAAGTCCTTCCGTGTTGCACTGTCCCTGGCTTTAAAAACCTACTCTCAAAGTCACCCGAACTCGTGGTATAAAAACCTGCCGGCATGTCAGGAACCCACACACTAACAGGCCACCCGAGGCAGACCCGCTCCTGGCCTGGTCCCTTTCCGGTAACATTGTTAGGGGCGGGAGGGAGAAATGGAATAGTGGGGACTAGCTATAATTATCCTATATAATAAAAGGGTAATATGCAAGTCCACCAAACGGTGGAACAACTGGTCACTATGACATGCACTGACCACCAGGGGGCAGACGCTCAACGCAGGACCTGCCTCCTGATGGTCAGTGCGCTCCCTCCCGGGGGAAGTGCCAATCAGCCAGAAGCTGGGCTGATGGCTGGTGAGCAGGAGCCTCTCCTGCCTCCATGGTAGCACTAAGGATGTCTGACTGCCAGCTTAGGCCCGCTCCCCTGAAGGCCCCCAGACTGCAAAAGGGCACAGGCTGGGCTGAGGGACACCCTCCACCCCACCCCCTGCACGAATGTTGTGCACTGGGCCTCTCGTAAAAAATATTATCACGCTCTTGTGGGCAAAAGGGGCCACATGCTGACCTGACAAGCTCAGGGAAGGCCTGCGTGGCGGTCTTACAAACTCAAAGACCTAAAGTCACCACAAAGGATGGTCTGACATTAAATTTTAACTAAAAGCCTTTATGGTGGGCAGTCCCCTCCTAGGCTGGTATCTTCTCTGACAAGGTCAATCTTTACCTTAATTGAGCTTATTGTCTTTTTGTATCTATGATAATATATTATTGAAATGTCAGGGTAACTTGTAACTTCCCTTTTTCTGGGCCCCTCAGGGGACAACCAAATGCCCCGGGGCCCCAAGATGGACACACACATGCCTTCATGGTTATGATGTTAATTGTTGACTGTTACCTAGCCTGTACCCACCTAAGTAATGAATTTGTAACCCATCTACGTCTCCTCCTTTGATTGCAATGTATAAAAATACGTAAAAAACCGCCATTCTCTGGAGCACTATCCCAATCCGTTAAGATTATGCTTCCTGGCAATAGTTGACAGTTTGGCTCAAATAAACTCACAAAAATTCTTTACAGGTTCAAATGTTTTCACGTTAACACTCTGTTAACCACGATTATTTTGTTCTGATTAAAGAAAGCACATTCTAAGCCGACTGGGAGTTGTATGCCCTGGGACCTGGGAGTTAACCTAGAAATGCGGTCCATCCTCCTTACCTGAGAACTGCCTGTCATCACAGAGGAAAGATGAATAACATTGTTGTGCGTCCCTGGGGCCTTGGGTAGCATCCTTTGCAACCCCCCATGCCTGTAATCTGTAACCATTATGCCCATTCTTTTTTTTAAAAATATATTTTTATTGATTTCAGAGAGGAAGGAAGAGGGAGATAGAAACATCAATGATGGCCCAGCCGGCGTGGCTCAGTGGTTGAGCGTCGACCTATGAATCAGGAAGTCACTATTCAATTCCCAGTCAGGGCACATTCCTGGGTTGTAGGTTTGATCCCTTGTAGTGGGTGTGCAGGAGGCAGCCGATCCATGATTCTCTCTCATCATTGATGTGTGTGTGTTTTTTAATATATTGTAAGAGAGGAAGGGAGAGGGAGAACGAGACATCATTGATGAGAGAGAATCATGGATCGGTGCCTCCTGCACATCCCAAACTGGGGATCGAGCTGCAACCCGGACGTGTGCCCTGACCAGGAATCGAATGGAGACCTGTTCATAGATCGACAAGCAACCCCTGAGCCACGCTGGCCGGCCGGGCTACCCATTCTTATTCCTTTTGCCTACTTCCCCGTGTACTCTTTGTCCTTCTCCCCCATATAGGCAGCTGGTTTATGGTGGGGGGTAGGGCCGATTTTCGTGGGTGACCTGCTGCTCTCCATGCTGCCCACGTTATTGGAATAAACGCTCGTACACGATTCAACGCTGCTTCGTTGGCTCAGGTAGTGACAGGCAGCCTGGACCCACCGGTTATTCGGTTTCAACACGTGCACGACGGGGCCCGCAGACTGAGTTGGACCCTCTGCTCTGGCCTTTGCTGGTTCTGGAACTTGGACAGGTCACGCCCGTCCCCTTTTTGCGCCTCTGTTGCCTCATCTAAAAAACAGGGACAAATGCAACCTGCTTTGGGCGCCCACCCTGCCCGCTGCAGGGAATCTGTCAATAAACTGCTTCCACTTACAAAAAAAGGGGGGGGGGCGGGGACAGTAGTGCTTAAAGGGCTTTTATGAGGATTAACTGTCTTACAAGACGCAAAGGGCTGAGAGCAGGGCCTGGCTGAAGTCAGCAGGTAGAGGTGTCAGTGTCTGCGTTTGCTGGCAAGTTCACTGCTTTCCCTTAGGTGGAGGGAAGCCAACGGTGGTTACAGGGCCTGGTGCCCCAGCCTCCGTGCCCCACCCCCAGCCCCCACTGCACTGGGTGCCTGAGCACAGTGGTGGGGGCGATTAGTTGAGGGGAGGGAGTTGGCACAGGCACAGGCAGCTCTGGCCAGGGATTTGGAGGCTCCTGGCAGTTGGGGGAAGGGTGGGAACCCAGAGAAGTGGTGACTAAGACAGGAACCCAGAGTGCACTCACAGGGAGCACTCCCCCGGGTGAGGGTGCGTTCTTTCGCTTCGGGGCTGGCGAGTGACTCATGCGGGGGCAGGTATGAAAGGTGCGGTGCACAGGGGCGCTGCCTGTCCCTCCCGAGAGGTTGGGGGCACAGCGGGCTGTGGGGGCTGTGGGTGTCTCAGACGCTCGGCGTGTGGGGGAGACACGGGGCCTGGGAGGCCTGGAGTCAGAAAGACCTGGGCTTGGGCTCCAGCACTTACTCGTAGCTGTGTGACCTTGAGCGAGGAGCTTCCCCTCTCTGGGCCTCAGTGGCCTCTCCTACAGCATCGGGCTATTTAAATCCGCCTGCCAGCACTAAGCCTTCCTGCGCTGCTTATCGGACAGCGTACTGGGTCCTGGGGCCTCCTCACTTCCAAGACCGGCAGGGGCTCCTCCCTCTTGCCCTCACAGCAAAGTGCAACCTTCTTTCCGTTTTTAAAGAGTTTTTAATCGAATTTTGGAGAGAGAGGGAAGGAGGAAGGGAGAGAAAGAGAAAAAGCATCACAGTGAGGCGGCTTCCCGCCTGCCCCTCCACTGGGGGTCAAGCCCCAAACCAGGGCATGTGCACTGACCTGGAATCTAACTTGCAACCTTTCAATGCACAGGATGATGCGCAACCAACTGAGCCACACCAGCCAGGGCTCAACCTTCTTTTCTCTGTTTTTTAAAAATGTATTTGTATTGATTTCAGAGAGGAAGGGAGAGGGAGACAGAGAAACACCAATGAGGAGAGAGAATCATGGATCGGCTGCCTCCTGCACGCTCCCTACTGGAGATCGAGCCCACAACCTGGGCCTGCGCCCTTGACCAGAATCAGCCCTTCAGAAGTCCGCAGGCTGATGCTCTATCCATTGAGACAAACCAGCTGGGGCTCTTTACAGGTTTGGATATTTTTACATTAACAATCCTATATAATAAAAGCCCAATATGCTAAGTGTCCGACTGCTTGACTGTTCCACCGGTCGCTATGATGCGCACTGACCACCAGGGGGCAGATGCTCCGACCAGTAGGTTAGCTTGCTGCTGGGGTCTGGTCCATTGGGACTGGGCGAGAGGGGCTGGACACACCCTGGAGCCCTCCTGCGGTCCCTCCCTGGCCCGGATCATGCACCGGTGGGAACCCTCAGCCTGGCCTGTGCCCTCTCACAATCCGGGATCCCTTGGGCGATGTCAGAGAGCCAGTTTCAGCCCGATCCCTGCAGGCCAGGCTGAGGGACCCCACCAGTGCACGAATCTGTGCACAGGGCCCCTAGTTCTAAATAAAATGCTAAGCAGCGCTGGTCAGGTAGCTCAGTTGGTTAGAGTGTCGTCCCTGGTATTCCAAGGTTTCAGGTTCAATCTCCAGTCAGGACACATGTAAGAATCACCCAATGAATGCATATATTTAAGTGGAACAACAAATCTCTCTCTCTCCCCCCTTCCTCTTTCTAAAATCAACTACAAAATAAAGTAAAATGCTAACCAGTGACATACAATTGTACATCAAAAGGATAAACTTTGAGCAAATAGAGCTTATTTCAGGAATGCAAGACAGTTTAATATCAAATAATTGATCAACGTAATTCTTTACCTCCCACTAAAGGACAGTACAATGTGATCATATCAATTGACATGGAAAAGTCAGTTGAGCCCTGGCCAGAGTGGCTCAGTTGGTTGAGCATTGTCCTGTGCACCGAAAGGTTGCCAGTTCAATTCCCAGTTGGGGCACATGCCCAGTTTTCAGACTCGATCCCCAATAGGAGGCGTGCACGAGGCAGCTGATTGATGATTCTCTCATCATTGAGTTTCTATATCTCCCTCTCCCTTCCTCTCTGAAATCAATAAAAAAAAATTAAAAAAAAATAAAAGAAAAAAGGAGAGATAAGATAACCTTGATATTGCAAGAAATTGTTGGGTAGAAGCTGGAAAAAGAAAATGTCTCACTTACATTTATATTATTAGGAGATAAATTTAACAGGGAATGTGCAGGACTTCTATGAAGGAAAAGAACATGTTGAAGGAGAAAGAGAAAGAACTAACATCAGAAAAATGGGATGGTTTGCCCTTGTTAGTTGGGCTCAGTGGGTAGAGCGTTGGCCCTTGGACTGAACGGTCCCGGGTTCGAGTTCGGTCTAGGGCACATATCTCAGTGGCAGACTCAAACCCGCCCTGGTCAGGGCGCGTGCAGGAGGCAACCAATCTATGTGTCTCCCTCACATCAATGTTTGTCCCCCCTCCTCCCCTCCACTCTCTGGTAATCAATGGAAAAATATCCTCAGGTGAGGATGAACTAAACAAACAAAAAAAAGGGATGACTTAAAAACAACAAAAAACATGAATGTCCCCACATGCAATTCCAATTGAAATGCCAATGAGGCTCCCAGGAGCGGAAGATTGGGAAAGACATCGAGTCAAGACTCTCTCCAACAGTGTTACAAGGGGCCTTCCCTTTCCAGCCCCTGGCCACAAACGGAACCTGCCCTGCCTCCGACTCTCGCCTTCATCCCAAGGATGAGAAACGGTGGACCGTGGAGGCAGACAGCATCCTAAGACGTCAACAAGGCCTGCGTGCTCACAAATTGATGCTGCTCAAACCTTGTTCTTATATCACCTCATGGTTGTTGATTGGATGTATCTAAAATGACTTTATATTGTTATTATCCCCCCAAAACACAGGAGCTTGGAGGAACAGGAAGGAATTTAGCTTTGATTGCCTGAGACAGGAAGCTACGGGAGGGTTTTGAGTGGTGAGGTGACATCACATGATGTCAGAGGAACAAGGTTTTCAAAGAGTTAAAAAAACAACAACAATGGGCTTTTTCAAAATTAGATATGCTTATTTATTTATTTATTTCTATTTCGTGGTTTAACACCACATTTCACTTCACATGGACAATACCGAAGACCTGCAATCAGGGCAGCTAAACAGCCCCCCAGTGGGACTACTATCACCTCTGGGAATTGAAATCATGACAAAAGTGAACCTTCAGCTCAGTCAGAGGAGGAAGTTTACTTAGTAACAGGTGCCGGCTCAATCGGCCATTCATTTGGGAAAAACAAAGAAATAAAATTGGGTCAGTACCTCAAACCACAGGCAAAAGTAAATTACAGATGAATCAAAGGCTCAGTAAAAGTCTTCGAAGAAAACGTAGGAAACTATACGTACAATCTAGGGATTGAGGGGAAAGGTTAAGCCAAGAGCCCCGAGGCCACCACAGTTCTTTTAGAGCACTGGTTCTCAACCTTCCTAATGCCGCGACCCTTTAATACAGTTCCTCATGTTGTGGTGACCCCCAATTTCATTGTTACAAATGGAACATAATTAAAGCATAGTGATTAATCACAAAAACAGTATGTAATTATATATGTTTTCCGATGGTCTTAGGCCACCCCGGTGAAAGGGTCGTTCGACCCCCAAAGGGGTTGCGACCCACAGGTTGAGAACCACTGTTTTAGACGGATCTGTGTTCAAGTGGGAGGGACGATTACGGGAAGTTACCCTAAGCAAAGTGCGGGCTGATCGGTATTTGCAAACCTGGCAGGTGAATGGTGGGCCATGGCTGGAACGCGCGAACACTCCTTACAGATCCACAGCCACGAGACACACGGCGTCAAGGAAACTGGCCAAGGGTATGAAGAACGTTCACAGAGAAGCAACAGCACATGCCCCTATAGCAACTTCACCAGGAAGCAGGGAGCAGCAAATTAAAGTCCCAATGAGCTGGCGCTATACCCACTAAAGTAAGAGAGAAAACCAAGTAGAAGGAATAGAACTTGATACAGGAATAGGAACTCTGACATTAAAAAGAGGGGAAGAGCCCTGGCCCATGTGGCTAAGTGGTTGGAGTGTCATCCCACATACCAAGAGGTGGGGGGTTCAATTCCTGGCCAGGACACATACCCAGGTTGTGGGGTTTGATCCCCGGGGTGTGTATGGGAGACAACCGATTGATATTTCTCTCTCACATTGATGTTTCTTTCTCTCTCTCCCAAATCGGTGAAAACATGGGTGAGGATTTAAAAAGGGGGGTTGGTAGGGACTCCTGGGGGAAGTGATGAGATGAGAAAGGCCCCGGGATAACAGGCAGAGAGCAGTCAGGCCAAATGGGAGCAAGGCAGGAGGGCTAGCAGAGATGTTTTAAAGATTGAATTTGTAAACCAGTTAATATAACAGAACATCTTGAGAAACAGTTTAAACAGCTGTTGAGTTTGGGGTGAATCTATCTCTATATATAAAAGCCTAAGCGACTGAACAACCGGAACAACTGGAATGACAGGAATGATTGGAACAACCAGGACGACCAGAACGACCAGAAGAACCAGAATGACCAGAACAACCAGAACTACCAGAACTACCGGTCACTATGACGCGCACTGACCACCAGGGCAGACGCTCAACGCAGGAGCTGCCCCCTGGTGGTCAGTGCGCTCTCACAGCAGGAGCACCACTCAGCTGAGGCCCATCCTGGTGGCCCACCCACCCACTGGCAGCCACTCACTCCCTCAGTAGTCCTGCAGGTCCAATCTCCGGAGAATGGGCCAGGCACCGACAGACCAGCGTTGCCAGCAGGATCCAGACAGCACCACTGGCATCCTGAAAGTTGGCCTCGGGCACCGCAGCCACTTCCCCTCCCTAGACTCTCCGCAAGGAAGAAACAAGATAAAAGCGGCAGCCAGGTGGCTCCCGACGACCAGTGCGAATGTCAGTGAGACAGATCTGGATTCCGGACTGGCAAGGGTGTCCCACCACCACCCGGAGGGCCGATCATGTCCCGCCCCCCTACCCCCACCTCTCTTGGGACCCCACCTGTGCATGAATTTGTGCACCGGGCCTCTGGTTAATAAGTTACATAGATTTTTCTAAGCAATGAAAAAAAATAATAACAGGAAAAAAAGGCTGTGCAAAAAGGAAAGGAAATAATACTTCACCGTATGGCTCAACTCTGAGCAGAGTGTGCATGTCACAATAATGTTCGCTGAGGTTCTTGGATGGCCAGGTTAATGGTTTCCATCAAACTTAGGAAGTTTCAGCCGTTATTTTTCAGATTTCATTCTGTCCCAATGCGTTTTTAAAGCATGATTATGGTAGCAGGGTTTACAGCAGCAAAAACTGCAAACAGCCCTCGCCTGTGTGGCTCAGCTGGTTGGAGCGTTGTCCCATGAACCAGACGATGGTGGGTTTGATTCCCGGTCAGGGCACAGGCCCAGGTTGTGGGTTCAATCCCCATCGATGTTTCTCTCTTTCTCTGAAATCAATTAAAAGAAAAGGAAAAAAACACCATGAAACTGCAAACGATGTGTGTGTCCGCCTGAGGAAATGGTTGAGTGAACTGTGATACAACCGCACCATAGAACAACGCAGCCCGAGACAGTAAATTAGACTCATGGATCCCAGTGGCTTCGGCATAGGCCACCGAGTGTTCCGAAGTGAGGAGAGTGAAGCGGAGAGAGGTGTGGGTAATAGGACCCCATCTTTGTAAAACAAAAGCAGTCCCCTTCCCGGGCATCTGTGCGCTGGGCGGGACCACGTGGGCTAGAGAAGGCAGGAGAGGCAGTGCTGGCGCCGTGGGCTTTGGTCACCAGGGGAGGGACGCAGGGAGGAGGGACGAGGGTGGGCGGGCGGTGAGCCCAAAGAAGAGCGAAGTCTGACCATCGCAAGCAGGGCCTGCGGGCGACCCCAGCGATGGCGGCTCTGCGTCTGCGTCTGCTCGCGCCTCACCTCACAGAGGGAGACGGAGGCGCAGTCACCAAGCACGCCGCCGTGGGACCCAGGCTGCCTCTACTTTCTCAGAATTTTATAAACTATCGTTCGTCTTTATAACGCGTATGGATCATTGATATCATCAGGGAAGTCGGTTAAGTGGAAAGAAAACCAGCAATCCTGGGAGGGAAGATGTCCCTGCTTGGGCCTCCAGAGCCAGGGTCTGTCTGTCTGTCTGTCTGTCCCGGGGGAAGGTCCCGCATGCGATGACAGTGTGTCCTTGTAGTTTAATGGCTTCCCCTTCCCCGAGGGCCAGCCTCGGCCTCAGGAGCCGCGGGAGCGCTGTCACCCACAACCCCGCGGCTCCGGGGCTGCAGGGAGAGCAGAGCCTGGGTCCAGGAGCCGGGTTGACTTTGCCCCGGCAGCGGTGTGCTCAGCGCCTGTACGGGTTGTGAGTGTTTGGTTTCAGATTGTTCTGGATAAACCCAAGCATCCAGGCTTAGTCACAGCGATCGGCGCCTGAGGGGGCTTCTGGCCTCCAGTCCAGTCCGTAGATTCTGCTTTCCTGACGCAGACACGAGCAGCTTCCTGGTGCTGGGCCGCCAACCGTTTCTATGCCGCTCATTTTGCCAGGCTTCAAAGGAAAACATCTTTTACATGTTTTGTTTTTTTTTATAAGAGAAGTTTATTTGAAAGTTACAGAGGTGGAAGTGAGCCAGCTGGCTGTGTGGGCTCAGGGAACAAGTTACAGAAGCAAAGGAAGGGCCCTTGGAGAGGGAGGGGCCCAGCGACCGCCTGGGGAAGGAGAGGGGGAGAGAAAAGGGCAATGGCTCCCGAGGAGGGGGAGCGCTGGAAAACAGCTACACATTTAAAAATCAGATCATGTCACACCCTGCTCCAAACCTTCAAGGGCTGTTGTGCACTCAGGACGGAATCCGAGGTCCTTAAAGGACCAGAGGGGCTGCCAAGAGCTGGCCAGCTCATCCTATCCATCATTCAAAGCACCCGTCTGCTGTCTGCCCACCCCCAGCTTTTCTTTTTTAATATTTTTTATTGATTTCAGAGAGGAAGGGAGAGGGAGAGAGAAATAGAAACATCAATGATGAGAGAGAATCATTGATTAGTTGCCTCCTGCACGCCCCCCACTGGGGATGGAGCCCGCAACCTGGGCATGTGCCCTTGACTGGAATCAAACCTGAGACCCTTCAGTCCCAGGCCGACACTCTAACCACTGAGAAAACTGGGTAGGGACTTGCTGAAACATTTAAAAGTTAGTGATAGCTATCATGACACTTAACCCCTACATACTCAGCATGAATCTGCTAAAAATAAGGACTTCTCCCATAGCCATTATCATACCCAAGAAAAGGAACAATGGTTCTCTCATATTTCCTAGAGTGCATTGAGTCCACTTTCAAATGAACCCAGTAATTCCCAAAGGGCATTTTATAGATGCTTATTTTCCAAACCAGGACCCAGGAAGCTGTGGGCACAGCAGCTGGCTGTGATGTCTTCGCAGTCTCCAGTGGTGCAGAAAGTGACTCACGGTGAGGTTTGGGGCCAGCTGTGCCCGGAACCTCTTAAAAGGCAGCATTAGCCTGGCCGGTGTGGCTCAGTGGTTGAGCATTGACCCATGGACCAAGATGTCCCTGGTTTGATTCCTGGTCAGGGCACAAGCCTGGGTTGTGGGCTCCATCCCCGGTGCAGGAGGCAGCTGATCTCATTGATGTTTCTTCTCTCCATCCTTCTCCCTTTCTCTCCCTGTAGAATCAATAAAAGCAAATTTTAAGGAAACAACACACAGCGTTGGCCACACTCTGGACCTCCTGCCTCAGAACTCTGGGCTGGGCCAGGACCCTGTGTAACCAGGCGATTCTCATTCGTGCTCCAGTTTGAGGAGCACTGAACGCCCCCCCTTTCCTTCTCCCATCTGCTTACTCCATGAGGAGCTCAGCTGTCTGTAGAATACCCCACGTTTGCATTTGCCAAATTCTGTCCTCATGGCATCACTCACCTTGTTTCTCCTCCTTAAATATTTAAAAAGCCCTCCACGCAGGTGATGTTAATGGGCAGCCGGGTTAAGAGCTGCAGTGACCAGCTCTGGCCTCAGCCCGCAGAGCTGAGACCTTGCGTTCCAGGATCCTCACGGAGTTCCACGCGGGGCCGGGGCAGGACAGAGCCGGCGCTGCGGGTGGGTTAGGAGAGAACCTCCTCTTTCCCCGTTGCCGCCCCAGGAAGGGAACCAGCGCTGCACCTAAAGGCCACTGAGGAAGTCACTTCAGACTGTTTGTCCCAGGGGTGGAAGGGGAAGCAGGCGACAGCAGAGAAACGTGGGGCATCTTTTGAGGCTGGAAGGAAGGAGATGAGGGTTTGGGGACCCCAGAGAGAGAATGGCTGCAGAGTCTGCCCTCATGTTCCAGGGACTGCCGGGAGCCGGTCCATCCTTGCTGTTTCAAGGGACCTGGCATATATGGCATACTGTTCTTAATATGTTTGCTCACCTTCTTGGCACTATGTGTTTTAACCAAGATCTCTGAGAAAGGTTGTTTCCCCAGGTAGGGATTTTCCCCTGAAGTTAGGGAGGGAATAAAACCTCTTAACTAAGTGCCAGGCGGGTAATTAATCACTTTAACTATGAACAATCATGCTTAAGCTACATAATCTTTACTCCCTGGAATGGAGATAAGAAACGCCCTAACCTTTGTAATAGAGATTGATAGGATTGAATCAACTGGTATAAATACAGATGTAACAAGACAGCAAGGGACAGAGAGAGAGACAGAACCTAGGCACAGAACCTACACAGAATGTTCTCTAGAGACAGAAGAACTTCGCTGGAGAGAACATGGCAAAAGATCCTGGACTGAACCTGACTACAGAAATTGGCAAGAGAACCTGACTAGAACCTGGTGACTGAACCTGGCTGGAGAACCTAGCGAGGGAACATGGCTACAGAACCTGGCTGGAGAACCTGGAGAACCTAGCAAGAGACCATGGACACAGAACCTGGCTGGAGAACCTAGCGAGGGAACATGGCTACAGAACCTGGCTGGAGAACCTGGAGAACCTAGCAAGAGAACATGGACACAGAACCTGGCTGGAGATCCAAAGCAGAACCTCTCTGGAAATCCAGACCAGAACTTGGCTGGAGATCCTGGCTGGAGATCCTGGCTAGGCTGCTGATCAACTGAACACTGTCTCCGTGTCCTTCCTTCTTCGCCGACTCTGTGTACGCCTTTGGGGACCCCTGGACCCGCTGGGGTTGGACCCCGGCAAGGGACCAGGCCTCCCTCCGTTCTCTGCTATCCTAAGAGCCAGGATTGTTGCGGGAGTTCAGCATTTTAAAGCACCAGAGCCAGACTGGCCCCCAAAGAGGCAGGTACAGCTCTGTGAGGAGCAATCTGGTCACATTTTCCCAGGACTGTAAAAATGTCCCTATCCATTGACCCGCCTAGAAATTGTTCTTCTGGGAATTCTCCTGGGAGCGGCTCCAGCCCCTGCCGTTGTGGCTCCATTGGTTGGAGCGTCGTCCCGTTCACTGGAGGTCTTTCATTCCCCTTCAGGGCACACACCCAGGCTGAAGGTTTGATCCCCAGCCCTGGTGGGGGCGTGTGTGGGAGGCACCCGATTGATGCTTCTCGCTCACACTGATGTTTCTCTCTCTCTCTCTCTCTCTCTCTCTCTCTCTCTCTCTCTCTCCCCCTTCCCCTCTCTAAAAACCAATGGAAATGTCCTCAGGTGAGGATTAATGGGGAAAAAAAAAAGTGCTACTCTAAAGAAAGGCAAGACTATGAAGAATTTCACGGCAGGGTCTTTTGTCACAGTGAGAAACTAGAAGTAACTCCGGTGACTCACAGTAAGATGGTGAAGTAAATTAGGGGACATGTGCCCGGCCGGCCTGGCTCAGTGGCTGAGCATCAACCCATGAACCAGGAGGTCATGGTTCCATCCCTGGTCAGGGCACATGCCAGGGTTGCAGACTCGATCCCTAATAGAGGGCGTGCAGGAGGCAGCTGATCAATGATTCTCTTTTATCATTGATGTTTCTATGTCTCTCCTCTCCCGAACTCTCTGAAATCAATAAAAATATATATTAGAACAAAACGAGGCAAAGCAAGTAGCCTTATTAAGAATGCATTTGGGCCGAAACCGGTTTGGCTCAGTGGATAGAGCGTCGGCCTGCGGACTGAAAGGTCCCAGGTTCGATTCCGGTCAAGGGCATGTACCTGGGTTGCGGGCACATCCCCGGTGGGGGATGTGCAGGAGGCGGCTGGTCGATGTTTCTCTCTCATCGATGTTTCTGACTCTCTATCTCTCTCTCTTCCTCTCTGTAAAAAATCAATAAAATATATTTAAAAAAAAAAAAAAAAAAAAAAAAAAAAAAAAAAGAATGCATTTGGGCCTTGGACAGTGTGGCTGGGTTGGAGTGTTGAACTGTACACCAAAAGGTGTTGGATTTGATTCCAGGTCAGGGCACATACTGGGGTTGCTGCTTCGATCCCCAGTTGAGGTGTGTGTGGAGACATCAATGTCTCTCTCCCTCTCTCTCCCCTCCTCTTCTCTAAAGTTAATGAAATATTTTTTTTAAATAAAAATAATAAAAAAGAATACACTTGGCATAAAGCACAAGTGGGCAACGCAGCTAGTCTGAGTGCCCCGCCTACGGGGGGGGGGGGGCTCAAGGTTGTTTTTTTTCATTTTAAAGGTATTTTTATTGATTTCAGAGAGGAAGGGAGAGGAAGAGAGAGAGAAACACCAATGATGAGAGAATCATCGATCGGCTGCCTCCTGCACGCCCCCTACTGGGGATGGAGCCCATAACCCGGGCATGTGCCCTTGACTGGAATTGAACCCAGGACCTTTCAGTCCGCAGGCCGACGCTCTATCCACTGAGCCAAATCAGCTAGGGCTCAAATGGATTTTTTAAAAAAATATGTATTTATTGGCTTTAGAGAAAGAGGAAGGGAGAGGAATAGAGAGCTAGAAACATCAGTGAGATATGTCAACAGCTACCTCCCGCACGCCCCCTGCTGGGCGTAAAGCCTGCAACCTGGGCATGTGTCCTGACCAGGAATTGAACCAGGGACCTCTTGGTTCATGGGTCGACGCTTAATCACTGAACCACACTGGCTGGGCAAATGGATTTGTGAGAATATATCAACTCATGTAACTGCAAAACCCATTTAGATCTGATTTCAGTCATGGATCCTTGTGCTCAAATAATGTGATCAGAATCCATCTTTCCTCAGCTCTTGGTCCTGGTTCATTCACTCTGTAGGTTGCATGCTTGGCTGGAATCTCCCCCAGGGGTGGCACAGATGGCTACCAGCAGGTCCTGGCTGACATCCACAAGCTTAGCAACTCTCATGAAAAGAGAACACTTTCTTCCCGGCCAGGTGTAGGAGCTGCCTAACCCAGGTTGCATGTCCATGCCTGAGCCAATTTCCAAGGCTCAGAGGATGCAGGAGGCTGGTTGGCCAGACCTGGGTCACGTGGCCACTCATTGGAGCCAAGAGGTAGAGCCAGCCCCCCTTGAACCACATGGATCAAAAACATGCAAGGGCCCGACTGGCGTGGCTCAGTGGTTGAGCGTCAACCTATGAACCAGGAGGTCACGGTTCGATTCCCGGTCAAGGCACATGCCCAGGTTGTGGGCTCCATCCCCAGTGTGGGGCGTGAATGAGGCAGCCGATCAATGATTCTCTGTCATCATTGATGTTTCTATCTCTCTCTCCTTCTCCCTTCCTCTCTGAAATCAATAAAAAAATATTTTTTAAAAAAATCGTGGAAGGGAAATGTGGGGTGCTGTCACCCAAAGAGGGGGGGAATTGGGGCTGAGCAGGCAAAAACTGATGTCCTTATCTACATCTTCTATTATTCTTGGCATCCCGTGGTCCTTATCATAACCTTAATTAAATAGCCCCAATCCTCCGCCTTATGCAGCCACCCTCCTTTTCCTTTAACATTGAAATAGAATGACTGGAGGGAGCCCCTTGCCCCTTCCCGAGGACACCAGGCCCCTCCCTGAACTCCAAGGGCTCCCACGCTGGGCTCACTGCCTCCAGAGTCAGGCCGTGCCCAGCCTACCAGTTCCTTTTCTTCTTTGCGTGACTGAGGTAAAATGGACAAATAAAGATTGTACCCATGTAAGGTATACAAATGGATATTTTGATATTCGTGTATATTGTGAAATAATCAGCACAATCAAGCTAATAAGTATATCCATCACCTCATTTTTTTGTGGTGAGAACACTTAAGATATATACTCTGAGCAAACTTCAAGTGTGCAGTACAGTGTGTGAATGATACAGCCTAACTCCCCTGAAGGCTGCCCTTCTTTGTCCCCAAATGGAGCCCCCTGGCCTCCCCCACTGCTCCGGAGCTCAGTAACCCAAGCTGGGTGACGAACATTCTCATCCCCTCAGCTGCCAGTAAATACCTCTAAATTACTCGCCTCACGCCCACATTTCCACCCGGAACCAGGCACGAGCTGGGCGGGTGGGGCTTTGCACGTTTGTGTGAGAGATGCCGTCTGGGGCCTCTCGCCCCCAGCGATGTGAGTGAGTAGCATGCATCGCCTGTGTGACGGCTACACGGGGACCCCTGAGGCTTAGCTGCCACTGGTGAGGAGCTGGGCTCATGATGCTTCTTGGGGGGGAAAGTAATCAAGAATACAAGCCCTTTCCTTCTGAAGTTCAATGTTACAGGAACCTAAGTGCCCCCAGGGGGAAGCGTTCCTGGTCAAGGGGAGGTGACCCAGGCAGAATGGAAAGACCTACGGGCCTACGGGGCTGGGCTGGCTCTGACACAGCGTGTAGTGAGGCTGGGAACCCTCCGGATCAAGCCCCTTGGGCCCGGCAGGAGGATGGCTATAACACCCCAGAGTAGCGGTTTTTCAACCGGTGGCTGCAAGAACTTCTAAGACATGCAATACCTGACTCCTTAGCCAGGGGCCCTCCCCTCTTTTCCCTTAGAGCGTCAGTTAGACAAATGACGACAGCCAACACATAGCCATCTGGTGTGAATGAATCCAAATTATACCTATTATTTTTTCAGATCAGCAAAATTCTAGTACTTAGTTTCTGTGCGCCATGAGATGAAAAAGGTTGAAAATCGCGGCCCTAGGGGATGCCTGAGGCCGGCGGTGATGCCCAGGGCCGAGCAGAAGCAGCAGCACAGGAGACCGAGGCCCCCTAGTGGTAAGGGCCGGCCTTCTCCGACTCAGCGGGAGGTAGAAAGAAAGGTGATATTTGCACATCAAGCGAGGGACGCAGAGATATTGCGAGCATTTGTAGATTTCCCCTCCACCTCTTAACAGTCCAAGTATTCTGTCTTAAAAATATATCTCTCTTAAAATAAAAATTTTTGATTGATTTTAGAGAGAGAGAGAAACCTTGATTTGTTGTTCCACTTATTCATTCATTGGTTGGTTGTTTCTCTTTTTTTAATCCTCACCCAAGGATATTTTTTCTATTGATTTTTTTGAGAGTGTGGAAGGAAGGGAGGTGAAGAGAGAGAGAAACATTGATGTGAGAGACACATCAGTGGTTGCCACCTGCAGGTGTCTCACCTGGGGCTGGGATCGACCTGCAACCCAGTTCGTGCCCTTGACCTGACCCACAATCAAACTCTTGACTCTTTCGTGCATGGGCTGATCTGATGCTCTATCCACTGAGCAGCACTGGCCAGGGCGACGGGTTGATGTGTGTGCCCTGACCAGGGGGTGGAACCCATACCCTTGGTGCATCAGGATGATGGTCTAACGGAGCTCCTGGGCCAGGGTCCAAGTATTTTTGTTACGTGAAGGCACCCGCCCTTATTGCAGCCAATTGGCACATGTTTTGAAATAACGGGATTTAGATCAAATTCTTGGGTAGGAGTACTTCACCTTCTGATCTGGTCTGAGTGGATTTTTTTTCCTCATCTCCCCTCTCACCCCCACTTTCCTTCCCCCAACTCCTATTTCACAGATAATTATGTAACCTGTTTTCCCCCAAGTTAAACAAGTTTTATTTGAGGCATAAAAAGCATGTGTTTCTATCACATAGGAGGGGGTTGCCATTAGGGTTCTGGTTTCTAAGATTCTGTCTTAGACCCAGCTTCTACCACAGTTTCTTGGGTAATGAATTAGAAAGGGAGCAAAATACAGCCTGGAAAGAAAGTCATTACTGTTGCTGGGAAGCTGTAAGGAATGGGAAGCTCTTACTCAAACGAGGGTGCCTTTAACAGGACCCCAAGATGAAGGACATCGTGTGGGGGGAAACGGTCTAAGTTCCTGGTGTTGGCAGAGGTGCTGGCATCTCTTTCCACAGCAAGGACTCACCCCTAAATGGAGGCCGCAAGGTGGACATGGCAATTTTGACTGCAGCAGCATTTGGGGGGGGCTCCCCTGTTTTCTCTCTAGATTTCCAGTTCAGTGACCCCTTTCCCTGAAGAATTCAAGAGGTCATGGTCACTGCTACTTGTTGGATGAAGCTGGCCAGGTTCATGTCCCGTCCGACAGGCCTGCACACGCACGTGCTCAGGGCGATGTGGACGCCGGTCCAGCTTCTCAGCTGCGGGACCACGCTTGTCATGAAGCCAAGGGCCCGGCTGAAGTCTTGGAAACGGACCTGCTTGAAGATGCGTCTCGGCCTTCCCGCTCGTTCCACCCCCCGGCCCTCAGGTTTGGCAGCCCTGGTCCCTCTCCTCAGCACTCAGCCCGTGGGCTTTGCCAGCCATGTCGGGGCGTGGCGGGGGCGCGGGGGAGCAGCAGGTGGCTGTGCAGAGAGCAAGTGCAGTTCAGGGTGCACAGGGCGGCCGGCGGGCGGGGCCGTGCTGGGGCTGGCCCCTGTGTAACCTATTTAACGTCTATTTTCCTCTTTAGAAAATAAGTTGCAGGGGACAGACCATTTGTCTTGTTTCTTGCTGTACCCTGAGCCCCTAATAGCACTGGGCATTCACTCACTCATTTGACAAATTGTTGGCGGGGGGGGGGGGGGGCTGTCACGTGCCAGGGAGGGGAGTAACAATTTGCCAAATGCTGACTGTCCTTTCCTTTTTAATGTTTTTATTTCTTTTTAGAGAGAGAGGGAGAGGGAGAAAGAGAAATATCAATGCCAGAGAGTGAAACATGGACCAGCTGCCCCCTGCCCCCCCACCCCCACCCCCACCACCACTGGGGATGGAGCCTGAAACCCGGGCATGTGCCCTGACCGGGAATCGAACCTGCAACCTCTCAGTGCCCGGGATGGTGCCCAAACAACGGAGCCACACAGCCAGGGCAGCACTGACTGTTCCTAGGGAACGCCCATCTGGTGGGGAGGGGCGGAGACAGACACAGGCATTGCGTGCTCAGCGTAAGGCAGCGCCTGTACCCTGGGGGGCACCCAGGAGTTCACCTGTGAGCGGGACCCGGAGGGAGGGGTTTCGGGAGGTCGGGGAGAGTCCAAGACAAGGGTCCAGGCCGTGGGTGAGAGCAGTGTGGTGGGAGGCAGCACAGGGGAGAGGAGTAGGGGTGAGGCTGGGGCCTTGGGGCACTGGAGGGTTTCAAACAGTGACCGTCTAATCTGTGGCCAGACGCACGCTGGCTGCTGAGCCTGGAGAGCTCCGGAGGGCGCAGGGTGAGGAGCCCCCCCAGGCAGGGACCACTCCCCACCCTCCCCGAGACCCAGGGTCCTTGCTCGCCTCATGCTCAGGCCCTGCCTGGGCCTCCTCTAGGTCTGAGGTCGCAGGAGGCCTGGAGTAGCTGCCCCCTGCACTGCCCGCCCCACCACCACCACCACCACTGGGGATGGAGCCTGAAACCCGGGCATGTGCAGACACTTGTCAAGTTTTCCGTTTCCAGAGTAATTCTGTGGACCCCACTGCCCTGTATCCGAGACAAGACAGCCACCCAGTGGTAATTTTTCTGAATTTTTTATTTTATAGCAATTGTCATGATAGAGAATAACACATTTAAAAACCTCCTCAGGGCCAAAGGATGCCAGAGTATTTACAAACACATGGGGAGGGGGTGTCAATATATGTGGGGCTGGGGGGTCCCACCCAGGCCCTGAGCGTGGCTACGATGCCACCACAACTGTCCCATCGGCCACAGCGAGGGGCTCAGGGAGCATCGGTGGCCTTGAGGCTCTGCTCAGGGGCCTGGCAGACCCGCGAGCTAACTTGTGGCCCTGCCTCCTGCCCAGGGGGCTCCCCACACCCTACAGGCCAGCTCAGAGGGGCCTCTGGGAAGCACCAAAGGACAGGGGGCCTGCCCAGGGTGGGACAGAGACGTGGCGCGCGCACACACACACCTCACAGAGGGATAGCAAGGGGAGGATTTCTTTAAAGTTTTTTTTTTTTCTTTGTTTTCTAAGTCTTCATGTCTACGGTGTTACTTTTTGCTATTTATTTTTTTGTTTCTTCGACAGTGACATAAACTGAGGTAAACATCTGTGACCAACACCTCTCCTAAGGGGCAAAGGGTCCCAACCAACCCGCAGCGCAGCCCGCCGGGGCAGCCCTGGTTCCAGCCTGCTGAGCCAGCGTCCCTGCCCCCGCGGTGCCCTGCCGATGCTGGGCTGCACAACTACCATCCCTTCCCAGCGCTAACATCCTAGCTACTAAGACGAGAATCTCAACAGAGAGAGGGAGAGGACGCACGCGGGACATCTACTTGGAATCTCGCTTCCGTGTTATTGCAGGAGACAGGATGTCGAAAGGCCTAAGGCAAAAGGAGAGGTGCCGGTGGTGGGCTCCGGGGTCCGGGGTCCGGGGCAGTGACGGGCCTTGGCCCTTGGTGAAAGAAGGGGTTTGCTACTTACCTGGCGTGTGGAGGCCCCGATGCCTGCTGGCGAGGTGGGTCTTGAGAGGGCGCACACCGAGGGGGTGGGGGCCAGGCCCTGGGGCAACCTGTTTGTAAACTGGACCCAGGCAGGGCAGGGGGACCTATAGCCCTTTTGTGCGGTGGGAATAAGGGGTGAATGGAGGGGGGCTCCAGGCCAGAGGGTGGTCGGGGCTCCTCTGGTCAGCCTGGCCCATTACAGAGCCCCCTCCAATGGCCAGAAGGGACCTGGCAGGTGGGGCGCATGGTGGTGAATGGTGCCCTGCCAGGCAGAGGGGGCAGCCTCACCATGCTGAGGTTATTGCAGGTCCTGGGCCTCCACAGCGGGCCGGGCGATGAGGGAGCCCTGGGTGAGGCTGGGCTCCTCTCCGCGGTTGTGCTGCCTGGGGCCTGAACCAGCCTGCGGGTGCCTCCTGGCGGATTCCCTGAGGGGGTGGTGAGAAGCAGGCCTGGTGCCCTCCGGCAGCTGCCCGGCAGGAGCCCTGGAGCAGGGAGGAGTTGCTGAGGCCTCTGACGCAGTCACTCGACACACAAGGCTACACGCACACGTGTGCACTCTGTGCGCTCACACCGCACACCCACGCCCTGCTGTTTCCTCGGCACCCGTTCTCACACCCGCGGCGGCACACGCCAGGACCGGAAATGTGCGCCGTGGGGACAGGGCTGGCCGAGGCTGACCCAGCAGAGACCCAGGGGAATTTCTGGCACCAATCACCTCACTGCCAGCCAGGGCACTCTCTGGGCTGGGCAGCCAGGACTCGGGGGATCTGAGAGGTTCCCTGGGCCTGGGGAAGGTGTGGCGGGCAGGGGAGCTGGGCCCTGCCTTGGGCTCTACACTCCCCTACGCTAGGGGTGCCGGGGTCCCTGCCCTGGGAGCCCTTCTGCCCTCTGAGGAGGAGGGTGAGGGCTACGGGACCTCCACCTCTCAGGTCTGGTGGCCCAAGGCAAGCTGCCCTCCTGCGATCGGCGTCCTCATCAGAATGGGTGGGGAGGAGTCACTGGATTCCTAGGGCCTGTGCCTGGGCACAGACTTTGCAACACCCAGACATTTGCTACATTTTGCAAGGGGCCGGCCTTTCCCCTCCAGCCTCCCAGGAGCCCGCAGGATGCAGGTGAGCAACACCCTGCTCCCAGCTCATTGTCCTCCTTCCAGCAGCGCCCAGGGTCCTCAGCCTCTTCTCTGCCCCAACACTCCTGTCCCTTTCTGTGCCCAGGGTGTGTCAGGGGCAGGAGGGCAGGACTGGGGCGGGGCTGAGGGATGCTCTGCCAGGGGGTGCGAAGGGCCAGGGGCGACTAGTCGAGGTTCTGGGGTTCAGGGAGGTGTTGGGGAGTCTACCCGCAAGCTCCCTTGCTCCAGGTGTCAGGGGGGCCTCTGAACCCTCGGGTCTGTGGGGCTTGGCTCCTATGGGCGCCACAGGCCAGGCCAGAGGCCTTTGGTGTCTATCCCCAGCCCTTCAAACGGATGGACGGGCGCCGGGGCTGCCGTCCTGCCTAGACTACTACTACTCCCTCCACCGCCGCGGGCTGGGCGGTGCTGCCACGGCCACGGCCACGGCCGCCGCCACCCGCCTGGCGGGGCCCAGGGCGGCTCCAGCGCCCGGCCGGCTGCGTGCACAGGAACCGGCGCCCGGCCCGAGGGCGGCAGGGCGGCTCAGACGCAGATCTCGATGGCCGTGGCCAGCACCACCTGCCCTTTGCTCTTGTCCGGGCGGCCGTCGGTCCTGCCAGGCGGGCCCGGGGGCGCCAGCCCAGCCTCGGGCACGGGCACGGGCACGGGCACGGGCCCGACAGCCGGGGGCGGGGGCCGCGAGCCGCTGCCACTCTCGGTCAGCACCGTGCGCTTGAGCGGCCCGGGCGCTTCGAGGCGCAGCGGCCCGGCGGGCGGGCGGTCGCCCGGGGCCTTGCGGGCGCGGTGCGAGGGCCGGCGCCGCAGCTCGGACGTGAGCTCGTGCTTGAGGAAGCGGAAGACCTCCTTGGCCGGGCCGCGCCGCTCGGGCTCGAGCGCCAGCAGCCGCTGGAACATGCGCAGCGCCGGCTCGGTGAAGCGGCGCCACTGCGACGGCAGCCCCGGCAGGCGGCCGCGCTGCCAGCGCACGAACTCCTCGAAGAAGGCGTCGGCGCCCGAGGCCGCCTCCCACGGGAAGTTGCCGGTGAGCACGCAGAAGATGAGCACGCCGAAGGCCCACACGTCCACGCCCGTGTCCACGGCCAGCCCGTCGGCGCGGCCCGCCTGGCACACCTCGGGCGCCGTGTACGGGATGGTGCCGCTGACCCGCTTCACGCGGCAGCCCACGCGGCGCGTCATGCCGAAGTCGGCCAGCTTCACGCGGCGGCACTCGCGGTCGAACAGCAGCACGTTCTCGGGCTTGATGTCGCGGTGCACCAGCTGCCGCCCGTGCATGAAGTCCAGCGCCAGGCCCAGCTGCTGCACGCAGCGCTTCACCGTGTCCTCCGGGAGCCCCACCTGGGGGCGGGGGCGGGGGAGGGGGCGCGTTCAGGGCCGCCGGCCCCGCCCCCAACTCGGTCCTTCTCCTTCCATCTCCCGCCCACACTCTGCCCCGCCCCTCCCCTCCCCTCCCCTCCCCTCCCCTCCCCTCCCCTCCCCTCCCCTCCGCCAGAGCTGCCACTCTGGTCCCACCCCCAGCCCGGGCCTGGCCCCTCCTGTGGCCCTGCTCATCCCCCCCAGCGCCGGCCGCTCTCCCGCACCGACCGGGGCATCTCTGGTCCCTGTCTGGCCCTTTCCCCAGTAACTGCAGCGACAGGCGGTGCTGAGCGCCTACCACGGGCCACCTGCTGTGTGAAGCACCCTATCTGTCCTGGCTCACCAACTCCACAGGGGCTCCTATTACGCCCATTTCTCTTGTAGGGAACCCGAGGCTGGGAGAGACCTAGTCCAGCGGTTCTCAACCTGTGGGTCACGACCCCTTTGGGGGTCGAACGACCCTTTCACAGGGGTCGCCTAAGACCATCGCAAAACACATATATAATTTACATATTGTTTTTGTGATTAATCACTATGCTTTCATTATGTTCAATTTGTAACTATGAAAATACATCCTGCATATCAGATATTTATATTACGATTCATAACGGTAGCAACATTACAGTTATGAAGTTTCAACGAAAATAATGTCATGGTTGGGGCTCACCACAACATGTGGAGCTGTATGAAAGGGTCGCGGCATTCGGAAGGTGGAGAACCACTGACCCAGTCACTGATCAGCAGGCGGCAGAGCAGATTCAAACCTGGAACGGCCAGCAGCAAAGCCGGTGCCGGGACCCTCCTGCTTCCCCCCTCGGCAGCTGCTCTGGGGGCCTCTGTGGCCCGGTCCTGCCTTTCGGTGCCTCCACCGGGTCCTTTGCAGCTGCAGAGGCCGCTGGTGGCCTTCATCCCCTCACCCTAGCGGCTCCTCCCACTGCTCATTGCAGCCTGTCATCTGGCTCATTGCCCAGTGTCTGTGTCCCCGAGAGGACCAGGACCGGACCTTGGTCTTGTTCACTGTGAATCCCCTGCCCTCCCAGCAGCGGCTCAGTAAATACTCATGGAGTAAATGAGTGGCCTGGCTCCTCCCAACCCACACTCTGGGCCCTGGAGCCCGGCTCCCCTCCCTCAGCCACCGCCCCAAGTACCTGCGGAGGAATGATGTCGAACAGGTCCCCAGCAGGCGCATACTCCTGGGCAAAGACGTAGCAGTCCTCGGTCTCAAACACCACGTCGAAGACCTTGATGATGAAGGGGCTGGAGGAGAGGCTGTTGGTGATGCTCACCTCCCGCAGGAAGTTCTTCAGCTTGGTTTTGCTCTTGTTCACAAATTTCAGCGCCATTTTCATGCCTGGCAGGGCAACAGTGGTGAAGGCCCCCGCTCCTGCCCTCCTGCACTTGACACCACCCATGCCTGTCTGCACAGCCTGTCCCAGGCACAAGGCACAATGGGGTCCCAGAGGGCAGAGCCAGCGAAGGGAAAGCACTTGCCAAAGGCCGTGCAGCACCTCAGGGCTCGAGCTGGGTCCTCTGCACCCAGCCTGCAGCTGCCCCATCGTTTCATTTTCCTCCTGACATACTAGACTTACTTAGCACGTTTGTCTCCCCCAACAAGAACACAACTTCCCAAGAGCAGGGACCTTTGTTTTGTTTATTGCTACATCTCCAGCGCCTACAGGAGTCTGGTGCACAGTAGGTGCTCAACAAATGTTTGTTTAATGGATGAATGAATGAGAAGGAATTAAACACAGGGAGGTGAGGGCCTGCCAGGCACATACTGGTATCTCTGACTGTGCGCTTGGGCAGGCACCTGTGCATCCACAGAGCACTTGCCTTGCCTTCAGCAATTCACATTCACAACTGACTCCTCACAGTGATCCTATGAGCTGGGCACTAATGCTACCCCATTTTACAGAGGATGAAACCTGGGCACAGAGAGGTTAAGTCACGTGCCTAAGGTCACACAGCAAGCAGGTGGCGAAGCTCAGGTGACCTCATGTCCAGTGATCTTCCTGTTGCCTTCAGTCGGCATAGAGCCCCCTGCCCCAGGTGTGTGCAAATGTGGGAGCTCATGCAGACCCCATCTGCGACTGAGTGGGCACTGCTGTGAGCCTACAGTGTGGGGAAGGCAGCAAGTTCTGTGGTTACGTGAGAAGGCTCTGGACCTGAGGACTGGGGCCTCATCCTAGCTCAAACCCTCTGCATGACCTTGACTGAAACTCTCTGAGGAACGGAGCTTGCCACGCTGTTCTCACAGGGTCAACGCCCACCCTCCTCAAAGCAGGTGCCCTGTTCTGGAGGACCCACAGTCTGTCCATCTCCCTGGGGTCAGCTATCACTGATATGCTGGTGATTCTCCCACCACCACCACCAGTCCTGACCTTGACCTCCTCCTGAGCTCCAGATGTCCCAGGGTGCATCCTCTGGGCTGTCCCAAAGGCATCTCCAGATTCCTTTGTCCCATCTGCCTGTTGCTCTCCTCCCTGGGCCACTCAGGCTGCATCCTCTTCACCTGGACCACTGCCTCTCCTCCCTGCTAGCCTCCTGGCCCCTGCAGAGAGCCCCTGAGAGCCCCAGCTAAGTCCCCACCCAAGCCATGACACCAGCCGCCTTACAGATACTCACCTGTGCCCTTGTGGGCCACCAGGTCAACCTTCCCATAGGTGCCTTTACCCAGCTCCCGCACCAGTTCGTAGTGCTTGGTGACATCGCTAGCAGCCAGGGTGCGGAGGGTCAGGGCCTGCATGTCTTCAGTGAGGAGGGGCACGCCTGCCCCCAGCCCAAGGGCCGTCCCTGGCCCACAGCAGGGCAGAGCGCGGGGTGGCTCGGGCTCTGGGCAGCCCACGCTCATCTTCTCCCTGTTGTGGGGGATGTGGCATCAGGTCAGGCCCCATTCTCCACCTACCTTTTCCCTCCCCAGCACCTAGAACCCCTGGAGGCCAGATGCCAGGCCCAGGATGACCACAATGGGCAACAAGCATCTTTGCTGCATTACCTTCCCCAAAGCTTCCGGACCAGCTGAGCTGGCACCCCCCAGAGACAGTCACTGCCACCGGCCCCCACTTGGGTACTGCCAGCCTATCTGTCTCCTGCTGTCATCCAGACCCAGTGTCAGGGATGGGACTGACACAAAGACACGCCATAACTCTTCCTCAGAGCAGCTAGAGGTGACCTCCAAAAGTGGTTTGCTATTCAGCTGACCCAGGAAACCCCACAAAATCATGCAAACCAAGAGGTTCGAATCTTCATGTTCACTCTACAGAAGCAATGTGTGCCATTTGTCGTTACAATGATGGAGCTGGTAGGTGTGCCCAGGCCAAACAGTGGGGCTGGACACGGGGCCGGCGGCCAAAACGGAGTGCTGAATTTTTGCTGCATGTGCTTAAAAATGCAGAGAGTAATGCAGAGCGCAAGGGCTCAGATGTAGATTATCTGGTCATCGAGCACATCCAGGTGAACAAAGCCACCAAGATGCGGGCAGAACGTACAGAGCTCATGGCGGGTTAACCCACACGAGCTCTCCCTGCCGCACTGAGAGGACCCTGCTGAGAAAGGGCAGGCGGCTCCTACACCAGTGGAGGAGGAGTGCACAGGAGAAAAGATGTCCCAGAAGGAATGGAAGGAACAAAAGCTTCCGGCCCCGCAATAAATTCAGCATCAAATAAATAGAGAGAGAGAGAGAGAGAGAGAGAGAGAGAGAGAGAGAGAGAGAAAGGCACGCCAGGGACGGAGTTCACAGAAGTGGTCCCATTCACTGTGCTGATCAGCACCTGCCCTCGGCCAGGTGCCACAGGGCCCTGGGGACACTGCACTGGACACACAGGTAAGAATCCTGCCTCGGGGGACTTACCTTCCGGGAGGTGGGTAATACACCTGGTGAACAGATGAGGTATACATTACGAGAAAAGGGGGTATGGGCTGTAGACAAAAATAAGGCAGGAGTGGGGAAGGCCAGGTCTGAGGGCAGAGGTCATGTTATCAAATACGTCAGCCACAGCCTCAGAACACTCTGGCAGATGGTGCAGATATGGCCACACACCCACCACAGCTTATAATCCCTCCGCCACCACGGATGACAGCACAGCCAGCTGAGGTACACAGAGCCACAGCTGGAGTCCCAGGACCCTGCCTGGGCCCCAGACACGGGGATAGAGCGCCTGTCCCGCAGACCCGCCCTCCCCCCTTTCCACTGACCCCTTCAGTGTCCACAAAGCTGGACACGCCCACCCCCTAGAGGTACAGGTTGTCTCCAGATGGTGTTGGGGGCCGAGAGCTGCAGTGGGGAGTCCAGGCCTGGGTGACAGTGAATGCCCTTCTGGGCCTGCATTTCTTGTCTGATGGGGGGAGGACTAGACTGGGGAGCTGGGTGTGCAGCAGCAGGAGCGGCCGGCACTGCGCTCTCGGTGCTGACAGGAGCCTGCCTCTTCGGAGCCTCCTCTGCTCCCCGCACGCCCCTCGACCTCCATCCCAGGTGTGCCACCCAACACCCTCACAGCCACCCTTTGCAAGACCACCCATGGCTGAGAGAAAGCACAGACTTGGAGCCAGACGGCTGGCTTTGAACCCCAGCTCTGTCACTCGCTAGCTGGTTGGCCTTGGGCAAGTTACTTCATCTCTCTGTGCCTCAGTTTCCCATCTATAAGGAGGATGAGTCCCTTCTCCCTCTGGGCTGCTGTGAGGATCAATGAGTTAACAGACGTGAAGTGCTTGGTGTCTGGCCCAAAGAGCGCTCTCTGTGTGAGGTGTGCGGGTTCGGTATAATCTACATTCTCTCTGGCTGCGCTCGACCGGAGGCTGGGAGCAGGGTGAGTTCTCCGTGAGCCGGGCACCCTCACCCTGGCTCAGCCGCTCTCCTAGACCCAAACCCTCCTCTGCTTTCCCCTTCCCTCTGCACGACCCAGCCTCCCACTTCACAGGGAGGAGGAACATCAGGAGGGAACTTCCTGGCCTCCCACCCAGCCCCATCTGCAGTCTCCCAGCTGGCTGGGAGCTGGGGGCCCTCCTCCCTCCTCAGCTTGGCTCCCACCCTTCCTCCTCAGGATCCTGCCCCCCTATTCAGCCCCCCCTCCTCCATTCATGAATAAGCCTGTTCCAATAGAAGCCTCCCCTGCCCACTGCTTTTCCTCTCCTACTTCTCGCAGCCTGAACATATGCCAGGAGACCATCTGAAATGCCACATGAATGCCCTCAGCGTCTCCAGCCCATGTCAGACCCCCAGAGGGGGGGGGGATGGTGGCAGGCCCCCAGAGGCCCCATCCTGTCTCCTCCCTCTACCCCCCAGTGTGGTGAACCCGACGCGGCCATACACCGTCACCACGTCTCTGCAATCCCAGCGCCTGGCTGATAGCACCGGGCCCTCTGGCTGCAGTCACCAGATGGTGTTGGGGCAGAGACTGCATGGGAGCTGGGCTAATGTGGGCGCCATCTCCCACCATAGTCTTCCCTGGTTTCAGGGCTGGAAGGGGTCAGCTCTCCCACCCCCTGTCAACATCCACCCCGCCTGGTGGAGGATCCCGGCGACAGCGAGTCGCTAGCTCTGATGCAGCGGGAACAGTGAGGCTGCCTTCTGTGGAGTGTGGGGCTCTCCCCAGGGGTGCTGATGAGCACACGCCCTCTGCTGCCCACTAGGGAGACACACTGGGCTGCTCCGCTGACCCACTTCTCCTGAACTGTGTGGACCCCCCAGGGCTGCTGAGGCGGGTGGGCCCGTGTGTAGGCACATGTTCACACGTGTGCAATGCTCCCACCTCGGGCTGTGTCCACATCACTGGGGAGCTTGACGGGCAGCTGCAAGGTGCTGGGAGCCCTTCTTTGCTCCGTCCTGCAGGGTCTGCTGGTGCCTGGCTCCTCCCGGCTACTCTGGCCTCAGAGTTGCCCTGGGTGGGCACCAGGCTGGGTCAGGGGCATAGCCACCTAGTGGATTTTAGCCCCACCATTTGCCCCCTCACCCCAGGTTCAGTTCATGCTGACCACTGCCCTGCGCAGCCTCTCTCCAGCTGGAATGTCTCTCTGCAGCCTCTTCCACATTCCTGCTACCTGCCTTCACCCCCCACCCCCCGCCAGCTCCTGGGTCTCAGTACGCTCAGGTCCCACTCCTCCAAGAATCCTTCCCTCCTGCCCCATTCCCATTCCTGTCTCTTCAGATCGAAGGATTCAGACAGGGTATGTCTCTCTCAGGACCCTGAGTATCTTGGGGTGTCTCAGCTGTTCCTTGCCTGTCCCCATCAATAGGCCACGAGTGCCCAAGGGGCTGGGGCTACATCAGATTAAACTCTTTCTACCTATGGCCTTGGTTCCTAGGGTCCAGTTTTGGGGGTCGCCTTCCTTGCTCACCTCCCTGTCCCTTTAGGCCTGTTCCCTGCAAGGTGTCAGCAGGAGACAAGGAATGAATCCACACACGGTCCCCGCTGCTGCGTCATCCCCCCAGGTACTCACTGCCTCTGACCCACTTACTGCGCACGTGACTTCAGAGGTGCGGTGGGGACTGATGGAACCTGCACGGGCCTTGGGGCTCAGCAGCCTCGGCCTTGACCCTAACAAGCACCACTTTTCAGCTGGGTGACCTTGAGCAAGTCACCCTGCTTCTCTGGGCCTCGGCTTCCACATCCAGACGATGAAGAAAATAATAATGACAACAGCAGCAGCAGCTGCGAACGTTCAGATTGTACTTACTACGTGTCAAGCCCCGTCCTAAGGACGACCTCCCTCCCTCCCTGCTCCACGGGTGGGCATTATTATTACCCCCTCTTAGGGGCGAGGGGGGTGAGGCACAGACTCACCTGACCAAGGTCATACAGCTAGTGCTGGGGGGCTCCCAAGCCCCCCAGGAAGTCAGGAAGTGGGAGCACCTCTGGCCCCTCAGTATCCAGGTGAGGGAAGTAAGGCCTGGAAGAGGGCGGACCCTGGCCAAGGGCACGCCCACACTCAGCTCCTGTGGACAGCGCACTGGTGCCGGCACTGGTCCAGGTGCTCACATGCATCACCCCCTTAATCCTCACAGCAGTCTAGGCAGAAGGGACCAGTTCCTTTCTTCGGGGGGCACCGAGGCCGGAGGCATTCGTCTGGCATCAGTGGGACCTTCGCCCAAGTTTTACCTCCACCATCGTCACTGCCTCCGCTCTATGGAGCAGCTGCGAGCTGCCTGGCCCAGGCAGTGGGGCTGCTGGCCGCACCTGTGTCGTTGGCACTGCATCTGTCCACTCTCAAGCTGACTGTGCTGCCCCGGGGCCCACATGACTGGCACCTCAATGCATGTCCTCACCGGCCCCAAGGGAAGCCCTCGGCTTCCATCTGTGCTGCTGAAGGCAGGAGGGTGTCAGCCCCTCTTCCTGGCAGCAGTCTGGGCTCTGACCACAAAAGCTCTGGCCCTATGGGCTGGGCCTTCCTCCACCTGCGGGGAGGGCCGCAGAGTCGGGCTAGGGTTTCCCAAGCCAGAGGCAAGATGGAACCACTACCCCTTCCTGTTGGCAGGTGGCTCGAGCTGGGTGCCCCATGAAAACTACACCCGATGCATAACCCCACTCAGGCCTCCTTTCCATCCCCTGCCCCCTCGTGCACACATAGTGCAGCTTGGCAAAACGTCACCAAGTCCTCACAAGTATCCCGAGAAGGAGGGCGACACACTTCCTATTTCCTAAAAACAGCTTGAGCAGCCCTGGCCAGTTTGGTTCAGTGGGTAGACCAGGGGTGGGCAAACTTTTGACTCGAGGGCCACAATGGGTTCTTAAACTGGACCGGAGGGCCGGAACAAAAGCATGGATGGAGTGTTTGTGTGAACGAATATAAATTCAAAGTAAACATCATTACATAAAAGGGTACAGTCTTTTTTTTTAATTTTTAGTTTTATTCATTTCAAACAGGCTGGATCCGGCCCGCGGGCCGTAGTTTGGTAGTTTGCCCACGGCTGGGATAGAGCGTCAGCCTGCGGGCCGAAGGGTCCCCAGTTCGATTCTGGTCAACCTTGGTTGCAGGCTCCTCCCCGGCCCGGGCCCTGCTCAAGGCACGTGCAGGAGGCAACCAATCAGTGTGTTTCTCTCTGATATTCCCTCTCTCTAAATCAACGAAAAAATATCCTTGGGTGAGGATTAAAAAAACACATACAAAAAACCCACCCAGCTTGAGTATAACTTACATATCACAAAATTCCCCTAAAGTGTACAATTTAATGATTTTAGTAAATGTATAGAGCTGTATAGACAGGCCACATTGAGCGATAATTTCTATTTTATGACGAACGGGCCCAAGAGGTTACAGCAAAGATAGCCAACTGCCGGCTAACTCTGTTTTGTCTCCTATAACACAGAGCTTTGCTGGCAGACAGCTGTGGGCACTACACCTCTCACCTCCCTTGTGTCCAGCTGTGGTCACTGGACTTGATTTCCTTGATGAGATGAGAACAAAAATGATGTGTGTGTCACAGCTAGGCTAGGACTTTTAAGAATGGTTCATGTCTTTATTCTCTCTTCTTCTTTTAAAAGGCATTTTTATTTATTCATTTATTTTTTTCAGAGAGAGAAACATCGAAATAGCTGCCTCCAGCATGCCCCTTACCAAGGATCGAGCCCATAACCTGGGCACAGGCCCTGACCAGGAATCGAACCAGCAACCTTTCAGTGCACAGGTCAATGCCCAACCAAGCGAGCCACACAGGCCAGGGCTCTCTATTCTCTCTTCTGCATGCTGACTTGACGCGGAGGACTCCAAGACCCTGAAAGATGGTGGATCTACAGGATAGGAAGAGCCTGGGTCCCTGGGTGTGGGAGGGTTACCCACTCGGCATCTTACACGAGCCAGAAGTAAACTTCTATTGTGTTAGGCTGCTGAGATATGGGGGCCTATTTGTTATAGAAGCTAGCATTATCCTAATTCAAGGCTTACGGAGCAAGTGAGCAAAAGAGTAGGACTTGGACCTCAGTGTGTCTGACTGCCTGGAGTGTAGCTAGAGAAGGTAATCTTGATGGTGACAACACTGGCAACCAAATGGTAAGAAAGCAGTTACAGGAGTAGGTGGAAGGCGAGCAGCCTGTAAAGAGAAGGGGGCCTGTCCTTATCCTGAGAGAAAAACAATACTGGCTAATATTAATTTATTTTTATATCTTTATTGACTTCAGAGAGGAAAGGAGAGGGAGAGAGATAGAAACATCAATGATGAGAGAATCATTGATCGGCTGCCTCCTACACGCCCCCCTCCTGGGGATCGAGCCAGCAACCTGGGCATGTGCCCCAACCAGGAATCGAACCATGACCTCCTGTCAACACTCAACCACTGAGCCAAACCGGCCAGGCCTGGCTAATATTTACTGAGCATTTACCATTTGCCAGATGCTGTGCTAACACTATAAATTAAATCATTAACAATCACAAGTCTAGGAGGTAGGAGCTAGATAGGAGGTAGGATAGCTACCGTTATCCCCATTTTACAGGAAAGAATACTGAGGTACAGGCGGGCTAAATGGCCTGCCAGCAGCTAACTATTAGCACAGCTGGGATTTGAACTCAGGCCATCAGGCTTCAGATCCCATATACTGTGTCCTTCGAGGCCCCTGAAGGCAGACCCAGGCAGACAGCAATTCAAAGATGAAGTCGCAGCAGGGAGGAAGTGGGGCGGCGGGGAGACAAACCCTGGGTGGGCATCTGTCTGGGAATCAGTGGAAGGCCAAGTCAGACTAAGTGCTATCAGTCAGGGCTTTCTTACTCTCACTCTGGGATTCTAAGATCCTGGGTCCCTGGGCTATAAGCACAGGCACTCCCAGGGGTATCCTTAACAAAGCCCTCACCTGGAAAGATGCCATTGAGTGGATGGCTGTTTGGGTGGGTCACCTCTCTGGGTCGATATTATTATTAAAATAAGTCCCTGTGAAAAAGCAGCTACCAGATGGGATTTCAGGTGCTGAGTGGGACAGGGAACCCCTCCGCCCGCCCTCGCCTGCTTCACTTGTGTTCCCCTGTAAAGCCAGAGGCTGCAGCTTCATTCCTTAGCCTGCATGTCTGAATCAGCTCCCCACACCCCCGCACTCTCCCCTCGCCTGCCTCCAGGTTCCTCCCCTCCAACCCCCTCTCCTATACATGCGATCAGATGAATTTTCTGAAGAGCAGATTGGATCTGGCTCTTGCCTAGCTCACGCACTTCAGTGGTTTCTTTTTTAAATTTATTTTTTATTGTTGACAGTATTACAGATGCCTCCGATTCCCCCCACGCCCACTGCCTTGGCCCCCTTCAGTGGTTTTGTGAATGGGCCTGTGATGTTTTCCCCTGCTCGGCACCGATTTCCCTCTCTTCAGGGAAGGGCCTTTCTCGGCCCCTGTGGTTCAGTAGGGTTGTCTCCACCCAGACTTGGCCGACCAGCGGATCATCCCATCCACCAGGTCACTGCGGCTCTAAGCACCTGGGTCAGGCATGTCTACAGCCAGTTATACTCCTGAATGTTTGTTTCATGAATCAAAACGTTTCCCTTTCCCATAAGCAGGTCTGAGTTGAGTTTATGTAACTTGCAACTTGGAGACTGCAGAGGAGCATACGTACTCGAGCCCAGGCACTGCTTAGGTGCTAGCACGAGGCAAGCGGGTCCGAGCGATGTATCAGATCTGGGGGTAAGCTTACCAATCAGGAAGGCAGGTAAAATAGGCCTTAGCTAACCTGCGGCCAGGAAGGCCATGGTCAGTGGTCCAGCTTTTCCAGAGGGCACGGGCAGGAGGGATTCGGGTGGCTTCCTGGAGGAGGTGTCACTGGAATGAGCCTTGAAGGGGGTTAACAATTCAGCAAGAAGCCCGAGAGCTCCCTGAAAGCAAGCCCCATGCCTTAATCATCTTGCTATTTCTAACACTTAGTCAGGGCGTGACAAACGCTGGGTGAATAATTCTTTAAGTGTTTGGGAAGTTGTAACTTTTTATATCTTGGCTTTCCTGTATGCGATCCTACAGGAACAAAGCTATTTTCCTAGGGGCCTGCATGAGGTATCATTAGCCCCATTTTACAGATGCGGAGGTTGCTGGCCAGAAGAGAACAGTGGTTTGCTGAAAATCACATAGAAAGCCAGTGGCAGGGCTGGGCTAGAGGCCAGGGAGTCGGCAGGACAAGGTGCTACCTCCCTCTAACCCAGCCGTGGGCAAACTACGGCCCGCGGGCCGGATCCGGCCCGTTTGAAATGAATAAAACTAAAAAAAAAAAAAGACCGTACCCTTTTATGTAATGATGTTTACTTCGAATTTATATTAGTTCACACAAACACTCCATCCATGCTTTTATTCCGGCCCTCCAGTCCAGTTTAAGAACCCACTGTGGCTCTCGAGTCAAAAAGTTTGCCCACCCCTGCTCTAACCCCAGCCCCAAGCATAGCAGACATGGAGGAAAGTGATAATAACAGCTGGCACTTAGGGAACGTCTGTCACGTGACAACTGCTTCACATAAATGATCTCACCTGATCCTCGCAACATCCTGACATGGGGACTATTAATCATCCCAATTTATAGATGAGGAGACTGAGGCACAAGATCAAGATTATCCAGTAACAGAGCCAGGATTCAAATCCAGGCATGACCACTCCAGTGTCAAAAGTTTAACCACTATGCTTTACTGTCTCTAAAATAATAGAGTAAAATTATCATCTATTTTCTCAACATGCCAATGCTTTACATTGCTGCTGCCATTCAATCTTCATTTTACAGATAAGGATGCTGAAGCCCAAAGGGGTGTAGCAACTTGCTCAAGGTCACACTCAGCCAGTGAGGGTCAGAGCCAGGGATTGAACCTTGAACTTCCTCTGCTTTATCTCCTTCTCTGCACTTGGTCTCTGGTTTGCAGCCCAGGCTTCCCGCTAGGCCCATTGTCTTCAGCACCACAGGCGTGGACAGCACCCAAACAGGCCCAGCACCAAGTGCAAGGCCAGGAGTGGCCTGAGGAGGAGAGGCAGCCAGGATGGAAAACTGATGCAGAGTGGTAACCCAGGCCCCCAGGGCTGGAAAGGCTGGACACAACCCAAGTGTCAATCCGCAGATTTGGTTAAATAAATGGCAATACGTCCATCCATACCTTTCCAGTGGCCCTTGAACATGCTTGAGCCAGAAGGGACTTTGGAGATCATGTGACCCAGCTCACAAACTTCCCAGGCGAGGAGACCAAGAGGAAGAACTGGGACTGTCCCAAGACTGAGCCATAGAAATCGGGAACAGGTTCTTCCCACGCCCTCCCTGCCAGGCTTGGCTTCTGGCTCTGCGCTCAGCCTTCCCTCCCCGCCCCTCCCCGAGGCACATCCTTGGTGGTGATTAACAGCCTGTGGCGCTGTCCACTGCAGCTGGCGCCCTATGGGGCGGTGAGACCCCAGCCTCACCGCTCCCAGCCTACCTGTGGCAGCCTCTGTGCGTGTGGGGGGAGGCATGGATGGGCCTGTTGCCTGTGTGAGGTGGGCAGCCCAACACTCAGGGGTAGCAACAGGAGTGGAGGGGGGAGGGCAGGGTAGGCACCCGCCACTGGCTGCTGGGCCAGGGCCCTTGGCGGGGTGTCCATCAGCGGACAGGTGGTGGCCACTGGAGAGATGGCTGGGGGAGCAGAGGCTCCCTGAAGAGAAGAGTCCTTCCTTAGCCACAGCCCTCACCTCTCCCTCCTTCCCTGGAATGGGGGATGTAGCCTAGCTTGGGAGCCCAGACCCCAGAGTCAGGCATTCCTGGGTGGACCCAGGTCACCACTGTTCCTTGCTATGAAGCTTGAGGTAAGTCACTTGCTCTCTCTGTGCCTCCATTTTCTTATCAGTAGAATAAGGATAATAATGGTACAGATTTAAGTATTAATAACAGCCAACATTTATGAAACACTCAGAGTCTAAGCACTTTACATATATTGACTCACTTAACTTCACAACTGTCTTATTCCCACTAGAGTATACCTGACAGCTCAGGAAGCCGAGACTCAGAGAAGGGAAGATTAAGTGACGTGTCCCGTGTCGCACAGCTCAATGTGGCTCAGAGATAACGCCTGGCTCCAGAACGCTCAGTGAGGGTTTGCTGAGCGCCTACACTGCGCCTGGCACTGCTCTCGGATCTGCAATACATTCACGAGCCAAGCACACAGCCCTGCTCTCCAGGAGCTTCTATTCCAGCCGGAGGCAGACAGTAACAAAGGAGGTGAGATGTGTGACAGACAGGGAGGCCTTAGAGGGGGAAAGGGAGACGCGAGGAAATGCCCAGTGTAGGGAATGAAACTGTATGCGGGGTCAGGAAAGGCCCTACTGAGAACGCTGTGCATGTGGATATTGTGGAGGGAGAGCCTTCCTGGCAGAGGCGTGGGGACCATGCCTGGTGTGCTCGGGGAGCAGTGGAGGCCAGCAGGGGTGCAGGGTGGCGGGTAAGGCGTAGGGCAGGAGGTGAGGATAGAGGTAAAAGGAATGGCAATGTACCGGGCCTTGGAGGTCAGAGCCAGGACCTGCCTTTCGCTCTGAGATGCATGCCAAGCTCTGGACCCAAGCAAGCCCTTCCTGAAGCCATCCGTGTGCCAGGCCCCGAGAGATGGAGACAACATGACTCCACCACTCTCCCTGGAGTGAGGCTGAGGGAAGAGGTGAGGGAGGCCTGGGCTTGAGTCCCGGGTGCAGACTCCTCCATCCGCAGCTCCCACCTGCGGTGGCCCCACATGAGCAGAGGTGTGGGGACAGGAAAGCTGATCAACAGATATGCCCGGGACTGCAGCGGGAGCCCAGGGTAGGTCCTGTTGGGTCTTTCTGACAGGTCTTGCCCTGTAGACTGTGAGTGAATGAGGGAAAAGTGGGCAGAATCTTCCCTAAGTTCTAGATAGGAAACCCTGAGTAAAGACCTTCACTCCTGAGCCTCTATATTTTTTTTAGTCTATAAAAGTGGGGCTGCCAGAACCGGTTTGGCTCAGTGGATAGAGCGTTGGCCTGCGGACTCGAGGGTCCTGGGTTTGATTCCAGTCAAGGGCATGTACCTTGGTTGCGGGCACATCCCCAGTGGGGGGCATGCAGGAGGCAGCTGATCGATGTTTCTCTCTCATCGATGTTTCTGGCTCTCTATTTCTCTCCTTTCCTCTCTGTAAAAAATCAATAAAATATATTTAAAAAAAAATAAAAAATAAAAGTGGGGCTGCCCTGGCCGGTGTGGCTCAGTTGGTTGGAGTATCATCCCATACACTAAAAGGTGGCAGGTTCAATTCCTAGTCAGGTTGTGGGTTCGATCCCCAGTCGGGTAGGAATGGGAGGCAACTGACTGGTGTTTCTCTCTCTCTCAGATCAATAAAATAAAAAAGTGGCATTAACATTCCCTTCTGCTCAGGGCTTTTGAGAACTAATATTAAGAGCAAACCCTGAGTGGATACTCAGTGCCATGCATAACCCTTTACACACATTCATTCAGTTAATCCTCACTGTGACCCCACAAGGTAGGTACAGCACCATCCACCTTTTTAAAAATATATATTTTATTGATTTTTTACAGAGAGGAAGGGAGAGGAATAGAGAATTAGAAACATCGACGAGAGAGAAACATCGATCAGCTGCCTCCTGCATGCCCCCCACTGGGGATGTGCCCACAACCAAGGTACATGCCCTTGACCGGAATCAAACCCAGGACCCTCGAGTCCGCAGGCTGACGCTCTATCCACTGAGTCAAACTGTTAGGGCACATCCACCTTTTTTGTAGAGGAGGGATCTGAGGCTCAGAGAGGTTAAGCATCTGGCACAAGGTCACACAGCAGGATCTAGAGATGGTACTTTTTACCACTAAACCATGTTAAATGTGGGCCCCCTGCTCCTCCAGGAGACACAGGGTTGGAGCTGGCAGGCACGAGGATCTCCCTGCTATGTATGGCAGGACTGCCCTGGGGCGGGGATTTCTACAGCCTTGCTGGGTCCTGACCAGGAGGAGGCAGTGACCCTGTTCTGTGTAGCCCACACCCCAGCCCCCCAGGGCCATCCCAATACCCAGAGGAATTGAGGACATTCTCTGCCTCTCCCAGGACTGTGAAAGCCAAGGGAGGAGAGCGGGTGTGGTGGGCAGTGACTTCCGCTGGCCAGACCAGCTCATTTGCATATCCCGCAGCGTGTGGCAGAAGTAATGAGAACAGTTGAGCAGCGGGCACTGCTGCACGTGCTTTACCTGTAAGGGGTTCTTGAATCCTCCCCACAACCCTAGGGAATAGGAGCAGTTATTATTCCATTTCCACCTCAGGAGAAACGGAGGCACAGAAGACAACTGCCTTGTCCAAGGTCATGCAGTCAATGAATGGTAGAGGCAGGATTCAAACCCAGGCAGTTTGCAGCCAGTTCCACACAAACCTCTGGGGGCTCAGAGCTGGGCTCAAATCCCCACTCTGGGTTAATGCTGTTTTCAGCACTAAATGAGAAAGCGATGGCCGGTGCTGGGCATGGAGTACCTGACATTGAAAAAATGCTCCCCTGCTTCCTTCCAACCCGAATATTACTTGGCTCCCAGAGTGGGGGCTGACCTGAGAGTCTGGACCTGTTCCACCTCCAGACTGTGGCCAGGCTGCGGTGGGGACTGGGAAAGGTGGGTGGAGAGGAGAGGGGAGTGGGCTTTAACTGGCCCCTCCAGGCCCCACTGCCACAGCTTCCTGAGGCCAGAGGAGTAGGGGAGGGAGGGGGTAGTTTGGGGAAACCCTGAGTCTATTGGGGATGCTGATCCAGGCTCTGGCCTGAGGCCCAGCTGCCTAGGGCAGAACGCCTGGGGACAAGCCAGGCAGGCCAAGCACCTGGACAGCAGAGCTGGGAAGGAAGAGGGCCTCGGGCCAGGCCACCCTCGGGCACAGCCAGGGGCCAAGGTACTGGGAGGGCCCGCACAGGCCCTCAGGCTTGAACCCCAGCCACTGCACCTGGACTCCTCCCTGCTCTGAAGCACCACACAGCACTGCCTCTCAAACACCCGCTTCCCCTTTCTTGGGGATACACCAAAGCCTATGGCCTCCCCAGACAGGCTATAGGAAAAGCAAGGTGGTTACCGAGGTTTAGTCTCCCACCAGCCAGTGCAACTTTAAATAAGAGCCAATAGTTACTGAGCACTTTTCACGTGCTGGACCAGGTCCTAGGCCCTTTGCATGCTTTAACTCACTCGCCCTGATGACCCTGAGGTAGGCATTATCCTTGTTTTCCACAGGATTAAGCCAAGCTCAGAGAGGTTAAATGACTTGCCTAAGGTCACACAGCAGCTAAGTGGGATTCAAACCCAGGCAAGGTCTAGAGCCTGTGCTCTCAGCTATGGTGCTCTGCTGTCCCTCCAGCGTAGGGCTGCTGTAGACCTTCATCCAGGAAGGCGACACACTCCCTTCCAGGGCCATGCCGAGTGCCTGGTGCCCAGCGCTGGCCTCTGCCCCCTGGCCCAGCTACTTGGCAACGCCCATTGGTTTCAGCCGCCTCCCAAGTGTCATCCCCCATTTTGTAGAGGAGGGATCTGAGGCTCAGAGAGGTTAAGCACCTGTTTAGGGAATGTTGATATTTTTTATTAAAACATATTTTATTAATTTTTTTTACAGAGAGGAAGGGAGAGGGATAGTTAGAAACATCGATGAGAGAGAAAAACATCGATCAGCTGCCTCCTGCACACTTCCTACTGGGGATGTGCCGGCAACCAAGGTACATGCCCTTGACTGGAATCGAACCTGGGACCCTTCAGTCTGCAGGCCGACGATCTATCCACTGAGCCAAACCGGTTAGGGCTTGAGTGACTTCTGAATCTAGGCTCCCCATCCCTCCTACCTGACTCAAACTAGAGCAGCTTGGTCTCAAGCCGTAGAAAGTCAGAACGAAGAGGAAGCTTATGGCTTCCGATTCCTCTCTGACGCATGGGTAAACTGAGCCCAGAGTGTAGTCCTCCCCCAAGAATCTTCAGCAAGACCTGGGCCTAGGACTTTGAACTTTTGCTCCTGGGAAAGTGAGACAGTTAAACCAAGTTGTTGGCAGCTGAACCCTTCTAGCGTAGGGGAGGGGCACAAGATGGGCAAAGAGGAGAAAGTGGGCCAGGCTACTGATACTCTGGTGGGAATTCGGGCTCACTTCATCACAGCCTTAGGACCCCAGAGGGGTGCTGCTCCGTGCATGTTCTAATGAGGCCGTGGGGGAGGTAGAGAATACCTGCGTGTGCAAGACACATCCAGGCAAAGGTCACCCACAGAGCAAACACTTTTTGGCCTCCACCCCAAGCCTGCAGAGCCAGCTGCCTATTCTGTTATTGAGTGAGCAGGCCAGGTGGGGTGGGGGCAGGCTGGAGTGTGGTGCTCTGTCTAAAGGTGAGCACTGTCACTCTGGCTCTCGCCTCAGCTCGCCACGTCATCTGCTTTTTCAATAGGATCCAAAAATCAATATTTGTATGTGAAATTCTTGTGTGTTTTTTTTAGCATTGGCAACAAATGCAAATATGAGGAAAAACACTGTTCGGATCATCAAAATGTGTCTAGAAGCTGTATTTTATAACGTGTTGTATATTATGCTGGGTCTGGGGCTAGGCAAGACAGATCTGGTCCCATGCCCTGGAGCTCAGGGACTCGATGTGGAGACAAATGCTCACAGCACATGTGGACACATTCTACTGTCTCCAGGGCCCCAGTGCAGCTCTCCACTCTGTGAGCCCAGGCCAGATAAGAAGGGGAGGTAGAGGCAGAGAGCGGCTCCTGCGCCATCCAATAATGTAGCTTTTCAAGTTTGGGAACAGCACCAGGTGACGGAGGGAGCGAGGGAGGGGACAGGGAGATGAGCCAGAGGTGAAGCAGAGGATGATGAGTGAGCAATGGGGGGTGACACTGGGGGGGCGGCTGAGGGCCACACTGCACAGCTTTAACGGCGGGCAGTTCAGTCCAGACTCAACAGGGAGCCACTGCAAGTTAGTGCGAAGGGGAGGTCTTACTCCCCGCGCCCCTCTGACCTCTTGACGGTTTCCCCTAGTCACAGCGACTCCCATCTCTGCTTTTCAGTCTCTCCCTCCCCTCCCCTGCCTGTGGGCCATGGGGCAAGGCTCTAGGCTCCCGGGAACCCACGGTGGGAATCATTGCAGAGACGAGAGGACACACCTGGATGCTTCTTGAGGCCCAAATGCGATCTACGTCCGCCCCTCCAGCTACAGAGTGAATGAGTGGCTCCCTCTGTCATCTCCGGGAGATGTCACACGCTTGCCCAAGATCACCCAGTCTTCAGGGCAGCTGGCTCCCCCACAGCCTGTGCTGAGGGGCGTCGCCTCAACTGTCCTTGAATTTGCAGGAGGGGCTGCCAGAGATCCGGCCAGAAGCACCTCCTACCCTTTCCCCTGCTGACCACATCCTCCCCCTTGGGCCAATGCCAGCAGCAGATGGGGTGGGGGTACTTGGCATTCGAAAGGGGGAAGGAGGAATTGGCCACGTAGCCTTAGGGACCCCAAGTCTGCAGCAGGATGGGGATCAAGTGCTTCAGGTGTGGCCTGGGCAAACGGAGAACATCCCAGGGGTCTGACGATCAGGAAAGAAGATGGGATGAAGTGAGAAAGAGAACCTGACTCCAGTGCCTGGTGCATCACAGGCACTAGATTCAGTTTGTTCAATGAAGAGATGAACAAAGAAGCTCCTGGTGGGGCTACCTGTACCCAGAGTCCTGCCTTCAGCATTGCTGCTTGCCTGTAGCGGGCAAGAGAGGAGAGACGGGTGAAACCCCAAAGTGTTTCCTCGGCACCAGTCAGCCCCTTCTGATTCAGAATGTCAGAATGTTAGGGTACAGCACCCCCACTTCTCATTGTCCCATGAGCTGCAGGGCCCGGTGGCGGCACTGCCCTGTATACATCCTGGAAAGCTAGCGTGATAACCTAGAACGCCCTTTGGTGTCCGGGACATGCTGACCCAATCGGTTTGGCCCTGGGTGTTTTGGAGGTCAGGTCAGAAGGGAAGGCAGCCCCTGGGGCACCAGGGGACAGAAAGGAGCCTGACCCGAAATGGCTTCTTCATCCAGACTCCCTCCCTCCCTCCCCAGAACCAGTGCCTCACTTTGGAAAGGGCTTGCCCCCTCGCTGTCCTGCAGGGAGCACAGGTGGCCTGGGTGAAGACCCCCCACTGTGGCCTGGCTGGGGGGCAGTGGAGTCACAGAGAAAAGAAGGCATTCCCACCCATTCTCCCGAACACATCCATTCCCTGCCCTCTCACAGACAAAGACACACACCCAAAGCCCCAGCCATCACCCTAGGGCCACACACGAGGGGTCCCCTGACCTGTGAACACCCCCAAATCCTCTCCCAGGAGGGACTGCACTTGAGAACTCAGCCTGGCCATGGGGGGTGGGGGTGGGGGGAATACAAATACTCCAAAGACCCAGGATCCAACTGCTCCAGGCTCTCAGGTGTGTGTGTTTTTTTGTGGGGGGAGCGTGCGGGGGGGCGACTCTACCCTCTTTTCCCCTCTCCGTGGCGCACGGTGCTCTGCCACCACCCCTCCCGTGGGGCCGGGAGCTGGGCCCGAACCCCAAGGCTAGGGTGAGAGGTGGGGGAAGGGAGGAGGGGGCGCGGCTCCTCCAAGCGAGACACAAAGAGACGTCCTTCAGCCTCGGCTCCATGGCGACGCTGGGGAGGGGGCAGAGCGCACGCGACAGTACCGTCCCCACCTGCAGGTCGAGGGGCCTCGGGGACCACTCACCTGCAGGGCTCACCTGGGCCTGGCTTACCTGGGCGGGGGCCGCGGGGACGCCGCGGCGGGGGGCCTGGGCGCCGTCTCGGTTCCCGTCAGCCCGGCCCGGGGGCTCAGGGCGCCACCGCCGCCGGCTGGGATGCGAGGGGCGCCGCGAGGGGCTCAGTCGCCGGGTCCTGGAGCTTTGAGTGTGTGAGTGTGTGTGTGTGTGTGTGTGTGTGTGTGTGCAGGGGTGTCCCCGAGGCCTCTTGCTGGTGAGGAATAGCTCTTCCGTCCTCAGGTCCCTAGATTTGGGGTTTGTGCGCCGGAACTGGGGGGTCTAGGGCTCCCCGATGCAGGGCGCTCCGCGCCGGGTCTTCGTGCCTTGAGGTGTGGAGTTGTACTGGCCGGGATCTTGAGGGGGGCGCCGCGCTCCCGGACAGGAGGGTCACTGCGTTCTCGGTCTTGGGGGGCGCCCGGACCGAAGAGGGGAGTCTCCGCGGCACCGCAGGGACGTCGCTGTCTCCCGGACACGGAGGAAGTCTTCGCCGTCCCCGGCGGGGAGTCGTTCTGTGTTGGCTCTGGAGGCCTCCCCCCGCTTTCCTGGGGTGCTCTGGGTCTGGATGCCGTGGGGGATCCCCCCGCTCCCCGGCTGCGGGGGCTCGCTGCGTCCCGGCCGCCCGCAAGCGCTGGGAGGAGGCCCCTCAGCCGCTGGGGGGCTCCGTCGCCGCCGCTACGAGCAGCCCGGCCCCGCGGTCCCGGACGCCGGCCCGGTCCGGGCTCTGCCTGCGGCTCGGGCTCGCGCTCCGCCTGGCGCTCCGGCCCCGGTCCCGGCGCCCGCCCGGGCTGCGCTCCATCGCGGCATCGCGGCTCCGCCCTCCGCCCCGCGCGCACCTGCCGGCCCGGCTCGCGGCTCCACCCTCCGCGCCGCGCGCCACCGCCCCTTTGTCCGTCCCGCTCGGTGCGCGCCCTTGCGCACGCGCACTCGCCCGGCGCGCGCTCTCCCTCCCGCCGCGCCGACCCGCCGAGCGCCGCGGGGCGCCGCTTCTCCCCGCGCGGAGGGAGCGGCGCGCGGCGCCCCCACCCCGCTTTCCGGCCTCGCTGGGTCCTAGCGCCGGTGGGCTTCCTCTCTATCCTCCCATCCCGTCTTTCTAGGTCAGAGCCCACGAGGGGGCGAGAACGAGGTTAGAGAGGGCTCGGGGGAGTCTGAGAGGGTCACCTGGTCCATCCTCCTGGCCCTGCGGGACCAGATTGTCCCAGACTGTCCCAGTCTGCTCTTGTGGGGTGGAGCCTGTGTCTATTTCAAGGAGGGAAACATCAGAGCTCTGCAATAGGATATGCATTCATTTATATCCGTTCTTCTGTGTCCCATGCAACCATGCAGCCACCTATGCATCCACGCATGCATGCAGCTACCCATCTATGCTTCCATCCATCCTATTTGAGCCAGACCTCGAGAACTAACAACCTACCCAGAGAAGAGGTCATAAACTGGGGCTTTGGGGGGTCATGGCCAGCCCCAGCCGCCTCTCCACCGGTTGTAAAAGGCAGTGACATTTCGGAATGGGCAGTGCTCACCAGACCGAAGGGAGGAAAGGGGATTCCAGGCACAGGGAGCACCATGTGCAAAGGCATCACCCAGGCGTGCAGGAACATGGTCTATTTGGCCTGTAAGTGAGGTGGATGAGGATGGAGATGAGACAGGGACAGCGTTCTGTCTCCTTTTTAGCCTCATCCACGCAGCCCCAGCAACACTGCTTCCCTAAGGAGGAAGTTCCCCCAAACCCCATGCCTTCTCTCTTTCTTCCAACTCTTTGTTCAGGGATGAGTTTTTTGTTTTGTTTTTTTTGTTTGTTTGTTTGTTTTCACCCAGCATATGCTTCCCAACCACCTTGACTTTTTCTAGAAGTTTTAGAGCCAGGGGTTGCAAACTCAAGTACTTATAGGTCACATACCTTAGTGACTGGGGCCAGGTGTCAGGTGGTAGGGAGTGGTGGGGGTGAAGCAAACTGGAGCATTGTGGGCCCTTCATGGACAGATAATTTTTTCAGCAGAAGCAGGGAAGCCATATTCTAACAAGACATCTTCTAAATTTCCAAAATTCAGAAATTCTGAATGGACCAAATGAAACATTTTTGGGGAGCCGAATCTGGCTCATGGGGCATCTGTATGAAACCTCTGCTAGGGAGAACAATGTCTTAGTTCCTAACTTGCCTCCCTCCTGCCTCTACCTAGACTTTTTCTTTTTCTAGAACCCAACTCCTATGTGCCCATCAGCTCTGCAAAATACAAAGTGGATTGGGTTGCTCCTTTCCTTAAAATTGCCAATGACTCCCAGTTGCCTCTAGGGCAGTGGTTGGCAAACTAACAGGGCCAAATATCAACAATACAACGACTGAAATTTCTTTTGAGAGCCAAAATTTTTAAACTTAAACTATATAGGTAGGTACATTGTTATTAACTTAATTAGGGTACTCCTAAGTTGGCCTTTGCTAAAAACGTCCTCAATCTGATTGGTACGTTCGCTGAGGTCGACCCCTTCCAACTTTCCCATCCACACTCATCTTGTATACTTGTTTCATCTATCTCCTTTCTGAAAACCAACTTCTGTGCATGGGCCACAAAGTTTCAATCACACTGTACGTGCGCGCCCGCACGTGGTATTTTGTGGAAGAGCCACACTCAAGGGGCCAAAGAGCTGCATGTGGCTCTTGAGCCGCGGTTTGCCGACCACTGCTCTAGGGTAACTATCCTGGCGTTCAACCCCTTAGCCTATGGGGTCCCCTACTGAAGCCACCCCTTCTCTATTCAGCCTTGACCTCAGCCAGTGTGCCTAAAACATCTGCTTTCTCACACCTCTGCGCCTTATACACTTCGCTTCCTGTCTAGAATATTTTATTCCCCAAACAAGGGATCCTCCAAGATACCTCCTCTACATCTCCCTTTCCTCTCTCACCCCTCCCTGTCCCACCAGTGTTCTCAAGTTTCAAATTTCACCCTAATTTTGTTCTAATCCTCTTCATGTAAGCCCTTATTGCCTCAAACAAACTAATGGAGAAGTATGAGTCATAGGGGCAGCAGTAGAGGGAGGCTAGAGAAAGAGGAAGAGGGAAGAAATGTTTCCTTTTTTCCTTTCCTTTCCTTTCCTTTCCTTTCCTTTTTTCTTTTCTTTTCTTTTCTTTCCTTTTCTTTTCCTTTCCTTTCCCTTCCCTTCCCTTCCCCTTCCTTCCTTCCTTCCTTCCTTCCTTCCTTCCTTCCTTCCTTTCCTTTCTTTCTTTCTTTCTTTCTTTCTTTCTTTCTTTCTTTCTTTCTTTCTTTCTTTCTTTCTTTCTTTCTTTCTTTCTTTCTTTCTTTCTTTCTTTCTTTCTTTCTTTCTCTCATGTTTTCAGCCCAGCAGGCATGGCTCAGTGATTGATTGTCAACCTATGCACCAGGAGGTCACGGTTCGAATCCTGATCAGGGCACATGTCGAGGTTGTGGGCTCAGCCCCCCCATGTGGGGTGTGCAGGAGGCAGCCGATCAATGGTTCTCGCTCAACATTGATGTTTCTATCTCTCTCACTCTCCCTTCCTCTCTGAAATCAATTTTAAAATATTTTTATTGATTTTTTTAAAGAGAGAGATGGAAACATCGATGAGAGAGAAACATCAATTGGCTGCCTCCTGCACATCCCCTACTGGGGATCGAGCCTACATCCTGGGCATGTGCCCTCACTGGGAATCGAAAGGTGACCTCTTGGTTTGTAGGTCAACGCTCAACCACTGAGTCACGCTGGCCCAGCTCCATTGATTTTTAGAGAGGGTGGAAGGGAGGGGATAGAGGAGAGAGAGAGAGAGAGAGAGAGAGAGAGATCATGACAGAGAGAGGTGAGAGAGAGAGACATCATGACAGAGAGTGGTGAGAGAGAGAGAGAGAGAGAGAGAGAGAGAGAGAGAGAGATCATGACAGAGAGAGGTGTTCCTGGCTTGTCGGCCTGCATTATGAAGGTCTTGTTGAATAGGAAGAACCCCTCCCCCATGGCCACCATCATGCCCAGGATGTTGCTGCTGGTGACCAGCCTCTACAGCATAATCAGGGCCCCTGGTGGCAAGATGACTGAGCAGCTCAGAGCCGATTAGGTGTAGGGAGCTGAAGATGATGACATTTTCGGTGAAGGTTACAGAAGAAGCTGCTGACAGGAGCTTCACTAGCAACGGGAGCTTCCAGGGCCCCGGGGAGCCCTGGTTAAGTCATTGCCGAGGAGGGAAACCAGGAATCCCTCCAGAACCTTCGAGGGTCAGACGGGACAGCGGGCAGCGCCGCCGGGTGCACAGCAGCTGGGGCGAGGGAGCTCTGAGTCTCTCCGAGCCTTTCTGGAGGGTTTCCGCTGAAGTGAGAAACACAGTGTTCCAGCGAGAGTTCTGATGAGTTCCCACCTCTGATGTGGAAATGCAAGTGTGACCCAGCCAGCAGGATGCCACTGATGCTGGCAAGCGCCCTGCCCGCCGAGTGGGGAGGGAAGGCCTGCCCTTTGTGAGGCGCGGAGCTGCTGAGTCCGACTTGCTGCTTTGAAGGGAATTCTGTTTCTGCAACTAAAAGCCTGCCCACTGATACGAGGAGAACTCTCAATGATGGGGTGTTACCCTTGGGAACAAAATGCAGGAAATGGGCCTGGGGTGGGGCCGATAACGGGAATTCATCCTCCTCTGTCACTTCTTTCTTTCTTTTTTTAAATTAAAAACATCTGACACAATTATGATAAAATGTTTACATTGATTCTAGCTGTGGATCTGCACAGGTTTTCACTTTTCTGTATTTTCTTTCCTAGTAATTAAAGCCTATTCAGTGGAAGGGTTTTTATTTTTATTTATTTATTTTTAAAAATATTTTTATTGAGAGGAAGGGAGAGGGAGAGAGAGAAACATCAGTGATAGGAGAGAATCATTGCTCAGCTGCCTCCTGCACACCCCACACTGGGGATCGAGCCTGCAACCAGGCATGTGCCCTACCTGGGAATTGAACCGTGACCTCCTGGCTCATGGGTTGATGCTCAACCACGGAGCCACGCCGGCCGGGCTGGAAGTGTTTTTAAATGGGATCTTGAAGAAAACCCCAAATAACGTTTTCATTGTGTGATTCTGTTTCCTAAAACCAGGTCCAAGAACCATCTAAAATGACCTCATTTCTGCCTCGGAGAAGCATGGGAGCGGGGAGTACATCCGACCGCCTGGTCCCCTGGCATCCATGCCCGTTGCTCTGGCGGCTCTGAATGCTGGTGCCCGTGGGACGGGATGTGGCTGTTTCTCTGGAAGGTGTGGAGTGAGGCCTGGATGGGTCCCCTCTCCTCTCCACTGTCTTTCGTTCCGGGGAGCGGGGGCCCCGTCCGGGACCCTCAGAACCCCGGCAGGGCTACTCAGAGTGGGTCCAGTCCCCAGTCCCCTGGGGAACAGGCCGCCTTCCTGGCACCCCCGGGACCGTAGGCCTTCGGGAGGAAATGGCGCTGTCTGGTACACCCCTGGGGCTGGCTTTGAAGATGTCCTAGTTTGGATTTCCCAGAAACAGACCCTGCACAAGCCGGTTTGAGAGCAAACAGTTGACTTGGCGGGCGATCCCAGGGAGGCCAGCGGAGAAGAAATAGGAAGGCAGCGACCAGGTGCGCGTTATCAGGCAGGTTACTGCTGCAAGCAACTGGCGGCGAACCCCATGGGGGCTCTCAGAGCCAGTGTAGAACAGGGGTCCTCAAACTACGGCCCGCGGGCCACACGCAAATACAAATATTGTATTTGTTCCCATTTTGTTTTTTTACTTCAAAATAAGATATGTGGAGTGTGCATAGGAATTTGTTCATAGTTTTTTTTTAAACTATAGTCTGGCCCTCCAATGGTCTGAGGGACAGTGAACTGGCCCCCTGTTTAAAAAGTTTGAGGCCCTAACCGGTTTGGCTCAATGGATAGAGCATCGGCCTGCAGACTCAAGGGTCCCAGGTTCGATTCCAGTCAAGGGCACGTACCTTGGTTGCGGGCACATATCCAGTAGGGAGTGTGCAGGAGGCAGCTGATCGAAGTTTCATCGATGTTTCTAACTCTCTATCCCTCTCCCTTCCTCTCTGTAAAAAATCAATAAAATATATTTTTTTTAAAATAGTTTGAGGACCCCTGCTGTAGAACATGCACTGAGTGCACAGCACATGTGTTATACCCCAGCTCCTGTCGGCCCTTGGTGGGAGCTGCCGAGGGAAGGCAGTGCTGTGGGTTGCAGGCAGAGCAGGCTGGAGCAGAGAAGGCCCTGGGGCCGGAGTGGGGTGGGGGGGTGGGGGCGGGGGAGGGGGCGGGGGTGAAGAGGATGCTGCCAAGTTGGAGTGGGGAGGGGGCCAGGGAGCTATGGGCGGGGAACAGACCACCAGCCTGCTACCAACGACCAGCCTTTAGAACAAGGCCCTGGGTCTGGCTTGATGCCCACCTGTTCCAAGTGGAGTAGAACTCTGCTGTTCAGCATCAGATGTCCCCCATCTTTTAGCAACAGAACCCAGCGTTCCTTCGGGGACCCACATTCCTTGACATACCCTTCTGTACTCATTAGGGGTTCCGATGGAGGGGCTTACCTGGTCGGCTCTAGGGGCGGCTTGCAACGCAGCCCCTGGCCATCGTGATTGTGCCTGAGGTGGATCTGTGCCCCAAGCCAAGCCGGTTGGGTGGAACTCCCTTCCCATTGCACTGGCAGAGGGTGGGATGTCGGCCTGGAGCGCTCCCCAGGGAGACCCTCTGGAGGAGGAAGCCAACACAGCGGACAGCGGAGCCAAGAGATGGAGAGTCAGACCCTCCTGCCAGCATTTGAGCCCCTGGATCCAGCCAGGCCTGGAGGCCGGGCTTTTCAGGTGTGCAATCCAAGGGTCCGTTTTGTGCTTATGGACTTGGGTCTCTATCAATTGCAACCCCACGCTCTTTGCAGCAGGTATAACTGTGGATTTCTGAAGCGTTTAAAAAGGCAGGGGTAAATTCAAGAGTCTCCTCTCTGTCCCCATAGTCACTGCGTCCTCAGCATCCCAGTTAGTGCGAGGGGATTCCCAGAGGGACCTCAGCCTGCCCCGGAGTCCTTGAATCCTTGGAGACCAGCTCCTGCCCCCTAAGGGTGGTTGTTCTTGGGGCCACGTGAGGGGCTGGGGGGCTCATCGCTGAGCGTGCAGAGTGGGTGCCTGGGCTGCCACATGGGGCCCCTTTCCCTCTAAGCGTCAGGAACCTCTGGACTCCCGGCCGAGGCATCCATGCCTCCATTCACTCCCTTTGTTAGTGGGGACCTGCCATGTGAGGACTTTAAGATGAAAGGGTGGGCTAAGTGGACCATCCTCGTCTGCAGGAGTTTCCACTCGCGTGGGGGGGAGACACTACACTAATCACACCAAAACAGGTGAAATTGTGAGATAAAGAGGCCAAGGGCCACCCCAGAGCTCAGGGCCCCATGTTGCCTTTTCCCATGCACTGGCTGGTGGGCCATCTCTCCCCGGAGCCTGCCCGGCAGCTCAGAGCGTGTCCTCCTCCACTCCAGCCCCAGGAGGCTCGCCCTGTGTCCGACCTGCGTCCTGCGTCCTGCCTGCTGCCAGCACAGCCCTCTTGCTTTGCTTTGTTTTGGTTCCAGGGCAGGTCAAGGGCAGCTGAGCTCCTCCCCACAAATGCTTTTCTTTAAAAAAAAAAAAATTTTTTTGTATTGATTTCGGAGAGGAGAGGAGAGGAGAGGAGAGGAGAGGAGAGGAGAGGAGAGGAGAGGAGAGGGAGAGAGAAATAGAAAGATTAATGATGAGAGAGAACCACTGATGGGCTGCCTCCTGCACGCTCCCCACTGGGGATCGAGCCCACAACCTGGCCATGTGCCCTGATGGGGAACTGAGCCATCTCCTCCTGGTTCATAGGTCGGTGCTCAATCACTGAGCCCCACTGGCCGGGCCCTCATGCTTTTCATGCCATCTCCCTGCTCAGGATTGAGTCTCTAGACATTTCTTAGGCATCTAGAGTACGCCAGGTACCCCCACAAGGCGAGGCCTTCCCCCCGGTGGAGAAACTGAGGCCCAGAGTATAGAGGTCCTGACGAGGGAAGGGGACACCCTGGGATGAACCCTTCTGGCTGTTTATCCCTCTACCCTCTCTCAGGCCAGGGTCCCTCCCAGTCAGCAGCCCAAGTGCAGGTCCCAGGCCTTGTCCATTCCTGGCATCTCAGAGGCTGCCTGGGGGTCCCCCTGACTCCTAGGAGCAGCACCCTCTGGCTTTCCCCTCCATCCTCCAGGACCTCTGTTCCTCCCCACCCACTTCTGTAAGAGCACAGATCCGTGCCAGGTGGGCTCTGAGCATTTTACGCAGGTCAACTCATTTTTAAAAAATTTTAAATCTTTATTGTTGAGAGTATTACATATGTCCCCTTCTCGCCCTCCCTCCTCCCCTATTGACCCCTTCGAGTCTGCCCCCCATCAACTCACTTAAACCTCACAATAACACTGAGGTGGATGGTCATTATGTATCTAAGACAGAATGAAGCGTTCGCTGAAGTTCGCACACTAGCTGGGACTCGAACCCAGGCAGGCTCCAGAATCCAGGCCCCTAACCGCCTGCCGCTCAGCCCATCCATCCACGCCAGCCTCACCGCCTCCTCACAGCCGATTTCATTTTAGACATTTCCATCCCTCTCCCCACCCACCTCCCTGTCCCCCTTCACACTCCAGCCTCAGGGCTGCTGGGGAGGGGCACTGTCCTGGTGCCCTGGGGCTAAGGGAGGGACACAGGAGGAGGTCTCATCCATGCCCTGTGCCCTGCCTGGCAAGGCGTGGCTGAGCCAAGGGCCTGGAGGAGGTGGGCAGGGTAGGAGCAGGAGGGGGCTGGGTGGAGCCGGCCCGTAAGCCCTAATTAAGTCAGTTAATTAGGTGGGGAGGAGAAGCCTGTGGGAGTTAACGAGCTTGGCTAATTAAGTGGATCCTGGAGAATTGTTCAAATTCTAGGCTGGGAGAGATGGGGGCTTAGGCGGATGGAGGGAGGGGAAGGAGATGCCCGGTGCTTCCGGGTGCCCTCGAGGTCTGCAGACACCATTGGGGTCGCAAGCCACTGAGGCCACTCCCAGGACCTGTGGGGACCACCGGGGGCTGCAGCCACCGAGGGTCTGGTCTGCAGTTACCTCCTCAGGGCCATGTACGCTGCTGACACCTGCCTGAAGTCACCATCAGGCCTGGTCTCCTGTCGCCCATCCCTCAAGGCTTAAAGCTAGACCCTCTTTGGACATTTCGGGGGGCAGACATCGAGCCCTGACCCAGGGACCCTTCAGAGGAGCCATGACCACCACCTGCACTTCTACCCATGGTTTCGTTGGCAGAGCACGTGCACACCCGCTGTCACCGCCAGAGGGAGACGTGTAGGGCACGGACCCAGCTGGCAGATGAGACCACTGAGGCCAGGGAGGAAGGGCCTCGCCCCGGCTCATCCTCAGCCCCTGCTCACATGCAGACCGGAAACGGGCCATGGGACGGGGAATGTTCTCTTCCTGGCCCGGGCCAGTCACCTGGGAGAGAAAGACCAGCAGCTGTCTCAGGAGCCGGGGGGCTTTCTCTGCTGGGGCCCTGTTTCTCTCTAATTGCAGGGTCCTGAATAACAGCAGCAGTTCCCAGGGGCGAAGCACTCAACATCTGTGAGGTGTGAGCACCTGACCAGGGCCGGTGCACACAGAACGGGGAGGGGGCGGTGAGGGTCCCTTTCAGAAAGCAGGAACAAGCTTTTCCTTCCTACCCAGATCTCTCTCTCAGGCCGTCATGGTGTTTCTTTAAATTTAAAAAAATATATATTTTTATTGATTTCAGAGAGGAAGGGAGAAGGAAAGAAAGATAGAAGCATCAATGATGAGAGAGAATCATTGATCGGCTGCCTCCTGTGCCCCCCACTGGGGATCGAGCCCGCAACCCAGGCATGTGCCCTTGACCGGAATCAAACCCGGGACCCTTCAGTCTGCAGGACGACGCTCTCTCCACTGAGCCACAACAGCTAGGGTCCTGTTCATCCTGGGTATGTGCCGGACAGGAAATCACACCCGTCACCCTTTGGTGTACCAACCGACGCTCCAAGCAACTGAGCCACACCGGCCAGGGCTGTCATGGTCTTTCTTATTTGCTACCTAATGTCCTGCTCCCTTGGGCACAGGGATACATGTGGGACCAGTGCAGGTCCTCGCAGGCGCCCCAGGCCACCCCATTGCACACCTGACACTGAATCTTCACGCCCAGCCCCCGGCCAGACGAAGGACAGAGCGGTGACTGGGTGGGGGCAAGGAGTGGGTGCCGAGAGCCAGCCAGGACCTGGGAGGGCGGCAAGCTCCTGGGGCACGCTCCACTGTCCCGTCAGACTTCACTTACAGACCCAGAGATGAAACGACCAGAACTGCAAGATGCCAACCCCAGAGCGCCAAACCCCAGGTCCTCGGCCCTGTGCGACTGCACCGCCACCCCGTGCAACACGCAGGATCTGACTCAGGCCCCAGCCCCTGCATCTGTGCATACTTGGCACTGTTATGGCCCTCATTTTACATGTTGATTCATTCATTCATTCATTCATTCATTCATTCATTCACCAGATATTTATCTCGTGTCTCCTGTGTGCTGGGCACTGTTTCCAATAAACAAGACAGAAGAATCCTACCCTCATCCATTCCAGTGAGGGAAGAAAACAACAAACAGGGAATGTTTGATGAGAGAGACACGTCAAGGGATGTGTGAGGGAGGCGATGAGGCCAGGAGGGGACAGAGCGCACAGGGAGGTCCTCGCAGAGGCTACCTTTGAGCAGAAGCTTGAAGGAGGTGAGAGCAGGAGCCCTGTGCTGTGGGGTGGGGCCAGGTGCAGTAACCCAGCCCGAGGGAACAGCAGTGCAAAGGCCCCGAGGCCTGATTGCCCTTGGGATTCGCTTCACCATCCCCAGGTGGCTGAGTCCTGTGGGGCCACTGAGTGCAGCTGCAGCCTGGCAACTGCAAGGGCCAGGACGACCCAGGCTGGGGCCATGGGTGGACCCTGGAAGGCACTAGCTGCAGAGGGGAGGGCAGACCAGTCCAGCGAGGAGAGTGGATGCTGGGGTGTCTCCCCACGCACACACTGTCCCGTTTGGGGCTCATGGGGAGAGTCTTGGCCTTTGCAGGTGGGAGCCTGGGAGGAGCTGGAGGCCAGGGGGATAGTCTATTCAGGGCCACCGGAGCCTGGGCTTTGACCTGAGTGAGGTGGGAGGCGTGTCTTAGGTCTCAGTAGGCTTCCTCTGGCTGCTGTGGGAAGCAGACCGTGGGGGGTCAGAGTGGAGTGAGGAGGGCTCTGCACCCAGCCAGGTGGGAGAAGACAGCTCCTCGCAGGGGGAGCAGGGGAGGCGAGGAGTGGCAGGATCTGCTGACGGACTGGACAGTGGGGTGGTGTGTGTGTGAGCGCACGCGCGTGCAGTTTGCCCTGGGCAGCTGGACCACGAAGTTTTATGAGCAGCTGAGGTCCCTGAGCAGCCCTCTGGCCTCCAGAATCCCTTGTCCCTGAGGGTCTGCTCTCGTTTCTGGGGTACCCCACCCCTCCCTCTCTGCACTTCTGCCTGCCGGCGGCCAGTGCTGCAAGGCTGCTGTGTGGGCATGTTGGCACGAACCCTCTTGGGCACAGTCCTACAGTTCTCCCTACACTGGTTGTGACTGAGATCCTCGCAGGGGCCAGGGGGCACGGAGAATGGGGCACACGGCTTGGGCAGGGACCGTGGTAAACTGGAGAGCCACACCCATCTGAATGGCGGCTCCCCCCCCCCCCGCCACCCCCCCTCCACCCCCCCGTGGCCACCGCTGTCATGTGGGAATGTGGACTCGGATGCTCAGAGCTTCCAATTTTTCAAGAGAAGTTAGAAATCCGGATCTTAGGATGCAACATCCTGAGTTTTTAAATACTGGCAAATCACTTTTTAAAAGTCAGAGCTGGCTAGTTAGACCCTCGTGAGAGCGAGGACAGAACAGAGGCTGCTGGGGTGGGAGAGGCCCGCAGCCTCGAGGGGGCGGGGGTGGGGTGGGGGCATCTGCACACCTGAGGATGAGGACACCACTGGCCTGGCGGGAGGGGGGAGGGGCTGTTAGGAGAATGGCCGGGAAGAAGCACCCCTCATAAGCCACCTGGGCCCCAGGCAGTGACATTGCTCCACAGGTCGTATGGTTACCAGGCGAGGGCAGGTGCTGGTCCGGGAGCCGGAAGGGCGAGACCAAGGCCAGAATGAGCCACCGGTGAGGTTTACAAGACAAGAGCAACAGCAAGACTGAGCAGGAAACCGAGGCACGGAGGCCGCCCCCACCTCAGCCTCTGCTGTTCCCTAACCAAGAAGGTTGGCCTCCATTTCTGGCTCTGGCTCTGGCCTGGGCAGGGCAGGGCAGGGCTGGGCTGAGGGGCTGCAGGGGAAGCAGAGAGAGATGGAGGCGGTAGCAAAGCCTCCTCCACCACCAGGACGCCCAGCCAGCCCCAGCGTGGCCTGGGCCTCATCCATCCTCCCGCCAGCCTCAGGAAGGACGGGGCGACCCTGGGCCCCTTGGACCGCTGGTGACACTGGGTCACGGAATGGTCGGGTGACCTGGCCAAGGTCACAGGGCCTTGGAAATAGTGGGACCTGGAGTCCAACCCAGGGGGCGTGGCTGCAAAATCTGAACTTGGAACATAGAAGCTGTCAGAAAAAGAGCCTTGAACCATACCACCGCTGCCTGCTGGGGCCAGTCCCGCATGTGTGCGCGCAGCGCTCCCTCTAGTGGTCTCTCTGCCTCAGTGCAGGACAGACTATGGCCAGCTAGGCCCTGGGTTCTTTTTCTTTCTTTCTTTCTTTCTTTCTTTCTTTCTTTCTTTCTTTCTTTCTTTCTTTCTTTCTTTCTTTCTTTCTTTCTTTCTTTCTTTCTTTCTTCCTTTCCTTTCCTTTCCTTTCCTTTCCTTTCCTTTCCTTTCCTTTCCTTTCCTTTCCTTTCCTTTCCTTTCCTTTCCTTTCCTTCTTCTCTCTCTCTCCACCTCTCTCTCTCTCCTTCCTTCCTTCCTTCCTTCCTTCCTTCCTTCCTTCCTTCCTTCCTTCCTTCCTTCCTTCCTTCCTTCCTTCCTTTCTTCCCCTGGGTTCTGTCTTCTCTCTCTGTCTTTCTGTCTCTCTCACCCTGTTCACTCCCTGATTCAACAGGGGAAGACCACAACATCCCCATCAGCTCATCTCCAACCCGGACATGCGCCCCTTTACCAGCTGCTCCCCAAGGCCATGTTCTCTGGTCAGCCACCCCCTCCCATGCCAGCCCCTGTGCCTTCTCGTTGCTCCCCCGACCATCTCTTTCTCTCTGTCAGACCATGGTTCTGTCTTCAACCATGTTTCTCAAACTCTGCTCCGTGTTATAAATGTAGCTTTAAAAACCCTGATGCCCAGGCCACACCCAGAGCAAATAAACTTGTCTCATCTCATTGTCCTCAGCTATTTGGGGCACAGACCTCAGCGGAGAGGATGGCGCTGGTCTCGGGCAGCCTACAGCAGGCCTTGCGGCTCCCTGACCGCGGCTCCCAGCTCATACCCAGACAGAATTACCTCACCCCACTCTCTGAGGTCTCTATTTTTGTCCTCCTCTACATCCCTGTTCATCCTCTCTCTTTTTTTTTCCTTTTTAAAATATGTTATTGATTTCAGAGCAGAAGGGAGAGGGAGAGAGAAAGAGAGAGAGAAACGTCAATGATGAGAGAGAATCATTGATTGGCTGCCTCCTGCACGCCCCCTACTGGGGATCCAGCCCACAACCCGGGCATGTGCCCTTGACTAGAATGGAACTTGGGACCCTTCAGTCCCCAGGCCAACACTCTATCCACTGAGCCAAACCACTAGAGTCCTGTTCATCCTCTTCATCACTCACTCTGGTACCCACATGCAACAGCTCTTTGACGTCATGGAGACCCCCATTCCACTGCCCCCATCGCTTACTTACTGCTCACCAGTCGCCTTCTGCCACTACTGTCCACCTCCAGCCGCTGGGGTTCTGCCCACCATCACCCCAGCCGCCCCCTGGAAACCCCTCCTGCCTGGCAAACCACCAGCCATCCCACTCGCTGCTTACACTGAGCGAGCCAGCACCGCTCAGAGCGCCCACCCCAGGCTGGACTGTCCCCTCCGATGCACGGTCTGAAGGGGCGCTCACTGCCGCCCGCAGCCCTCGATGCCAGCACCGCTCAGAGCGCCCACCCCAGGCTGGACTGTCCCCTCCGATGCACGGTCTGAAGGGGCGCTCACTGCCGCCCGCAGCCCTCGATGCCAGCACCGCTCAGGCGTCCACCCCAGGCTGGACTGTCCCCTCCGATGCATGGTCTGAAGGGGCGCTCACTGCCGCCCGCAGCCCTCGATGCCAGCACCGCTCAGAGCGCCCACCCCAGGCTGGACTGTCCCCTCCGATGCATGGTCTGAAGGGGCGCTCACTGCCGCCCGCAGCCCTCGATGCCAGCACCGCTCAGGCGTCCACCCCAGGCTGGACTGTCCCCTCCGATGCATGGTCTGAAGGGGCGCTCACTGCCGCCCGCAGCCCTCGATGCCAGCACCACTCAGGCGTCCACCCCAGGCTGGACTGTCCCCTCCGATGCACGGTCTGAAGGGGCGCTCACTGCCGCCCGCAGCCCTCGATGCCAGCACCGCTCAGAGCGCCCACCCCAGGCTGGACTGTCCCCTCCGATGCACGGTCTGAAGGGGCGCTCACTGCCGCCCGCAGCCCTCGATGCCAGCAGGTGCTTTTCCCAGTCTCTGGCCGCGCTTCTCACTTTAATTTGCCTGTGAATCTCCTAGGGATCTCGGGGAGGCCCGAGCTTCTGCTCACCTGACCAGCCCGCAGCTGGTGCCTGTGCTGCCGGCTGGCGCACCCCACTCTGCGTGGCAAGGTGTGGGATCTCCCTTTCCCACCCTCTCCTCTCCCCTCACACCTGGCTCCCCCTTCGCTGGGGAAGCCTGGATCAGATGCAGTCCCAGGGCCTCCGGCATCAAAGCACAGACCCACCGAGCTCCTCACACGCCGGGCTCCTCCGGAGGCCGGCCCCTCCCCTGCGTTTGAAGGGATCTTGTTTCTTCAGGACTCCCCTCACTCCACGCACCCGTCCTCCTTCTGTCCCAGGACCACCCCCACAGCACCTCCACCTCCGCCTTCGATGCCCCCGCCCCCCGCAGGGCAAAGCTTCTGAGGGAGTTGCCTCCTGCTTCTGCTCTGCCACCTCCCGTCTCTTGCTCTGATGGTCATCTCCTTCTGTAAATGCGGTTTTAATATTTATCTGAGTTAAACATGCCCATAGCTTAGGATCAAGAAACACGGGCAGCCCTCACTCCCATTTCCCACTTCTTCGAGACAGTCAGTTTAACTCTTAGTAACGGTCGCCTCTGTGTGTCCTGCACGGCATGCTTACATCGCTTCTTTCCAGTTGAGGCCTCACCTACCCATGTCCCACTTTGGAGGATGCGGGTGACTCCCTCCCCCTCCCCCCTTCTTTATTGTGTGTTTTTTTTAAAGATATTTTTATTGATTTCAGAGAAGAAGGGAGAGGGAAAGAGAGATAGAAACATCAATGACGAGAGAGAATCATTGATTGGCTGCCTCCTGCACACCTCTTACCGGGGGATGGAGCCCACAACCGGGGCACGTGCCCTTGACCAGAATCAAACCCAGGACCCTTTAGTCCGCAGGCTGACGCTCTATCCACTGAGCCAAACAAGCTATAGCCACGCCCCCCACGCCCCCCCACGCCCCCCCCCACTTCTTATTTTCCACCCTCCCATTACAGTTGCATCATATTATTGGTAAGGTTGGGAGTGCTTACACCTTGTGGGAACATTATTTACAGCCTTTTGTGAAATACTATGATTTCTTTTTTTGTCTCCCTTTCCATAATAGACTCTATTTTTAGAGCATTTTTAGGTTTACAGAGCAATTGAGCAGAAAGTGCATCTACAGCCTCATCTTCCAGTTTCCCTATGATGAACGGTGTGATCGCTACACTTGTTACAACTGACAAACCAATACCAATGGCCTGTAATTAACTGAAGCCCATAGTTACACAGCGCTCACTCTGAGTGTGAATTTCATGGGTTTTGACAGATGCAAAGTGTCATGGACCTGCCATTACAGGATCATACAGAACAGTTTCACAGCTCTACAAATCCCCTTTCCCTCCCTCTCTCCCGCCCTTCCTGTAAGCCCTTGGCCACCACTGATCTTACTGTCTCTATAGTTTTGGCTTTTTCAGAATGGATGTTGTTGAAATCATACAGCCTTTTCAGATTGGCTTCTTTCACTCAGCGATACCCATTTAAGGTTCTGTCGTGTCTTTTTGTGGCTTAACAGCTCATTTCTTTTTTTGTTTTTGTTCATTTGTTATAAATACATGTGTTTGGTGAGTGAGGGTGACAGAGGGTGGAGGCGCGCCGTAGAAGCCGGTACAGGCTCGGGGGGTGAACAACACAGGGATTCAGACAGTCTGGCCAGCAGGGCAGCCGGGCAGCACTCTGGGGCTGTAACACTTGGCTGTTGGGGTGCCGGCAGGGGTCCTGTCCGGAGGAGCAACCTGGCCCGAGGTCCTGGGCGGTGTGGTCAGCGGCATCTGGGCTCAGCTCACATCGTTCAGGGCCTCGCGGGCAAACTCAGGCAGGACGAAGGCCGCCGGGTGCACGTCAGAGTTGCAGTACCTGAGCTGCCTCTGTTCCACCTGCTTCTGCCTCAGCTCCTGCACCGGCACCTGGACTTGGTGCGGGGGCTTTCTCTGCTCAGCGTGAAGCCGACCTGGCCCCGGGGAAGAGCCGCCTGCAGAAGTGCCATGTCCCTGATGAGGCCCAGGTGCAGCCACCGGCACCCACCCGGGCCCCAGCGGGTCCCGTCCTCCTGTGTGCCGTCTTCACAAGCTGGTAATCGGCTCCTTGAAGAGGCTCTCGGCAGGGCCCCTGGGGTCCTAGGACTCGGTGATGATAACATTGGAGGCGTCTGGTTCTGTTTCATGAACTCAAAACCTTCGACCCCGTGGAGGGTCAGCTTTGTGCTGGAGTAGCCAATGGCCATGCCGGCCAGGATCTTCTTAGGGACTTGAGTGACAACCCCGTCCGTCTCGCCCTGGATGCCGGACTCCACAGGGGAATGCTTCGCCCCCTCCCGCAGGACACCCCCGCCCCACACGCATGACCATCACCTTGAGTGCGCTGGGGTGGCTGCAGAGCGGCTGGTTGGCTATCATCTCCGGGTGGGGAACTCGCCCCTTTCCGTCCAACACCTGCACGCTGCCTTAGCTCTTACTGCAAAGGCAAGGATATCCTGGAACCGCGAGCGCAGGGACAGGGCCCGGCCCGGCCACAGGCTGCACATCTCGGGGAACCAGCCCTCGCAGGTGGCAGCGGGGCCGGAGGAGACGGGGCCTTGGGGACCAGGCTCCTTGAGGGGTGCACTGGTCGGGGGCGGGGGCGCGGGACGCGGACTGCAGGCCGCCTGGAGCCACAGCACAACGGGACCAGCTGCACCTGCCGCCCAGGCCGCAACCTCGTTCATTTCTTTTTATTGCAATTATATGGGTGTACCATAGTTTTTTGTTTTTTTTTTAATCCATTCACTTATTAAAGGACATATTGGTTGCCCCCAAGTTTTTGGTAATTATGAATAAAACTGCTATAAATATTCATGTGCAGGTTTGTGTGTGGACATGTTTTCAACTCATTTGGGTAAATACCAAGGAATGCTACTTCTGGATCCTCCGGGAAGACAAGCTCAGCTTTGTGAGAAGCTGACTGGACCATGTGTGCCCCACCAGCAGTGACGGAGAGTTCCGGCTGCCCACATCCTCGCCAGCATCCTCACCAGCCATTCTAATAGGTGTGTAGTGGTAGCTCATTGTTGTGTTAATTTGCTTTTTCTCTAATGACATATGATGTTGAGCATTTTAAAATGCTTGTTCGACATATCATCTTTGGTGAGGTGTTCAGATCTTTTGTCCATTTTTTAACTGGGTTGTTCATTTGCTTATTGTTGAGTTTTAAGAGGTTTTTTTTTGTATACTTGGGATAACAGTCCTTTATCAGGTAAACAGTTTCTATCAGATCAGATGTTGTTTGTAAATATTTTTCTCCCATTCTATTTTGGCTTGTCTCCTCATTCATATTCTCTCTCTCTCTCTCTCTCTCTCTCTCTCTCTCTCTCTCTCTTTCTCTCTCTCTCTCTCTCTCTTTCTCTCTCTCTCTCTCTCTTTTTTTTTTAAATCCTCACTCGAGAATATTTTTTTTCATTGATTTTTAGAGAGAGTAGAAGGGAGAAGGAGAGACAGAGAGAAACACCAATGTGAGAGAGACACATCAATTGGTTGCCTCCCACCAGGAGCCTGCAACCGAGGTACGAGCCCTTGACCAGAATCAAAGCCGGGAACCTTCAGTCCACAGGAAGAGGCTCTATCCACTGGCTAGGGTGTCTTCTCATTCTCTTAAGCATGTCTTTTGCAGAGCAGGAGTTTTAAATTTAAATTTGTTTCCTTTTTCTGAACAAATGTTTTGTTTTCTTGGGTTTAATAACTTTGTAAAGGGGAGGGTTTGTTTTTCTATGTGTTTATGGCTAATTCAACCCACATTCTCTCCAAGTTGTATATAAATCTCTCAAAAGTTCATATACATTAGGTATTCTATCAATTTCATCTCCTTGAGGAAGTCTTTTCTAGAACCTTCTGACTTATTCCAGTGTGAACTGCCGGCCCTCCAGGTCTGTTGCCCAGAAATGCTGCTCTGGGATCCCTTCACCATCACCGTCACTTCTCTCTTGTGTTGGCTTCCCCCGTTTCTTTGTTTTTCCTTTATTTTTAGTGGAGCCATTCTCCAGTAGCTTTCTTAAGAAAGAGATACAATTTTTGAGCCCACATAAATCTGAGAAGTCCTTTTTCCTACCCTTGATTGATCCATGGGTTGGCCAAGTATGTAATCCTAGGCTGAAATTAATTTTCTTTTATACTTTTTAATACAGCTCCCGGATGTTCTGGTTTCTAAGACTGTGGCTGAAAAGTCTGATGAAATTTTGATTCTTGACCCTTTGTAGAATCTCGTGGCTGTTCTTGTTCTGACGTTCACTGGCGCCTGGCCTTGTGTGGGTCTGCTGACACGCAGTGGGCCCTTCCAGTCTGAACATTCAGGTTCGCTCTGATAAACGTCTGAAATGCTTCCCTGTCTATTTCCTCTCCATTGTTTTCTCCGTTCTCCTTCTGGAACTCCTTTGTTGCGGTGTGAGGTTCCTGTGCTGGTCTCCTAACTTTCTTACTCTTTCTTTCCCACCCCCACAGCGTGGCAGCCATGACGCCCCACGGGTTCTCCTTTCAAGACAGAACTTTGTCACTCAGCTGTGAGGACTGTGGTTGACCAACACCTTTTGAGACCCGCTACAGCCTTGCAACCAAGACCAAGGTCTTCTCGGGCAGTGCCAGCCAATGACGGAGCACAGTGGGGACACAGGGCCTGGCCATTTCTGCCCAATGTGGGGCTCCTCTAAGGGACAGTCTTTGCTCTGGGGACCCCACTGGGTTGGCCAAGACTTTGTTGATCTTCATCAAAGTCAGGCTCTCCCTCCTTTGTTTGTTCCACAGGTGTCAGAGGGTCTGAAGACTCTGCCTGCCAATCCTGTTTCCTCCTCCTTTATTTTCACAGGCATCGTCCTCCCCGCCCAGGACTCCTAGTGTCATCTCAGCATCTGTTTATTAGAGGATCCAAATGGACATGTCTTTCAGTTTTTGTTCTACTTTATGGAAAACTTCCTCAACTTTATCTTCTAATTCAGGGTCAGCATTTTTTTTTTTCCTTAAAGGGCCGAATGGTAAATATTTAAGTCCTTGCAGGCCATGTGGTCTCTGTCACAACTACTCAACTCTACCAATGTGAAAGCAGCCATTGAAGGACATAAACAAATGGGTGTAGAGAGCCAAGATGGCGGCGTAGGTAAATGCTGGTACCTGCTGCCTCCCACAACCACATCAAAATTGCAAGTAAAATACAGAACAGCCATTATTCAGAACTGCCTAATATCTGGCTGAATGGAAGTCCTACAAGTAGAGAAGTAAAGAAAGTACATTGAGACTGGTAGGAAAGGTGGAGCGTGGAACGGGCTGGGACTATAACAACAGATGGCATTTTTTTCAATTGGGAAGGCTATCCCCACTGCAGAAGCCTCTCATGAGAACCAAGGGGTCCCAGCCCCACACCATACTCCCAGCCAAGAGTTCCAGATCTGGGAAGAGAAGTCCCATAACCTCAGGCTGTAAAAACCAGCAGGGACTGTGGCTGAGTGACACAGAGGCTGCTGGAGACCCAGGCAGTTCCTCTGAAAAGGGCTTGTGCCCAGATTTACTTGGATTCAATCCCTCTGGCTTCAATGCTGGGGCAATGGCTTGGGGTGGGGAGGAGTTCCAAGGACATATGGGGAGGAACTAGATTATCTGGCATCAGAGCAAGAACTCAGGGGCAGCTTTCTCCCAGACAGGGGTGTTCATAGGGGTCATGGTTACTATCCTGACACCTTCCCCATCGCAGAGCTGACTGACAGCCATATCTGAGTCTTCGTCAGCATGGCTCACTCTGTTCATTCCACCTTGGTGATTCCCTGAGACTCCACCCCAACCAATTTGCAGCCCCACCAAAGTTGTTTGCAGTGGCTTTTCCATATGAATGGCCTGTCCTGACTCAGGCTTCAGACATGTCTAAAACCTCTCAAACAAGCAGCAGTTGGTATCAGTGTGTCCCATATCTACCAATAAAAATAAGAGGCCCAAGACCCAGCACTAGCACCAACCTGCCTTGCTTCACAGCTTGGCCTGGCCTGGCCACTTCCAAGCCTAATACAAGAGCAGCCATCTACAGATTGCTCTGTAGCTGCTGCCGGGTGATCCCAGGCAATGGCTAACTTTGCACCACCCAGGAGGCTCCAGAGCCAATGTACTGGTGGGTAGCTTCAGACCATACCAGATTACAACTCTACACATCCACAAGCAACACACTAAAGGACAGACTAAGTGAGCACCAAAACCCCACCGAAGCAAGTCCTGCTCCATGGGGGTGTCTCCTGCACAGCAGCTCCCCCACTGTAGTCGCAGCTGGTCCTCACAGCCAATTGGCCTCGAAGTCAATTCTTCTCAGTTACACCAACAGCAATCAAGGCTCAAATACAACAAAACTGTGCACACAGCCCACACGGGGATGCACCTAGAAAGATATCTCCACTACAGAGGCCTCCTCAGGTGCCCACCTCAGGTGACTGGGGCGGGGGGCGCTGAGCCACTGGGCCCTATAGGGCACCTACTACCCAAGGCCACTCTACCAATTCCAGGAGACATACAGCTCTACCTAATATATAGAAAGAAACACAGGGAAGCAGCCAAAATGTGGAGACAAAGAAGCATGTCACAAATGAAAGGAATGGAAGAAAGCAAACTACTGGATACAGAGCTCAAAACAATGGTTATAAGGCTGCTTAAGGATCTTAATAAGAGCTTCAAGGGACTTAGTGAAACTTTCAAGAATCTTAGTAAGAATTTAAGACATGAACAAGATCCAGTCAGAAATGAAGGATACACTAATTGAAATGAAGAATAATTTACAGGGAATAAACAGTAGAGTAGAGAATGCTGAGAATCAAATCAACAACTTGGAACATGAGGAACCAAAAAATACCCAATAAAAAAACAAAAAACAAAAAACACCTAATCAGAAGAGCAAAAGAATAAAAAAATATGAAGATAGTGTAAGGAGCCTCTGGGACAACATCAAGCGTACCAACATTTGCATTATGGGGGTGCCAGAAGGAGAAGAGAGAGAGAGCGAGCGAGCAAGCTATTCAAAACTATCTGAAGAAATAATGTCAGAAAACTTCCCCTACCTGGTGAAAGAAAGAGACTTACAAGTCCAGGAAGCACAGAGAGTCCCAAACAAAAGGAACCCAAAGAGACCCACACCAAGACACATCATAATTAAAATTCCAATGGTTAAAGTTAAAGTTAAAAGCAGCCAGAGAAAAGCAGTTAATTACCTATAAGGGAGCACCCATATGACTGTCAGCTGATTTCTCAACAGAAGCTTTGCAGGTCAGAGAGAGTGGCAAGAAATATTTAAAGTGATGAATAGCAAGAACCTACAACCAAGATTACTCTACCCAACAAAGCTATCATTTAGAATTGAAGGTCAGATAAAGAGCTTCACAGACAAGAAAAAGCTAAAGGAGTTAATCACCACCAAACCAGTATTACATGAAATGTTGAAGGGTGTTCTTTAAGAAGAGGGAGAAGAAGAAGAAGAAGAAGAAGAAGAAGAAGAAGAAGAACAACAACAACAACAACAACAACAACAACAACAAAATGGCAATAAATATATATCTATTAACAATTGAATCTAAAAATCAAAATAAATGAGCAAGGAATCTAATAACAAAATAAACTGATGAATAAAATAGAACCAGAGGCATGGAAACATGGAACAGACTGACGAATCTCACAGAGGGAGCGGGGCAGGAAGAGATTAACTAAAGATCTTATATGCATATATGCATTACCTATGGACACAGACAATAGGGTGGTGAAAGCCTGGGGCAGGGCAGGAACCCAGTGGAGAGGGCAACAGAGAGAAAAAAGGGAGACATTGTAATATTCTCAACAATAAAGATTTTTTTTAAAAAACCCAAATGGGTGTAGCTGTGTTCCAATAAAACTTTATGTAAAAAGCAGGTGAAGCTGGATTTGGCCTGCAGGCTGTAGTTTGCTGACCTATTTTATTTTTTTTAAGAATAGTTTATTGATTTTTAGAGAGAGAGAGGAAGGGAATGGGAGAGAGAGAGAGAGAAACATCAATGTTCCCACAACTGGGGCATGTGCCCTGACAGGAAATCCAGTAACCTCCTGGTGCAGGGGACAATGCCTAACAAACTGAGCCACACCAGTCAGGGCTGCTGACCCCTTTTAAGTAAGTTTGCATTTCTGCTGGGATATTATCTAAGTCTAAGAACATTTTTGTTTTGTTTTGTTTATTCTCAGAGTGTTTCCCCCCCCAAATAGCATCTAATTTTTATTGCAAATGTGCCATATATCTTCCTAAGTCTGAATATAGTGATAATAGTTGTAAGTCCCCCCCCCCTGCCCCTGCATATTGTTTCCTCAAAATTCTGTTTGTTTTTGTTATATTGGAGGTTTTTCTCATATATTGATGACCCCTGGTCATCTGTTCATGTCTAAGAGATTGGAAGCATGGCGGTTGCCTCTGGTGGGGGAGGTGTTGACTGGGGCACGACGAAACTTTCTGGGGAGATGGAAATGTGCTGTATCTTGAGTGAGGTATGGGTTGCACAGGTGTACACAATTGCCAAGACTCATTATACTGAACACTTAAGACCTTTGCCTTTTCCTATAATTGATTAAGGAATATAAAAAACGGTTTATGCGGTTTGGCTCAGTGGATAGAGCGTCGGCCTGCGGACTGAGAGGTCCCGGGTTCGATTCCGGTCATAGGGCATGTACCTGGGTTGCGGGCACATCCCCGGTGGGGGATGTGCAAGAGGCAGCTGATCGATGTTTCTCTCTCATCGATGTTTCTAACTCTCTATCTCTCTCCCTTCCTCTCTGTGAAAAATCAATAAAATATATTTTTTTAAAAAATAATAAAAAAAAATAAATACAAAAAAAAAAAACGGTTTATGAAAGAAGGCTGCTGAGTAGTCCTATGCGGAGGGTGGGAGGGCTGATTGATTCAGGGGCTCAATACAGAGAGTTGGGGTTGGGCTGCTTCGCTGGGAAATCTCTGATGCCAGCCTATTTAGGTATTCTCTTCCTGGCCAGTTGGACTCTGAAACAGAACTAATACAAACAGGAGAAAACCCAACAATTTGGAGAAAACAGTAGGCAGGGAGAAGAAAACGAAAGCAAACAGGAAATGAAACAAACAGTAACAAAATGCTTGTTGTTCAAGAGATTGAAGGGACTAAATCCTGGAGTGCCCTTTCTGGAGAGTTTAGCCCTGACTTCACTGTCCAGGAGCCAGAGGGGAGGAGGCCCAGGTGATGGGACGGGCAGCGGGGGCTTCCCGCATCCAGGGTGGAGCAGTCAAATTAGCCGCTGGTGGGTCACAGGGCTGCCCCTCCCAGTTGCCCTGCTGTGTCCCGGGCTCAGAGACCCTGTTTTATCCTCTCAGGACAATGAACCTTCTGTCTTTGTTGGGGCGGGACAGCTGCCCAGCGGTGCGGAGTGGAGCAGGAAATCTGAGGATTAGAGCCCTTGGTGGGCCAATCCTCTTGTTTTTGGCCCCAGCTTTGCTCCCACTTCCAAGGGTGCTTAGTTCATTAACACGGGCGCCTTTGGGGGTTTTGTGGGGTAAGCCCTGGTGCCCCTTCGCCTTTCTCACTCCTGGCTTAGAGTGCACTTCAGGGGCAGTGTCCTCGGACTGCTAAGGCACAGGCCACGTTCATCCGCCTTCCAGATTTAGATGTTTGTTGCCGGTCCCTTTTCACGTCATTCTTTCTGATTCATACTGTGGTGGCAGAATCACGGCCCCCGAATGTCCGTGCTCTCATCCCCAGAACCTGTGTGTTGTGTTACATGGCAGGAAGGGGCTGAATGAAGTTGGTTCTACTTCTGGAGTTTTCTTTATCAAATTAGTTTCAAACCAGCCAGCCTGCATTGGATTTTCTTTCTGATTTTTTTTCCATTAAAAAATTTAAAAAATTATTTGCGAGAGAGAGATGGATGATGAGCCCAGTCTCATCACAGGACCCCGACGGGGGAGTGGCTTTCCCAGCTGTGGTCAGAGGGAAAGATGTGAGGGGAGGAGGCGGGCCTGAGAGACGCCCTCTGCCGGAGGGAGGGCGTCATGAGCCAGGAGTGCGGGTACCCTCTGGAAAAGACAGACAGGGAGTCTCCCCTGGAGCCTCCAGAAATTCCTCCAGCAAGAGCTTCCTACAGTCGCCCTGCCAACGTCCTGATTTTAGCCCAAAGAGACCTGTGCCGAACTTCTGACACGAGGTCTTTAAGATGATACATTTGTTTGATTTTAAGTAACTAAATTTGTGATAATTTGCTATGGCAGCAACAAAAGACTAATATACAGCTGCTCCCCCCCCCCCTTTTCCATGGGGGATACATTCCAAGGCTCCCAGAGGCTGAAACCACAGATCATACTGAACCCTATGTCTGCTATGTTTTTACCTATACGCACAGGGTGGGGCAAAAGTGGGCTTACAGTTGTTCGCATGGAAAATAGCACAATAATTAACAAATCACAATACAAGAATAAACTCTGGCCCTGGCCAGTGTGGCTCAGGTGGTTGGGCGGCGTCCTATGCACGGGAAGGTTGCTGGTTCCATGCCCGGTTGGGGTGTGCAGGAGGCAAGCAGCCAAAGGATGTTTCGCTCTCACGTCAATGTTTTGTTTTGTTTTGTTTTTTCCTCTCTCTCCCTTCCCGGCTCTCCAGAAATCAACAAAAAATATTTATTAAAAAAAGAATAAACTTCGTGATGTGTGCACTCACAACTGTAAACCAACTTTTGCCCCACTCTGTACATACCTATAAGGTTTAATTTATGTTAGGCATATTAAGAGATTAACAACAATCTATCTATATATATAAAAGCCTAAGCCACCCAAAGACTGAATGACTGGTCGACCAATCAACCAGTTGCTATGACATGCACTGACCACCAGGGGGCAGATGCTGAACGCAGGAGCTGCTCCCTGGTGGTCAGTGTGCTCCCACAGCCAACCTCCCGCAGTCTCTGCCCCTGGCCAGCCAACCTCCCGAGGTCCCTACCCCTGGCCAGCTGTCCCCTTCCCCTGCCTCCCATCAGCCCCGATCACTTGCCAGGCTGAGGGACGCCACCCATGCATGAATTTGTGCACCGGGCCTCTAGTAACTAATAATAACATAGAACACTTGTAACAATAAAAGTTATGTGAATGTCGTCTCTCTTTCTCTCCAGTAATTTTTATATTTTTCCGTCCACACCGATTCCTGACTGGGTGACCGTCCCGTACTTGCAGGAAATGGCCGCGTGTCCCTTGTGTCAGGGGAGTCCTTGCTGGAGCCTTCATAGGTGCATTGCTTTCTGCGGCAACAGGTCGCCATCAGTCAGAGCACATTTTCCGCTCGTGTCTTCCACCCACAGATGTCATGCCTTTTCCTCCCTAACTAGGCGTTTACCTCGCACTGTAGCTGTCACGTTTGTGGTTTGAGGTGCGACAGCAAAACCAGCGTGGATTTCTTTTTCTTTCAGTTTCACAAATAGAAAATTTGTTGTTACTGTGGATTTTAGCGACCTCAGCATACGATTTTTTTTCTTTCCTTATTAAGTCGAGAACTTTCACCTTTTCACTTAGAGGAAGCACTTTACAGTTTCTCTGCGGCAGATCTGAATGGCCAGCGTCGCTACTCTTGTGCTTTGGGCCACGATGAAGTAAAATAAGGGCGACTTGAACACAAGCACGGCGATGGGCGATGGAGCCTGATGGTGCTAGGTTTCGTCATGCTCCTCAGAATGGAGCGTAATTTAAAACTTACAAACTGTTTTTTCCTGGAATTTTTCTTTTATTTATTTATTTTAATCATTTATTTATTTATTATTATTATTATTTTTAAAATATATTTTAAAATATATTTTTAAAATATATTTTATTGATTTTTTACAGAGAAGAAGGGAGAGGGATAGAGCGTTAGAAACATCGATGAGAGAGAAATATCAATCAGCTGCCTCCTGCACGCCCCCTACTGGGGATGTACCTGCAACCAAGGTACATGCCCTTGACCAGAATCAAACCTGGGACCCTTCAGTCAGTAGGCCAACGCTCTATCCACTGAGCCAAACCGGTTAGGGCTATTTATTATTTTTTTAATTGATCTGAGAGAGAGAGAAACATTGATTGTAAAGAAACATTGATTGGTTGCCTCTCACATGGGCCCCTAACCAGGATCAAACCCGCTACCTGGGTATGTGCCCCTGACCGGGAATCGAACCTGCCACCTTTGGTGTACGGGATGACACTCAACCAGCTGAGCCACACTGGGCAGGGCTGGAATTTTTCTTTTAATACTTTCCGGCCGCAGTTGACCTCAGATAACTCATTGATCAGAAAGTGAAACCGTGGCTGGGGGGCTACTGCACGGACCTGAAATCACCCTCTCACTTCCTTTTAATGGGGACTCAGGACACAGAGAACTGAAATGTGTATTTCAACCCACCATCTTTAACCAGAAGCCTCCGCTCAGCCCTGCTCTTGTCTGCACCCCCAGGAAACGTTCTAATCCAAGGCAATTCTGACTTAATCGGTCCCTAAATCCACCCTGATTTCCTGACCGCTCAGCACCTTTGAAGTCCATTGCCCACCCCCTCTCTCCTCCTAGGACACCCTTCTCCTGGTTTCCATGACCGCCCACACCCCTGGCTCTCCTCCTACTTTGCCAGCTGCTCCTTCTCCTCCACCCTCGTTGGCTTCTCCTTCAGGTGACCTCTAAATCGCGGAGCTCCTCGGGCTGGGTCCTGGGCCTCTCCTCTCCCCTCTCTCTCTAGTGTAACATCATGGCTTCCAATGCCACCTTTGTGTTGTCTCTGGTCGTCTATCGCCAGCCAAGAGACGCCCCCTTTAAGGTCCAGACTCTTACTGTCAAGCGCCCCCTTGCCATCTTCTCTTGGACATCACATGCTTCTCCAGTTGGAAGCTTCCGTAGCAGGATTCTTGAGCTTCTCACCATGCCTCTTCCCTCTCTTGGGCCTCTCATCACCCAGCCCAGGAACCCCAGATTTGTTCTCCATCCCCTTCTTCCTTAAACCATCAGCAAGTTCTGTCTCCTAAATGTATCTAGAAGGCATCTACTGCCTCCAAGGCCCGCCTTGGTCCAGGCCACCGCCACGCCCCCTCCACCATCACCATGACCTCCACACTGATTTCTGGTACTCACTCTGGCCCAGCTGCCATGGATTCTCCCCAGAGCCGCTGGAGTGATGGTTTAAAATGTCAATCAGGTTATATATCGCTTCCTGAACTTAATTAAAAGCCCCGAAAGGCTTCCCAATCCCATCCAGAGAAAAATCCATTTTCAAATGGTCCACAAAGCCTATGGGATCTACCCCTTCCTGTCTCCCCCCATCCACTGTGTCATTCACCCCATCATTCACTCTACCCTGGCCACACTGCCTGGATATCCCCTCACACTCACCAAACTAGCCTGCCTCGAGGCCTCTGCACTCTCTGTTCCTGCTGGATGCTCTGACCTCCATCCTGCCTAGCTCCTTCTCATTCTTTTTCTTTTTTATAATATATTTTTATTGATTTCAGAGAGGGAGAGGGGGAGTTAGAAACATCAATGATGAGAGAGAATCACTGATTGGCTGCCTCCTGCAGGCTCCCTACTGGGGATCCAGCCCGCAACCTGGGCATGTGCCCTTGACTGGAATTGAAACCCGGGACCCTTCAGTCCGCAGGCCGACGCTCTATCCACTGAGCCAAACCGGCCAGGGCCCTTCTCATGCTTTAGGTAGGAATAGCAATGTCCCCACCCTCCTTCTGGTGATGTCTCTAACAGTGTGTTTGAATATTGGTGATCAGATCCATTTATTTGCTTGCTTGTGTTTTCTTTGACTCCCCCTTTAATATAAGCCCCGTGAGAGCAGGGATGGCATTTTCACTGCCCAGTTTCGAGTAGCTCACAGCGAGTGCTCAGTGAGATTTGTGGAATGAGGGCATGAATGAACACACCGGACACCTATTATATACCAGGTGCTTTCACGCGTACCAACTGTTTTCTGTGGTGTTTTACCCAAGAGCCCTGTGAAATGGTCACAACCGGACTACATTCCCCAGTTTTGCTTGCAATGAGCTGTTCTGGCTAATGAGTGTGGGCAGAAGTGAAGTGGGCCACTTCCAACGTTGGCTCATAGAAGTTTCACACGTGATCCCTGTTCTCTTTCTTATTCACCTTCCAGTGGCTGCAGAGGGTGGTGGTGACAGTCACAAGGTGGGCGGAGCCGGAGTCCCCAAAAGACTGAGGGGGTAGAGACTCCCCCAACCCCCCTAGACTTTGCACAAGCAGGATATAGGCTCTACCGAGCCAAGGCATTGTGAGTTCCAGGCGCATTTGTTACAGCCTTAATGAATACCTCAAAGCACCTGTGTAGGTGGCTGGGGAGCAGCGCTGTGGGTGATGCTTTTGCTGACAAGTTTTCATCAAAGGCAGCTGTGTTCTGGGGGCAGCTCCTCACAGCACCCAGGAGCCCAGGGCGCCGGGTTCACCCTCCATCGCAGCACATGCATGGCATGCATGGTGTGCCTTGTCCTCACCAGTCCCCTCCAGGGAAGTGCCTGGGCCACCGCTGTGGCCTCAGCAGCCAGTCCCAGGAGGCCTCAGGGAAAGTTAGTTGAATCCACAAATGACTGAACTGGTCACCTACACCCCTCATCGCCTCTGTCCCTAAAAGTGCCTGAGAAAGCTCAACTATCTAACTTTGCAGAGGCCCCAAGAGAAGACATGATTTCCCCAGGGTCACAGGGCAGAGGATGCAGTGGAATCAGCATGCCCACGGCGACTAACATGGCAGCCCCACTGGGAGGGAATCCTGGCGCGGAGAGGAGGGGGTGGGGGCAGGCTTAAGCCCCCAAGGTGACCCACCAACCCCTCTGCCCACTGGCCCTCCTCCGGGAGGGCAGAGCACGCTGGGCCCCTCCCCCCACCCCAGCAGCACGCCAGGCTCCTGCAGCGTCCGTGTTCACATCACTCAGTATTTTTAGCTTCACCACCTGGCACCTGTGGTCACTGCCTCTGCCCAGCCTGGCGGTGTCCTCTCCCCAGGACTTAAAGGGCTAGCATCTACCAGCTGGATAGTAGCCTGCAAACATAGGCCACCATGCTGCCAGTGCAGGAGGCAGCGGGGTCTTCCCCTATAAGGGGATCCCCAAAGTTGGAGGTGGGAGACGGGGGGTGAGGGGGATGAGGGAGGAGGGCAGGAACTCATGGCTGCCTCTCATTCTCGGGGTTCCCACATGCTGGTTTGCTCAAGCTGCTCACCTGGGGGCTGATTAAAATTACACATCCATCTCCTCCAAGACCCGAGGCTGCAAAGTCGCCAGGACAGCGTGTATTTTTTAACAACCAACTCAGATGATTCTGATGTCCTGTCTCCCCATGTCATATTCATTCATGCATTCATTCAACAAGCATTTTGAACTCCTACAATAAATATAGCGATGCTTTAGGGGTTCGTTGCTTTGGAGTTCGAGAAGCACTTCCGCACCTATGATCTGGCTTTCTGAGTCTCCTAACTTGGTCTGGACTATAAGACAGAGCAGCAGGGCTCCTGGGGCGGCCAGTCTTCCCTGACCCTGCGCACAGTGCACCCACGCCTATCCAGGCGCCCAGCGCTCGGCCACACTGACCTGTTTGCTTGTCTGTCTCGCCCAGCAGGCTGTGACCCCGTGAGGGCTGGGCTCCAGCCCCATGGCACGCCCTGCCCTCTATGGGTGCTCAGTCACTGATGACCGTGGCAGGAGCATCCCCTCATTTCGTGGATGAGAAGACCCACAGCGGGAAACTTACAGACCAGGGGTCTAACAGAGATCCAGGGAGGAAGCGGCCCAGGCAGCAGGCGCCCACCCCCAGCCCCAGCTCTCCTGCGAAGGGCCGGAGGGGCACCTGGGCCGGCACTGAGCCTGCCCTTCTCCCCACCCAGGGCAGTGCTGACAGGCGGTGACGGAGGTGTGGGCGGGCTGGGTCACAGCAGAGGTGACCCTTGTCTTCCCTTTAGATTTGCTGTCCATCCTGGGAGCCTGAGGTCACAGGTTGGGTAATGCATTCCCTGCAGATGGGGGTGGGGGAGAGCTGGCAATAAGGACAATGGTCCCCAGTGCATGAACTCCGACCTCGGCACAGTGCACAAACCCTGTTCCTCATGGTGACATAGAAACCACACGTGCTCCCACAAACATGTACGTACACTCACAATCACACACTCCCCCCATATACCCAGTCACACACCCTTCACTCCCCTTGATCCCCCCTCACACACACACACGAATATACACACACAGATATTTCCACTCATTAATTAATTTAACGAAGATTCAACCCTACTAGTGGTCGGTTCAGTGCAGGGAGTAAAGGTGACTCTCAGCTCCGGGTGGAGCTGGGTGTCCCTGAAGGACTTCCCGGAGGAGGAAGCATTGCAGCTGGGCCGGGATGGGCTGGGGAAGAGAAGTCTGGGCAGGGTTTCACTGAGGGTGAGTGTAGGGAGCAGAGAGAGATGGGGTGGGTGGGGTCAGTTAGAACACACAGCCTCCGAATGCCCGACTGAGTGTCCATTTCATCCTGTGGGAGCTGGGAGCCAGGGAGGGCTCTGAGAGGGAGGGCCATGACCACCTGGGAGAGAACAGAGGGTCCGGGTTGGTCCAGGACAGGGGAGACAGAGGGGGGACAGGTGGGGGATCTGAGAGTCTGGTGCAGGGAGGTGGCGACGGACGGCAAGCAGTGGACCGAGAGACTCGGGCGCAGGCCTGCCAGGCCCCAGGGGCCCCAAGTCGCTAGTTCTGCCCACCCACTGCCCACCAGGGGCACTGACCTCTGCAGTGGGACCTCTTCCAGCAGCTCCTCCTCCTCCTCCCTGTGGAAGCAGATGAAGCAGAAGGCGGGCACATCCTCCGGCCCACAGCCCAGGGGCCAGGGGGGAGGCAGCTCCAGGACAGGGCAGGGGCGGCCGGTGGCCGGCTCAGCAGCATCCTCCGCGGTCTGGGCAGGGGTCCCTGAGCCAGAGTGCTCCAGGGTCAGCAGCCTGCTGGCCTCGGGGCCTCGCGCCCGCCCCCCTGCCACCTGTGCCTTTGCGCTCAGGTTGCCCGTCGCCTTGGTGGGTGGAAGAGCCCGGGGCTCTGTCCGACCGGGACTCCTGCCCTGACCCACGGGTCTTCCAGGTGCAGTGCTGGGCCTTGGGCGGCAGCGCCTGGATGCCCGCGCTCAGAGGGGCTCACTGTGGGACGAAGGTCCAGCTGGGCCCCCGTGCCCTCAGCTGCCCACTCTGCTGCCGCCTGTCAGAGGCGAGGCTGGGAGGAGAGGCTCAGGTGTCCCGACCGTCTGTTCATCTGTCTGTCCAGGCGTCTGCTCCTCCCTGTGCAGCCAGCGTGGCAGGAGAGGTGGTTTCCCTAAGAAAGTTTGTTCTCCTGAAGTGGGTGGCACCGGTGGCCTCCAGGAGGGAGGGTCAGGACCCGCAGCTGAAGGTGGGAGAGGGCCGGGTGAGGCTGGCACAGTGCCCACACTGTCCCCTAGAGGAGTTCTGGGCCCTGGGGTCCTCGCTGGGCTCTGTCTCTGCCTAGACTGGAGCTCTCTCCCTCAGTCCCTGCTCCCTGCTCCCTCGGACTGGGAGCCGCTCTGGCAGGCCGCTAGCCTGTGGGTATTAATAGCTCCACATTCTTGCTGAGAAGCCGGGAGGTTAACTCCTTCCCTGCCAGAGCTGTTGGGGTGGCGAGCTGGGAGAGCAGGTGGCCACGCCGCCACCGAGCAGAGGGAAGGGCGTGGCCTCCGTTCTGCCCCCGACTGAACCTGGCCTGCCCCTCGAAGGACCCTCGGAAGCCACCGCCAGCATCTGTACCTCGGTCAGAGAGCCCTGGCCACTTGCACCCTCCACCCATACTTTGGGGAGCCGGGTGAGGCTGGTGGCTCAGGGCAGCACCTCTGGGACTCTGGGGTGGGCAGGGCTCTGAGCTCCTGAGAGCGTCCCGGACGCCTCCACTCACACATCTCCCCTCAGCTCCCTGGGTTCCCCCTCCCCGCCCTTGCTCCCTTAACAGTCAGCATCACTGCCTCCGGGTCCAGTTACGTGGCCAGCTTCCCGTGGGGCCTGCCCTGATGTTCCGCACACAGCTCCCGCGGGACCCGGAGATGCACTGCACACAGCCATCTGTGCCGCTGAGGCGTGTGAGAGGGTGGGTGTGGGGGAATCCCAGGAGAAGCTGTTTGCTTGAAATGTTTCTTGAGCATCTGCTATGTGCCAGGCACCCGGCAAGGAAGAGGGCAGACCCCACTCCTGCCTTCGTGGGCTGGGGCTCCTGGTGGGAGGCCCCTGGGGCCGCAGGCATCGACATGGTGCCCTGTGTGAATTAGGAGCCAGTGCTCCCTCTGGGCGGGTGCAGCCTCCCACCCCGCACCCCCAGCCCCAACCAGCTTGTCGTGTGGATAGCAGGCCGGCTTTCAGTCCCACTCACCTCCTCTGCAATTTACAATTCACACAGCCAGGGGTGTGGGAGGTATGCACGCCAGATCGCCAGATCGGGCCCTCCCAGGGCTCTGAGGAGGAAGGACGGGTGGGAGGAGGATGGAAGAGGGAACGTGGGTCAGCGGAGGGGTGAGGAGGTGGGTGGGGTCAGCTGAGTTGTTGAGGCTGAGCACAGGGACCCAGGCAGATGGTGCGTGGGGGCTGGTCTCCACGCCCTGCACCTTCAGAACTGTGACAGCGTGGGGAGGAGGGTGCCTTTTTCTAATTGGCCCACCCAGAGGGGTTCCTTATTTGAATTAGTCTCTCCAAAGGGGGTGACTTTTTCTGACTTGCACTAAGGAGTCCCCTAGGCTGGGCTGGGTGATGACACAGGGCACTGGGGTCCAGGCTGGGCTCTGCTACAGACCTGCGTGCTTTGGGCCGGTCGCTGTCCCTCCCTGGAACCACAGGCCTAGAGACTTAGAGGCCAGTGAATCCAACCCCTATGAGCCCAGGAAGGGCAGACCCTCTGAGGCCACGCGGGGACACACAGCAGAGCAGAGCGGCACTCCCAGCGCCTGTCGGTGCCGGTGCCGGCTCCGTGCTCCAGGGCAGCCAGGATCATGTGCCTCAGACCTGGGGTTTCTCTGGGAAGAGGACAGGGGGCGAGAAGAGGAGTGGGCGTTAGGGGACCAGGAGGAGGGAGGGCAGGCCAGGCTGTGGCTCCCTGAGCTGGGAGAAGAGGGGTCAGGCTGCCCCAGGCCTCCAGTCACCCCTTGCCTTTCCCGGGGGCAGGGGCGGGGTTGTCATTTGCGAATGTTAATTATTCACGAAGCTGCTGTTGTGCCTGGTTTAATGCACGCTGATGGCCTTCTCTAGCTAATGGGGAAAATCAATGAGTTTTAATTCTCAGTGGCTGCGAAGCTCTGTCTGTCTCCCGTTTGAGTGGCTGGGCCTGGTTTGGGCTGGGAGTGGGGCTGGAGGCTCAGACCCAGTTCCCAGGAGCCTGACACTCAACCTTTCCCTCTCCCACCCCTGACCCCCTGACTCCAGCCCGAGGAGGGATGGTAAGAGTCAGCAGGCCGCTCCAAACTCTGCCTCAAGCATCTTGGAGGGTCTAAGTCCTTAAATCTCAGCCATTCACCTCCTGGTCCCTCCCCCCAAAGAGACCATGGCCCCTGCTGGCCCCTGCTGGCCCCTGCGTCAGACCTACGGCCAGAGGTGAGCCAGCAGAAGCAGCCCCACCAGGCTGGGAGGCTGAGTCAGGCCTGCAGCTCTTGGCTCTGCTGGTTTGGGGCCTGGAGGAGGCTGCCCTGCTCATTACGTGCCCGCTCAGGCCCGGTGCAGACCTGGCTTGGGCATGGGGAGGAGCTGCCCAGGCCTCACTTTCCTGAAGAGCCTTTCATACTAACTGACATTGTTATACATTCGGTTACAGAGCCAGACAATTTCTCTGACAGGACTGAGACCTGGGAACATTCCTGGGGCATTAAGAGTGCGTCCCAGCCCAGACTCCCCTCTCCCGAGTTAACATCCTTATGAGCCTGTAATTACCTTGTGAACAGAACAACTGTATCACACTGTGCGTGCGTGCGTGCGTGCGTGCGTGCGTGCGTGTGAAAAGCATTAATCAGTCAGGCATAAGCATGTAAGACACACCGCGGTCCTCGTCATGCTGTTCTCGGGATTCTTAATGCGTCCAGAACACAGTGAGCCTCCAAGAACGGAAGAGGCCTGAGATGTCGTGACCTTGAGAGTCCCTGCTTGCTTCCCAAAGAACCCAGGCCTCCCCCATGGACCCAGGGCCCACGCCCGGCTGTCTGCTGGGTTCCCAGCTAGTGCTGTGGCCTCCAGAACCCAGGAACCAGGGCACGGAGAATGGTGACTGCCAGGCCTCACATCCTGTCTACCCAGGCCCAGCCCTGGCCTCTAGACCTCCCCCCCCCACACCCCGCCCCAGGCCCCCACGGACACGGGCCATCCCAGGCCAGACGAGGAGCTCCCAAGGCATGTCTTCCCAGGGGGGCAGGCTGGCTCGAGTCTGCTCCTTTCTTTTCTTTTCTTTTCTTTTCTTTTTTTTAAATCCTCACCAGAGAATGTTTTTCCATTGATTTGCTTAGAGAGAGTGGAAGGGGTGGAGAGGAGGGGAAGACAGAGAGAAATATCAAAGTAAGAGGGACACATCGATTGGTTGCCTACTGCACGTGCCCCGACAGGGGCCGAGGACGAACCTGCAACGGAGGTGCATGCCCTGGGCCGGGAATCAAACCCTCAACCCTGTGGGCAGACACTCTAACCACTGAGCAAACTGGCCAGGGCTTGGATCCCTTTCTGACATTTAATTTCCATGCTCCCCCACACTCCCTTCTTTTCTTTCTTGGGTTGAGGTGGGCAGAGGGCTTCGGTAATCCTTTTCCATTCACAGCACATTGCTATTCGTGGTCCATGCGGGGCCCCGCCCTTGTTTTCATTAATTTCTCTATTCCCTTTTACCCCCATGAATGGTGGGGGTGCGTGGGAGATGGCCCTTCTCGCTCTGGTAAGTGGGGTGCAGCCAAGCTGCTGTAACAAAGAGGCCCCACATTGCAGTGGCTCAAACAAGTCTTCCGACAGATTACTTAGGACCATATGCCAAAAGTTTTATTTCAGGTTTGCCATGAGGAAGGAGGCTGGGACCATGCTGGTTGAAAGAGACCTTTCCCGCCCTGACTGGTTTGGCTCAGTGGATAGAGCGTCAGCCTGTGGACTGAAAGGTCCCAGGTTCGATTCGGGTCAAGGGCATGTACCTTGGTTGCAGGCACATTCCCAGTAGGAGGTGTGCAGGAGGCAGCTGATCTATGTTTCTCTCTCATCAGTATTTCTCTCTATACCTCTACCTTCCTCTCTGTAAAAAAAGAAAGAAAGAAAGTGCTGGGGTCCAACCCCAGCAGGTCCAGGGGTCCCCAAAGGTGTGGACGGAGTCGGCGAAGAAGGAATGACACAGAGACAGCGTTCAGTTGATCAGCAGCCTCAGCAGCCTAGCCAGGATCTCTAGCCAAGTTCTGGTCAGGATCTCCAGCGAAGTTCTGGTCTGGATCTCCAGCGAAGTTCTGGTTAGGATCTCCAGCGAAGTTCTGGTTAGGATCTCCAGCCAAGTTCTGGTTTGGTTCTCCAGCCAGGTTCAGTCACCAGGTTCTAGTCAGGTTCTCTTGCCATGTTCTATCCAGGTTCTGTAGCCAGGTTCTGTCTCTAGGTTCTTCAGCCAGGTTCAGTCACCAGGTTCTAGTCAGGTTCTCTTGCCATGTTCTATCCAGGTTCTGTAGCCAGGTTCTGTCTCTAGGTTCTTCAGCCAGGTTCAGTCACCAGGTTCTAGTCAGATTCTCTTGCCATGTTCTATCCAGGTTCTGTAGCCAGGTTCTGTCGCTAGGTTCTATCTCTAGGTTCTGTGGCCAGTATCTTTTGCCATGTTCTCTCGCTAGGTTCTGTCTCTAGGTTCTGTGGCCAGTTTCCTTCCAGGATCTTTTGCCATGTTCTCTCCAGTGAAGTTCTTCTGTCTCTAGTTTCTGTGTAGGTTCTGTGTCTAGGTTCTGTGTCCTGTTGTCTTGTTACATCTGTATTTATACCAGTTGATTCCAATCCTATTAATCTCTATTCCAAAGGTTAGGGCGTTTCTTATCTCCATTCCAGGGAGTAAAGATTATGTAGCTTAAGCATGATTGTTCGTAGTCAAAGTGATTAATTACCCACCTGGCACTTAGTTAAGGGGTTTTATTCCCTCCCTAACTTCAGGGGAAAATCCCTACCTGGGGAAACAACCTTTCTCAGAGAGGTGACCTTGGTTAAAACACATAGTGCCAAGAAGGTGAGCAAACATATTAAGAACAGTATGCCATATATGCCAGGTCCCTTGAAACAGCAAGGATGGACCGGCTCCTGGCAAGAAAGAAAGAGACCTTTCCCTTTTACAGGAAAGAGAATGGTTAGCTATTCTTGGTTCTGCCAGACACTGGAAAAAAGAACGTCTGATTCCACCCAGCCAGCGTGGCTCAGTGGTTGAGCATCGACCTATGAGCCAGGAGGTCACGTTTTGCTTGTCAGTCAGGGCACATGCCCGGGTTGTGGACTCAATCCCCAGTGTGGGGCGTGCAGGAGGCAACCGATCAATGATTTGCTCTCACTATTGACTATTGTATCTCTTTCTCCCTTTCGCTTCCTCTCTGAAATCAATAGTGTTATATTTTTTAAAAATGTCTGATTCTGATCATTGGCTGCCTGAGTGGGTGACAGCTGAGGGGTGGAGGAGGCGTCCAGCTGATTAGAATGTTGCCTCAAGAAGGCCGGTGTCTTACCCCAAAGAGTTTGTGCATTACAACACGTTTTGTAGCAAACCGGGTTTGGTCCAAGTTTTCTTTATCACAAGGTGGGATTTTATTCCTCTTCAGGCAACAGTCTGGAGGGAGGTGGTCCTCTTGGTTGAAGTGGCTTATGAGCACTTTGGTTGTTGTTTTAAATATATTTTTATTGATTTCAGAGCAGAAGGGAGAGGGAGAGAGAAAGAGAGAGAGAAACGTCAATGATGAGAGAGAATCATTGATTGGCTGCCTCCTGCACGCCCCACACGGGGGATTGAGTTTGCAACTCAGGCATGTGCCCTGACCGGGAATCGAACCGTGACTCCTGATTCATAGGCTGATGCTCAACCACTGAGCCAGGCTGGCTGGGCACCATGAGTTCATGTTTCAGTCCTCAAGGAGGCAAGATGGAGTGAGACCAAGTGGCATTCCTCACTTCCACTCATTCTGTCACCACCCAGTTGGTCTCCTAGCAGCAAGGGAGATGGGAAATTCAGTCTCTATCCGCACAGCCAAATGCATAAAGCCGGGACAGCAGTGGGGTCCCTCGGAAGGAAGAAGGGAGAATAAACACCGTTAGCAGTTATGGGGGCCTAATTCATAGCTGAGGCTCCGAACCCCCCTCTCTGCTTCCTGCCACAAACTGTTTACCAGCCCACGGTTGGGCCTTTCTAATTGAGGAAATGTATGGAACCACCAATCTGATTTGGACCAAAAGGATAGAGGCTCCAAGACGTAGATTATGTGATTTGTTTAAATCTGCCAAGAAGAGCTTTCAGTTTTGCAAGGAGGGTTCGAGAATGCATTACTGAAGGTGAAGAGAGAGAGAGAGAGAGAGAGAGAGAGAGAGAGAGAGAGAGAGAATTAACTCCACGGAAAACAAAAAGTTGTACAAGAAAGGAAATGTAGTCATAGTATACTATGAGGCTGAGCTGTGAATATTATATATACAGGCATAACGATATAAATGCCAGCAATTCTTTTAACCACAAAGGGTATATAACTACTTTGGGAGGACGAAGACAGGATGCCTGTCTATGGGAGAGTGGGGCAAGGGTATAGGTTTTCTTTCTTTTTTTTTCTGATATGAGAGAGAAACATTGATCAGTTGCCTCCCATATGAGCCTGACCAGGGATCAAACCTACAACCTAAATATGTGCCCTGATTGGGAATTAAACCTGCAACCTTTTTCTTCTTTTTTTTTTTTTTAAATATATTTTATTGATTTTTTACAGAGAGGAAGGGAGAGAGATAGAGAGTTAGAAACATCGATCAGCTGCCTCCTGCACATCTCCTACTGGGGATATGCCCGCAACCCATGTACATGCCCTTGACCGGAATCGAACCTGGGACCTTTCAGTCCGCAGGCCGACGCTCTATCCATTGAGCCAAACCGGTTTCGGCAAAACCTGCAACCTTTTGGTGTACAGGACGATGCTCCAACCAACTGAGCCCACCCAGCTTTTTTTTTTTTTTTAAATCCTCATTCGAGGATATTTTTCCATTGATTTTTAGAGAGTGGAAGAGAGAGGGAAAGAGAGAAACATTGATGTGAGAGAAACACATGGATTGGTTGCCTCCTGCACGCGCTCCGACTAGGGCCCGGGCCGGGGAGGAGCCTGCAACTGTGTTACACGCCCCTGACTGGAATCGAACCCAGGACTCTTCTCTCCGCAGGCTGAAGCTCTATCTGCTGAGCCTAACCGGCCAAGGCAGCCATTTAATTTATTTTTTCCCCCATCATCATTTATCTAAATTTCATTTTTTATATTATAAAGTAAGATAAAACCTGTATTAGCAGATTATTTAGAATCTTGCCGTTTAACGAATGACCCATGGACCACAGCATCAGCATCACCTGGGAGATTATTAGAAATGAAGAGTCCTGGGCCCCATCCCAGGCCTGCTGAGTCAGCACCTGTATGGTAACAAGATCCCAGGTGAGTCACGGCTCCTTAAAGTCTGAAAACCCTGACAGAGAGTGGCAATCAGAAGGAAAGCTAAAGGCTCAATCCACTGCCTTCGGGAAGAGTCCTGGGGTACAGAGGGGGTGGCTAGGGGACTGCCGATTTTTATATCAGCCCTGTACCTTTCTTTTCTTTTATATTTTTATTGATTTCAGAGAGGAAGGGAGGGGGAGAGAGAAATAGAAACATCAGTGATGAGAGAACATCCTGGATCGGCGGCCTCCTGCACACCCCCTACTGGGGATCGAGCCCACAACCCAGGTATGTGCCCTTGACCGGAATCAAATCTGGGACCGTTCAGTCTGCAGGCTGACACTCTACCCACTGAGCCAAACTGGCTAGGTACACCTTTTTAAAAAAAGGTTCAACTATGTGGAAGATTTATGTTGCTAAAAAAAAAAATGTAAATCATGTGCATGATTTAAAATCCCAACAATACAAAATGGAACGCAAAGGCTTCCTCCCACTGGAGACCCCAGGCTCTCCTTCACCTTGTCAACAGCTCCCAGAGGGTCCCTTCGGAATATCCCTCCGCACGGCCAACAGATGTGTGCCTGGGACCCTGTTTATTTCTTACAGATACGAGCACAAGCAATGCATCTTTCTATTTTCACTCAACAATATCTTGGAGATTGTTCCAAATAAGCACATATAGATCTGCTTAATTTGTTTATAGGTTGCTTTTATATGCTGTTACAGGATGCCTAGCATTGTAATCTATTTAACCACTCCCCTACTGATGGGAAAATTCGGCGTTTCCAGGCTTCTTCTGTTACAAAGCTGCAATAGCATTTTGTAAGTGCAATATAGTGTAGAGTTAAGGACGCAGGCCCTGGGCATAGAATGCCTGGGGTTCGAAACCCAGGGCTGCTGCTAAGGCCAGTTATTCAATCTTTATGTGCCTCAGTTTCTGTAGCTGTGAAATGGAGATAAAAACAGCAGTTACCTCGGAAGGTGGTTGGGAGGAATGTGTTCAACAGACATTTATTCAGCAACAGATACTTACTATGTACCAGAGACTATTTAGACACAGGGATTCAGTGATGAACAAAAGAGGTAAAAATCCCTGCCCTAGTGGAGCTTCTATTCTGTTGGTGGGAGACAGATAATAAACACGATAAATTAATAAAGAACGTGACAATAAGTGCTAAGGAAGTGGAGCAAGGGAGAGGGATGGAGTGGGAGGCTTGCAATCTTAGATAAGGTGGTTGTGATGGCCTCCCTGATAAAGGACCCAGAGGTGAGTGGTGAGATACAGTAACACTTGAGGGGCACGCCTTCCAGGCAAAGGGCCAGGGATGGGGAATGTACTACCTCCCCAGCAGCTGCTGGCAGTGGGAAGAGCCCTGGGCCTGCACCCACGAGCCCCAAGTCTGTCCTTGGGGACCCATACGAAAGAAGTGGACTCTTCCCCTGGGAGCAGCTGCCTTCTGTTGGATGAGGGAGCTGCAGCGCCACGCGACCCTGTGTTGTGATGGAGCCACCCAAAGAGCCATGGGCAGTTGCCACCACTGAAGAGACCTGGCGGCCTCAGGGAGGGTGCTGGGTGCCCAGCCCAGCGGAATCCCTGGCACCAGGGGACTCTGTCTCTAGGCGTAGGCCCTTCATCCTCCTGATCTAAGGTGGGGAGGAGGAACAGAGCGTGAGGGGTGGGGAATGCTGTCTTTGGGCCCACACACCTGGGCGGGCACAGCTCGCAAAGAGAAGTTTCGTGGGTGGGTGAGCGGCAGGCAGATGTCAGCCAGGCGGGTGTTGGATCTGGGAGAGCAGCCCCTTAGGCCTCAGGATCTCGCCTTCCGAGTCCCAAGTAAGATCATTTCCAGAATTTCTCTGTAGATATATTTGGGACAGTGATCTGATTGCAAGTGGAAGAGGAGTTTGCTTTGAGACAGTGATGCAGATCAAGGGTGTGCTTATTTGGGATGGCTTTGGGGGGAACTGATGGACTGGGAGGGTGTAAGCCCCTCAAGCTACCACTTAGCATCAGCATTGCCCAGGGTGCAGGAACCAGGGTATGTGAGTCTCTCTCACCCCTCCAGCCTCCAAGGTTACTTCTGCCACTGCCTATGGGCCGACTCCACCACCAGCACTGACCCAGCAGAAAGGTGGCTTCCAGAGCCCCACTCTACGCATTGCAAAGTGAGTGAAGAGGGGGTAGGTTTGAGCTTGATACCTGGCACCTGGGCAGGTCAAATCTGCGAGGAAGAGGTGGGTAACTTGGTAGCCCTTGAAAAATACAAATCTGGATCTCACTTGTAGGATGCCTCACTCATTAAGGCAGAGGAAACCACAGGAGGATCCAAGACTTCAAAGTTTTATAAAAAACTATAAAAGAATCAGAAGAGCCCGACTGGCGGGGCTCAGTGGTTGAGCATCAACCTATGAACCAGGAGGTCATGGTTTGATTCCTGGTCAGGTCACGTGCCCGGTTGTGGCTTCAATCCCCAGTGTGGGGCGTGCAGGAGACAGCCAATCAATGATTCTCTCTCATCATTGATGTTTCTATCTTTCTCTCCCTCTCCCTTCCTCTCTGAAATCAATAAAAATATATGTATATTTTAAAAAAGGTTTGTTGTGGCCCTAGCCGGTTTGGCTCAGTGGAGAGAACGTAGGCCTTCGGACTGAAGGGTCCCAGGTTTGATTCTGGTCAAGGGCATGTACCTTAGTTGCAGGCTCCTCCCCACCCTGGCCCTGGCCAGGGCTCATGCAGGGTGGTTGGGGCTCATGTAGGAGGCAACCAATTAATGTGCTTCTTTCACATCAATATTTCTCTCTGTCATCCCCTCTCTCTTCCACTCTCTCTAAAAACCAATGGAAAAATATCCTCAGGTGAGAATTAAAAAAATAAAAATGTTTGTTGTGAAATTTAATTATAAAAAAATCTCAAAGAGAAAGTGTTTCCCAGGTGAGAAACAAAGTTCAGAAATCATAACTTTAAAAAAATTAAAAATATCCTACACAGCAAAAACTAACACAAACAAAAGTTATGGCCAACTATTTTTTAAAAAAAAATCCTCACCCAAGGATATGTTTTTGCATTTATTTTTAGAGAGAGGGAGGGAGAGAGCAACAGAAACGTTGATGTGAGAGAAAAACGTTGACCAGTTGCCTCCCATACACACCCTGACCAGAAATCAAACTCGCAACCTTTTGATGTACTGGACCTTGCTCCAACCAACTGAGCCACCCAGCCAACTATTTATTATTATTAATTTTATGTTTTTATTGTTGACAGTATTATAGATGTTCCCCATGTCCCCCCCCCCTCGTTTGGTTCCCCTCCACTCAGCCCCTGTCCCACCCCAGGCCTTCACCACACTACTGTCTGTGTCCATGGGCTATGCATATATGTATGTAAATTCTTTAGTTAATCTCTTCCCATCCCCCACACCTCTTGTGCCCTCTGAGCTCTGTCAGTCTGTTCTATGCAACCATGCTTCTGGGCCTATTTTATTAGTTTAGATTCCACATTTGGTTCATTGGTCTTTTTCTTAATTGATTTTAAGAATTCTATACATCAGGCAGAAGAGCTCTTCTTTTACGGTATGAGCTGTAAATATTTTCATTTTTATGTTGACCCTTGTGAGGTAAAAGAACAAAGCCTCCTGGGTACATTTCAGATGGGTTGTGCAAATTCGTACAGTTCTTGTGAGTGGCAATTTGTCATTATCTATCAAAAGTACAAATGCACTTATTTTTTGACTCAGCAGTCTCACTTCTGGGAATTTATGCTGCACAGCTACTTGATAGAGATAAAAATGTGTGTGTGTGTGTGTGTGCAAGCACACACATGGGTGTATGTTGGTGGTTGTTGCTGTTGACTTTTCCTCACAGGACTGAATATAGCCCAAGAGGCTATTAACAGGAGGCTGATTAAATAAACTATGGCACATGCATACAATGGAACATTATGTGCTACAAAAAAATGAAGAAAGTTTTTATGCACTGTATTGGAAACATTGCTAGGGCACACTGTTAAATGAAAAAAAGCAAGAGGAAGAATTGTGTATTTAGTGTGCCTTCTTTCGAGTAAGACATGGCAGAAATGGGAAATATGGAAATGTATTTGCAATTGCATTAAAAAACCCTGAGGAAAAAGTGAAAAGTGGCCCTGGCTGGTATTCTCAGTGGTGAGAGCATCAGTGGTCACTGAAGGGTCACAGGTTCAGTTCCTGTTCAAGGGTATGTACCTGGGTTGCAGGTTTGACCCCCAGCCCTGGTTGGGGCATGTGTGGGGAAGCAACAGATCGAAGTCTCTCTCTCTCTCTCTCCCTCCCTCTCTTTTTCTCTCTCTTCCTCCTCCCCATTCTTTCCTCCTTTCCACCTTTCCACTTTCTCTAAAAATCAATGGAAAAAATAGTCTCAGGTGAGGATTAACAACAACAAAAAAGTAAACAGTGGTTACCACAAAGGGGTTGGAGCATGGGGAAAATGGAGAAGAAGAATGACAAATGTAAATTTATTCTTGTTTTAAGTTTTTTTAAAAAAAATATATTGATTGATTTAAGAGAGGAAGGGAGAGGGGAGAGAGAGATAGAAACATCAATGCTGAGAGAGAATCATTGATCGGCTGCCTCCTGCACACTCTACACTGGGGATTGAGCCCTCAACCTGAACATGTGCCCTGACTGGGAATTGAACCATGACCTCCTGGTTCATAGGTCGACACTCAACCACTGAGCCACGCTGTCCGGACCTTGTTTTAAGTTTTTTTTTTTTAATTGATTTTTTAAAGAGAGGGAGAGAGAGAGAAATGGATGTGAGAAAGAAACAACCATCAGTTGCCTCCCAAATGTGCCCCAACTGGGGATTGAATCTGAAACCTGTGTATGTGCCCTGGCAGTGACTCGAACCCACCACTTTTTGGTTTATGGGATGATGCTCCAACCAACAGAGCCACTCTGGCTAGGGCTTTAGTTCTTTTAAAAGAAGACTGGTGAACTATTTACTTTTTAAAAAGTTAATGGGGCCCAGCCAGTGTGGATCAGTGGTTGAGCATTGACCTTTACATTTTCTCATAACTCAGCATCATTTCTATTGCAAGCCAGGATGGCACTACCCCCTTATTGTGTGTGTATGTCGAATTCTTGGGTGACTTTCGAAGTGCCCACTGTGGGAGCGGTATCTGTTCTGAAGGCCTCTGCCCAAGCCGTCAGCACTCAGCCATCTGCCCCCGACCTCCAGCTCTCACAGGCTGCCTTGTTTCTGTCTGTGCAGCTCGTCGGCCTCTCTGGACCATCCTCAAGGCTCAGGGCTAATTCTGTGGCTCCTGTGCCTGCTGGGGGCCAGGTTAGTCTGGGAAGCCATCTTCCGCCTGCTCTTGGGCTTCTCACTCTCTCTCTGGAGTGCTGCCGTCCTGCTCCCCAGAAGAAGTGGGGTTCTGGGCCTTGCCTTCAGAGAATTCCTGAGTGCTTTCTTTGACTCATCATCTCTCCTCTGCCTTCACCCCCCAGGCCCAGCCCCTGCCACACCTCAGGAGAATACTGATCTGGTCTTTATGTTTCTCCAATAAGGACATACGCTCCTGGGACACAAAGAAGTCAGACTCATGGCTCTTTTCTGCTTTCCACCCTCTCACATTCCTCTCTCGGGGGGACAAGCACAGACTTTGGCTTGACAAGGAATAAAAAAGGAAATATCGGAAAATTGAAATAACGTAGGTTAACGTCCCCCAAATATTATCCTGCTATATTTGCAATAAACTGCTGGGTTTGGCATTATTTGGCATTCCTTACCTGCTTCTCTCTTGCTTCTGCCACTATAGAATCTGGAAAGGCTAAATGTTTCCTTTCACACCCTCTCTTGCAGCTTAGGAAAGCTGTATTTCTCAGTTCTGATCAATCAAATAGGAGCAGAAAACCGCTCAAGGTTCGCAGGAAGGCTTCACTGTATCCAAAACAGGAGCAAGGTGTGGCTGGCACCTCTACTTCCCACTTAAAATGTGAGCACAACGCCTGGGGCTGCAGCAGCTGTTTTGTCACCCGAGGTCAATGCTACGAGAATCACAGAGGTGCCATGGCACCATCGAGCAGCTGAGTCTACACAGCATCACTCAGTTACGATTGAGAAAAATTAATCCTCGTTTTTAAAAAATTAAATTCAGAGAGAGGGAAGAGGGAGAGCGAGATAGAAACATTAATGATGAGAGAGAATCATTGATCGGCTGCCTCATGCACACCCCCTAATGTGCCCTGACTGGGAATTGAACTGTGACCTCTTGGTTCATGGGTCGACACTCAACCACTGAGCCACGCTAGCCATGCTAAATCCTCATTTTAAAGTCTTAGTTACTTGCTGCCGAAAGCATTCCTAATGTATATACTACCACTTTATTAAAATGAGCAGAAGCGAGCTTCTCTTTATTGTCACAAACAGAACCCAAAGGCTGTCCTGAATTCTGCACCATGTGGATGCAAGACAGTTCCTCACCACCCTCCGTCCTGCTCAGCCCAGGCCCAGCCACCGGTTATGTCCTGGTGGTCCCCACACCAGGCTTTATTTTTCAAAGTGAGTCATGGGGTAAGGTAGTGCTGCTCAGGGGTACTCAACAGAAAATCTTAGTCCTTCGAGCAGGCTGGAGGATGGAGATAGTCCACCAACTACTGTCAACCTTGGGACCGCACCTTTTCCAGCCCCCTTTCTGGGCAGCAGAGGCCTCCATCCACTGAGTGTTTGAGGGCAATCCTGACCCGTTTAGGAGAGGGGTCCTAGGGCATGTGTCATGACATGTGGGGCGGGTTCCTGACTGCCCCCAGGGGAGTGGCAGCCTGAGGGCTCCCTTTCTGTGAGAAGCCCTCCTTTCTGCATCCTCCCGCAACTGAAATCACGACCGGCAACGGAGGGGCTACAGAGTACAGGTATGGTCGGTGCGTGGAGCATGTACACCACCCGGGACTCCAGGTCAGATTCCATCCCGCTCAAAACTGATGGACTAAGACATCCCAGTTGTAGAATAAACCCTAGAACTCTTCCCAGAAGAATTCGGGAAGAAAACCTTTCTTTCCTTCAGTTATTCCCGAGAGAATGAGAGTCTGCAGCAGCCAGGGCCCATCACTAGGGGAGAGCTTGGCTAAGAGCACAGCAACAACTAAGAGACAAAGAGATCAAGTCCCAAGGATGTGGCAGGAGCCCCTGGATCAGGCTATGCCGGAAGCCCTCCTACACCTAGACTTTTAATATATGAGAATCAGAATATGTCCTTGTTTGTTAAAGCCGATTTGAGTTGCTTTTCTGTCACACAAACTAGAACAGTCGCCAGAGGTCTAGCCCATGACAAATCACGTGGCACGAAGGCACCGAGGCTGAGACCCAAGGCCCAGAGTGCCCGCTGTCAGATGCAGTGCAGTGCGCCTGAGCGGAGCCTGAGTCCAAGCGTCCCTGTGAGGATGGGTGTGCACACAGCTCCCCCCGAGGCCTGAACTCGGCCACGTCTCTGAGGATTTCCCTGATCACTGGGTTCAGCCCAAAGTGCATCTCTCTGCTCTCCACATTTGCCTGTGCAGTGCAGTTGGCACCGAAGTACGTGCCATCTCATCTGTTGTCCTGAGCTGGTCTTTAAGTCTTGGCAAAGTTGGGCTTAATGAAAGGAGGAAAACCTCAAGGGGGAATTGAGGGGGAGATGGACATTGGGCAGGCTGAAAGCATGTGCTCCCCCAAAGGCGCACAGCCCGTTTTCCTCGAACCCCACCCCCCCACAATGCGGTACAACGGACCTGCTGATCGCTGTGATGGGGAAGTACGGGCAAACAGACTTGGGCCGAGAAGTCAAGGAGAGCTTCTCAGAGGAAGTGACATTTGTTCTCAGGCTTGAAAAGTGATGGGGATGTACACTAGTCCCCCCTTATCCATGGTTTTGCTTTCCAAGTTTTCAGTTACCTGCTGTCAACCATGGTCTGAAAATGTTAAATAAAAAATTTTAGAGGTCAACAAGTTTATTTTAACTAAGTTTTAAATCGCTCACTGCCTGAGTCCCATGAGGAAATCTCCCGCTGTCCTGCTCCGCCCTGCCCGGGCCGTGAGTCATCCCTTTGTCCATCCAGCGTGTCCACGCTGTGGCTGCTTGGCGCCCGGTAGCCACTTAGCCCACTGTCGCGGCATCGCAGCACTTGTGTTCACGTCGCCCTTATTTTACTTATTCACGGCCCCAGAGCATAAGCGTAGCGATGCTGGGATTCAGATCTGCCGGAGAGAAACCATAAAGTGCTTCCTGTAAGTGAAAAGGTGAAAGTTCTCGACTTAATTGGGAAAGAAAAAATATTGTATGCTGAGGTCGCTAAGATCTACAATAAGAACAAATCTGCCATTTGTGAAACTGCCTAATTTACAGGCAAAACTTTATTATAGGTGTGTATATCTAAAATATACGTAGTGTAGACAGGGTTCATAGTATACATAAGGAAGCTGTCTATAGTTTCAGGCATCCACGGGGGGTCGGGGAACATATCCCCCACGGATAAGGGGGGACTAGTGTACCATGTACAGGAAGAGAGGGTGGCAAAGGAAAGAACATATGTCAGGGCCCTGAGGTACTACAGCAGATGCAGATTTCTCTCCTCTCCCTCCTCACGGAACACGCAAGGCTTGAAATCAGGGGGAATGCCCTCCTCGATGTTCAGTCATCCTTAGAAAATGGAAAAAGGGAGGTAAAATTAACCTGATTTGCAGATGATACAGTTTTATATCTGGAAAATCCAAGTGAATCTGTTGAAAAAACAACCAATACGAACATTCAATCAGCTGTCTGGGTCCAGAATTAAACTAAGGAGATCAATGGCTTCCCTATTTATACCAACAACAACCACTTAGAAGGTATAATGGAGCGGTGATCCCATTTGCAATAGCAACACAAAGGTAAAGGACCTAAGAATAGACTTAATAAGAAATGCATTAAAAAAAAGAAACGCATTAAAACTATATGAAGGGGAATTTAAAACACCGCTGAATGATGAAAAAGAAGACTGAACTCATGGAATGGCAGACTTATTCTTGAAAGAAAAGTCAATGGCATAAAGATGAGCTACATAATTAATGTTATTGCGATAAAAAAAATCTCCATCTGTTAAGAGCTCACCAATTCTTTTTTTCTTGTTTTTGTTAATCCTCACCCGAGGATATATTTTCCATTGTTTGTTTGTTTGTTTTTTTAGCAAGAGTGGAAGGGAGGGGGAGAGAGAGAGGAACATCAATGTGAGAGAGACTCAGTGATCGGTTGCCTCCCACCAGCGCCCCAACTGGGGCCGAGGATCAAGCCCACAACCAGAATCAAACCTCAGACAGTCTGCAGGCTGATGCTCCAACCACTGAGCCAAACCGGCCAGGGCAAGAGCTCACCAGTTCTCTAAGGCTCAGCTATCACCTCCTACATGAAGCCCTTCTGGGTCAGAATTTATTGCTCGGTGTTCCTTGACCTTTATTCTGCCTTTGGTCTCTTATGAGGGTTGTGGTGGGTCCTGTGACTCGCCCTTAACATGAGAGCTTGTTGAGGACGAGGACTCTCTCCCCCGCCTCCCTGTATCAGATTAGCAGGGGTCAGGGAATGACAACACGGAGGCTTCAGAGGCCTGAGCCAAAGGACTTCCCAGAGGCCAGGCCTTTTCTGTCTGGGGTTTGGAAGCAGCTTCCGAGGCCCTGCTCCTGCTCTCCGTGTCCCTCTGCTGGCAGGAGCCTTGGGCTTGCTGTCTAACCCTGCTTCTTGCTGTGACGTGGTATTACTTCCAGAGGTCCCGGGGCCTAAACGCAGGCAGTTCTGTTCCACGCATCCAGTCCTTGCAACTGGCCTGGCCTCTTTCTGGGAACTAAGTTGCCTTAGTTTGTGCCTGATTTGGGTTTGGACCCTCCTATCTCAAACAGTAGGTTGGATTTATACCTCACACTGTACACCAAAATAAACTCCAAGTAGATAAAAGATTTACCTGTTTAAGAAGAAAGCTATAGCTCTGTCAGTGTGGCTCAGTGGTTGACTGTCAACCCATGAACCAGGAGGTCACAGTTTGATTCCCAATCAGGGCACATGCCCTAGTTATGGGCTCGATCCCCAGTAGGGGGTGTGCAGGAGGCAGCAGTCATGATTCTCTATCATCATGGATGCTTCTATCTCTCTATCCCTCTCCCTTTCCCTCTGAAATAAATAAAAACATTTCTTAAAAAGAAAAAAAAGAGAAAGCTATAAACGTACTTGAAGAGAGCATAGAAAAATTCCTTCAAACATTTGCATAGGAACATCCTTACAAAGTCTGACTCAAAATCCAGAAACCACAAAAGATCGACCCATTCAGCTCTAAAAAATAAATTAAAAACATATTCATGGAAAAGCAAAACCATAGCAAAGTTAAAAGACAAAGATCTGGGGAAAATATTTGTAAGTCAATAGCACATAAGTTATCTTTGGATTAAATAAAGAACTCCTAGAAATGTAGACAAAAGAGCCCAACAACTCAATACCAAAGAGGGCAAAGGACATGAACAGTCAGTTCACAAAATGTTATGATGAGGTACTATTTTCCACCTCTCAGACTGGCAAAAATGCAGAAGTTTGACCATATATCCTACTGGCCAGTCTAAGTGGAAATAGATACTCTCTGTGTAGCTGGTAGGAATGCACAACTCCTTTGGAGGGTGATTAGGTACAGTCCACCCAAAACACAAAGACATCTACCCTTTGACCCAGTGATTCTACTTTTGTGAATTTATCCTCTAAGATCAGTGATGGCGAACCTATGACACGCTTGTCAGAGGTGACATGCGAACTCATTTTTTTGTTGACTTTTCTTTGTTAAATGGCATTTAAATATCTACACTAATAAAAGAGAAACATGGTAATTGGCGTACGACCGCTACCCTTTTCATTGGCTAATCAGCAAGATATGCAAATTAACTGTCAGCCAAGATGGCGGCCGGCAGCCAGGCAGCTTGAAACTAACATGAGGCTTGCTTGCTTCAGTGACGGAGGAAACCAACGTTTCCCGCTTGCGGCTGCAGGCCTCTGAGCAGGCAGTTTAAGAAACATTGTAACAAATACCACCGGACTTCAGCCAGCAGATTCACAACATTGTAAGCAAAGGCCAGAAACCTACTTTCAGCTGCTCGGAGGCCTAAGAGCTGGAGCCAAGCCTCAAGGTAAAGCTGGCCCAGAATAAAAAGAAAAAAAAAGAAAAAAAGGAGCGGTTGGGAACTTCAGTCACTCCCAGCCTGAAAACAGCCCTCAGCCCCTCACCCAGACTGGCCAGGCACCCCAGTGGGGACCCCCACCCTGATCCAGGACACCCTTCAGGGCAAACCAGCCGGCCCCACCCATGCACCAGGCCTCTACCCTATATAGTAAAAGGGTAATATGCCTCCCAGCACCGGGATCAGCGTGACAGGGGGCAGCGCCCAAACCCCCTGATAGCCCTGCGGCTCTGTGTGTGACGGGGGCGGGGCCCCAACCCCCTGAGTCACCCTGCTCTGTGCCTGATTTGGGGGAGCTCCCCAACACCCCCCCCCACGGGCCCTGCTCTGTGTGTGATGGGGTAGAGCCATAACCTCCCCATCGGCCCTGCCCTGAGTGTGAGAGTGGCGGCGCCCCAACCCCCTGATCGGCCCTGCTCTGTGGGTGATAGAGGGCGGTGCCCCAACCCCCTGATGGGCCCTGCTCTGTGTGTGACGGGGGCAGCGCCCCAACCCCCTGATTGGCCCTGCTCTGTGCGTGACAGGGGGTGGCGCCGTAACCCCCCAATTGGCCCTACCCTGAGCGTGACTGAGGGTGGCATCACAACTTCCCAATCTGCCCTGCTCTGTGCATGACGGGGCGGCGCTCCAACTCCCCAATCGGCCCTGCTCTGAGCCCGACCAGGGGCTGCACCTAGGGATTGGGCCTGCCCTCTGCCACCCGGGAGCAGGCCTAAGCCAGCAAGTCGTTATCTCCCGAGGGGTCCCAGACTGTGAGAGGGCACAGGCCGGGCTGAGGGACCCCCCCCTCCCTCCCGAGTGCACAAATTTTTGTGCACCGGGCCTCTAGTATAAAATAAATATCAAAAATATAAGTCTTAGAGAAACCAAGATGGCGGCATAGGTAAACACCGGAAATTGCTGCCTCCCACAACAAATTCAAAAATACAACTAAAAGACAAAACGGACATCATCCAGAACTACAGGAAGGCTGGCTGAGTGGAAATTCTACAGCTAGAAGGAAAGAGAAAAGCACACTGAGACTCAGGGGGGCTGTGGAGGTGGAGTGCAGAGGTACGGAGGCTTGAGCGCACGCGACAAGGGCTGGCAACTGAGGACGTGGCTGTCTTTTTGAATCGGGAGGGAGCCACAAGCCCCCTACTGCTCTGAACTCCAGTTCCGGGTGAGTCTCTGGGGACCTAGACTCATACGGGGAGAAACTGGACTGTCTGGCAGTGGGCAGAACTCGGAACTCGAGGGCAGCTTTCCCTCAGAGGTGCTTGTAGCAACTACCGGGACACTGAGATTTGGGGCCCCTTAGGGCAGGGCTGAGGATCAACCATAGCTGCTTGTTCCGCCCTGTTGATTCCCTGAGACCCCGCCCCACCCAAGCTGCAGCAGAGTCTTTTGCATATGAATGCCCTGGCCCTTTGCAATCTGAAAATTACTTAACAAACTCCAGCTGGGCCAGACAGACCCAGAACTTCCAAGAGAAGGCCCAAGGCCCCACAGCAGCTTGCATTGCTTCAGAGCTGGGCCTCATTTGGGCACCTCCAAACCCCAAACAAGGAAGGGGAATCTGCAGATCTCTTCGTAGCTCCTGCTGGGTAGCCTCAGGCAGAGGCTAAATTAGCACCTCCTTAGATCCAAGTGCCAGTGTACCCAGTGGTCAGAGTGGGACCATCCAGATTACAACTCCTCAGATCCATAAGGGACACACTCAGGGGGCAGACTCAGTGAGCACCAAAGCCCCACTGAAGCAAGTCTTGCCCCATAAGGGTGTCTTCAGCACAGAAGTTTTCCCACTGTAGACACAGCTGATTCTCACAGCCAATAGGCCTGGAGGTCAATTCCTCCCAGTGATCCTACAACAATCAAGACTTAACTACAACAAGACTGTGCACACAGCCCACAAAGGGGTGCACCAAGAGTGTTTACCTCAGGTAACTGGGGAGGCTTAGCCACTGGGCCCTATAGGACACCTAGCACACAAAGCCACTCTAGCAACACAGGGAAGCATAAAAAATGTGGAGACAAAGAAACAGGACACAAATGACAGAAATGGAGGAAAGCAAACTACTGGATATAGAGTTCAAAACCACACTTTCAAGGTTTTTCAAGAACTTTCTAGAAACTGCTGATAAATGTAGTGAGACCCTCAAGAAATCTAGTGAGACCCTCGAGGTTATGATAAAGGACCAACTAGAAATTAAGCATACACTGACTGAAATAAAGGATATTATGCAGAGTTTCAATAGAAGACTAGAGAATTGCAAGAATCAAGTCAAAGATTTGAAATACGAAGAAGCAAAAAACACCCAACCAGAAAAGCAAAATGAAAAAAGAATCCAAAAATACGAAGATAGCCTAAGGAGCCTCTGGGACAGCTTCAAGCACACCAACATCCAAATTATAAGGGTGCCAGAAGAAGAGAGAGAGCAAGATATCGAAAACCTATTTGAAGAAATAATGACAGAAAACTTCCCCTACCTGGTGAAAGAAATAGACTTACAAGTCCAGGAAGCACAGAGAACCCCAAACAAAAGGAATCTAAAGAGGACCATACCAAGACACATCATCATTAAAATGCCAAGAGCAAAAGACAAAGAGAGAATCTTGAAAGCAGCAAGAGAAAGAAAGTCAGTTACCTACAAGGGAGTACCCATATGATTGTCAGCTGATTTCTCAACAGAAACTATGCAGGCCAGAAGGGAGTGGCAAGAAATATTCAAAGTGATGAATGCCAAGAACCTACAACCAAGATTACTTTATCCAGCAAAGCTATCATTCAGAATTGAAGGTCAGATAAAGAGCTTCACAGGTAAGGAAAAGCTAAAGGAGTTCATCACCACCAAACCAGTATTATATGAAATGCTGAAAGGTATCCTTTAAGAAGAGGAAGAAGAAGAAAAAGGTAAAGATACAAATTATGAACAACAAATACACATCTATCAACAAGTGAATCTAAAAATCAAGTGAATAAATATTCTGATAAACAGAATAAACTGGTGATTATAATAGAATCAGGGGCATAGAAAGGGAGTGGACTGACTATTCTTGGGGGGTGGGAAAGGGGTGTGGGGGATGCAGGAAGAGACTGGACAATAATCCTGCACCTATGGATGAGGACAGTGGGAGGGGGGGTGAGGGCGGAGGGTGGGGTGGGAACCTGGTGGAGGGGAGGTATGGGGGGAAAAAAGAGGAACAACTGTAATAATCTGAACAATAAAGATTTAATTTTAAAAAAATAAGTCTTTGTTTTACTATGGTTGCAAATATCAAAAAATTTCTATATGTGACACGGCACCAGAGTTAAGTTAGGGCTTTTCAAAATGCTGACACGCCGAGCTCAAAAAGTTTGCCATCACTGCTCTAGATACATATGCATACTTATGTATGTATGTGCATAAGATTATTATTTTTATTTATTTTTTAAAATATATTTTATTGATTTTTTACAGAGAGGAAGGGAGAGGGATAAAGAGCTAGAAACATCGATGAGAGAGAAACATCGATTCAGCTGCCTCTTGCACACCCTCCACTGGGGATGTGCCCGCAACCCAGGTACATGCCCTTGACCGGAATCGAACCTGGGGCCCCTCAGTCCGCAGGCTGACGCTCTACCCGCTGAGCCAAACCAGTCAGGGCAAGATTATTTTTTTCAGCATTGGTTTTGTTAGTAGAAAAATGGAAACCAGCCCTGGCCGGTGTGGCTTGGTTGGCTAGGGTCCCATGTACTGAAAGATCTCACAACAATGTTTCTCTCTCTTTTCCTCTCCCTTCCTATCTCTAAAAATCAATTTTAAAATATTTTAAAAAAAGAAAAGCATAGAAACCGTGTTATCTTGGATCTCATGCTTACCCCTGATACCAAGAACGTGTGGGGGGTTATCAGAAGAAGGGACAATAAAAAAATAGATGTTCCTTGCAATATCAATACTACTCCTGTGTAACAAGATGGAGACAGTTTCATTCATCAGATTGCTCCAGACCAAACACAGGTGCTGTGGCACTTGGGGTGAGATTTCAAGGAGAGTTCAGGTAACCAGATATGGTGGCTGACCCACCTCTAGAGAAGGTAGGTTTTGTGAATATGAAGGCCCTTTGGTTTGCTGAGCACACATGATGAATGTGGCTATGCAAATTTGGGGTGACCTCTAGGGTCACCCCTCTACATAACAGTGGGGAGAGAAACTTGAGATTTGGAATGCCATTTTGGAGGGAGGAGAGATGAACTAGACCAGCCGTGGGCAAACTACGGCCCGCGGGCCAGATCCGGCCCCTTTGAAATGAATAAAACTAAAAAAAAAAAAAAAGACCGTACTCTTTTATGTAATGATGTTTACTTTGAATTTATATTAGTTCACACAGACACTCCATCCATGCTTTTGTTCCGGCCCTCTGGTCCAGTTTAAGAACCCATTGTGGCCCTCGAGTCAAAAAGTTTGCCCACCCCTGAACTAGACAGTCAGGCATTATGAGAGATGAGGGGTAAGGAAAAAATGACGTAGTAGCAGTCCTGCTGATGAAGGATTCTGGAAAAAAGCAGAAAGTGCAAATAAAGGTTTTAGGTTGGTTGCTATGGAATGTGAGGGGCGTCCTTAGGAAATCTTCAGTAAAGACGGGTCCCAATGCTCTGAGGCAGTTTCTCTGTTGAGGGTGGTACTGCCCCAGCAGCACTGGGAACAAATGGGCTGGTTTTACCTGCCACAGTGACTGCTTGGGGTGGGGCAGTACCAAGGGGCATTCCTGACTTGGTGGCTAGAATTGTGACAACGGTTGAGATGTCTCTGGCACAAGGCCAGTGGCACTCCCATTGGGAACACTGCTTTGGTGTGAGTGGATTGTTTTGGGAAACCTAAAAGATGCGTTGAGTTTTGCATCCAGGTTGATATTGGACAAAGAAACAGCCCACAGGAGCTAGAGGACAAAGAAACAGCTGACACCTGGGTTGCACCTGTATTTAAGACTTTGATTATATCATCGCTACATCAATTAATGAGTCTTTAGAGCTTCTTTTGCTATAGCCCTCGGTTTATTTCTCCTCTGTCATCTGTTTCATAATACATTGTCATTTAAATTTTCTGCATTTTAGATTTCTATTTTATTAGTTCTAATCTGCATATAAAATAGAGGTATTTTGCACTCCATTTGTATTCATCTGTCCACTATGAGGGGTCATTTTCTTTTTTGTTAGCACCATATTCTGGGATCCATTTGTGGTCATTTATTATCTTCCCCATTTTTGTTTATTATTAAAAACAAAGCTACTGTTTAATAACACACTGAATTTCCTAACCTTAGACGTTGTTTGGTAATTAATTTAGGTAAACATTACTATTGCACACAGTGTTCAGAATTTAGGCACTGCGGTTTGCACATTTTTTCTATTAATAATACACGTGATCATTTCATAATTTCTTCCAAAGCTTGCCATTCCAATAGAAGTCCATCTCAGCAACTAGCTAACAAGGACATATTAGCTATGGTGAAGGCTGGGAGCTGGGCTCAGGCTGCAGGGTGTCTAATGTGAATGTTGCCTGGGCTCGCTGAAGCTGGGAGACCTGGGTATTGGATGGAGGTGGGGCGGTCTCACATAATGTGAGCCACAGGCACTTCCTGTCTTTTAAGGACACGGTCAACATACAAGCATCAGGTCTCATGCCATGTGTTGTGCGGGGGTTGACTGGGATTATGGACAACTGGTTTTTCATTTCATACAAGGAAGGAGCAGTTGACGGTTCAGACCTTTACTATAGTGTTGTTATCATGGACTGTTGAATGACAAATTGTTAAAAAAAAATCTATATATGTATATTTATTGCTTTTTAGAGAAAGAGGGAGAGGGAGAGGGAGAGAGAAAGAGAGAGAGAGAGAGAGAGAGAAACATTGATGAGAGAGAAACATCATTGATTGGCTGCCCCCTACTGGGGATGGAGCCTGCAACCTGGGCATGTGCCCTGACCAGGAATCGAACCGGTGACCTCTTGGTTCCTGGGTCCATGCTCAGCAACCGCTGAGCCACACTGCCAGGCCCTGAATGACAAATTGTTAACGGAGGAGAGATGGCCTCATCTCCCCCAGTTGCTCGTGGAAGTAAGGTTCTGGGGGTACTGTTGGAATAAGAATTTACGGAGCCCCCCTCGGGGGGATGAGATATTGTAGAAAGCTTTACTTCCGTGGAATTACACCCCTGGGTTTCCCAAGTCCCATTTCCTTTAGTCCAGTCATAGGAGAAGTGTAGCTGCGCTTCAGTAGCTCTCTCTCCCTTTCTGAAATCAATAAAAATATATTTTTTGAAAAAAGAAATACTTCCATCTTTGTTCAGCCTTCCAACTATTCTCCCTGGATAGTTAGCTGCTTCTTCCCCACTTCTGGCAGGGGTGGGCAAACTTTTTGACTCGAGGGCCACAATGGGTTCTTAAACTGGACCGAGGGCCGGAACAAAAGCATGGATGGAGTGTTTGTGTGAACTAATATAAATTCAAAGTAAACATCATTACATAAAAGGGTACGGTCTTTTTTTTTTTTTTTAGTTTTATTCATTTCAAACAGGCCGTATCCGGCCCGCGGGCCGTAGTTTGCCCACGGCTGGCTTAGAGGGTTTGTACACACCTCTATTATAGCACCTCTTACACTGTGCAGTAATGTATTCTCGGGAGAGGATACAATTGTATCGTTGGGTGAGGCGGTGCACAATTTGCCTGAATCTTATTGGTTCGGAACTCTTAGTTTTTGAAAAGCGTGGCACAAAATTGGTACCAACTCATTAAATGTTTGTTGTATAAATAACTGAATGAGGGAGACTATGCAACAGCAGTAGGAATGGGCAGGAGAGGTGGATGGGGCCATTCCTGCAGTGCCAACAAAAAGTAACAGCAGTCTTAAATATTTTTTTGGAATAGATAGGCTTGATATTAATATTAATAACAATGTTATTCAGTTGACTTGGACAAAATCCCTGGAGTAAAATTAATAATAGTGGTGGTTTATTGTGACTTATGTGCCAGGTGTTTTGTGTACATTACATTTACTCTTGCCCTGGCTGGTTAGAGCATCAGCCCTTGGACTGAAGGGTTGTGGGTTCGATTTCAGTCAAGGGCATGTTCCTCGGTTGCAGGTTCGATCCCTGCTCCAGTTGGGGTGTGTTTGGGAGGCAACCAATCGATGTGTCTCTCTCACATAGATGTTTCTCTCTGTCTCTCCCCCTCCCTTCAACTGTCTCTAAAAATCAATGGAAAAAGTATCCTCCGGTGAGGATTAACACCAAAAAAATTAATCTTCACTCCAGCCTGGCAATGAAAGTTTGGTGGACATGAGATAACTCCACCCAATCCACCTTATTCTGGGGAATTAACATAAACTCCAGGGGATGATTCTTTTGTTGTTAATCCTCACCCAAACATGTTTTCCCATTGATTTTTATTTTTGTTAATCCTTACCCAAGGATATTTTTTTCATTGATTTTTAGAGAGAGTGGAAGGGAGGAGGAGAGACAGAGAGAAATATCGATGTGAGATTGGTTGCCTCCTGCACACGCCCCTTCAGTCCATGGGCCGATGCTCTATCCACTGAGCCAAACTGGCTAGGGCCAGGGGATGATTCTTTAAGCCAATAATAGCAATTCCAACCTCCTCCACAGTGGCTCGTTCTGGGCTGGGCAGGTCTGGGCCAATTAGGACCAGTAGGATAAAGCTTGCTGCCATGAGGAAGGATCTGAGAAAATGTGCTCTTTCTTGCTGGATGTGAATGGGGTGGTTTGTGACCCTGGCTGTTCCTGGCAGCTGTCTTGAAGACATGGAGGAGAGCAGAGCCAAGAAAATCCTAGACAAATGGGACCCAGGGCTCTCATCATTTCTAGCTTGAAGCTGACCTACCTCCACATGTTCAGCGATGGGAGCTTTATGAGCAAAACACGTATCTCTAATTCAGTCTGAGTGAGTTTCTGTTATTTTATCCAATTACACAGTGAGAAATCAAGACTTACGATAGCAATGTGTTCAACAAACCTCAGCTGGTGCCAAGAGCTGGGATTCCATTCCCAATGGTCTCATCCAAAAGCCTGCGCTCACCCCACTAACCTGAGTCAAGGAAGGACAGGTCACCTGGCGTCAGTGCTGAGTTACCTGCTCACCTTCTGAGATGACTTCTCTTGTACTTGCAGTTTCTACAGCCTAGAATATTCTATGCCTCCTCTCGTTGCTTAGCAAACTACAACATTTCTTTCAGGCCACAGCTTAAATAAATGTCATTTCTTTCTTTCTTTTTTTAAAGCACTGTTTATTTAAAAAAATATATATCTATTATAAGGAGAGGGAGAAAGTGATAAAAACACCAATGATGAGAGAGTCATTAATTGGCTGTCTCCTGCAGGACCCCACTGGGGACTTGAGCTTGAAAGCTCGACCTCCAGGTTCATGGGTCAATGCTCAATCACTGAGCACACCGGCCAAGCTAAATGCCACTGTTTTAAAAAATATATATATATTTTTTATTGATTTCAGAGAGGAAGGGAGAGGGAGAGATAGATAGAAACATCAACGATGAAGAGAATCATTGATTTGCTGCCTTCTGCACACCCCACACTGGGGATCCAACCCTCAACCCAGGCATATGTCCCAACTGGGAATAACCGTGACCTCCTGGTTCATAGGTCAATGCTCAACCACTGAGCCATGCCAGCTGGGCTCAATGCCACTTTTTAAAAAAAAAAATATTTTTATTGATTTTAGAGAGGAAGGGAGAGGGATAGAAACATCAATGATGAGAGATAATTATTGATCGGCTGTCTCCTGCACACCCCCTACTGGGGATTGAGCCCGCAACCCAGGCGTGTGCCCTTGGCCGGAATCGAACCTGGGACCCTTCAGTCCGCAGCTCTATCCACGGAGCCAAACCGACTAGGGCTAAATGCCACTTTTTGATCACTTCCTCACCCCAGCCCTCAAGATTAGATTAGACCCCTTGGCTATTAACTCATGGTGGTTTGTATTTTTCTTTCATGCTCCTATTACAACTGTACCTGATTACGTATATTAGAACACTATTAAAATAATGTCTCTCTCTTCCCTAAGGGCACAAGTGTATCTGTTTTGCTCAGCACTCAGTCCTCAGAACAGCTGTTGTCACTCAGCGGGCAACAATAAATATTTGATGAAAGAACAAGTGAAAGCTTTCTGTGGTCATGAGCTCCATCAGCAGTGACCTGCAGTTCTCCGAAATGGTCCTGGGACCCGCAGCATCAGCCTCACCTGGGAGCTTGTCAGGAATGTAAATCATTGGGCTCCACGCAGGCCTGCTGACTTAGAAATTCTGGGAGTGGGGCTCAGAGGGCGACCTGTCTTAACAGGCCCACCAGGCGGTTCTGATTCACGCTGGAGTTTGAAAGCCGCCGGGTTTAAAGATTTGCTCCAGTCCTTAAAGATTTGCTCCAGTCCACGCAGTAGGCACAGCCAGTCGCACCTCTGCTGCTAGGGGCTGTTTCCTGCTTCTATTTCTTTTTCTTTTTAAAAATATATTTCTTTATTGATTTCAGAGAGGAAGGGAGAGGGAGAGAGATCTAGAAACATCAATGAGAGAGAATCATTGATCGGCTGCCTCCTGCACGCCCCCCACTGGGGGTGGAGCCTGCAACCCGGGCATGTGCCCTAGGCCGGAATCGAACCCGGGACCCTTCAGTCCGCAGGCCGACGCTCTAACCACTGAGCCAGACCGGCCAGGGCTCTGCTTCTGTTTCTTCAAACCAACACCGTCACACGTCAAGCGGGTTGGAGGAGGGGAACAGGGACCGCTCCCATTCTTTGCGGACCCAGAACCCAGGGCCTCTGCAGTGCCTTCTCCTCTGATCAGCTTCCCGCGGCTGACTCGGTGCTTTAGGTTTCGGTTTACGTTTCCCGCCCCTCTCTTCCGTTTCCTCTCCGCCCCGGGTTCGCATCACTCAAAGCCTCCCTCGTTTCTTACAATGATTCGCTGGCTTTTGACTGGCTGCCCTTCTGCCTCCTGAGGGCAGGGGCCGCAGCAGGCTCACCCGCGTGCGGACCGGACGGGTGCACACGGCTGTGCGAGCGCAGGGGCCGCGAGCCCGGGACCTCCAGCCGGGGCGGGGCGCGCCAGAGCCGCTCCCTGCCGGTCTGCGGAGAAGCGAAAGAGAAAGCCCCGCTGTGCTGGGAAGGCAGGCGCGGCGCCCTTGACCAACATGGCGCCGGGCGCGGGGCGGGGCCGGGGCGGGGCCAGCGGGAGCCGTCAGGTGTGGCCCCGCCCCTCGCGCCCCGCCCCCCGCCCGATTCCGGATTGGTCCGGTTCCAGCGCCGCAGCCCGGCGGCCGCGCCGTGGGGCCACGCCGGGCGCTCGCCACTTCCGGCGCGTTCGCTGGGGCTGTTGGCTGGGGCGGCCGCGCGCGCGAGCGGAGGACCCGGGGCGGCCGGGTGAGGGATGCTCTGCGCGGCGGCGGCGGCCACCGTGTGGGCTGAGGCGGCGAGGACAGCGCGGGCCCCCGGGCCTCTCCCCTGAGCCGGCGCCGCGGGCTGCGCCCCCGAGGCCCCTTCAGCCTCCGCTCCTTCAGCCTCGGGGCCGGGCCCGCCGTCGCTCCTGAACGCCGCGCCGGGGAGCCCCTGCCTGGGCCCGGAGCCTCCCGTCGGGGGTCGGGCCCGGGCGGGGGGCCCCCGCGCTGCCGCCCTCCGTGCCGGCTTCCGAGCCCCGTTTCCTGCTTCTTCAGTTAACTTGGGGAGGGGCGGGCGGGTGTTGATGGATGGTTCTTGGTGTCCCCGATGAGGCGGGCCGGGGGGCCGCGCTCCGTTTAGAGGGTCCCCGCGGGGCCCGGGTGTGGAAGCGGCTCTCTGTGCCTGGGTGGGGGACTTCCGAGTCTGCCGGGATCATGACCTGACTGTGCGGACGGACGGGACGTGTGCGGAGCCCGAGAGCCAGCTCACCTGAGCCGCCCCCTCCCCGGCCAGCATGGTAAGTGGGGTCCGCGCCCCTGCCCCCCCCTGGGTGCGGGGCTGAGGGCGGGAGCGGGCCCGGGACTGCTGAGCCGTCGCTTCCCCCCGGGCGCGGATCTGGGCAGTGACATGCGTGCAGTGCAGGGTGTGCAGCCCCGCTCGGGGCTCCCCCCCCCCCCCTCCCGGCCGCCTCTTGGACTGAGAGGGACCCGCGAGCTCAGCAGGCACCACCCTGCTGTCTGCCTCTCCCAGCGTGCAGCTCGTCCTGACAGTGGCCATCGTGTTTCTTTTTTTTTTTTTTTTTTTGAGGGCTTCGTCTGTGCCAGGCCAGGTGCTAAGCGATGGACAGGTGTTCTTTAATGAGCAACCAGCCCTCCTCCGAAGTGGGGAGACTGAGGCACGGAGCCAGCCCCAGGGCGCTCTGCAGCGACAGGGGCGCGGTGTGAACCCAGGCAGTCTGACTCCGTGGCCGCTGTGAGACGCAGCGCAGCCCTGTGTCGGGGTCGTGGGGTGGCCTGTGCGGAGGGCCGGCAGGGACCCAGGCCTCGGCGGCGGCTGCTGCTGCTGCTGCATGCTCTGGCCTTTTCCTGGCGGTGCCTGGGACACCACGCACCCTTCCCGATCCGGCCCAGGGGCCGCCTGTGCGGAAGATGTTTTCCGTAGCCATGCTCTGGACTCCCTCAGATTTGTTCAGCGTTTATCGTGTGCCTCCCGCAGAAGGCTTGGCTCCCTCCACGGTGAAATGGTCCGAACCTCTGTGTGCTCCAGCCCTCGGGCACATCGGAGGCCATGGGGAGTGGGCGGTGGCCCGGCCTGTGGGCAGCACCTCCAGTGACAGAAGTGTTTTTCAGGCCGCCCCCCTGCCAAGGTAGTGATTTCGTTGAGAAAGAGATACGGCGACATCTATGATTCAGATGTTCAGGCCGGCGGGATTGCAGACAGTTCACGGAGCCTGTGGGTGGTGTGTGCGGGTTCTGGGCATAGAAAGAAGACCTGAGGCATAGCCCTTGTCCGCATGGGGCCCACAGCCAGTCAGGTCCAACAACACACCATTCATGCTGAGCAGCTCCGTGTAGTCGGTGCCGTCCTGGGTACAGACGCAGGTCAGTTATGCGCTCTGAGCCCCCCTTTCCTCACCTGTAAAATGTAAGCTTGGAATTCTCTAGTGAATAATCCAAAGGTATGAGATGGAACATTTAGTGAGTGATGAAAAGTAAGTGCTGAGTAGTCCTTCATTTATTCTTTCAATGAAATTTTTGTGTGTTTTAAACTGTAAAATATATATAACATGAAATTTGCCCATTTTAACCAGTGTAAGTGTACAGTTTTGTAGTCTTAAGTACATTCACATTGCTGTGCATCCATCGCCAGAACTTTTTTCATCTTGCAAATCTGAAACTCTACTCATTAAACACTAACTCCCCTTCCGCTTCCCCAGCCCCTGGCGACCACTAGTTTGCTTTCTGTCTCCTTTGACTACTCTAGGTCCCTCATGTAAGTGAAGTCATACAGTTTTTGTCTTTTGGTGACTGCCTTATTTCACTTAGCACAATGTCCTTGAGGTTCATCCTTGTTGCATGTGTCAGAATTTCCTTCCTTTTTAAGACTGAATAATACTCCATTGTGTGTATATACTATATTTTGTTTATCCACTCATCTGTTGATGGACACCTGGATTGTTTCCACCTTTTGGCTCCTGTGAGTAATGCTGCTCAGAACATGGGCATACAGATTTTTCAGTGAATTTTAAGTAGCCACTATATGCCAGACTCTAGTCTAGGGAATGTCAGATGAATCAAAACAGACACATTCCTCCCTAGGGAACTTTGGGACCCCCCCCCCCCCTGTAGATTTCCATTGGTTATTGACTAAACTAGCTAAGCAACCTTGTATTCAGGTTTCATTCTAATTGGTAACTAAGAGAGCATTGTGAAATGGCCCTCTGTGAGCAGTTAATTAGTAAAGTAGTAGTTGACTTTATAGTCCAGTCTGTACTCATAATTCATGATCACCATGTACATTTTTTTCTTGAAGTAAGCTTTGAGTCACATATTTAAGAACATGGGGGTGGCCACAGTGTATGTGAGGTCAACCATCTAATTCCTTTCTGCATCACACCAGGGGTTCATCTGAGGTGTCCCAGGGGTCAAGGATGTTGGCAAAGCCGATCTTGTCCCCAAAATGCAAGGAAGCTGCTGCCTGGTTTGTGTGTTTCAGGAGGAAGGCCTTTTCCCTGGGATCACAGCTCTTTATTTATTCCAGGAACCTTTTCCTGCCCATTTCCTACTGACTTAACATTTAACTTTTAAGAGTATTGTCAAATGCTTGAGCCTTTGTAATATTTCTTTTTAAAACTTCAACTCTAATTAAGATGAAAATGGTATATGGCAAAACTAGCATTTAATATCTGCTATAAGCTAGCTATTTTTCATGCATTCATTTTTCTTCAAGTCATTCAGTATCAGTCAACCACACCCACCCTGCTAGGTTACACTATTGCCGTTACTACCAGAGGGGGTACCCGTTTGGACCCAGGGTGATCTACTCCAAAGTTTGTGCTCTTTGCAGTACATGTGCTGCCTCATGTGGAAAGGTGATCGGGAATGTCATCCAACTGTATTTTCTTAGGTTTTGAGGTTGTGATTGGGGCTGGGGAGTATGGGAATCACTTTATTTTATTACTATTACTAGAGGCCTGGTGCACGAGATTTGTGCACGGGTGCAGTCCCTAGGCCTGGCTGGTGATCGAAGCGCGAGTGTCTGGTGTGGAAGGGCAGGTCCCAGCTGACCTCTGGGCCGTGGGCAGCACCTGGGCTCCCGGGCCCGCACGCCCCCCTCCGCCTGAGTCCCCACGTGGAGATGTGGTGAGCGCAGCCTGATGCAGTGGGCCAGGGCGCAGCATGCGCCTCTGGGCAGGCAGCGCCGCTCTTTTCGCAGACCAGCTCCTGCACGAAGCCATGGGGAGCCCGACTAGCCCTTGCAGTCCTGGGACTGCAGCCGGCTCACCCAAAGAGGCTGCGCAGGTGTGGGGCGGGCTCCTTGTGAGTGCCTGGCACCTGAGTGCGAGGGGGGGGTGTATGTGGCTTTCTCTGCTCACAAGCCCTGGGAAGGATAGCAGGGGGAATGAGAGCGAGCTTGGCGGACACCCCGCATTCCCACTGCACCCTAGCAAGAGGTTGCAGGCCCCCCCCCCCCCAATCTGGGCACCATGAGAGGTTGCTGCCACCCACCCCCAGTTCCCCATCCCAGACCAGAGCTCTGCCCCAATCAGGCATTCAGGGCCTGCTGGCTGCTGGTCACTGTCTGTGAGGCGATCGGCCTCCTGCCAGACTCCCTCAGTGCCTGGGAGCTGGGGCGGCAGCCCCACCCCCCTGCTGCCACTGCTGGTTGCTGCTGTGGGGCGATTTGGCCCTCGCTTGTACCCGCCTTGGCCTGGTGCCGCCCGCTCACCTGCTCCACCATCCTGCCAGGCTACTGCTCTCTTCCGGGCCCATTGGGGATGGCAGCGCCTCCACTGCTGCCCACTGCCAGCGCCAAGTCGCTGATGCCCACCATGTTCTGCGCTACCCCCTGGTGGTCTGCACACCGCATAGTGAGCTGTTGAACTCCTGGTAGAACAACTGCCCGAGGGGACAATTTGCATATTAGACTTTTATTATACAGGATTTTAAAAAAATACATTTTTATTGATTTATTTTTAGAGAGAGGAAGGGAGAGAGATAGAAGCATTGAGATCTGCTGCCTCCCGCACACTCCCTACTGGGGATCAAGCCTGCAACCTGGATATGGGCCCTCACTGGGAAGCAACTTCTTGGTGCATGGGACATTGCTCAACCAAGTGAGCCACACTGGCTGGGCTGGGAATCGCTTTAAACTGTTTCTCTAGGATGGGGGAACAGATCTCGGTGTTTCTATCTTCCCCTCTTCCTCTCAGAGGTTCTGTAGTTAATCACATAATTAGAGGTAGTCTGGGAAACAGGTTAAATATCCAGAAAGGACTTGCCCTAGCCCAGTGGTTGGCAAACTCATTAGTCAACAGAGCCAAATATCAACAGTACAACGATTGAAATTTCTTTTGAGAGCCAAATTTTTTAAACTTAAACTATATAGGTAGGTACATTGTTATTAACTTAATTAGGGTACTCCTAAGGCTTAGGAAGAGCCACACTGAAGGGGCCAAAGAGCCGCAGTTTGCCGACCACGGCCCTAGCTGGTTTGGCTCAGTGGATAGAATGTTGATTACGGATTGAAGGGTCCTGGGTTTGATTCCAGTCAAGGACACATGTCCGGGCTGCTGGCTCGATTCCCAGTAGGGGGCGTGCAGGAGAAAGCCAACCAATGATTCTCTCTCATCATTGATGTTTCTATCTCTCTCTCCCTCTCCCTTCCTCTCTGAAATCAATAAAAAAAATATTAAAAAATGACTTTAATAACTTTTGAAAAAATTACTACATGATATGGTTCAAGTGATGAAATTTGGTAAAGACAAAAAGCTTAGAGTGGTATAGTCATTCTCCACAGTAGGCCAGAGTTTTTTAGTGCCTTAGATTAGTCATTCATGAAATAATTTAAAAAAATATACATTTTTAAATTGCTGTCAGAGAGAAAAGGAGAGGGAGAGAGATAGAAATATCAATGATGAGAGAGAATCATTGATTGCTGCCTCCTGCAGGCCCCCCACAGGGGACGGAGCCCGCAACCCAGACATGTGCCCTGACGGGAATTGAACCATGACTTCCTCGTTCATAGGTTGACGCTCAACCTCTGAACTGCACCAGGTGGGCTCATGAAATAATTTACTTCCTGCATCAAGCTTAAAATCCTAGGTATTGTGGTTACTGTATAATATTATAGTTGATGTTTATAGGGCTTAGTATATGCCAGGCATTTTACATATATTAACTCTTTTATTCTTCCAAACAATGCTAGGAGGTAGAGGCTATTTTTATTTCCCATTTTGAGAACATTCAAGGCCCAGAGAGGTTAGGCAACTTCTCAAGGTCACACTGCAACCATGTGGTGGAACTGGGATTAAAGCCCAGGCAATGTGGCTCAGGAGCTTGTGCTCTTATTTTTTTTAATAAGTACATTTTTATTGATTTCAGAGAGGAAGGGAGAGGGAGAGATAGAAACATAAATGATGAGTGAGAATCTTGGACCAGCTGCCTCCTGCATGCCCCCCACTGGGGACTGAGCCTGCAGCGTGGGCATGTGCCCTTGATCGGAATTGAACCCAGGACCCCTCAGTCCTGCAGGCCGACACTATCCGCTGAGCCACACCAGCCAGGGCAGGAGCCTGTGCTCTTAACTGTTAAACATTTACCCCAGAGGTAAAAGTTTATAATCCAGAGGGACACGACATTGACCCTGCCCTCTAGGAGTCAGTTTAGTGAGGACAGTGGGACATATATTCTGATAATTGTGAGACCTTGATAAGGGTGATTGCAGAAGAATGCATTGGTACAAAGGCAGCAGATCTGAGGGAGATTAGCTGAGGAGAGGGGGCTGGGGAGACTTCTCAGGAGGGATATTTGAGTCTTGAAGGATTAGGAAGAATGTGATAGTTGAACAAGGTAAAAAAGGGCCTTCCAAGTAGAAGTTGTTTGCAGATAGTTTTGAAGATAGACACATATATCAGTAAAGATAATAGAAAGTGATAGGTATGAAGGGAGAGTGGAGGAAGGAAAACATTTTTTGAGTGCTTTGGGCTTTTAAGGGCTCTATATGAGTACATACATGTGACACTTAAACACGTACTTTTTTGATCATCGTAAATACCCTTACTTTCTTTGCCAGCAGCTGCCCTATTTCTTTATTCCCCTTTGCAAAAACTCCAGGAAAGAGTGGTTTCTAAGTGGTCATTTTCTATTCTCTGTTAAGTTCACCTGTCAAGGTCCCTCCCCACACCTTTCCTAAGTGCAATGGTGAGTTCTCCGTTCTCATCTTACTTATCTGTCAGTAGCATTGAACAAGTTGAACACTCCCTCTTCTTGAAGTCTTCACTTGGCCTCAGGACACTAGATGTGCTTTTGGTTTTCCTCCATCTCACTGGTTGTTTCTTCCTCATCTCATTGATCTGTGAACAGCTGGGGTACCCTAGGCCTCCGACCTAGTGAGTTCCTAGTTCAGACCTCTCTCCTCAGCAGCAGTTCTCATGTATGCAGCTGCCACTTGACATGCATGCTTGTTTGTCAGGCACTTCTGATGTAACATGTCTCAAACTCAACTCCTCCTCTTCCCCTCTAAGTCTTTTCCACTCACAGCCTTCTCCACGGGCAGCTTCGTCTTTCCAGCTGCTTGTGCCAAAAAGCTGGGAGTCAGACTTGACCTTTCACACCCCGCATCTGATTGTATCAGGAAAGCAGATTGTTTTCTGCCTTTGAAATGTAGCCAGGATTTTATCGCTTCTTATTCCCTCCACTGGATTATGGATGTTGCCTCCTAACTGTTCTAGCTTCTGACTTAGCCTCTTTTTAATTAATTAATTAATTTTTTATTTATTTATTTTTTTACTGTGGATACTATGTAATACAATAGTTAATGTTCATATGCTTTCAGCATAGTAACTCCAGTGCTTCTTTGAAAAATTGAAAGCAGTTCATGTCTTTGCTCTGTTCCCATAGCTCCTTATCTCAGTAGAGCAAAGCCAATAGCAGCCCTCATGTTCCGGCATGATCTACTGCGCCCTCTATATTCTGGCCTGTGGTTACATGCTGAACCCATCTACTACTCTCCCCGTGGCTCACTCTGTTCAACTACCTTGGCCTCCTTGCTGTTCTTCACATTCCAGGTGTGTTCCTGCCTCAGGGCTTTGGCTTGGCTGTTGCCTCTGCTTGGACTGCACTGTCGCTTGCACGACAAGTTTGACCTTCCACAAACCTTCTCAGGAGACATCTTCCCAATAAGGCCTGTCCTTACCACCCTATTTAAAGTTATAATCCCACCCCAGAACTCCCAGTCCTTCATATCCTGCTTGACATCTTTCTGTAGCATTTACAATTTGTAAACATTTTATATATTTAATGTTATTTCTGAAGTCTGTTGTTTTTTTTTTTAATCTCCTGCTAAAATATTAACTCCATAAAGCTAAGGATCTTTGCTTTGTTTACCTATGTATCTCAAGAGTCTAGAACAATTCTTGGCATGGTAGACAGTTAAATTGTGGCAGGAATGCTATGGAGGTCTTGGGTGTTCAAAGGGGGCTTTAGAGAGAGGGAGTAAGTTAGGTTCCCTATGATGAATAGAACTTGTAGTAGGAGGATATTTCAGAAGAGAAGGTGTAACTAAATGTGTAATGTGAAGGAAGACTGGTTTGGCCATGGTGGAGGCTTTTGTGAAGAAGTAGTTGTAGAGAAGGCTATAAAGGTAGTTTATGGCTAGGTTATGGAGGGCTTGCAGGACTTTTAGGGAGTCAGACTTCGCTTTTTGGCTGGTTTTTCCTTAAAGGAAAATTAATTTCTCTGCCATGTATAGGTTAGATTGGTTTGGGAAGCTGGTTATGACACCATGCCTGAATGGATGTGCCAAAGGGCTGTCTTTGGATGTGGAATTAGGAGTGGAGAGGAAGAGTAGGAGAGTTGTCACTTAAAACTAATTCCAGATGCAGGGGATGAAGAAAGGGGAAAGTTCAAGCTGATTTAGGAAGCCTCTAACCTGGCAATTGGGATTAGTGGGAAATTTTAATTAATTGGTGATTTGGATTTGGTGGCGATAGAAGAGATGACAGATAAACTGACAGGAAGATGACAGGAGATGGGACATGTGCTGATAAAATAAGGGATTTGGCGCTGTCTGTAGGTAGGTGGGCAGTTGCTGCTGTTGAGATGAAGCTAACCAGTATTGGTCATGACAAGGATCTTTATGATTTTAGGTAGTTGGATTGTGGACATACCTTGTCTAAGTCAAGGAAGATGTGACAGCACAGCCTGGGGTGAAGAGGGAGGGAATTCCTGAACATGTAGCCTCTGCTTTTTCAAATATGTTCCCTTTCCCTGCCAGGATTTATTCTACAACCACTGCAGACTGATTTTCTGTTTTCACTATGTTTGAAGATCACCTGTAACCTCTTTGTGCTGAATCCAACATGAATTAGCCTCTTTTCAGTCCTTATGTCATCTGACTTTTCTACTTGGCCTTTTAAAAAGGTGCATATATTTTTAAATTTATTTCAGAGAGGAAGGGAGAGGAAGAGAGAGATGAAAACATCAATGATGAGAGAGAATCATTGATTGGCTGCCTCCTGCACACCTCACATTGGGGATTGAGCCTGCAACCTGGGCATGTGCCCTGACCGGAAATCAAACCATGGCATCCTGGTTCATAGGTCAGTGCTCAACCACTGAGCCACACCGGCTGGGCTCTTGGCCTTTAACAACCACTGGTCTCCTTTCCTTTTCCTGAAACACTTTTTTTCCTTGGCTCCCTTGGCCTCCATGATATTACTCTCATGGTTCAGTATCCCTTGATTTTCTCTCTCATGGCCTCGGCTATGACCTGTGTACTAATGAGAACTCAGCCTTTCTCTCTAGCCTTGGAGATCCACCTGAGTGTCCTGTAGACATCTAATCAAACCTGTCTAACCAAATCCATCTCTTCCCTCAGGTTAGAGCCCGCTCCCCCACGTCCTAGTTCTGTTAATGACCTTACTCGCAAAACACTCAAAACACTGAGTCATCTTGAACTTCCCCTTCACCTTTAGTCCTCCCCTTGTAGACCTGTTGATGCAACTGCCAACTTATCTGTGCTCTGACCCTTTCCTTTCCCTCCGTTCCATCCGCTTTGGTCAGGCCGTCGTCGTCTCTTGCTTTCACTGTGCTGTTCTGTTAGCTTCCAGGTCTTCCTCCACTAGTCCATCTTCTGTATTCCTGCTCGAGCTACCTCGTGGAACTCAGGTGTGATCATGTTGTCAGAGACCACGTTTTTATCGTAGCACAGTAGTGGAAAGCACACAGGCCCTGGATTTTCACAATTTCACTTACTTTCAGTCTTCTCAGTAAGGGTAGAAATGATTTATTAAATGCTTAAAGTGATTTATTTGGAATATCTTTCAGACTTCCCAAATTATACCTTGCTCTCTAGCCACCACAAACCGCTTTTCATTCCCGAACACTGAGTACGCTTTCATACCTCCGGCTTTGCTCTGTTCTGTTCCCTCTGCTTGACTGTCCTGTTCTTCATTTTTGCAGTTGATGCCTCACCGAGCATTTCCAGGTAACCGTAAACATAACCTCTTTGAGGCTTTCCAGCCACTAGTTTAGGTCTGTTTTTTTGCTTTCATTATTTTGATTTATTTGTTTTTATTGTATAAGAATTACAAGACTCTATTTTTATAGTAAATGTCAAACAGTTCAGAAGTTTGAAGAGCAAAATGTGAAATTCTTCCATTCTTTCCCTCACTCCTTTCCCTTCACTCCCACTCCAAGCCTGGGAGTGGAATTGGTTCTCTCTCTTTAAGAGTCCATATCAGGTCCTGGCCAGTGTGCTAAGTGGTTAGAGCATTGGTCCACACAGGGAAGGATCGTGGGCTCGATTTCTGTCAAGGACACGAACCTGGGTTGCAGGGATCCCTAGCCCGAAGGCGGGGAGTGTGCAGGAGGCAACCAATTGATGTGTCTCTCTCACATTGATGTTTTTCTCTCTGTTTCTTTTTCTCCCCTCCTTCCTTCTCCCTCCTTTCCACTCTTTTTAAAAATCAATAGAAAAATTTCCTCAGGTGAGGATTAAAAAAAAAAAAAGTTCACATCAGCTCAGTTGGTTGGAGCATCGTCCTGATACACCAAGTTTCTCCAGTCAGGGCACATACAAAAAACAACCCATAAATGCATAAATAGCCGGGTGGATGTGGCTTAGTGGTTGAGCATCAACCTATGAACCAGAAGGTCATGGTTTGATTCCGGGTCAAGGCATATGTCTAGTACAGCCGTGGGCAAACTATGGCCCATGGGCCGGATCCGGCCCGTTTGAAATGAATAAAACTAAAAAAAAAAGACCATACCCTTTTATCTAATGATGTTTACTTTGAATTTATATTAGTTCACACAAACACTCCATCCATGCTTTTGTTCCGGCCCTCCGGTCCAGTTTAAGAACCCATTGTGGCCCTCGAGTCAAAAAGTTTGCCCACCCCTGCTCTAGTAGGAGGTGTGCAGGAGGCAGCCAATCAATAATTCTCTTTCATCATTGATGTTTTTATCTCTCCCTCTCCCTACTTCTCTGATCAATAAAAAGATTTAAAAATAAAAAAGTAGAACAACAAATCAATGTTCCATTTCCCTCCCTCTTTCCCTGCCTTGCTCCCTCCTATCCTCTCTCTAAAATCAATAATTAAAAAAAAAAGACAAAATAAAGGATTCCATAGCAGGATGTCTCATTCCCCTTTGCATTTCCAGTAAGCATTCAACAGATATTTAGGTAATTGAGTCAGGTGTGAAAATAAATCCAAGAGGGTCAAGGTGGGCCCTTGAGGTTAGTAAATTATAGTAGCAGTATTTGAAAAGTGTGGTCAGACTGAACTAGAGTAGCGATTCTCAACCTGTGCGTTGCGACCCCTTTGGCGGTGGAACGACCCTTTCACAGGGGTCGCCTAAGACCATCCTGCATATCAGATATTTACATTACAATTCATAACAGTAGCAACATTACAGTTATGAAGTAGCAACGAAAATAATCTTATGGTTGGGTCACAACATGAGGAACTGTATTTAAAGGGCCAGAAGGTTGAGAACCACTGGAAACACCCTGTTTTTCCAAAACCCATAGCAGCCAGCAAGCTCAGGTATTTTTCCCCTGGGCTGGTGGAGGTGGGGGCAGGTGAGCAAGGGGAGTTGTTAGAGCAAATGCTGTGTATGTCCATGGTATACTTGCTGGGTGGCTTCAAAAACTAATTGTTCCTGGGAGACATGCTGGGGAACAATTAGGAATGGGGGTTGGGGAGGTGAGGGAGTTGTGGGTACTGACTGAGAAAACCCACAAAGCAGAGAGAAGCGAGGGAGGTGAAGGCTATTGGAAAGGGAAGGAACCTGGGGTTTAGAGGGAGGAAAAAGGTCTGTGTTTCATTATTTCACTCTGTGCTGGCCATTGTTTGGGGGCCCTCATGTACTCCATACAGTACCTTATTTAATCCTCACCTGAGGATATGTTTTTATTGATTAGAGAGAGAGAGAGAGAGAGAGAGAGAGAGAGAGAGAGAGAGAGAGAGAGAGAAAGAGAAAGAAACAAACATCGATGTGAGAGAGAAACATCGACCGGGTATGCGCCCCACTGGGATCAAACCTGCAACCTAGGGATATGCCCTGACTTGGAATCGAACCCACAACCTTTAGCTGTATGGGACGATGCTCCAACCAACTGAGCCAAACATCCAGGGCACGTGTCTCATTTAATACCGTATGATTATCCTCCTGCAAGATAGGTGTTATCTGTTCCCATTTTACAGTTGAGAAAGGTGAGGACACTGAAACTCAGGGAGGGTGATGTTAGTTAGTAGCTTGTCCAGAATTATATTACAAGTTGATAGAGATGGGATTCAGACACAGAGTTTTAACTCCACAACCCATGTTTTCTTCTATTAATTACCAGGTTTCTTCTTAAGCTTGTGTACATTTACAGAGGCTTAGTCACTTGAAATGTACCTTACTTGAAATACTGTCAGGAAAAACACTACATACATCTAGTCATCTAACCTTAAAACTTGCAAAATTTGCTTCATAATTGAGTGGTCAAAGTTTGCTCATAACAAAAGAGAAAATAGGTATTTCTGCATATTCTCTAATGTGATAGAATAGAAAAAGTATGACTATTGTGGGCACAGTTGTAGCTGGACCACATGACAGGTTATCAACAGAAAGGACGTTTTTTCATTTCTTTTTTCTTCATTGTAAAGAACTAGTTGATTTTATTGATTTAAAATTTTCAATTCACCATGGGCAAATAGTTTGTGGAAGACGATAACAATGAATTGTTAGCAAAATAAAATGGAAAACATTCTTCAAAGTACAACCCCAGAGCTATTATTGGATCTTTTTTAAACATGATTCTTTACAGCCTTGGATTGGGCAATGGATTATTAAATTTATTGATTTTTTTTTTGAGAGAGAGAGAGGGGGAGAAAGAGAGAGAGACTGACTGACTTTGATTTGTTGCTCCACTTATTTATGCGTTCATTGGTTGATTCTTTATGAACCCTGACTGGGGATCAAACCCATAAAACCTGGTCCATCAGGGTGATGCTCCAACCATCTGAGCCACCCAGCTAGGGGTGAGTATTGGATTTGACAGACATAAAGTTGGATGTGTGGCAATGCCAAATTGATACAGAAGTTTCTAAATGCTATCAATTTCTGTACTTCCTTTGCCATGGACCAGGAATAGTGCGCAGACCATTTCTTGTGCAGCATTAGTTGATACTATCTTTAAAACATTTTTTAAACATTTTATTAAAAAAATTTATTATTATTATTTTTTAATTCTCGCCCGAGGATATTTTTTCATTGGTTTTTAGAGAGTGGAAGAGAGAGGGAAAGACAGAGAAATATTGATGTGAGAGGAACACATTGATTGCTTGCCTCCTGCACAAGCCCTGACCAGGGCTCTGGCTGGGGAGGAGCCTGCAACCAAGGAACATGCCCTTCACTGGAATCGAGCCTGGAACTCTTTGGTCCGCAGGCTGACACTATCCACTGAGCCAAACTGGCTAGGGCTAGTTGACACTATCGTAGTTCTGATTTCTTCTAAGGTGGTGGCTTCTGCTTTCTCCTCCCCCTAATTAAAGGGAATCCTGGGCTGCTTCGTCATCTCTACTAAGAATTCATTCCTCCAATAACCTGTTGAAGCAACTACCTTATGTAAGTCACAGTGCTAGAGATACAAGGCTAATTATGACATAGTACTTGCCTTAAAGGAAGTTACAGTCTAGAGGAGGAGCTCAAGGGAGATACACAAATAACTGCATGAGTCGATTTCATCTTTTTTCCTCATTCCTGGCCTTTTATCAGGTACTAGTCCACTATCCCTAACTGCTTGTTAGTTATTTTCTCTGAAAGACCCTACTCTCACCTCACTTTCAGATTCTAAAACCGAAAACCAGATGTTTGATTTCTTAATGCGTTTCAGTTCAGCCCATTAGACTTAGCATATGCAGTAGTTCATTTACATTAGAGCAGCCTGCCATTTTTTTATATGAGGTTATAATGAACAGGATCTCTGGTCTCAGACTCCCTGGAATGGTATAAAGGTATTTTATGAGTTAATGCAGCTGGAGGGGGTGGGGAGGGAGGATCATTGCTTTCTAAATTGACTAATAATCAGAACTGGGAAGATTTTTTTTTTTTTTTTAGAGTAACAGCTGGATAATTTTAATAAAAATGACTTGTGTTCATTAAAAAATCAAGCTATATCATTAGGTATAAAGAACGTGCCAAAAAAATCACCCCCAAACCTTCTACCTCAAACTGTGATATATCTTTGTATCTATCCATCCATCCCATCCATCCATTCATCCATGGATATGGGGAGTGGATACCTAATCTAAGTACTTTTATTAAAAGTGTGCTGATTTTTTTGGGTAATGTTAGTTTAAAAGAAAAGTCAGTTTACAGAAATATATAGACACAGGAAGTTGCAAAACAGGTACACAGAGTCCCATGTACCTTTCACCCAGATTCCCCTAATCATGACATCTTATACAGCTTTGTGCAATATCAAAACCAGGAAGTTGACATTGGAATATATCAATTATTAACTAAACTATACCTTCCTCAGTTTTCATCATTTTTAAAAAATGTTGTTTAATTTTTATTGATTTTAGAAAGGAAGGAGAGGGACAGGGAGATAGAAACATCGATGAGAGAGAGACATTAATCTGCTGCCTCCTGTATAGCTCCCACCATGCAACCTGGGCATGTGCCTTGACCGAGAATCAAACTGGTGATCTTTTGGTGCATGGATTGGTGCTCAACCACTGAACCACACCAGCTGGACAGTTTTTTAACCTATATTCATGTGTGTATATAGTTCTATGCAATTATTCCATGTGTCGATTCAAATAACTGCCACCACAATCAAGGCACAAAACTGTCCCATCACCACAAAAGAACTCCCTCTAGCCTAATTCTCTTTGTGTTTGTAGACTTCCTCCCTCCCAGCAGTCACTTTGAGAATGGTATATGCATGTTATCTGCCATATGTAACCTTAGATCGACTTTTTTTACTAAGTACAAAGCCCTTAAGGTCTATCCATCTCATTTGAATTTAATAGAATAAAAATAAGTGAAACTGAAAGAGAATTTGTCAAATTTCAAATCTTTGCTTTAATAATTATTAGCTCTTGATAAATCCCTATAGGTTAAGGGAAAAGATTATAAAAAAATTAAGAATATGGCATCCTATATAAAAAAGGCTAATATGCAAATTGTCCCCTCGACTGGGAGTTCGACCAGGGGGTGGGGCTGGCTGGCCAACTGCCTGCAGCCCCTCCCCCCAGCCGGCCCCGCCCCAATCAGCCCCCCCCTCCCCTGATTGGGGGTGGGGCCAGCCGGCCAACCTCCCATGCCCTCTCCCATCAGGGTGGGCCGGCTGGACCCCACTCGTGCACGAATTTGTGCACCAGGCCTCTAGTTTTAAATAAATAGTATACTATGTTTCAGTTCTAGGCAGTATTATTAGTATGTTTCATAGTTGGAAAAATAAGAAAATTTGTACTCATTCCATTTTCTCCTCTTCACTCTTGATTATTTTACTTTGTCAGTATCTTTAGAGCATTTATAGCCTGGTCTGTATCCCCAGTTTTTTCAGTATTTAGTCTTAGTTTTATATTTTAAAGGATTCAGTATTCTCCATTGTTTAGTTTTTAATCCTCACCCAAGGACATGCTTTTACTGATTTTAGAGAGGGATAAAGGGAGAGGGAGAAAGAGAGAGAGACATTTACTTGAGAATGAAACAGCCATCAGTTGTCCCTGGCATGTTCCCTGCCTGGGGCTCAAACCCACAACCTTGGTATGTGCCCTGACTGGGAATCAAACCTGTGACCTTTCAGTGTATGGAACAATGCTCCAACCACCTGAACCACCGGCCAGGGCTACACTGGTTCTTTTTTAAAAAATGTTTTTATTGATTTCAGAGAGACAGTGAGAGAGATAGAAACATCAATGATGAGAGCCATTGATCGGCTGTCTCCTGCATGCCCCACACTGGGGATCGAGCCCGCAACCCAGGCATGTGCCCTGACTGGGAATAGAACCATGACCTCCTGGATCATGGGTCGATGCTCAGCCATTGAGCACACCAGCCAGGCTGGAATATCTTTTAATATTTTATTGCCATATGTATTTTTTCCTATATTAGCTGGCCATTCCTGATCCCCCTGATCTTTGTACATTTTTCTGTTGGGTCAGCCAACATTTAAAAAAAAAGTAATTTGGCTGAATAATGTTACAATGCTGAAAGAGTGAGGTTTGGAATAGCTTGCACATTTGTTTAAATCTTATGCTGCTGATTTTAGTCAGAATAAGAATATTAATATTTCATGTGTACTAATATTGTGAACTTGAATAAAATGATTATCTTGGTGATAGAACTAAATAATCTGTTAGTTTTCTTTTCTTTCTTTTTTTGTTAATCCTCACCTGAGGATTTTTCCATTGATTTTTAGAGAGAGTGGAAGGGAAGAGGAGAGATGAGAGAAACATCGATGTGAGCATCGATTGGTTGCATCCTGCATGTGCCTTGAGATACTGCAACTGAAGTATGTGCCATTGACCAGAATCGAACCTGTGACCCTTCAGTCCTCAGGCCGACGCTCTATCCACTGAGCCAAACCAGCTAGGACTCTGATAATTTTCTAAATCATCATACATTTATTTACCTGTTGTTTGCTGTTCCTTGTAGTTAAAATGTATATTTCTCCGCATTTGGCTTTATGGCATAACATAGTGTAAGAATAGGTTTAACTGTAGGAAAGCAATTACATTGCCAGAAAGTTGCAGAGCTCACCTAGGTGAACTGAGTTTTCTGGTAATCATTGTTATTAGTTCTGTTACTTGGGTTTATGAACCAGAGTATGAATTTAAAATGTTAAGGATATATGAAGTAGCTTCATAGGAGAGTTTGGCAATCATGTGTAGGGTTTCTCTAATTTTCCAGTGAAATTCCCTTAGTGACAGAGAGCCTACACCCGGTTAAAGGAAGGCACCTATAAGTCAGAGCAGCTCTCTGTAAACCTGAAATTTCTTGAAAATACTGGGTTGTGCCTTAAACACTTGTTAAAAATCTATATATATTCTTTTTTTCCTCCTTCCCTTCCCTCTTCCATTCCTTCCATCTCCAGTCGTCACAAACCAGTTAAAGATCCAGGCACATATGTCACTTGAGAGGAACACCATGTGGCCTCATTTCACTGTGGAGGTGGCTGGTCCGTGTCCCCAGAGCTCTGTGGACAACCATATTTTACTGAGAGCTACTGAAAATCACATCCTGGTTTATCTGTAAAGGAGACTTCTAAGAATGAGAAGAAACTTGGAAGTCTTTTGAAAATATCTCAAACAATTGTAAAAAAACTCTTGAGAAAAAGAATCCCCCTTTACACCACAATAGTGAACAGTTGGAAAATGAAAGATTGGCATATTCTGTAGACCCTTGATATTGAATACTTGTGTTTTTGATTTTTTGTCAGTTACCTTCAAAGCCTTTAATATTCATTTGCTATTTTAAAAAGGTATGCCTTGCAGTCCCTTCAGGTGTCTGGAGCAAGTCACTTGGCTGGTTAGTGAATGGGCCCAGCTGACCTCCTAGCGTCATACAGCCTGGAGGTTCTTTAGTCTTCAAGGCTACAGCTTGGGAGTTATAAAAATCTTCATTACTCTATGGACGATAATTCCCCAAAGAAATTCAACTTAAGAACTGGTGATGAGCCTGGCCAGTGTGGCTCAGTGGTTGAGTGTTAATCTATGAACCAAGAGGTTACTGGTGCGATTTCCTGTCAGGGCACATGCCGGGTTGCAGGCTCAATCCCTTTTTGCAGGAGGCAGCCGATCAATGATTCTCTCTCATCATTGATGTTTCTGTTTCTCTCTCCCTCTCCCTTCCTCTCATAAATAAATAAAAATATATTTTAAAAAAGAGGTATGAGGAAGTTAAAGCTTTTAGTTAGCAAATAGAAGTTATGGATACATTAGAGAGTAGAATGTTAAAATTTGATGTCTTGGATCCACCTATTCTAGGTGTAGGAAAAGCAATTCCTAATGTTGGATGAGTGCTGGGCCATTGCAAACATTGCTCATTATTTAGAGCCAGTTGGAGATAGACTAACTCCTGGTGAGTCTATGCATCAGGGTGTGTGTAATTTGTAATTCTTTATTGGAAGGAAAGTCAGGCCTGGAAGGAAGCATTGTTAGTGAATTTTGGGGGCTTACTTGCAACATAGTTGCAAAATAATTGGGAATTCATCTGGTCAGTAGCTCTTGAATGCAAGCATGAGGCTATAGAAGTTTATAACTTCTGGAAGTTTATAACCCTTCATGAGGAGATATACATGTCTGCAAATGATTACAGTGCTGGGAGTGAAATACAGAAATAAAACCTTGTAGAGGTACAACTGTACTTTAAAAAAAAAAAAAAAAGCCCAGCCAAATTGGGAATGGGAGGACTGTATCAGGGAAGGCTTTCCGAAGGAGGTGACAACTGAGTTGGGTTTCAAAACAAAAATGGGAAGTCACTAAAAAAGAGGTTGAGGCCTGAGGTGAGGAAACAGAAGGGCCATTTGGGGCAGACGGAGCCATAGGCATACATGGCAAAGTGAAAAAGCTCAATGTGTTTAGGTTAGTTCATGAAGGTGAAAGCTTTGAAATGTTGAAGAGCAAGGCTTCTACTAGACAGCAGAGGTGATTTCTGTGAAGGCAACCACTCCAGGAAAGGCGTTTATTTAACTCATGGAGAAAGGAGCCCTGTGCTTTATTATGGCCCAGAAAATTATTTATCTACACTCTGCATGGATTTATTTAATTTAAATGTCTTATTTTGAGATCATTTTATAATTGCAGAAGTACCACAAAAATAGTACGGGGAGTTCCTGTATACTCTTCTCCCATTGGGATTTATTTAAAAAGAAACAAACATCACAACAACAACAAAATCACTGCAGTAGTCAAGCCTTCCAAGGTTGTCGCCAGTAGTTCAGTTTCCACACCTTCTTTGTTTTAGTACTATTTGGCAATTAAAGCAGGTACTGTACTGATGCCATCAGAAAGCCTTCTCTGCCATCTCTTGATTTTGCTTAGTTGTTATTTTCATAATGTAAAACATATTTTGGGCCTTGGCTGGTGTGGCTCGGTTGGGTGTCATTCCGTGCACTGAAAGGTTGCCAGTTCGATTCTCTGTCAGGGCACATGTCCAGGTTGCAGGCTTGATCCCCGGTAGGGGGTGTGCAAGAGGTGGCTTATGTATTACTCTGACATGGATGTTTCTCTCTCTTTCTCCCTCTTCCTTCCTCTCTCCCTAAAAGTCAATCAAAAAATCTTTAAAAAAAAAAAGTATTTTGGATTCTGGAGTAATTGTTAAGTATAAAGAGACAAGAATGAACCACCATCTGATTGAAGCTTTAATAACATTTTGGTTTATTTCCTGCTAGTCTTTAAAAATAATTTTTTTAATATAATGTTTTTATTGATTTCAGAGAGGAAAGGAGAAGGGTAAAGAGAGAAACATCAATGGTGAGAGAGAATCATTGATTGGCTGCCTCCTGCACACCTCCTACCACAGGGATTGAGCCTGAAACCTGGGAATATGCTCTGACTGGGAATTGAACCATGACTTCCTGGTTCATGGGTTGACACTCAACCACTGAGCCACACCAGCTGGACCCTTCTAGTCTTTATTTACTTTTTAAGTATGGTTGATAACACACTGTAAATGCAGTTTTTTCTTCTTCCTTTCCCACTTAACATTATAGTATAAACTAGGGGCCCGGTGCACGAAATTCGTGCACTGGGGGGGGGGGCGGGGGGAGTGTCCTTCAGCCCAGCCTGCCCCCTCTCACATACTGGGAGCCCTCAGGCGTTGACCCCCATCACCCTCCGATCGCCTGATCGGCCCCTTGCCCAGGCCTGACGCCTCCGCCAGAGGTGTCAGGCTTGGACAGGGGACCCCCATCTCCCCCCCATCACTGGTTCTGCCCCCAACCCAGGCCTGAGGCCTCCGGCCCAGGAATCATGCCTGGGCAGGGGACCCCCATCTCCCTCTGATCGCTTGCTCCACTCCCCACCCAAGCCTGACGCCTCTGACCCAGGCTTCAGGCCTGGGCAAGGGGACCATCATATCCCCCCAATCCCCGGCTCCGCCCCCCACCCAGGCCTGATGCCTCGGCCAGAGGAGTTGACCCTCATCACCCTCCGATCACCAATCACCGGATCGGCCCCTTGACCAGGCCTGAGGCCTCCGGCAGAGGTGTCAGGCCTGGGCAGGGGACCCCCAGCTCCCCGCGGTTGCAGGCTCCGCCCCTGCCCAGGCCTAACGCCTCTGGCCTAGGCGTCCGGCCCAGGCAGCGGGGACCTGCAGTGGCAGCGGGGGGCGCCGCGATCGTGGGCTTCGCTTTAGGCCCAGGCAAGGGACCCCTAGCTCCTGGGACTGCCAGCTTCGACCGTGCCCAGCTCCCATCGCTGGCACCACCCCTACTTCCTGCTATCACTGGCCAGGGCGGAAAAGGCGCCTGATTCTCCGATCATGGCTGGGGGCTTGGCACTGCCCCCCAGCTCTTACCTCCCCCCTGGGTTTCAGATCACTGTCAGTGGCAGGGGGCTTCTTCCTGCTTTCCCTTTCACCTCCCTGCATTGTGCCTACATATGCAAATTAGCCGCCATCTTGTTGGCAGTTAACTGCCAATCTTAGTTGGCAGTTAATTTGCATATAGCCCTGATTAGCCAATGAAAAAGGTATCGCCGTACGCCAATTACCATTTTTCTCTTTTATTAGTGTAGATGGTTTTTCCAAATAATTAAACACTTCATAAATATTTACAGTGGCTATATAATATAGCATTACATGGATTCTTGGGCATAGATTATTCTATTTTTTTTTTTTTTTTGCCATTGTAAATAATATATGATTGATGTTTTTGCAAAAAGCTTTTTCTGTAGTTCAGAAAATTGTCTTAGGCTAGATTCCCAGAAGGACCCAAGGGTATGAAGATTTTTAAAAAATAAACCTTTTATATTAAAATAGTTTTAGATTTAGTATGAACACTTTTAAGGTACGTCATCAGAATTTTCCAGAAAGGTTATGCTAGTTTATTCTTCCCACCAACTGGAGATAAATACACTCATCAGCATTGGGTGGTCTTAAGAAAAACATCGCAACTTAATAGGTTAAAAATGGCTTTTCATTGTTCTCATCTTTTTAAAAATTTTTTTTGTAGGAAAAGTTACCAAGGTAGATTTTATTTTTATCTGTTAATAGTAGACAGACACTGTATGCTTTATTACTATTTTAGTATTCTTTATACTTTTTAATGTATTAGAAGTGGTGCCTTAACATATTTTTGCATAGTCTTAAGTTGGTTATTTTTAAATTTGTAGTATGTAGTACAATACATATAGCATAAAATTTACCATTTTGAAATGTACAGTTCAGTGACATTACAGTACATTCACCATGTTGTATCATCATTGCCACTCTAGTTCTAGAGCTTCTTCATCACGCCAAAGGAAATTGTATCTATTGACTCCATTCCTCCTTCCCCTAGTCCTGGGAGCCATGAATCTGCTGCTTCTGTCTCTGTGGATATGCTTATTCTGGAATCATATGAATGGAATCATAGATGGCCTCTCAAGATCTTTTAAAGCAGGAAGAAAAGATGAATTAAAGTTTGAATTGAATCTATGTATTATAGTTTGAAAATTAACAATCCAGCTATGGCAACACTCTTGACTTGAACACATTTACTTGGTTAAGATGCCCATTCCTAGTTTATGATTGTTGGTGCACAGAGGGCTACGGGCCTTGGAGTAGGAAGGAACCTAAAATAGGGACCAAGACAGGAAGTGCCTGGTGGTGCTTGGAGAGAGGAAGCCAGTGCAGTGACAGCACATTCCAAGGCTGGGGCTATACAGGGAATTCCTGGAAGTTAACCTCTATAGCAGTGTGATTCGGAGAACTTTCAGGTAAAATGCTTCTCTGTGTAATAAAAAAATAGCAACACTGCCCACCCAACCAGCATGGCTCAGTGGTTGAGCATTGACCTATGAACCAGGAGGTCATGGTTAGAGTCTGTCAGGGCACATTCCTGAGTTGGGCTCAATCCCCAGTGTGGGGTGGGTAGGAGGCAGCTGATCATTGATTGATTCTCTTATCATTGATGTTTCTATCTCTCCTCCCTTCTGTGAAATCAATAAAAATATATTTAAAAAAATAGCAGCACCAACAAATAGCCTGAAAACTAATAAATAAGTTTGTGAAAGTATCCAATTCATGAGGCCTCAGGAAAAGTCTGAAATTTTGCTTAAGAGTAAGAATGGTATTGGGGACAACAAGAAAGGGCCCAGGGGCGTCTGTTTCTTAGTGTTTGACATCTTCACTGGAATTCTGAGTGGTGGGAAATTGTGCTTCTAAGTACAGTACGTGGTTTTCATTTTTCAGGTAGAGTTTTTTTCCAAAACGGAAGGGAGGTCTTCCCATTAGTTAGATTAGGCACCCACTGAGATGGAATGCTTGATATAGATAGAGGATTTTATTTATTAAACCAAATGTAGCCTCCACGGTAAATTCACAGGTGGGCAGGTCAGTGTCGTACTTTGATTAGTCTGAATCATTTTCCCAGAGCCCGATCCTCTTGGGGGTGAGTTGGGTGCACATGAACCAGAAAGCCAAGATCAGAGCTTCCTTGGGGATTCCTTAGTCCCCACGTAGGCAGTGGCCTAACTGACTTTATTTCAGCAGTTTTTATGATTCAGCAGTTAAAGACAGAAGATTTTTGTAGCAAGTATTCAGTAAGGAGTGTACTTCAGTGTTCAGTGATTTCAGTCTATTCCTAGGTATGTGAAGAATAATATGACCTCATGTTTTAAGAGCAGGGTTTTGGGGCCAGTGTTTGAATCCTGCCTGTGCCACTTACCTAGGTATGTGACCAGTGACAAATTACTTAATCATTCTGGACCTTGGTTTCCTCATCTGTGCAGTGCGATTGTTATGAGGGTTAAAGGACTTAGTCATGTCAAATACTTAGGACAGTGCCTGGTGTTATAAGGGCTAAGTAAATATTAGGTTAAGTTATCACCATTGAATAACTCATAGAAATGTATACTTGAAACCTATATGATCCTATTAACCAATATCACTCCAATAAATTTAATAAAAGTAAAAACCAGATTAAAAAAAGGGAGAAATAGTTGAAATAATTTCTGCAGCATTTATTTTTTTAATTTTAATTTTTTTATTTACTGATTTTAGAGAGGAAGGGAGAAAGAAAGAAAGGGTTAGAAACATCAATGATGAGTGAGACTCATTGATGGGCTTTCTCCTGCATGTCCCCGTCAGGATTGAGCCCGCAACCCAGGCATGTGCCCTGATGGGGAATCGAATCATGACCTCCTGGCTCATAGGTCAACACTCAAATGCTGAACCACACCGGCCTGCAGTACAGTAAACATTTATGAAGTTCCTACTGTGCGCTAGACCCCGGGACTGTATAGATGAATAGGAAGTAGTCTCTGCCTGTGCACTCCTAGGCTACTAGGTAAACTGGCACATTAGCTGGTAATTCCTTTTTATCTTTTTAAAAACAAATAGTGTACAAAATTTAAATGATATAAGAAAGTGTACAGAGTATTAGCCTCTTTCTTTTCCTCTGTCCCCAGAAACCTATTCTCTTCCCTAGGGGCAGCTAGCATTACCAGTTTAGTAAAACTGTGTGTTTACATAGTATGTATATTACTTACTGTTTCTCCATATTATACACACTGCTACACTGTTTTTGTGCCTTTTTAAAACATTTAATTTATATTGGATATAGTTTCATGTATAGAGCTTCCCTACTGTTTTTTATTTTTTTATTTTTAATCCTCACCTGAGGATATGTTCATTGATTTGAGAGAGAGAAAGAGAGAGAGAGAGAGAGGAGAGATATGAGAGAAACATCTATCAGTTGCCTCCTGCATGCACCTTGACCAGGGATTGAACCTGAAACCTAGGCATGTGCTCTGACTAAGAATCGAACCTGCAATCTTTCCGGAGTACGGAATGATACTCCACCCAGCCAGGGCTTTCCTACTGTATTCACAGTTTCATTGCAATCTATGTATGGATGTACCTTCTTTAACCAATCTTGCTTTGATGGAAATTTAGGTGGTTTCCAATCTTTTGTTTTACAGTGTTGATATGAAGGTCCTTTTTACATGTAAACCTTTGGAGGAAAAAGTTGCTAAAAGTGCACTTGCTGGGTGAAGTTGTCTGTGCATTTAAATGTTTGATAGTTGTTGCTAAGTCATCTTCCATTGAGGTGGCTCTAGCTCATACACTTGCCAGCACTGAATGCGAGTGAAAAGTAAATTCAGGTCACTTAGGCAGTGCAATGTTAGGAAGCCCAGGAAGAGTGACTGGCCCTGCTAGGGGGGTAACAGGAGGCTTCACAGATGTAGTGACATTTTCAGAGTGACATTTCAATGCACAGGTAGAAGTTTTCCAGATAGAGAAGAGCATTCTAGATAGAGGAAGTGACGTGTGAAGTCAAGGAAAGGTTAAGTGGAGGGAAAGTTAGAAGTTGGGTCTGGCTGACACATAGGATGAGGAGACTAGATGAGGGAGTGTGGGCACAGGGAAGTTCAGGGGGCAGGATAGGGCCAGGAGATGTAGTTATTGGGTTAAACAGTGGTCAGGTGGCAAAGACCCTGGGTGATGATGAGGTGGTTGAAAGATACTTGAGAGAATTTACAAATCAGTTTTTCAGCAACCATTTATTACCTGAAGACAAGTTTCTATTTCTAGACTTGTAGGACGTGAATGATAAAAGTGCCTGGAGGGCTTCAGTGCAGAGGTGTTTTATCAGGGGCTTCTGTGCTCTGTAGGCCCGTAGGGTTTCTTTTTCCCCCATAGGGTTTCTTGGTGCAGTTTCATGTGCTGGATTTGGGAGTGTATAGGCTTTGAATCCCACTCCCCCACCCCCACTAAGTGAACAGAGCCTCTGATTGAGTCTGTTTCATATATTGGGGTTCTATGTGATATTTCTTTCTGAAAACAAACAAACAAGCAATGTTCACAGCTAGGATCATGGATCTAATACCAAACCTGCGTTGACCCATACATAAGAAGCCTGGAGGATGTGTGGTGCCATTCTTGTATTCTTTGTTTGCAGTCCCATTCTTCTACCTGTGCATTTTGCAGTTTGTTACAGAGAGGTGATCTGTATAAAAATGAGAGTGAAAATGGTTGGTATTCTGGGGATTTTTTAAGCATTTAGTTGGGACTTTTGTTTATTTGGTTTCTTTCTTTTTTAAAATCTTTATTGTTGAAAGTATTACATAGGTCCCATTTTCCCCCCATTGACCCTTTCTAGCCCGAGTTTCTTCCCTCTTTCGTTTTGTTTTTGTTTTGTTAAAGCTTATTGACTCACCAGTGAAATACAGTAAGATTGTTTTGCTCACTATGGTCAAGGGTGCCAAGGGATTTACATATATTTTGTCTACTTCTCGAAACTATCTGGTGATGGGGAGGGAGTATTGTTGTACGTCCATTTTCCAAGTGAAAAACTTAACCTCTTGAGGCTCAGAGAGGTTAAGTAATTTGCTCAAGATCATGAAAATCCTAAGTAGTGAAGTAAAAAATCAGATACAGATCTGGGGCTGACACTAGAGCCCACACCCTTCACAACAACACTGGACAAACAATTAATGTTAAGGCATTCCTAGGATAGGGAGATGCCAGCCATCTGTACAGTGGAAGGGCACAGGCGGAATGCTATGGAATTTCTCGTCCTTGGCTGTGCGCTGTTGCCCATCCCGAAGGAGCAGCGCTGATTTCAGAGTGAGTCCAAACAGCGCTGGGTTGCTCTCCCACTCCTTTCCCTTGTGTTCTAGCAGTGTCAGCTGAGAACTGTGCTCCCCTTCCAAGCCTGTTGTGGGGATTGGAAGCCACTGGAAAACTCCATGTAGAGTCCCCCCTTCAGTATGCAGGGCTGTGAGCAAGGCCACGGTTCCTGGTAGGGTTGGGAAATTAAGAGCTAAGTACCTATTTATTTGTTTTTAAATGTTTTTATTGCTTTTTTTAGAGTGAGAGGGAGAGAGATAGAAACATCAATGATGAAAGAGAATCATTGGTTGGCTGCCTCCTGCACTCCCCCCTTACTGGGGATGGAGCCCACAACCTGGGCATGTGCCCTGACTGGGGATTGAACCAGTGATCTCTTGGTTCATTGGTCGGAGCAACACCGGCCGGGCCGTACCTATTTCTTTTCTCCTGTGCACCTTCCCCCATAAACAAACAAACTGCTGCCTTTCTGCTTTTCTAACCCAGTGAATCTCCAGTGAGGTAGTGGAGGGAATCATGTATAGTTTCAATAATACAATATAGTTTTCTGTGTTGTAGAAGTCATAACTTTTTAAACATAATCATACTTTTGCCCTGACCGGTTTGGCTCAGTGGATAGAGCGTCGGCCTGCGGACTCAAGGGTTCCAGGTTCGATTCCGGTCAGGGGCATGTACCTTGGTTGCGGGCACATAAACGACGATGTGAGAGCAGCTGCTAGGGCAGTGGTTCTCAGCCGTGGCTGCACATTAGAATCACCTAGGAATCTTTTTAAAATCCTGATTTCTGGGCCTCATCCTCCAGAAATTCTGTTTCTTTGTTATGGGGTGGGGCCACAACATTAGTAACAAAGAAACAGAATTTCCAGAGGATGAGGCCCAGAAATCAGGATTTTAAGAAGATTCCCAGGTGATTCTAATGTGCAGCCAAGGCTGAGAACCACTGCCCTAGCAGCTGCTCTCACATCGTCGTTTGTGTTGTGTGGGATATGTATGCTCCCTTTGGCAGTTGGTAATGATACTTTGAGAGCCTTTGAGTAATGTGACTGATCATGAAGGTGGTGCTGGGTGTATTGAGAGGGACAAGTTAGTGACAACTTATGGACTTTGCTTTTATAAAAGCAAATCCAAGCATGGAGTTTGGGAAAGAGAAACTTGTAGTGTGGAAAGTCTGACTATATTAGTCAACATTTACATAGTGCTTTATAATCAGTCGAAGTATTCACACCTGATTGCATATAATACCAAGGATGCTCTATGACAGCGATTCTCAACCTGTGGGTCGCGACCCCTTTGGCGGTCAAACAACCCTTTCACAGGGGTCGCCTAAGACCATCCTGCATATCAGATATTTACATTACGATTCATAACAGTAGCAACATTACAGTTATGAAGTAGCAAAGAAAATAATTTTATGGTTGGGTCACAACATGAGGAACTGTATTTAAAGGGCCAGAAAGTTGAGAACCTCTGCTCTGTGACCTTGCAGAATTCGCCCAGAGTTACAGGCTGTTCACCAGGACTGGCTCTAACTTGTTATTTTCTCTGCCTGCCTTGCTGTGACCAAGTGCTTCTCAGTGGCAGCACTGATTCTCATGAAGCCTGTCAGTCCTCTCATTGCTTGTGCAGATGAAATAGGTACTGCCCGGCCGGTATGGCTCAGTGGTTGAGTGTTGACCCATGAACCAAGAGGTCACTGGTTCAGTCCCTAATCAGGGCACATGCCCGGGTTGTGGGCTTGATACCCAGTAGGGAGGCATGCAGGAGGCAGCCAACCAATGATTCTCTTTCATCATGTACCCTTGTACCCTTTCTGTGTACCCTCGTTCTTGCCTTAGTGCACATTCAGGGAGTTATTATCTGTATGTACCCCAGGTGGGAGCAGTATTGGAGCACATTTTTCTGAGCTTTGTCTCCCCCCTCTCATTTTTTTTTGTCCCACAGGAGCGATTTGTCTCTTGTTTTATTTATGATGGGTATACTGGGGAGAGCCTGACACCATTGGCCCATATCTGCCAGGTGTGAGGTTGCTGCATCAGAACACTGTCTAGCTTTGTGCTTGTACCCTGCCACCTGCTTACCCTCAGGAGAAGCTTGTCTTCCTCTGTGTCCTGCCTTCCTGTTGTAGCTAGGGCGGAGCGGGTAAGGTCATTTCAGGGTGGGACGGAGGAGGCTTGATTGCAAAGCTTTGCCAGTCATGAAGAGGGCATTAGGTTTTTTTGTTGTTAATCCTCACCCAAGGGTAGGGGAGAGGCAGAGAGAGAAACATTGATGTGAGAGAGACACATCAATTGGATCAAGCCTGCAACTGAGGTACATGCCCTTGACCAGAATCGAACCTGGGACCCTTCAGTCCGCAGGCCGACGCTCTATCCACTAAGCCAAACTGGCTAGGGTGAGGACATTAGACTTTGATCTGCACATGGGTTCTGGAGACTATATGGCAGCTGGATAGAACCTGGAAGGGAGAAATGAAGTGATTATGCTCCCCTTAATCCCAGCAGTCTATAATATACTCTGGAGATTCTTTTTTTCTTTTTTAATATATTTTTATTGATTTCAAAGAGGAAGGGAGAGGGAGAAAGAGATAGAAACATCAATGGTGAGAGATAATCATTGATCGGCTGCTTCTTGCACATCCCCCACTGGGGATTGAGCCCACAACCCAGGCATGTGCCCTTGACCGGAATTGACCCTGAGACCCTTCAGTTCGCAGATCGATGCTCTATCCACTGAGCTAGTCTGGAGATTCATGCCAAAATCAAATAAATTATTTTAACTGTTATTTAAAATGCAAATTCTGTCCAGGAATAATTTAGAATGAAGGGGATATGGCTTTTATAAGAGACTTGCTCTTAAACAGTTGCAGTTGGTAGCAGCAGCTGAAATGAAATGATTTACATGTGAGCTGTAGTGTTGTGATTTTAGATTTCCAGCATGCGTTTACAGTGGTCCATCAGTTTTACACTCATTGATGACCTGATTTCATCCAGTGCAAGGTAATGCCAGCTCAGTCTTTGTCCTTATGGCTCTGGGAGCAGAACTCCTCTGTACTGCTCTCGGAGGCAGAGGAGCTGTCGCAGGGAAGCTGGTCCACTTTGGGCAAGATACTCTCTGAGCTTCATTTTCCTCAGCTGTAAATGAGTTTGGACTTGCTGTTCTCTGGGGTTTATTTATTTCTCTTGAAAGATTTTGTGATTCTGTTTTAGCAATTCTTGGTTGCATGCCTTAATGTGCTCAATAAGTATCTTTTGAGTCTAATTGACGAGGCATACAGATATTAATGCTTTATCCTCCTGGGATATGTACCTGGGAAATAGCAGATTGGATTGTGAAGAGAGAGAGACTATTCTTACTTATATTACTCACTTATTTTAGACAGTTTCTTGCAGAAGAACTATTTTCTCATTTGCTTTTTTTTTTTGACTGTACAATGAAAGCCGTCTGACTGGAATATAAATAAGTATATAAGTTATATGTAGTTTAGCTCCTAGTGGGATATGGTTGTTGCCCAACCAGCAGATGCAAGTTTTTTAATGTCCAGACTATTTAATATCATTTTCCCAAAACAATGTGTGATGTTAAACCTGGTGTCTGAGAAATAATCTCCTAAACCTGGTGTCTGAGAAATAAAGTAATCTCCTTTCTGTTCTACCCTTTCCTCACGTTCTCTTTTCTGTTTGTCCAGCTAGTTTAGAACAGTGAGGAGCAAGGTGAAGGGTACCAATCCAACAGATGACATTTTAAAACACTTTTTATTTGGAAATAATTTCAAATTGATGGAAAGATTGCAAGGAATGAGTACAAAGAACACTTTTATACCCTTTACCCATACTCACCTATTGCTAACAGTTTCCATTTGCTTTATTTGCACTTTCTCTATGTATATACAATTGACCCTTAAACAACGCAGGGGGTTAGGGATGCTAACCCCCGTGCAATTGAAAATCTGCATTTAACTTTTGACTCCCCAAAATTCAGTCCCTTGGTATAAGTAGGTTATTGATTCTAGGACTCCTTCCTAGATACCAAAATCTGCTGATCCTCAAGTCCTGTATGTAAAATACTGTAGAACAATGCATACAGTTAGCTCTCCGCAGCCTTGGACTGCCAACTGTTTTTTTTAAAAATATATTTTATTGATTATTTTACAGAGAGGAAGGGAGAGGGATAAAGAGTTAGAAACATCGATGAGAGAGAAACATTGATCAGCTGCCTCCTGCACACCCCCTACTGGGGATATGCCCGCAACCAAGGTACATGCCCTTGACCGGAACTGAACCTGGGACCTTTCAGTGCGCAGGCTGATGTTCTATCCACTGAGCCAAACCGGTTAGGACTGGAGTGCCAACTGTTTTGATCTGTGGTTGGTTGAAGTTGAAGGTGCAAAACCTGGGAATATGGAGGGTTGACTGTGTATTTATTGAAAAAAAAAATCTGTGTATAGGTGGACCTGCATAAATCAAATCTCCATTGTTTAGGAGTCAATTGTATATGCACACACATGCATACATACACTGTTTTTTTTCTGATCTACTTGAAATTAAATTGCCTATGTCATAGGCTAATATTCCTATACTAGTGACCCGGTGCACACAATTCGTGCACATTAAAAGTGAATTAATTAGAGGAAATATTTTAATATTGCTGTTTGCCTTTTCTCTATATTAGAAGTGTCAGAGATGAAAGAAAATTAGTAAAATGTATATGAAAATCTTATTCCTGTCAGAGTCTGGGGCGCATCACAAGAACCAGAGTCAAGTTCCCACCCACCCACGTGCACCTTGAAATCGTGTGAGACCCAGACCTGGCCGGCCCCACCTCCATTGGGCTAGATCCAGACCCAGCTGGCCCCACCCCTGTAAACCCTGCCGGGGTGGGGGGTACTTCCTGAGGTCCCCTCACCTGGGCCAGGGCAGGGGCCATGCCTTGAGGTCCTCTGTGAAGCCCCATGGGTGGGGGGGGCGTGGCCTGAGGTCCCCTGTCAAGCTCCGCATGGCGGGGAGCATGGCCTCAGGTGCCCTGGCCTGGTTCTGGGGCGGGGGGGGGGGGGCGCAGCCTCAGGTCCCCTGCCCCATCCCAGTGCCACACAGCCTCAGGTCCCTGCTGATTGCTCGTTAATGGGCGCAGCCTTCTTGTGTTACGGGATCTCCGCCTCTGCTGTGGGTGCAGCCATCTTGTTATGGCATGACGGTCAATTTGCATAATCCCGTTTTAATTGATAGGATAGTGTATTTTCTAATAGGATATTGTATTACATAACCACAGTTCAGTCATCAGCTTCAACTAATTGAACGATTCAGATTCAGTGCTTTTATCTGATCTACAATCTGTAGTCTGATTTTGTCAGTTGGCCCAGTTATGTTTTTTATAGCATTTTTTCCTCCTTCAGTACAGGATCTAGTCGAGAATCAGATATAACATTTACTTGTTATGACTCCTTAATCTTTTGATTGTTTTTTCTTAAATCTCTCTCTCTTTTTTTTAAAATATATTTTATTGATTTTTTACAGAGAGGAAGAGAGAGAGATAGAGAGTTAGAAACATCGATGAGAGAGAAACATCTATCAGCTGCCTCTTGCACATCCTCCACTGGGGAAGTGCCCACAACCCAGGTACATGCCCTTGACCGGAATCGAACCCGGGACCTTTCTTCAGTCCGCAGGCCGACGCTCTATCCACTGAGCCAAACCGGTTTCGGCTGACTTTATTTTTTAAATTGTGAAATCAGTACACCTGTCCATTGGAAGCTAAATGGTGTCTCTTGTTTTTAATGTATTGTCCAGTGGTACATGGACAGGTTTTCCCAGCATAAAACATAGTGTCCTCTGTGTATAAGATGTTTTCTCTAATTGGTCCCCATGGACAGAATATGCTGCCTCCACCTCATCCCTATGATAGTAGGACCAGTGGACTTTCTGTCCAGATGCCTGGCAGTCATCTTGCTTCTAACTCATGGTCCTCAGAATAAACAGACCCCTTTGTTCATGGAAGAGACAGAAAATCTGGTGGGACACTGTGCAAACTTAAGAAATACTGGGGGGAACATTTTACCATTGGTCAACTTTATGGTAGTTTTAGACTAAAGCATAAAAGTGCCTTTTAATGACTAGAATTATGGTTAGATGTGGCCAGAATGTATGTTTTAATCAACTATTAAGTATCTGCATGATGATATTGTACAAAGTTATATCTATAGTTACTCCCCTTTTTTTGTTAATCCTTACCCGAGGATATTTTTCCATTGATTTTTAGAGAATAGAAAGGAGAGGGAGAGAGAGAGAAACTTCGATGTGAGAGAGACACATTGATTGGTTGCCTCCCGCATGTGCCCTGACCAGGGCCGGGGATCTAACCAGCAACCAAGGTATGTGCCCATGACTGGAATTGACCCCGGGACCTTTCAGTCCATAGGCCATTGCTCTACCAATTGAGCCAAATTGGCTAGGGCTCACTCCCAAAGGGCAAACACTGTTCAGATTTAAGCTATAGGCAAGACAGTGATGAGCCCTTCTGAGGCAAATGCATAACTCCAATAGTTAGTTCCAGATGCATGTTCATAAGTTGTGGTAAATGTACCTGCCCTGGCCTTGCTTTCCTGGAACATAGTATGGCTCTCTGTTTCTTTCTTTCAGTAGGAGACAATTTCCCCCCAGGAACTGTGTACATAATTGTTAGAGTTAATTACCTCGATGTACAGTTGATCCTTGAACAGCATAGTTTTGAAATGCATAAGTTCACTTCTATGTGGATTTTTTTCCATAGCTATATTGGAATATTTTTTGAAGATTTGCAATAATTGAAAAACAGATGAACTGTGTAACTTGTCATTATTTAAATTAAGAAAAAGGTATGTCATGAATGCATAAAATACAGGTGTTTTCTCATGATTTTCTTAATATTGTCTTTTGTCTAGCTTATTTTATTGTAAGAATACAATATATAATACATTTAACATAAAAATGTGTTAATCGACTTTGTTCTTGGTAAGACTTCTGGTTAACAGTAGGGTATTAGTAGTTACGTTTTTGGGGAGTTAGAAGTTATGTGTAGATTTTTGATGGTATTGGGGGTCAGTGCCCCTAATTACCACATTGTTCAAGGGTCAGCTGTGTATCTGTACTCAGTCTCCTCTCTGTTTAACCTTGCCTCTACCTCTCTGTCACAACAGACTGAGGGAAATCTTGAAGTCTGTTGGCTTGTCACTAGCTGTGCACTTTTTAAAAAAATTGATTTTAGAGGGAGAGGGGGGAGAGAGAGAGAGAGAAACATTGATGTGAGAGAAAAACATTGATCGATTGTCTCCCATATGCACCCTGATTGAACTTACAACCTGGGTATGTGCCCTGATTAGAATCAAACCCTCAACCCTTTGGGTTGGCCCAACCAACTGAACCACACCGGCCAGGGCAAGCTGTGCACTTTTGAGTAAGTCATTCAATGTCCCAGGGTTTCAGTGACCACACTTCTGAGTGCTAGACTTTGAAGATTCAACTGGTTTCACCAGTTTGCTTTTAGAGAAATAAAGTGAGGTGTCTACTTCATCATGATGTGTTTAGTTATTTCTTTTTTTGTTTGTTTTTTAAGGACAGTGTCTGCAGTTTGAGACACAAGAGCAGTTTGTTTTTTAAGGACAGTATCTACAATTTGAGACACAAGAGCAGTGACAGAAAAAATGGGAAGACTTGTGTGTTTTTTTATACTTACCCGAAGATATTTTTCCATTGATTTTTAGAGAGTGTGGAAGAGAGAGGGAAAGACAGAAATATCGATGTGAGAGAAACACATCGGTTGGTTGCTTCTTGCATGAGTCCCGACCAGGGCCCAGGCCAGGGAGGAGTCTGCAACCGAAGTATGTGCCCTTGACCAGAATTGAACCTGGGACCTTTGGTCCGCAGGCTGACACTCTGTCCACTGAGCCAAATCAGCTAGGGCAAGAAGATTATCGTTCTTCTCACTGGGGCTACCTTGTACTTTCCTTCTTCCTAGTGTTTTGAGCCTGCTTCAGAAGGGGATGGATAGATGTCACATTGATTCCCATTGTGTGGTATTTTAAGCTTAGTATTTCATATCATACTTCATATGCAGGCCTAACGGCCAAAGAGGTTTCTTTCCTCGTCAGTTTTCTTTGCAGTGGTGAAGAGTAAGGAAGAATGAGAGTGTTCTTTTGTTTAGATATCCATGGTAATCCTGTTAGCTTCTATAGACAGTTTATATGAAATTGAATTTCTTTGCTAATGGCATCTGTTGTAACACATGAGGTATGTTCTCCATACTTTTTAACCGTGGTCAGCATCTAGTATAGAATCACTTTTCTAAGAAACCTTTATATAGTAGCAAATAGAGTCATAAAATTGTTCTAGATATGCCACAATATTACAGTGGGACTCTGGGATGCTAGGTTGGTATCAAGGAGCCCATGAAACTGAATACAGGAGGCCCATATGATACACCTCCTTGTAGGATATACAAAATGTGGCTCATGGAAAGGTGGCAAAAAGCTTAACTTTCTTTAAAAAAAAAAGTCATCCCCCCCCCCCCCCAATACCAATTTTGTAAAAGGTTATGCTTTAAAAGGTGGCACAAAGCTTAATTAAAGTTTCTTTTAAAAAAAAAGTCATTTTTTTCTCCTCAAATACCAATTTTGTAAAAGGGTGTTTTAGAACCGATTTGGCAAAAACATTACAGATTCAATCAGAAAACTGTCATCTAGATACCTTATTTTAAGGGACAAAACACCGCATTTTCCAACTGTAGTCTTGTTGTTTTTTAAGGATAAATTATTAGTAGTCTCCTGTTTTTCAAATCATGTTCATTGAATGCTTCTGAGCAAAGGTCATTACAATCAGAATTCCTAAAGGGGAAATTTAAACAGTCATATGTATCTTGAATTTAGTGGATTACTAGTATTTCTGAGAAATTAAGAATGATACTAATGGTCTACTTGTTTGTTTTTTTAACTCGTGAATTTGGTCTAAAGTATTTGAGCACCAGTCTCTTACCTGATGGTATAAATACAAACGTAAAGGCAGTTCTTTCCAGACAGTTTATGTTCTAATATCTATGAGGTATTAACAGTTGCAGATAAGACTTTCAGCTCCTACTTTATTTCTTGTATTATGTTGACTATGTGCTTTATATCAATTATTTCATTTAATTCTCAGAACAGTCACATAATTATCCCCCTTGTGCACAAGAGGAAAAAGAGTGATAGATTAAATAACTAGGCCATGGGTGAGGTACTTTCTGATTGGAACCCAAGGAACTGGACACCAGAGCCTGTGCTGTTTAATTGTGCCATTCAGAAACGAGCAGAGAACAGTGCCACGGGCAAAGCTGGTTACAGGACAGAAAGAGATGAAAACAGAGAAGGGATCCTTAGTAAGAAATTGCATCAAGGTTGAACTATGCATTGCACACCCAGGAACAATGCAGAATGGGGATTTGCTGTGAGACTGTGAATGGTCAGACTGAGTGATGGCTTCCTGGGGTGAGTAATGGTGAATCAGGCATTCTTTCCTTTTTTTTCTTCCTAGTAAACTTCTCTGCATTTTTCAAAATCCAAAGTATACTATCACTTCTGTTGAAGCTTTCCCATTTCCCTCAGAGTTGGTTCTCATTGGGCTCCTGAGGCAGTTTATGTGTATGTCACCACTGTAGTATGTACACCATCATATTCTGCTTTTTATTCATAGACCCTACCCTTCTCCCCCGAGGCCACCTCAGTTCTTTGAAGTCAAGGACAGTCTTACTCATCTTTGTATCTCAGGGGCTAAATGCAGTATCAGTTACTTAGTGCATATTGAACTTATTTGTTGAATGAATAGAATAGCTGAGTTTCTCAGTCACCCAGATTTAAAGGCTCTTCAAAGCTAGAAATAGAGTAATTGTGGCAGAAAGTCTATATTTATGAGAGTTTATCTGGTGGTGAAGTACAGATTGGATTGGAATTGGGAAAGCTGACATCTCAAGGTGACCAGGTAAAAGAAATAGTAATCTAGGCAGGAGGTGGTTAGGGCCTGGTAGTGGTGAGGGAAAGATAAAAGTCTAAGAAATAAATAGTGTCAAGCAAGCATCAGACCTGATGGCGTTCATTGTTGGCATAGAGGATTTGGGAAGAGTCAAAGAAGGTTTCACATTATGTGACACTCCTCTTCTTTTAAGTTTTTCTTATAATTTATTAGATGGTTATGGGTCTTGGTTGACTTAGTAGTTAGTTCTATAATAAATGAGTCGGTAATAGAGGTCTCTGAATTGCTGAGCCATGAGCAATGCAGTAAAAGGAGCAGATAAAATTAAGGCAGGCACAGTTGAAACCTCTGGAACAGAAAAGTTTGGTTTATTTTAGATATATGCATGGCTCTCCAAGAGTATATTCTGAGCCAAGTTTAACTCATCATCCTGGCCAAATTATTGAGTGAAGCCAAGTTAACTTTTGGGAAAGCATAGGCTTATGGGATTGTAATACTTTGTGCTGCCACCCTGACATCTCTGCAGACAAATAGGTGGTGGTTCCTAGGAATCCAGGAGTCCCATGCTCAGACTTTACCTACAGGCCCCCAAATTTATTTTAATAGTTGTGTTAATAGAGGAAAAACACAGTTTTTAAGTTCAGAGTCTGAAAATACCAGCCAGAATGTTAAAAATAGGTATAACATTAAGTTTTAAAAAATTGTGTATGTGTACTTACAGAAAAGTGCACAAATCATACTGTAAAGCAGGGGTCCTCAAACTTTTTAAACAGGGGGCCAGTTCACTGTCCCTCAGACCGTTGCAGGGCCGGACTATAGTTTAAAAAAAAAACTATGAACAAATTCCTATGCACACTGCACATATCTTATTTTGAAGTAAAAAAACAAAACGGGAACAAATACAATATTTGTATTTGCATGTGGCCCGTGGGCTGTAGTTTGAGGACCCCTGGTGTAAAGCAAATATCCTTGTGTAAGTAGCACTCAGATGAAGAAAATACAGTATCATTAGCATCCCAGAATCCCTCCTTCCCAAAGGTAACCACTGTTCTGATTATACCACCATAGATTTGTTTTGCTTATTTTTGAAAATTAACAAATGAATAATGAAGAATGTTTTGTCTTCTTTTCATTGAACAGTGTGTTTGTGAAATTCATCCATGTTATCGCATATAGCAGTATTCATTCATTCTTGTTGTCTTATAGTATTCTGGTGAATAAGCCATAATTTATATATCCACTAGAGGCCCGGTGCAAAAATTCATACACGGCGAAGGGGGGGTGTCCCTCAGCCCCGCCTGCACCCTCTCCAATCTGGGACCCCTCTCACAATCCAGGATTGCTGGCTCCCAACCGCTCGCCTGCCTGCCTGCCTGATTGCCCCTAACCACTCCCCTGCCAGCTTGATAGACGCCTAACTGCTTCCCTCTTGGCTTGATTGCCTCTAACTACCCTCCCCTGCTGGCCTGGTCACCCCTAACTGTCCTCCCCTGCAGGCCTGGTTTCCCCCAATGCCCTCCCTTTCAGGCCTGGTCCCTCCCAACTGCCCTCCCCTGCTGGCCTTATCGCCCACAACTGCCCTTCCCTGCAGGCCATCTTATGGCCATCTTGTGTGTTGGAGTGATGGTCAATTTGCATATTACTCTTTTATTAGATAGGATTCCACTTGTGATGGACATTTAGATTCTTTTGACTTCTTTTTAATTTTTTTATTTTTTCTTAGAAAGAGAGTGGAAGAGACAGAGAAACATCGATGTGAGAGAGACACATCGATTGGTTGCCTCCCGCACATGGCCCTGGGCTAGGGATCGAGCCTGCAGGGGAAGTATGTGACCTTGACCAGAATCGAACCCAGGACCCTTTAATCCAAGGGCCGCCACTTTATCCACTGAGCCAAATCAGCTAGGGCTCTTTTGACTTCTTTGGATATCCTGAGTAACGGTGCCTGCTGTGAACATTTGTGCACTTTCCCCCCTTTTTTGGCGGGTGGTGGTGGTGGTGGTGATATACAAATTTCTGTTGGATGTGTTATCAAGGAATAGAATTGCAGTTAAAGAGCATGTATGTGCTCAGCTGCAAAATGGTTTTCCAACGTGGGTAAATGAGTGTTTTCTCCTGCCAGGAGCAGTATATGCACATTATAGTTGCTCACCATCCTTACTAACACTTGTGACTGTCTTGAATTTTAGCCTTTTGTGGATGAGTAGCACTGTCTTGTTGTTTTCAATTTGAATTTCCCTGATGACTAGTGAGGTTTAGCACTTACGTTATGTATAGGCCTTTTGAATACCCTTTTATAACTATTTGCCTGTCAAAAATATTGAGTTATTTGTCTTTTCCTTATTGATTTGAAGTCTTCACTTGATCTCTTTCATAGATTCTGTGACTTTAAGTGAAACACTGTATAAAGAAACCTGTTTTACCACAGGCTAGTTGATATAAACTAGAGTGAAGTTACTAATCCATCTTGGCAATGTTTTAACAAAACCATGTTGAACAAAGAATGTTATTCCAGGATGTGCTGCACACTGATGGGAGTTCTCTGTTGTCTGTATTGAAAAGATCTTCTCCCATTTGGTGGAACTATTTGTTGTGCCATCTGATGAACATTTTTAAAAAAATATATTTTTATTTCAGAGAGGAAGGGAGAGGGAGAGAGAGGTAGAAAAAAACACCCATCAGTGGTGAGAGAATCGATTGGCTGCCTCCTGCACGCCCCCTACTGGGGGTTGAGCCCGCAATCTGGGCCATGCCCTAACCGGGAATGGAACCATGACATCCTGGTTCCTAGGTTGACGCTCAGTCACTGAGCGATGAACGTTTAGATTTATCAGTCTTTTCCTTTGTGTTTAGTGCTTTTATATGTCCTGTTCAGATTTGGTTATAGAGTTTTCCTACCCCAGGGTCATGAAGATGTTCTATGTTCTCTTTCAGAAACTTTGTTGTTTTACCTCTCAAATTTTCTGTCTATAATCCAAGTGGAATTTTTTTGCATGAATGTCTGACTTGTTTTGAGGCTAATCTTATCTGACCTTAGTTCTTCAAGTTCTGGGAAGCAGTCGGGTGTATGGAGTCCTCAGTACTCTTCGTGAGCTTGTCAGGGCAGTGTTTGAGTAGCCCTGGGAATTGAAGCCTCTTCTTCTTCCCATGGCATGGCACTTGTTCTTTGTTTTGTGATCTTTATCCCGTTATTACTTGAAAGTGTAGTCTGGGGAATAGGACCACATCTTTAATTGCTATTAATTCCTTAACCACGTGCAGTGTGAATTCTGGCTTCACCACCTGCTTGAACAGCCTTCTTGCCAAATGGGGAGAATTTTCTACTATCCTTCAACCAGTTGTGTGTCTTGAACATGTTTTTTGTTTTTACATCTCTATTTTGATTGTTGACCTTGGCAACGTCTCAGCCTCCTTTCCTTACGAAGTTTCATTTTGAAATCCAGTTGGAAAAGCCCTGCAGCCCGAGGGCATGAACCTCCAGTTTCAAAGTAGTTCTGACCACTTCTGTTGTTGTGTTTCGGTCTATGTTCATTTGTTATCTAAAACCAAATAAAAATGATAGCAGCCATAGCTAGGAATTAGACCATTCCTTAGGTTCTCAACCTTCCTAATGCTGCGACCCTTTAATATAGTTCCTCATGTTGTGACCCAACCATAAAATTATTTTCGTTGTTACTTCATCACTGTAATGTTGCTACTGTTATGAATCATAATGTAAATATCTGATATGCAGGATGTATTTTCATTGTTCGTGACCCACAGGTTGAGAACCGCTGCTAGAGCTTTCATAGATCATTTCATTTGATCCTCATAAGACCTACTGGGGTAGGTTATTAGTATTGCAGTTATAGACCATGATTGAAATGCAAATAGCACATTATTTGTTTTAGTTGAGAAACACCAGATTTGGTTACAGTTTCCTTTTCCATGATCCATCATTTGGTGGGAGCATCCATCCTGTGACCCTTGTGGATACTTTTGTCTTTCTGCTTTCTGCTGGAATGCTAGCTCTTTTGGGTTGGAGCAGGGAGGGTAGGCTGGATGGGAGTAGAGAGAGAGTTGGCTTCTTTGGGAAGATTGTGAGGAACTTGCCCCAACAGCCTTTTAATGCAGGACCAGTAGTTGTCAAGTGCACAAACTTGTGCCTTAAGAACCAGTATGAAATAAACCTTGGAGGTGGGGTTACCTGAATGTGACGAGCGCAGGTCTTCCCCAGGATCTACTCTAAAACGATCACTGTGAGAAGAAGTTGTGGAGCAGGTGCCATTGGAAGATGTGTCCTTAGTTTTCAGGACTCCATTTGGCTCCAGAAGAGCTATTTAACTGAATACTGACTTCAGGTCAACAAGTATCTCGAGTTATATTTATTTTTATTTTTTGTCAGTAAGTTACTTTGACATGTGAGATTTTCCTTGATTCTTTTAAATATTCCCATAAACTTTTTTAAAAATAGCTAATTCCTTTTTTCAAATGAAATGGTGCACCAAATCAATTTATGAAACAGACCAAACATTTTTTTTAATATGTAAACTCATTTTGGAAAGTTGAATTTTTTTTTTTTAAATATATTTTATTGATTTTTTTACAGAGAGGAAGGGAGAGAGATAGAGAGTTAGAAACATCGATGAGAGAGAAACATTGATCAGCTGCCTCCTGCACATCTCCTACTGGGGATATGCCCGCAACCCAGGTACATGCCCTTGACCGGAATCGAACCCGGGACCCTTCAGTCCGCAGGCCGAAGCTCTATTCACTGAGCCAAACCGGTTTCGGCGAAAGTTGAATTTATAACATTTACTTTGAAAGTCAGTTGTCATTACATAGCCATCAATGAGGCTGGTTTGATCACCACAAAAACCTGAAATGGGACCTAACTGATTTGGCTCAGTGGATAAAGCCTTGGCCTGCGGACTGAAGGGTTCCGGGTTCAATTTTTGTCAAGGGCATGTACCTTGGTTGCAGGCTCGATTCCCAGTAGGGGGCGTGCAGGAGGAAGCTGATTGATGTTTCTCATCAATGTTTCTATCTCTCTATCCCTCTCCCTTCCTCTCTCTAAAATCAATAAAAATATATATAAAAAAACAACCCAGGCGGTTGGGGGTCAAGGGGGGGATAAGGACACATATGTAATACCTTAATCAATAAAGAAAAAAAACACACCCAAGACATGAAATGGGTTAAAAAGATTGCAGTCTTTAGTCTTGCGTTCTAGTTATTTCTACATTTGAGAAAATTGTGAAGCTTTTCAGTTTAACTTGCAATCTAAGGATATTTTATAAAATTCAGATGAGAAAATTCTTGTCATCACTTAGCATGTCAAAGTTCAGGTGTCATTGCACAGCCATCAGATCATGACCGCAGCAGGAGAGGGACAGCATGCCTGACACTGCTTGAACGTGGCTCTCGTGTACTGTGTTGTGTGCTCACATGTGCCAGTTGATGTAGATGGGCTGGTGCAAGCCTGATTTAGCTTCGGTAATTAGTACTCATTGTAAGTACTCATTGTAAGATGTGCTGGTTTATCCAGGGAGATGGCCCAAGTTCTCCAGTCTCCTGAAAAGTCAGTTACCAAGTGGAGGCCTCTAGTAATATTACAGTTTGATACATAACACATTTGAATATTGACTTCTTTTAAAGCGTAGTTTTTCTAAGTCAGCTTTTACTCTCTGGGCCAGGAGTCCTCAAACTTTTTAAAACAGGGGGCCAGTTCACTGTCCCTCAGACCGTTGGAGGGCTGGACTATAGTTTAAAAAATAAAACTATGAACAAATTCCTATGCACACTGCACATATCTTATTTTGAAGTAAAAAAACAAAACGGGAACAAATACAATATTTGTATTTGCATGTGGCCCGCGGGCTGTAGTTTGAGGACCCCTGCAATGGAGAGGATGTGGGAAATGAAGTAGGGGGAAGGTGGGTGGGAAGATGGGAATTAAGAGAGAATTAAGCAACCAGAACTGCTGTTGGCTCTTGATTATCTCTGGGAAGATTAATGCCAGTGAGGATTCAGAAGTGGTGTGGGAATGCTCACTTTTTGCAGATGGGCTGTGTGAAGAAGTGTTGACTCAAATTCTGCTGCTGCAACTGGTGCGAGAGAAGAGGAAGTGGGTTTGAAAGAGGGGGTGGGCGAACTTTGGAGTCTTGAGCCCTCTCCTCCCATTCTCCACCCAAGCCGCTTTGCTGAGAGTCTGGCTCTCTCTGTGGGTCTGTGATTGGAGGTGCTCTCTAATTTTGAGTTCCTGCTCAGCTTGGCTCTTACTGCACCTTAATCTCTGTTGGCTGCTCATGTGAGATTGAGAGTTGACAGGATGTGTGACTCTTGAATTGAAGCACCTGCAAAACCCCAAGAATTCATGTAGCAGTTTAACTACAATTTCTCTGAATCCAGGTTATGCAGACATGGAGCGTAGTCTATAGGGAACCCTAACCTTCTCCCTGAATGTCTTAACACTGCCTATTCAGTCAGGGCCGTGGGCTGTTAATTTGCTTTCAATGTGTTTCCAGAATTAAATTTTGAATGATTTGCTTTTTTTATTAGCATAAATAATTGAAAACCAATTGCACTGTAGCATGAATTTATGGAGTATACTAAAACCTTTGGTTTCAAGCCAGTTGGAAAGTTCCCTTGTTTTTCTGGCTTATACCATATATTTGAAGAATGTTGAACCAAGATGTTTTCAAGAAGTAAATTGCTATTGCTGTTGAATGTGACCTGGAAGAAACTGAGGCACAGTAGAACTAAAGTTACTGTTTATTGATTTTATTTTTTCGAATTCTTTTGTTAGGCATCTGAAGAAACCTCCCTCAGGGCATTGGAAAGTCTGATGACAGAGTTTTTTCATGACTGTACAACCAATGAGAGAAAACGTGAGATAGGTAAGTGAAGTGTTGAGTTGTAGTCATTTGTAATGGAAAAGCCCCAGTGGGGAGGGAGAGTTGGTAGCCTTGGCTTGTGAAGCCTGAATGTTACTCCTTAAGTCAGTGATGGCGAACCTTTTGAGCTCGGCGTGTCAGCATTTTGAAAAACCCTAACTTAACTCTGGTGCTGTGTCACATATAGAAATTTTTTGATATTTGCAACCATAGTAAAACAAAGATTTATATTTTTGATATTTATTTTATATATTTAAATGCCATTTAACAGAAAAATCAACCAAAAAAATGAGTTCGTGTGTCACCTCTGACACGCATGTCACAGGTTCGCCATCACTGCCTTAAGTTCTTGTTCTTTTGGCTCTGGTTCTGCTGGTTGGTGGCCAGTGAGGTCTGCAAATCTAGCTGCAAGGGCTATGTACTAGTATAGTTCATGGAGCCCCCCGGTAATCCACAGTGATGGATTTTTCTTTCTTTTGATAAAGTCTGGGAAAACCCTCCTCCTGCTTTGTCCTTGATTTTAGCAGTGTTGAACTTTATAAGAAGCCTGTATGTATTAATTTAAAAAAAATTCAAAGAAATGTTAAAGCGAACAAATTTTTGGTGTGTAGATGTCTAATCTAAACCTCATCTAGTGCCCAGAGATCCTTAAACTGGTCTTACCTCTGGGGGCTTCTTGCTTCTTTTTCCTTATCTCCATTTCCTTATTTCTGTTATCCCACCCTTTCTGCAAGTTTTTATGAATGAAGACTTCAGACAACAGAGAGGTGTAGGTATTTACCTCAGTTTTTTAGGGAACCTCAGTGCCTTTTAGAACCTTTTTGATTTTATATTCATTGACATGAACAATATTCTTTAAAGTGTACTTTAAACTAGAAGTGTATACAGATATCAGATCTCTGTCTCAGGGACATGTTGCTCTATGGTCAAAGTATAATCCTTTTTCCTCCCAGGCCTCAGTTAAACCCTGAACTTGAAAATGAAAAATTTTTCTCTATTCAAACTTAAAGGGTTTTTCCCTTGGATGTTTGTACTGACCTTACATTCATTGCTTTTACCTCCGTGGAGGTCTTTATGTGGAATTCTGTGGCGGCCCATTTCTCTGTCCCATTAGGCTTCTCTGACACGTTGACAAGTTAAGTGTTATGGCTGATTATGGTTGAGTTCCGCCTTTTGTCCAAAGCTTGATTGGAGTTTGGATTTCGAGGTCGCCAGTACGGCTTTGACTAGAGCCCATTTCCCTTTGCATCCTTTGAGCATCACGTCAGCTCCTGGTAGATGCTAACTTTTTATCTCTTAATTTTAAACTTGGTGTTCTCTTTTGGGCTTGCCCTTTCTTTTCTGAGGATTAGAGAACCAGAGCATTTCTAAACAAGGAGTACTGACAGAAGCTGAGCCCAGCAGCTGAGAAGGCATTTGGCTTGAAGGATTCACTTTGCTTGCTTCCCTAGATCCTCTCGTATTACGCAGTTAGCCCGACCCTCCTCCTGCCCCCAGAGTGATCCCTGTTACTTTTATGCTATTAAAGTACTTTATAGTGAAAACATCACTGGTGATTTTTACCAAAGAAGGTAAAGGATCTTTCCCTTATACAGTCTACTATAGTTCAATACTAATTTCTCTGAAATCTGTTTTTCATTTCACTCATACTTGAATTGCTTTTGGTTTTTCTATTGATTTTTGGTTTGCAAAGCAAATATTGCTCACCTTCAGCATTCATGAATGAAAAGTAGAACCTTTGGAACATGTTTGTATTCTAATCTTAATTAAATAACCAGATGCTATCAATGTCTAATTTAAATGAAAGGTGAGAGGAATCGGGGGTTTGGTTCTATAGAGCGGGTGTGTCTTAGTTCAGCTTCATTCCAATGTGGGCTGGAACCACTTGTTTCCTTTTTGATATCTTAGAATGAACTAAAGGTGCACCTAGCTGGGTGGGAGAAAGGCGCTGCCCACTCCCTACCAAAGGTGTGTTATTAGTGCTCTAGAGAGAGAGCTGTCAGTAGGGAACCTTGAGAGACAAACCTGAAGCATCATAGAGGAGCAGCAATTCTCTAGGGATCAGACTCAGTGATTTAGTGGCAAGTTCTAGAACAGAACCCTGAGTTCCTCATTTCCAGCCAGAGCTCATTCTCTTCAGTTTGACTTGACCTCTGGGATTCATAGGAATTTTTATTTGATTATAAGAACAGGTCATCAGCTTCCTTTTATGGAATTTGTAATGAGCCTGCCTTCGTGCATGTAGCCTAAGTCCTAGGGTCTAGCAGAGCAGTGACTTTAGGATTAGAACGGGCTGCTGTGCTTCCTGCTTTTCCAAGGGTTTCGTAGAATCTCTCAGGGTTGTTGCCTTTTCCTGTTACATTTCATGACCAGTACAGCAGGTTAAGGTGACTGAGGGCAGCATGTGCAGAAACATGGTGATAGACTTGTAATGCTTGCTGTCTGTGGTCCTGGATGATGCTACCGCAGCCCGAGGAGGAGGAAACCATTTCTAACTGATTTGATGTGGACAGGGCTGTTCTTGGCATCTCCCATGATTGCTACTCTTTTTTACTTTTTTGGCTGGTAGTTAAAAATAAAACTAAACCAAATGAAGAGAATTAGCCATCTTGCATTCACTTGCATTTTTGTCTATTCTTTGTTTATAATTTTTTCCTACTTCTCTAGCCAGCATTTTGTGTGTGTGTGTGTGAACAGTGTGAGTGAGTGGTGGGGAGATATATACAAGGTATCTCCAAAACAGCTGATAGCTCCATTTTGAAAATGAAATGTATGTTAGTAAACACTGCCCTTATAATTATTCAGAGACACCATAGATATATCTCCTGCCCCAGAGGAAAGATGTTAGCAATTAGCCATCATTTATAAGGTGAAATGATACTCTTATAACTGTCTATCCACACATTAGGTTAAGTAAGAACTTGAACAATTAAAGTTTCTCTGCTGAAAAAAGTGCCTATTGCAAGCTTACTGACTTTAAAATGCCTGAATACACTGGCAGTGCTCATGGTCATCTCAGAGTTGGAAAAATATGATCTGTCCTTTCTGTGTTGAAAAATAAGCTGGATTTTGTAGTTGGTTTTGACAACATTAGCATATGTAGAGGGTGGCACATTTTTAAAAAATAAGACAGCCCAGCCTTGTATTAATTTTATATATTTTCATAGCCTTCTTTTGTTGCTATTTAACTTTTCCAGAGGAGCTTCTTAATAACTTTGCCCAGCAAGTAGGAGCCTGGAGATTCTGCCTGTACTTTCTCTCCAGCACTAGGAATGACTATGTAATGATGTACAGTTTGACGGTTTTTGAGGTAAGTTGTCAGATAATTCTATACTGTTTTGAAAAGCATTTGTAGTCACATTGCCATGTCATTGGCACGAGACTTTAGCTTTGATGTGCAGATGGCTGGGAAACAGTGGTAACTTCACTCAGGGGCTTCTCCACTTGCTGCCATTATCAAGGTGTCTGGTGTGCTGGGGGCATGGTTCTGTCTTTGACACCAGAAAGGTAAGATGGGGTCGGGTAGGTAGGTCCTTTGTGGTAGTATATAACTTTCCTTCCATGTTATCATTTTAAAAAAATTTTTTTTTATTGTTTTCAGAAAGGAAGGGAGAGGGAGAGAGAGATACAAACATCAATGATGAGAGAGAATCACTGATTGGCTACCTCCTGCACGACCCCCTACTGGGGATCATGCCCGTAATCTGGGCATGTGAATTGAACCCAAGATCCTTCAGTCCACAGGCCAACACTCTATCCACTGAGCTAAATCAGCTAGGTCACCACGTTATCATTTAGAAAAAGATAATTAAAGTTTGGGAGGAGGGATGATACCCAGAATATTCTCGTCCTAAGCACAAAAATTTTCATTTAATCAACTCGCTTCCCATTTTTGTCTTTCTATATACACTTAAAAAAAAAACAATTATAATAATCGTATTGCTCATGCCACTTTATATTTATGGTCCCTCCCTTGTCTTTATATAATATTTCTGTAAGTGGTTATACCATTGTTCACCAAGCCATTCTTCTGTTTTTGAACATAAGTTGTTTCTGTCATTATTTTGTGGTAGCCGTTAGAGACAGCCATGTAATAGATAGTTTTTACACATACAGCTTTTTTATTTCCATTAAATTATTTAGCAGATCTTTCCAGGAATGGAATTGTTGTTTTATAGGATTTGAATATTTTTATCACTCTTATTGCAACATTGCATTGCTCCAAACTTTTGTTTACAATCAGGATTGCTTGTTTGAGGTGATACAGCTAACCATTGGATGAAAATCAGTTATTTTTCTGTATAGATGGCTAACTTCAGGATGTATATTTGTTTTTCAGAATCTGATCAATAAAATGTGGCTTGGCGTCCCCTCTCAGGATAAGATGGAAATCCGTAGCTGCCTACCCAAGCTCCTTCTGGCTCACCACAAAACCTTCCCTTACTTTGTCCGCAACAAGCTCTGCAAAGTTATTGTTGATATTGGCCGTCAGGATTGGCCCATGTTCTATCATGACTTTTTTACTAACATTTTACAGGTAAGGACGTATCTGAGGAAACTTTATCTTGTATATACTTTGTTTGTAGAAATGATTATTTCCTTTCTTAAAGAGGAGTTTTAAGATTAGCATTTTGGAGCTACAGTAGTGATAAATTCACTTAATTTTGTATTGTTGAGAGGTGCAGTGGAGAAGGGTGTGGGAAACCCAATTGCTTTGTTAACCTCTTGTGAAATTTTGTTCAGCAAATATTTAAAAGCCTGTGAGGTACTGTGCCAGGTATTGGAGTGCAAGGATGAGGCCTTCAGAGCCATAATTTGATAGGGAGATAGCTGTGCTAACAGTAATTATCCAACAATATGGCAATTACTGAAGTGGAAGTATGTGCAGCGTGCAGTGGCGGCATCGCATTTAGATTCAAGGTGCTGAAGTACCTTGTTGCTGGTGGTGAGATGAGAGGTAGTGTTCAGCGTAAGAGGATAGATTGATGGGCAGGGGCCAGCCCAGGACGGGCCTGGCTCAATGACGAGTTTGGAGAAGGGAGAAAATGGCACATTTTTATGTTGGAGTGATAACTTTAGCAATCGTGTGGAGTGTGGATTCAGAGGGGCTGCAGTGAAGGTGGCCAGTAAGGCTGCTGTTTGCCAAGTCTGAGTGAGACAAGGAGAATCTGAGCCAAGCAGAGAGGCCTGCCTGGATAGAGGCGAGGCACTTAGGAGACAGAGTGAAAAAGCTTTGGTCAGTGGGTGGTGAGGGTCAGGGAAGGGAGGAATCTAGGATGTTTTCCAGATTTCAGGCTTAAGTAGTAAATTTTCCAGGCCAGGGATGAAGAACAAAGGAATGAATTTTGGTAGATGGTAAATTTAGTTTGGGAGAATAGACACTTAAAATTTGTTTGTTCCTTCAGTATATATCTTGTGAGACATTAGGAAATGTGGATCTGGGGTTCAGGAAAGAGGTCTTACTACATACATGTCAGGATTGGAAGTCATCAGGGAATGACTAGAGGGGACCTAAGCCAAGAGGGAGCTGATGTTCATCTGAATCATGTGATACAGCTGGAAACATTTAATTAATATTTGTTTATTTATTTTAAATAGATTTTTATTGATTTCAGAGAGGAAGGGAGAGGAATAGAGAGATAAAAACGTTAATGATGAGAGAGAATCATTGATAGGCTGACTCTTGCACGTCCCCTACTAGGGATCGAGCCTGTAACCTGGATATGTACTCTTTTTAAAAAAGTATATTTTATTGATTTTTTACAGAGAGGAAGGGAGAGGGATAGAGAGTTAGAAACATCGATGAGAGAGAAACATCGATCAGCTGCCTCCTGCACACCTCCTACTGGGGATGTGCCCACAACCAAGGTACATGCCCTTGACCGGAATCGAACCTGGGACCTTTCAGTCCGCAGGCCGACGCTCTGTCCACTGAGCCAACTGGTTAGGGCTGGGCATGTACTCTTACTGGAATTGAACCCAGGACCCTTCAGTCTGCAGACCGATGCTGTATTCACTGAGCCAAACTAGCTAGGACTTTTTAAATTCTTTATGATGTTCAACTGAATCATGTGATACTGCTGGAAACATTTTACTTCTTTATTTTTTTTTTTATTTTGAAAAACTTTATTGTTGAGAGTATTACAGATGTTTCCCTTTGCCTCCTTCAACCTGATTCCCTCCCTGCCCCAGGCCTTCAACTCCCTTTTGTCTGTGTCCATAGGTAATGCATATATGCATATAAGTTTTTGGTTAATCTCTTCCTGTCCCCTCCTCCCCCCTTCCCTCTGAGATTCGTTCATGCCTCTGGTTCTATTTTTTTCATCATTTTAGTATTTTGGACTAAGTGAGCTTTAAAATCTTTTCAAGTTTTATTCTCTGCTGCTTATTTATCCATGAGAACCAGTCAGTGGCATGAAAACCATGTCAAGAATGATTGGTGCTCAATTGCTGACATTTCTAATAATGATAATAAAGTGCACCTTTTCTTCAGGTATTGGTAAACAAGACCAAATTGGTTCTGGAATCAACTTCATCATGACATGATTCTTTGATTAAGCCATCTGAAAGGCTTTTTGGACTCAGTTCCATCATGGTCTGCTTGCAGTCTGGGTTGCATAGTTTTTAAATTAAAAAAAAAAATCTTTTAAAACTCTGACAGTTGGCTGAAACATCTATGCAATTTATGCCACCATCATTTTTATTTTTCAGTTGACATACAATATTATATTAATTTCAGGTGTACACCCAGTGATTAGGGAGGAGTTGATTCAGGGCCCCAGAGGATACTTGCAGTTCTGTGCATTGGTTGTACCCTTTCTAGGCAACTGAGAAAGAAGTAGTTAGTCAAAACTTACTGACAACCTCCCTGAACCTCTCCCCTATCCCTGCCATGCACTAGCATACATACTACACCTTTCTAGTCTATTCTTCAGGTTCCTGAAATCTGTGGAGCTGGATCTGTGGCCACTGTGCTGGGCCAGATAATTTAGGAGCAAGCAGCATAGGAAAAGAATTGCCTTTTCTCCCCGATTGTTCTTTCAAGTAACGAATAACTTTCATTTTCATCCTGTTTCTTGCCTGTCTTCCCTTCTTTCAATGATGAAAAAAGGAGGGCTTTAAGATAACATTTTCCATATTGTAGGGATTTATTTCTAGGGAGCACAGAAGCATTTCATATCTATAGAAAAGTGTATTGCCAAATGGAATTTTGGTTGTACAAGTCATTCCCAGCTGAAAGAGTAAGGTTGAAGTTTTGAGGGAAAATAGAGACACGAGATAGAAAAAAAGAAAGAAGTGAAAGGGGGAAATAATGGAAATCTTGTAAAATACAGAAGAATAACCCAAATGGAAAGAGGTGCTTACGAAGGGTCAGTTCTACTTTATTGGAGGAAAAATTGTTAGATGAGGATTTTCTGTCCCCCAACTCACCACTGCATTATCTGAATTTAAGTTGGTGTTAGAAATAGTCCAAACTTGCGGAAAATGAAGAGAAAACTTGGAGGATGTACTTGAAGTTTTAGCATTCAAGAGAACTGATTTAATAGAGAGCTTATTAAAAAGATGAGGTAACATTGGTTTAATCACATAAATTTCAGATTGACAACATTAGAACTTGATATCTGTATACTCTACTGCATGCTCACTACCAAAAGTCTAGTTTCCATCTGTCACCAATAGAGAGCATTAAAAAAAAAAAAATGGTTGACAGTATACTTTTTTTTTTTTTTTTTTAGTTTTATTGCTTAAAGTATTACAAAGGGCATTACATATGTCTCCTTTTTTCCCCCCACTGTTGACAATCCCCTGGCCTCCCGACAGTATACTTTTTTAAAAAGGTTTTTAAAATTGATTTTTAGAGAGAGAGGAAGGGGGAGAGAAATATCTATGTAAAAATGAAATATCTATCGGCTACCTCCTACATGCCCTGTGTTGGGGATCAAGCCTGAAACCTGGGCATGTGCTCCTATTAGGAATAGAACTGACAGCCTTGTGGTGCACATGACGACACCCAACCACCTGAGCCACACTGGCCAGGACTAGAGAGCATTTTTAATATGTCATTAATTGCTACTGGTTTTACATAATGCTGTTCCTGAGAGCAGTTGAATTTATTAAAGTTTCCATAATTTGAGTGCTTTTCCTTGGTCTGCAAAGGGAAGAGTTGTTTTCAAGGCAAAGGAAAGTGTCCTATATTTCTTTCTTTAAATCATTTTTATTATTCAGTTGATGTACAATATTATATTAATTTCAAGTGTACACCCAGTGATTAGACATTATATAACTAAGCAATCATCCTGATAAATCTTGTATCCGTCACCATACGTAATTATTAGAATATTATTGATTATGTTCCCTATGCTGTACTTTACATCCCCATGACTATTCTGTAACAACCAATTTGTACTTCTTAATCCCCTTCACCTTTTTCATCCAACTCCCGCCTCGGCCCCTCCCATCTGGCAACTATCAAAATGTTCTCTGTATCTGAGTCTGTTTCTATTTTGTTTCTTTGTTTATTTTGTTGTTATTTTACATTCATTTGTGGATAGACATGTATTTATTTCTATTTTATTGATCATATTTTTGATCTTTTTTTTTCTTCTTATTAAAGAAGACCCTTTAACATTTCATATAATACTGGTTTGGTGGTGATTAAGTCCATTAGCTTTTCCTTGTTTGGGAAGCTATCTGTCCTTTGATTCTAAATGATAGCTTTGCTGGGTAGAGTAATCTTGGTTGTAAGTCCTTGCTTTTCATCACTTTGAATATTTCTTGAATTCCCTTCTGTCCTGCAAAATTTCTGTTGAGGAATCAACTGACAGAATTATGGGAGCTCTCTTGTAGGTAACTAACTGTTCTGCTCTTGCTGCTTTTAATTTCTTTAAAAATTTTCTTGAATCCTCACCCGAGGATATCTTTTCCTCACTGATTTTTAGAGATAGTGAAAGGGAGAGAGGGTGAGAGAGGGTAAAGGAGAGGGAGAGGGAAGGGAGAGAGAGACAAAGAGAGAGAAACATTGATGTAAGAGATACACATTGATTGGTTTCCTCCCGCATGTGCCCCGACCATGGCCAGGGAGTGAACTTGCAACCCAGGTTTGTACCCCTGATGGGGAATCCAACCATGACCCTTCGGTTTGCGTGGGCCAACACTCTAACCACTGGCCAGACAAGATACTCTTTTTGTCTTTAACCTTTTGCATTTTAATTATGATGTATTTTGGTGTGGGCCTCTTTGGGTTCATCTTGTTTGGAATGCTCTGCACTTCCTGGACTTTTATGTCTATTTCCTTCTGTCATTTTTAAAAGTAGGTTTTCAATTTCTTGCTCTCTGTCTTCTTCTTCTGGCACTCCCATGATGTCAATGTTGGTATGCTTGAAGTTGTCCCAGAGACTCCTTATACTATCTTCTATACTAGTTTTTTGGATTTTTTTTTGTTTTTCCCTAAGAGACAGGGTCTCGCTATGTTGCCCAGGCTGGAGTACAGTGGCTATTCACAGGCATGATCCCACTACTGATCAGCATGGGAGCTTTGACCTGCTCCGTCTCCGACCTGGGTCGGTTCACCCCTCCTTAGGCAACCTGGTGGCCCCCCGTTCCCAGGAGGTCACCGGACACCTGATCAGCATAGCGCACTACAGCCCAGAACTCCTGGGCTCAAGCGATCCTCCAGCCTCAGCCTCCCGAGTAGCTGGGACTGCAGGCGCACGCCACCGCGCCCGGCTAGTTTTTTGGATTCTTTTTGCTGTTCTGATTAGGTGTGTTTTGCTTCCTTGTATTCCAAATTGCTGATTTGATTCTTGGTTTCATCTACTCTATTGTCAATTCCCTGTAACTTATTCTTAATTTCAGTTAGTGTAGCCTTCATTTCTCACTGTCCTTTTTTATGGTTTCCATGTCCTTTTTTATGGTTTCCATGTCCTTTTTTATGCTACTGAAGTTCTCTCTAAGTTCATGTACTCTTCCCCTAAGTTCATTGAGCATCAGAGGAACAGTGACCTCTGCCAACTCTTGTGTCTGGGGGAAAGCTGTCCCCCTAGCTCTTGCCTGATGCCAGATACTTCAGTTCCTCCCCTTATGTCCCTGGTGCCTTTCCAGCTGCTGCCCCAGTGCTGGAGTGCAGAAAGAGTGAGTTTGAGTAAGTCCACGTGCAGGCCCTTTAAGAGGAACTGCCTGGGACTCCAGCAGCCTGTGTCTCACTCAGTCTTTTTTTTTTTAAATATATTTTATTGAATTTTTTTACAGAGAGGAAGGGAAAGGAATAGAGAGTTAGAAACATCGATGAGAGAGAAACATCGATCAGCTGCCTCCTGCACACCCCCTATTGGGGATGTGCCCGCAACCAAGGTACATGCCCTTGACCGGAATCGAACCTGAAACCCTTCAGTCCGCAGGCCGACACTCTATCCACTGAGCCAAACCAGCTAGGCTCACTCAGTCTTAATTTCCCCAGGTTTGTATAGCTAGAAGTTAGGGGGACTTCTCTTCCCAGCACTAGAAGCCTAGGCCTGCTGTGGGGTTGGTACTCCTTGCTCCACAGCTGAGATATCCCTTCTGATTTTTATCACCACATGTGTGTGACCAGCCTGTTCTATGTCTCCACCCCTACTCCTACCAGTCTCGATGTGGCTTCTTCTTTGAATCCTTAATTGTAGGACTTCCATTCAGCTAGATTTCAGGTGGTTCTGAATGAAGGTTCTGTAGTTTAGTTGTAATTTTGAAATGGTTGTGGGAGGATGCGAATATGGTGTTTATTGACGCTGCCATCTTGACTGGAAGTCTGCCCTAGATTTCTTGAAGTGGGGAATATACATTCTATCTGTGTGCAGTTCATCTTGTCCTTCTCTTCACTAAGGCTTATATTTTGTTGATTGAGTAAAGTATTTATTTGTATCAGAGCATGAACTACATTTAAAGTTAATTATGATTTAGAAAATGGTCAAGTATTCCTTAAGTTGTTTGCTCTTTTATAGATTGTAGCATATAGCCAAACAAAGAATTTTAGTGGCAACTCATTTTCTTTTACCAATTCTGGAAACTAAAAAAGTGTAATAGTAATGCTTTGAATTTTGTGAAATTGATTAGAAAGAGATAAGTAGTGCTATGCTATTGAAGGTGTTACTTTTTTTCTGTTTCATGTTTAAGGAAACTTTATTATGGTACAGTGGATATTGTAGGTGCTAGAAAAAGTGACTTGCTGCATAGTATTTGTGAAGTTATAGCTGTATTCTTAGTGTAATGGTGTATATGCAATGTTTCTGCCTGCCACGTGTTTAATCTTGAATTTGCACGAAGCATACAAAGTTTAGAATTGTAAAGTTGACTTAACACTTGAATGTTAAAAAGGTATCACAAGTTGGTGTACATATGTGTTAATAACTAATAAATTTGGACAAAGTAACCAAGTCTGTGTTTAAAATCTAGACATGTATAAAAATCGTCATGGTAGGTGTAAGGGAGCATTGTTGTCATTTTTAGGTTTATGATATTAGCATTTTTTATTTAAAATAAGATGGGAATATATTTTGAATGGTTAAGTCATTTTTCTAAACCTTTGATTTATGCAACCTATTTATGTATGATTAAACATGCAGGGGTACTTTGCAGGTTTATTATTACTCAGACCTTAAACAGTTTTCTCAGAACTTACCTTTTCCTGGCAGTTGATTCAGTCCCCTGTGACAACCCCCCTTGGGCTGATCATGTTGAAAACAACTTCAGAAGAGCTGGCTTGTCCCCGTGAGGACCTCAGTGTGGCTCGGAAAGAGGAGTTGCGGAAGCTGCTGCTGGACCAGGTGCAGACAGTGCTTGGCCTACTGACAGGTGAGCACAGGTGGTGCCCAATGTCAGAGGCCTGCCTTCAGAGGACCAGAGCTCAGGCCCTGGCTCTCAGCATATTTGAGCAGTTGTTTTAGCTGTTACTGAGTCTGAGCATCAATACAGAAAGAATGTGGTGCTATATTCCCAGCACCAGTCCAGTGTCTCGCACTTGGTAGACTCAAAAAATGTTTCTAACCTACTTTTCTTAAAAGTCTTCCAGTGATTGGTGCTCACTCTTACTGCGATGAATGCGGTATAGACCAGGCCATCGGAATGGGATTGAAATGCTGATTACTGTATCCTAAGTAAAGTGGGTGGCGAACACTCGATTGAAAATAATTTGTATTTAAAATCAGGAGAAGTTGGAGGAGTAGGAAGATAGAAAATTTCAAATTCTGTGTGGGAGAAGTGAGACAGACAAAGTGTGTAACAGCACCATGTGTGTTAGGTTGTGTTTGTATGTAGCATTTTCTTTGCCATCTTTTCTGTTTGATTGGAGCCCCATGACAGTGGAGAGTAAGACTAAACAGAAAGCAAACTGCCAAGTGAGACAGGAGGGAGGAAGACAGTGCAGCACCCTGAGTCAGGAGGGCGGTGACCACTGTGCTGCCAGTGGGCCTGCTTGTTAGGAGGTGCAGGCTGAGAGGTGCCAGGAGCCTGGGCTTGCTTGGAAATCTAGTGTTGTCTTCAGCTTCTCTATCCAGGTCTCTTGGATGCCTAGGAACTTTTTTCTTTTGTATGTGTTACAAAGGTGCTTAGCATGCAGTGGGCTCTTAAAGTTGGTTATAAGGATGCTTGATCAAAAGTAATCTTGTTATTTGCCCACATCCCTCCCCAGATTTCTAGGCAGAAACCAAACCCTCAGAGCTTTCATTCAAAGCACTTATTGCCACCCCTGACTAAATGTTAAATTTCTAGAGTTAGGGACTGTGTCTGATATCTTTACGTCCACTTTTTGTAGATATCACACTATATGGGACATTCCAGAACATTTACAATGCTTCTTCCCTCAACCCACTGTCTGTCTCTATGGATTTTTCTAATTGGACTTTGCATAAAATGGAATCATACAATATGTGACCTTTTGTGTCTGGCTTTTTTTACTTAGCATGATATTTTCAAAGTTTATCCATCCCTTAATATTAAATATTTTGGGAACAAAATATTTTCAGAAACTTTTGTGATCATAATAGGTACCGGGTTCTATAAGGAGAAGCAAAGAGGAATGAAACACAGTCCCTGCCCTCTAGTAATGTTTACTTCATTAGGGTAGGAAGACCGTTAAAAAACTGCATTAAGAGTTATAGTAGAGGTGTGTTTTATGTGCAGGCAAAACCTAACAGACAGGAAGACTCCTTGGAGGAGATGAGCTGAGTGGAATTCTGAGGACCAGAGAGGTAGCCATTAGTCTGGTGTAAAGGTCAAGTTGGGATTGTGGGGGAGGGAGCAGGTCAGAGGTTGAGAAAGGGAAGGACAAGTGGAAGGGACAGCAAGTAGTGCAGCGTGATGAAGCCTGGTGTGTGCGGTGGGGGTGAGGTAAGATGGGAGAACAGAGGCCAGATGCTGAGATTGTGTGGATTTAGTGGGTGAGGAAGGTAAGAGGAGGCAGGCTTGTGGCGGGAAGGTAAATTGAGTTTGGAATATCCAAGTGGTGCTGTCCAAGAAGTAGTTACACATACGGTTGAGAGGGATTTTTAGACATTGATGTTTGATCAAAGATGTCAATAAAGTGTTTTTCTAAATCTGATTTGCACATGTTGGACTTTATTTTTCTCTTAAACTCAGTTTCCCTTTCTTGGTATAGGTATCTTGGAGTCTGTCTGGGACAAACACAGCGTTACTGCCGCCACCCCGCCACCATCCCCAACCTCAGGAGAAAGTGGTATGGTCTACCCACCACATGGTGTTCTTTTTAAATGCAGTGGAGGGTCTCAGCAGGGTAGCAACTGCTTATTTATGCCAGATCCAGATGCTGACTCTTCATTAGTCTATTTTTGGCCTTTTTGTCGATGTTTTCTGAGTAGCTTTCTTAGTTCCTCTTAAGTACTCACTCTTACTTCCTAGTATACTACTTAGAATGACATGTTTTGTTTCTTCCTTGCCCATCAGGAAGATGGCATCTTTGATCTTCTGTCACCCACTTCCATCCCCTTCAGCTTATATCTCTGATCCTCCTGGTTTGTTTTCCCCTTTTTCTCACTTATCATGGCTGTGTGGCTCATGCATGGGCCTGATGGGTCGGCTTTGTAGTTCTGCAGGCGTCGCTGTTTGTGGCAGAGGCGGAAGGAGGGGACGGGTACGTGCGAGTGCTTTCTTCCCCACTGGGCTCATGAAGACCAGTGTGCGGTAATCAGCTTTGACTTGACGTCAGGTCAGAATAATTTGATAAAGCATGGGCATATTTGCAGTGGTCATGAAATAGTTTACTGTAGTTAGTTATTGTCTACAGTTACACTAATAGCTGTTTCAAAAGTCAGGGTGCAGTTCACCTAAAAATGGCTACTTTCAAGGATGGGTGGAAAGAGGAAATTGCGTCTGAGCTGGAACTTTTAGTTTCTAAATGCTTTTGTTTACACTAAATAATCACAAATGCTTTTCAAGTAGACTGCATCCTGTGAATTGGCACATATTTCTTCCTCTACTGTAAAGGTTGCTGTGGCTAATGAGAAATATTTCCACATCTTTCTCCTCTACCCCAAGGAAATGTGATGTTGAAATCAGACATCTCTCAGCCCATGTTGTTTCACGTAACCTTTTGTTAATATGTGGAAGTTGAAATTCTTGCAGTTACTAGAGAATTGAAAATATATCATGAAATTTTGGGGACTGTTCAGAGTTTACTGGTCCGTGTGGCTCAGTTGGTTGGAGCATCATTGGTGATAGGTTCACTTCCCTGTCAAGGCACATATCCAGGCTGTGGGTTCGATCCCTGGTTGGGGCGCATGCAGGAGGCAACCCAACTGATTGATATTTCCTTCCCTCCCTTCCTTCCTCCCTCTCTCTAAAACCAATAAAAAAAATAAATAAAAGTAAACACTAAAAAAATGCCCTGGTCAGTTTTGCTCAGTGGTTACAGCGTTGGCCCACAGGCCAAAGGATTGTGGGTTTGATGCCAGGTCAAGGGCATCTACCTTGGTTGCAGGTTCAACCAAGCCCGGGTCAGGGCGAGTGTGGGAGGCAACCAGTTGATGTGTCTCTCTCACATCGATGTTTCTATGTTTCTCTCTCTCTCTCCCCTCCCCCCTCCCTCCCCCCCCTTTCACTCTGAAAAATCAATGGAAAAAATATTCTCAGTGAGGATTAAAAAAAAGTAAAAAAAACATGTTTAGAGTTATTTATCATACTTCTTAGATTAAAATCTATTACAGAGGCCTAGAATATATTAAAAGCCCACAGAAAATTGAACTTTATTTGTACTTTGTGGCAAACCTTCATTTTCAAGGTGAATGAATGTTTGAGGTGACTTACCAGATTTATATTTTGCAATATTTGAATGACTGAAGAAAAAATTGCAAATGATACAGAGATTTGATTTGATGAATAAATCCCTTGGAGTGTCCTGCAATTTAGCTAATCTTAAAATGTGTCATTTCACTTAAATAATGGTTTGCAAAGATTAGTTCTTTTGAATTAGATTTGTTTTTAGATAGTTGAATCCTAGCTTACTTGCCATCCAGTTAAAGTTAACAGCATCAGGCATATTCCAGAAAAACTTGTTTTTCTGTGATGCTTTTCCACTACCAAAATATTTGTGTTTTAGTTGGCTTTGTTCAGGTACATTCCAAGCTAAAACTCAGTTTATACTTTGATAGACTTAATTTTTGGAGCCCAGGTTGGGGAATATCAAATAATATAAATAAAAAATAATGTTTGCCCTTTATGTCTTGCCTAGGTTTTGTGTATGAGGTTAGGGAAAATAAAATATGAACTAATTTGACATTTCCATATAAATAAAACCTAAAAACATGGTGTGTATTTCTTGAAAGTTGTCTCTTAGACACTATTAAATTTTTTTTGAAGTCTTGAATTTTAGTATTTGAGAAAAAGCAAAATAAATTGAGACTGTGGGCAGGGGAGGGGGTGTGCAGGAGGCAGCTGATTGATGTTTCTCTCTCATCGATGTTTCTAACTCTCTATCCCTCTCCCTTCCTCTCTGTAAAAAAAATCAATAAAATATATTTTTAAAAAAACCACACACACACAAAAAATGAATTTTAGTTGGAATTTAACAGGTATTAAATGGAAGGAATTGCTGACCTTGAGATGCTTTTTCCACAAGGAATATTAGTTTGTAAAAGATAATTTTTAAAAATAAAAATATTTTTATTGATTTCAGAGAGGAAGGGAGAAGGGAGAGAGAGATAGAAACATCAGTGATGTGAGAGAATCACTGATCTGGCTACCTCCTGCACGCCCCCTACTGGGGTTTGAGCCCACAACCCAAGCATGTGCCCTTGACCAGAATCGAAGCCAGGACTCTTCAGTCCAAAGGCCGACACTCTACTTACTGAGCCAAACCAGCTAGAGCAAAGAGATACTTTTAAGGTTAAGAAAAATAGATTTGCCTGGCTGGTCCAGTACACCAAAAGGTTGTGGGTTCAGTTCCCAGTCAGGGCACAAAAACTAGTTTCTTAGTACATGTTTTAATTTTAGGCCATATATTTAGACTTGCTTGTGAAAGATGAGAAAGTTAGGGCACCCTTCTAAAACTCCAGTGTTTGTTTAGTCTTGATTCTATATTTAATTCAGTGCTTGCGTTAGTCACTTTGCCACACTTCTCAATTCCTTAATTCTTTACTTTTATCACTTTATATGCAAGTTTTCATTGTTCAGTATCCTCTCAAGGAGAACTTATGGGCAGTATATTTATTATCTGAGTTTTCGCATGTTTGAGAAAATGTCATCTTCCTTTATACTCAAAGGAGAACTTCAGGTTAAGTCATTCTTTGCCCCAGAACTTGGAGACACTGCATCACTGTTTTCTGGCTTCGAATATTACTGTGGAGGAGTCTGAATGGGTGTTTTCTTCTTTGTATATGTGTTTCTTCTGCCTACATTTCTCCCTTAATCCTAAAGTTTTTAATATTGATTACTCTTTATCACTCTTGGGAAGGGCAGAATAAGTCCTTTTATTTTATGTAGTCACATCTTCAGGAAAATATTCTTCTTATAGTTTTGAATACTTTTCTTCTGTCTTTTCCAAAATCTTTTTATAGATCCCCCTCATTTCATTTTACATGATTTTATTAGTCCAGTGCTTCTCAAAAATTAAGCAAATATAAGAATCACCTAGAGAGCTTGTACTGGGTTTTATTCCTTCTGGTTCTACATCAGTAGGTGTGTGTAGGGTGGCGCTTGATAATTTATACTTTCTGATAAGTTCCCAGAGATGCTGATGGTGCAGATCCACAGACCTACCTGGCCTAGCCCAGTAATTCTCACATTTTTGGTCTCTGGGCCACTTTACTCTTTTTATTTAAAATTGAGATATAATTGGTATCTATAACATTGTTAGTTTTAGGTGTACAACATAATGATTTGGTATATGTATATATTGTGAAATGATCACCATAATAAGATAACATCCATAATTTTTTTTTTTTTTTTTAGATGAGAACTTTAAGATCTCTCTCAGCAACTTTCACATAGGCAGTACAGTATTGTCAGCTGTAATCACCATGCTGCACACTACATCTTCAGGGCTCATTTATTTTATAACTGGAAATTTGTACCTTTTGGCTTCTTTTACCCATTTTTCCCACCCTAACCCTTTAGGGACTCCGTTACTCTTAAAATTATTGAGGTCCTCAGAAAGCTTTGTGAGTTATATCTATTGATACTAAAACAGAAAATTTACAATTTTTATCAGTTCATTAAAAAGAACTGATAAACTCATTATATATAAACCAGATATATTTTAATAAAAAATAAATATGTTTTCCAGAACAAATAAAAAAACATTTACTGAGAGGAGCAGCATTATTTTAAACATTCATGGGTCCCTGGACCAAACTTTGAGAACTCCTGATTTAGAGTAATGCTTGCTTTTGTTTGTTTGTTTGTTTGTTTGTTTGAAGAATTACTTAAATTGGTTTGTAAGAGATTTGATAGCATAGATCTTTTTAAAAGCCTTTTGTATTTTCAGGTGACTTACTGAGTAACCTGTTGCAGAGTCCTAGTTCAGCCAAACTGTTGAATCAGCCAATCCCCATCCTCGATGTGGAGAGTGAGTATATCTGTTCCCTGGCCTTGGAGTGCCTGGCCCATCTCTTCAGTTGGATTCCTCTGTCTGCCAGCATCACCCCATCCCTCCTTACTACCATCTTCCACTTTGCGCGCTTTGGCTGTGACATCCGGGCCAGAAAGATGGCATCAGTTAACGGCAGCAGTCAGAACTGTGTGTTGGGTCAGGAACGCGGCCGGCTTGGGGTCCTGGCCATGTCCTGCATCAATGAACTCATGTCCAAGAACTGTGTGCCTATGGAATTTGAGGAGTACTTACTGCGTATGTTCCAGCAGACTTTCTACCTCCTGCAGAAAATCACCAAGGATAACAATGCCCACACGGTCAAGAGCAGGCTAGAAGAACTTGATGAGAGGTAATGAAAACAGGTGTGAAGTCGGCCTGCCCTGCGAGAGGGCCTTACTGGTTATCACAGTGTTCTGCATGGTGTCTGTAATCCTCTTTGGTTTCAGAATTTGGGGCTCCTGGACAGGAACAGAAAGGTAGGTGTGTACCAGTAAGTCTAGGCTTAGCTGGAAGGGCTAGGGTGGTTAAGGGAAATGAGGTGAGTTTGAAAAGTGATTGTGAATTGTGTAGGCTTGTTGTCTTTTCCCCCATCCATCTCCTGTCCTCCCTTCCACCCGCCTTCCCCCCTCTTCCTCACTATTTGCCTGCAGGTCTGAGGTGGTGCAGGAACCGAGACTGCTGCTCATGCGTAGCCAAGGACAGGAGAGGAGGTCCGTGGAGGTACAGGAGTTACAATCTCCTTTCTCACTTGGTGTGGCTTGTCAGTTTTTACTATTTGACTTTTCCCAAGTGGACATCAGCCAGTGTATAGGAATGTTGTCATATTGTCAGTTTCACAGATGGCAAGTTTTCCTGAAAGAAAGGAGAGATGTTGATGTGGGCACAGGCTAATGTGGGCATACCTGTGTTTGTTTGTTATTGTCCTTTTGAATGGAGTCTAAAATAATCTAGCCTTTCCTAAGTGCCTAAAAGAGGATTCCGTCACAGTACTCTGAGGCATGGCCTCATTTATTTCCCTTGTAGACAATGTCATTTCTCTGTCTTACAACTTTCATTAATATGATGCTACTGCGGGATGAAAACAAGAGGGAAAATTGAAACTTATATTAACAGCATCATGTTGACTGTTCAGAAACTTCCAAGCAGATAAATTGTGTTGAATTAGTAAATATGTATAGATTGCCTGGCAGCCATAGTTAATATTTTAATTAATTTTCCTTGGCTTTTTTTTTATTATTAAGCTATGCAGAGTTAATCCATTTCCTTTTCCTTAAAATAATTAACAATATAAAGTGCCTAAAGTTAAGACAATTTTAGTGCTTTTTAAATTAAGCAATTTTAAAATTTAAAAAATGGGTTTGCTTCATGGTAAGCAAGCTTTGTATAAAATTTCTCTGTATAATCACAGAAAAATTCAGAAAATGGTATGGTAATATGTTTTATTTATTATTTGGAAATAGCTTTGTATATAAATTCAAAGGTATTAGTATTCAAACACTATTTTATATTTTTTCTGGCTTGTGTTAAGAAAGGCTGTATTTTCATGTTAAAATCTAACTGCTTGTATCAAGCATAAAATATCAGTGATTTTGACTTTACTTGTAGCATAATGTTTGTTGTGGCTTATCTTCGCGTGGTATAGAAATGTTGTCATGGATTATCTTTGTACTGATTTTGTTACATGTAACTTTTATGCTCTTGGTTTTATATTTTAATTCTATGCTTCCTATTGCCCTGTGAAAGCTGAGAGGTGCCTGGAAGCAGAAAGGTGACATAAACAATACTGTGTGCTTGCTTCCTGGCTCTCGGGTCCCTACCACTAATTCTAAACAGCTAAGTCCATTCTCCGTTGTTTAGGTGCTACTTAACCAGGTCCTTTGCTACTCTTTCTCCACTGCATTTTCCCCTAACTTTCTACTGCTCATTAGCACCTGTACCAGAAGGTGGGCAAGGGAAAGAAAATGAGGTGAAATAAAATTTGTAGTTTTAGCAGCTAAACAGCCTTGTTTGCATTCTTTAAAAATTTGAGTTGGTGATTATAATAAAATTGAGATTGCGTGATATTTTACCCATGACTTCTCTTTGTTCTTTTACGGGTGCTAGGGAATTGAGTGAATCTTTCTAAAGAGCAGTAAACAGGTTGGTGACTTTGAAAATTCCTGTAAAAATACAATGTAATAAGCAGAGCGAGGAATGAGGAGTTCCTGCTCATTCTGGATAAGTGATTAAAGGCATCAGAGAGAAGTCTCTTTGTCCTTTTCGAACCCTAGAAACAGTTGATTTCAGTGCCTTACTGTTTTTCAAGAATTTGACCCCATGATCCTTATCAAACAAATGAATGGTATTAAAGCTGCAAAGAAGTTTACATATGTGTGCAGGAAGATCAGTGGGCCATCCTCAGGGCAGATAGGTCCCAAGAACAATATGGGACATTTTATTTATGGCCTAATTTTGCTCCTCTGAGACAAAGTCTTCTTCTCCCCCTTTATTATTTCATATATCTGGGCTTTTTAAAAATGGGATTTTTCAGTTATGAGTGTCAGAATTGGTTTAGCCATTATTTAATTTTTGACTAAGGCCTGTTATGTCTTTATCTTTTTGTTATTGCTCTCTGAAATGTGATTTATGGAGCTATGTCCATCTCATTTTCTAATCACCTTTTGGTATTTAGGGGCTTACAATGACAGTTTCTGAGATGTGAGAGTGATGATGTGCTGTGTGTTTCATAACAAAAGTCTCTTATCCTTGCAGCTGTGACCCACACTCTTCTGTGAAATGATTTTGGGAATACAGATGATTGGGGCTTCACTGTGATGTGAAAAGAGAGCACTGACTTGAGAGTGGATGGTGTCCCATTCTGCCATGAGCTGGCTGAGTAACCTTGGGCCGATCGCTTCATCTCTCCAGGCCTCTTTAAAATGAAGCATCAGATTAAATTGTCCCGAGGCTTTTCCAGCTCTGACAGCCTTCTTCCCTTGTTTTTGAAATCACTTTGGAGTGGATTGGGATGTGCTGTGTTTAATTAGTTCCTGATGCTAATTAAACACAGGGCAGGCTTGACTATATCTTGCCTGGATGCCTTGCCTTTTGTACAGCCTTGGTTTGGTTTTTAGCACATTCATTTTAATATTTTGGCCTCCTACCAAAGAAAACCACCCTTCCAGACCTGCCACGTTGAAATGACACACATGATCTGCCCATTGACTTTTTAGAATAATTTCCTTTCACTTATTTGGGCCATAACACTAACGATTCAGAAAATGTGAGCACTAGCTTATACAATGCTTCATAGATGGTGTTTGAGGATTAAAGTTGCTTTTCTGCTATGTTTCAGGTGGTAATGGAATGAAGGGTTGCCTGACCTGTAGGTAATTGTTGCAGGCCTTTATATTTTTAACTGAAAATATAAATATGTATAGTTCTTTACTGAAAGAAATTTGGATTGAGTTTTCTTTTAAGGATGTGCGGCGTGTCTCATTGTCACCTTTTGTCTTCTCTTATTTAGCTACATCGAGAAGTTTACTGACTTTCTGCGGCTCTTTGTGAGTGTTCACCTAAGAAGAATTGAGTCCTACTCCCAGTTCCCTGTGGTGGAATTTTTGACACTTTTGTTTAAGTACACATTTCATCAGGTAATGCACCAGAATTGCCCATCCCTTTTCCCCCCAAAGTCTGCTTTGTTATTTTCAGGAGAAAGAATGACTTTACTTCCCAAACATTTTGTAGTGCTTAGTATGTAAAGATGAACACATTTATCCTTCGTAACAACCCAGTGAGGTAGGCATTATTATTATCATCTTCACTTAACAGGTAAAGAAACTGAGGTACAAAAAATAACTTGCTCAGGATCATACAGTAAGCAATGGAGCCAGGATTTGAACCCATACAGTCTGTTCTCTCTCTCTCTCTCTCTCTCTCTCTCTCTCTCTCTCTCTCTCTCTTTTTAATATATTTTATTGATTTTTTACAGAGAGGAAGGGAGAGGGATAGAGAGTTAGAAACATTGATGAGAGAGAAACATCTATCAGCTTCCTCCTGGTACACCTCCTACTGGGGATGTGCCCGCAACCAAGGTACATGCCCTTGGCCGGAATCGAACCTGGGACCGTTCAGTCCGTAGGCCAACGCTCTATCCACTGAGCCAGACCAGTTAGGGCCAGTCTGTGCTCTCTTAACCACTGTGGTGTTGTTGGAGAAGCGTACATTCTCCTAATCCCCAACCCCCTTCAACAAATATTTTTTGAGTTCCTATTATATTTCAGGAGCTAGGTATATATAATCTTCAAAGTCCTTGCCTCCATTGAGTTTACATTTTAGTGACCCAGTACTTTTTATTTGTATATATTTTAACAGCTTTACTGAGGTAAAATTTATATACTACTGAATTCACCCACTGTAATGGGACAACGCAGTGACGTCAGGTACTATAGACTGTTGCCATCATCACCACAGCCCAGTTATAGATATTTCCTTCATACCCTATCCCTTGTGCCCATTTGTGTGTGTGGTTAAAATCAGCTTTTTTATTGAGGTATCACACACATACAGAAAAGTGCAGACCGTGTAACCAGCACCTAACTCAAGAATTAGAACATTAGTCATTAACAGCATCCCCCAGAAATCTCCTCCTGTCCCTTCCCAGTCACTTCCCCCTCATTTCTCCCTGAAGTAACAACCCAGTCCCGACTGTAACATCCCAGATTAGTTTCTAAGGGAAACAAACAAAGTATATTTGTTTTGTCTGGCTTTTTCATTTAGTATTATGCTTGTGAAATTCATCTGTGCTGTGTGGTAGTAGCTGTTCTTTTTCATTGCTTTTAGTAAGTCATTGTCTGAAAATCTATTCCTCTGCCAATTTGGGCTGCTTCTAGTTTTGGTGACCAGGGATCATGTTGCAGTGAACATTTTTGCACACATTTTTTGGTGTACACATGTAGCTCTTTCTGCTGGTACATACTAGGGATGAAATTGTCGGTGAGGGCATCTGATTTTATAAGAAGACTTTTATGGTTGTTTAAACTTGTAATGTAGCTTAATGGGGCCAGAGGAGAGGCAGGGGTCTAGGCTGGGAGAGGTGTGTGTATGTGATAGGGAACTTGGAGTTAGGATTTAGTGTGCGAGCCAGCCTTCCTCAAGGAGGTGCTTGGCACTCCGTCAGAGCACCCAGTGGTCAGGTGAACCATTCCTGGTAAGGGAAGGGCCCAGGTGGAGGAGGGTAACCACAGGCTGTATTGGTTCAACTCAGTGATGTTTGGTAACTGTAGACTGGTGCCATCACCGCTGGACTCTGTCAGACCTCCAAGTGTCAAGATGCCTGACAGAGAGAGAGCCCAGTGAGTGCAGAGCAAGAAGGAAAACGTGCTGGCTCCCAGGTCTCAGGAGGAACAGAAGAGGGCATGGAATGTAGGAGGGTGAGGATGGGAGGGAGAAAGAGACATCAAAGGTGGGAAAGTTTTGAGAGGGGTCCAGACAAATCCTAAAGGGGACCAGGAAAAAGAAGGATTTGATAGATAGCATAGGGCAGTGGTCGGCAAACTGCGGCTTGCGAGCCACATGCGGCTCTTTGGCCCCTTGAGTGTGGCTCTTCCACAAAATACTGACTTTTGCGCGTGGGCCATGAAGTTTCAATTGCACTGTCTGCGCACACTCGCACGTGGTATTTTGTGGAAGAGACACACTCAAGGGGCCAAAGAGGTGCATGTGGCTCGCGAGCCGCAGTTTGCCGACCACTGGCATAGGGCAAGTGCAGCAGAAATGAAAGAGAGAACGAGCCAGCGCTGATGTCAGAAAGAAGGAGTCTGTTTGGGAAAATGGAATGAAAATGTCCTGAAGTTTTGCTCCCAAGGTAAAAAGGGATCTTTTAGTGTATATGATGTAAAAGAATGTGTTCAAGTGTGCATGTCTTAGGACTACTTCTTTGGATTTGGACTAAAAAATTCTTGTTGAGTTCTGGTTGTTTCTGTGAAGTCTGTGTCCGTGGCAAAGTCTATTTCGTTTCTTTCGATTTCAGTTTCCTTACCTAAGGTGAGCGGCTGCAGTGGGCATTTTCAGTGTCTTTCCCGGTGTTCATCTTTCATGATTCTTTCACTAGAATCCTACATTGTAGTTCTCCATTGAACTGAAAAGGGTAGTTTTATATACATATACATACACATACACATACGCATATACATATACATATACATATACATATGCATATGCATACGCATACGCATACGCATACACATACACATATACATATACATATACATATACATATACATATACATATACATATACATATTTATATGCTGGGAAAAGAAGTACATGTGATAATGAAACAAACAACAACCTCTTCTTCCTCCTTTACCTGCAGGTCTCTGTCAGCTGAGCTCCCTTCTGCTCTGTGGCCTCCTGAGTGAGGACCTTTCTTTCTGGGTGCAGGTTCTTGGACTGTGGTGGCCTCTAGGTCTGGGCAGAAGCAGATGCTGAGTATTGGGCAGAGGGTGGGAATCTGGAGGGTGCTCCGTGCAGTTACCACAGGGTGGGCAGCCTTTTGCTGGAGAGGCAGAGTGGAGAAGAGATGGCAGGGCACACCTGCATCAGGAGCTGGTGGTTGGGGAGTTTTTTGGATACAATTAAGAATAAGAAATTAAATGCTCTCTAGAGAGAGCTTTAAGTTCTCATCTACTCACTAACAGTGTGAACTTACTTCATCATAGTTTAGTTCACTGTAAAGTGGGGAAATATGGCTCTTCTCTTGTCTGCAGGGTTAGTATGGATATACTCAGTATTTTTTTGTTTATAAATTCATGAAAAGTTTGGTATTGGTAAACATTTTGAAAGGATAGATAAAGAATAAGATAAAGATGGTGTTAGTATCTTTCTTCTCTTCCTTTTTCTACTTTGTTTTTCTCACCTAAGAGTCTTGCTGCAGTCCCTCCAGCCACTAGTGCTCACCAGGTGTTTGCCGCCACTGTCACTTTCCTTGCTTGCTGAGGCCCTGGGGTGTCTGCAAATAATCATATGATTTCTGTCTTCCTGCTTCTTCTCTTACTGTGTCATCAGCAATTCCTTCTTGGTCTTGCATTTTTCATTTTGCCCCTTCTTCCTAAAACTCTCAGAGATAGTATGGCTGGGGGGTCAGGAGGGCTCTGGAACAGAGTCTCAAGATCCCCATTTTAGTTCTGTTTCTGTTCCTTATCTTGTCACCTTGGGCAGGTAACTTCTGAGCCTTGGCTCCTTTATCTATGAAATGGGAAGTAGAAAAATACATCTGTCCAGTTTCCAGGACTGTTGTGAAGATAACGTAAACCAGCCCAGCCGGGTGTGGCTTAGTGGTTGAGCGTCAACCTTTGAACCAGAAGATCATGGTTCGATTCCCTGTCAGCCTGGGTTGCGGGCTCGACCCCCCTAGTGGGCAGTGTGCAAGAGGCAGCTGATCAGTGATTCTCTCTCAGCATTGATGTTTCTAGCTCTCTCTCTGTCTCCCTTCCTCTCTGAAATCAATAAAAATATATTTTTAAAAAATCACATAGACCAATGCAAATGACAACTAACCACTAGACACCACTTGCAAATAAGAGTGGTATCATTAGTTTCTTAAAGAAACTTGTCAGGATCTTTAGTATTAATTATCCCTGGAATCTGATAAGTAAATCTGAGTGCAGGTGCATTTAAAAAATGGGCTTGTGTGGGTTCTGAAAAGTGCAGTCAACCTATAATTGTTACGATCTTACCAGTCTGTACCCACAGCAATCGTCAGTGGCCAGATGTGGGTTATACACAAGGTCTCACAGTGGGGCTTGCATATATGGATGTGAGTGGCAATCAGGTCCTACAAAAGGTTTATCTGCCCACCTTTTTTTCCCCGTCTTCACACACATAGTACATCTTTAATTCAAAGGCATGGTAAGACGTGTGTAATTATAAAGTATTTTGACAACACCATAAAACCTGGACTTCTGTGGTGGCTTTTCTCTAATACACTTCCATGTGCATCCGGTCAGTTGTGTTCTTTGAAGGGGGCTGGTATTTCAAACCAAAGAAGGATACCTGGGTGACTTAATTAAGGGAAGCTCAGCAAGCCAAAAGCCAGGACAAGACTACTTCTCCTGGCTGGGCAAGTCGAGTGCCTGCCCACCAGTTGCCCACCTTATCTCCATGTGGCTTATCAGTTGTTTTCCTGCTTAATCGTCTGTGTCATTTCTTGTCCTGGACATGTCCTGCATTTTTTGAAGTCCGAAGTGGAGACAGGAAGCAGTCTTTCTTTTTTCTGAGGATGGCTTGTCAGTGTCCTGATGGAACTCTAGCCGTCAGGTGCCAGGGCTGCCTGGCAGGTTGTGAGCTTGGAGTCTGCTGTTTTTTAAGTTATAGTTTTCAGTCTCAGACTCAACTGGGCACATAACTCCCTCTGCATACTACCACCCAACATTAGTTATTCCTTGGGCAAGTTTCATACATGTCCATGTAAACTTCTGGATTTCCTTGTGGATCAGAAATGGAAGGAAAACTGATCCAAGATGATAGTATTATTTCTTCCCACATCTGATCCCGCTACCAATATGTGGTTCAATCAAGCAATCACAACTAAAACCGAAGAGTTCTTGTAGGAAGCAAGAGTTTGAGTGGATATGTAAGGGATTGAGGGACCACAAGTTGAAACTGAATATGCACTAGTATGAGGAGGACTAGATGGTGGAGAGTATAATGCCTGGATTTTGTAGGAAATAGAGCTGAAAGCTCTCCAGAGAGTTTGTCAGTGCACTCACTCAAATGGTCCAGCGCTAGGATCCTACAAAGACTTTGTCTCCTCTCCTCACTTTGTCCTTATCAACACTGGGTTAGAGATGCTGTTAGCCTGTTGGACACCCCTACTTCTGCAGATGAGATAATGCCTGGGAGTCAGACTTAACAAGCTTATTTTTGGTCTGTTATGTAAGAAGACTGCAAATGGTCTTTCCTAATGTTTTGTGTTTTTTTTTTTTTTAATATATTTTATTGATTTTTTACAGAGAGGAAGGGAGAGGGATTAGAGAGTTAGAAACATCGATGAGAGAGAAACATCGATCAGCTGCCTCCTACACACTCCCCACAGGGGATGTGCCCACAACCAAGGCACATGCCCTTAACCGGAATCGAACCTGGGACCCTTGAGTCCGCAGGCCAATGTTCTATCCACTGAGCCTAACCGGTTAGGGCTTTCCTAATGTTCAAATGTGTAAACTTGGCACCTTTGGAGCCACTGGAATTTATTTTCAGTTTTGTAATGGTATGTCTGGAAAGAGCATTTGCCGGAGGTAAAAGGTCCTGCTCCTCCCCCTGAGCTTTAATAAATCATATCTTTGGATCTCAGTTTCTTTCTCTATAAACAGATTTGAATTGGATAATCTGAAAGAGTCCTTCTTACCACTGTCTCAGATTTTAATATAGGTGTTTGCTCGGCTTATTTTGTAACTCAATTTGTCCCACTTAGTATCTCCCTAATGACGTGTTCTTTCCACATCTGATCCTGCCACCAATTATGTTCTTTCCACATCCTGCCACCCCCGCCTTCCCTCTGAGATTGGACAGTCTGTTCCATGCCTCTATATCTTTGATACCCTTGTCTCGTTAGGTTCAACAGGCCTAATTGTGAAGACCCTCTAAAAGACACCAGGAAGTTGAGGGAACCTAGACTTACGTTTGTAACACTCTGGTAGAAGTATACTGGTGGGTGAGTTCCTAAGGAGTATTTGCCTTAAGTAATTTCATTGTCTGGATTTCTTTTGCACCATAGCCTACTCATGAAGGTTACTTCTCTTGTTTGGACATCTGGACGCTGTTTTTGGACTATCTGACAAGTAAAATTAAAAGTCGTCTGGGAGACAAGGAAGCAGTGCTCAACAGGTAAACCCCAGAAATGTTGATAACTTAGAAACAGACATTTTTGCCAGTTTTTCTTATGGCCTTGAAGGGTCAACCATGCAGCCAGACCTCTTCAGTGAAACTGAGTCACATAACCTAAAGTAGTAATGCCATTTAGTATTTTCTTCTTTTCCCCCTTTAACACTTTATTTTCTGAAAACATTTTTTTTTAATTAAAAAAAATATTGTTAATTTTTTTAGGTGTGATATGCTTCATGTTGTGTGTGTGTGTGTTTCTTTTTAAAATATATATTTTTATTGATTTCAGAGTAAGGGAGAGGGACAGAGAGATAGAAACATCAATGATGAGAGAGTATCATTGATCGGTTGCCTCTTGCACGCCCCACACTGGGGATCGAGATTGCAACCCAGGCATGTGCACTAATGGGGAATCGAACTGTGACCTCCTGGTTTATAGGTCAATACTCAACCACGGAGTCCCACTGGCTGAGGATTGTGTGTTGTTTGTAATGACATTAGTGAAGTATTTTATTGGATGACATGATGTGACACCTGGGATTTGCTTTAAAATAATCCACTGGGAAGAGAGGGGGAAGTGGTTGGCCATATGTTGGTTGAGATTGAACTTAGTTGGTAGGAACTTGGGGTTCATTATATTCTTACTCCTTTTGTATGTGCTTGAAAATTTCCTAAATAAGGCAATAAATACTTGTCATGGAAAAGTATTTATTTTAGAAACCAGGCAAAGATAGAAAATATAAAGAAGATAAGTTACCCATAATTCTGTAATCCACAGATAATTAATTACTTTTGTACTTTTAAAATGAAATATATGTATTTAAAATTTTTTTTAAAAGTCTTTATTGTTGCAAGTATTACATATGTCCCCTTTCTCCTCCCATTGACCCTTCTAACCCATCCCCACCCCAGACCTTCACCACCCTATTTTCTGTGTCCATGGGTTATGCATATATGCATACAAGTGCTTTGGTTGATCTCTTCTCTCCCACCCACCCACTCCACCTTCCCTCTGAGATCTGACAGTCTGTTCCATGCTTCTATGTCTCTGGATCTATTTTATTCAACAGTTTATTTTGTTCCTTAGAGTCCCCTTATGAGTGAGATCATGTGATACTTGTCTTTCTCTGACTGGCTTATTTTGCTTAGCATAAAAATAGAAAATGGGGAAACGTTTTTCCCCCATGTTTCTTAAGCTCATTTTTTTGCTTGCAGGTAGAAAGTGTGTTTCTTGTACACTGTGGTCATTACTTCATTTGAGAAATAATGAGCTAATGTATTTAGAATGCTTGGCACATTATAAATGCTCTGTAAATGGTACCAGTGGTTGGTGGTGGAGATTGTGAGCATGCCTTCCCTAGAAATGTGCCAAATGGAGGTGGTGAGGAGAATCCCCGCCTGGGAAGAGGTTGGATGGGACGTCTAAAACCCTTTCCCCTGCTGAGGTTTTATGAGCTTTTGAAATCCTATATAATAAAGAGCTAATATGCAAATGGTCATCACGCCCTCATGCCCTCGCACAGGGCCATGGGACCTGAGGCTGTGCCCCCTGCCCTGCCAGGCTTGACAGGGGTGGGACCAGCCAGGTCTGCGTCTCGCGCAATTTCAAGGTGTGTGCGGGTGGGCGGGGACTTGACTCTGGGTCCCATGGTGCGCCCCAGACTCTGACAGGAGGGAGATTTTCATATACATTTTACTAATTTTCTTTCATCTCTTACACTTCTATTATACAGTAAGGGCAAATAGCAATATTAAAATATTTCCTCTAATTAATTCCCTTTTAATATGCACGAATTTCGTGCACCAGGCCACTAGTTGTAAATATTTGCATTTTAAGTTTAAACATTTGCACTTTTTTCCCAAACATTACTTTTGTGATTGCAAAATAGCTTCCAAGTTGCTATGGTGCCAACTCATGTGTGGTAATGGGTAGTACATTCATGTATCAGAAACCTTATTACACAACAGTAGATCCTGTTTTGGTGAATTTGCTAACTGTAAGTAATTGTGTTTTTGAATGAAATTCTTCAAAGCAAATGCGCTTTCGCCAAATTCTCTTTCTTGGATGCCTAACAGCTGCATTGTTTGGTCCTGGGACTATGCCTAATTTTGCTATATTTAGTTGTAGATATTCTTTCATATCTCTCAGGCTTGTTGAAAGAATAAACTGGGGAAGTGATTAATATGGAAATTCTTCTTAAAGCATAGTACAAGTGTGCTTTAGGTGTGGAGAATATGGTTTCATTGAGAAAATGTACACTAACAGATTATTACTATTAAATATACACTTAGACAGACTATTGTCCCAATGCAAGGATCAGTGGTATAGAGTTTAAATTCTTTTGCTGCTTCATGGTAGCAGTGCTACTTTGGTCAGGTTATATGCTGACCACATTTATTTCCTCTTGCAGAATTAGCATACTAATACCTGTCTTGAAGGTTGGCTAGGATGTATATAGAATCATATATATAAAATACCTGCACAGCACCTAACATATGATTAGACACTCAGTCACAGCTTTGACCCCAACAGTAATAATAATAGATGATGTTGCTGCCATTTGGCTATGGTGGTGACCATGGAGTTAAGTGACAGGGCCCCTGGAGAGCCTAAAGGCCTTTAGCCTTCCTGCTGATGTTGACCTATCTGCCCAGGCACCTGTTATCTGATAGCATCTGATACCACAGTTGTCAGTGGTTCTGGCTGACTACTGTTTTTTTGTTATTGTTAATCCTCACTCAAGGATATTTTTCCATTGATTTTTAGAGAGAGTGGAAGGGAGGGGGAGAGAAAGAGAGAGAGAAACATCGATATGAGAGAGACACATCGATTGGTTGCCTCCTGCACAACCCCAACCAGGAGCAGGGATCAAGCCTGCAACCAAGGTATGTGCTCTTGGCCCAAATCGAACCTGTGACCCTTCAGTCCGTGGGCTGACACTCTATCCACTGAGCCAAACCGGGTAGGGCCTGGCTGACCACTTTTAACACTAGGGATTTTTCTCATTGATCATTTGATTATCATCCTAAATGAGGCTTTCTAATTTTTCATGACTGTTTAAAAAAATATATTTTTATTGATTTCAGAGAGGAAGGGAGAGGGAGAGAGATAGAAACATCAATGATGAAAGAGAATCATTGATTGGCTGCTTCCTGCATGCCCCTACTGGGGATTCAGCCCACAACCCGGGCATATGCCATTAACTAGAATCGAACCTGGGACCCTTCAGTACACACGCCGATGCTCTATCCACTGAGCCAAATGGGTTAGGGCAGTGGTAGGCAAACTGCGGCTTGCGAGCCACATGCGGCTCTTTGGCCCCTTGAGTGTGGCTCTTCCACAAAATACCAAGTGCGGGCGCGCATATACAGTGCGATTGAAACTTCGCGGCCCATGCGCAGTATTTTGTGGAAAAGCCACACTGAAGGGGCCAAAGAGCCGCATGTGGCTCCCGAGCCGCAGTTTGCTGACCATGGGGTTGGGGCATGACTTTTTTTAAAAGCATACACTTACAACACTTTTATGTCTTTAAACAACAAAAATACCCAAACCCCAAGCCTTCAGAGCTGGTCTGTGGCTTATGCTGTGAAAGAGTAACCATCATCTGAAGACTTGCTTGTCCTTCAGATACCCCTTAGTGGTCTAGGGTAGTAGACTGACCTGTAGTAGACTGAACGGTGTATAAGTAGTCCACTGGGGTCCACAAAGAAAAAAGTTGAAATTCACCTGATAAACTTTATCTGTCACCTTTTATACTGTACAGTATACAAATATGCTCAAAAGTTTTTAAATGAAAGTTTCGAAAGTTTGGTAGCCACTGTTTTAGTTATAAAAGACCCCAATATATCAGACTGTGCTGTTTTGCAGAAGCAGCTGAAAAAGAGCACTGGCTATTGGTAATTACCACATTCATTTTATCTGAGAGCTTATAAATATGGTCAAATGTTTTTCAACCGATAAAATATATCTGAGAGAAGTTGGGGTGCTTTTGGAATCAGACTTGTGGTTGAGCCAGAATTTCAGAAACAATTGATCTTACAGGAAGTAGTCAAGAATGTTTTCTCAGTGTCTTAGTGGCAAATGTAGGTGTGGTTAAGTCATAGAGGCAGCACTGAGTTCCTGTCCCTTGTGGTTTAAAGGTTTTGCATCATTCGTCACTGACAACAATGTGGTAGACATTGTAGGCTACAAATTTAGAAGCACAAATGTACATGGATTTATTTTTGGTCTTAGGAGCTTGGAAATTGGAGCTCTGCATATTCCTTGCTCAGTGAGAATACTCCAGTGCTTCTTGATCAGAACTGGTGGGGATTTTAGAGAACTTGAGTTTCAGTGTTAATGGAGTAAAAAAGTTCTGTAACTTACCCAGCTGAACTTGCTGGTGGGGCCCAGTGGCTGTGAATCAGTGGTTGAGCTTCAGCCTATGAACCAGGAGGTCATGGTTCGATTCCTGGTCAGGACACATGCTCCTGTTTTGGGCTAGATCCCTAGTGTGGGACGTGTGGGAGGCAGCCGATCAATGGTTCTTCATCATTGATGTTTCTGTCTCTCTCCCTCTCCCTTCCTCTCTGAAATCAATTTAAAAAATAAGAATTGCTGGTGGGGCTCATTGTCCAGATTTGCCATTTTGAGGTGGTGTGGAAAGACTTGAATTTATTTCTACTTTTCCTCATTTTGTACTTTTAATGGATAGTTGTACCTACCTTGTAAGTTGTTGAGAAAATTAAATGAACCAGTGTGTGTAAAGCACCGTGGCTGACAGTAAGTGCTCAGTAAATATGTATTGGTGTTCTTCCCTTTTCTCTCTCTCGCTCTCTTTTCTTTGTGCTTGTCAATGTGAAGGGAGCCACCTGTGTAGAAACTTATTTTGACAGGAAGATGAGGAAACCTGAAGTGAGTTAAGCAACTAAAGTTATTGACTTGTAAACTACGGACAAGTGCTGGCCACAGACCAGTCAGGGATTCTGGGTGACACTAGATTGAACTGTAAACAAAAGTGGGTGAGCATGAAAAAAAATTGCCCTTTTTTTCCCCCTCTTGTGGGTTTTCTGCTTAATAAAGAAGAAGTGCCATTATGAAACATGACATTTTGATACAATTAATAAAAGATGTTAACTAGTTTTAAATGAAGGCTCCAGTAGCTTTCTAGCTCTAGCTAAGAGAAATTCATGCCTTTGACTTCCCTAGAGAGTAAGTGATTTTGGTCTTAGTTATTTCATTACAGAGTTGAAAAAGCTATCCAGGATTATGCTTCAGTCCTTTGTAGTTATCCAACTTGAATTGTCTGTTTATTGCCTACGTATTTATTTATTTGTCCATTTGTTTTTTCATTCCTCACATACTTACTGAGCATCTACTGTGTAGTTGCCTTAACATGTAGAATTTTTTTTTAAATATATTTTATTGATTTTTTACAGAGAGGAAGGGAGAGAGATAGAGAGTTAGAAACATCGATGAGAGAGAATCATCGATCAGCTGCCTCCTGCACATCTCCTACTGGGGATATGCCCGCAACCCAGGTACATGCCCTTGACAGGAATCGAACCTGGGACCTCTCAGTCCGCAGGCCGACGCTCTATCCACTGAGCCAAACCGGTTTCGGCAACATGTAGAAATTTATATAACTCTCAGAAGTTGGGATGTTTTTGGAATCACATCTGTGGCTTGAGCTATACAGGTCTGTACGTTATCTCTATTGTATACTTAAACCTTTAAAGCTTTAAAATCCCTCTGAGCAGAGCTTTAGCTTTATCAAATTTTAGTGTGTTCTCTTTTCCTTTTCACTGTTTAGTGCATTTTAAAAATATATTTATTTATTTTTATTTATCTATCTATCTTTTGTTAATCTTCACCCGAGGATATTTTTTTCCATTGCTTTTCAGAGAGGATGGAAGGGAGGGAGAGAGAGCGAGAGACACAGATAGACAGGCAGACAGATGTGAGAGAGACACGATGATCGGTTGCCTCCTGCACATACCCTGAACCGGGGCTTGGGATTGGGGGCGATAAGTGGGAACGAACCTGTAACCCAGGTACTGCCCTTGACTGGGAATCAAATCTGTACCCTTCAGTGAGTGGGCTGATATTCTAATCATTTAGCACACTGGCCAGGCTAAATTTTTTTTTTTAAATCCTCATCTATGGATATGTTTTTCATTGGTTCTAGAGAGAGAAGGGAGACGGGGGAGAGGAAAAAGAAGATTGATGTGAGAAGCGTCAGTTGGTTGCCTCATGCAAGGGCCCAACCAGGGATCAAAACCTCAACCTGGGCCCTAGCTGGTTTGGCTCAGTGGATAGAGCATTGGCCTGTGAACTGAAGGGTCCCAGGTTCGATTCCGGTCAAGGGCACATGCCCAGGTTGTGGGCTCTATCCCCAGTGGGGACTTGCAGGAGGCAGCCAATCCATGATTCTCTCTCATCATGGATATTTCTCTCTCTCTCTCCCTCTTCCTTCCTCTCTGAAATCAATAAAAATTAAACAACAACAACAAAAAACCTCAACCTGGGTATGTGTCTAACCTGGAATTAAACCTGGGACCCTTCAGTGCACAGAATGATGCTCTAACCACCGAATCATACTGGCCAGGCTGTTTAGTGTATTTCAGATTTCTCTTGAGATTTCCTCTGTTTAATTTACAAATATTTGGGATTTTCCATATATCTTGTTTTCTAGTTTCGATTGAGTTGAAAACATAATTTGCATGATTTTCATTTTTTTCTATTTGTTATGATTTGTTTTATGAGCTAGTCTTCTTGGTGATTGCTCATTGTGCACCTGAAAAGAGTACGTATTCTCCTGTAGTTGGGTGAAATGTTTTATAAATGTCAGTCATTGATCAGGTTGGTTGATAGCATTCTACATGGTGTCTTTATCCTGCTTGTTCTATCAGTTACCGAGAGAGGTGAGCTCTCCAAGTGTAATTGTGTCTTTGTCGGTCTCTTTGCAGTTTCATAAGTTTTTGCTTCATTTGAGACTGTGTTGGCTGCACGCAAATTTAGTTTTCTTTTTTAATGTATCTATTGAGTGTTTGACTATATCTCATTATATGAGTTTTTTTAGTAGTTGCTCTGGCATTACAAAATATATACTTAACTTTGCACTTACATTTTATCACTTCAATTGTAATGTAGAAACCTTAGCATCATAATTGATTCTTTACTCTCCCTTCTTTGTATTGAGGTTCTCATATGTTTAACATCTATGTACATTGAAAACCTTATCAAACAGTGCTCAGTTTTTGCTTTTGTTAGTCACTCATCTATTAAAGATCTTAATAGGAGAGAAATAGTTTATTGTATTTACCCACACATTTGCTACTTCTCTTGCTTTTCCTTCATTCTTGAAGTTCCAGGTTTCTTTCTTACTGTCATTTACCTTCCGTATTAATCAGCTAGGTCTGCCATAACAAAATACTATTAGCTGAGTGGCCTGAATAACAGAGATTTATTTTCTCACAGTTCTGGAGACTATAAGTCACAGACCAAGGTGCTGGCAGATGCATGTTCTGGTGAGGACTCTTCCTGGCTTGCAGATGCTATCTTCTCTCTTAGTGCTCACAGGGCCTTTCTTCTGTGCTTACATGGGGAGAGAGAGGGAGCATACACATGTTCTCTTTACACTTCCGCTTCATGTAAGGGCACTGGACCTATTTGATTAAGGCCCTACTGTTATGACGCCACTAAACTTTTTTTTTCTTTTATCCACTACACTTTTATTACTTTTTTATAGTCTTTAAATATCTTCAAAGTCTTTTTTTTTCCTCAGCCTCGATAGCCACATTTTAATTTATTTTTTAAAAATTATTTATTGCTTAAAGTATTACAAAGAGTATTACATATGTCTCCTTTTTCCCCCCGCCCTTGACAATCCCCTGGCCTCCCCTACCCCCCAGTGTCTTATGTCCATTGGTTATGCTTATATGCATGCATACAAGTCCTTCGGTTGATCTCTTATCACCCCCTTCCTGCCCCCCAACCCTCCTGGCCTTCCCGCTGTAGTTTGACAGTCTGTTCGAGGCAGCTCTGCCTCTGTATCTATTTTTGTTCATCCTATCTAATAAAAGAGAAACATGGTAATTAGCGTACGACTGCTACCCTTCCCATTGGCTAATCAGGGCGATATGCAAATTAACTGCCAGCCAGGATGGCAGACGGCAGCCAGGCAGGTTGAAACTAACATGAGGCTTGCTTGCTTCAGTGACGGAGGACTCCAACGTTCCCCACCTGCCGCTGCAGGCCTCTGAGCTGCAACTCTAAGCAACTATGTTACAAATATAGAAGCTAAACAAAACCCCAGAAACCTGCTTTCAGCAAGCCGGGATCTCAGAGCTGGAGTTATACATTGTTTCTATTATAGAACCTAAACAAACCAGATACCTGCTTTCAGCAGTAGCAGAGGCCTCAGAGCTGGAGCCAAGCCTCAGAGCTAAAGCTGGACCAGAATAAAAAAAAGAAAAAAGAAAAAAAGGAGCAGTTGGGAGCTTCAGTCCCAGCCTGAAAACAGCCCTCAGCCCCTCACCCAGACTGGCCAGGCACCCCAGTGGGGACCCCCACCCTGAAGGGTGTGTGACCAGCTGCAAACAGCCATCATCCCCTCATCCAGGCTGGCCAGGCACCCCAGTGGGGACCCCCACCCTGAAGGGTGTGTGACCAGCTGCAAACAGCCATCATCCCCTCATCCAGGCTGGCCAGGCACCCCAGTGGGGACCCCCACCCTGATCCAGGACACCCTTCAGGGCAAACCAGCTGGCCCCCACCCATGCACCAGGCCTCTATTCTATATAGTAAAAGGGTAATATGCCTCCCAGGACCGGGATCAACGGAGCTGAGAGGTCTCCCAGCACCGGGATCAGCGTGACAGGGGGCAGCTCCCAAACCCCCTGATCGCCCTGTGGCTCTCTGTGTGACCGGGGGCAGGGCCACAACCTCCCTATCCGCCCTGCTCTGTTCGTGACAGGGGAAGGCGCCCCAGCCTCCTGATCAGCCCTGCTCTGTGCCTGATACGGGGGAGCTCCCCAACCCCCTGATCGCCCTGCGGCTCTGTGTGTGACAGGCTGCGGCGCCCCACCCCCCTGATCGGCCCTGCTCTGTGTGTGACAGGGTGCGGCGCCCCAACCCCCCCCCCCCCCCCATGGGCCCTGCTCTGTGTGTGACAGGGTAGAGCCATAATCTCCCCATCGGCCCTGCCCTGAGTGTGAGTGTGGTGGCGCCCCAACCCCCTGATTGGCCCTGCTCTGTGGGTGATAGAGTGCGGCGCCCCCCCCTCCCCACGGGCCCTGCTCTGTGTGTGACAGGGTAGAGCCATAACCTCCCCATCGGCCCTGCCCTGAGTGTGACAGTGGTGGCGCCCCAACCCCCTGATCAGCCCTGCTCTGTGGGTGATAGAGGGCGACGCCCCAACTCCCTGATCCACCCTGCTCTGTGTGTGACAGGGGGCGGTGCCCCAACTCCCCTATCGGCCCTACTCTGTGAGTGACAGGGGGGAGCTCCTCAACCCCCTGATGGGCCCTGCTCTGTGTGTGACACGGGGGAGCTCCCCAACCCTCTGATGGGCCCTGCTCTGTGCGTGATACGGGGGAGCTCCCCAACCCCCTGATCGACCTTGCTCTGTGCATGACAGGGTAAGGAGCCCCAACCCCCCTGGGCCCTGCTCTGTGCGTGACAGAGGGCAGCGCCCCAACCCCCTGATTGGCCCTGCTCTGTGCGTGACAGGGGGTGGCGCTTCAACCTGCCCATCGACCCTGCCTTGAGTGTGACGGGGCAGTGCCCCAACCCCCCAATCGGCCCTACCCTGAGCGTGACTGAGGGTGGCATTGCATTCTCCCAATCCGCCCTGCTCTGTGCATGACACGGGGTGGCGCCCCAACTCCCCAATCAACCCTGCTCTGAGCCCGACCAGGGGCTGCACCTAGGGATTGGGCCTGCCCTCTGCCACCCGGGAGCAGGCCTAAGCCAGCAGGGCGTTATCTCCCGAGGGGTCCCAGACTGTGAGAGGGCACAGGCCAGGCTGAGGGACCCCCCCTTCCCCCCCCCCCCCCCCCGCCCAAGTGCACAAATTTTTGTGCACCGGGCCTCTAGTAAGTTTATAATGGTCTTTATTGTCCATAAATGAGTGAGATCATGTGGTATTTTTCCTTCATTGACTGGCTTATTTCACTCAGCATAATGCTCTCCAGTTCCATCCATGCTGTTGCAAATGGTAAGAATTCCTTCTTTTTTACAGCAGCACAGTATTCCATCCTGTAGATGTACCACAGTTTTCTAATCCATTCATCTACTGATGGGCACTTAGGCTGTTTCCAGATCTTAGCTATGGTGAATTGTGCTGCTATGAACATATGGGTGCATATATCCTTTCTGATTGGTGTTTCTGGTTTCTTGGGATATATTCCTAGAAGTGGGATCACAGGGTCAAATGGGAGTTCCATTTTTAGTTTTTTAAGGAAACTCCATACTGTCTTCCATAGTGGCTGCACCAGTCTGCATTCCCACCAGCAGTGCACGAGTGTTCCTTTTTCTCCACATCCTCTCCAGCCCTTGTCATCTGTTGATTTGTTGATGATAGCCAGTCTGACAGGTGTGAGATGGTACCTCATTGTTGTTTTGATTTGCATCTCTCGGATGATTAGTGACTTTGAGCATGTTTTCATATGTCTCTTGGCTTTCTGAATGTCCTCTTTTGAAAGGTGTCTATTTAGGTCCTTTGCCCATTTTTTGATTGGATTGTTTATCTTCCTTTTGTTAAGTTGTATGAGTTCCCTATAAATGTTGGAGATTAAACCTTTATCGGTGATAACATTGGCAAATATGTTCTCCAATGCAGTGGGCTTTCTTGTTGTTTTGTTGATGGTTTCTTTTGCTGTGCAGAAGCTTTTTATTTTGATGTAGTCCCATTTGTTTATTTTCTCTTTAGTTTCCAATGCCCAAGGACAGCCGTGGGCAAACTGCGGCCTGCGGGCTGGATCCAGCCCATTTGAAATGAATAAAACTATTGAAAAAAAAGGACCGTACCCTTTTATGTAATGATGTTTACTTTGAATTTATATTAGTTCACACAAACACTCCATCCATGCTTTTGTTCCGGCCCTCTGGTCCAGTTTAAGAACCCATTGTGGCCCTCGAGTCGAAAAGTTTGCCCACCCCTGCCCTAGGAGCTGTATCAGTGAAGAAATTTCTTCGGCATATGTCTGAGATTTTGTTGCCTTTGGATTCTTCTAGTATTTTTATGGTTTCCCACCGTACATTTAAGCCCTTTATCCATTTTGAGTTTATTTTTGTGTATGGTGTAAGTTGGTGGTCTAGTTTCATTTTTTGCATGTGTCTGTCCAATTTTCCCAACACCATTTATTGCAGAGACTATCTTGACTCCATTGTATGTTCTTGCCTCCTTTGTCAAATATTAATTGAGCATATTGGTTCGGGTCGATTTCTGGGCTCTCTATTCTATTCCATTGATCTATATGTCCATTCTTGTGCCAGTACCAGGCAGTTTTGAGAACAGTGGCTTTGTAATACAGCTTGATATCTGGTATTGAGATCCCACCTACTTTGTTCTTTCTCAGGATTGCTGCAGCTATTCGGGGTCTTTTTTTATTCCAGATGAATTTTTGGAGAGTTCGTTCTAGGCCTGTGAAATATGCCGTTGGTATTTTAATGAGAAGTGTGTTGAATTTATAGATTGCTTTGGGTAGTATGGACATTTTAATGATGTTGGTTCTACCAATCCAAGAACATGGTATGTTCTTCCATCTGTTTATGTCTTCCTCTATATCTTTTTTCAACATCCTGTAGTTTTCTGAGTAGAGGTCTTTTACCTCTTTAGTTAAGTTTATTCCTAGGTATCTTAATTTTTTTGGTGCGATGGTAAATGGGATTGTTTTTTTAGCCTCTCCTTCTGTAAGTTCACTATTGGTGTATAGAAATGCCACAGATTTCTTGGCATTAATTTTGTATCCTGCTACATTGCCGAATTCATTTATTAATTTTTTGATGGAGTCTCTAGGGTTTTGTATGTATAATATCATGTCATCTGCAAATAAGGGCAGTTTTACTTCTGAACCAATTTGGATGCCTTTTATTTCTTCTTCTTGTCTAATTGCAATGGCTAATACTTCCAGTACTATGTCGAACAGGAGTGGTGAGAGTGGGCATCCCTGTCTTGTTCCTGTTCTTAGGGGAAATGGTATTAGTTTTTGTCCATTGAGTATGATGTTGGCTGTGGGTTTGTCATATATGGCTTTTATTATGTTGAAGTATGATCCTTCTATTCCACCTTGCTGAGAGTTTTTATCAAAAATGGGTGTTGGATTTTGTCAAATGCTTTTTCTGCATCAATTGATATGACTATGTGGTTTTTTTCTTTCAATTTGTTTATGTGATGTATCATGTTTATTGATTTGCGGATATTGTACCATCCTTGCATTCCTGGGATAAATCCTACTTGGTCATGGTGTATGATCTTTCTGATGTACTGGTGGATCCGATTTGCTAAGATTTTGTTGAGGATTTTGGCATCTATGTTCATGAGGGATATTGGCCTGTAATTCTCTTCCATTGTGTTGTCTTTACCTGGTTTTGGTATTAGGGTGATGCTGGCTTCATAGAATGAGCTTGGAAGTGTTCCTTCCTCTTGAATTTTTTTTGTAGTAGTCTGAGGAGGATAGGTTTTAGTTCTTCCTTGAATGTTTGGTAGAACTCCCCTGTGAAGCCATCCGGTCCTGGGCTTTTATTTGCTGGAAGCTTTTTGATGACTGCTTCAATTTCTTCCATAGTTATTGGCCTATTGAGATTTTTAGATTCTTCCTGATTGAGTTTTGGAATGTTGTATTTTTCTAAGAATATGTCCATTTCCTCCAGGTTGTCTAGTTTGTTGGAGTAGAGTTGTCCATAGTATTTTTCAACAATCATTTGTATTTCTGTGGGGTCTGTTGTTATTTCGCCTCTATCATTTTTGATTTTGTTTATTTGGGTCCTCTCTCTTTATCTTCAAAGTCTTTAAATTCCCTTTTAGATGTTAATAGATTGCTTCGGGTAGTATGGACATTTTAATGATGTTAATTCTTCCAATCCATGAACACAGTGTATTCTTCCATTTGTTTGTATCTTCCTCTATTTTTTTTTCTTCAGTGTCTTGTAGTTTTTCTAGTACAGGTCTTTTACCTCCTTGTTAGGTTTATTCCAAGGTATCTTAAAAAAAAAAAAATATATATATATATATATATATATATATATATATATATATATATATATATTTCTTTATTGATTTCAGAGAGGAAGGGAGAGGGAGATAGAAACATCAATGATGAGAGAGAATTATTAATTGGCTGCCCAACTGCACGCCCCCTACTGGGGGTCAAACCTGCAACCCAGGCATGTGCCCTTGGCCAGAATTGAACCGGGGACCCTTCAGTCCGCAAGCTGACGCTCTATCCACTGAGCCAAACCAGCTAGGGTTATTCCAAGGTATCTTATTTATTTATTTGTTGCAATGGTGAGATTAGGGTGTGTGTGTGTGTGTGTGTGTGTGTGTGTGTGTATATATATATATATATATATATATATATATATATATATATATAATTAGAGGCCCAGTGCATGATATTTGTGCACTGGGTGGGCGTCCCTTAGCCCGGCCTGTGCCCTCTTGTAGTCTGGGAGCCATCAGTCGGACATTCTTAGCGCTGCCGTGGAGGTGGGAAAGGCTCCTGCCACTGCTGCTGCACTCCCCAGCTGTGAGCCTGGCTTCTGGCTGAGTGGTGCTCCCCTGTGGGAGCTCACTGACCACAGGGCAGCTCCTGTGTTGAGCATCTGCCCCCTGATGGTCAGTGCGCATCATAGCTACTGGTCGTTCTGCCGTTTGGCCAATTTGCATATTAGTCTTTTATTATATAGAATATACACACCCTGTATAATAAAGAGGTAATATGCAAATTAACCCTCACGCCTTCACAAGATGGCTGCCTATGACCAAGCCAGCAGGGGGGTTAATGAGGGATGACCAAACGACTGAACAAGCAGGCTGTGTGGGGCAACCAGGCCTGCAGGGGTATTAGTGAGGGATGACCAAACGACTGAACAGCAGGCTGCGTGAGGCGACTAGGCCGGCAGGGGAGGCAGTGAGGGGCGATCAGGCCGGCACACAGAGGCAGTGAGGGGTGATCAGGCCAACAGTGGTGGACAGTTAGGGCCAACCAGGCAGGCAGGCAGGTGAGCGATTAGGAACCAGTGGTCCAGGATTGTGAGAGGGATGTTCCACTGCCAGTTTAGGCCCGATCCCAGGGAGAGTCACACATCCCCTGAGGACAGTCGCACATCCCCCCCCCTCCCGTGCGCAAATTTCGTGCAACAGACCTCTAGTACATATATATTTAAGAGAGGAAGGGAAAGAGAGAGAAACTTCAATGATGAGAGATAATCATTGATTGGCTACCTTCTGCACATCCCCTGGGGATTGAGCCCTCAACCCAGGCATATGCCCTGTATATGGTAATCAAACCATGACCTTTTGGTTCATAGGTTGATGCTCAACCACTGAGTCATACCTGCCGGGGTCATTTATTCTAGTAGTTTTTTTGTGGAGTCTTTGAGTTTTCTATGTACAATATCATGTCTTCTACAGATGATGACAATTTTACTTACTCCTTTTCAAGTTGGATGCCTTTGATTTTTTCCTTCTTGTCTGATCTGTGTGGCTGGGATTTTGATTCTCTTGACATTTTTCCCACAGATGTTGCCTGTTTTATTACTGATTTCCCTGCCAGTATCCTTCTCTGGGCCATGTTTAGTTGCCAATCTAATCTAGGTTGTGAAGTCATTTACAAACACTCTCATCACATGAGTTGGAACTCTTAGACTAGATGGCCTGTATTTGATCTTGACATTGGATATCATTCAACTTTGGTTATCATGTTATCATAGTACTCACATATATAGATTGAGTCCGGTCAGGAAAACAGAAATTACTAGATTATTTTAAGAATTCAGTGTAGGAAGTTGGTTAAACTGGTTTTAGAGGACTGGGAAAGTAAAAGGGGAAGAACCCTGCGATAACAGATGATAACTATAGGAAGCAACTCCGCCCCTAGGTTGAGGGGTACCAAAGGAAAGAGGTTGGGGTTATGAAATCTACATCAGAGAGATGAACCCAGGCAGCTAGAGCTCATGTGTCTGAGGACAGAGGGCCACCCCACTTCCACAGGAGCTCCTGGGGGGCCCATGGAGCGGGGACTCAATCCTTTGAGGAGAGAGAATAGTCTGGCTACTACCGGCACTTCTGAGAGTGCACGATGAGGCTGGTTCTGGGAATGTGGAAGTTGGGAACTGCAACAATTGTCACCACCAGGTGACCATTGTTGGGGCGACACTGCCAGGTCAGCAAGCCCATAGGAAGACGAGTCCTTCCCCCCGCCCTGTCTTCCTCTGCACCCTGTTGAGAGAGCCCAGTGGGCCGAGGAGAAGTGTGCTTTGTTTCGTCTCAGCTCTAGTATCACACAGTCTGGAGAGTAGGTTGACGCTGAGAGCTGAATGACCAGCACGATGGCTTGCTTTATGAGTGGGAGCAATCAATCCCTGATCCTATCTGAGAAACATTTCAGGACAGGCAAGCACTTAGGCAACATGGTTTGTTTTTGAAAATTAGTGGCTTGTTGGCCTTTGCGTTATTAACTGTTGCATATAACTTGGTGTCTTCTGAGTTAAGTGCTTATCACATGTGAGTAATATCCAGCCTCAGGCTCCAAATGTTTCTGAGAAGTTATGCTTAGACATCAACGCATTGGGGTTTCTCCAGACTCTTTCCATTTTTTCACTTAGGTTATGTGTTCTTAAAACTGATTAAAGAGCAGGCTTGGGTTTGCTCTTGTCTTCCCCTCCCCTTCTCTTCTCCTCCCTCTCCCTTCCCCTTCCTTTTTCTCTCTCTAAAAAATCATGAAGAACATATCCTCAGGTGAGGATTTAAAGAAAAAAAAATAGTAGGTTTGGGGGAGTGGGTGGAGCAGGCTTAAAGCCCATTGGTGGTTTATGTGTAGAGAGAACATGGGATGTTGAGTTAGGGAGCCTTGGATTCAACTCAGTTAGCGTTGGGCAATTTATTTAACTTCTGTCAACTGTAGTTTTCTCATCAGAAGAATAGCATTAATACCACTTATCTCTCTCAGTTGTTAAAAGGATTGAATCATTGAATTAATTGATATTTATATGTAGAGTCTGTAATTCCCCAGAGCAACCACTGAGAAAATATATGGTACAGAGAAAGACAAGTACCATATGATTTCACTCAAATGTGGAATTTAATGAACAAGCTGAACTATCAATATCAAGCAAATTAGACACAGACTAATAGATAGAGAGCGGGCAGATAGCTCGGGGGGTTGGGTGGGGGTGGGTAGAGGAATTAGGCAAAAAAGAGGGCACTCATGGACTTGGACAACAATGTGGGGTTATGGGGGTGGAGGTGAAAGAGGACATAGAGGAGATAAAAAGGGATGGAAAAAATAAAATTAAAAAAACATATATGGTAAAAGAAATGACAAGGGAATTAAAATGGTACACTAGAAACTATCTATTTAACACAAAATGGAGGAATTGAGAAACAAATGATATGACATGGAGAAAACAGCAAAATGGCAGAAGTCCTTCCTTTTCAGTAATTACATTAAATGTAAAGGGTTAACTTCTAGTTAAAAAGTAGAAATGGGCAGAATGGATGAAAAAAAATTTGTCCCAACTCCGTGTTGTCTACAAGAGACTTTAGTTTCAGAGACACAGGTTGCAATAAAAAGGATAGAAAAAGATACTTCATGCAAATAACCAAAAGAGGTCGGAGTAGCTATGCTAATGTCAGACAAAATAGACCTGAAGACAAAAATCGTTGCCACAGACAAAGAAGGACATTATATATGTTAAAAGGGTCAGTCCAGCAAGAAGGTGCTGGAGCACAGTTAAATAAGGAACACCCTGCTACTGCTCCGCTCTCACCTACACACTTGCCAGCCCAGACACTAAGTTTAGTTTAGAATAGATGCTCCTTTGTGTACGGTGATTCAACACACGGCCGCCATTCCCTTCACAGTGCAGGATGCCTTTTTGAAGTCTGAGGCTAAAAGCCTGCTCTCCTGATGTTGATTTCTTCCTGCACGTAGGTACGAAGACGCCCTGGTCCTCTTGCTCACGGAGGTGTTGAATCGAATCCAGTTCAGATACAACCAGGCCCAGCTGGAGGAGTTGGATGACGAGACTCTGGATGATGACGTAAGCAGCCTGCCCTAGTTGGCCTTTCTTGGTTGTCATGTGGTGTGAATCATCACGGAGACCCAGAGCTCCCAGTCCTCTGCTCTGGAGACTTTTTAAGCCAGAGTAGTCCTACAGTTTGAGTTGTTCATTTGAAATTTATGTCCTTCCTGTCTCTTTGGGTTCATTAACTGTAAAAAAAGTTTTATAGGCATTTTTACTTATATGGACTAGAGATGTAAGTACATGTGTTCAGTGAAAAGTGTAAGAACTCTGTATCCCTCCTATTTTCCCTGCCTGGCACCCATACCTCCACTCCCTCTTCGGGCAACAGATAAAAGCTAGTTGGATGCTGGTAGAAATAGTGAAAGAGATACTTAAACGATAAGGCTAGAATGAAAGGAAATTTCTTTTGAGTATGTTTTGTAAACTGGTATTTCTTTTCTTTTTTTTTTTAAGCAGGAACCACTTCTTTTTGTTACTATTTGATGGATTTTGCTATAAAATGTATTTTTATTGATTTCAGAGAGGAAGGAAGAGGGAGGGAGAGATAGAAACATCAATGATAGAGAATCATTGATTGGCTGCCTCCTGCACACCCCCAACTGGGGATCGAACCAGCAACCAAGGCATATGCCCTTGACTGGAATCGAACCTGGGACTCTTCGGTCTGCAGTCTGATGCTCTATCCGCTGAGCCAAACCAGCTAGGGCTAAACTGATATTTCTTAAAATCAGTTTTGAATTTATTGATGCTGGTGTCCCACATTGATAAGGAAAATGTCTTTAAGGACACAACTCCAGTGTTCTTTTTCCTTAACCACCATGCACTTCAAAATTGTCAAGTCACTGATATATTTTCAACATCGCAGTGACTGTGGCATAATCAAGACCAGGAGGGTAGCCATGTTTGGATTGTAAGAGCTCTGTGCTCTGTACTTGGAACCAGATGGCCTGGATTTGAATCCATGAAGGAGACAGAGGCCAGGGCATTGAATTTTCTCTGAACCTTAAATTTCTCATCTCCCAAAAGGGGGATGTATGTCTGTGTTGACAGTTATGTGAGGGTAACACATGCAGAGGGACTGGCTACATGCCTGGTGCATACGAGGCGCTTGGTAAACTTTGGCTTTACTTCTTGTTAACTGTATGACTTAGGCCAGTGGTCGGCAAACTGCGGCTCGTGAGCCACATGCGGCTCTTTGGCCTTTTGAGTGTGGCTCTTCCACAAAATATCAACTTCTGCACATGGGCCATGAAGTTTCAATTGCACTGTATGTGCGCGCCCGCATGTGGTATTTTGTGGTATTTTGTGGAAGAGCCACACTTAAGGGGCCAAAGAGCTGCGAGTGGCTCTCGAGCCGTGGTTTGCTGACCATGGACTTAGGCCAGTGCTTTCTCATATTCTAGCATGGATAAGAGTCACTGGCACAGCTGTTAAACAGATTTTGATTCAGGGGGTTTCGGGTGGGGGTCACAGCATTGCACATCTAACAAGCCCCCAGGAGATCCGATGCTGCCTGTTTGCAGACCATACTTCAGTGGCACTGACGTAGTGATACTTACAGAACCCAGTACTGGCCTGTCTCAGAAGGAATGAGTGACCAGTTCCTATAGCTGGGGTGGGGGAAAGGGAGCACGAGCATTTTTTTTTTCACAAGTGGCTTTTCTATCTCTGTTCCTATGATTGTAGGGGAAAAAGTAGATCATTCTTAGATCATCTCTTTTTTTTAAATTTTTTCTTTATTGATTAAGGTATTACATATGTGTCCTTATCTCCCCATTGCCCCCACCCTACCCCCTTGTTCATGCCCTCACCCTCCTAGTGTCTGTGTCCATTGGGATCATCATCTTTTTAGGAAAAAGCTTTTAATGACAATTTATTGGGTTAAAAAATATCTTTTAGCTTGGCCTTTTTAAAGTACCAAATAACCTGGTTCCATCATTTGCCATTTCTTCAAAATGGTATGTCTAAGAGTGAGGCTGAGGATCGCTTGGCAGGGAAAATGGCAGGATTCTGCTCTAGGAGAGCTGACCCGTCTGTGTTTCCTGCAGCAGCAGACAGAGTGGCAGCGGTACCTACGCCAGAGCTTGGAGGTGGTGGCCAAGGTGATGGAGCTCCTTCCCACACACGCCTTCTCGACACTGGTAACTCGCGTTTGGAGGGGGTAAAGCGCCCCGTGATTGCCCTGCACGTGTAGGATGAGCAGTAAGGCTTTTTTGCTCACCAGTATTGTAAAAAGATACATATTCTAACAGAAAGTAATACCCAATCCTCAAATTGATCAAATGTTAATATTTCCCCCAAACATGTTAGATCAACTTTGGGAAGCCCTGTTTTTCCTTTCTAAACTCTTGTCTATAATATGTACTTTACTAATGCCTTTATCAGTAGCTAGAAAGTGGCTGGGCTGAATAGAAGGTTTATTTATATGACTCACATTGCTGAAAAGCCAGCCATTGTAAAGCTCACTCTTGGCAAATTGCTGGCACTCTCTGCTTATATTTATGTGCTAGAATCTTTAGTCATAGGACTGATTTCACTAAGTGGTACCTGTTTTCTGGGGATTTCATTAAGCCTCTCCTTCAAAGGCAAGTTAATTTATTGGGGTCAGTTTTGCATTGTATCTTTTGTTTTTCTATGGAGATTGCCATTTTGTCACCTGCCATTCTTAGGGATTTGCCACATTAAAGTTTTTATCTTTATGTTAGTGGTGAATAGCAGTTTAGAAAGAAAAGATACAGCTCTGGTATGAAGGTCCTCTCTGCTAAATGAGTAAGGGAAAATGACTTCCAAATAATTTGGCCTGTCTTTTCACTTTGCCATGCACTTGAATAAAGGCATATCTGTATTTCTCTCAAGGGTAGGTTTACCTTGGATTTGAAGGGAGATGGGCCTGTCTCAGAACTCTACAAGAATCAGATCATTTGGGGCTTGAAGTCCTCTTTTAGGAACATCATAATCATACCCAGCATCCACTGCTTTGTTTTTAAAAAGTATCAAACTGATGGTGGTTTCAGTTGTGGAAATTGTTAGGGGTGAGGAGAGCTACCTCTTTGTAGGGTATGTAAAGGTTCCCAGAGAAGAGTTTTTATCCCACCCCACCTCCCAGAGGTACTTGGGCTGTTTAATGGTAAAATGCTGTTAAAACTCACATTTATGTTTTGTTTTTTAATTGTGGTTTCTTTGTTTTCAGTTCCCAGTTCTTCAGGACAATCTAGACGTTTATCTGGGGTTACAGCAGTTTGTAGTTACTTCAGGGTCAGGTAAACTGGTTTTATTTTCTAATTTAACCCACATTTAAAAAATGGACTAATATTGAATTATTGCCTTCTTTGCTGTCAGAATATGATTTCTCTCTCTACTGCCACTTACCTGCAGCTTTGTCTTCCCAACTTGTAAACAGAAAGAAAACATGATGGGGAGGCACGTGGACAGGTAAAGGATGAGGCTCTGACAGTATATTCCATAGAGGTGTTTCAGTGAGAGAAAGGGGAGATAATTTGGAGCAAAAGGGTAGAGCTTTTTGAAAACCCTAGCAAATAGAATATCTTCATGTCCTTTAAACCAGTATGCTAGGAAAAAACAACTCTGGACTTTGCTGTGATGTACTCTTTCTTCTCTGGTATTTAGAATCCAGTAGGACATAAGAACAGCTCAAAGCAGGCAAACAATGGTGGAGCACGCTGATGCTAGTAAATGCTAGCTTTCCTGGCGTAAGCGGCCGTGGGTACCTCTGGCCATAGCTAGTGGAAAAGGCTCTGGCCTGCCATTTACATGTTTTACCTACTTGGGGTTAGGGTTAGCATTTTTTTTTTTTTGGTTATTCTATTAATAGTAATAATAATAACCTTCATTTGTAGAACACGCATTATGTACCTGGCACTATATTGTTTGCTTATGTTATCTATATATACTAGAGGCCTGGTGCACAACAGTCATGCACTGGCTGGGGGAGGGGAGTCCCTCGGCCTAGCCTGCACCTTCTCGCAGTCCGGGACCCCTCTGGGGATGTCCTGCTGCAGAGACAGGAGGCTCCCGTCAACGCTGCTGTGCTGGCCAGCTATGAGCCTGGCTTCTGGCTAAGGACCCTCCCTCTGTGGGAGCGCACTGACCACCAGGGGGCAGCTCCTGTGTTGAGCATCTGCCCCCTGGTGGTCAGTGCACATCATAGCGACCAGTCGTTCTGCTGTTTGGTCAATTTGCATATTAGCCTTTTATTATATAGGCTAAAAGGCTAAGTGACTGACCATCCGACTGTCTGACCAACTGACTGACCGACTGGTACATATGACACACACTCGCAGTTTAAAAATAAATGTTGACTCATGCATGTGCAATACATATAAAGCTCCTATCGAATTTCTTAATAGTATTACTCCTTCAGGAATGCTGTGTCATAAATTAAAATTGAAAGTCGGTGCAATCATAATGCTACTGAGAAATATTAATAGTAAATGGAGTCTTTGTAATAGTACTAGATTTATTATCAAAAGATTGTGACCTAACATAATAGAAGCTGAAATATTAACAGGATCTGTGGAAGGAGAGGTTGTTCTGATTCCAAGAATTGATTTGTCCCCATCTGACACTGGTCTCCCATTTAAATTAATTTGAAGACAGTTTCCCATGATGCCAGCATTTGCTATGACTATTAATAAATCACAGGACAAACTCTAGACAGCGTAGGAATATTCCTACCTGAACCTGTTTTTGGACATGGTCAGTTATATGTTGCTTTCTCTTGAGTTCGAAGAGCATGTGATGTTAAAGTTAAAGTTGTAAATACTTCATCACAAGGGAAATTAGTCAAGCACTCTGAAAGTGTTTTTACTCTTTTTTTTTTTAAATATATTTTATTGATTTTTTATAGAGAGGAAGGGAGAGGGACAGAGAGCCAGAGACATCGATCAGCTGCCTCCTGCACACCTCCACTGAGCCAAACCGGTCAGGGCTGTTTTTACTCTTAATGTGGTACACAGGGAGATATTAGAATAAGTTTAATCAATTTATCAGTCATGGTTTTTAGCACTGTTGTTTTTATATCATGTTTTTGTTGTTTTTATATCATGTTTTTGTTATGTCATGTCTTTGTTCTATCATGTTATTATTTATTAATTTATATATTATTTTATATACATTTTACTAATTTTCTTTCATCTCTGACACTTCTATTATAGAAAAAGGGTGCGAATAGCGATATTAAAATATTTTTTCTAATTTCCTTTCAATGTGTATGAATTTGTGCACTGGGCCACTAGTCTTATATAATTCTCTCATGCTCTATAAGGTGTAAGCACTAATACTAGTTACTCCTGTTTTACAAAGGAGGAAAGTGATGTTCAGATAAGTTAATTTTCCAAAGCCACATAGCTTGTTAGTGCTAGTCTCAGATGCTGTAATGGGGAATGATAAAAAATTGAATTAACTAAAATCTGACATTCATTATGTCAGCTGAATGTTATATTGTGTTTGTAAGCACACCTGTGCCCCTCCCCCCATCTCCTATAGTCATTTGACAGTGTTTTCCTTAGAGGAGTCATGCCTGGCCCTGGCCTGCAGCCCCTCTGTCGTGTAACTGTTGTTTCAGCCTGGCACAGAGATGCCTGAAGTGCAGTCCAGCTTCTGGGCAAACTTGTTATTCATGGCAGAGCCTCCATGGGAGTCTTTTTCTGAGACTGCCCTTTTTGGTGGCCTGTGACGGCTTGTTTCCATGATTATATTAGCTTCCAAATAATTCACTGGGCCCCAGGAGGTTGATGGGACTTGGCATGTCCCAAGTATAGGCCCTGGTTTTGTTTATAGGATAAGGACAGCTTATATAGAACTTTAAAAAAGGACCACTTTTTAAAGCAAACATGCCTGTAAAATATGCCTGTAAAATATTAACGAAAATCATTTAGCTGTACAAATGCTACAGATTTTTTCAGAATTCACTCTTGGGAAAACTGTGTCCTGGCTGTCTCTCCTAGAAGGTATTCAGTATCCTGAAGACATTATTCTTGATCTTAATAAAAATATGGAGCATGTATCTCCCCCCCAATCCCCTCCCCCCCCCCAAAAAAAATAAAAGATTGATCCCTGAGTTTCCCTTTTAGAATTGTAGCTGACTTTTTTACATTATACTGAATTTGTCTTCAGGTTAAAATCTGCAGTGATTTTTAAATCTTTTTTCTAAGACACAGCTGATAACTTAAAGCTGCTTTTCTAAGACAGATAATCTGATTTATTTTTCTGTACATAAAATACCATATACCTGCTCTCACTCAAGCCCATTTCCTGGTAATTTCACAGTGCGCTTGGCTCTTCCAGATCACTTAGAAATCTCATTCCTAGCCTGATCCTTAGTGTGTAATCCAATGACAAACCTCTCAGGCCAGAGAAATACTGCTTTCTTATTTTAAAATGAGCTCTCTTACCCATGATGAAGCATTTCCTCATTTCTAAGTGGCTCAAAAGCCAAGTTTCCAGTGCAAAGGCTATTAAAAAGTGGGACTCTGAGTACATTCTGTCCCTAGTTTCCATGGCCATTCACGCCTCCAATAACCTTCATGCTATGCCGTACTAGTTAGCCTATTGCCTCATAACAGAAACCATGGTATTCTTTCTTCGATGGCCCTCTTCTTTCATTCCCATTTATCTAGCTAGTCTTTAGTTCTAGCGTCTGGACGGGAGTCTCATTCTTACTCTACTTCTTCCTCCTTCCACTTCCTCAGTAAAATTCATGGAGAGTGTGTGGCCACAGCACATGGGTCACTGTGTGCCCTCTCACCCCTCAGGTGCCCTCCCCTCGCTGTCTGTCTTTCCCACCATTGGTAGTTTGAGAAACCTCTCATTGGTGAGTGTGCCCCTGGTATTGCATTTGTGTCCTTACATGGCCCTGAAATATCTGTTTTGTATGTATCTGGCTATGCCACTGCTCAATGACATCTTCCCTCATCGGAGTGGTATTTCTGCTTTAAGTGATAACCCCGTTAGCTTTTCTGTTTAGCCATGCAGGCTTTCCTGCCTAATGGATTGCTTCATGTAGAATATATAAGATTTTTGGACTTCTATTCTTTGTTCCCCTGGGGTTCATTTATGACTCGTTTGTTCTCTTGGGGCAGAATACTGCAAATACTGATTTTCACACCTCCACCTCCCCAGCCCCCTCAAACAGAGGACTGAATTACACAAACAATTACGAGGCTTTTATCCAGGGCGGTGATTTGACAGGGAGCTGTTCTTTGGATGTGGCTTACAGTGCATCTGGACAGCTTCAGGGAGCCTTGGTTTGTGGAAGACAGGACTTAAGTGTGGCTGTGACCTTTTCTTTCGAAAACCTGTATGTAGCACTGTTCTCTCCTAAAGGTCCCACTTTGCAGCTGTCTGTGGTACTGGGGAGAAATCCAACCTTAGCCAAACAGAAGAAAATGTGGGTTGATCTGAATAGCTTTTCCCAGTGGGAACCCTGGCCTGCCTCCTCAAGTTGAGGTGGCGCCTTGCGCAGTGCGGTGGCAGTGATGGTGTGCACTTTCTAGGCTGGGGGCGGGCGGGGATTTGTATTAGTGGTGCTTACTGCTGGTGTGTTTGTCTGCCATGCAGGCAGAGCAGGAAACAGCAGGTGCAGATTTATTAATATGCACCTTAGATGGCACATATATGTTAAGTTGAACTATATGGAATTGCAGTTTTGTTAGGTCAGAAGTGGTCAAATGTCAGCAATTTCATATGGTTCAAACTTCTATCTCTCTCTCTATAAAAAGCTAATATGCTAAGTGTCCCTCCAACCACCTGACTGGTCGCTATGATGTGCACTGACCACCAGGGGGCAGATGCTCAATGCAGGAGCTGCGGTGATGCACACTGGCCATTTAGAAAGAAACGGCACCGCGGACCTGGCGCCGACAAACTAACACTTGGCTTCCCCGAAGTGGGACACAGGCCCCACCACCACCCCAGAGTGACAGCCCACCAAATTGCAGCCAAGACCCCGTGGCACAAAATGCAGCCCACAGCCCAGCCCAGCCCAGCCCGGAAACGGTGGCTGTGGGCGCCGGGTAATGACGTCACATAGCAATGCCCGGCTTCCTCTCCCTAGCGACTAGCCTGTTTTCTTCAACCCAGGAATACGACTTGCTTTATAACCAGGTGGAAACATTTTACACTTTAACCAAATGTCTGTGAAGTGTTTTCCTGTGCCTAATCTCATTTGATCCTCACAGAAGTCCTGGAGTAGGTAGATAGGAGACGTGGTAGAATCCTCTTTTCTTTTCATTAGCCTGAAAACAGAGATTTAGAAAGTTTAGAAACTTGCTGGCTGAAAAGAAGTAAGAATGGTGGACCTTGAAAATAACTTCAGGTTTTCTCACTGCGCAGAATATAGTCAAACACTGCTGTAATTAAATATTTTACCCTTAGTTCTCCTGCATGATCTATAATAATAATCTGCTTCGCATTGATATTTACTGCTGTGTTCCTGACAATTACCTGAAAGAGAAGTTGGGGTGCTTCACTGGGCTGGAAAAAGTTTAGCTAAATCAGAAAGCAGGCCTAATTAAGCGAGTTTATTCTCTATATTAAAAAGGCTAAGTTGACTCAAGCATGCGCGATACATATAAAGCTCTCACTGGCGCTAACCACTTGCGTGTATTTCCATCTGTCATTGTTGATCGTGAATTTGGTTGACACTTCTATTATAGAGAAAGGGTGAATAGCGATATTAAAATAATTCTTCCAATTAATTTCCTTTCAGTGTGCACGAATCCGTGCACCGGGCCTCTAGTAGTTTAATAAAACACACACAGCAGTTCCAAGCTGTTTTTTCTTTGTAGGTATTGTTCCTTGTTGGACAGATTAGGGCAGGTTTAGAGGGAAATAACCCAGAAGACAAGGATTCTCAGAAGGAGTGTGGCATGGGTAATGGAAGGGACCCTGGGCGTGTACTTCAGCCAAGAGGAGATTTTGCAGGAATGGTACCCTGTTTTCACACCTCTCCAAGAATGTTTTATGTCGTCAGGCTTAGGCTTGTTTTGTGTTCTACCCTCCGGCGGTAGGACAAGGGGTAATGAGAAGGAATTATATGGAGACATATTTCCCTCTCCTGTGTTGTTGTGTTTTGTTTTTTAATTGATTTCAGAGATGAAGGCAGAGGGAGGCAGAGAAACATCAATGATGAGAGAGAATCATTGATCTGCAGCCTCCTGCACGCCCCCTACTGGGGACCAAGCTGCAACCACAGGCATGTGCCCTGACCAGGAATCAAACCATGACATCCTGGTTCATAGGTTGACAGTCAAACACTGAGCCATACCAGCCGGGATCCCGTGTTTTTGACCAAGCTGTTCAAAGTTGGAAGTCTCTCTCAAGAGGAATTGGACTTTTCATCATCCAGTAGAGGTGTCCAGGAAGAGGTTGAAGGGCAGGAGGGACGGGGCAGTGCTGGGGGCAGAGGGGAAGAACGGGAGGCCTGGGAACAATACCTTCTCCCCCCATTGCTTTTCAGAGGGTGGAATGAAGTAAGTGGGGAGAGAGAAACATTGATGTGGGAGAGACACATCGACTGGTTGCCTTCTGCATGAGCCCCAACCGGGGTCAGAGAGCGAACCTGCAACCCAGGTACGTGCCCTTAACTGGGCATTGAACCTGCAGCCCCTCAATTCTTGGGCCAACGCTTTAAACATTTAGCTATGCCAGTCAGGACTGGGCATACTACTTTTAAGCTGCCGAAGAGAGACAGAATGTTTCTCTTCATACTTAAAATACTTAAGAACCTAGTTCTTAGGTATACCTAAGGGTACCTAGCTCTAGATATTAAGTGCAACAAATACCTTGAAAACTAGTGATCAAGTACAACTTGGTGGGAGATGGAGTGGAAGATGAAGACAGGTGCATACAGGGAAAGGGAGGGGCTATTATACTAATTCAAAACCTGCCCATGTGGCTCTTTGAACGTTGAGCTGGCCTCTCTTTTTGGGCCTGTACCATGGCCACGTCCACTTCCCGGATGTTTTTTTAATTTTTTTCCTCTTTAAAAATTTTTTGTTGATTTCTGATAGGAAGGGAGAGGGAGAGAGAGATAGAAACATCAATGATGAGAGAGAAACGTTGATCGGCTGCCTCCTGCATGGCCCCCACTGGGGATCGAGCCCACAACCCAGGCATGTGCCCTGACCGGGAATCGAACCGTGACCTCTTGGTTCATGGGTCTGTGCTCAACCACTGAGCCACTGCAGCCAGGCCCGGGTGTGTTTTTCATCAGGGTTTATTTCCCACAGAGCCCTGAGGAGTGGCTGCTGTGCAGAGGAACAGCAGGTTTTAGAAGTTTACCCTGGGAGTCGGTTACCTCTGGACACTCAAGAGTATCATTTTGCTCCTTTTGTTAACCTGGAGATGAGGAGGGAGGGCCAGTGTTCCCTCTCATGTGACCCAGCATGACTGAAATATCTCCTCCTGTGTGTTCCATGGGCTCCTCTAGCTGGTAGTGTGGGCGGTCCTCCTCTTGCTTGGGCTGGGAGCTGCTCACTCTTCTGGACGCCCACCCATGGCCCAGGGCTGCCTGTGTTCCGCACCGAGGCACTCATCTCCATGGGGAGTGCAGGAGGAGGAACAGGCGACTGGGGGCCCCTGGGAGCTGGCCTTTGTCACTGGCTCTCTCCTTGTAAGGTCCTTCCTTGAGCTGCCTCTTCCTTTTGTTGTGCTCCTTGGGTGTGACCCACTGAGACAGTGCCCCGGCCAGAGCGTTTCCTTTCCAGGCTCCTATCCTCCCGTGGGGGCTGTCAAAGGCTCTGGGCCCAGCCTGGTCACTTGGAAGTCGGTGTAGGATCTGAGGTGTCACATTGCTACTTCATCCACCACTTTTTTCATAGGTGCTCGGCCTTGCTGGGTTCCTCTCCGCAGGTGCTACTTATCCATGATCACCTTTGATTACTGCAGTGAGTCGGACGGTTCCCAAGGGCAGTGTGAGGATTTGAGCTCCAGAGACTCCCTCTCCTGCTCTGTCTAGCACTAGCTTGTTCTCTGTTTGGTTGTATTGAACTCATGTATACGTTTGTGATCACCTGTGATGCACCAGGCACTGTGTGACATTGGGCGCCACTGGCGTGGCCCCTCACTGTGAAGGACTTGATAGTCAGAAGACTTGTAAATCATTAGTTTATCCCTGGAGGAAGGCAGGAGGGGAGGGAAGCTGGTTCTCTGTCTGGAGAAGAGAGGGAAGGTCTCTTGAGAGAGTTGATGCCTTGCCTCAGGGAGCTGTGTGGGTTCTAGGAAGACATTTGTGGGGTGCCTCCGGAGGAGGGTTGGTGCTAGTCACTCTGAGGCTTTTGCCTCCTACTGGAGTAAAAACCCGAAGTGGCCACAGAGGGCGCAGGCTTGAGAAGTATGTAGGGTTGCAGGTGCCTGTGGGCAAGATCTTGCTGTTCCTGCTCCTCCCTCCCTCATTCTGGGGCGAGGGGGAGGGCTTAATCAAACTGAGAGACCTCCCCTTGGCAGTTTTACTGTTTCTGTGGATGTTTGTGAGTAGAGGGGCCCGAGGAGCAAGGCGCTGCTGAATTGAGGATGTTTTTGTCCTCCACCTTGCATCCTTCTTGCTTAGTTTGAAGAAATTATGTTGCAGAGTAAGTTTCAGGCCCTAGAAAAATATTTGTTTTTCATAATTATTACAAACATTGAATAATGGTTTATAATCTACAGGGTCTATTTAATGCATTCTAACTTAGACCTTATAATAGTCAATTAGATAGTAGCATTTTTTCCATTTTAAAGCTGAGGAAACAGACTCAAAAGGGCTCACTGAGGCACAGAGCCAGCGAGTGGCAGGGAATCTGTCCTCTGAACCCAGCTCGTGCTCTGTACTCCGTGCTGCGTTCCTACAACCATCTGGGTGTAGTGCTGAGTGCACACTGTTGTGAGCAGGGACAAATCCTCCCTCTCAGCCCCGGAGACATGGTCTATGACAGGGCCGTGTGCGAAGGCAAGCAGATTTGCAATTGCTTAGACCAGTGGTTCTCAACCTTCTGGCCCTTTAAATACAGTTCCTCATGTTGTGACCCAACCATAAAATTATTTTCATTGCTACTTCATAACTGTAATGTTGCTACTGTTATGAATCATAATGTAAATATCTAATATGCAGGATGGTCTTAGGCGATCCCTGTGAAAGGGTCGTTTGACCGCCAAAGGGGTTGCGACCCACAGGTTGAGAACCTCTGGCTTAGACTGAGCTTAGGACACCTGCTCTGTCCTGGAAATGTGACTCAGACTGGGCAAGTTACCAGACTTCCCTGAGGATGTTTCCTTGTGTGTAAAATTGGTGGCATCAGTCCTTCACAGGGTCAGGAGGAATCAAGATAGGTCCTTGGTGCACATTACTACCCTCCCTCCTTGGCTGTCCGTCTGTCTTCCTCTGCTGTCTGTCCCTCCCTCTGGCTCTGGAGTGCATGTGGGTCTGGTTTCCCTGCTCAGTCCCAGGAAGCAGACTGTGTGTGTTTCAAGAGTTGGTTTAGTCCATGTAGATTGCCTGGGTGAGCGGTTGTCTGTCTGGCAGCCACAGCACGTTCTTCCTGAAAACCTGTCTGAGGTGCTCTGTTCCAGGACACAGGCTGAACATCACCGCGGAGAACGACTGCCGGCGCTTGCACTGCTCCCTGCGAGACCTGAGCTCCCTGCTGCAGGCTGTGGGCCGCTTAGCCGAGTACTTCACTGGAGACATGTTTGCTGCGCGGTTCAACGATGCCCTCACAGTCGTGGAGAGGTAGGCTGGCGGTGACATCATGGAGTCATTCCCTCTCCAGAGCTCAGCTATACCAGCTTCTGCTCCGGTGCTGGGTCAGTCAAGGCTCTGCATGTGTAAGGAGAATGTGGAGCAATTACTGGACCTCTCGGAACTTCAGTTCCTATGTGTAAAATGGAGTGGACAGTATCTTTAGGTTTATTGGGAGAATTGAATGAGATAAGGCTCTTTGCACAGGGCCTAGCATGTGGCAGATAAAAAATATAATTTCATTGAAGAACTTGTAATAGGTACAAAGACAGGATTAGCCTCCAAAGAAACCAGGTGAGGTCATTCTTCATGTCTTTCCTCATAAGATGGAGAGGCATTAGGAAGGCCTGTTAGTTAATAAAAGGCAGGTGGTAGACACTATCCAGGTAGGCAGCCAGATGGCAGAGGTGGGGTTTTCCTCTGTCCTGTGGCAGTAGGACTCATTTTTCTAGTCCTGTTAGAGTCCTAAGGAGTTAAACCTGGGCAGCCTCAAGCCTGACCTGAGAGGTGCTTCCCAACCTTTCCTCCACTAGGCTCCTTTCATTACTCCTTCCCCTTGGGTACCGCAGAGGGTTTACAGCTGCAGCTTTTGAGGACCATTTTATATTCCCTAGTTCTCCCCTGCCGCTCCTTCTTCTCCTCCTCCTCTTCCTCCTCCTCCCCCTCCCCACCAACACCATGCTCACAAATCCTACACTTAAAAAGTCATACCCTTGGCCCTAGTTGGTGTGTCTCAGTGGTTAGTGTTGGCCTGTGCACCAAAGGGCCTAGGGTTCAATTTTCTGTCAAGGGCACGTACCTGGGTTGCAGATTCGATCCCTGGCCTCGGTAGGGGCAAGTGCAGAAGGCAAACCAGTGTGTCTCTCTCAAATTGATGTTTTTTCTCTCTTTCCCTTTCCTCTTCACCCCCTCTCTCTTTCCCCCTCCCTCCCTCCCACTCTCTCTAAAAATCAATGGAAAAATATCCTCGATTGAGGATTAAAAAAAAACCTCCAAAAGAAGTTATACCCTCAATACTAAGTGATAGGTGGTTCAGGGAACCTGTGAGTTGATCAGATCAAAACTATAGCTATGGATCCAGCCCAAAGTCAAGACACCTGGGGCTTTCACTGGCCCAGTAGCCATGTCATTGATAACACCCTGAGGAAGGAGTCAAACTCCAAGCCTAGTTACCTGCATACCAGCTTTTTTTAACTATTAAAAGTAGAGGTAACTAAAAATTTGAAATAAATCTTTAAAATCCAGATTAACATTATCCTATATAATAAAAGGCTAATATGCAAATCGACTGGACAGCAGAATGACCGGTTGCTATGATGCACACTAATCACCAGGGGGCAGATGCTCAACAGGAGCTGCCCACTGGTGGTCAGTGTGCTCCCACAGGGGGAGCACCGCTCAGCCAGAAGCTGGGTTCACAGCTGGCGAGTGCAGTGGTGGTGACGGGAGCCTCTCCCGCCTCCGCAGCAGCACTAAGGACCCCTTGAGGGATGTCCGACTGCTGGCTTAGTCCCACTCCTGTAAGCCTATTCAGGTATCATATGCTTGCAGTGGCCATGCCCATCCTGGCCACTAATTTGTTCCCAGGTTTGACTGGCAGACAGGTAGGTACCTTCCCACCTCACTTAAGCCAGCAGTTGGAAATCCCCTGAGGGGTCCTGGACTATGAGAGGGTGCAGGCCGGGTTGACAGGTTGACAGACCACCCCTCCCATGTACACCCCCCCCCCCCCCCGTGCATGAATGTTATGCACTGGGCCTCTAGTTAATAAAAGCAGCATACGGTAGTAAGACATTTTCAAAGGTATTTTTGCACATTTTTTTTTCATTCTATACTTTGAGGGACAAATATTGTCACTTTATCTGTGAGTACACTGTGGCCAGGGATGGTGAGTGTCTTGCTTCAGATCACAGATCATGAAAGGGAGCACCTGGACTTTAACTAGTTTCCTGAATCCAAAAACTATGCTCTTTCCAAACCACAGAGCTTCTGCTTCTGGAGTCCTCTTTCCTCCTCTCGCATTAGGCCCATTTCCAGTGATGGTTGTTAGCGCAGATAGAACATGTCTTTCTTTCTGTCTGAAATTTTATAGTTTTAAAATCTATACTTGAGGAATATATATACGAATGATATCAGTCATCTCAACTTCATAGTGAGATGATTGATCATAGATCCTGAATCGTTATTTTATAGATCCTTACACATATATCTTCCTACACCGATTAGATTTGTAAGCTCAGTTCTAAAGATACTTAGCTATTTTGTCTTCAATTTAAAATAAAGTATGAGAGAAGGCTCCTTGTTATGATCTTAATAGCCAGTGTGATTAGCAGTGTTTCAACTTATAGGTTACATAAAACAAACCTAGTAGCCGAAACCGGTTTGGCTCAGTGGATAGAGCGTCGGCCTGCGGACTGAAGGGTCCCAGGTTCGATTCCGGTCAAGGGCATGTACCTGGGTTGCGGGCATATCCCTGGTGGGAGATGTGCAGGAGGCGGCTGATCGATGTTTCTCTCTCATCGATGTTTCTGACTCTCTATCTCTCTCCCTTCCTCTCTGTAAGAAATCAATAAAAATATATAAAAAACAACAACAAAAAAACAAACAAACCTAGTAATAAAACTGCTAAACAGCCCTGGCCAGTGTGGCTTGGTTGGAGCATCGTGCCATACACCAAAAGGTGGTGGGTTCTGTACCTAGTCAAGGCACATAACCAGGTTGTAGGTTCTATCCCCAGTTGGGGCATGTGCAGGAGGCAACCAGTTGATGTTTCTCTCTCACATAAATGTTTCTCTCTCTCTCTCTCTCCTTTCCTCTCTCTAAAAATCAATAAAAAAAAATTTTTTTAAACGCTGCCAAATAGAAATATTGACACATCTAGAAGTCAATTTTTAGTGCTGATCATCATTAAAGAATGCTGTGTAATGTAAAAACAGAATGCAAAGTCCAGTACTGTATGATTCTACTTATATGAGGTATGTAGAGTGGTAAAATTCATAGAGACAGAAAAAAGAATGATGGTTGCCAGGGGCTAAGGGGGCATGGAGAGTTATTTAATGGGTACAAGTTTTAGTTTGGAAAGATGAAAAAAAAGTTCTGGAGATAGACAGTGGTGGTGGCTGCACAATGTCAATATACATAATTCCAGTGAACTGTACATCTACTGTGTGAATGTAAAGACACTGGAAGAGTTAAGCATTAGATACCAGGTCCACATTGGTGCATTGCTTACTGGGAGTCGCCGTTCTGATTTCCAGTGATCACCTGCACCCTTCCCAGGACTTCAGGTTGGAAGCCCTCGGCTCTTTCACTCTCACTTTCTTGACTGATGCCCCCTTTCTGTCTGCTCCCCAGCCCTGAATAATTTGTGGTCAAGCTTGTGGATTTCTAATAAAGTCCTATGTTTTTCTCTGCATCTGAGAGATTTTTCAGATTATGGTCCACATGCACCAGAGCCTCGGTGCTTTTCAAAGATGCATGTTTCCAGACCCTCCTACAACTGCGTAGTCGGTCTGTGGGGTTGCACCAGGGAGCTGGCATTTGTAACAAGTTCCCCAGTTGCTCCTTATGCCAGTGGAGTTGGGGAACCCCTGCACCATTGGATTGAGGGAGAAGAGCACACGCTGTCCTCCCTGGCGTCCAGCTCAGTTTTCTGACAGAGCAGGCACAGGGGGAACTCAGCCAGGTCTCCAGTTTTCCCCTTGACTCAAAGGAATGTCTGTCTCTAATGACAGAGGCATTTCTACTTCCCAGTAGAGCTGGCCATTAGTTATTGTAGTTCATGCTCCTTTTATACAGTGAGCCCTTGGGCAACAGTGGGTTCAGCAGTTTGCTCCTGAAATAATTGTGCTTAAAGTTAAAAATACCTGTTTAATTCTAGAAACTCTTGCCCCCCACCCCAGAATTTTATCATGAATATTTTCACATATTCATAAACACTGAACAGTTATACAGGGAAGACCCATATACCCATCATTTAAATTCTACAGTGCTACATTTTCTTTACCATATATCTATCCACCTGAAACATTTACTTTTTAAAATATATTATTTTTATTGATTTCAGAGAGGAAGGGAGAGGGAGAGATAGAAACATCAACGATGAGAGAGAATCAGGATTGGCTGCCTCCTGCACGTCTCCACTGGGGATTGAGCCCTCAACTCAGGCATGTGCCCCTAACTGGAATCAAACCTGGGACCCTTCAGTCCACAGGCTGATGCTCTAGCCACTGAGCCAAATGAGCTAGGGCAAACTTTTATGTTTAAAAAATTTTTTTTATTGTGGTAAAATACACATAACAAATTTCCATTGTAATAATTTTTACTGTATATAGTAATCAGAATATATTCTCTGTGTTGGATATTTATATTATTTTCAAAAATTTTGATACTATATATAATGGTTTAGTTAGTATCTTTGTATAAAAATCTTTGTGCACATCTCAGATAATATCTTTGGGATAAGATTGAAGGTCTGGTCTCTATTCTTAGACCTTTGTTGGTACCTGTCTATCTGTGTTATTTAAGTCCATAAGCTGCACGTTTTTTCTTTTCTTTCTTTCTTTTTTTATTGCTTAAAGTATTACAAAGGGTATTACATATGTGTCCTTTTTTTTTTTCCCCCCGCCCTTGACAATCCCCTGGCCTCCCCTTTCTTACCTGCTTTTTTGCCAACAGGTTGGTCAAAGTCACTCTGTATGGATCTCAGATAAAACTGTACAACATTGAAACTGCTGTGCCATCAGTATTGAAACCTGATCTCATTGATGTGTAAGTACAGAATTAGATGTTTGTATTCTCAGGAAATGTCCTCCAGCCCCAAATCATCTAATCTAATAAAAGAGAAACATGCAAATTGACTGTACCTTCGTTATGCCACAAACCACGCCCACCAGCCAATCAGAGTGACTATATGCAAATTAACCCAACCAAGATGGCAGTTGGCAGCCAGGGAGCTGGAGCAAGGAGGAGGCTTGGTTGCCCTGGCGATGGAGGAAGCCAAGCTTCCCACCTGCCCTGGCCAGCTGTGGCCTCTGCTAAAGGCAACAAAGTTTCAATTATAGAAGATAAATAAATCCCAGATACCTGCTTCCAGCAAGCCTCCACTGGGAGCTTGGGTGGCTGGGGGCTGTGGCCAGCCTGCAAACAGCCATCAGCCCCTCACCCAGGCTGTCCAGGCACCCCAGCGGGGACCCCCACCCTGAAGGGACTGTAGCCAGCCTGCAAACAGCCATCAGCCACTCACCCAGGCTGGCCACACCATGATGGGTTTAGGGTCCCTGCTGGGGGGCTTGGCCAGCCTGCAAACAGCCATCAGCCCCTCACCCAGACTGGCCAGGCACCCCAGCAGGACCTCCCACCCTGAAGAGGGTGTGGCCAGCCTGAAAACGGCCCTCAGCCCCTCACCCAGGCTAGCCAGGCAACCCAGTGGGGACCCCCCACACTGAAGGGGCTGTGGCCAGCCTGAAAACAGGCATCAGCCCCTCACCCAGGTTGGCCAGGCACCCTAGGAGGGAACCATACCCTGAAGGGGCTGTGGCCAGCCTGCTAACAGCATCAGCCCCTCACCTAGGCTGGCCAGGCACCCCAGCAGGACCCCTCTCCCTGAAGGGGGGTGTGGCCAGCCTGAAAACAGCACTTAGCCCCTCATCCAGGCTGGTCAGGCACTCCAGCAGGGACCCCCATCCTATAGGGGGTGTGGCCAGTCTGAAAACGGCCTTCAGCCCCTCACCCAGGCTGGCCAGGCACCCCAGCAGGACCCCTACCTGGACCCCCACCTTGATCCGGGACACCCTTCAGGAAAACCAACCAGCCCCCACCCATGCACCAGGCCTCTATCCTATATTATAAAAGGGTAATATGCAAATGGACCCTAACAGCAGAACGACTGGGAATGACTGGTCACTATGACACACACTGACCACCAGGGGGTAGACACTCAATGCAGGAGCTGCCCCCTTGTGGTCAGTGCGCTCCCACAGGGGGAGCTCTGCTCAGCCACAAGCCAGGCTGACGGCTGCCAGTACAACGGTGGTGGCGGGAACCTCTCCCGCCTCCTCAGCAGTGCTAAGGATGTCCGACTGCAGCTTAGGCCTGCTCCCTGCTGGCAAGTGGACATCCCCCGATGGCTCCTGGGCTGCCAGAGGAATGTCTGACTGCCAGCTTAGGCCCAATCCCCCCAGGTAGCGGGCCTAAGCCAGCAGGTGGACATCCCCCGAAGGGTCCCAGACTACGAGAGGACACAGGCCAGGCTAAGGGACCCCCCCTCCCCGCCCCAAATGCACAAATTTTTGTGCACCGGGCCTCTAGTTTTATAGATAAAAAGAAACAGTAGTGCCTGCCTTGAAAAGGAGTGAAACTCCCATTTCCAAACCTAGAAGAGAGAAAGGTTGTTTGATTGTATACATGGGGGCAGGGGTGGTTGGAGTAAGAGGACTTCATCTGGCAGACACGACCTGGGAGTAGAGGCTAGGAGTAAGCATTTCGGGAGGAAAGAACAGCACAAGCCAACACAGTGTTGGGGAGTCACACAGTTGGGAGGTGGTGAGCAGTTTGTATGGTGGGAGATGAGGTTGATAGGTATGTTGGTACTAAAGTGGAAACACCTTGAATGCCATTAATCTCCTGTGGAACAGTAGGTAAAACCAGTGTACAAAAGAGTTCCTTGGGGAACACATTCCTTCAGAGACTGATGACAGAAGACAGCATAGGCCCAGGTATCTGCATGTTACACAAGGACTTTGGGTAATTTTGAAACAGGACATCCATGGACCACACTATGAGAAACTTTATAGATGGTGGGAAGCCATTAGGAAAGTGACACATAGAAGTGATAGAGCAATGATTTTCAACCTTTTTTATCTCATGACACATATAAACATTACTAAAATTACTAAAATTTTGCTGATCTGACAAAAGTATAATTTTGATTCACACCAGATGGCTGTTGTCATTTTTTTTTTTTTTTTTTTTGACAATCTAAAGGAAAAGAGGTCAGTGCCCTTGACTAAAATAGTCAGGTGTTGCATGTTTCAGAAATCCTTTTGGCATGTCGGTTGAAAATCATTGGGATAGAGGAGTGGGAACGAGAGATGGGCCATATCCCAGAGATCACACTGCCCTGAAGGCTTGTTCTAGACTGGAGCAGGGACTGGCAAATGATGGCTGATGCCAAATCCGGGCCACTACCAGCTTTTGTAAGTAAAGTTTTATTGGCACACAGCCATGCCCATCCATTTACATATTGTCTGTGGCTGCTTTTTTACTTCAGTGGAAGAATTGAATAGTTGTGAACAGGGTATAAGGCCTGCAAAACCTAAAATATTTATACTGGATTTTACAGAAAAAGTTTGCTGACCCCTGTTCTAGAACATTCTTGAGCTATAAATTAGGTAAATGATAGAAAGGGAATCTTTTTTATTATGGTGGTTTACATTTTTTAAAATACTGCTTTCCTTTTTGAGAATTTAAAGAAAGCTGTGAAGTTTTTCCTGAGAAAGACGCTAATTTCATAAACACAATACCTTGTAGACAATTTCAGGAAGTTGTAAGTCCCTTTGTTCAGCCTCTAAGAGCTCTACAAATCTGATAGGTAGACTGAAATTCTCAGACTCAAAAGGCAGACTCTGATGTCCTTCCTCCTTACTTTTGGTACTCAGAACTTAAGTAAAGGGATCAATGGGTTCTAAATACAAAATAACTACCTGGTCACTATGGATTTTAAATTCTCAATACCTCTATTTTCTCTTCTTTTGTTTTGTTATATGTTTTTATTGATTTCAGAGAGAGGAAGGGAGGGGGAGAGAGATAGATACATCAATAAGAGAGAATCATCGATTGGCTGCCTCCTGCAACCTCCCCCCTTATTGGGGATCAAGCCCACAACCCAGGCATGTGTCCTGACCGGGAATCGAACCATGACCTGGTTCATAGGTCGACTCTCAACTATTGACCCACACTGGCCAGGCCTCAACACTTGTATTTTCTTACTTTAAGGTACTTAGTACCTGCAGCAGGAAAATAAAATGAACTCTTAAACTCTTAAGCTAGACTCATCAATATAAATGTTTTGCCACATTTGCCCTTGTTACTTGTGCTTTCTCTCTGTGTACACATGTGCTCACATACATATTTTGTGTGATCTATTTGAAAATAAATTGCAGACAATATGCCACTTACCAAGAAGTCCTTTAGCATGTATCCTCTAGTAACAAGGACATTCTTTTACATAACCATAATAGTACTAGAGGCCTGATGCATGAAATTTGTGCACAGGTACGGTGCCTAGGCCTGGCCTGCGATCAGGGCCATCTTCCCTGGATGCCGGCAGCTGGCCCTGCTCCCAGCCACCACCCACCTCCAGTTCCCCAGGCGATCGGAGCCTGCCAGCCGGGGGAGGGATCAAGAAGTCGGCCGTTCTGCCTGTTCACCAGCCCTGCCCCCGCCGTTGGTCACCCTCTGTGTGTGGGGTGATTCTCGGGGCAGGGGCCTTGGCCTGGCACTGCCCATGTCCCCTGCCACCCACGCCCGGTTCCCCATTTGCCATAAGGTGATCGGAGCCTGCCGGCTGGGGAAAGGGACCAAGTGGTGGTCAGTGCGCCTCATGGTGACTGGTCGAGCAGTTGTTCTGGTCGGTCTGCTGTTAGGGTCAATTTGCATATTACCCTTTTATTATATAGGATTATCAACAGTCAAAAACTCATGGATACAGCAATATCATGTACTTTTGAAAGAGAGAATACATATACATATATATGTCTATGTATTCCATATTCAAATTTCCGCAGGAATGCCCTTTCCTTTTATTCTTTTTATTTAAAACCTAACTAATTATGAATCACAAATTAAATTTGTCTCTTATAATCTAGAACACTTCTCCCAATTGTGCATGTTGCAGGGAAGAGGAATGGAGAGAGGCAGGGAGAGAGGGAGAGACCTTTTGGAGATTCAGCCCTTAAAATTTATTTTTTAAAGCAAATCTTAAAATCTGGATTTGTCCAGTTGTCTTTCCACTATAGTAATTGATTGAGGTCAAACGTTTTTAGCAAGAATACTACATAGGTGGTGGTGTGTCCTTCCTCTTGTATCTTGTCTGGAGGTTGTTGAGGTCAATTTGCCCTGTAATTGTTGATGCTAAGTTTGATTTTAAAATGCCTTTGTCCTAGTGCTGTCCATTGAAAGATCCTAGTAGCAATGAACCCCCAGTAGCACTGCTACCCCTAGTATCCAGGCTCTTGGTTTCTAAGGTACATTCTCCACTAAAAGGAACCAGCGCTCCTTGGAGAGATGTTCCGAGTTTGGGGCAGGATGATCCTGGAAAATCTTACTGAGTCAGGAGGGAAGTGCTCAGTGAATGTCAGGAACATAGGAAAGGGAAACAGGGATTAGCTTGAAAGGATTCTCCCAGCTGAACTTGATAATTTGATCATCAAGAAAGAATAAGATGATAATAGATTATAACCTTGAATATAAGAATCCATGCATCTACAGTGATTTAAAAAAAGATGGGGCCTGAGCCGGCTTGGCTCAGTGGATGGAGCATCAGCCTGCGAACTGAAAGGTCCCAGGTTCGATTCCAGTGAAGGGCACATGCCCGGGTTGTGGGCTGGATCCCCAGTGGGGGACTTGCAGGAAGCAGCCAATCAATGATTCTCTTTCATTATGGATGTTTCTATCTCTCCCTCTTCCTTCCTCTCTGAAATCAATAAAAATATATATATTAAAAAAAAAAAAAGATGGGAAGGGAAAGCTCTTTTTTACAGAAGAATGCCAGCTAATGAACAGGAAAAGAAAGATAGAATTAGAAAAATCAGAATTTGAGTTGTCCCATGGCCAGATAGAACATATGATCTGATGGAGAATCTAAGGTCAAGCTTACTTATAAAGCTCTAATACATGGTAGTTGTCTACAGCCTGGTCTGTAGCTATGGATGTTACATTTTTACTAGTTCCCAAAGTCAGCACATTATCACTTAAGTTCTTTGGTTCTGTTTTTTATTTATCATTCTCTCAGGGATGCTTACATGTGTCAGAGAAAGATTAAATAAGATCTGATAGACATTTACTAACTGCCTTTTGTATTCTGGGCATTGATGGCAAGATTTAGATGATGAGTTTTAATTTTTAGGTTTGATATCAACAAGTAAATGATTTCCATGGGGTTGGACAGATCCTGAAACAGTAAATGCAGTGGATGGAATTTTTACTTTCTATGGAAATACTTAATGCTAATATACTTGACTTTAACCTTTAAAATCGCATCTTCTCTCCTTTTTGCAGGCATGCCCAGTCCCTGGCCGCCCTGCAGGCGTACTCTCACTGGTTAGCACAGTATTGCAGTGAAGCGCATCGGCAGAACACCCAGCAGTTTGTCACACTCATCTCCACGACCATGGATGCAGTCACACCTCTAATCAGCACCAAGGTCTGGAAACAGCAAAAGCTACACCTGTTATCTACCTGAGTCTGTCTTGTCCATGTACCCATTTATTATCCAATCAAAATATTACAGAGCAGTAGACTCGTCATATCACTGAAATATAACTACATGCCATTTCATGTTCCTTTTTAGTTGTAAACCACTTAATGCAAATATAACTTTATATTTTTAGTTCTCTAAGTCCCGCATGAAAAAGTAAAATATGGTTCAGATTTATAGATTGAAATGTGATGGTACTCTTTAATCTCTTCCTCCAAAACATTTCCCTTTCCCCAGTAAGCACTGTCTATGCTTGTGTATCCTTCAGAGATGTTTCTTTTTACATACACAAGTGAAAGTCTGTATTTAGCTGGAGATACAGCTGCTTTTGCTTAACAGTATGCTTCGGAGACTTACATGTATAAAGCAGCTTCAGCTTTTCAAACTGCCCCGTGTTTTGTAGTGGGGATAGATTATAATTTCCTTATTGATGGAAATTATATCCTTGTAGGATCGGTTGCTACAAGTGGAATTGCTGGGTTGAAGGTTATATCCATGTAAACTTTGATAGGTTCTATTAAGTTGTCCTCCAACAAGATCAGGTTGCATTATTTGAGGGTATACATGCTTGTTGTTTTTTTTTTTTTTTTTATGGTTTTAGTCATACATAGCATTCTGTACCACTATTAATAGGATAATGTATTATTTTTCATAAGTTTCTATTGTGTTTATAATTGTAATTTATAAAAAATACCCCACACAGGGTATGTTTCATAATAGCCATTGCTGGACGTTTGACAGATGCCATTTTTTTTTAGTTATTTTTAAATTTTTATTTATTTTTTTATTGATTTCAGAGAGGAAGGGAGAGGGGAGAAAGAGATAGAAACATCAATGATGAAAGAGAATCATTGATTGGCTGCCTCCTGCATGCCCCCTCTTGGGGATTGAGCCTGTAACCCTGGCATGTGCCTTTGACCGGAATCAAACCTGGGACCCTTCAGTCTGCAGGCTGACGCTCTATCCACTGAGCCAAACCAGCTAGGGCTGATAGCCGCCATTTGGAAAAAGCCATTACAGATACTTCTGAAAAGCGTGTATTTATGAATGTAACTTTATTTTTTAGGTAATTTCCTTAGAATAAGTGGGATTATCGTGTTAAAGGTTTTGTGCTTCTAGGAAATTATAGTAATACTAGAGGCCCAGTGCACGAAAATCTGGTTCCTCAGCCCGGCCTGCGTCCTCTCGCATTCTGGAACCGTTGGAGGATGTCCACCTGCTGGCTTAGGCCCGCTCCCCTGGGGATCGGGTCTAAGCTGGCAGACATCCCTCTGGCAGTCCGGGGCTCTCGGGGAATGTCCGACTAACGGCTTAGGCCTGGACCTAAGCCATTAGTCAGACATCCTTAGCACTGCTGCAGAGGCAGGAGAGGTTCCTGCCACCACTGCTGTGCTGGCCAGCCATGAGCCAGTTTCTGGCTGAGCGGCGTTCCCCCTATGGAAGCGCACTGACCACCAGGAGGCAGCTCCTGCATTGAGCGTCTTCCCCCTGGTGGTCAGTGTGCATCATAGCGATCAGTCGTTCGGCCATTTGGGTCAATTTGCATATTACCCTTCCATTGTATAGGATTTATTTCCTAAGCATTCTATGTGCCCTTGACTCTTTTGTGTGTGGTTTTCACCCTAGTCTTATCAGCATTAGGTCTTGTCTACAAAAAGTTTTCCTTTTTTTTAATCTGAAAAGTTCCATTATGGTACTTGAATCAGGTTTTTGATTGGCATGTTGAGATAAAGGAAGTAGGAGAGCCTGGCATGATAGATGGAGTGCAAAGGTGGGGGTGGAGAGAGATCTTGGCTTGGTTGGAGCAAGAGGAGTGAGATGAATAGTCTGCAGTTATTTTAATGAAATGCCAAGGAGCTTACCATGAGATTTAAGAGTTGATAGTGAACAAATGGTTCCCTGAGTTCAAAGATGCCGGTGAATATGAACAGGAGGAACTGGAGATGGTGATCCTAGCTGGAAGGTAGGAGCTGTGGACATGGTAAAGAAGATGCCTTTTATTTTTTTAAAGAATGTTATTGGAATTTCTTTTTAAAAAAATCTGTTTTTATTGATTTTCAGAGAGGAAGGAAGAGGGAAAGAGAGATAGAAACATCAATGATGAAAGAGAATCATTGATCAGCTGTCTCTTGCGTGCCCCCTACTGGGGATTGAGCCCACAACCTGGGCATGTGCCCTTGACCAGAATCGAACCTGGACCCTTCAGTCTGCAGGTGGACACTCTATCCACTGAGCCAAACCAGCTGGGGCAAGAAGATGCCTTTGTGATGGGCATCAGCATAGGAAAGCTCCTTTGAGACAGAGCCGATGTGGTACAGTTTGGCAGCCAAGAACTATATTTAGCTTGTGGCTGCCTCATCAAGGTTCTTCTAATACAATCTCAGGGGATACAGTGGGCTGCCATGTCCTCTTCCCTCTTCAGGTCCAAGACAAGCTGCTGCTATCTGCGTGCCACCTGCTGGTTTCACTGGCCACCACTGTGAGGCCCATCTTTCTGATCAGCATCCCCTCAGTGCAGAAAGTGTTCAACAGAATCACCGATGCCTCTGCTCAGCGACTTGTTGACAAGGTGAGGCCCAGGGTTACCCTGGAGTCACTGGAGTCGTGCGGCTCAGCCTCAGGGAGGCTGGGGAAGAAGAGTCTGGCCATACTTTCTGCACCCGGACATCATAGGCCAGGCCACCACAGACGGCTTTCTTACACGTGCGGCACGGACGCAGCCTCACTGCTCTCTTGTCACGTCCTCCCCATCGTGGCAGTCACTGTGTTGATCCAGACATAAAAAATGCCTCCTAGGGACAGAGCTGGTGCTGTTTTTTTTTTTTTATTTATTGAGATGAGGCTTATGCTGCTTTGAGAGCTAGAGATTTAGCTGGTGTTGTGAGAGCCTTTGCAATCTTTTGGTTTAAACAGTCTGTTTTTATTGTTACATGTTTGTTTTCTGAGGGTTGAGATGCCTCACATAAGTATATTCTCTTAAAGTCCTAGGAAGCTCAGTTTAGACGTGTAGAAACAAACAAACAAGGCTGGAGTCAGAGGGGGGTCACAGCAGTTAGGTAAGAGCACCTGGATGTGAACGAATTGCTTCGGACCAGCACCCTCTTACTAGTAATAGCCTGCTCTGATAGCGCTGCCGAGGGCTCAGAGGCCAGCAGCAGAGAGACGGGTGAGGGCCAGGGTCTGGTCGGTGATGCTTCCAGGACCACAGTAATTACTGAGACTGGCTGGCCCTCGGCTGTGCTAGATCCAGAATTGGTGTTACTGCTTCACTTTCTTTTCCTCCCAGGGTTCCCTCAGAGTTGAACCAAAGCCCCAGGTACACGTTATAAGAAAGGAGCCTGGAGCCTGAGCTCAGTGTGTGTGTAGTGGGTGCTAAAGACTGTTGTTCTTGAACTTCTCATCATGGATGCCTTTGGGGTCTCTTCCAGGCTCAGGTGTTGGTGTGCCGAGCCCTCTCCAACATCCTGCTGCTTCCATGCGCAAACCTCTCAGAGAGTGAGCAGCAGTGGCCCATGCGCTCCGTCAACCATGCCAACCTCATCTTCGCGCTCTCCCGGGACTATCGCAGCCTGAAACCCAGTGCTGTCGCCTCTCAGAGGAAGATGCCCCTGGATGATAGTAAGTGGCCCCTGGGCAGGGACATCCCAGGGAGATCGATAGGGCAGGCATTGTCCTTCCTTTGTGGCAGATGGGATTTGCACCTGAGGTTCCTGAGTCAGACTTGGGGTATAACCCTCTGACCTGTGAATTCAGTGAACACATCAACTGGACCTGTTTCCTGAATGCAGGGTGCCCCTTCTCTCTCTTTAAGAAAAAGAAAAAAAGTTTTTTATTAATTTCAGAGAGGAAGGGAGAGGGAGAGAGAGATAGAAACATCAATGATGAGAGAATCATTGATTGGCTGCCTCCTGCATGCCCCCTACTGGGGATCGAGCTGGCAACCCACGATGGGGAATTGAACCATGACCTCCTGGTTCATAGGTCAGTGTTCAACCCCTGAGCCACACCAGCTGGGCCCCTTCTCTTGCTTAAAATGTAAAAAATAAGGAAAATGTTTATTGAAGGGCTGTGGCTAAAAAAAAAATCTTGCAGCATATTGGTCCATTTCACATAGTTGCATAAGCAAGCAGGGCAATTCACCTATACACACTGGGGGATAAAGTTTAAGAATTACTTGAAACTGTCGTTAACCTTTCTCCAAATAAATATTTCAGAGGCTTTGAAAGAGCTTGGTATCTTCGCAAATGGCACTTTTAGTTGATTGTTTATATTAGAGGCAGAAAAATATGAATCAGGAGAACTCAATAGTTTCAGTAGAAGGTATCAGATTTCTCTGAAAAATCTTCCTGAAATAATTACTTAAAAATGCAGTCTGTTTTCCAATAAGAAAACAATGGGACATTATTGGGCAACATTATTTATAGAATGTTAACAAAAATGCTATGTGAAATGTTAGAAATGATAAACACTCATCGTTTAAAAAACATTACTTTTATAATTAGGAACACTAACATATATATGTTCATTGTTCAAAAATATTAGGGGGATAGGGGGACTGTGGGGGGATAAGGACACAATAAAGAAAATAAAAAGAAATATTAGAAGAGTGTAAAGTAGAAAAGAAAAACTCTTAAATCTCACCAGTTTTAGTACTTTACAAAGTAACCATTTTAAATAGCTTGTTGGATAAATGGCTGATTACTGAGGGCACACTGCATAAGGGCTTGCCTGCCTTAGCGATCTTCCATCAGCAAATCTCGGCTGTGCCAGCGTTGGCTGTCAGCGTCTGGTATTTGTCTGATCCTGAGTGTTTTACGTTCATTTAATTCTCATATCAGCCTTATGAGTTAGGTACTGTGAATTATCCTGATTTTATCCATGAGGAAACTTAAGATATGGGAAGGTTAAGTAACTTGCTCAGGGGTAACACACAGCTACTATGAACGGTGCTTTATCAAGTTTAATGGTCTTCCTTTCTTACTTTATCTTACATCCTACATCAGTCAGCATAGGCTAGGTTATGCTATGTGTGAGAAATAATCCCCACAGCTTAGTGGCTTACTACAGGAAAACACTTGTTTCATGTTAATTCCACATGTCCAGCGTGGGTCAGGGTTTGGGAAGGTTCTGCTCATTCTAGAACCCAGGCTTATGAAGGGTCCGTTTCAGTTTGTGGTTACACTAGGATGGGCTCTTGCTTAGAAGTGACACTTATTTCCACTCATTTTGTTGTCCAGGACGTATGGCCATGGTTCACATAGCGGATGGAAAGTGTGATGCCACCAGGTGCTGGAAATATTTGCTGAATAGGTTTAATGATTTCCACAATGAGCATAATTAAAAACATGGTTAGCATTTGTGGAGTGTGTATTGTGTGCCAGGTGTGGGCTGAGAACTTCATATACATGATTTCATTTAGTCTTCCCTATAGTCCTGTGGGTGGATAGCTTATTATCCTCATTCTCCAAGTGACCAAATGAAGGCCTGGAAAGGTTTTTCTAACTCAACTTTATACTTTGAAAATTTTTCTAACCTACAGACAGTTGAAAAAATAAGAAAATGAACAATTGTGTATCTCTCATCAGGATTCACCAGTTGTTAATATTCTGCCACATTTGTGTTCTTCTCCACTCACACATACCTTTTCTTTTTTAACGGAGCCGTTTACAGTAAGTTGCAGACATTGGCACTTTATTCCTGGATATTTAAACTTTATTTTTGAGAACAAGATATTCTCATATATAACCAAAACGCCGTAACACAACCAAGCTGTGTAACATTGTTATAATAATGTCATCTATATTATAGACGTGTCCACATTTTCCCTAGTCATTACCAAAATATCCTGTGTTGCTTTTTAAAAATTCAGGATCCAACCAAGGATCATGTGTTGTATTTGGTTTCCACACCTCTTTAGTCTATTTTAATATAGAAAAGCATTCCTGTTTTTTCTTTTTCATGACATTGACATGTTTGAAGAGTCCAGGCCTGTTTTGGTGAAATATACTATAATCTTGTTGTGATTGCTTCCAGCAATTTTTGGCAGAAATACTACAGTGATACGTAGTTCCTGTTGCATTGCTTCAGGACAAGCATGTCAAACTCAAAGGCTAACACGGGCCAAAAAAACAAGGTTTAAGTTTATGTGGGCCACAAAAAAACCCAAAACCTTTAATTTTCATAGAAACATAGGTTTATTTCGATAGAGACATGCTAAATACAAAGGGCTGAAATAAATGAATCATCGTTAACATAAAATAATAGAACATTTTAATAAAATGCACAAATTAATAAGCGTAACGGAAACAATCCTATTTTTCTTGTTCTCCAAAAGCAAAATATTTCCTGTTGCGCACACCAAACAAGTCAGTCCAAGACGAATGATGTGGCAGTTGGCTGCTAAAATATTCCCTGCAAGTATTAGTGGAGAGAAATGGTGCGCCTGCTCATACGTCCTGGACAACAAAATGAGTGGAAATAAGTGTCACTTCTAAGCAGTGCGTGTAAGGGAAATGAATGCAACGTGACTATAGTAATCAGTCATTAGCGAACGTTGTAGTTCGTTATTATTAATTATGTATAACAGGATATTGTAAAAATTAAGTTATGAAATTTTATTAAAACGTTTCTTACATACCATTATATTGGCTGGGCCGCAAAAATATTCCTTGTGGGCCACATGCTGCCCGCAGCAAGTTGGACATGCTTGCTTCCGGCACTGCCTGCCAGTCTGCTGTAAAGGTGCCCCCCTGCCCCACATGGCAAGTGTAGGTTACTCAGGGTCAAAGAGAAGGAGTTGGGGGGCAGAAGTCAGATGGGTCTGCATGGCCCCAGACCCTTGCTCTTTAACACATTGCCCTCTCTTCTAGAAAGGATTGTTTTTAATCGCTTTATAATATCATAGCCTATGAAGTTCCATAAGTTACATACCTATTCTATTACAATATATTTAATGATACTTTCAGTTTTTTACTTGCACATTTTTGGGAATAAATCTTGGTTCCTACTTCAATTTCTTTACACATCAGAGGATCAGATTTGGGTTTCTTGACTCGGCCTTTTCTCCTAAACATCTTTCCTTTTCCTTTTGTATTCTTGGGGAAATGTTTGTCCCAGGGGCAGTTTCATGGCTTGGTAAAAGTCCCTGTGCTGTAGTGGTTGTGAGTGAGTGGCTCCTTGATCAGTGCTATAGGTGTGCCTTTTGTTTTCTTTCCAACTGCCTTTACTGGGCCAGGTCATTATCTTCTGTCATGCTCAGTCCTGTGAGGGAGGTGGTATCTGTCCCCATCTTCAGATGAAGAAACTGAGACTCAGAATCTAGGAGTCATGAGTCAAACCCGATTTCATCAACCTCCAGAGCATGGACTCTTTCTGTGTACCCTTCCCTGGAAGCCTCTTCAGTCCCCAGAGGCTGGTGAGTTCAGGGGGCAGGGCGATCCAGAGAGCACAGCCAGGTGCAGGGTGGCTCTGGCAATTTAGCCCGGAGCTGTGCCAGGGTGGAGGCTGCTGAGCTCAGGCTGAGCCGAGTGGGCTTCTTGAGGAAGCAGTGTCTAGGGGATGAGCTCCCCATCAGTGCTGGGGGATGATGACAGAGTTTCTCCTCTGGGCCTTCTGATAGACCAGACGCGTTGCCAGGATTATCCTGAACCTTGTCTCTGATCATCACAGCAACCCTGCAGAGGGGGGCTGTTGGCTGTCCTCAGTGGACGGACAAGAATCCTGCCTGCGTGTGTAGCCATCTGCTGATCATCTGCCGTTCACATCCAGGGTCCTCTGGCCCCCTCTTTCTTCTGAGCTGCTGTTTGCTGGCCCCTGGCTGTTTCCCGTGCGCTGTATGCAGTCATCCAGTGAGCTCACACCTTAGGGTATTGTTAGAAGTATACAGCATAATAATACAGCATAATAATTATTATACCTGTGGTCACAGGCCCATTATTTAAGCATTTTATTTCTGAACACATCAGCGGTAGATGTTGTCACCCTCAAAAGTAAAATAGCCAGTTATCGTACCAGCATTATGGGTTTATTTGGGAATAGCAGACAATTGCAATCGGGACAAGCAAACTGTAGTAGCTTGTTGGAATTTCAATCTCCAGTCACCACATATAGTTCCTTTCTCAAGATCTCTCATCCATAAACTTTCTGTAATTTTTTTATATCCAATTAGGTTATGTCTTATCTTTTTTCTTTCTTATTTTGGAACATTCATTTTACTTCAGGACAAAATTATTTTTTCTTCCCCTCTTACCAAAAACTGTTATCTCCATTCCTCATACCTTCTTTCATTGAAAATACACATCCTATTTTTTCATAGTCATTTTCTTTCTTTATTATTTTCTAGTTTTATTAAAAAAAAAAAAACACGTTTTTTTCCCTGATAATTTCAATTTTTTGGTTCAAATTGACCTCAATTTTAAACACTTATAAAGCTTATCTGAAAACAGAAATGATCCCCACCGTTGTGGCTGTGGTTGAGCGTTGACCTATGAACGAGGAGGTCATGATTTGATTCCCTGTCAGGGCACACGCCCTGGTTTTGGGCTCATCCCCAGTAAGGGTGCATGTGAGGCAGCCAATCGATGAAGTTTCTCTCATAGATGTTTCTTTTTTTTTTTTTTTTAAATATATTTTATTGATTTTTTACAGAGAGGAAGGGAGAGAGATAGAGAGTTAGAAACATCGATGAGAGAGAAACATCGATCAGCGGCCTCCTGCACATCTCCTACTGGGGATATGCCCGCAACCCAGGTACATGCCCTTGACCGGAATCGAACCTGGGACCCTTCAGTCCACAGGCCGATGCTCTATCCACTGAGCCAAACCGGTTTCGGCATCTCATAGATGTTTCTATCTCCCTATTCCTCTCCCTTCCTCTCTCTCTAAAAATCAATAAAGACATATTTAAAAAAGAAACGATGCAAGGCAGTTGTTACAGAATAATTGCAGGCTTACTCTTAGAGGATAGCATAATTGCCTCGAGTTACATTTAAGTGAATGTAAACTACATAATATAGTTAAAATCAGCCACGTGCTTTTTGGGATTATAGTATGCGATTCATTCATGTCTTTGTGAGACTGGGAATGATTAGAACAGTCAGGGGCAGTAGGATCCCGATATTACTGCTGAAGAGTATTGCTCCGTGTTGAGTAGGGAGAATAAAGATTTGAAAGATGGGACAACAACTAAAGTTATGGCAGACCTATAAATATCTTGGAAGCCACCACCAGAATTTCCGGCCATGCAAGTAATTATAAGAAATGGGGAAGTTCTTTTAAATAAAGATTACTGCCTGGCTACAAATCTAAAAAGACAAGGCAACAGAGTATGAGCCTATCAAAGAGCGATTATAGCCTGGCCTTGAGTTAGCACTGTGTGTGACAGGACAGAAAGGGTGCTTGTTCGTGTATCGGCCTTTTCAGCCGCTGCAGACACTTTGGTTTGCTCAGTTCACTGTGGTATAAGCGCAGTGGCTTTCAAACATGTGGGGTCATTTCATAGCAAGAAATACAGTGTATATTATGGCCCATAAGTAACAAATAAGTTTAATAAATGGACATGTCTTTATTTTCAGTATATGCCATGCATGCACCCCATTTTGCATTTTATAAAATTATTCTCTTATTTATATATAGATAATAAATCTATAATCTGTAAATTATAGATAGAATTAAAGATATGTATTATACATTTGTCAATATTGGCAAATGTAGATACTATGTATATTTTCTATTTAAGTAAATGTTAATCATCACTCAGCAATAATCTCTCACCACAGTTTGAAAACCAGGAAGTTGCAGTAAGTCTTTCTGGAGTAGGAGAAAGCTCTCATGGGAGTTCCATGCCTGCCTCTCTTCCAAAGGGCTGCCTGCTGCTTTGTCTGCATTCTCTCAGCAGCGATTCTCATCGTTTGTGCAGAATTAGTGCTTAGTACTCAAGTGTTAACATTTTCTCTTTGCTTCATTTGTATTTTTAGCTCTTCCAACTTTTTAAACTATTTAGAATCTTTGCTTTTCAGTGAAAAGTAGAAAGCAGGCAGTTGTGACTGTTTTTCATATATTAGCATCCAGTAATAAATTAAGTTATAAATACATGTCAAAATTTTTGGAAGTATATTTTTTCTCATAATAAACTTTTGGGTAAAATTAAAATGCCAAAAGTGATTAAAATTATTTTTAGCATTTAATGTTTATCTAATTGGAAATGATTTAGATATTTAATGAGTATCTGTTACTTGATTTTGACCTTATTTGCATTTATTTAAATTACTTGTTTTTAACAATTATGCTTGGATTGGACATTAAACCAACTAACCAATATCTTATTTTCCTTGCTGACAAATTTTGTAACAGATAATATGAACTTATTTGATTTTTCAGTAAATCTAGGTAAAATGAAAGTAAATAATTTGAAAGACATACCTGTTTTAATTAAACCAACAACCTGGAACTAATATTAATGTCAAACATATTCCCTGAAATTCATTTGGGTTAGTTTTGATTATATTTCTGAAAGTATACTTAATTTATATAAATGCTTAATCTTTTAAAGCTCATTAAATAGATTACAGATAAGTTTTGGTAATATCATTCAGAGATAGAAAAATATTACACACACACACACACAATACAGATAGACACAGACTGATTTTTTAAAATATTAGCCATGTCTCAGGCATAAAACTCAAAAGAATAGTTGGATCCAAATTGTGTTTCTGGCAGATGGACTAAGTTAAGGTTACTTGTTCAGATAGCCAAAGTTTTATATTAAAGATTAAAAAAAAATTGCATGCTGTAAGGATCCTTTTTAAAACTGTTTTTGGGGTTACTTTGTCCCTTAAAAGCTTTTGCATACCAAAGGATTCATTTCATTGTTTCTGAGAGGTTTGGAATTCTCTTTTAAGAGTGCCCCTTAAGGTGGACTAATTTAAAACAATTAGTAAATGGCCATTGTAATTCCAAACAGAAAGAGTACTCACCAGAAAGGGCAATGTCTTGATAAAAACAGAAAGGATAGATCCTTTATTACTATTACTTTGGTTAATTCTCATCTGATGATATTTTTTCCATTTATTGGTTGCCTCCCACGTGCAGTCGGGATCGAACCTGCAACCATGGTATGTGCCCTTGACCTGGAATCAAACCCGTGACCCTTCAGTGTCTAGGCTGACACGCTTAACTCCTGACCCACACCGGCCAGGGTAGTATGAAACCTTTAAATAGGTCCCAGACCAAGTCAGAGAGCTTAACCAAAGGGAGGGAGCTTGGCATCTTACAGATTTACCTCACCTAAAGGAAAAAGACAGTTCATGGAAGTGGGGAGAACAAAAGGCTCAAGCGGATGCCTCCCACAGTTCCAGGGGTTGTTAGTCCCTCAGGGGCTTGTCTCCTTTGGATCCCACTTCTGATACCTTATAATGTCATCTCAAAAATAAACAGCCAGCTATTTTATCAGAAAAACAAGTCTATTAGGGAATAGCATGGAATTGCAATATGGAACAAGAAAAATGTAGCAAGCTACAGGCAAATGCAAAGAGACGAAGGGTAGGACAGCTTTTATTAGCTTTTAGGAGGAAACTGGGGAGGGTTGTTTTGAACTGAAATTCATTGTAGGAGAACAAGAGTTTGAGGTTGTAGCAGTTTCTCATTTGGTGCAAGTGGGGGTTAGTGCATTATTGCTGGGGCAGGGAGGGATCTTTTTCTCTTGAAAGCAGATGAAATTGCTAAGTGAAAAATGACCTCCCGTGTCGGATAATTCTTACCTTCTTTCTGCTGGTTATGTAGTTTGCAACTAGTGGTGCATGTGTGTAAGGTCCCCCTTCAGGGCTTCCCAGCACCGTTGTAAAGTGAGGTTCCTTCATTTCATGATGTGCATGGCAGGTGCTGTGTGGATTACCAGGCGAGGGTCAGATTTGGAGTTGAAGGAGAGTGTTTGATCTGCATGTGTCCATTCTTGACTGTGGTAATTATCTGTGACACTGGTTTTCTCACCAGTTTGTTCACCATTTTAGAGGCTTAAGTCTAAGGCACCTAACCTAAGGCTACATTTGATCTTTTCTTCTCTGTGGACTTGTTTCTGGTGGATAGAAGCAGAATAGAGGGAAAAACTGAGCAGGCACCTGGAGTTCTGACAGTAAGAAGGAAAAAAAAAAAAAGGAAAGGAAAAAAAGGAGGGGGGAGGAGCTGGAGAGAGAAAGGAAATCAAGATGTCTGTGTCACTGTCTTCTAAATACCCTTGCAGATTTCCTCTCCTTCCCTTGTGTTTCCTCTTACTCTTGATCCTTAGACAAGTCATAACATGCAACTTAATCTTGATTTGCAGCCAAAGTGATTATCCACCAGACACTTAGTGTCTTAGAAGACATCGTGGAGAGTGTCTCCGGGGAGTCCACCAAGTCCCGACAGATCTGCTACCAGTCACTGCAGGAATCCGTGCAGGTCTCCCTGGCCCTCTTTCCAGCTTATATTCACCAGTCAGGTAGGAGCTGGCCGCAGGCCGCACAAGGGCCCACGTCCCTGCTTAGCTGTGTAGAGCACCCCCAGTCATCAGTAGAGGCCTTGACCCTGAAAGCAGAGGGCAGTGAGGTTTATGTGGGGTCTGGGGCTCAGGCCCCAGGGAACCTTCTCGTGGGCCTTGCACCTCTGTCAGGTGGCACTGAGTTACTTGCCTCGTTTTTATTTTGAAGGCTTTGCCTTCTTCCAGTGTGGAACCTAAATGGCTGAGAGTACCAGGGCATTATGTAGGAGAGGAAAGAAAGCTTTTTTCCACAAATGCTATTTACTTACACATATGGCAAGGTGGGTTTGAGGTGGTGCCCTGCACCCCGCTCTGCCACTGTCACTGTGGGCTCTGTCTAGCTCTGAGCAGGTATATGAGAGCAGCTACAGTGGTAGTCTTGTCAGTCTTAGGAGATGTTGGGGGTTTCTGAGTCAGCAAAAATTCACTGATTGCCTCTTGTAAGCAGAGTTTGTGTGGCTGGAGCTGAAACATACTCTACAAGATGGTTGTTTAGATCTGGAAGTGAAACTACATTAAGTGGAACCCATGTTTTTTGACATTAATGCATTTAATGGACCAGGGCCACGCAATCCGAATACACCTTCATTGTCCACTTTTAGTCACTTAACCCCTGACTTAACCCCCACTGCAGGGATTATTGATCATAGAGAGAAACAGCTAAAGCACTTTGGTGTTGACCCGATTGAATAGTTCCATCAGTATGCGTGCAAAACACTCCATCTGCAGTGAAAACTCTGAGCTTGGCTGGGGCCGAGCGGCGAGGGAGGCTCCGTTTCCTATTTGGAGCCATCAGCAGAGGCTCACTGCACCAGAGCTGTTTTCTCAGCATGTCCCTAATCACTTCCCACTTTCCGTCACCGGCTCTGATGGTGTTGGGGAAATTTCTTCAGCAGGAAGCCTTAGAGAGATGATAGAGCAGATTGCGAGAGGAAGTCTGTCAAGCCAGGGGCTTCCGTTTATCCCTGTGTGCAGGCCTCTGATCATTTGCTTTGTCCTTTGTTTAGATGTGACTGATGAGATGCTGAGCTTTTTCCTCACTTTGTTTCGAGGCCTTAGAGTACAGATGGGTGTGCCTTTCACTGAACAGATCATACAGACTTTCCTCAATATGTTTACCAGGTAACCACACACACCTGTTGTCCACACTTTTCAAATTTTAAGGAGAAGTGGTGGGGCCCAGCTAGGAAGTGTGGGACTTTTTGCTCCTCTTCTTCACTTGCCACAGTGTTGGTTTCAAGCTGGTCCCAGAGAAACATTCCTTGGCTACTGTGTGGTTTCTTTTGTCTGCAGAGAACAATTAGCCGAGAGCATCCTCCACGAAGGCAGCACTGGCTGCCGGGTGGTCGAGAAGTTCCTGAAGATCCTGCAGGTGGTGGTACAGGAACCTGGCCAGGTGTTCAAGCCCTTCCTTCCTAGCATCATCTCCCTGAGCATGGAGCAGGTGTATCCCATCATTGCTGAGGTATAAGCGGCTGGGCTTGTCCTGTCCTATTGGGGAAGTAAGGAAAATGCATTGTGTTTTAAAGTTAATTTGTTATTTTATTTTATTTTTTTAAAATAATTTTTTCCAAGAAAGAATGCCTTTAGCTTGGTACAGTATTTTTATATTGGCTGAGTTAATTAGAACTAGTCTAGTGTAAGCAAGGTTGGTTGGTAAAGATCAGCCTCCCTGGCAAAGAGTTTATAACTTTAGGTGAATATATAGTGTTCTACAACAAACATAACGAGCTAGAGGCCCAGTGCATGAAATTCCCACCACCGCCACTGTGCTCGCCATCCTGTGAGCCCAGCTCTGGATAAGCAGTGTTCCCGCCGTGGGAGTGCACTGACCATCAGGGGGAAGCTCCTGCATTGAGCGCCTGCCCCCTGGTGGTCAGTGCGCATCATAGCAACCGGTCATTTCGCCGTTTGGTCAATTTGCTTATTAGCCTTTTATTATATAGAATGTTCTTTTCCTATCAAGAGCATTCATGATCTGAAGGATACAAGGCAAGTTTTCAGAATGATCCAGAGCTTTCCTTCTTATAGCAAAGCTCTCTGTTCTTCCTGGAAAACAGACAGACACAGCATGACAAGGTCCAGAATAAGTAGATTAACTAAATTTTATGTAATAGTTACGTAAATAAGAGCTAACCTTTTTAACTGCCCATATTAAAGCTTAAGTGAGTCCACTTGCTTTGCATCATTAAACACACGTGGGCCCTGTAAGGATTCCTGCCATAGAAGCTCATGCCTTCTGTCTCAATTTCATCTTAATCAGCTGAATTAAATCTATCTGGACCTTATCATTTTGAATTCTCCAGACCCATCTGGAATAATATGACCTGTCATGCTCTCTAGTGACTTGGAGATTTTTGTTCAAATTAGAAAATATTGCTGAGCCCGCCTCCCTCTCCTCTCCTCATCCCAGAATCCCAGCTGCCAATGAAAGAGGAGACAGGCCCAGAGAGCAGTCAGCCCTGCAAGCTGCTCCCCCTCCCCTGGAGGTCCTGCCTCCCCCAGGCCCTCTGCTGCTGCTTTCTGTGGCTCCTAAGCGCCCCGTAAGCCCATTTTCTATGGAGGGTAGATCTGCTTTAAGGTTTCTTACTTGTCTTTAGCTTTTGCAGTTGTATAAGATCAGCAGGTTAGTTGGACGGTGTTGTTTATCCTGGGAAAAGGAACAACTACCAAGGCTCTATGGCAGATGAGATAGCTGCTTTCTGAATAGAAAAGCCATTTTCCTAGTTGTTCTTCCATTTAGCAGCCTTTTCTGAGCTTGAAAAGCTGAGTGTGTCCATCAGAACAGGGCCCCTTGGCACCGACCCAGGCATTGTGTCTCAGGCGGCCCTGTCTCTGCCGAAGTACTCCTGGTTTGACCTGCTGACTCGGAGGCCTTGATAGGACAGGGGTGTGGGTGGGAAGCTGACAGCTTGCTGTTGCCAGGCATCTCTGAGACCTCTTTGTTGCTCTGGGCCTGGGCTGTGAGTAGCTCCTGAGCCGCAGGAGAAGAAGGTTTGAGGGTCTCTGTGTGTCTCTGCAGCGCCCCTCCCCTGACGTGAAGGCTGAGCTGTTTGAGCTCCTTTTCCGGATACTCCATCACAACTGGAGGTACTTCTTCAAGTCCACGGTCCTGGCCAGTGTCCAGAGGGGGGCTGCCGAGGAGCAGATGGAGAATGAGCCTCAGTTCAGTGCCATCATGCAGGTAACGTGGGAGCGCTGCTGAGGGGGCCCTGCGGCCCCAGAACAGATAGGCCTCGTTCGGGACACCTGGGTCCATTGCTGCCTGCCCCTTGGCTTCTGACACGCAGCCCCACTCCCTAACGTGTCACTGCGACACGTGCCGCCTCTGAAGCCTTAGTGCGGTCTGAGCTCAGCTCTGCCTCTTCGTGCTGTGCACGTCGTTCACTTCTCGGAACCCCATCTCTCCCTGTGCCGAGTGGGATGACACGGCCTCAGCACCACGGGGCTCTCCTTCACTGGAAGCCGACTGAGTAGGAGTCTCTGGAGGAGGGGCCCATGGTCTGCATCTGTAGAGAGAATTCTGGCCAGAACAGAACTGGGAGAGGCCCTGCCCTGTGCCTCGGTGCCCCCTCTCAGATCAAGTGTGACTGTTACAGCCTGGAGAGCGAGCTGTCAGGGGCGGAGCGCACCTGCTGTGAAGACGGTGGCCTCCCCTTGCCAGGGCGGCCGGCTGTCAGGTGCTCTCCTTGCTCTGCACTCAGTTGCATACATACAATTTGTGTTCAGAGTCTAGATTGAAGTGGAAGGTTTTCTTTTTGTTTTTTCAGTGCTTGCTTTTCCTCACCCTTCAGCCCCCCACCCGCACACATGCACGCCTGCACCCGAACTCCTTGTGTGGGGATCTCTCTGGACAAGCACATGCCTATCCCTGGGCTTCCTGCAATCATTTTGCTGAACTTCCATCGCCAGCACCCCCGGCAGGCTTCGGTGTGGAGCACTGTTTGTCCCCGCTGCCTTCCTCTTAACCTCTGTCCTCGCTTTTTAAGTCTTCTTTGGTAGGCAGTATTGGTAAAAGCCACGTTGGAAAACAGTTTCCACTTCGAAGTATTTTACCTAAGATACACGAAAACATATACTCACTTGTACACAGGTGTTTATAGAGGCTTTTTAAAACATTGCCAAAAGCTGGCAACATTTCAAATATCTGTTGCTGGTAGTGGGTAAACAACGGTGCATGCATGTAAGCGCCTGCTGCTCAACAATAAAAAGGAACATGTGGCCCTGGCCGGGGGGCTCAGTAAGTTGGAGTATCATACCATCCACGAAAAGGTTGTGGGTTCGATTCCCAGTCAGGGCACATACCTGGGTTGTGGGTTTGATTCCCCGTCAGAGGCATACAAGAGGCAACTGATCAATGTTTCTCTCCCACATTGATGTTTTTCTCTCTCTCCTCTTTTTCTCTCCTCTTCCCTCCCTTCCTCCATCTCTCTTTCTCTTACTCCCCCCTTTCCTCTTGCTCTCAAATCAATAAACCTATCCTCAGGTAAGGATTAAAAAAAAAAAAAAGGAACAGCCGTAGCCAGTTTGGCTCAGTGGATAGAGCATTGGCCCTCAGACTGAAGGGTCCTGGACTCAATTCTGGTCAAGGGCACGTACCTCATTTGCAGGTTCCCAACACTGGTCAGGGTACGTGCAGGAGGCAACCAGTGTGTCTCTGTCTCTTCCTCTCCCTAAAAATTAATGGAGAAATATCCTCAGGTGAGGATTAACCAAAAAATAAAAATAAAAAAGGAACATATTATACAAACGGCAACGTAAATACGTTATGGTAGGTGAAGAAGCTGGATTCAGAAGACTGTCTACAATTCAAGCATGTCAAACTGGCAGCCAACGGGCCGCATGCCTCATTCATTTAAATGAGGCATGCAGCCTGCCAGCTGTGAGTTTGACATGCTTGGCATGATTGCGTTCTGTTACATTCTGGAAGAGGCAGGCCTCAAGGGACAGGAAACAAGCAGTGGTTGCCTGAGGCCAGAGGGAACTTTGAGGAGCTGGAGGTGTCTGTATCTCCATTGTGATGGTGGTTAGACACTGGATGGTGTGGTCAGAATTATATAATGGTGACCCTCGATGGGGGAGGTTGGGGGGTGGGATTTACTCTGTGTTAGACTTCAGTAAACCTGACTTGAAAAATAAGTGAGTGGAAACCAGTGGGCATCATAGAGATCACTGCAGCAGGAGTTACAAGACCCTTCTTGTAGCTTAGGAGCCAGGGGTCAGAATGACAAGGCCGTCCCTGGCTTATTCTAGGAGGAGTCCTGCACAGGACTGGTCTGCCTGTCGTTGGCCTGCCCCACTCTTCCCAGTCTTCATTGGCACAAGGTTCTTTGTGAGGTTTTTTTGTTTTGTTTTGTTTTTTTGGTGGGGGGCGGGGTGTCCTAACTTTTACAGCTCAGAAATTGCAAAGCAGTTTAAAAATTTGCTATTGCTTAATTCCAAGGCAGAGGCAGCTGGTTGTGACGAGCCTCTAAGGATTTTTGGTTTCTAAGACCTGGGATGCCAGGAGAGGGCTTATGGGAGTTTGAGTGGTTGGCTTGAGGGGAGGCTGAGCAATTTGTCTTAATTTTTAACTTCTTGCTTCAAAGATAAGTCTTCCTGAAGGAGTCCAGAGGTTCATTACAAAAGATGTAGGATGAGAATGTGAGGGCGATCTGGCTGTGACATCTGTCACCCCATTGATTGCCACGGTTGATTCGGCTGACCTGGCTGGCTAGGCGGGTGTCCCCTCCTCCCTCACCGATCCCATATGCGTCCCTCCCGAAGCTGCGTGCTCGGTCAAAGAGGGCGACCTTCCCCCCAGAGGAGAGAACCGGTCTTCAGTCAAGGGTATACGAGTAGCTGCACTCCCCTGGTAGAACCTCCAGACAAGCTGTCAGAGGTGTAGAACGAGACCAAAAGAAGTCAGGCCCAGTGGGAAGGACTTAAGAGAGAAGACTGCGTGGGGACGTTCCTGAGGTCTGACCAGACAGGCTGGAGGACGGAGATAGTAGTCCCTCCCCTGCATCGGCAGAAGGAGCCACTCCTGCGTGGGGAAGGGCGCCCGGAGGGCCTGGCCTGGTGGAGCTTAATGCTGCTTCTAGAATGGTGGTCTTATTTCTTGGACAGGCTTTTGGACAGTCCTTTCTCCAGCCTGACATCCACCTATTTAAACAAAACCTCTTCTACTTGGAGACACTCAACACCAAGCAGAAGCTGTACCACAAGGTAAGTGCCCATTTCTCCGAAAGGTTCCTCATCGAAGGTGCTGGGCCCTGGCCGGGGACCTGGGGAGGCCCAGGGGCCCTGAGCCCGCTCGCGGCCAGCACTCACTCTGGGCTCTGTCTGCAGAAGATCTTCCGGACCACCATGCTGTTTCAGTTTGTGAACGTGCTGCTGCAGGTCCTGGTCCACAAGTCCCACGACCTTCTGCAGGAGGAGATCGGCATCGCCATTTACAACATGGCCTCTGTGGACTTTGACGGCTTCTTTGCAGCCTTCCTCCCCGAGTTCCTGACCGGCTGTGATGGCGTGGATGCCAACCAGAAAAATGTGCTGGGGCGGAATTTCAAGATGGATCGGGTGAGGAGAGAGGCCAGGCTGAAGGGAGGGTGGTGTGGGCTCACGCCTGGTGCCCGCTCCGTGCGGGGCAGCCTGCCTTCCTGTGTGGTTTGTCCCCCTGTGGCTCCGAGGCAGCGCGTGCCATTCCTGATGACGCGGCGCTGTGCCTGGGTGGAGGGGTACGTGCTTTCCCCAGTGGTGGCTGCAGCAGCACTGTGTTTTCATCTCATCCGCCACTGGGCCCAGCGCTGGCCCTGGCAGCCCTGCTGCTCTGTCTGGGCTTCTTGGTACTTACTGTCCCCGCCGAGCACACCACTGACCAGCTGCTGTTTCCTCGGGGGCTGAGAGTCACTGCGGCCGAACTTGCAGACAGGCGGGAAGATGGGCGTTCCGCAGCTGCTTCCCTGGGCGGGCCCCCAGCTTAGAGATGGGACCCCGGCTCTTCCCAGACCTTCCGCCTGGCTCTGCGTGGCCTGACCTGCTACCAGGTCCTGGGAGGAGCCTCACAGTGTTCGCCCTCTTGCCCGGGGAAGGTCTGGTGGGCTGTCCTCACCTGGTGCCCAGCGTTTCCTGTCCTGGGCCTTTTTCTGAGCACTCACTTTAGTGCGCACGCCCCCCCCAACCCCCACGTTTTTGCTGGAAGCCTCTGCTGCTTGCCTGGTCAGCTCTCCTGGAGCTTTTCTTAAGGGATAAGTCATTTCTGCCTTTGACCAGTTCCCACTTGAAGTGGGATCTCTTCCACCCACATCCTTGGGGTTGTGACTCCTGTGCTTGCCCCTGTCTACGGGCTCCCTTCAGTCTTCAGATGGATGTGCCGCTCCTGCTGGAGCAAAACCCTGCATCCTCCTTGTTTGTCTCGGCCGTGATGTGTATCAGGACAGCTTTTCTCAGACTCGGCTCCTGTTTTCCTTGTCTTGGGGTCTTTCTTCCCTGGCACTTACCCTGTTTGCTCTTGGGCTTAAAGGTCACTTCAGCCACTGGGTGTTTCCTTTCTTTTTCTAGAGCAGCGGTCGCCAGCCTTTCGGACCTCGTGGACCACCAGGTCCGCGGACCCCCGGTGGGTGACTGCTGCTCTGGAGTCCAAATTCTAATATTTAATGATCAGTTTCTGCTGAAGCATTGTCAGTCTACTTCTTGATTTAAAGCAGTGGGTTCCAAATTTAGCCACGTATCGAAGCTCCTGGGTACGTAAAACACAGAAATGGATTCCTGTGTCCACCAGGAAATTCATATTGGAATTTGGAAGCCGCTGATTTAAAAGAGACCTGTTGGTATGTTTTCCTGAGGAGGACATAAAGGAATCCTTCACTCCCTCACTCAGTCACTCACTATCTGGTTGAAGCCAGCTCCTCGCAGGGCCTGGGCAGGAGGTGGGCACCGTCTCTGCCTTCATAAGGCCCTGGTGGAAAGCCTGGCACAGCAGCGCTGTGGGTGCACTGGCTTTCTGATGCATGGGTCCTGTTAACCCCATTCCCAGGTGAACCCAGGCTCAGAAAGGCCAGCCCTCAGTTGGCAGGTACAGAACTTGGGAACGGGAAAGCAGGGGCCGGGCCACGCCTGGCACTCTGGCTCCAGGCCTGCATGCGCTGTCCACGGTAGGTGGGCCAGGGCACTGAGAGCTCAGCGGAGCGGCGCGGACCTGCCACTTGGAGCCAGGAAACAGGTGTCTGAGGCCCTTTTTGGCAGAGGCAGGCCTTGTGCTGCAGCTTGAAGAGGGGAGGGGAGCCAGGGAAAGGGCGGTGGGAGGAGGGGAGCTGGAAGTGCCTTGCTGTTCTCTGAGCCTCCGGCCAGTGGAATTTCAGATGGAACCGCCCACTCTGTGACAGGGAGCCATTGATGTTACTCACGTTTGCTGTGTGGTCCGGCATTGGTATTCACGATCGAAAGATGAGGGTGCGAACCTTGGCCACCTCCTGGTGCTGCCTGGTAGGGTATGGGGTTTCAGCTGCGAGGAGCCTCTCGGTTTGCAGTCTGCAGCCCAGTGGGTGGTGGTCAGCAGGTGAGATCATGGGTCAGGCGGGCTCCCGCCAGGGTGTCACCCTTAAGTGGCAGGGCCTGCCTGGAGCACTGGGAAAAGGAGTTTGCGGACATGCTGGACAGGACGCGGTGAAGGAGAGACACACAGGCAGCCCGCCCAGTGCCCCTTTCCCTCCTGCCTTGTCACTGAGGCAGGTTTCCTAACCTCCGTGCCTCAGAGCCTGGCCGTGCACACGAGGGCAGCCTCGCCGTGATCTTTCTCCCCGCAGTGCCTGTGCACTCACAGGGTGCGGAAAGGAGTGGAAGTGGCCTGTTGCGTACAATGTTTGGGAGCTTGAGCACACCCTAGGGTGGAAGTGCTGGTGGGCGGGTGGGTGATGTGGGGTGCTGGGTGCGGCCAGGCTGCAGCTGTGCCCATGCCTTCCAGGACCTGCCCTCGTTCACCCAGAATGTGCACAGGCTGGTCAACGACCTGCGATACTACAGACTCTGCAACGACAGCCTACCCCCGGGCACTGTGAAGCTCTAGGTGGCCTGCTTCCCGGAGGGACTGCCTGCTACCTGGAGGGCCGCCACCTGCACCACTCGCCTTCCACCACAGCTGCTCGCCACAGCTGTCTCCCGGACGAGCCTCGGTCACTCCTTTGACTCTTACACCCTGAGCAGCATGGCCTGCCCTCCGCCCTCCTCCATGCAACTCTCCTGCTGCCCACCCACCAGAACTGGCTGCGGGGTGTGTCTTAGCACTGGTTGGAGAGCCTGGGCATCTGGGTAGGCGGAGGGCCATGTGGCTGGGCACCAGGAGATCCTGCGGGTGCTCCGTGCAGATCATGCGCCAGTCAGTCGTGAGACAGAAATGCCAAGGACCACTGGGACAGTGCCACCTTCTCACCATTCCACCTCCCTGCCCCCTCCGGCCTTGTCGGCTATGGAGAGATGTGATGTTGGAATTTTTGGCACTTCTACCAACCCCCTCCCCCCGATTGCCTTGAAGTCTCTGCTCTGTGTTAGAGATCGGCAGACTCATGAGATTTTTTTGTTATTGTTTTCTCATCATTCCATTGTGATACTAAGAGACTAAGAAGCTTAATGAAAAAATAAAATGCTTATGTTGTTGTTTATAAATGCTGGTTAGGGGCTTCCTTGCAGGCAGAGCCTCGGGGGCTGGCGTCCAGGTGGGGCTGCCCTGGGCAGGGGGGCAATGAGAGAGGAGGCCGGTTTGTACCATGCAGGGGCAGAGGAGGACCATCTTGCTAGGGCCTGACCGCACCCCACCCTCTTCTAGATAACATCCCGCTAACCCTGGTGGGGATACAGGGTTCCCATTTTTCATATTCAAAGAGCAGGGGAACTTCATGGCACTGACAGTTAACCTAGTGGTGGAGGTGGGTGTGGAGTCTAAGGGGAGCTGTGCCCCACTCCTCCGAGAGAAGGGGTCCCTCCCAAGGGCGCCATCCAGGCACCGCCCTCAGTGGGCTCCTGATGGGTTGTCTGAAAATAGCAGCTGGAGAGGGGCGGGGAGGGAGGGGAAGGATGTAGCTGGGCAAGGGTGGGTGTGGCTGGGCTCAGGCGCATGGGTGTGTCTGAGCCTGGGCCTTGCTTAGCCATCTGTGAGTGGAAAGTTTCTGGGCTAACAGGTCAGCTTCTTCTGAGTCAGGTGTCATAATGGCCAGACAGCCAGGACCAGGTGGATTCTGATGGGACCACCACACCTGCAGGAAGAGGTCTGCTCACCGCTGGGCAGTGAGGGGTGTTTCCTGAAGGGAAGGGCGGCCCTTGGCTCCTATAGAACTGGGGGGTGGGGGCAGCGGGTGTTGGGGGCTGATGGCTTCTACTTCTGAGGTCTTTAAGAATCACTTTGGTGATGGTGGGGTGAGAGGTGGAGCCATCGGATGGGTTTGAGAGAGAGAGGGGCAGCCCCTTTGTGTCAGTCGCAGCCTCTCACCCCGGCTAGCCCCACTTCAGAGTTGATTGAGGAGGGGATGGAAACTCGTCTCCAGGAAGGAATTAACATGCAGTTACTCCTGGGCTATAACTCCTCCTCACCTGAGTGCTGGGGAAGACAAGGAGTGCCCTCTGTGCCTGAGGTTAAGAAAGGCTGGAGTTGGATGGGGAGGGGAGGGGTTTTGTTGTCTGTGGGCCCCATCCTTGGACAGGACTTGGGGGTGATAGAGAAAAGGCCATGGCGAGTAAGGTGGGTGCCGGGAGCCGGTCCATGCTTGCTGTTTCAAGGGACCTGGCATATATGGCATACTGTTCTTAATATGTTTGCTCACCTTCTTGGCACTATGTGTTTTAACCAAGGTCTCCTCTCTGAGAAAGGTTGTTTCCCCAGGTAGGGATTTTCCCCTGAAGTTAGGGAGGGAATAAAACCACTCAACTAAGTGCCAGGCGGGTAATTAATCACTTTAACTATGAACAATCATGCTTAAGCTACATAATCTTTACTCCCTGGAATGGAGATAAGAAACGCCCTAACCTTTGTAATAGAAATTGACAGGATTAAAATCAGCTGGTATAAATACGAATGTAACAAGACAATAAACAGCAGAACCTCTCTGGAGATTGAGACCAGAACTTGGCTTTAGATCCTGGCTAGGCTGCTGATCAACTGAACGCTGTCTCCGTGTCATTCCTTCTTCGCCGACTCCATCTACGCCTTTGGGAACCCCTGGACCTGCTGGGGTTGGACCCCGGCATCAATCAAAGCTGCATTTTAGGCTGTTGAAATTTACTGAGTCACTACCATGTTAGGAGGCAGAGTAGCAGAGTGGAATCAAGCTGCCTAGATTTCAACATGAGCTGTGACACTTACTGCTGGGGTCCAACCCCAGCGGGTCCAGGGGTCCCCATAGGTGTGGACGGAGTCGGCGAAGAAGGAATGACACAGAGACAGCGTTCAGTTGATAAGCAGCCTTGCCAGGATCTCTAGCCACAATCTCCAGCGAAGTTCTGTCTAGGATCTCCAGCCAGGTTCTGTGTCCATGTTCTCTTGCTAGGTTCTCCAGGTTCTCCAGCCAGGTTCTGTAGCCATGTTCCCTCGCTAGGTTCTCCAGCCAGGTTCTGTCCAGGTTCTCCAGCCAGGTTCAGTCACCAGGTTCTAGTCAGGTTCTCTTGCCAATTTCTGTAGTCAGGTTCAGTCCAGGATCTTTTGCCATGTTCTCTCGCTAGGTTCTGTCTCTAGGTTCTGAGGCCAGTTTCTGTCCAGGATCTTTTGCCATGTTCTCTCCAGCGAAGTTCTTCTGTCTCTAGAGAACGTTCTGTGTAGGTTCTGTGCCTAGGTTCTGTCTCTCTCTCTGTCTCTTGCTGTCTTGTTACATCTGTATTTATACCAGTTGATTCAATCCTATCGATCTCTATTACAAAGGTTAGGGCGTTTCTTATCTCCATTCCAGGGAGTAAAGATTATGTAGCTTAAGCATGATTGTTCGTAGTTAAAGTGATTAATTACCCGCCTGGCACTTAGTTAAGAGGTTTTATTCCCTCCCTAACTTCAGGGGAAAATCCCTGCCTGGGGAAACAACCTTTCTCAGAGACCTTGGTTAAAACACATAGTGCCAAGAAGGTGAGCAAACATATTAAGAACAGTATGCCATATATGCCAGGTCCCTTGAAACAGCAAGGATGGACCGGCTCCCGGCAGGTGGGCTGGGTTGGAGGACTTTTTGTTGTTAATCCTTACCTGAGGATGTTTTTCCATTAATTTTTAGAGAGAGTGGAAGGGAGGGGGAGAGAGTGAGAAACATTGATATGAGAGAGATACAAAGATTGGTTGCCTCCTGCATGGGTCCCAACCAGGGCTGGGGATTGAGCCTGCAACCAAAGTACATGCCCTTGACTAGAATCGAACCGGGAGCCTTTAGTCTGCAGGCCGACACTCTAGCCCAGGGGTGGGCAAACTTTTTGACTCAAGGGCCACAATGGGTTCTTAAACTGGACCGGAGGGCCGGAACAAAAGCATGGATGGAGTGTTTGTGTGAACTAATATAAATTCAAAGTAAACATCATTACATAAAAGGGTACGGTCTTTTTTTTTTTTTTTTTTTTAGTTTCATTTCAAACGGGCCGGATCCGGCCCACGGGCCGTAGTTTGCCCACGGCTGCTCTAGCCACTGAGGCAACCAGCTAGGGCTGGGTTGAAGGATTTTTGATCCAAGATGGATGGGCATGGCCCAGTGAGCTACCAGTCCTTGGAGATGTGCAATTAGAGGCTGGCGACCTGCAGAAAGGGTCTGTGTCCAGGAGGGAGGTCTGGCAGATCTCCAGCCCGATTCCCCCTGGCACTGCAGGGGCCCGGCACAAGGGCAAGCCTTAAGCGAGGGTGGAATTGGATGAGTTCTCAGGCCATTGACAGACCCAGAAATTGTCTGCATTCTGAGGAAGGGGCTAGGGAAAGGGTAATAGCGGGGTTTTCTATGAGGCGGGCTCCCATTGGCCTCAGCAATGCAGGCTGACTTAGCCGTTTTTCTCCTGACTATAACTGTAGAAGACCGTGAACAATGCAGCAAACGAAAAAAGGCACCCAATCCCACTGCCCAGAGAAAACCACTGGTAGAAATAAAATTGAGCTCCTGTTGTTGTGCAACCTCCTCATCACTTACCATATTGTGACCATTTTCTCACGTTACTAAATGTTCTACAAAATCTGACCTTTCGTGGCAGAGTGTTCCCTCGCACCATGCACCATGCTTTGCTTACAGTCTTTCTTTCAAAAGCTGCTGCTGCGGTGAGCATCCTTGTGTACAAATCTTGGTCGTCTTCTGATGGTTTCTAGGGGTTCAATCCTTGACAGGAAATTGCGGGCGCATTGCTTTTGAGGCCTCTGGTAGACATTGCAGGGCCCGGTTTCTAACTTGAAGATGGGCCTGTTACAGCCTTCAGAGTGTGAAATGTCTGAGCTGCAAGGCGCTGTTGAGGCAGTTGTTAAGGCAGCCCCCGGTTTTGTGGATCCTGGGGACTTGGAGGCCCAGGGCCCCTGGCTGGTTAGTGCTGGGACCAAGCAGGCCTCCTGCCCACTCCTGGGCATTATTGTCCCAGAGTGTGACGTCTGCAGGGCGTGGGACCAGGGCAGGGAAGGAGCTGGTGTTCTGGTTGACGCCTTGAGCCTTGGCAGGAACCATGATTGGTGGCAGTTCATTTACTTAACAAACATTATCTACCAAATACCTCTATAAGGCAGGGGCTGGGCTCCACGGCAAGGACTTGGAGATGAACAAGGCAGCCTGTGCCTGCAAGGAATTCATAGACCAGTGGGGTGGGCAGACAGACGGCGGCAGGGCGTGCTCAGTAGCGGGATGGGGTGGGAGCCCAGGAACTGCGGGGAAGGGTTGAGAGGAACTGGCTGCTTCTTTGCAGGTAGTGGTCACCTGGGACAGGGCATGGGTGGGGAAGGGCGAAGACAGGTGTGGCGTTGCCTGGAGATGGTGGAAGATTGCCATGGAGCTTTGATGGGGAAATGGGTAGGGAGACTATCATTTTTTCCCTAAACCAGGATGTGTTGAATAAAAGCAACATTACCAGCAGGGATTCTGGGGCGGCAGGGCTAAACCGGGACTTGATCTCTCTGCCTGGAGGAGAAGCCTGGCTCGGTGAGCTCTCCCTCACCGCAGATGAGAAGACAAGGCCGCCAGCATCTCCTCCCACTTCAGTGCAGCAGCCTTTCTCTGGGAGCCAGCGCTGCGCTGGTCTCAGGCAGACAAATGGGGGAGGGAACGCCTCGTCCTACAGCGATCAGGGGAATGCGGTTTGACCGCTGGAGTCACCTCTGGGCCAGCTCTGGGGCAAGCAGGTCTCCCCGACCCTGTCAGACCAGCCGACCGCGCTCCTCCAGCTCCTCCCAAACTCCCTGACACGGAAGGGCCTCCTGGGCCATGGCACCGTGTCCCCTCTTGTCCTTGGTGCCCTCACCCACATGGAAGCTTGGAGGCAGGGCGTTGGTCTGTGTGCCCGGTGCTCCATGCAGAGAGAACATGAGGACTTTCCAACTCGATCCCGTGGGTCCTCCCTCCCAGGAGGAAGCCCGGAGTCACACCACGGTGTCCTGCTGGTTTCTAACATGATGAAGCGGCGTCCTGTGTCTGCTCAGCATGCCTGGCCTTGCCTAGCAGCTCCTTAGGGAGAAGCCCTCGGAGACAGCTTGCCGGTGATTTCTCCAGCTCGACTCCCTTCCCGCTCCTCCTGTCTGCATCACTGGAAATACCTTTTCTTTTTTTAATGTATTTTTATTGATTTCAGAGAGGAAGGGAGAGAGAGAGAAACATCAATGATGAGAGAGTCCTCGATTGGCTCCCTCCTGCACGCCCCCTGCTGGAGATGGGAACACCTTGAAAGGCCTATTAATTCATTGGCGCAGGCCCTGGAGGTGGGGGTGGTGGGGTGCATAGCTGACTTGGGGTATGCAGCCTCCCGGGCGAGACTGTGTGGTGTGGCCTGAAGCTCGGAAGGGCGTAGGAATCTCTACTGGTCAGAGTTGAGCACTAGCCATGGGGGTGGGGCTGGTGGAAAATTATTTAGATAAAACATTCAGAGGCCCACAGGCCTGACATTGATGGCATTTTGTATATATATATATATATATTTTTTTTTTTTTTTTAAGTGAGCTTTTCTCCCCTCTTTATTATAGAAATAATAATACATGTTCCCTGCAGATAAAACAAAAGAAAAAATCCGAAGTCACTTAATAACTCTCAGTGGGTGGCCTTCCAGACCTTTCCTGGCATTACACCTCTCAGCGGGAATAAGGCCCTGTTACCTGTGGTAGCAATGTGCCCCCAGGCCCCGGCCCACACACCTTCCGGTGGGCCTGGCACGAGACCTCACTGCCTTTGGCTGCTCAGCCTAAGCCACAAGGGGCTGCGGAGCCTCAGGGGAAGCCTCAGTGTGGTGGTGTCTAAGGCTGGTGAGCAGACGAGTGGACCTCGCTGCCCAGGCCCACATTGGTGTCTGGAGTTAGCCTCAGGGGGCCGAGGCTAGAGATGTGTCCAGAGGTGTGACCCCTCCCCAAAAAGCCAAGTCAGATGCCGTTGTGGTTCTTGGAGCCCCCGGAAGGCATGGCCCCATTTTGCAGAGGCAGAGCCTGAGGCTCAGAGTCTGAGACCTGCTCTCCCACCCTCCCCTGGGCCACGCTGGACTGGTCCCTGCACCCCTGGTGGTCGAGGTCATGGGAACCTTGCACCCAGCCTCTGAAGGGCACTCGAATGGAAGTGGTTCTGACTCCGCAGGATGTTCGAGGCGTCTGTCTTCCTCTCACCCAGCCTGCCAGGGAGGGGCCAGAGGTCTGAGGAAATGGGGTTTTATTGTGCTATTGATCTGTGCTATGGTATTTCCAAAACTGGTTCCCGCCCAGGCATTGCTGCCTCCCCATGCTGGATGCAGCGGGGGGCGGGGGGAGCCTGCCTGCTCTCGGGGCACAGTCACCTGCCTGGGGCTCCGCTGCCTCAGTGCAACACTTGCGGAGGAGGAGACAGGCTCAGAGAGAAGTGACTTGCTCCAGGCTGCACAGCAGGTCCCTGGCAAAGCTAGGGCCCAATTGTCATGCATGGAGTCACCTCGCAGCCACTGGGGAGACCTCCGCGTGCCGAGGGCCTTGAAGTCCCTCTGTGCTCAGGGCAGCATTCCGCAGCCGCATTCTGATGCGCCAAGGAGGCAGGGCAGTTGTCACCATTCCATTGAACTTGAAGGACAGCGAGGCCCAGAGGGGTAGGGGGCTTGCCCACGGTCACGCAGCTGGAAAGTGGCAGAGCCCGAATTCCAACCCGCTGGCTAGGATTCGCGGTTCTGCTGGGTTCCCTGGCGGAGGGGCTGCTGACGGCCCGAGTGGAGGCCTTTGTGGGGGAGATGCCAGCGGAGGCCCAGCACCTGAACTGGCTGTGGAAGCGGCCCCCGAGTTGCCATGTCTGCTAGGTCCCCCCCTTTCTCTTTCGGGGGCCTGTGTCCGCCTGCAGGGGCTGAGCAGTGCCTGTGGGATCAGGCCTGCTTCCTGGCTCACGGAAGGCCTCCACACCCAAAGGCTCTGCTTCTGCTGGGGCTTTGACAGCTCTTTGCTGGTCTCGTATGCAGGTGACTCAGGTGGGGCTGCACTTGGGGGCGCCCCTCAGTGCAAGGCTCCCCGGGGTTTCTCTGTGGACAGGGTTGTGGAGTTAAAGGCCAGCCACACAGGTTTCCCTTAAAATGACGATGCATGTCTGACACCCCCCCCCCCCCCCCAGCTCAAAGAGACACGGGTGACTCCTGCATCACTCACCAGAGCTGTTTCCATCCATCACCAGACACTGCAGGGCCCACTCTGTGGCCGGTAGGTGCCACGTGGGTCCTGCCCTCGAGAGAGGGGAGGATCCTACTGTGTGCCATGTGCTATCCGTACTAAAATTACACGCACCAGCGTGTGTGTGTGCAGGCTCTGTGCTCTGACATGACACAGGTTTCTATAACTGACCTCATTTTATTCTGGGAAACTGGTGGCAGGAAAATGTATTTTTAAAAAATTTGCTCATTAACCAGAAATCATTCTCTCCAGATTTAAAAGAGGCTCTTTCTGGATGAAATAGTTCAAGCTCAGACTTCAGACAGGTGTTGTGAGAATTTTAAGAGACACCTCGTCCTCCACGCCAGGAGAGTGGGGGGCAGGTAAGATGTCACACCCCACTTGCTCCCTCGGCCGGGCCATGGGCAGTGTGCAACCTACACACCAGATTTGTCAAACTCCCATGGAAACCGTTTTGTCTCAAGGCCTCCCTTCTCCTCACCCCTCCTCTTTCCAAGATGTCTTGTGGGGGAGGCAGCTATGTGTCTTTATGGGGTTGGGGAGGGACATCTGACCCTTGATTTGGACTTTGGTCAGCACCGAAGGGTGAGAGGCATACTCCCCTCCCGGCCTCCTGTGACCGTCAGCTCACAGACACATTGACTCCTGGAGCAGGAGGCAGGGCAGTGGGCGGGGAGAGGGGGAGGACGTGAGGATGGAGAGGCGGCAGTGGGACTGGCCAATGGCTGGAGTCCGGCCCCTCGTGGTAGAGCCCAGCCCCGATTAAGGCCTCTTCACCGGGAGATGGACTCCTAATGACAGCATTTCCCCGACACAGAGACTATTTAAAAGATGCTGGGCAGCCCGGCCAGTGTGGCTTAGTGGTTGAGCATCGACCTATGAACCAGGAGGTCACGGTTTGATTCCTGGCCCGGGAATATGCCCGGGTTGCAGGCCCAATTCCCAATGTGGAGCGTGCAGGAGGCAGCCAATCAATGATTCTCTCTTATCCTTCATGTTTCTCTCTTTCTCTCCTCCCTTCCTCTCTGAAATCAATAAAAATATATTAAAATAAAAAACAGATGCTGGGCAGCGCATGTGTGACCCATGCCCACTAGGTGGCCACACGAATGTTTGAGATCCCTAGGACCTCTGTCAGGTTCTGGTGGGCAAAGTGCAAGAGGGCTGGTCCGGGGCTCCTGGGGACCTGCCCGCTGACTTCTCTCTCCCAGGCCCAGCCCCTCTGGCGGTGCTGAGGCGGCAGGGTGGAGCCTGGGAGCCTGGTGGGAGTTAGAATCCGTCTGTCCTCGCTGAGGAGGCCTCGGCCGTGAGAGTCAGACTCGGCAGATCTGGGTTCAAGTTCACATGCTACTGCTTACTACCTGCAGGGCCAGCCCCTAAACCCTGGAGAGTGTAGTGCCAACCCCCCTGCATCACCCCTAAATCATTAAACACACACACACACACAATGCCAAGTCAATTCTACCTCCATAAAATGGGGGGAAATGTAGAAAAAACCCAGAAAACAATACTAAGTCATAGATTTGATATTTCAAAGTGATGCTGCGCTTTTTGTCAGCTGCCTTCTCTCTCTGTGCTCGGCCGTGTGACTTCAGGCAAGTCACGTGGGCTCCCTGGCCTCGGCCCCCATCTACAAAGTGGAATTAGTACGAGTCCCTCCCCGGGCTGTTGAAGGACCGCGTGAGACGATGGATTAGCCTGTTCAGCTTCAAGCCTGGGCTGCAGCGGTTGCTCAGTAAACTGGTCCTCTGGGCCGTGGGGTGTGTAACAGATGAAGCGCCCAGCCAGTTTTGTCTTCCGGACGGAAAGTATAGTGTCAGTCACTGGTGAGTGACATGGCGCTTAACGTGGTAACCATGGTGCTGGAGGCCCGGCTTCTGCTGGTCCAGGGGTGATGGGCGTTCAGCTGAAAGCTCAGAGGGGACCTGAGGTTTGCCCAGCGGCATGGCGGCATGGGGACCGGAGCCCAGGCTTGTCCTTCCTGAGCACCCACCCCCTTCCCCCCAGGCTGGCCCTGGGTCTTGGGATGGTCTGGGGTTGGTGGACAGTGAAGCTTTCCTGGCTTCCCCGTGGCCGCCTCCTGCCTCCAGATCTGCCCTTTCCTACACGGCTGCCACTCTTGAGACAGACATGAACACACACACATGCACACGAACACACATGCACACGTGTGAGCATGCACACCCCCATCTGAGGCCCCTCTGGAAGAGCAGGAACTGTTTGAGGAGGCAGAGAATGCCAGACTCCGGGAGGCACTGCCACAGCCTCTCTGGTCACAGTCACTTCCAATGCCCTTGTTCCAGAGCTCGGGATTTTGAGGCCAGTGTGGCGAACAGATAAGAAAGCCAGGGTCGGAGCCAGATGTCAGAGCCGGGGTTGGGGGCAGGGTTGGAGCCAGATGTCAGAGCCTGGGTCAGAGCCAGGGTTGGGGGCAGGGTCCTGGCTCAGTGCATTTCTTTCAGCCACATCTCTGTGGGCCCCTGGGAGGATCACCATGGCAACAGGAGCAGGCTTGGTAGCCCAGGTCAGTGAAAGGAAAAGGCCAGGGAGCTAACATTTCTTGAGCACCTACCAAGGGACTGGTTTCCCGGGGCATTTAACTCACTAGAATATAAACATGAAATGTTTCATTTCTTTCTTATTTTATTTTAATTTATTTTAATTTTTTAAAACTGTCTGCCCGTATCTGTCCGTTACAATTTCTCTCAATTCGTCCCGGTCAACAAAAGGCAGTTTATTCTAGGGGGTACGGTGACAATTCGAGCAGCACTGCAGCCCCATTTGTGTGTCGGCCTCCCAAGATTTCACTTTTAAAAAACAAGGAGACAGCACAGCTACAGACTTGAAATTCCGACTGCCTGGGCCCCAGCCTGGCTCCTCGCCTCCTGCAGTGGGACCTCGGGCAAGACTGACCCTCTCTGCCTCGCGTCCTCATCATTCCAGTGGAGACGTTTACAGCAGTCGTGACCGTACAGTTGTCACGCGACGAGGAGTTACTGACCCTAAAGCAGCGGCACTGGTGGGACAGGAGCGCCGTGCGTGTGAGCTGCCATCGGCCTAATTTTTATTATCGCACAGCTGCCAGCACCGCCCTCCATCCCCCACAGCGTCTGGGCCCTCCTGCTGCTGCGATGACCCATTTCAGTGGCAGGCTCGGCTGCTTGTTTTCAATCTCAGTCTTCGACTCCCTCAGAGCTGCTCCCTGCTCCCCGCAGTCAGGCCGGCCCAGCTCCGGAGTGTGGGCGCTCTGTCAGGCTCCTCACGCCTTCCTCATCCCCCCTCCCGCGAGGTCCCTGCAGATGGGGGTCCCGCAAAGTCGTGGCGCAGAGGCGGCCCCGCCGGATCCCTGTGGCCCTGAGCAGCCCCACCCGGCTCAGGTCAGGAGTCTGACCACCTCTCGGTCCTGGGGCCACTGGAGTGGTCCTGCCACCTCTGTCCTCTAACCTCTGCTGGGGACACGGGGAGGCCTTGCCTGCCCTCTGAGGGCAGAGAGAAGAAACGTGGTCTCCCTAGGTCTCTGCAGGCCCGCACCACCCAGGCCCCGCAAACCGAGAGCGACTGTGAGCCTGGCTCCAGCAGCGGGCCTCCCCCCTCCATCCCTGGGCCAGGAATGCCACCAGGGTCCTGGTTCCCAGGGTACCCCAGCTCCAGGGGCCACGCCCCAAGCAGCAGAGCAGTATGGGGGCCCTGACCACCCCTCCCCTCCCCTCCCCTCCCCTCCCTTCCCCTCCCCTCCCCTCCCTGCCCGCCTGCAGCTCCTCCCACTAACTAGGAGGAATGTGTTCCTGCCCTGACTTTGGGTTTGGCCTTGTGACTTACCGTGGCCATAGGTGAGGTAGAAGTGACAGTGGTGGCCATAGTTCACATCAGGCTCAGTAACGGGCGCACCTCCTCCCCTTCCACCTTATGACGGGGGAGAGGGAGAGAAAGGAGAAATGCATTTCTCACTTCCCAGGCTCCTAGGAGGCTCGCTGCCCACGCTTCTTCCCCCGCAGGGGCCTGGCTAGTTCCCCTTCCATGGAGGCCTCCCGTCTGTCCATCGGATCCTTACGGACCTTCCTCTCTTTAGAATGTGGGGTACTTGTCAGCGGACCCTATCTGCCAAGCACAGACGAACCGTGAATAGACCCACTGGTGGCCCGTTGCCTGAATATTATCTTAGTTAATCTCCACCGCACCAGGGAGGTGCCCACGGTGGCACCCACTTTACAGATGAGGAGACAGGGTCAGCGGTGGGAGGTGACCCGCCCAAGGTCAAGCGTGATGGTTCCAGGCCCCAGCACAGACGTGCCTGACATCAGCCATGGCATCAGCCACCGCGTCCTGACAACCCGGAGGAAAGAATCTCAGCGGGGCGGCTAGGCAAGCAGCCCCCTCGGCCACCTCGCGGAGTCGGGGCTGGGAAGGGCCTGGGCCCGGAGGAAGCTCTTCAGGGCCCCTCTCCTGCTTGCTTCCCGGAAGAGCAGCTGCCGTTCTTGCTCGGGTTTGTGGGTGAGGATGGGCTCCATTCGCCAGAGGCAGAGGAAGAGAGAGGCGAGGGCGCCGTCTGCTGTCCCCCTCCCCCTGTCCCTCCTTCATGTGTTTCTTTGGCGAATATTCAGTGAGGCTCTGCTTCACTCCAGGCTTTGCTCGGGTACACGGACTCCACGTGAGCACGGCGGGCCTGGGCCTGCCCTCCTGGAGCTGGCATTGTAGCCGAGGGCACAGAACAGACAGTAGGAGCAATTGAACCACTAAACCTGGCCATTTCCGATTGTCCCGAGTGGGGGCCGTGTTGGTGATGGGACACACACAGTCACAGGAGCAGGACCCCTGGATAGTCAGGGGTCTCTGAGGAGGTGAGCTGGAGCTGAGCCTGGATGAGGCAATGGGAGAGCACCTCGGGCAGGAGGAACAGCAGTGCAAAGGCCCTGAGGCGGGCACAGGCTGGGTGTGTGAGAGACCAGCAGGGAGGCCAGTGTGGCGAGTTTAGAGGGAGAGGGGAGAGCAGCATGAGATAGTATTTGATAATTTAAATACGTATGTGTAGCCCAGCTGTGTGGCTCAGTGGTTGAGCATCAACCTATGAACCGGGAGGTCACAGTCCAATTCCTGGTCAGGCACATGCCTGGGTTGTGGGCTCGATCTTAAGTAGGGGGTGGGGGTGAGGTTGAGGGTGCAGAAGGCAGCTGATCAGTGAGTCTCTCTCATCATTGATGTTTCTATCTCTCCCCCTCCCTTCCTGTCTCTGAAATAAATAAAAATATACTAAAAAAAGAAAAAATATGTATGTGTATTATTTTGATAGGAATTTCAAATAAAATGAACAGTAAGACAAGCCAGTGCTTCCCACCCCTTTGGCTGAGGCCTCTGTGCACCACCCCAAACTCCAGCAGCCTGGGAGCTCCTAGCCCCTCTGGCCCCAGGCGGGGGGCAGCCAGGCGCTGGCTCAGTGTCTGCAGGCACCAGCTGGCCTGGCAGGGACCACTGAGTGTGAACGCTGTTTGCTGTGACAGTGACCTTGAAAGTCGGAGCAGGACAGGCAGCCAGAGCCTCCTGCTGTCGGAGGAACCCGATTGCTCTGCAGCCTGTTCAGTGAACCCAGCGCCCGCCTCTCCCTTCGGCTTTAAGAAGGCCCCTGAGAAAGTGCTCGAGGTTTGGGGGCCGGGAACTAGCTCCACGGCTGCTCTCTGCCTCCTGCTGAGCGCCCTTGCAGCTCACCTCAGTTCATTCACCAGAAGAATGGGGGCCGGAGGGTGATCGCAGGTCCCAGGAGGGCTGAGTGAGGGTGAAGGAGGCTGTGGGCGTTAGGCCGGGGGCAGGAGAGACGCAGCAACCAGTCCTTCCTACCGCGTGGCGAAGGCCTGGATGGAGAAGCCTCATAGCTGACGGTCCCCCAAATTAGAACCATTCTTTTTTTTTAAAGAAAAATATTTTTTAAAATTGATTTTGAGAGAGAAAGAGAGAGAGAGAGAGATTGATTGGTTGCCTTCCATAGGTGCCCCAAGCCCATAATCGAACCGGTGACCTTTGGTGCGCAGGACGACACTCAACCCACTGGGCTACACTGGCCAGGGCCAAATGGTTGTCATTCTTGTCTCGCTCTCCGCCAGCCTCACGGCGGGCGCCCTTGCTGCTCCTCATACGAGCTGCCGGCCCTCCGTGGCCTCCGCACTTGCTGCGTTGGGCCCTGTGTCTGCCGGCGCGCTGCCCACGTAACCCTCCTGGCCACTCCGCCTCCTCACCCCACTTGGGTTTTCTTCGCAGCTCTTGTCAACACGGACGGTTGCGTTTCTTTTTTAAGTGTTTGAGTGGGGTGGGTGAGTGGGTTGTCCTTAGTCTCCCTTCAAGAGAATGGAAGCTTCTAGAAGGCGAGAAACCACTTGCAGGGGTGAATGGTGCCTCCTCCTCAACCGTCGAGAGAAAACCCTTGTCCATGACCCAGGACTGTGACTGATCTTCTTTGGGAAAAGGGTCTTTGCAGATATAACTACGTAGGGCATCTCGAGACGAGGCCACCTGGACTATCCGGTCTCCCTGAACCCAGGGACACGTTCTTATAAGACAGAGGAGGAGGCGGGGGGTGGAGACCGGAGGGGAAAGGCCCCCCCAGAGCCGAGGGAGCGAGGACCTGCCGACACCTTGACCCCAGACTCCTGGCTCCAGAGCTGGGGGAGAAGGTGTCTGTTTTCCCAGCCGCCCGTGCATGGTGATCGGTGCGGCAGCCCCAGGAGGTGAAAGCAGCGGCTTCCTCTGGAGAGGGTCCGACAGCGGGAGGGACAGACGGACAGACACAGGCCTCTGACTCCCGGCCCCGCCCTGGGAGTGTGCGGCAGCCACAGATGAGTCCTAAATGAGGGGGCATGGCTGTGTCCCAATAAAATTTCATTTATGGACACTGAAAATTTAATGTTATATAATTTCCATGTATCACAAAAAGGATTCTTGTTTTGATTTTCCCCAACCATTAAAATTACGTTCTTGCCCTAACCGGTTTGGCTCAGTGGATAGAGCGTCGGCCTGCGGACTCAAGGGTCCCAGGTTCAATTCCGGTGAAGGGCATGTACTTTGGTTTCGGGCACATCCCCAGTAGGGAGTGTGCAGGAGGCAGCTGGTCGATGTTTCTCTCTCATCGATGTTTCTGACTCTCTATCCCTCTCCCTTCTTCTCTGTAAAAAATCAATAAAATATATATTTTTAAAAAAACGTTCTTAGCTCATGATGGACATGAGTAGGAAGTGGGAGTTTGCTGACACTCTGAGGACCAGGCAGCCAAAATGCTAACAGGGTTGGCCAACTGCAGTGCCTTCCGGATTAGGCCTGGAATATAAATGAGCAAAGCAGGCCTCATGCACACAGGGAGAGGTGGGGACTGTGGCAAAGTGGGGAGGCATCTCCCATCTAAAGCAATCACTCGGCGTCAGCAATTCTGCCCGGTGGGAACTCAGGCCCAGTGAGGCCAGATATTTAGATTGTTTCTGAGAAGCTGGAGAATCCAACTGCTGATATGAAATCTTCTGATTTAAAGTCTTGGCTCAAATTAAAAAAAAATCATGCTAAGAGTTTCCACACCTTAAGCAGATATTGTTACCGCCTCTTATGGTTCAGACGGGCTGGGGTGCTTGACCCACAGCACGCCGCTGTGAGATGGACAACCTGGGTGTGGGTGACGTCACACTCGTCCAAGTGGGGGCCCTGGTGGCCCCATTCACTGTAGGTGGGGGAGGAGGGGCGGGGTCCTCGTGACCTTCCATCAGAGGGGCAGGAAGTGATGATCGGGTTCTTGG